>NC_137981.1:59607310-60807310 GCF_963924665.1 Micromys minutus | reverse complement strand
CTACCAAACCTACTTCCCAGGTTTTATAATTGCTTCTTCAGGTTGAGAAAGCTGATGGCCTATTGTGACCCACACATCAGGCTGAGAGCATGAGGCTGTGGGGCCTGCTGTTGCTGGTGCTCCTACCCCACTTGCGGAATGTGGCTCTTACCTGTGAAGGTGGTAGAGTTCCATGGAGTTTCATGGGTGCTGACCTCAGTCAGCTGTAGGCCCAGCTAGTAGGATAGCTGGTAACAGCCTGCTTCTTTTCTACAGGTTGTGTTGATATATGGGGGTATTTCTTCTTTGTTCCTGCTGCTCGGCAAATGTCCAGTTTTGAGGCTATGGTTCTATGTTACCACACTGTATGCTTTCCAGAGTAGGGATAATTTCCACTGTTTTCTCTAGAAGCCATAGACTGAAAACACCAGCCCCTTTATTTTCAACTCTTTAGATACAATCTGGCCTGTTGTTTCTATAACAGTGTCCTGTTTGGTCATTTAGCTCAGTCTTTCCTGCCATGCAGTGTTTTCCTATGAATTGACTTTTCTTATCAGTAGATGGGAATAAAATTCTGGATTCATGTAAATATGAGAACCCTAAGATCCTAACTTATAGTATGTGGGGGGGGGGTAAAAGAACATGGGAGATTAGGTGAGGTAACAGTAGAGGAAAAAATGGGGGCATTAGGGTAACAGTTTGCAGTGGTGGTGGGAGACCTTCTTAGGGAGGGCTGTATATGTGGGACTAGTAGCCTTGGGGCATGAAAATCTGATTTCTAGGCTTACCATGTAGTTCTGCTCATACGATATAACACAATCAGTGTTTTCGATTTGCATTCAAAGTATCTTACATATCACTCATTCCTATCTGTTTCCCTTTCCCCGGGGGTTCACTTAGTTTCAGGAGTGCTATGTAAGAGGTGGTAGGACTTTAAGAGGAGCTTAAAGGGGGAAGTGATTGCAGGTGATGCTCTAAGAGGTAATTAATGTAGTTCTTGTGGGCATCTGATTAGGTCTCATGAGAAACATGGTCATCAAATGCTAAGACTGGTCCCTTCTTGCCCATTGGCTTCCTGTCTCTCCATGTGGTCTCTCACACACTTGTGTCCTCACAAGAAATGATCTGATATCATCACTACAACTTTTAATATCTAGAATTGTGAGCTAAATCAACCTAATTTCTATGTAATATAGCCATACATAGGTATTTTGTTATAGTAGAAGAGGACTTAATCTAAATTAATTTAAATGAAGCTTTAAGGTCCTGGAAATAAGTGTCAATGAACACCAACAACATTGCTTTGTAAGTATATGGACAATTGACTCTTGTTCTTAGGTTACTCCATATTTTCTGTAATGAGTGTGAACTCTTGAAAAGAACCTATGCAAACACAAAAGGTGTTTGAAGTCATGCGGAGACACTCACTTTTCTTTTTGGGTCTTCTTTGGTGACTTTCTCCAAGTTCCTTGAGTGAGATGTCTACTGTTCATTTATCTCTTCATAGGATCCCTCTCTGAACCCAATCCAGGGTGCAGGAGTCCCATAGAAGTCAGAAGAAATGTCTGTTTTCTTGCAGAAGCTGTCTGCTGGAGAACTGACCTTGAGTTCATGTTGTGAAATCCATCCTGGGAACTCCTATTCATTATCTGTTTGTTTATTTTTGCCTGTGTGGTATGAGCATGCAGATGTGTATGCAGGCTCACAGTGTGTGGACGAATAGATTTACATGTATATGTGCACATCCTGTGTGTGATATGGCTCTCCACTTCATATATCAAGGCAAGGGCTCTGATCTGAACCCAGAGAGTGCTGATTTAGATAAACTAACTAGGAAGCTTGCTTCAGGACTCCCATCTCTACCTCTTGTGCACTGAGATTAGAGGGGGCACACACAGTATTTAAATGAATGCTGGGTACCTGAACTCTGTTCTCATTCTTGTATGAAAAACACTTCACCCACTAAGCCAGCTCCCAGCCTCTAGACACTTATAATCTAGAGTAGCGGTTTGAATGAGGAGCTGGGAGAGCTCAGTGGAGGGAACAGATTTTCTCCCTGTGCAGGAGGGGATATCAAGTTGATCTCTCCTTGCTCCTTTCTGACTCACTTGCTGTCTTTGGATCTGACCCTCCTCTGCTTCAGAACTGCCTTCCTCACATTCTTTCCCTGTTGACCTCGTTCCTTTCCACAAGCAGGCAGAGAGTAAAAGATGAAAGAGGCCGTAAATAGCATTCTGTAGAGGTGGATGGGCAGTGATCTCCACTGGAAGGGATAGGATGGGTGGGGTTGTTTTTTTTTTTTTTTTCCTCTGCCTTTATAGCTTTACCAGGTTCCTCTTGCAAAGTAAATGACATTGAAAGAGCAAGACACACATGGCATAACACAAAAGGGATTCTGTAAATCAGAGCGCTGAGCCGGCTGTGCCACTGGTATCAAAAAAGCCTGAACTATTGTAGACTCTGAGCTGCCGTCCTGAAACAAATGACTGGAGCGGGGACAAAATGGACAAAGCCAAGAGACCTTTACAGTAGAGCATACAGTTTCCCATTCCATGCTCCCTGTGCCCGTGGTGTACTGCCCTGTGACAGCTCTCTCTTGTGTTACTGAAGGAGTGTCAGTGTGTATCAGATACTTGGCGTTCCTCTCATTTTCCCAGAGCAGCCGACTTGTGCTGTTTCCGACAGAGGCCAATAGCTGTTTCCAGGACTCAGATGGAGCCACAGGCAGAGTCCTGAGGGTAGGAAGATCTTGGGGCTGTGGGTTATGTGAGAATCTCAGAGGGGTTACTCTGCTATGTCTCTTGTCTGGTCACCAAAGAAGTAGAGGAACAACCCTAATCTTGCCTGGGTATCCCAGACTTTCAGCACTGCAGGAACATTGCTCTCTGGAGACAGACAACTCCAGCTGCCATGTGCTGCTCCCACTGATTCCAGTGTGGTCTAGGATACCTGAGAAATCAGTGACAAAAAAAAAAAAAAAAAAAAAAAAAACCCTCATTTGCAGCCTAGAGTTCTGCTGACTACACAGAGCCTTTGTGGTTGAAGATTTCTTGATTTTTCTATTTGAAATAGTCACAGATTTTCTTGCTGTGACTCCTTGGATAAAGCCCTCTAAAGTGGCCAAAATGCTTGCACAGTTCTGTATAGTGTCCCTGAAGACTGAAGTCCTGGAAAAATCTTGGGCTGTTCTAGAGTCTGGGCATGGTAGGACCTGACAGAGGAAGGGCAATCACACTTCATGCTCAGACCATCATGCACCTGTTCTAGAAGCTTCTCTTCATCTGAAATTCACTCCCACAACCCTAAGAGAATTGGGATTATGTCTTAGCACTGCCTCTGCATGTTTGTCACAGGAGTGCTAGCCATGCGCACACACCTCTACATGGGGATGGGTAAGGCCTGCCTATCTAACTTCATGCTCTGGACTCTGATAAGTTGATAGAGGGGAATATGAATGAAACCAAATACTAGAAGTGCCAGTGCTGAGTGGTAGGGAAGAAAAAGAAGCTCAGAATCAAAAGGATGGCTTGATTATGTGTATTGTCACTCACAGAGGCCACTGGGATAGAGTTATAGAACTGTCCATAGTTTTAAAGACTCAATAGTTCCCAGATGCTGCCTTTGGGATCCTGGTGTTTCTGAAGCAAGTGCAGCCTCATAGCTACTATAATAACATTGGAAGCTAGTGAGCTTGTATCTAAGAGCACATACTAGGGCAGCAATCTAAGCTAGCCTCCATTACTGCTGGTGATTTCAGGGAAAAATGGGTGAGCCAAGCAAGTGTCAAGGTCCCTGCTGGGCATCCTGGCCTGTCTGCTGTGCCTCATGACACATCAAACCCCATCGAGACAGTTGTCAATGGAGGCAGGCCTCTCTCTGTCCTTCCGAGTACACAGCCAGTTGAAGATACAGAGATTAAATGCTTACCATTATTGGTATTGCAGAGACCCTTCCAAACAATATACGGTGTTCTCATTGCTCTCAGCCGCCTGGCAACACTATTGATAAATATGTTGATGATGGGAAGACACTATTGCTAAAGGCATAATGTACTTTTGGTCACAGAGTTTTCACTATGGTAAAAACAGAGCCAGTCAGTACTGACTGGGAAGCTTTTTCTTGGCTTGCTAGCTTTCATAGTTCAGAAGGCATGACAAAGTTACCTGAGGAAGAAAAGTCACCAGTAGCCTCACCCAGCTTTGAACATGTGAACTAAAATAACAACCAATGTGGCAACATAGGCCCGTTAGTGTAATAGTGGCATAGATGTTATGGGAGTCACCAACTTCTCTCTGATTGGCTGTAAGGCCTGTTTCTCCATGGGGAAACTCAATGCCCAGTACTGTAAATCTTGCCAAGATCTGTGACTGGGCAGGTAAGAAGCCACAGAGGCAGAACCTACTACTATTATTTTGCTAAATGGACATAGAATCAAAGTGCCTTCTAAATGATTACGGTTATGTACATAGATTAGTGCAGCTCCTAGCCTTTGCCAGAGACGCTTCTTCTTGCAGAAGGTGGTGTTAATACAGAAACTCAGAGCTAGTCAAAGGGCATGGAAAAAGGAAGTGTGGAGTATTCAGCCTTAATCAGCTGCATCATCTATAAACAGTGTCTTCTGAACACAACAGAGCTCTTGCCCTCATAGTTTACAGCAGCTGTAGTTACCTATAGTAAACAGGCACAAGATTGGGTCCATCAGGGTTTCATCAAAGAAGATGAAAGAGCTCCTGTGGCCCAACCCCTCTTCGAGGGGTCATTAAAAGGTGATGGTGGCCTGGGCAAGGATATCACTTTCCTCAGTGGCATAACCAATAAGTTTCTCATGCTCCAATATATGGTCATGTAGGCAACTCTATTAAACTCAGTGAGTTGCCTCTCTGTGTGTCTGTTTCTCTCCACATGAGGGTTGGGGCGGGAAGGTATGTGCCTAAAAAGAGGACTTGTTTGGAAGAAGAGTTTCATCAGGAGAAAGAAGGTGGATGAGACAGGGTAATGCAGGACGGAAAGGACTAAAGTGTATCCTGTGTCTAGGAGGTGGTAGCCAATTCAGACTCAAAACTAGTCAAAGTTCAGAGAATAAGTAAATAAACAGTTAGAAATAAAATCTAAAGGAAGCATAATGGAGAAATGGGCACAAGGAACGTGGACAAAGAAAATGACTCTGCCTGGTGTGCTCAGGAGGGAGGACAGAGCAATAAGATGTGTCACCTAAAGGTTGGAGTGTGACCTTCTAATTTAAAGCTGTGTACAAGGAACATTTGATACCAACAGAAGTTTTCTTAACCAAATTACTGTTGTTACTGCGAGACGGTGACAAAGAACTCCCCGGCATCCACAGGTTTAATTTTGGTGATTATTATTTATGTGTACTGTATCGCCCCGGTGTAAGCACAGCCGGAAGGATCAGAGAGGTGACTCGAACATCACTGGGGGAAATGCACAAACACTAAATTATGAGTTTGATTCTAATGAGAGGTTCAGCTATCCCTTTGTTCTTCAGTAAGAAGCTCTAAGCAGAGGTCTAATAGCTTTGTTAAGCCAGTAGCTGCAGACTACAAAGAAGATGGAGTAAGTGACTGGAGATGATTTAGCGACAGTATTCCTATCATTCCTGGGAGGAGAACTCAGTTGAGCCCTTGAAAAATACACACCACATATTCTCATGTGGCCTAGAAACTCATGTAGCTCAGTCAGGCCTTAACGTTCACTATGCAGTTGAAGATGACAGTGACCATCTGGTCCTTCTGTGCCCACTTCCTGAGCACTGCCATTGTACATGTGCACCACCATGCCTGGTTTCTGTAGTGTTGGGAATCGAACCCAGGGCTTTATGCATGTTAGGCAGGTATTCTTTCAACCAACCCACATCTCGAGAACATTAATCACACATTCTTAAGCTTGCTCAAGAAAAGAATTTGTGTGATGGTTATATTCAGGGTGCACAGAGGGCGGTAAGGTCACATTCTTGTCCCTGTATCTAATTCTGTGTCAGGCACCAACCGCTCCTCCTGGCTGGTGACCATCCTCTGCCTGTTTGTGATGAGCCAGGGAGCACTTACTCAGCAGTGTGTTCACTTAAACAAAAGCCAGCATTGCAACAGTAAATTTAAACCATATCTCTTTTATAGAGAACTTTTTGGAAGGAGGGAGCTGGGAATATATTATGTGATAAGCCAAATACCAACAATTATTGATAAAGGGGCAACCTTCTGCTTCAGCGATTTAAAAGTGGTAGCTAGGGACTGGAGACAACGCTCAGGGTCAGAGAGCATGGTGAGCAGGGCATAGGCCCTGGATCCATCTTCAGAGCCAGCATGGGGGTGGGGGGCAAGCAGTAGCCAGTCTCTCCAGAAGCCACATTTTCAGAGCCGAGATTTTCATAGACTGAGCAACCACTTTATCTGTGCCCTTTTGGGCACAGATAGTCCTCTAGCAGAGAGAGCTGTTACATCAGTCTCCTCAAACTTCTGACCAACCCATTCTGTCTGGGGACCAGATGCTAGGTAGACAGCTCATTTACTATAGACAGCACAGAAGCCACAGCTGCAGAGGGCTTTCTAGGCACACAGCAAGCTTGCTGCTAATCCACCTCGGACTTTTCACCTGTAAATGCTAAGAACCAGGAAACCAGCTCTCTCCATCTTCAGTGATTTTTATGCTTGTCATTCCCAGGCTCTGACATGCATCATAAACACCACTTTACCTGGTTCTTAAATAAGCTGGTGTATTCCTGCCATTCAGATGACTGTCAGCAAGGCAGAGGGAGGAGTTGAGGATTTCAGTACCTTCTCCCCATAGTCTCCAGCTAATGGGCCTAACCTGCCCCAGGTGAACACTCTTCTTAGTAAGTGCAACATAGATCTGTATCATCTCCTCTCTCAATACTACTTACATCAGATTGCCCCGACCTCCTCTCACCCAGCTTTTCTATAAATTCAGGTAACCATGCTTCAAGCAAAGGTTCCTCGTCTTCTTCATTCCCTCACCCCTCATTCCAAAATAAGCTTGAAAGCAGGCTGTAAGCTGTCTCTAGGATTCCTGACATTTGTAACCTAGGACTTCTCCATAATTCTGATTTGTATGGGTCTCTTTGGGACCTGTGTGTATGTGAATGTCTGTCTGTCTCTGTCTTTGTCTCTTTGTCTCTGTCTCTCTGTCTCTCTGTCCCTCTCTCTGTCTCTCTGTCTCTCTCTCTGTCTCTCTCTCTCTGTCTCTCTCTCTCTCTCTCTCTCTGTGTGTGTGTGTGTGTGTGTGTGTGTGTGAGTGCCTATGCATATTCTGGCAAGCATGTGGCTTTCAGACTGCAATTTTCAGGAATCCTTTCCTTCTACCATGAGAGTTCTAAGGTGGAACTCAGGTTGCCAAATTCTGTGGCTAGTGTCTTTGTCCCCTTACCCATCTCACCAATTCTTGAAATTCAAAGTTAAATTGCCTTGTCTTTCACTGTCCTGGTGTGCTAGGTCAAACATTTAACCCAATTTGTTTCTTGATGTTGCAGTTAGGTTGGGACATAAATGTAGCAGATTTTCTTAAAGATAGGGCTTACCTGCTCTGCCAGGGGTATCCAGCAGCCCCAGTTTCAGACACATTTCTTTGGTTAGTCCCTTTGAACATGATGGGACCTCTCTGGCCAAGTCCATTGCTGTTCCTCCATGAATAAGCGAATATAGAGTTTGATGCCAAGGGGAGTAGAGTGGCTTGATTGGGTTCTCCGGTTGGATGGGACTAAAAGTCTGTAGAGTCATTAGTTCCAGATTCACTGGCTCCTTGTTTTTGTTCATTTTCAGCAGTCTTTGAAATGATACAAAATACCAACATGTCTGAAACCCCCTGAAAACCTTCATAGTGACACCAGGAGAGTGTCACCATTGTCAACTCTGTGTAATCAGGTACTGGAGATCTGGAGAAAAAGAGGTCTGAACTCTGTGAAGCAATCAATGTCTGAGAACACAGCATTTAGCTTTACTGAGTTTTCTACCCCACAGAAGCATAGCTTTCATTCCATATCACTCCTATTTACACCCTTTTCCTGACAGTTTCCCAGTGTTTGTTCATTTTTTTGATGAACCCTATTTTGGATGGGAATGAACCTGGGATGATCACAAAGGCTGAATTAATATAAATTGTGTGTGCATTAACAATGGGGTTTTTAATAACTCATGAAATAGAAATGCCTCCTCTTGACTTCTGTAGCACTTGCAGCTCAGATGACTCCTGTGAATCTCGTGTGTCTAAGAGAGAGACTCCATCATTGGCTTTGTGTCCATACAACTCTTCAGCAGGGAGCTGCTAATCAGTTAGTGCAAAACATCTGACAGACACAACTGATGGAGCAGAGACTGAAGGGAAGGCCATCCAGAGACTGCCCCATCTATGAAAACACCCCATCTGTAGACACCGTACTCAGTCACTATTGCTGAGGCCAAGAAATGCTTGCAGACAGGAGTCTGATATAGCTGTCCCTGAGAGGCTCTGCCAACACCTGACCAGTACAGATGTGAATACTTACAGCCAACCACTGGACTGAGTTCATGGACCCTAATGAAAGAGTTAGGAAAAGGGCTGAAGGGGCTGAAGGAGTTTTCAATCACATGGAAAGAACAACAATATCAACTAACCAGACCCCTCAGAACTCCCAGGGACTAAACCACCAACCAAGGAGTACACATGGAGGGGTCCATGGCTCCAGATACATAAATAACAGAGGATTGCCCTTTTTGGCATCAATAGGAGGGGAGGCCCTTGGTCCTGTGGAGAACTGATACCCCAGTGTAAGGGGCTGATGTACTGGTGAGGAGAGAATGGGGGTGGGTGGAGGAGCACCCTCATAGAGGCAAAGAGGAGGAGATGGAACAGGGGTTTGCAGAGGGGAAACCGGGAAGAGGACAACATTTGAAATGTAAATTAATAAAATAAGCAAGGAGGGGGAAGAAAGAAGGGAGCAAGAGGTCTAGCTCTGTATGTGTTATACTTATGCCTGTGTGTGCACCTGTGAGTGTGTGTCTGATGATGGCTGTGTGATGTGTGTACACCTGTGTGGCTGTGTGCCTCTGTGTGTATATGAGAGCCCATGTACACGTCTGTAGCTAGAACACAGAGGGAGGTTTGAAAACCGTCTTCTTTCTTACCTGAAATTCTGCAGCACATCCTTTCTCTTCACCTCCCTAACTCTAGGAAAGACAGAGCTTCGTGCTCTCCTGCCTCAGAATCAGGGGTGAATGCTGTGTTGCATAAAGTGGCAGTGGGCACCCACAAGAACTTTGGACACTGTGACTGAAGCATTTGGTCTTGCTTGTTGCTGTAATGAAAAAAACATGCTCCTCGTGGATAATAACTTCTGACTTGCTGGACAGCTCTTCAGTTTTGTTTACATTAGCATAAAGTATTCCACCCTTTAAAATATCACTCTCTCTTTTATCTGTTTTATAGTATTAAAAATACAACAGTGTGGTTATGTTTAAAAATGGGAAATGTCAAAAACATCTTTATGGCATTTTTCTTTTAATCTTTGTTTAAAAGGATTTGAGGGAAGGATAGCTCTTAGGCTGTTTCTGTTTTGTCCGTTTCTGGAAGAAGGAGCTTGGTTTTTTTCTATTAAGGATTCCAAGCTTCTTGTTCTGGATGGATGTTCAGTACACATATGCACACACACTCGAGTGCGCGCACACACACACACACACACACACACACACACACACACACGCACAGCTTAGCATACATGCACGTGCATGCTCCCACAAACACTCATACACACAAGCACACATACACACATACAAATACACATGCATACTCATAACATGCATGTATTCATGTACACACGCACACACACACATGCAGATCATGCTGGTTGGATGCTCCAAACTCACTTCTATTGTCTGGTGTTTTGCAGTCTTCCAAGCCCTTTCACACTGTTTAGCATTAGTATACACTCACACGAGATGAATGCACACTGACTTGGAAAATAAGTGAAGACAACTCTCTTAGGATTTGAAACAGATGCTTTCGTGTTAACTAGGCATTTGCATCGACATTCTCTTAGACTGTCAAAAGCCGAGGAACAGTTTGTTACTGTTTGAAGGTCTGTCTTCTGTGTTCCTGGCTTGCGGTGTTGAAAACCAGCAGGTGTGAAAATGCACCACGGTGGAACATCAAAAGCAATTGCTACCCTCTTATCATTGTGGCTTGGCAGTAAGCAGTTGAGCTCCCGGACACCCAGGATCATGAGAGATGAAATGCACAGGACAGCCGCACTTAGCCAGAGGCACCAGATTCCAAGACTGTGAGTGATATTTGGCAAACCCAGATTCTGAAACAGCCCATTCAAGTCCCCACAACTTAGACACAAACGTTGGAGGAGGATATTCCTGCATCCATAGGCCTACAGGGCCGTTTAATGCTGTAGGTAATGCAGCCAAGTCCTGATAATCCAGAGGCTTTGTCTGCTTCTTTAGAAGGTGGATCTACTTGTCTCCTTCAGAGACTAGCTGATTTAACAAGATGGCTAGAGTTTCCAGCCACACTTTGTTATGGACATATCTTTCAGAGCTTTGCATAGATATTTTATTTGCATTTACTTTAGGAATTGTCAAATTCCAATACTCAGTTCCTTTTTTTATCTTCTGGTCTGCTCCTCATAACTCTTAGAACAATCTTCATTATACAATATGGTTTTCACAATTGTTTCCTCTTACTCTACAGCCTTACTTTTTGGTACAGATCTAGAATTCTAACTGCCTTCCCTGTTTCTCTCTACCTATCTCTCTTGTCTCACAGACAGATCTCAGATCTTAGTTTGCCAAGGAGATAAGAAGAAAATCAATTAAAAATATTAAATAGCAAGAATAATATGTTGACTTGTATAGTTATGGTAGTGTTTATTTTCCCATCTAAAAATTGTAACAAACAAAAGTCATTTTTAAAAAGCAGTTTCTTATTTATTTTTTAAATTGGATATTTTATTTATTTACATTTCAAATGTTATCCCCTTTCCTGGCTTCTCCTCTGCAAACCCCCATCCCATCCCATCCTCCCTTACCCTGCTTCTGTGAGGGTGCTCCCCCACCCACCTACTCCTGCCTTACCACCCTAGCATTCCTCCACACTGGGGCATCAAACCTTCACAGGACCAACGGTTTCCCCTCCCATAGGTGCTGGATAAGGCTTCGTCAGCTCTTTCAGTCTTTCCCCTAACTCCTCCACTGGAGTCTTTGTGATCAGTCTGATGGTTAGCTTTGAGAAAAAAAAAACTGCATCTATGTATGTATAAGTATTTTTTAAACTATATAACATTTAAATTAATTTACTAGGAACTGTCTGAGAGGAAAAGTTAAAACTTCAAAGAACAATTAATTGAATTTGGCTCCACACTGAATTACAAGCATTTGAGAGATGGCTGAAAGCAAAACCCTTATAGAACAGGAGGTATATTACAGTTGCAAAAACACTAAAATGTACACCTTAGGATTGGTAAGATGTGAAATTTTTCTTGTCTTGTACAGCCTGAGGGAACACAAGAGGGCACACTGTTTAGTGTAAGGTCAGCATAACCTCCATAATCAAGCCCATCCTTGAAGATGCTGAAAGGTGAAGAAATTGCCGACCAGCCAGTGTTACAGCATAGATGAAGATAGAAGTCTAATCTATCTTGATTAGATAGATCAATGCTAGGGTGGTAAGGCAGGAGTAGGTGGGTGGGTGGGGGAGCACCCTCATAGATAGATCACTTCTAATCAAATGTGATCAAGGCAAAAGCAGCATAATTCAAAAGGATAGAAAGAAAGTGGGCAACCTTGTCTTGTCCCTGATTTTACTGGGATAGCTTCAAGTTCCTCTCCATTTAATTTGATGTTGTCTATTGGCTTGCTGTATATTACTTTTATTATGTTTAGGTATGTGCCTTGAATCCCTGATATCTCCAGACTTTTAAAATGAAAGGATGTTGATTTTTATTTATGTGATCTTTAATTTCTTTCTTTATTTCTTCCCCAACAAAGTTGTCAATGAATAGAAAGTTGATTGGTTTCTACGAGTATGTGGGGTTTCTGTTGTTGAAGACCAGTCCTAATGTATAATGATGCGATAGAATGTAAAGAGTTGTTTCAATCTTCTTGCATCTGTTGAGGCTTGTTTTGTACTTGATTATATTTTCAATTTTGGAAAAGGTTCTCTGAGATGCTGAGAAGAAGATATATTCTTTTGTTTTTGGGTAAAAGGTTCTGTAGATCTGTTAAACCCATTTGGTTCATAACATCTGTTCATTATTTTTATTTATTTTCAGTTTCAATGGCCTGTCCATTGGTGAGAGTGGGGTGTGGAAATCACCCACAATTATTGTGTGGGGTTCAATGTGTGATTTGGGATTTAGTGTGGTTTCTTTTACAGATGTGGGTACATTTGCATTTGGGGCATAGATGTTTAGAATTGAGATGTCATCTTGGTGGATTTTTCCTTCGATGAGTATGAATTGTCCTTCTCTACCTCTTTTGATTAGTTTTGGTTGAAAGTGCATTTTATTAGATATTAGAATGACCACTCCAGCCTGTTTCTTGGTTCCATTTTCTTGGAAAATATCTTTCTAGGCAGTGTCTATTTTTGTTGCAAATGTGGGTTTCTTGTATTCAGCAAAATGATGGATCCTATTTACATATGCAATCTGTTAACCTGTATTTTTTCATTGATGAATTGAGTCCACTGATGTTGAAAGATATTAATGACCAATGATAGTTCCTGTTATTTTCATGTTAGTGGTTTTATTGTGTGTGTGTGTGTGTGTGTGTGTGTGTGTGTTCGAGCACATACATGCATGTGCACATGTGTAAATACCTGTGGACCTGCTCAATAATTCATTGTTTCAAGAAAAATACAAATTAACTTGTGCTGAGATGCTTCATATATATTAAAAGAATTAAAGCAAAGAAACTGTCAACACCAAAATTGATCACAAAAGTGGGTCAACCAGAACTTTCAGACATTGCTTTAGGGGTTGTAAGACGTTACAAAGACTTTAGGATACTAGTACTTTCTTATGAAAATAAAAACCCATGCCCTACTCTATTTAGCTGCTTCATTCTTGTGTATTTACCCCAGAGAAATAAAATTATATGCTCACCATATGTCTTTATATAAGCCTGAGACCATGGACAAGAAACCTTTTGAGTTGTTGGTCAGGGTGGTTCAAGAGGCTCCCAAAACTATTGCTATTGGTCTCAGTTGTCTCCCAGAGAAGGAAGGCGAGTGGAAGTGGGAATGGACCCCAGGGGCCTGAGCTAAAGGCTCTGTCTTCAGCTTGGTGCTAATGAAAAGTGCTTATATTATTTATTTATTTATTTTTTACCATTGTAACCGGATAACTGACATGAAGCAGCTTCAGCAGAGAGGGTATAATTTGGTTCATGTTCAATGGCTTGTCCATTATGGCACAGAGAAGGCACAGCCATAGGCAGCATGAGAAAAATATTTTATCTGGGCTGACAATGCTCCCTCTACGTGCCAAAGACCACCTAACAGAAGCCCAGAGCCAGGCATGAAAAATCTTCTTTTTAATTGTTGGTCGGGATTGTTCAAATGGCTTCTAAAGCTTAAAATCTATTACTATTGTTGTTGGTTAACCCCCACAGGAAAAATATTAAGTTTTACTCTTGAAGACAGCATGACTTTCAGATAGAATGCCCAGAGAAGCATGAGCTAAAACTGAGAACTAACTTTCATAATACCAGAAAGCCCTTCTAGAACAGGGAAGCAAGTAATGGCCCTACCCAGATGCCTATGAATCACATTAATAACCAACATGTCACAATAACTCTCAGGGAGCAATAGTGGCATGTATACTTTGGTGTAACCCAGTGCTCTTTGATTGTACTTAAGACCTATTCAGCAGGAGTGCAATCATGCCTGGTTCTGGAAGTCTATCTAAATACATAGGGTTAGTGAAGTCATGGTTCTTATAGGAGAACCTACAGCACTTTATTAAACTGTCATAATCCCCAACAGTAATATAAACACTTGTCTTTATACCCACAGGTAAGTGTAGCTTTCACCCCTCATTAAAGAAACTTCTCTTTGCAACAGAGTGAGGGTATTACAGAAAACCGTAACCAATTAAGACGAAGAATTATAAAATCCAGTTCCAATGAATACACACACAAAACTAATCCTGCACATAAGGTTCAAGGAATATTGATGAAGAGGGAGAAGAAAGATTGTTAGAGTCAGAGGATTGAAGAGTTTGCTGTGAGTTTGTGTCTCCTAATAATATCAAAAGCTACATTAATAAAGTTTTACCAACATGATTGCCAAACATGAGCTAAAGAAGGACACAGACATGCCAAAGTGAACACAGAATGACCAAGAAGTCACAACCCTATACAAAGAACAACAGGCAATTAAAGGATAGTAAAAGAGAGACATGGTCTTCCTAGGGAAGAGCATCCAATTTGGTTATCCAATACTATTTTGTCAGCACTGAAGATGTGCATACAAGTGCATTATAAAGACTGAGCAAGTTACATTTAGGAGTATATATGTATATTTATATGTTCATGTTATGACATTGGTGAGTAAAGAGGCCATGAATTTGAAAGAGAATAAGCAGGTAGATAAGGAAAGGTTTATGGGGAGGAGAAGAAACAGTGGGGGGGGGGGATGATGTAACTGATTATAATATCAAACATAATCAAGAAAAAAAGGTTAAAAACTAGATGGAGCTGAGTGGAAGCTCTAAGTGGTTTTTTATTTTTGTTTTGTTTTTGTTTTGTTTTGTTTTTTTTTTGGTTTGATTTTGTGTTTACGTTTGTTTGGCTTTGTGTGTGTGTGCACATGTCTGTGCCAAAGGTAGTCCTCAAAGAGAACACTGCAATGCTGGTCCCTTACTCTTTTATTTTCCTTCTTTGCATAAAATGGATTTACTGCAGACCTAAGAGTTCCCATCTTGGAGGGAACCTGGAGAACAGTTAAGATGTCCATGTTGTCTTTGTAAGATTCTTGGCCCCTCAGGGGAACCCAACTGGCAGTTGCATATTATCTTGGCCCAGAGTTCTCTCCTCTCCCCTTCTTAGTTTCTGGGAATTATTTTTTCCACTCACTGGGTCTCTCAAATATTCTTTCTCTTTTCTCCCTTCTTGTGCCTGGTTAGTACTGCCCTGGTCTATCCTACATACTTCTCAGAACACATATCATTCTCTCTTTGCTTGCCACAGTGTCAGCCATCGTGGGTTTTATTTATTTTGTTTTGTCTTTTTCCATTAGATATGAACACCAGCAATTCAGAGTTTGTGATTCCTCACTTCCCTGGGGCCTCGGTACATCTTTATGAATTTGAATGAAGAAATCTTATACATGCTTTCTGGGGCCTACTTAGTGGGTTGAGTTGGCTTACAGTACTGGTACCCAGTGTATAAAGTACACCTCTACCATTCTAGGTTAGTGTTGACTCAAAGATGTTCCGACAAAGTCTCTCCTGACTCCTTCCTTTTTCTGGACAGGAACAGAATGTCCATCCTTTCAGTAATAGCAGAGGAAGTGAGCTTCTGGTTCCACAATGTACTGTTCTGGGAACTCCTCCTCACGAGTGGTCAGTTGGCCCCTGTTTTCTTACGTTATTGGTCACCATATGGGGTCCCATGAAGCTAGATTCTCAGAGTCACTATGGGAAGCAGAATGGTTGAGCACCTCTTGGAATGGTGATGGTGACCTAAATGTGAGAATTTGACTGGAGAGGATGAAAGTATAACTGAGTAGAGGCCAGTTGGTCAAGCTGGAGAGACCATTGGATTCAACACTAGAGTCTCTCCTCATGGATTTCCTCTAAGCAGTGCACTGACTTCAGATCTTCACTTTTCTTCCAGAATAAAAGTATTTATCTAGACATGGACAAAGCAGGTAATTGAAATTTGAGAACAGTAATTTTTTGCAATGACCCACATGTCCAAATAATCTACTTTTAATGGGAGGTTGATATTTCCTAGCTGATTTCTTTAGCCTCCTTGATTCATGCTAAGAAGGATTAGAATTCAAATGAGAATGCCACTTTCCTTGGGGACAGGAAGGTGTGCTGGTTCACATCCAATCTCGAGAACTAGGTGTTTCCTGCCTTAATTCTTCCTGCAGTCCCAATAAGTCACAGAGAGTTTTTATGTTACCACTGGGGCAGAACAGTGGATTTTCACCCTAGTGTGTCTGTCTAACAAACTCTTGCCAAACACAACAATGCTGAGAAGTTGTGGGAACATCTTTTGATCCTTTGTCATATTAGATACCTAGGGATGCTCACAGAGACAGGGTCAGATTTTTTTTTCCTCTAAACTGTTACAGGTGCAGAGCCAAAAGATGAAAACCAGTCCAAAGAGGCAAGCAGACAGAGAGCATTTACATGGCATTGATTATTATAAAAAATACCTATAGATAGTTTAAGGTGTAGAGGAAAATACATGTAGATTATACATAAATTATGCATTTGGAGCAATTATACTTGTTTTTTTGTTTGTTTTTGTTTTGGGATTTTTTTTTTGATAGAATGGGGAAAGAACAATACTAATGTCCCCAAAGGGGGATCCATAGCTAACAGCACTGACCGTGAGCTGCCGGAATATTCTGCAGAAAAGGAAGTTACTCTGGAGGGTGTCTTTTTGTTTTCCAAGCCCAGAAGTCACCTTAGCTAATGCCATCTTCCGTATCCGACACCTTGTGTTTAGTTCAATGCTATTATTATTAGTTATTAGTTATCCAGCTACATAAGAGTTGGAACACATCTTCAGAAGTGTAGAAAATCCCAGAAGTCCAGGGGGAAGAAAGGATGGGAGATACTGGCTTGAAAAGGTTTATGATGATCCATCTTCTATATTTGGTGATTGGCATTCTGAGCACCTTGGGATGATGTGCAATGCTAAGACCAGTAAGTTCCACCTCATTACAGGAAGATGGTATGCAGTGTGTGCCTGTGAAGTCTTGGTGATGACCAGTCTAGATGCTTGCCATTGAAGAAAAGTCTGAGGTGTCTGTTTTCCTGTGGACTAGACTCAGGCAGGCTTCCTGGAAGCTGAGTGTTTCAGAGAAATTCTGTCAATACAAGGAAATAACAGTTGACTGTAACAGGAAGCAGTTGCTGGGCGGTCCACACTGAAGACAAACTGAGATTCTGGAGTCCATTGATCAGAAGCAGAGTGGCATTATCACAAAGAAGAAATGAGGCAGCCAGGTCCAGGGCCAAAAGATAGGAGAACCTAGGCACAGCATTTGTGGAGGCTAAATGGAAGCAAGAAATAGCATTGACAGAGTGCCTAGAGGTTCTTAATTTGCCACCGACCTTGAAAAGGTACCCATTTTAAATAAAATAATATGCCTTTCTCCAAAGTTAATCCTTGACTCCTTGGTAGAGTTTGTGGACCATATATGATAGTGACCATTCTGGGTTGTTGTTAATTTTTTGGCTGTCCTAACTAGGGTTTGAACATTGGACCTGGTGCACATAGGTAACTCTTGTTCTTCTTGTTCTTCTTCCTCTTTCTCTTCCTCTTGTTCTTCTTGTTCTTGTTTTTCTTGTTCTTGTTCTTCTTGTTCCTGTTCCTCTTGTTCTTTTTTCTTGTTCTCCTTTTGTTTCTTATTGTTGTTGCTGCTGCTGCTGTTGTTGTTGTTGTCCTCCTCCACCTTCTTCTTGTTTTCTTGTTCTTCTTCCTCTTTCTCTTCCTCTTGTTCTTGTTGTTCTTCTACTTGTTTTTCTTGTTGTTGTTGTTTTTCTTGTTCTTCTTGTTCTTGTTCTTCTCCTTCTCCTCCTCCTCCTCTTTCTCCTTGTTGTTGTTGTTATTTTTCTTCGTCTACTTCTTGTTCTTCTTTTTGTCTTGTTCTTGTTGCTCTTGTTCTTCTTCTTCCTCCTCCCCTTCTTCCTTTTTTTCTTCCTCTTCTGACTCCTCTTTTTTTTATTCTAAATTAGGCCACCTCTGCTCCATGAATTCATTCTGCTCTGAGACTCTGTATAACTAAAAACACGTTCTTGGTTTAGTTCATTGTTATTGCCTACATTTTATTATCTCTTTATAGCATGCCTCTACTTATAAAATAACGGTTACTGTATGTAGCCTGTGCTCTCCCAGTAGTAGCCTCGTCTGTTTTGTGTTAACTGCATTGACCTGGTCCATTAAAGTTTGTGTGAAACACTTGAGGATTCTCACATAGTAAGGAAAGTGCTTGCCACCATGTTTCAGCATACAGCCCTCTGAGGAGTGACAGGGCCATTTAATCAAACAGAATTCCTGCTACGTGTTTCTCATAACAAAATTAGAAAGTCTTCTTGACAGACACCAAGGAGAACAATCACACCATATGCTCTATTAAGTGTTACCTAGGATTTGCTCCTCAGAAGTTGGTCAACATCCCAGACAAGATTGGAGGCTATAGCTGGGATAGTTGGAGAAGATGCCATTAAAGAACAAACATCAAGGCAAGGGAGCCCTCTAAGCAGGGCAGGCAAGAAAACTGCTGCTACCCTGGAGGAGGCAGAGATGGGTCATAAGTTAAGGCCAATGTTGACAGGAGAAATAGTTTCTAGAAGACCTGGATATCTGTAAATGATCCAAGGTGTGGTTCATAATGTGTAAGTGACATTGAACCCACAAAGATTGCTGGTCAGTCATTTCAGCACAGCTTGGGACAATTTGGAGTCTGGGAGAGTAGAAGGTTGTAGCCCATAGCAACTATTAGAAGACCTGAGGGGCTGTGGTTCTCTTCTCAGTCAGTGCTGTAGCCAGAGGTTTCCACTATCAACTCATTTCTGGTTTCATTTACTGAGGAATACCCTGGAAGCCTTGGTTAATTTTGATCACCAGCTATACTGGATTAAGAAGCATCTAGGTCATTAATAAGGTTCATCTTTTGGTATAGTCACAAAGCACTTGTAGAATTACTGCATGGTAAGGAACACCCTGAATATGGGTTGCTTCATTCCACGGGCAGTAATTCCTGACTGAGGAAATAGGAAGAAAGTCATCTCAGCTCAGACATACCTGTTTTGTTTGCAGATCTTCCCAGGTGTGAGCCCAGGTTCCCATTGCTATCCCATCTCTACCATGAAGGACTGCACCTTCAATCTCTAAGCCAACCCAAGCCTTCCATCCTTAATCAGTCTCTGCCAGCATCACAGCTCTTAGAAGGCCACACAGTTATAGGCTGAGCTGCTTCTAGTCAATGCTACATATTCTAAAACAATCTTGTATAAACCTCAGTCATTTAAATGTTATGGGCTTGATATGCCCATATATTATGCACAGTGCACAGATAAGTCTGATGACTTGGAGTAGGTTTTTCCCTCCTCACCACTCATACTGAAGATATTGAAAATTAACTTATTCTCAGTTTTGTCAAGTATGTCTTGCTAAGAATCTAAGAAGATAAAGACTCGGATTACTCTCATCAAAACCACTTGCATTATATTGTGTACATGTAAACAGGGATAGAGTGACATGTTACTGATGACTGTGTCCATCACACCAGTTGTATGTACATGTTCCTGCTAAGAGAATGAATAGGTAGACATGCACTGCACTGGGAAAACCATAGAGATTCTAACTTTTGTTGAATTGTCCTAGAAAAAATCAGGATATTATTATAAATGTGTTGGCTCTAAGGAGATGGCTCAATGGGTACAGGACTTGCTGTGCCAGCATTAATTCAGATTCCAGCACCCACATTTTAAAAATGTGCTCAGTGTCACATGTCTTTAACTACAGTGCTGTGATGTTGGTGACTGGTAGACCACAAGAGCTCGCTGGCCAGTCAATCTAACCAATCTGTAAGTTCCACATTCAGTAAAAGAAAGAGAACCTATCTCAAAAAATAAGGTGGAACCTTTTCAAGGAAGACAGCAGACACTGACCTCTGGTGTCCACATGTGCAAGCATGGGTGTGTGTGTGCCATGTGTGTCCATATAAACCCCCCCATATATATATACATCTACACAAAAATTTAAAACTAAATAAGAATTGAAGAAAAAATTTAAGAACCTTGCCAACGTGTTTTAAAGATGTGCAATGATTTAGGTGTACTTCCCAAGGATGTAGGTTTGAGTTTCCACATGTTGACTAGCTGTAGCAGGTGTGAGCAATTGTGAAGGTAGACAATAGCAAGAGTTACCCGGAGGCGGCTGCTTTCTATGTTGCTAATATTCTTTCTTCTTGCAGAAGAAAGAGATTCTTGGAAAAGAGACAGAGCTGCTTCTAAGTAACTACTGGAAAAAGTATCTGGGCGGGCACACCCTGGCTGGGATCCAATGGAAATGCTGACTCCTGGCCCTGTGGCCTATTGTAAAATCCAGTGAATCATGCGTAAAAGTCTTGCATCTGGTTTGAGATTTATCTCCTGCTACCAAATCAGCCTGTCAGAGTTTTTCACTGCCCTCTTGGATGCTTGTCTACCCAGGGGTGAAAAGCTACCTTGAGGGAGACACAACAGGGAAAAAAATATCTGAAAGACATATAGAACATGGGTCCCTTTTGCTATTATGATGGTTTATTCAAAAAAATCCTCTGAACACCAAGTAATAGGCCTTGATATGAACTTGCAGCAGTGGAGTGCAGGTCATGCCTTTCTGCAAGTCTCACTTGCTCACAGTGAGACTCATCAAAGGTGGCTGTGATATAACAGGAGTGTCATGTACTTGAGTGATGCTTGCAGGAAGGCTTGGAGGATCCATGCTGTTGACTGTGAGGATTCTAAAATGTGGTCTCTGTTTTTCAGTGTCCTCTGTGCAAAGGCCCAAGGGAGGGGCTTGGCTTAAATGTGGGTGCTGAGACAAAGGTTCTTCTTTTCCAGGGCTGGACCACAAACAGCACAGCAGGTGGGTGCTGGGGTGAGGATAAGACTGGGGGGGATTGGTCCAATGCTAGCTTATATTTTTCCATTCTTATAGTGAGCTTGGACTCTGTGTTGTTGCTTTTCCTCCACCGAGATTGTTTTGGGATGCACATAACATAAAAGCTTTCAAGTTTTTCGACCAGCTTTAAGCACACAGTTCTGAAGCAGCAAGCACAGGAACACTATTGTCTGCCCATCCCAGCTCTCCACCTCTAGAATGTTTGCATCTTCTCCAAATGCAAACCCTGGGCACATCAAACCACTCTCTATCCCCTTCCACTTGCTTACTGCAACCACACCCTACTTACCTCCTGTACTTATGAACCCAACTACTCTAAGGGTTTCAAATAAGTGGACTCATATAGTATAACATTTGTTGTTCTGTGTCTGGCTTATTTTCTAATCATGATGTTTACATGATGCATTATTTTATAATGCATCTTACAAAACCTTTCCCTTAATTTTATGCACGACTTCTTCATTGCATGTGTAGGATGTATTTAAGGATCCATATCTGTTGACAGTATAGCCATGCCTGCCTGTTGTGAAGAGTGCTACTGTTAGTGTGGTTAAGCAGACACCTGAGCCCTGGTTCCCATTTCCTTTGGGTCTGCCTCTAGAAGCAGAACTTCCCTCTTATGCTAAATTACCTGTTTCTGGGGGAACTGCCAACCTGACTCCCACCATGGCCCTCGGTTGAATCATTGTGTAACATTGAGTCAGATGTGTAATGCTTCCTGTTTCTGCACATCTACATTTGCAGTTTGTGAATGATAGCATCCTAATGATGTGGTAGCTCACTGTGGTTTTAATTTGCATTTCCTTGATGAGAGTGGTATTGAACATTTCATATGGGATAAATGGCTGCTCATCTTTTAACTAGGTTATTTTGTTGTTGGTTTTACATTTTACAAATATTTCTTCACGAGCACTCGCGCGTGTGTGTGTGTGTGTGTGTGTGTGTGTGTGTGTGTGTGTGCATGTTCCCACTCATTTACTATACAAATGTCACATTAAAGCTGTTGAGATTTCTAATTAGTTAGTATCCAATTGATAGGAGTTATTAAACACTGTTTCTTTCAGTCACTCTATTACCCACTCCTCATCTTCACCTGTCTTTGAAGACCTCGTTTTTAAATATGTTTGTAAGGCTTAGTGTTTTACATTTTCTGGTCAGTGCAGGAATGCTTTTGGCCTTATTAATAGCTGAAGACGAAATATAATCATTTGGAAGAGAGATACTAAATAAACTCCTCAGCTTTAAGGTTAGTTTACAAAACTCCATGTTAGATGGCAGCAGAGGCAGTTTGCTCTGTAATAACAAGCTAAGTGCAAGGGCATCAATCAAAGCTTGGGCTGGGAGCCCTGATCTCCCTGGGGGCCACACACCAGCCCTGGAAAAGTTGGTAACAAAGCCCTGATCTCTCTGCTGGGGGTTTCAGGGTGCTGAGTATAGGGGATGGGTACTGGGAGGAGTGGAAGGAGGGGCAACTGTGGTAGGGATGTATTGCATGAGAAGAATCTATTTTAAATTAAAAAAAAACTCAATGACAAAGCTCTGTTTTCAAGGGGCTTCTGTCCCTTTGACTGTAAAATTGAGATGTTTGCTTAGACAGTCTATAAGACAGTCTTTAATTCTAAACTGCCATCAGTTTTAAGTGTTATTAGGTTTTAAAATTTTTTATCTTACCAGATCTTAAATCAATGTAACAAGGTTAAAAGTAACACTACACTCACTATTTGGGAAAACGTTTATTTATTACACTGTGCGAAGACATGGCAAAGGAGCAAGGCAGTTTCACCTCTACCACTAACGGTCATTGTTATGGGACATTTAAATTGGTGACCATCTTACTCCTCCAGTGTCTGCTTTTAAACTTGAGGCTTCTATGTCTGCTTGTATCTCTGTTTCTCTGAATCTCTGTATGTATGTATGTAATCTATTTTAGTTTATGTGTGTTTATAAGTGCCCATGTAAGTATATATGGATCACGTGACTTCTGGTGTCTTCAGAGGCTAGAAAGCTTGGATACTCTGAACTAGAGATACAGTTTGTTGTGAGCCACCTGATGTGGGTGCTGGGAACTGAATTCAGGTCCTCTGTGAAAGCAGTAAGCACTCTTAACCAATGAGCCACCTGAAGAGGCTTTGAGAAAAGCAATTCTAAACATGGTTTGGTAAATAAAACATGTCTAGTAGGAAAGGAAGTTTGAGAGTAATCTTTTTGAGACTAGAAACCCAGTAACATCATTGGTGAGCTTTTATCGTTATGCCTCAGAAGCTCCATGGGAACACATGAGTGAATGATCTCAATGATATGTGGGTAAAGAATGTCTTGTATGTAGGATTACTAAGATATTTTCCCAACAGAACATTTTTCTAACTCCCTCAGAAGGTACTCCTTCTACTGTGCCAACAAGGAAAAGACAGCAGACTCTTAAAGGATACCAGTACTGTTCTGTTCTTGAGAGTTTCAAAAGAAAGGGTACAAGTACAAAAATGGCAATCACATTGGAGGATATGCAGGGAGACCCAGGTGCCAGGACAGTTGAAGTCAGATTCTGAGTCACAGTGTGTTTTTGTGGTTCTCTGGAAACACGCTGATAACTTTGTTCTTTGAATAACATATTGACTGTAAAATGCTTGTTTTGTTAAATAAACTTTTTTTTGTGTGTGTATTTGGCTTTGACTGGGTCTTGGAACATATTCCAGGCTGTCCAGTTTGTAGCCCAGGCTGGTCTTGAAGACACAGTGACACCCCGTCTCTTCACTTCCTGGATGCATGGATTACATGTGTGTGCCTAGATTAGGAGTCATGGGACTGAGTTAGTTCTTGGGAAGGAAAGCACTTAGATAAGGTCAGTGTGTTTTAATTTATATGTGAGGTTATAAAATGATAAAATGTACTCTTTTTTTTATAGAAATTAAAGACAGTAATAAGGTCAGTGTCACCAGCCTGTCCATTTGCTTCCTTGCTTGAGTCCTTGGTTTTTCACATGGACCTGCTGTCCCTTCTCAGACCACCCTACCACAAAGCCATCAGTTTATACAAGGCAGCCCAGACTTCATCACATGCAGTTGCCTCATTTTGAAATTGCCTTCTTTTATAATTCTGGCCTTAACAAATCCCCTTTTTTAGAGGGTACCCAGCCTCAGGTATTTTGTTATAGCAACACAAAATAAACTAAGACACATATTGTGAGATAATTAGTAGTCATCAAGCTGCCTACAAAATTTATTTCCTAATTACAAATACATTCGGGAATGTAGATTGCCGTTGGATTGTTAAATGGCAGAAGTACATACATTAGGTCTGGTGTTGAGTGACTATAGGTCTGAGGTCTGACGTAATGGGAGTACAATGGATTCCAACAAACCACTAACTCTGAGCTTCAGATTCTTGCATCAGGATGTCAGTGAGCACCCTGATTGAGAGAGAGTCGGGAGGCATGGCAGCTGGTGCCCCACATCCTACTCAAACAGGACCAGACACTTGGCTAGTTACTTGGCAGAAATAGGATTGTGCATGATGGTTTTTGATGAGCAAAATGCTAAGCTTGTAGTTGGGAACTGTTTTATAATTTATGAGTGGTGTGGCCTCTTCTTGCTGCCCCACTTTTCTCAGGCAGAGCTTTTTATTTGATTCATTGGCTATTTAGGTCTCTGTGGACAGGCCAGAGCAGAAGCATTTATTATTGATGCTGTTTCCTTTCTGCTTTTCTTTACTTTTTCCCCTCTTACCATATATCTTAATCTACTTGTCTGCTAGATTTCCAAATCAAAAAAAAATGATCAGGATCTTCTGGTCTTCCTTCACAGTCTTCTTCACCATGTGAAAACTCTCAGTGTTAGAGAAGGATTTCTAATGAATTCCATATATTTGGAACCTGGAAGATTTGATAGATACTCAATTCTCACCTTCCTTTCTACTTAGCATTGTTTTTTTCATTTAATTGTCAATACCTTAAATGCTCTCCATATCAGAGTTTTAAAAATTAGATTTCATTAATTCAGTGTGTGTTTGTATACAAACATGGGGATGGGGGGGTGAGGCAAAGCCGACTTGTGAAGATCAGAGGACAATTTTGTGAGTTAATTGCTTTCTTCAACCATTTAGGTTACACAACTAATGTCATGCTTGCTGGTCAGCAGATGCCTTTATATCTTGTCAGTCAATTTTTTTATTATGCCCTGTGCTAGCTAGCCCTTCTTACATCATATTACTGTACCTACTGTATGTACTGCTTTTTACACTCTATCACCCTCCTAAAGACAAAAAACATTCTGGCTCAAAATTATATTATGGTGCCTGGTAATTGTAACACTTAAAAATTTTTAAATGCAAGTATTCATGGTATTAGTCTGTTAATTATTTTCTTATTATGAAAATTTTAAGGCATGCTGAAAAGTATAGTAAACGACAATGACTCTGCTACTGAATAAATAATGCCAAAAAAGAGCAAACATTTACCAAACAGGACATCTTTACCAGGCTTTGCTCATTTCCACTATGTTGGGGTTCCATGCAGGTTTCTTTTGAAAGTTGAAGACTCTGAATATGCTTACATAGTTCCTTTGCTTTCTGTCATTTTCCTAAGAAAAAGTCATCAAAATTATCTGTGTTTTCACACAGGCTTCTGTGTGCCTGTCTCTATGAGCAAACTTTAAAATGGTGCACGTTTTCATTTTGAGTATTTCTGAACCATGTGGTGTCCTCTGGGTCTTCTGAAGCAACTAGATTTTCCCAATCGGTGTTTTTGAAATTAGTGCGTGTTGATAGATGCTGCTTCTCCTTGCTCATTCATTTTAATTGCAGACTGACATTCCACTGTGTGAACAGACCCAGGTCTTAATCAGGGCCTCTGGTGATGGGCACTTCGATGGCCTCCCATAGGTTTGCTAGTACAAACAATGCAGTAATTAACATTCTTGGACATGCTCCCATTTGCACATATGTAAGTGTAATTTCTGGGTCAAAAGGCCAGAGGCAATCTCCATTTTTCCTAGTTATTGCAAAAGTGCTGTTTAAGAATAAGAAGCAATCTGACCATTTTTATTATTAACTGCCCAGTCTATTTTTAACAGTAATTCCTCTCATGTTGGGCATCCTCTCTGTCATCTTCTATTTAACCATTTGTCCTGCCCTTTAAATCTTCTTTTCCCAACTTCTCTTGCTCTACCCTAAGCGTGAACTTTAAGTATTCTTTCTCTCTCTCTTCTTCCAGAGAGTCCTCTAGACATTGTAATACACACATTTAGAATAGTCAATGACTAGTCAACAGCTGTATTCTGCAGTAAATTAGCAAATATCTGACAGCTCATCAATCCTTAGGGACCATTTCCACATTCTTCCTCCTGGCATTTTATTTCTTAACTTGACTTTTAAAAACCAACATCAAGTAGTGAGGACTTAGGGTTTCTACAAATTTGACATTGTATGCATGCTTACTGCTTCCTCTAAAATATTAATGCTTCTGTCTTTTTTGTTTCCATTTGCACAAATACATTTTTCTTTAAAATTCTTTAAAACTCACACACACAATACTTTATTGTTATTATGAGTGCATGTGTGAGTGCATATGTGCTTGTGCCTCTGCATATGTGTGGAGATCTAGTCACAACTTGCTGGAGACATTCT
This sequence comes from Micromys minutus, assembly GCF_963924665.1. Classification (NCBI taxonomy): domain Eukaryota; kingdom Metazoa; phylum Chordata; class Mammalia; order Rodentia; family Muridae; genus Micromys; species Micromys minutus. The sequence goes on along the minus strand of NC_137981.1, from coordinate 60,780,851 downwards.
ATTTTCTCCTTTCACCTTTACATGGCTGAACACAGGTCATCAGGCTTGTGTGTGATCGACATCTTGCAAGCATCCTTAGAGAGGCTGTCCCTCTTGTAGTTTGTGTATTAATATTAATTTTAAGCATATGTTTCTTTTAACATATTTATTTTTCTCATTTCCTTGAAATTGTTTCTAGGTTGCCATGCTCTTAAATGACAGGAGACTCTGGGTGATAGCAATCCACCCTCGGAGGCCTCTCTTTCCTCATCTCTCCTCTAACATCCACGCTCTATGCTTCCTCTTCAGTTTTTCAGATGTACATTCCACAAATCTTTACCATTATCTTTTAAATCCAGAGTGTTCTCTCTTCTCATGACTCTGCTCAGTTAATAACTTTTCATTATCTTTTTAAAGACTGCATCCTGCAGCCCCATTATATCCTCCTCCCATTCCCATTGTCACTATTATTATTACTTGTGTGTGTGCATGGTATATGTGGTAAGGTTAGCATGGAGGTCGGATGACCACTTTGCAGTAAGCTTTCTCATTCTGCCTGAATGTGACCCCTGGGAATTGAACCCAGGTCACCAGGCTTCCAAGTTGAGCACTTTTACTGTCTGAGCCATCTTGCCAGCCCTGTTATATACTTTCATTGTGTGTGACAATCAATCTCAAAGCACATGTACATTGTGGTATGATTAAATCCAGCCAACTAACAGATGCCTCTCCCTCACAAAGTTATGACTTCACTGTCTTCATGGGTTGCAGAAATAGTGTGTGCTCTCAGTATACGTTGTTATACATAAAGCTCTTGAAATGATTCTTTCTAGATTAACGAAATGATGTGTATTCACCACCACCATTATCCCTCTCTTTCTCTAACCACTCCCACCCATGGCAAACCACATTCTATTATACCTTTCTAAGACCTAGATTCTACATATAATGAGGTCACGAGACTTTGGTCTGTCTTTACCTTCCTTATCTCTTAACATAATACCCTCCAGGTTTGTCTATATGGAGGTAGGTAGGACTGTTTTCTTTCTTTTCTTCTTTTTATTTTTTTTAGAGGCCAAACAGCACTCCATTGTAAATGTGTACCACATTTTGTGGTTTAGGGGCTCACTGATCAACCATGCTCCTCACTGATCCTCTCTCCCCAGTCTTCATGCATGAAAACAACTGTAGTGTCTGAGGATTTCCCTGAGCTCTTCTCTGGCCACGGTGTCTGTAGTTTTAAGCAGAGTGCTGCTCAGCCTTTGCAGGCCCTGACTGTCCTTTAGGTAAAGGCAGGCCTTGGGCTTCCCATTGGGGCTCCTTTTACACTCCTTGACATCTTTCATATTTAACTCCTTTCCTGTGCATTTCCTAAAAGACTCGAGTTTTATGGGTGAAGCCTGCGCTAGTTTCTTTGCTGTCCTTTCTATTCATTTCTTCTCTTAACTAAGAATTCAGTGACAGTGACTCCAAGTAGTCACGGCAAAAGCTTTGTTTTTTTCTGCACATATATGTGCAGCACATTCTGCTTGTGTTAAAGGGTTCATAGACTTTTTCAGTGTGTTCTTTTGACTCCTATTTGATTTGGGGTTTTGTTCAATGCTACTTAAAAAAAAACCTTTAAAATGCTTTTATATAATTTTTCCTTTAATGTGTTAATATAGCTATGTGTGCAGTTGTCTTAAATCTAATTTTCCTTTCTTCCTCCCTCCCTCTTTTTTCTTTCTTTCATTTTACATTTTTGAGATGGAGTATCACTATCTGGCCATGAACTCATGATCCTCCTGCCTCAGCCATCTTGGTGCTGATTACAGGTGGTGTGAGCAAGCCTGTTCTCTGGATTGAACTTTAACCTTAATTTCACCATGATTGGAGATAATAAAATAATACCCACTCTCTGAAATATGTTGAGACATATAATTTGGCCCAGTGTGCGGTTCCCAAATTGAAATGATCCATGAGTACTTTGGTATAAAATGGTTTTTCTTAGCTGGATCATGCTTATCAACTGAACTGCCCGACTCTGCAATTATTAATTTTTTTTGAATTTCATTTCTCATTGCTTCATCTATTATTTTGCTGAGAGAGATAATCAAAAAATGTATCGATGTTGGCAGATGTGATCCATTATATTTCTGTCATTTTCTTGCTTACCGATTTTAGAATTCCTGCAACACGGAAGCCAACAGAACATTCTGATAACCTGAACTCTTTGACCTCATTGGTGGTTGAGCATTTCAGTATACCATACTCCCTCTGTTTAATTAAAGACTGTATTTGATGTTTATCCTTTATGTTAATTAATATTTATGTCCTCTTTGTGAATAGCTAAGAAGCTGTAAAACATAACCTAAAATATAGCATGAAGTTAAATATTATATGCTGTCTTAGGGTCTTACTGCTGTGAGGAGACACCATGACCAAGGCATGTCTTATAAGAGACAACATTTCATTGAGGCTGGCTTACAGGTTCAGAAGTTAAGTCCATTATTAAGGCAGGAGCATGGCAGTATCCAGGCAGGAATGGTGCAGTAGGAGCTGAGAGTTTACATCTTCATCTGAAGGCTGCTAGCAGAATATGAGGGTCTTAAAGCCCATGCCAACAAGGCCACACCTACTTCAACAGAGCCACACCTCCTAATAGAGCCACTTCCTGACCCAACATATACAAACTACCACATAAGTTTTGTAGTTAAGAAAACAAAAACAAAACAAAACAAAACAAAAAAAAATGAAATGTGGAGGGGGCCAAAGGAAAGAAAAAGGAAGGGAAGCAAAAAGAAATCAAAAGGAGAAAGGAAGGTGTGTTAGTTAGGTTTCTGTTGCTGGGATGAAATGCTGAAACCAATGGAACTTAGACTTTATTTAAGTTTTCAGTACCAGAAGGATACTCATCCATGACAGTGAAGTGGAGGCATCACAAAATGTGGCAGGCATGGAGGCAGAAGCGAGAAGCTGAAGTCTCTCATCTTGAAACACAAGCACCAAGCCAGAGTGTACCTAGGGATGGGGCAGGGCTTTTAAAGCATAAACGCTGTCCCTAGTGACCTACTTTTCCCCAGAAGGCCACACCTCTTATAAACCTTTCTGAACAACACCAACGGATAAAATATTCAAATGTTGTGGTTGGGTCAAAATGGAGGTTGGGATTTCATCCAAAGCACACAAAAGGAAGAGGGGAGGAAAGAATGGCAGAATCCCGGGAGCCTATGTTGTTCTGGAGCCTTTAAGGCTTCCCTAATCAACAGCTTATAACCACTTATCTCAGCCAACATTGGGGCTTTTGGTAAGTAACATAATGTTCATGCTGTTTGTGCAATTCTGGGTTGATAATCGTATTTGCTGAGCATTTCATCAGCTTATTTCATCATGGATACAGGAAGCTTCTCCATGTGTTTTGAACCTTGAATATCTGCATTATGGTCCTTCAAGAACATAGAATGTTATAGCTATTTTCTCTTCATGTCTGTTCCTTTGTCTTCAGGATCTCCTCTTGTTATGAATTTAAGTATACATTTCCTTTAGTTAATTTTCTATCTCAGTTCAAGTCAAAATGAACTTGTAGGATGTCGAAAGAACCGATTGGTCACTGACATAGACAGAGGGTCTCTAGTGATTCATAGTGCCATCCATAGAAATGAGAGGTCTTGCAGACCAAGGGGCCTCATCAAGGTAGGAGCAGAGCTGGCTCAGGAGCATGAAAGGGAGTGAAGGAAAGTACACCCTAAAGTCACTGGAGTGCCTATGGAGGAGTTAAGGCAGAAACCAGGAGATGATGGAGGACTGACTCATTTGAATAATTAAGCCAGATCTATGGAATGGAGCCCATGCCTGATTGTCTAGTGCCTTGCCCTGGATAGTTTTACACCAGGAAGTTATTGATTTGGTTTGGGAGCACAAAATATAGGAAGTGGCTGAGAGTGTGGGTCTTGAGTTGGTTTGTGTTTCAAACCTATATTTGCAGGTAAGCTTTTCATTATCTAACAATTGATCAGCCTTGGGAACAGCAGCCTCTCCCGGTCAGCAAAGCCTGTCAGAAATTCACATTAGAAACTAAGAGATCTAGTGAGGCAATTTCATCATTTCTAGTTCACTAAGTCACTGTTACTCAGACCCAAACATCTATGAAATAAACACCTATTTAGTGCTTATTTTCTATTTTTAATCAGAATAAGGTGGTGTTTTTTTTCATTTTAAAATATTTTTTAAATGGCACATATTAAAAACTGAAACTAAAAGTTTGTGACATAACCATCTCGTTCTTTAGAAGTCTCTGAGGTGGTGGTAGCAGGTCCTCTCAAAGGCAGCCCTCGGTGAGAGATGATCAGTGCTACATCATACCCTACTGCACACAGCTAACAGCACTCATCTACAGGACATGCACTGGCTAGTTTGGCTTCCCCTGTGTTCTCTAGTCTTCTATAGCAAAATGGCTGCACATTCAAAACAGAATTGGGTCTGTCTTAGCAGGAGGTGCTAGAAGCACTGGCTTACATGACACCCCAGAAGCTGAGTGTAGACATCTGTATCCAGTTTATATGAAAGGGCAATGTCAGTGTGGGATTACTCAGTAAACTACTATAGAAGCTGTCACTTTACCTTGTCCTGGAGTTTCAGGCTAGCTTTCAGTGTGTGCAGATACAGAGAAAACTGGGTATGAGAGGCCAGAATATCTTTTATTTAAATAACTTAAAATACTTTCTTGAATAGTATTATGAGGAACATACTGGACTGGAAGCTGACTTTGAGTGACCTGATAAAAGAAAGAGTTAGAATAAGGAAAAAATAGATTATTTTCCAAAGAGAGAAGGAAGTGTAAGGATCCTTGACAGGAGCAGAGGGAAAAGACTGAGGATTGGGGAGAAGAGAAGCTTATTTTTTCCTCCTTGGGTGGTTGTGGAAACTAAACCTTCAGGATTAGACTGACCAGGAAGAAGATTCTTTTTAACACACACATACACTTGCACATGTATAAACATACACATTCACACACAAATGTATACACAGACACAAGCACACATGCACACACAAACACACATGTTCATATACATATACACAAATATGTACAAAGACACAAATACACACATGAATACACCTGTACACACACAAACATACATGCTCACACAGAACATACACACACAGAGAAGATATGTACACACTAACAGATGTGAAAAATCACAAAATGCAGAAACTCAAGAACCATGAAAAGGCAAGACAATGGGACCCTTTAGAAGACAGTTACTTCTCAATCACTGACTTCAAAGATATTGGAGCACTAAGACTGCCAGATGAAAATTTCAAGCCTTTTAACAAAAATCATAATAATGTAAAAAAAGACACTTGCAAGCAGATGAACTTAATGCAGGAACCAGAGAGAAGAGTTTGCAACAGGGAGGAAAATGTCAGCGGAGTGGATTAACACAGATGCAAATACTGTCAAAAATAATCACTGCATATGGAATTCAAGAGCATATTAAAAAGCTAATATATTGTGGCCAAATTTGCACATTTCCAGGAATGCAAGCTTGGTCCAATGTATGTATATCAGTAAGTGTAATTAATGCAGTACATGAACAGAAACCACATAATCATATTAATTGACACGGAAAAGGTCTCTAACAAAGTTCAGCACCCAAAGCCCAGAAGAAATTAGGAACAGAGGAGCATGTAACAATGTAATACATGAGCTAGGGGAGGGGGGGAGCACAAATAGAAGACAAGGAAGCTGAATACTCCCCATTTGCAGATATCACAGTCCTTTGCTTACAGGACAGTAAAGACCCTGCCAGAAAACTGAAGACGTTTTCAGTATACAAAAGTTAGCATTTTTTATGTCAATAATAAAGTTACCAAGAAATAAATCAAGAGAAAATTACATTCACAATAGCTTTAAAAACTAAAACTAAACCAAATATCAGACAGGAAATTTATATCTAGAATTATAAAGATCTGAACAAATGAAACATAAAAACACACACACACAAACGTGAAACAAAAAGCAAATATTGGTAAACCAGCTAATGCTAATGAACTGAATAGGTTTAGAAGAAGAAATACGAGACAAATAAATAGATGAACCACCCTTAGTTATCAGAGAAATACAAATTAAATCCTTTGCTAGAGTTCAACCCACTCCAGTCAGATGACTCTTATCACCACCACCACCATCATCATCAATAACAACAACAACAAAGAGGGGTAGGGTGGGGCAAGAACCTCTTATTCACTGCTGAAGGGGTGTGAAATTGTGCAGTAACTATGGAAATCAGTGTGCAGGTTTCTCAAAAACCTAAACTTAGAACTGACATGTGACACAGCTATATTGCTCAAAGTCAGCACACAGAGGTACCAGTACATACATGCTCATTGCTGAACTGTTCAACATCGCAGGGATGGAACCAGCCCAGCTTCTTATCAATAGATGAACAGGTAGATGTGGTACCTACATGTCACTGTGTGCAGCCAACAAGAAAACTGAAATGATTACATGTAAAGGGATATGAATGGAAGTCATATGATGTGAATGGGCCAGACTCAGGAATAAAAATGTCATGTGCTTTCTCTATGTGACTAAGATACCAGTGGGTGGGTCTAGTCCAGGAATTTTCAGTTTCTTGACCTTTTATCCAAAGAACAGAAAATAGAGATCCACTAGGATTTATAAGAAAACTATTCAGACCAAAGCTGCAGGACAGATTATGGAGGGACACACTCAGGACTGACAGCAGGCCATCATTATTTGAGGCTTCCCTTTGAGGGATTTGAGAGAAGGAGCTGCCAAGGGGCATAGCCTTGGGTGGTCTCTTTTTTAGTTGATTAGGTCATATTCATTTTAGGTCATATTCATTTTTCCTACTGCCATGTTTCTTGCCATAATGTGTTTGATTTTAATCATATGCACACCCAATTATGCATAGGCACAAGCTGGTAAATATGCATTCTTTCTAAAAGTTCACTTGAAGATGTAATTTGTAGATGCCCTCAAAACTAGTTCAGGCTAGATTGGCCCTTCTGTTCCTCATGCTTGGATATATTGGGAGTGCATTTGAATAGAAGCTCTCTAAATTCAGTTGTTACCAGGAGGGAGGAAAAGTATACTATTCTTCCGAGATTGAGTGTGCTTGGCTTGAAGCACGTGGGAGGTTCAGGGTAGTTCTGAGGTTGCTAGGTGAATTTTTGAAAGAGTTGTGTGTGTGTGTGTGTGTGTGATACAATTAGAAAGAGGATGATACAAAGGGGATGAGATCTTAAGGGAATGTGAGGAAGCAGAGAGTGAGTGTGAAAACAGAAAGGGTTCCCGGGGGAAAGAAGGTGACCACAAAGATGAAGAAAGGCAATGGGGGAGGGTGAATAAATGGGACCAAATCATAGAGACACAAATGGTAAAAATGTCACAATGAAACTCTTTGTATGCTAACCTGAAAATGAGCTTAAAAATCACCTAGGTCCCCCTTGCTCCTTGATCATTTTTGATTTGATACTTTATTCTGCATATTAAGTAAATATCACTGTATTTGTGTGAAATGTTGTCTTGGGTCTGATGCTGTTGTTATTGCTACAGGCACCACTACTATTGTCTTGTGTGTGCGTGTGTGTGTGTGTGTGTGTGTTGCATAGGACTAACTTCCAAGCCAAACTGCCACCATCTTCAGGAGGTCTAATGGGCTTGCTCAGAAAAGCTCATCATAGCCGAATCCGCTGACTGTTCATCTTCACTCTCAGTAAAGGGGTTAGGTGGTTGTACTGGCTGGTTTTGTGTGTCAACTTGACACAGTCTGGAGTTAGCACAGAAAAAGGAGCCTCCCATGAGCAAATACCTCCATGAGATTCAGGTGAAGGCCATTTTCTCAATTAGTGATCACAGGGAATGAATGGCCCATTGTGGGGGTGCCATCCCTGGGCTGGTAGTCCTGGGTTCTATAAGAAAGCAAGCTGAGCAAGGTAAGTGGAGCAAGCCAGTAAGCAGCACTCCTCCATGGGTTCTGCCTTCAAGTTCCTACCCTGTGTGAACTTGTCCTTGTTCCTTGGGATCATGTGATTAGGGCAAAATTGTTAGGGAAGATGAGGGGCAAGGACTCCATGAAACTACAGGAAAGTAATTGTTTCTACTGGTGCAGGCCCCCGGTATAGCTGCTGTGAGACTATTTGTCCTCTGACCCATGACCTTTCACCCTTTTCTCTGTAAGAGAACCCAATATACTTGTTGCCCCTCAGGGTGAACTTTGTTGGACTCTCCTTTGGTTTGTTGTTAGGACCTAAGAAGGTAGACATTGTTTATGGCTTCTCAAGGAAGAAGTTTTAATAAAAGTATCAAAGGTGAGAAATCTGATAGTAGGAATAACAGCTAGGAAGTCTTTTCAAAGAGTGGGATTATGCCTCCATTGAAAGGGTGGTTCTCTACCACAGAGGTAGGTATGGAAAAAACACAGACAAAGAGCATCTTCTGCTGTCCAGAGGTCTGGGCTCATTAGGAGACTAGTTCACCTGCAAGAAGAATGTGGGTGTGCATACTGGGGAACAGAAAAGCCACAGGGAATCCTAATGGGAAATCAGCAAAAGTGGGTCTCCCCACGACTGTACTGGAAACAAAATAAAGAGGTAGAACTTGGGGTGCCTGTGAAGGTGGATTGATGGGTAAAGTACCTTCCAGGAAAGCATAAGGACCAGCTAGAGATGGTCATTTCTGGATCTTACACTGGCTTTGTCAGTTGTTTGACAAGCCTTTAGGAATGGCTACCAAGTCCAGGAGAAGCTGCTGCCTTAGACCTCAGAACCCAGAACCAGAATTCTGCTCTTACAATGGCCATGGTTGTTGTTATTACTGAAACAAAACTGTTTAGAACCCCGTGTCCTTGAGAATCCCAGCCACTTCTCAGAGGTCTGACTACTTCAGTCCTCCCAGTATTTCCTAAGTGTTCGTTACTAATTATTTTTATACCCACATTATTTGCCTGTGTCCATTGGTTGAACTTCAGCCACCAGAAGTCCTTTCGGTGCCATAGCTGTTGCTGGCTGGCTGTGTGTTTCTGCATGCTTTCTGGAACTCTGGCAAATTTCAGGCTTATCTGGCATCCCTCATGTCAGCCTAGAAGCAGCCCTTGGTCAGAAGACTGTGTTCTCTTTATCAGTGTATAGTGCAGGGATCCAAAATTGGGCCAAAGAGTTGCAAGCTAGAAGTTAAAGGACAGTGGTCAACAGGGATGAGTACAATGAGAATGAGTAATTTCTGGAGAATTCTATATGGTAGGTGGAGAGCATACAGTAGCTCAAAGACTTTACAAATGGAAAAAGAACTCATTTGAACTTTAGGTACAAACTAAATTTTCCTTTCCCTAAGACCATGCCTTCTTTACCCGTCTCTCATAGCGACAGCTTCCCTTAGCCACTCTTCTACTGACTCAAAAGCCAATGAGAAAATGTCCTCACTTATGCCTCTTCAGATCTTCATCATTTACCTTTCCTCAGCCAGAATCACATGGCCTGCTCAGTTTGCTCCAGTGGCTACTGCAAAGGGTCTTAACCCCCCATTCTCCCTTCCCAGCAGCAGCCTCCAAACCCCCAATTCTATCATGCTCAAGGCCACTAGGCTTCCCACTGTATTGGAGATAAATCCTGACAAAGGATACAAGGTAGAGTGTTACTTGCCCCTCACTTGTCACTCCAGATTATACTCACAGTGCACCGATATTGCGCAGTAAGGTCTTGGCCAAACTCAAGCAAGTCTAACAACAAGGCCACAGGAGGGCTGCAGTCTTTAAAATGATGTGCACTCCTCTCACCCTCTTCCTCCATAGGACAAAGTTTCACATTGACATTGTCTTGAAGGGACCATCCTGAGAAGATCTACAGTGCATTCTGCTCTGGATGAGGCATTTTGTAGCCTCAGTTCATCTTTCTGTCAGATGCCCTCACAGACCTGCTCAAAGGTATGTCTCTTAGTTGATGCCAGATAGTCAAGTTGACAGCCAAAAGGCTTCATTGCAGGGAGTTACTGCCTACAATGACAGATTTACTAGTTCCTGGGTTCTACCTTCTTTTTACACTCCACTAGAGCCCTGGCCACTGCCATCAATACCTTTGTTTCCAACTTAAATAGCCAGCAAGAGACTGAAAAGTCCAGAATGTCTCTACATTGGGTGCATGAACAGGTGGTCAGCTGACTTGGTTCTACAAGTGGATACTTTGCACCGGGCATGAGAAATGGGTTTCCAGTTCACAGAAACTCCTTTTTCCACCACCCCTGGGGACAGTCACAAAATTCCAAGGCAAGCCCAGGAGGCTGAGCTAATTCAAGATTACAACTATTTCTAAGGAACAGCTTATGTGGAGGAGGTTGTTGCTGTCCTTCCTCATGTCTGAGATGAGAACTGATGTGTGTTTGAAGAAAAAGTTCCTAGGCAGATAAAGGAAATATGAGATGAGATACAATTCACTCACAGGGGATGAAAGTTTGCCATGTGTGACAACAGAAAGGGTATCACATTGAATGAAGTAAGTTAGACATAGGAAGAGAATCACTGCATTGAAAAAAAAAAAAAAGAGCTGGAGAAAGAAAAGGTGCTGAGGAAGTTGGGATTTTGGATAATGCATGCCAAATAAAGTCAGAGGGATGTGTCTCTCCAGAGACAGAGAAGCAGCACTACAGTTAATAACAATTTATCATCGAGTTTATTTAAAACTATAAGAGGGTCTAGAGAGATGGCCAGTGGATAAAACGCATGACCTGCAAACAGAAGAGTGAGAATTCAGATCCCCAGAACTGATATAAAGTCCAGGTGGGTGTGGTGGCTTATCTATAATCTCCAACATTCAGGTGGTGCTAACAGAAAATCTGAGGCAAGCTGGATAGCTAGTGCAGCCAATACCAGTGAGTTTCAAGCTCAGCAAGAGCCTTTGGTAAATTGGAGGGTGGCTGAAGATACCTGGTGTCAGAATGCAGGCTGAGTTGTGTTCACACTCATGCATGTACACAGCCACCTACCACATTCCACTCCCCCCCACATACAAATTGAATTCAAAGTTTCTCAACTTAGAGAAATATTAGTTCACGGAAATGGAAATGATGAGCCATCTGTTTTGCCCATTATATATTTACATGCCCAATTATCATACTGTGCCCTATACACATGTACAATGAACTAATCTAAATCTTCATGGTTTTCAAGATATCAGGGAAGAATACTCACATCTACTCATTCAGAAGGCATGCTACTAGCTCATAGGAGCACACGCACACACACACACACACACTTACACATCACATACTCACATGTACTCATGCACACAATCACTTGTGTTCACACACACTCACACAAATACACACTCTCCCACAAGCACACACGTACACACAGAGGATGGACTCAGTTACTCCTCCTTACGTCTTCCATTTTCTCCAAAGCAACCCACACTTCCAGCAGCCCAGAGCCAGCAGCATCCACGCTCACATGGGTCAGACCTGCCTACACTGTTTGCCTAAAATACTCGTGAGTATATACAGCATGGCACGGAACTAATTTTTGAAGCAAGTGTGGGGCTCCAGGGCACTCTGCCATTTCCTCCTGTCCCTAAAGCTGTTAAAGTAAATTATAGGGCTGGGAGAAAGAGAGGCCAGCCGTGCTTCAGCTGCAGCACCAGTTGTTGTGACAAAGTGAAAAGTGTGGGCACCAACAGATCATTAACTGTGAGGCCAAAAATAAGCTGATGATCGGCTCACACACTCAGCTTGGAGGAGAAAGCATGGCCGGCCTCATGCCAGGTTGGTCCAGCCTGGGATGGAACCCGTTTTTCCACCAAAGGAGACCTGGCAATTGCACCCAGCACACCATTTCACATTCCTCGTATTCTATCACACTGGGCAAGTCTTTTATTTTTTTTCTAAACTGTGTGTGTGTGTTTTGTTGTTGTTGTTTTGTTTTTTTATTTTTTTATTTTTTTTGTAATTGACAGGAGCTAGTGTCTTGTGTTTAAAATTTCCCCACAGTTTCCTGTTGGGCTGCCTCTTGGGCTGAGTTCAGTTCCACTGTTGACTATAATTACTGTGGGCCTCATGAAGAAAGCTGAAAAATCTAAGTTGACATTAAAGGTGCAATGCACTTGAATAAACCCAGAGACAGACTATCACACGCTGGGTTGGAGCTACCCCTGCGTTCTGTCTGGATTAACCAATTTTGACGGCCGTTGGTTTGCGTAGCCCTAATAACCACCGGGTGCTCACAGGAACTTGTAAACACTGCTCATAAATAGTTGCTAAAGTGTGAGGTGAATAAACATTACCTCAATGGTTTGTAAAGATTGACCACGACTGAGCCAAATTGTGCTTTGAAATAAGACCTTCCTCATTTGAAAGGCTTGGAGGTGAACAGGATGGTAAGCTGTGACTCCTTCAATCTCTTGGCTTGTGGAACATCTGCAAATGACCATATGTAACCAATACCATGCAGTGAGTTGCAATACCTTTCTCTCAAGTGTCATGGCAGTATATAGTGCCGATACCATGAGTCTGTATGTTCTGCGTATATGCATATTTACCTTGAAGAATCAATCCTTAGAAACCTGTTTTGAAAATAAAACCCCAAGGCCCAGGGAACATGCTCCAGGCTATGCCATGGACCTATAAGAGGCCTAGTTTTTCAAAATGTCTAAAACCTGGCTTTCATGATGCCTGTTTGCAACATGAAGTGTATTTAAGGCAGACATGGAGTAGTATTGCCCTGTGTGGACCAGGTACCAGTGTCTTGAGGAGCATGGCTAACTAGACACAGTTTTTAGGCATGTGCTATAAGAATTTATATTCTATATTTAAGGAGACTAAGATTTAAGGATGTTGACTTATTGGCCCAAGGTCATGTGACTAGAGGCATCACATCAATTTCTGCCTAGCTGCCTTATCTCTCTCCCCTTGAATGCCTCTCCTACCAGTGCTTTTGTTCATAGACATTTTTCATTTCTTCATATGAGGTAAAGGAGGGCTGAGTGCCTTCTTCAGAAGGCCTAGGGGTAAAGGGTGGGCAGGCAGAGTGGGGCCAGAGGGCTTGCTTGTGTGCAGGCTTGTGTGTGGAGAACCTGTAACTTTCATTGCTTATTGCTTTCGTGTCCATGCCATCCATAGCCATGATGGGAAGGCAGGACCACACCTTAAAGAAACAGAGTCTTTCAGTGAACCATTTTCCTAAGCTGGGATATGTGTTTTTGTGACATGTTTCACTGACCCCGTGATCATCTTGTTCAGAGACCGATGTCTAGCTTATTTCTTGGAGTTCCTTCTTCTAGTCTCCTAATGGTTGGCAGAATGCCAATGACATGGCTCAGGTCCAACTCAAAGGCTGTTTTCTTGAGTCGTCATCTCAGTCTATTGTGGCAGAGATTATTATTTGCTTCCCAACTTCACCTCCCTGTCCCCCCTTTTACTACGGAAAGGAAATCATGGCTTCCGCAGCACATGCAGGGGATCAGAGCATCCTTACATCCATTGTGTCTTGCAATCTTGTAATTGTGAGCTCCCAGAAATAGGACAGCAGTTAACTTTCATCAGCTGGCTCTCTTGGGGAGGTGTGGGTGAACTAACTTCTATTGTATTACTCATTCTACAGGTGAGAGAAGAGATCTTGCTCTTGGAGGGTTAGGGTGAAGACTAGACATAGTAGTTTATATGTAGTAGCAAGATTCTGACAGAAAAGTATTGGCAATGGTATTTCATTACATAACTACTTGTGGACATACTTGAACAAACTAGAAAAATGTATAAACGGATAAAGCATAGGTTGAGACTAAGGAGCATCTGTCTTGCATAGTGTTAGCTTCTTCAGCTTTCATGCACATTGTGGACACCTGCTCAATATGGCTAACGTTAAAAGAGAATTCACATACTTGCATGTGTGTGTATATAGAAGTTCAGATATGTGCAATATGAGAACACATATAACAAATATGCTAGGATCAAGGATACCCACATGAAGGCATTTGAGACATTGTTTTATTAACGTCAAATTTCTTCAGCCATTTTCAATCAGCTCTGAACCCCCAAGCAGATAGTAATTTGAGGACTAATGTTGCTATGTTTTGTGGTCCTTATGGTAGAACGGCACAAAATCTTTCTATAAATGAAGAGAGAAAGCCCAGGCCCTGGATTTTCGGACTGAGCCCATTCCCACATCCCTGGTACTGCAGGCTGGGGCAGTGCATGTCTAGAGTCACACCAATGCACCTTGACAGAGGTTATTTATTACGTACTCCCTAGCGCTCCTTATTTGTTTCTGTGTCATGAAATCTGCCTGTGAAAGGGGGCTCACGTGTGCCATGAGCATAGGGAACAGTTCTCATTTGTTTTTGACAAACAACATGGGTGATTGACCCTACTGTGTCCAGTGATGAAGTGGAGTCTTGGAGGCCAAAGGGCTGGACCAGGAAATGTCTCACACCTTCCCACTACAGGACACTTTGTCACCTACCTTTTTTTTTTTTTTTTTTTTTTGGCCATGCTTTCTTTGCTTTTGTGAGACTTTTGCTAGTGGGAGGTTTCAGAGATACTCTAAAAACTAAGCACTTATTTAAAAAATATTCCATTCCTATTTCTGTGTCAATTGAATGGATTTCTTCCATAGACTGTCAAGGCAAAGATAACCGCCTGCTAGAACTCCATCCACTATACAGGCATCGCTGTGAAAGCCTAGGAATGTGTTTCTTCTGTCTCTGTTGCTGACTTTTGTTTTTTAAAATGAGTGGGATCTTGGGTGGGCAAGGGATTTCACTGGGCAATCTTAACTTCTCATCCCCTCCCTCAAAGCTCTGGGATATTTTAATTCTTAGCCTTGGTGCCCAGCACTTAAAGCACATGAAAAGGAGAGCTTTAGCTTGAAGTTGAAAGAAATTACCAGAAATGGCTTTTGGAAGCAATGAAATACGGCACTCCACAGATGAGACAGGCAATAATGCAGTATTAGCCATAGATTTCATGAGCAAATTTCAGGGTTGCATGGGCCATTAAGAGCAAAACAAAAACCATAATTGCCCTTAATCTCTATTCATTCTGCATGTGTAAATCCCGTTCAAAGGGAGATTTTGAGTGGGGAAGATCAAGAGAAAAATAAGCAGGCACCTTTGGACAGTGCTAGATTTGATCCCCTGTCTTTGAAGACTTGTGAAGGGTACAAAGGGGTGGGTCTCGGGGGAGGGAGCCCTCCCTGAGTACTGATGCCAGGTGACAAGCCCTCGGAGACTTGACTTGGGTGTATTGTCTGTGCTGCTTCCTCACAATCCACAGTTGCCTGTGCAGGTCCAATACTTCTGCTAGGCTTGTGGCTCTGGAGCAGAACAGCATGATCACAGGCACAGGTGTATGCTTGCTCACCCTTCCTTCTGAAACAAGCACTCAGCCAACTCTGCTCCCAAGGGACTACAGGATAGGAGTGCCCTTTGGGAAGAGAGTGCCCAGTGTGATTCATGAAAAGCAGTCCTTGAAGATTTACAGTTCTCTCCTTCAAATGACCCCAAGGAATGAAGTCCCAGTCAATTCTTCACCCCTTTACTTGCACCAATAGGGTTTTTGAAATGGAAGCTAATAGAATTGGTTAGCTCTTTGGGCTCTTATTTTGAGTCTGAAGTTTCCCTTAGCAACTTTCCTCTCCTGATGCATAGATGCTGGACCATTAATTCTCTTCTGGGTACCATCCTAACCTTAAGCCCTAAACATTTGCATCTCATCCCTCTGTGAAGGAGAGGCCAGAGAGGGACTCTGTCTTCTGCACATTATAGCATTTTGTTCAGTTAAACTTTTAAAGGTGCTTTCTTTAAACCATGTCAAAAGCTGCTTCTACTTTTGTGACCTCATAACAAACACCCAGCTGAGACTTCTCTTCAGACTTTCTCTTAAAGGGATACAGGTGGTTCTTCAAAATTTTCCTTTATACAAATTATAGCAGTCAATTGGACAATCACCCTCCTGGGACACAGAGAGGTCCTTCTGCTCAGATTATTGCTCTGTGAACGTGGCAGTTCCTAGTTCCACAGACTGGCTTCCTGTTACAGAGGTTCTTTAGGAACTCTGAGCAGAAAGGCTTCAGGGGCCCCAGCGCCTCAGCCAGAGTAGCTTTGTATAGTGCTGCAGGATTTCTCAGCTCAGGTATGGATTTGTCTTAGTAGTTTCCGAAAACCAATGTGGACATTTGCAAGTGTGTTGTAACAATTTTGTGAACAAAATTTGCTACAAAAATTATTCAATTGAAAGTTATGAATTTAAGCAGAGTGAAGAATAGAAGTAAACAGTAGGAAAATGGGCACATCTTTATTCCCTTGGAGGGACAGATTTTTCCAAGATAATAAGCCATAGGAGAACTCACAAAGGAAAGACAGGTAGACTTAATTTGATGAGATTAAGAACAGTTATGAATGTCCTTATGTTTTAAAAACTTCATTGAGACAGGCAGTGCTGGCACATGTGATCCCAGCACTTGGGAGGCAGAGGCAGGTAGATCTCTGAGTTCAAGGCCAGCCTGGTCTACAGAGCCAGTTCCAGGATAGGCAGGGATACACAGAGAAATCCTGTTTTCAAAACAAAGCAAATAAATAAACCAAACAAAACCCCACGTTGATAAAATAAACACAGGCTATGATCACCTGTAGCTCATATGTTGTGTTATGAATATATGCTTTCTAAGCATGCTGATTTTGTTAGAAGATAACACTAGTTTATATAATGAGTTTCATTTGAGCATTCTTGGACACACTTATAGCATAGCTTGGCCACTTTTACTGTCCTACCTTATCCACATTTATTCCTCTCCTCTGACACAGTGTGTCTGGATGGCAGACTCTTTTGTCAGCAAGTTTAGATCTTTACCTTTGAGAAAAAGTGTATACTGATCTTGTTTATACAGTTGCCATGGTGAGCCATAGTTCCATCCATTCTTTTGCATATGGCATAGATTAATTCTTGACTGCTGAATGGCACTCCAATGTGTACATGTAACACATTTCTTTATTCATCCATCTGTTCAGTTTTATCTATGTTAATGTGTCCACACTCATTTACTTGCATGACATTAATAGATACATACCAGTGTTGTATTATGAAGCATAGCAAGCCAACATATATAGCATGCAACATCAACACACATCAATAGTTCAGTGTTTAGATGTTTTAGTTTCTCTAATAGAGTGACTTAGTTTGGAGTTGCCTCAGTGAGTCCTATATTGTCCTCTATATGATGACATTGTAAAGAGTAGAGGTCAATCTTTAAGGCTTCTGAGGCCCACATGAGGTTCTCATGCTCTGGTACCCTATGCACAACCAATCCCTGAGCAACTGCACCTTTACAACTGTGCCCTGGAACCCCCTGTAATAGGGAATGACTTTTGCAAGGTGAATGGGCATTGTTGCCAGTAACTTCAGTGCTCAGAGCATCTAAGTGCCTTGCCTTTGAAACAGAATGAACTCAGTTTCCAAGGAAGGACAAACACATGGGAGACTCAAAGAGTTCTTTCAGTTTGTAAACCCAATATCAAAGACTTGAAAAGTCTAGCCCAGCCTTACAGGTGTCCTTTGCTTTGATCATTAATTAAAATGCGACTTCTATGCACAGTGTCACTGTCTGAGGACTTGACAAAACAAAGTGCATCAGGTACCTGACAATTTCTTATAATGCCAGGAAAGACAGGTGTTCGTTCCTGTAAAAGCTTTGAAGCTAAAAATAAAATAAAACAAAATTTAAATTAAAGGATATCCCCAAGTACATAGTAATCATCTTAAGACACACATTTCAGGGTCTTTTTACCTCCCTGCCGGTGGATGTGGCAGGTTGGGGGAGGGCTGACCTTGTTAAACACAAGCAAGAGCCTCAGCTGGAAAGGAATGCAGAAAATGGGGAAAATAAGCCTTGTAAGTCATTTGAGATCAGTCGTCAGAGAATGTGTCTCAACGGTGTCATTATCAGATTAATATTTGAGTTCCAATTTAAGCTGGAATTATTTGGATAACAAAAATCAAAAGAAAAGTTTTTACAAACAATTTCTGCCTCGGAGCAGAAGAAGCACCTCTGAAGGAGCAGGGGCTGGGGGGATTTTCCACCACGATGCTAACATTCCTGTAAGCCTGTGTGTGGCAGAGAAGGATCTCGTCCATCCCTGCTTTCATGGGCACTGCTTGCTTTCTTTCCAGTGGAAGCCAGAGGAAAACAAACTTCTTCTGAGTCATATGAGCCTCAGCTGGATTTTATTCCCCCCCCCCCACACAGCAAAAGATTGTCATTCTAGTCTTCATCAAAAGACACTTTATTGATAAATCACTCTGCACTGGGAGTGGGAGGAGACGTTTCGATGTGGGTAAAAGCTATGTTTCAGCTTACCAATCATACAGCTCCCTACCCTGTCAGCATGTCTCAGTTGTGAGCTTATGAATGAAAGACTTCTTGAGATTTGGAGGAACCCCACAAACTGCAGTTAGTAGTATTGTCACCCAAGAGCAACCAGCAAATAAAAGCCTCCAGTCAAACGCAACCTAGGAAACTAACTAGAACATTAAAGGCTGAGATTCCTTTATTAAGCATAATGTTACATGGAATTTCATCTTTATGATAATGCTGGGGATGGTTAGGGTAGGGGCACTGTGTTTCCTATTACTTCACATGGAAGTCCTAAAGGACTCCCTGTCCTTTGCCAAGACCCATACTGAGAGGATGCTTCAGGTCTTCTAAGCTGTATCCAGGAATGTTGTTATCAATGACTCTCAGCAAACCCAGGCTGTGTGATCAGGAGCCATCCATGGGGCCAGGGTGCTGGTAGTTGCTGTCAAGAAGTAACCAGAAAGTATAAAGAGCTCAATTGAAGGGGTATTGGCATGAGATTTCAATAGGGCCAATTATTTTCAGGAGGAAAATTACTTCTGTCTGGGCATAGGATGTTTAGAGAAAGTGCTTTGAGATGCAGGCAAGCAATCAAGTAGAATGCAATATAGGTTTTGTCCAGACTTCACAGAAGCCACGGAGATCAAGGCGCCAGAGAATACTGTCAAAGAAACATGCCTGCATAGGTCTAAATAACAGTCACCTTTACCCTGCCTGCATTTATCCAGCAAGTTGAGGACAATATGGCTTCCCATGTTCCATGTCCTTTACATGGTTGGGATTTGCTTCTCGCATGCTTAAGGTTTGTGTTTGTTTGTAGAATTTGACTCTTTTGAATAGATGATTTTATAGTTAAAGTGTTACATTTCCCAAATTTGTGGAGCCATTTAAAGATAGATTTCTCTCTCTCTAATGTATAAACATACACACACACACACACACACACACACACAAGTGCGCGCATTTGGGCAATTCATAATTTGCACATGCAGGAACACTTTGAATCCAGCAGAGGGCATCAGATCTTTTAGAGCTAGAGTTGCAGGCTATGAGCCTCACAGTGTGGGTGCTAGGATCTAAACTATGGTCCTCTGCAAGTGCTGTACTAACTGCTGAGCCTTTTCTCCTGACCATTTGAATTCATCATAGAAGTTTTGTCCTTCCTACTCATTTGGCTCACTGCAATTCTATTTCTTTACATGCTTGGTGACACCAGGGATACTGGATGTAAGAAACTCTAAGACACATACAACATTCTGTCAGGGACTTCACACTTCCTCTGGCCCGGGCTGTCATCAGCACTCTCCTGCCCTAAGCATCCCTAGTCCTCAATACAAGAGAAACCCATACAAGTTAGTGTATTGGTAAACGCAGGGTGATTAGCAAAGCTCCCTCCTAAAACACCCTGTTCTTTGTATTGATAGCCTCTGTGGGCTGCTATTGAGTAGCTGCTGGACTTATCTGCAGAATCTCACCTAACATCAAAGTGGGTGGCCAGATCATTCCAGGGACAGTGGTTAAAAAGAGGAGTGGTGTATGTGCTTCTCAGACTCCCAAAGTGAAGGTTTTCAGTGCATTTTGCATAATACTGTTTTCCTTGGAATGTACTGAGTCTGCTTGATTAAGGAGCCAGCCATTGAGAAACCCAGAAAACTTCAGAGTCAGACCCAAGTGCTGTTCTTTCATTATAATATTGCTATTCTGGACAGCAGAGAGCTTGTGATTTCTTTCTGAATTGTCTGTCTGGATTGAGACAAGATTTCACTATGTAGCTCTGGTTGTTATAGAACTCACTATGTAGACCAGGCTGACTTTGAATTTACAAAATTCTACCCAACTCTGCCTGGGATTAAAGGCAGGTACACTATGCCTTGCATAGATAGCATTTCTTGATGTCATTTACTGGACTCTTTCTGCATTAGTCAGTGCATTGTGAACTGGATATTCAGCTTATTCCTGTTTCCCAGGAACTCTATGATGACATTTTATAACCATTTGACTAATATAACTAAAAATTAGAATTTGAATTAGTCTATACCAAGAGAAAGCAAAATACATTTGGCCACATTTCTGTCTTCAGCCCAGTTGTAGAAAAATACAGATCTTAGAAAATACACCTCCTCATCTCTCAACAATTGTAGAAGGAACAGAATTCTTTAAAAAGTAACACATAGTAGTATTTGCTCAATAAATCAGTGATGGCTCATAATTTGTTATGAAGTTCTACCACAATTTTAACAAAAATTGTGAGACTTACTTACCTTATGCAGCTCAAGGAGGGCAAGATTTCTTTTTCTTAATTGGGTATATTTTATTTACATTTCAAATGTTATTTCCTTTCCTAGTTTCCCCTTCATAAGCTCCCTATCCCATTTCCCCTTCCCCTGCTTCTATGAGGGTACTCCCCCCATATACCATCTCCTACCTCCCTACCCTGGTATTCCCCTACACTGGGGCAATGAGTCTTGGCAGGACCAGGGGCTTCTCCTCCCATTGTTGCCCAACAAGGCCATCCTCTGCTACATATTCATCTGGAGCCATGGGTCCCTTAGTGTGTGCTCTTTGTATAGTGGTTTAGTCCCTGGGAGCTCTGGTTAGTTGGTATTGTTCTTATGGGCTTATAAACCCCTTCAGCTCCTTCAATCCTTTCTCTGACTCCTCCATTGGGGACTTCATTCTCAGACCAATGGTTGGCTGTAAGCATCCGCCTCTTTATTTGTCATGATCTGGCAGAGTCTCTCAGGAGACAGCCATGTCAGGTTCCTGTCAGCATGCACTTCTTGGCATCAGCAAAATTGTCTAAGTTTGGTGGCTGTATATGGGTTGGATCTTCAGGTGGGACAGTCTCTGAATGACCTTTGCTTCAGTCTCTGCCTCAAACTTTGTCTCTGTATTTACTCCTGCTCATATTTTTGTTCCCCCTTCTAAGAAGGACTAAAGCATCTGAACGTCGGTCTTTCTTCTTCTTGAGCTCATGTGGTCTGTGAATTGTATCTTGGGTAACCTGAGCTTTTGGGCTAATATCCACTTATCAGTGAGTGCATACCATGTGTGGATTTTTGTGATTGGGCTACCTCACTCAGGATGATATTTTCTATTTCTATACATTTGCCTAAGAATTTTATGAAGTCATTGTTTTTAATAACTGAGTAGTTGTGTAAATGTACCATATTTTCTGTATCCATTTCTCTGTTGAAGGAAATCTGGGTTCTTTCCACCTTCTGGCTATTATAAATAAGGCTGCTATAAACATAGTGGAACATGTGTTCTTATTATATGTTAGAGCATCTTTTGTTTGTATACCGCCCAGAGGTCCTCAGGTAGTACTATGTCCAATTTTCTGAGGAACCGCCAGACTGATTTCCAGAGTTGTACCATCTTACAACCCCACCAACAGTGGAGGAGTGTCCCTCTTTCTCCATATCCTCACCAGTATCTGCTGTCACCTGAGTTTTGATCTTAGCCATTCTGACTGGTGTGAGGTAGAATCTCAGTGTTGCTTTTATTTGAATTTTCCTGGTAACTAAGGATGTTGAATTTTAGAAGAAGTGATTTCGGAGACCATTGTCCTACTGAGTTTTATGGAAATGGGTCAAGACAGTGAAAAGCATTATTCATTTCCATGTTTTTCTCCTTTTTCTTTAAAAATATTATTTATTTATTATATGTAGGTACACTGTAGCTGTCTTCAGATATACCAGAAGAAGGCATTATATTTCATTACAGATGGTTCTGATGTGGTTGCTGGGAACTGAACTCAGGACCACTGGAAGAGCACTCAGTGCTCTTAACCACTGAGCCGTCTCTCTAGCCCGACTAGAAGACTCTTTATCACCATGCTTTGGTCAATATTCTGGGGCTAGTATAAAGCTGGCTCAACTGAAACCAGGCAGTCATTCAAACTATCAAGACTTTTTGTTTCTTTCTGATGCATATTCTCCACACTGTTTGCTTTAATTGACACACAAGCTCTAAAACACACTCCTATGTAGTTTAAGAATGTTCCAGAATGATAACCAAACAAAAATGAACAAGCAAACATAATATTAGGACTGAGACGTAAAGTGCCTCTGAGTGCACTGGTGGCTCTCATGGAACCTGACATTATGCCTGGTGTTGGGTGCTGTCTCTTGGCAACAACCAGAGTTTTAGACACTCAGTGCTGCTAGTCTCTAGACATAGGTTGGAGAACAGAGCAAAGATGCAAAGGCCTGTTGTCTGTAACTTTCTTATTGTGTGATGACTTTTTTTTTTTCATTTTTTTCTTAAAGGAAAGTTTGTCCATATGAGAAAAATTTTGCTAGTTATATTCTATATCTCAGACTGGTCTTCTGAATAGCAGGGGTGTGCACCTACTCTCACAAACACCAGTGATTATACTCCTCAGTAGGGCAGCAGTAATGGCAGTTTGTAGTGAAATTAAATGTCTGAATGGCCTTTTACCCCCATTGTTGCATAGAGTCTGGACAGGTATGCCATCTGAGCCCATGGGTATGGTTTACATCATAGCTACAGAGCTTGCACTGAACACAGGAAAACACTGGAAAACTTAGCTATTTTATGGTTATCCTCAGACAGAAATGGGTGGCTTTAGTCTCTTCCTTGTCAATGGGCTACAGTGCATTTGTCTAAGGTGAACCAAGCCTGCAGACAGTTTAGAAAGAGAAGGGGAGGGGGAGAAAGAAAGAAAAAGGAAGGAAGGAAGGAAGGAAGGAAGGAAGGAAGGAAGGAAGGAAGGAAGATAGGTAGGTAGGAGAGAAGCAAACACACACAACTTGGGGGAATGCCCTTTATCTTTTCTAGAATATTTTTGAACTTTTTTGTCTTTAACATCTTATTCAGTATAGGTCAAGTGTCTCAACAAACAATTTAAACATTTTAAAACTCCTTATTTATAAGTACTGACGAAGTTAATTTTTTTCAACTGTACTAATGATGGGAAAGCCACCTAGTTATGACCAAGTTATCAACATCCCCTTTATTTAAAGCACAAATATTCCTGGGGACCCTTCCTTCTTCATGCTCAGTTGCTCACCCATGCCCTGGTGGCCCTTCCTTTGGAGTAAAAAGCCTAAGGAATAATGTCTGGCTTCAGTGGCCCATGTCCACTATCCTTAATCTTTACATACAGATTTATTTGTTTGTTTGTTTGTTTATTACTGGCCTCTGAATTTGTCATCGGAACACAGTTCTTAAATCAATCATTTGTGGGATTAAAAATATTCAATGATAGCCTAACTTTAAAAAACTACTCACTCTTCTGCAATTTCAAACATATATTAATGCACTTTGGCCATATTTTACCAGAGCATCTCTCCCCTCCACGAAACTCTATTTTTGTGGCCTACTGCATTGTATTGCTTGCAAACACCTGTATGTGGGTGTGGGGGTGTTTTACACTTTAGCAAGGTTGACTTACCAGGGGCTAAGGCAATGGCTCCCCCTCTCCCAGCAGCCAGCAACTGCTTTGTAGCTCCTCGTCCAGCCATGATGGAATGATGATGGACCCAGCAGGCCTTGGGCAGATAACCACTGTTGTAAGTTAGTGGGTCATCACCCACGCCATATCTGAGGAAGAGTTTTTTACAACACTCCTTCCCACACTCTTAGATTCTCTCTGCCCCATTTTCTGCACCTTGGTTGAGATATCCTGTTTAAATTACATTTCTGTTTTTCAACTTTTTGAGTTAGTTAAAAAATGTTTTTAAGTAAATGGTTTTGTGTTTTTCTTATGCTTCTGGGTGTCTGTGGGATATGACATCAATACTAAAGAGATCAGGAGGCAAGGAGGGATATAGAAGGAGTTTGGGGTGTGAATATAATTAAAATACACTGTGTGAAATTCTCGATAATTTAACGAAAAAAATCTTAAAATATATTTGAAAACATGTATTTTTAGGCTTTCAGGTTATAATTTATTGTTTTGGGTTTGTTAAATGGTCTAAAAGAAAAGGAGAAAGTACAAGAGTTTGCTCTTATGACAGATCATCTGTTAATAAAGAGACAAACCCAGCTAGCTTCTTGAGTCACTGTCTTTAGGCCACATTGACTAAGGCAACTTACAAAAGAAAAGATTTAACTGGAAGCTTTCTTAGTTTTCCAGGATGAGTCCATGACCATCGTGGTGTCAGGAAGCATGGCAGCAGTCAGAAATGGAGCTGGAGCAGTAGCCGAGAGCTCACATCCTTATCTGTGAGGAAAAGATAGAGAGCTAACATGGTACAATGGTTTGGGCTTCTGAAATCTCCAAACCCACCCTTGGTGACTCAGCTCTAGCAAGTCCACACCTCCCTATCCTACCCAAAACAATTCTACCAACTGAAACTTTCTAATACATGAGTTCATGGGGGCCATTTGCATTCCAGTGAACACGCACATCATGAACAGGAAGTACATATTCCTTTCACACAGTAACTTATCTTAACATGTATTTACTTTGATGTTATGTTGGGATTTGTGCTAAAGTTTGGAAAAGCAAGCATCGTTATGGCATGGTTCACATTCTGACCCAATACACAGAAGTATCAAGCAGGCCAGGTAGTCAGCCACCGGTCCACCCTGAGTACAGCTGTGTTGCCCTGTTCACTGAGCAAAGAAAGTACAGGTGTAGCATCTGCTGCTGTGAAGGTTAGGATGGAGAAGTCATTATTACAAAGGCATGAATGTGTGGAAATGGGCAGAATGAGAGTAAAGACAGCCTGGAGGTTGGTTCCTGGGAACCTTCCATTGTCTTGGATGTCAGAGGAGTGTTGACAAAAGTAGATGAAATTGTTTCAGGTGATTTCTGAAGCTATAGTTACAGGTGAACTCAGAAGTAGAGGTGAGGTAATATCAGTATTCTGGGCAGAGGGAACGCCTGTGCCACGAAAGTGAGGTGCGGCAGAGGGAATGGAGCCAGGTAACGTCAGCCAGGTGCCAATACAAGCCATACAGAAACATTGTGCAGCTCAGTTCCTTGTGGGAATATGCTGAGCCTGCAAATGAACTTTGACACCAGCTGCCAGTCCTGTGTCCTACCAAAGGAAGACAGGGCTATCTCAGGCTAGTTCTTTAACTCAATTTTGTATTAGTGTTTTTATTAGACTTCAATGTCTTCATGTTAACCCCAAAGCTGTTTGGTTGTATTTACAGCCATGCACCAAAATGAAAGTGTGTTAGGAAAACACCAGCCTCTGGATTCTGGCGGAAGGTTCTCATCTTCAGGCATTTTAAGGTGATCCGAATTGTAGTTATAGGTTGGTTCCTCAGTAGTTCTTTTAGTAAACCAGGTGCTCTGAGATTGCTCAAGCTTTTATAGTCAGAGGTTGGAAAGACTCCAGATGTGATGCATGTCTTTCAGGAGGTGGAAAATGTGATAAACAAAAGCTGCTACTAGTGTGTGAGAGTGAATTCGATGGGAAGATAAAACACAAAACAAAGCCCCAAACCTCAGAGGGTCACTTGGGAAGTCTTTCTCACACTGAGCAGTCGGATCCATATCAAAGCTGAGTTTAGTAACTATTTGCATTGGACTAGTTGTTTGAAATGAAAGTTTGGGTTTATTTGTAGAGGAAGATAACAATTTTGGGAAAAATCAGTGGGACTTAAGATTTTCTCAGATGAAAACAGGACACCCAGATCTCAACAGCTTTGGCAGAAACCATCTTATTTCATTCTTCTCCCATTCCCAAAGTAAAAATAAATAAAGCACATTCTCTGGATCCTTGGGATTACATGCTAGGTATAATTAATGTCTGTTGAGTTTCCTGTGTGGGTGGTACTGCTTAACAATTTGGAAAAAAAGAAGTTTCTTTCAACACTCTGAGCAACATCACTCACTGTGTTCGACTCCTGCGTGTTGTCAGCCTTCGCTCCATGGGGCTTGCTTCTCAGTTTTAGTGTAAAGCACTATCCAGTTCTGGAGGGAGTTATGGGTGAAGCTGCTCATAGGTGTCCCCAAGCTTCTCTAGAGCACACATATTGGTGAGATCTGTGAATATCTATAGTCTAGAGACCTGTGTGTTTTCTCTGGTCTGTGCTTTTAGATTTTTCCCCCTTCTTTCTTGTGTTTCCCTTGTTTAGTTCTCTATCCTGTACCTTTAACTCAAGGAGCATTGTGACCCTCCAGGAAGAGAAGAGCAATACAGTGTTTGACAATACTATATGGTCTTGCTACTTAAAATGACACTTCTCTTTATTCTTTGAACTCCATACTATACCTCTTCCACCTCCCCCAGTCTACCCAACACATTTTCCGTCTAGCTTTATGTCTTCCCTTTCTCTACTTAAAACCCACCAGAGTCCAATCAGTGCTGTTTGTATGGAAATGGATACGTAGTTGGCAGTGTCCCTCCCTTTGTCATCAGCCACCAACTCTAATGGCTCTTCAGATAGCAATGGGGCCTTACTAACTCTCTCCTCATCCATCCATCCTGAAGTTTTTAACTGGCTTGATCATGTTCAGGCCTTAGACAGGTAACCACCACGGCTGTGAGTTTGTGCTTCTGATGTGTTCTATTGGCTGGACAGAATTACCCAACACTGCTTTGCTCCCTTTGTAACTTCCTGCCTCCTTTTCTTGAGGTGGTGGTGCTGGAGTGATCTAGATACCCCATCTGTGGCTAAGCACTCCAATATCTTATTTCCCACACTTTGAGCTCTGTGAGTCTCTGCATTGACACTTGTCAGGGGCAAAAAAAATTTGTCTGACCAAGGTTGAGAGCCACACAAATCTATGGGCGAACATAAATATTTGGGAGGGATTTTTGACCATATGACCATTTAACAGGAACAGTAGATTCCTCCCTAGGGTCTATAACTTCTCTAGCAATAGGTTTTAAACCAGGTTTATAGTATGAGTGAGGCATTAAGTCTTTTCTTTGGAGCCAGCCTTGAATCCAGTCAAAAAGTAGTTACCATCATAACAGTTGTGCCACTATTGTATGAGTGGGCACATCTAACTGACAAATAAGTATTGTACCATGCATGGTCCAGCATCGGGTAAAGGCCATTGATGGATGTCTTTTCTCCCCCAGCAGCCTGAATACCACATTTTTGCATTATGAAAGCTAGTCATCATGGATAGAGTTTCCTTGCAAGTCTGAGATTTTTATACATCCCTCAACCAAAGTATGTGATGTCTTCAGCAATAAGGTCTTACCATCTACTTAGGAGTTGATAACTAAGAGCAATGGTGTTAGCCCATGGTTCTTTGGCTCTGGGGCTGCTCTGCCTAATAACTTACATTGAGATAATTCATGATTGGAACTGAGATTTTCATTTATCCAGAATGTGTTCTGGGGAAAGCACTATCTACCATTCAGGGTACCTCTGCACATTTTTTTGTTAAAAACTATATTTTCTTGACACCATAACTGAGGCTATGGAGCACTCACAAAAAAGAACCTAACATGACTGCCCTCCAAAAGACTCAACAAGCAGCTGAAAGAGTCAGATGCAGATATCTGCACCCAACCAATCAACAGAAGCTGCTGCCCCTGTGGCTGAATTAGGGAA
Source organism: Micromys minutus (assembly GCF_963924665.1). NCBI lineage: Eukaryota > Metazoa > Chordata > Mammalia > Rodentia > Muridae > Micromys > Micromys minutus. The sequence goes on along the minus strand of NC_137981.1, from coordinate 60,753,042 downwards.
AAGCTGAAGGAAGCTGAGGAGGAGGGTGACCCTGTAAGAGGACCAGCATTCTCAATTAACCTAGACCCCTGAGATCTCTCAGATACTGGTTCACCAACTAGACAGCATATACCAGCTCATATGAGGCCCCCCCAACACATATACAGCAGAGGACTACCAGGTCAGGGTTCAGTCAGAGAAGATGTACCTGCCCTCAAGAAACTGGAGGCCTCAGGGAATTTAGATGTCTGGTGGGTTGGTGAGATGGGGACATCCTCATGGAGTTGGGGGAGGGGAAGAGGTACAGAACTGGGAGGAAAATAAAACCTGGAGTGTAAAAACCAAAAATTATATATATTATAATTAACTATATATGTAAGGATGATCACTGATCACTTGCCATGATCCTTTTGCCTTTACTTTCCAAAAGCGGGGATCATAGACAGGTATTTATTTATTTATTTAAGTACAGAATAGTTTATTCAGGTCATGGGGGGAGTTAAGAGGGTGGTAGAGGCAGAGAGAGAAGAGAGTAGAGAAGTAGAGGCCGGCCATGAGCACAGGAGAGAGAGGGGAGAAGGGAATGGGGAGAGGAGGAGCAAGGAGGAAAGCAAGAGAGCAAGAGAGAGTAAGAGAGAACAAGAGCAAGAGAGAGCTATTTTATTTGATTGTAACAAGAGTAGCTGTCACCCTTCAGGTTGGCATTCGATAATGCATTCGTAATAATTATTTTTGCTTAATAGTTGGCTTTTAATTAACTAATTAATTTCTTTTAGACAGGTTTTTAAGATATAGTCAAAGTTACCCTTGAACTCACTTATGTCACTGACCTGGCTAATTTTTGTGTTACAACACAAGCTAGAGTTACTTTGGAAGAGGGAACATCAGTTAAGAAACTGCCCCTCCTAGATTGCCCATGGGCAAACATTTGGTGAATTTCTTGATTGGTGATTTATATAAGAGGGTCTAATGCAGTAGGGGGTGGCGGTGCTGCACTTGGGATGGTGGTAAGTTAGGAAAGTCATGAGAAACAATTCAGTAAGCAGCACTCCTCCATGGTCTCTTCACCAGCATCCTGACTCTATGTTTCTGCCCTGATTGAGTTCTGGCTTCCTTCAGTGATGAATTGTGATATTGAAGTGTGAGCTAAGATAAAGCCTTTCCTTACTAAGTTGACTTTGGTCATGGTGTTTCTTTGTCACAGCAATAGAAAAACTCACTAAGGTAGTCACTTAGCCTTGGACTCACTTTGATCTTCTGGCCTCAGCTGCTTATACTTGGGATTCCAGGTATAAACCATCATGCTTGAAATGTATTTGGATTTTTTAGATGTCACTGAGTCTCTGGAATTCTGTGGTTGGTACAGAAAGATCAGAAAGCAACAAACAAGCCTGATGATGAACCATGAAACAGGGTGAAAATAGAGTTTGCTGAACAGATATAACAAATACCCTGAGGACAGAGGAAAGGGGTCTTGTTGGAGTCCTATCCAATGGCTTCCCTCCCTACTTCAGCATTTATCTGTTTTCCTAACAGATAAATAGGAGTTATTACACTGTGCTAATTCCCAGGGTTTATATATATATATAAACTATAAATGGCTCTAATAATGCTATAAAGGTGACGAGGGTTGGGGATAATGCACACAAATCATTCCCCTTGTTCCTCCTAGGCACAAGGCACATAACAAATGGAAGCGGATACATTGTTGGCTTTTTAGATCCACAAACAGGTTCAGTCAATTTCAAACCCAAAATAATTGGAGGAAACACATTGATGCTGAACATGTGCAGAGATTTCCTTGCCCATATTTTCTGAGCAATGCAGTGACAACCCTCTTGACATTTGGATTGATGGAGCATACTGTCACCTCAGATAGTGGGGTATAGGGGATTTGTGCAAGTTCTATACAATCCTATGACATGTAATATTGGGCTTGAACATCTGTGGACTCTGCTGTCTAGAGCAGTGGTTCTCAACTTCCCTAATGCTTGAACCTTTATAACAATTCTAATGTATTAAAGTTACCCCAGCAATAAAATTATTTTTGTTGCTATTTCATAATTTTGCTGTTGTGAATCATAATATAAATACCTAATATGTAGGATATCTGCTGTGCAACCCTAGTGAAAGGGTGATTTGACCCCCAAAAGTATCATGGCCCACAAGTTGAGAACTGCTGGTCTAGAGCAATCTACAGCTAACTTAGGTGGAATTTACACTTACTCACACATCACTTAGATCTCTTTGGCACCAGAGTTATCACCTGCAGAAAAGGAATTCATTTAAGTAAAGATCAAAGCCTCATCATGAGGACCAGAGTGCAGTTCAAATTAAACAAGATGTACGTTTAGGGAGGTCCTAAAAATTAAGTAAGCAAAATTTGGGCAAAACAGATGCCAATGGCCAGAGGATTCACAATAGGATCGCTGAGGCTGCCTTCTGCACAGATGGTGTCATATTCTGAATGTGCTCAGACAGAGTTGCCTATTGCTCAGTACTGTTGCCAGGAAGATTTTTTTTTCCTGTAGGTTAGGCATGGATAAGCAATCTTAGGTGGTCTCTGTAATGATTGTAGTGTCTGATTCTTGGCAGCAATGAAAATGAGCAAACATGGAAGACCGATGTCTGGATGAATTACAACGAGGCTGCCTGTGGTATTACTCCGTTCTAACAAATCTCAGCTTCTTCAGTTCACTCACAGATACTGGGGGATCATTCCAGAAACTTTCTTAGTCACCAAAGCCTATTCATATTCCTGTCCTCTGTGTAATAGAGTATGGCACTTACATAGAAACTCCTCAATCCTGTGTGCCTTAAAAATATCTCTAGATGATGTATAATACCCAGGAAGTGTAAATGTCACATATAGCTGGCACACTGATCATTCAGAGAATAGTAACAAGAAAAAACTCTATACAATGTCTGTTCAGAAGAACTTATTTTTGGGGATTTTCATTTAGAATTTGGTTGATGTCATAGATCAGGTCGATCCTTAGATCAGGATGGCTTCCCGATTACTATATAATAAATCAGGTTCCTAGGACAGGAGTTCAAGCTGGTGCATCTTTTCTTCTCCTTGTTCCATAACTTTATGAAGACCTAGAGAAGTCACAGAAACAGATGAAAAGACCCTGGAGCCAGGAGTCAGAACATCAGTCACAGTTCCTACACTGCTCCATAATGCAGTGTGGTATGAGAAAGGATTATACTTGAAATGTGTGCATTCACTGAAGTCTGAGAGTTGAGGGTCATTGCTAGAGATGAGGCACCCTGACCCTCTCCTGATCAAGACAGTCTTATATTCTTGCATTAGGAAATGGGATATGAAGCTCTCAGAGATCTTGTAAAAATTTGTAAAAATACAGTATGTTCCCAATATTTGCCTAGCTATTTGTAGTGAATACTACTTAAAGAAACCTTTCTTTGGTTGACTATTATTGATACAGACTCCTTGTAAGCCTTTGAGGCTTTCAAATCTTTTTATCCAAATATTTTTAAGTCATTCTTTAAATAATCAAGGAGAAGGTTAACATACTTACTAGTTTATAGTTTTGTGAATGCAATTTGCTTGGCTTTAAACTTGTTTTGCAAGTTTGGACATTTATGGATTAAACAAGAATTACTTAGAATCTTATTATGTAACCCAGGCTGATCTCAAACTCATGATCCTCCTGCCTCAGTCTCCCAAGTACTGAGATTACAAGCACATGCCACCTCACTTAGATCCGAAATCACTCTGAACTTCACTGGAATTTTATTTTCTGCCCCTGATTCTATGTCCCTTGAGTCTTTTGGGAAATGGTTGTCAGAACTGGAAGAGCTCTAATCTAATTAAATCATTTCTTACTATGTACTTACATCTCTTCTTATGTTCCTTCCTTCCTGTTGGCTTTCAATGCAGCAGCACTACTAACACACTCCTAAACTCAAGCTCGGGCAGGGGGTGCTGCACTGCTTTTTTGACCTCTGCATACTTGTCTCAATACACAGACATCAAAATTCCTTTATTTTGTCTCTTTGTCTGCCTTCACTCTAACTTTCAATAATTGATTTTCATGGTATGCATCTTAGAAACTATGAACTTCTGAATACACCGAGTGAACAATAAGTCTTTTGAATGGATTAAATGATTCTCCTTCCTCCAGAAAGTCTCAAAGGGAAAAAAATAGCTCTAAAAACAAAACAAAACAAAACAACAACAACAAAACCATGGCACAGATGATTTCTCAGAAATACTTGGAAGCTTCTTTAAGTTGGATTTAATAAGCAACGTGATAAATTCAAACACAGGTTAAAAAATAACACTTTCCTAGTCATGATGGTCAGCTGTAGTGGACAACTTGACCCAATCTGGAACCACCTGGGAAGATTCTGAATGAAGAAGTGTCTAAACAATGTAGGGGTGGGTCTCTCTTGATTACAGTAACTGAAGTAGGAAGTGCCGCCCCCCAGTATGGGCACCCATTTTCACAGGCTGCACTGTGGGCTAGAGGAAAGGGAGAGGGAACTGAGCACTAGCAAGCATGCCCATGAGCATTCCTTCTCTCCCTGATAGGCTGTATCCTGAAAGTGTGGTTGAAATAAATACTTTCCAAAATTTGCTTTTGTCAGTGTATTTAATCAAAACAATTGGAAAGGAAGCTATGATTCCAAAGTAAAACAAAAAACGACAAACAACAACAACAACAAAAAAATAAAACCCCAAAAAAACAAAAAACAAAAAGCAAGATGTTAAATGTCATTTTTCAGCACTTCTGAAAAGTCTCCCAATTCACTGCAGTGGTGTGGTGGCTTTTGTAAATTGTGTGACAGTGATATCCTGATGGAAACTTGTCATGAGGGTACTGCTGTGTGCCCAAGCAGGCTCTGCTGCTGCTAAGATGAATAAACCCCAGTAATGCCTTATGGCTCTTATGATGCCAGGAATAGCGGGGATTTACTCTTCTTTTTAATATTTACCGCAACACCGTATAAAGTAGATTAATGAGATGCTGTTAGGACTTCCACTGTGTGGGACTCTTGAGAATTGATACTACTTTTGAGCAACAGGCTTCACAGGCTTGAACCTTTTCCCATTAACAAAATGGCGAAAGAGACAGGAAGAGTGAGACACGGTTTATGCGTGCATGCCTCTTGAGTGGAAGTTAGAAGACACTCTAGCTGTGCCATGAGCTTCGGCTCAATGACTCTTACTGCCTTTCTCTCAGCAGAAGCACGCTGGAGTTAGAGATGTTGGCCTTACTGATTCAAGCTTCGGTTTCACTATAGATGAAATAAGACTGTGTGGGAAACTGGGCAAGCAGCCTTGAGTGTTCAGAACAGGCAACCCTTCCATGCAGGAAGAAACTCTAGCCACAGAGGTCAACCCACTGCCCCACACAGGCTCAGCCTACTTCCTGAGATAGAGAGGGTGACTCAGAAACCCATCTTGCTTTGGGCAGGGGGTTGTTCTGAGAATCGGGTGATATAATGATGGACAGGCAGATCCTTGAGTCATAGCATTATTCCTTTTGAAAAGTGAATATTCTTAATTTTTATTGAATGACTCAGATCCTCCCAATTTTCTCAGTGTTCACACCCCAGTCATGATCTTACATCACTACCCATCACATGACTTTCAGTTCAAGCCTACGCTTAGTGTAATGTCAATCAAATCCTGTAAGTTGGATTTTTATGAAAATTTAAAATATCCGTTTTATAAATTTCCAAATATTGAAAAATTTCAAAACACTTGGTTATTTGCTTTGGCACATCATATATTTCCCCCAAAACAAACCTGAAAGGTCAACGTTTGTCCCATGTTTTCTACTGGGCACAGCAAAGTATAGGGGATACTCAAGCCTCCGGACAGGTGCTATGTAACATGAAGATGATACTGGAGACATGTAGCTGCCTCATTCTGCTTATTTCTCACCAACTACTGGAGAAACCTAGAGGAAGAAGAATAAGTCTATCCAGCCAACACATGTACACTGAACTCTTTCCCACCTTATATCCAGGGATGGATATAAAGTCTTCCCTTAAAGTGTGGAAGTAGAGACAGAATTTCCATAAAGAGTAATTACAGTGATGAATGTCACAGAGAGAAGAGGCAGGGCTCAGGGTATAGCCCCCGTTGATATCATTCCCGCACATGAAATCCATATGCTAGGACCGTATTTGTTATTCGCAGGATGTGAATTCCTTTCTGTTCTTTCACGGTGCTGAGAGTATGGCTTCGAATAACAAGAGGTTGGGCCTGTTCAGAGAATGGTAATCAGACACCACGAGGCTCATGGGTAATTGTCACTCATCATTCTTCTTGGGGGAAAAAAGTCTGCCGAAGACTTGTCTTTAGTCATCTTCAGCCATGGCTGACTGTGTTGAAACAATGCCAGACTGAACATTGATACCAGGTGCCTGTCCAAGCAGAATCCAATGTCACACCTGCAGATAGAGGGTAAGATTACATCATGTGTCATGCCCGAGCACCACAAATGACTCTCTGCTTCATCTCAAATAACATTATAATTTACACTTGGAGACTTCAGACTACGAAGTCTTGGCCAAATGAAAGTTGTTGCAGCCAAACACATCAAACTCAATATACTTTGCTTTGCCAATGTGATTATTATTTTTTTAAGTTGTTCGTAATTAAATCTATCAATGGCATTTCAAAAGAAAAAGGGAAAAAAGAAAATAAAAAAAAGAAAAGAGAAAAAGTATCTGTCCTGGAAGAAAGGCTTAGAGACATTTGCCTGTCAATTTATGAAGATGTCATAGTTTTGTTCTGGGAACCAAAGAAAGACTAAAACAGACGCCAGTGAGCAATGGGAAAGAAATGAGAGCTCACAGATGAAAGGGTTCACAATGAGGTCCTTTGTTTTATAAAAAATGTCCTGTTATGAAGGTGTAAGTGTGAAGCTGGAGAACTACTTCAGATAAAAACGAAAACCCTCCCTATTTAAACATTTTTCCAGATCCGGGACACAACTTGTAATAATCTCCCCTGAACCTTTGGAACAGCTGTGTGGGTATTTCAACACCTCCTCACCCCATACATTCGAATTTTCACCTTTGCACTTTGGTGCCTGGTGGGCTTCACAGTGCAGCTTGTTTACACTTTGACCCACTTACTGGAAAGCAGCTGTGCTGTTCTGAGCACCACTGCAAACAGTTTCATGAACAGAAGGAGGCAAGAATGCCCTCCTGTCTCTTTCCTGCACCAATTTCTTCAAGGTTACTGGGTTTCTTTGACTTTGTGGCTTGCTTTAGAGTTCTCACATTCTATAGAATGGCCTTAGGGTTTTTTCATGAATATATATACACCTTATTTAAAATGTTTCCATGATAAAAATTAGTTTAGTCATTTTACAGACATCTCAATGGTCTTTGCAAGCCTTCTTGTCTTCCATGGCATTCAATTCATCAAAGTAATAAAAGCTTATATAACAGGCATTTTCAGAATCCTTGGAAAATTATAAGATAAGATGAAAGTGTTTTGCAAATGCACATTCATGATTAATTAAATGAGATGACATGATATCTCAAATTAGGTTTCAAGTTAATTGTTTTATTTATTTAAATTTCAAATATTGTCCCCCTTCCCAGTCTCTCCTCCCCTAAACACCCCACTCCATCCCCTGTCCCCTTTGCCTCTAAGAGGGTGCTCCCCCAGCCACCTACTTACTTGTGACATACCACTCCAGAATCCCCTTTCACTGGGGCACACTAATTTTACCCTCTCATAGATGCCAGATGAGGCAATCATCTGCTACATATATAGCAGGACCCACCCATATATACTTTTTGGTTGGTGGTTTAGTCCCTGGGATCTCTGTGGGGTCCAGTTAGTTGATATTGTTGTTCTTACTTGGGTTTGCAATCCCCTTTAACTTCTTCAGTCCTTCCCCTAGCTCTTCCATTGGGGTCCCCAGGCTCAGTCTAGTGTTTGGCTGTGAGTATCCGCAGCTGTCCTATTCAGGTACTGGCAGAACCTCTCAGAGGACAGTTGTACCAGGCTCTTCTTAGTCTGCAAAAGTGTTGTGGTTTGGTGCCTGTAGATGGAATGGATCCCAAGGTGGGGCAGTCTCTGGGTGGCCTTTCCTTCAGCCTCTGCTCCATTTTTTGTTTCTGCATTTCCTTTAGACAGGAATAGTTCTAGGTTAAAATTTTTGAGAGAGGTGGGTGGCCTCATCCCTCCTCTATCTTCTGGAGGTGGTCTCTCAGGATCTATCTCCCCAATGTTGGGTACTTTGGCTGTCATACCTATTGAGTATTCAGAGCCTCTTGTATCCCTGGTATCTGGGACTTTCTAGTTGTTTTCCTCTGTGACCCCCCCCCCCACTGCTACTCATTTCTAATCATTACCCTGACACTCTGGATTTCTCCTATCTCTTCCCATACCTGCTCCTGCCACCCCCTTTTTCCTGCCCCTCCTCTCTCCCACCCAGATCTGCCCTCTGTGATTACTTTGTTCTCTCTTCTAAGTGGGATTGAAGGTTACACACTTTTCCAATTTTTCTGAGGAACTGCCAGATTGATTTTTAAAGTGGTTGTGCTAGTTTGCAATCCCACCAGTAATGGAGGAGTGTTCCTCTTTCTCCACATCCTCACCAACCTCTGTTGTTGGATGAGTTTTTGATCTTAGTCATTCTGATTGGTATAAGGTAGAATCTCACAGCCATTTTGATTTGCATTTTTCTGATAACTAAGGATGTTGAACATTTCTTTAGGTGCTTCTCCCTCACTTGATATTCCTCAGTTGAGATCTCTGTGTTTAGCTATGTAAACCATTTTAAATTTGGTTATTTGATTTTCTGGAGTCTAACTTTTTGAATTCTTTGCATATTTAGGATATTAGCTCTCTATGAAATGTGATAGAGGAATTTCTTTTCTGGCCCAACCTATTTAGTGTTCTGTAGGCCTCTTATATGTTTATGTCTGTCTCTTTCTTTAATTTAGGAAAGTTTTCTTCTATGATTTTGTTGAAGATGTTTTCTGGCCCTTTACATCAAGAATCGTCCCTTTCTTCTATTCCTAGTATTCTTAGATTTGGTAATTTCTTTGTGTCCTGAATTTCCTGGATGTCTGAGTTAGGAGCTTTTTGCACTTTTTATTTTCTTTGACTGTTGTGTCAATATCTTCTATGGTATCTTCTATGCCTGAGATTCTCTCTTTTCTTGTATTCTGTTAGTTGCATCTGCAACTCCTAATCTTTTTTCTAGGTTTTACATCTCCAGGGTATGGTTGTCTAACTTCATGGTTTCTTTATAGTTTATATTTCTATTTTTAGATCCTGGATGTTTTTGTTCAATCCCTTCACCTATTTTATTGTGTTTCCCTATGTTTCTTTAAGGGATTTATGTGTTTCCTCTTAAAGGCTTCTACTTGTTTACCTGTGTTCTTCTAAATTAGTTTAAGGGAGTTAGTTATGTCCTTCCTAAGGTCCTCTATTATCTTCATGAGATTAGGTTTTAGATAAGAATCTTGCTCTTAAGGTGTGTTAGGATATTCAGGGCTTGCTGTGGTGGGAGAACTGGGTTGTGATGATGCCAAGTGGTATTGGTTTCTGTTGCTTAAGTTCTTATGCTTGCCTCTTGCTATCTGGTCATCTCTGGTGTTAATTGGTCTTGCTGTCTCTGACTGGAGCCTGTCTCTTTCATGAGCCTGTTTTTGAGAGACCTCCTGGGACTCAAGTTGTTGTGTGGGCATGTATGGGGATGCTGGAGCACCTGATCTGCCCCTGGGTGTAGTTGTGGACAGGAGAATGATGTGTCTTATGCAGGTTGGATGCGTCCTGCGTCTGCTAGGCTGTGTGTGTGTGTGTGTGTGTGTGTGTGTGTGTCCCTATTAGACCTGGTATTGGGGTGGGGGAGGTGGACTCACCTTTGACCTAGTTGTGGCAGACCTCCTGGGAGTCTGGCTATCTCTTGGTGAGGAAGGGGTTTGAAGCACTAGGTCTGCCCCGAGTAGAGTTTTGGACCAGAAGGAAAATATGTCCCACGTAGAACAGATAGGTCCTGCCTCCCAGCTTTAGGAGTTTGAATCTTTCAGAAATGTTTATTTTATGTTTAAAACTGATAACCAGAAGCTCTTGTGATCTTGGATCTCTTTGGAGAGTTTCAGAGTGCCCTGACAAAAAATACCTCCCTCTTAACTCTGCCCTAACCTCCTTGTATTTCCATGATACAGAGACTCTCTAGTCTTGAAGCTCTACATCCAATTCCTAAGTCTTTAAATAGCTTTAGAGACTGACCTAACCAGGGATGCAAGGAAAGAAGATGACAGATACATGATACAAAAAGACTGGTATTAGGAGGTCTGGGCTTTCTGATGGGGAAGCTTTGCAGCACGCTAGAAGCTTAGTGTGTATACAGGGAAGTGGGGTTATTGCATAGAGCTGATCAAGAAGGTGAGTTTTTACATATAGATAAACAAGAAGTCAAGGTTACCAGAAGTGGGTGTATTACACAGCTTTTATGTGGTAACAAACTTCTCCTTTCCATGGTTTCTGGTTGGGGTTAGTGGCTGGCATCTCATGTTGGTTACTGTATTACCTTTCATTGCTTTCACAAAATACCAGCCAAAAGTGACCCATAGGAAAGAAGAAAGAGGTTACCATGGCTCTTAGTTTAACAGTAAAGTTCTTCATCCTGAGATGTCATGGTGGCAAGGGCATAAAGAGGCCAGTCATTATACTCAAAATCAGGAAACAGATAGCAGCTAACAGAAAATGGAGCTGGGTACAAAACCTCAAGGATCATTCTCAAGGACCCACTTGCTTTAGAGAGGGTTCAGTCAGTCACCCAGGCTTCCAAACACTGCCTACTAGACATGGACCATGTTCTCAGTCATGTGAGCTGATGGTAAAGGATGAGGTGTATTATACTACCTTTAATTGGTGAAGGCTCCTGCTATGGCTTCATTTAGAATTTTTGGTTCTAAACCAAGTGTCTTCTCCTCCACCTAGGCTGAAGGAACAATGTCTGTTTAAGATAAGCCATTCTTGTAGAAGAAGAAGAAGGCAAAAGTCTGAGGTAAACATGAAGTTGTTCTACACAGCATCACTACTTTTGCTAGTTCAATAAAGTCACAGGGCCAGACACTACTGTGGCCCTGGGAACTACATACTGAACAAAGGGAGTCACTGGGGGCTTAGGATAGCAGTTAAATTATCATATAAGATATCAGGGAATTGGAAACTACTCAGTACAGTATGCCATTTTTAAGTCTTTTCTCACTCAATTTTACATAAATATCAACTAAATTCAGCCTTAAAATGTAGTATTGTTATACAGAAAGACAAATAGATTCTTAAAATCCTGGGTATGTATTAATCTCTAGTTCTGGTCTGTAAATTGAATGTTAATTGATATTTTCAATAATATAAGAGTGAGCCAGTCATAATGCCTGCATAGAGGCTTCTGAATCCTCACCCCTGACTGAGGAATAATGGAAAGTTGGTGGCTGCTTCAGGAAGGAAGAGTCAGTTTCCTTAAAGGATGTAGCCTCTGGTCCTTTGTCCATGCTCCAGTGGATGGCCCTACACCCATGCATGCACGGACAACACCAACTGGACTTGATGAGTTTTTTAAAAAAAAGGAAATGGAAGTAGGAGGGAGAGGTGATGAGGCATCTTGGAGAAGCTGGAGGACTGGATTGCGGGTGTGCATATTATGATCAATGTGCATAAAGGAATCAGATTCTCAAGGACTATATTTAAATATATTTAATATTTTTAAATATTATATTAAAATATATTTGTTATTTAATTATTATTTATAATTTAAATAATATATTTAAAACTATTATCACATGCATCATATCTTATAAAACTTAATTCAAGTGTGTTTTATAAGCCTATGGTGAGCTGAAGGCAATGGTTTACCTGCAGATATGTGATTTTTCTCTAGAGTTAAAGTTTTAATAGCTCCTTTTCTTGTTGATGGTGAGTCTATTAAATCTTAACACTATGATGTACAAAATATTTGCATTTTTCTCGGGATGGGCTCCAGTTTACCTGGTGGGCCTTCAGGTGCCAGCATAATTTCACATGTAGTGACAGGGATTTACACATGGCTGTATCCAGAGGATGCTGTGGTGTTCAGCTCCTCTGGTGACTAGTTCCTGTCTCCCTGAGTTCTTAGGTCACTCAAGAGTACTCTGCACTTCCCCCACAGACTCTGAGGTGTTGGTGGTCATAGTTCAGTTAGGGTAATGATGTTATGACTTCTTACATCACTCCTGCAATTTTAGTTGAACAAGATCTTGCTTTCTTTCCTAATATTTTCATGCAAATGGAATGAGGGTACTTTTGGAAGTTTTCTAGAAACTTCTGAGTTCAATGGTATGTTGATTCTGATCATGAACTTAGATGTAATGACTGTTCTGAGAGCTCTCTTGGCTGCCATCCAAAACAGGTCCTCACTTCCTAGTTAGAATTTGCTTGGAGCAAATCAGCTTCCATGAGCTCCTCCCACAGAGGCAGCCCAGCCAGAAGAGCCTTCTGGTTTCTACCTATTGCAGTGTTTCCACAAGCTACCTGCTTCACAGTATTGTACACATGTTGGCCATCACAGCGACCCTCCTGATGTAAGGCCCAGAGGAAACACTTTCGATCCAGATGCAGTGGGACATGCAAGACTTTACTTGGCTTGTGTACACCTCTTCGTCTACACACTGTCTACCCAGTTCTTTACCAAATCCCTAAAGCTGGTGTCATACCTCCCAGTCCTTCCTCCCTGGCCCATCTTCACTGATTCCAAGAAAGGGCTGCCTCTTGTTTTGCTAACCTCCTTCTCACCTCACTCCAGGTGAGTCATCTCCACCCAGCTAGGTCACACCATTTCTTTTCTGCTCCCAGTAACCTTATTTGTCTCTTCCACTACAGTAAACTCCTCAGGGCATAGAAGTAGCCCTGCTTCCACCTCTCTGTCCCTCCCTGCTCCCTGCTCTCTGGTTTGCAGGGTTCCCACTAGAGAACATGCAAATGCTTAGAAGTAAATGTGTCTGAGCAGATTACAACACACATCTGAGAATCAATGACTGGCAGGTTCTACAGGGTTGCTCGGCCCTCACGCTTGAGTTCAATCAGTTCTTGTGCTGAATGCTGAGTGTCTATGGCTTCACAATAGACACAACTACTTGGGCTCTTCAGGGAGGAACGAGACAGTTCATTCATCAGTAGGAGGTGTATGGAACACAAAGACTAAATGAGTCCCCATTATGTGCTCTCCATTTTGACCTCAGTATTTGAGCTCACAATTACATTTGCTATTGCCTGAAACAAAGATCAGTGTCCTGATTCTGGCTTGTGGAATCTTAAAGCTGTGAAAACATATTGGAAATGAAAAGAAATGAATTCTCCTTGCTCTCTCCTCCCATTGACCAGAATAACAGCAAATAGAACCTGTGTGTGGACAGAATTATAGCAAGCCTTACATGCTGAGACTGTGTAGTAAAACAAGGTTGGGGTAGGCTGGGTCCCTATGCCAGCTTCTGCAATAATTAGTTGAAGAGATTGTGGGTGAAAACCTCTGACTGAGGGCTGAAGAAGTGGCTTAATGGTTAAGAGCACTGACCTTTCTTCTAGAGGACCCAGGTTTGATATCCAGCAGCCACACGGTGGCTTACAACCTCAATTTGGGGGAATGTGACACTTTCTTCTGGCCTCTGAAGACATCTGGTGCATACTTGGTACACATCCATATATGCAAGCAAAACACCCTTAAACAAAGAATAAAATAGGTAGAAATATTGTTAACTAAGACAAGGATGTTGTGGTTTGCTCTGATGCTCCTTGTATTCTAATGCTAAATACTGGTTCCTCAAGATGTGGTTGCCTCCAACGAGTAGATCCTTACATACTTGAGTGACAGCATGTGAACCTTCTCCCCATTTAACTGGCCGATAATAGGCTAGAGCCTGTGATTGGACAGTGGAGGAAAGAGGTGGGACTAGAGGTTTGGAGAGAAGAGGTAGAGAACATAGAGGAGGGTGCTCCCATGAACCAGAACTGCATGGGCAGGAGAAACAGCAAGTAACAAGGGGCTTTATAGCTGGGGAATACATTAGTATAGCTCTAGATCTGCCCAATATACAGCTTATAAATAAATAACTGGATTGTGTGCATTTTATATAGGCTTGAATAGGATTGAAATTCTAACAACACAATGAAACAAAACCAAACCCTCACACTGGGATACCAGTGGTTGCCAGGATCCAGGCTTTGCATTTTTCTGACAATCTTAGTGTTATAAAATCTCTTCTGTAATTCTGTGTGTGTGTCTATGTGTAGGCCTGTGTATGCATGTGTGTTTGTGTATGCATTCTTGTGCCTGTGGACAAGTTTTTGGCTTTCCTTCCTTCAGGTCCTAAGACTTGGAGGTGAGTGTGCTTACCCTCTGAGTCCTGTCACTGGCCCTGAATTTTATTTCTTTTTAATAAACTTCCCAGGCAGCTCCAATACACTACAATTGAACACAGTAGCCTCAGACTTCTCTAGTCTTTTTTTCTCTACTCACTCATTCTCTTTTATGCCCCCAACCAAAGGGAAACAATTAGGATTGGAATGATGGCCCAGTAAATAAGAGCACTTGTTGCTCTTGCAGAGGACCTGGGCTTGATTCCTACAACCGCAAGGTGGGTACAACCATCCATAATCTCAGTTCCAGGGGATTCAACATCTTTTTCTGACATTCATAGGCACCAGGGATGCATGTGTTATACAGATATATGTACAGGCAAAATGCTCTTATTTATAAAATGAAATTAGTTAATTAATTAATTAAATAAAATAAGAGCAACTATGTCCTCAAATAAAAACAAAGTCTGTTATCAGCTGATGCAGTGCTTGGATGTTAACTATGTGGTGATATTACTGTAGCCGAGCTGACCTCTAGCAGAGACTGAGCCAGGGCTCTCCATCTGTCCCTTAATACTTAACTGAATAGATCTTATGGCTAGGTTTTCCAGGGTCTACTAAAAGAACCTCTCAAGAAAGCCTGAGAGGCCTGTAAAGGAGACCAAAGTACATGTATGAAATAGCTCAAGAGTGATGAAGAAGTCGATAATGAATCCTGAGTCATAACAACAGATACTAGCCAGGGAGAAGCAGGGAGACAACAATGGAAGAAAACTGGGGAGGCAGGCGCAGAACAGGGACAGTTCCATATGGAAGAACCAATCAGGAGTCGAAAGTGTGTGTGCCGGAAAATGAAAATTATGTGTAGCAGGAATAGGAACAGAAGAGTCACGCTCTGTTTTAGGCCAGTCCATGACTCTAAGGATGTCATTCTTCATTGCAGGCTCGCATTTATTGAGCTGTTGAAACTTTAAAAGTATCTCACACATATTAATCTAACGTGTACGTGACGTTCATGTTATCACGTTGGAGACTAGAGGGAAACTGAGGCCAGAGTGGTAGTGAGCAACAGCACAAATAATGATGATGAGGTGTGTGTGTTATGACTCACACCTTGAGCCCCTAAAGCCTGAAGGAATTGGGAGTAGGAAGTGAGGTGCGTGTTTGGGGTGTGGGCACCAGGCACAGAGGGATTCAGGCCTGGAACAGGGCAGTGTTCTATGGTCATTCCTGACTTTGGGCCTAGTGGCATTTTCTTTCCTGCTTCATGGGTTGAGCTAGTTTTGGATGTGAGATGTGTGTTTTATTTTCCCTTGAAAACAAACTTTACACCACATATGTGCTGCTAAAAACTGTTTGTGTTGAATTCTTGCCTCTGAGCCAGGGACTCAGATGGTCCGCGTTTCAAAACTCTCTCAACAGAATTTCACATAAAAAAGAAACACCTTGCCATGGGCCAACTCTGCTCAAACCAATTGCCTTGAATCACTAATACGCTGCCTGATTGTGTCATGGCTGAGCATCTGTAAAGGCCTGGATAATCATCTTTGTTTTCAAATTCCTTATTAACATGGAGATAAATGTTATCATAAATTTGAACCTCTTATATTATGAGCTAAAATTTTTTTAGTCTTTAAAATTTACTTCCAGAGTATTCGATAGCATGAGACTCAGGGTTCTATGGCACTTTCCCAGTTGGACACAGTTTGAGATTTTTTTTTTTTTACTCCATTTTCTTTACCCGAGATGATAAACACTTAATGAGAAGATGGAACTTATGGAAAGTAGCCAGAAGAGAATAGCATTCTCTTGAAGGAATTCCACTTCAGATGCCTTGCTGGAAAAGGAACCCTCGACTCCTGCCCCCTTTGCCTTTTGATGCTGGTTTTAAAAACCGTGAAAACAGAGAAAGCCAAGTGTGTGGTCTTTGGCAATTTCATAATAGTCAGTGCGGGAGACAGACGGAGGGGGTGGTGGATTGCTGGAAAGAAATGATTACCTCTCTTTTTACGATGACAGAAAACAGTTGTGATTCAAAAATGTGAAAGTTTCTGCAGCCCCTCCCTCTTGGCAAATCCTCAGGTTGTCCCTCCTTTTAGGTGGTGCTTTCCATAAAGACCTGGGAGAGCCACACTTTTCAGGGTGTCCTGGGGCACAGCCACTGTCAACCAGGAGAAACTTGGAGAATTAAGAAGGCTAGGAAAAGAGGCTCAGGGTTTTTCTGCAGGGGGATTGCAACTCATTTCCTACTACATTCTAAAGCCTCTGTCCTGCTCTCCTGAGCATAGAGTGTGTCCCTGGATTTCCTAAGCACAGTTGAAGGAACCCTTGTCATCCCAGGCAGGAGCCCAGCCTGCATTATTGATTTGCTTTCCATTATCACAGGAAGCAGCAGGCTCATTGAAACTGAGAGATCCTCTCCTGAGTACAAAGCTGCTTAGTAAAAACAGGTTCTAATTAACTGCCACCCTCAGAATAGACCAACAGTTCTGACTTTTTCATTTTTTAAATCTTTCCCTAGGCTGGTTTTTATTACGTAGAAATTTAGTCAAGCTGACTGGAGCTGAACTCAGGCTAATTCCACCTCTCCATGAATGTGTGTGGCTCAGTGTCCTTTGCATTACTGGAAACATGGAGTGGGAGACAAAGGGGAGGCCTCCAAAGTTGATGGAAAAGCTGTATCTCCTGGACCTATTCACAGGTTCTTTTTCAGCACGGTGTTAGGTGTGTGTCATACAAAGGTATAGAAGGCAATAGATTCCTTGATTATTCAGACGTCAGTGAAGATGGGGATTTCAGTACTAGATCAGGAGAGGTACTCAGGGTACTCTATATACAAGGGCTTCTTAAATATGTTCTGTTCTTGACCTCCCTATTCCCAAGAACCGGTGTGTGAAAGTGTAGCTTCCCATGCCCACATGTGTACCTTTGGGGGCTATAGACTAGTGTTGGGGCATTTCACAATAACTCTTCACTTCAGTTTTCTTGTCTCTCACTGAACCTGGAGCTCACTAATTAGGGGAAACTGGCAAATTAACTAGTCCCAGTGACCCTGCTCTCTTCATCTTCCTAGAGCAAGCAGTGCAGGTGTACTCTGATACACTCAGATTTTCCATGTAGATGCTAGGGACTGAACTGAGGTCCTCATGCTAACATGCCAACTTATTCATCTCTCCTGAGAAAAATTTACGTGATTTCAGATATGCAGATATGTAAAATAGCATAGAAATCATACTTATACTGATAATAATAAACCATAAACATTTTATTTAAAAAAAATCTTTAGTTTGTATGTGATCTTTAATGAGTATGGTGGTTCAAATGTGAATGGCTCCCATTTGAATGCTTGGTCCTCAGTTAGTGGAACTGTTTAAGAAGGATTAGGAGGTGTGGTCTTGTTAGAAGGGGATGTGTCATGGTCATGGGCTTTAAGGTTCTAAAATCTCACAACACCTCCCCAGCCCCACCCCTTATCTCTCTGACTGCCGCCTATGGATCTGGATATAAAGTTCTCAGCTTGACTGTTCCAGAACCAATCCTGTCTGCTTTTCTACATGGTGGTAACGGTCTCGTCCTCTGAAACTGTAAGCAAGCTCCCAATTAAATGGTTTCTGTTCTAAGAGTTGCCTTGGTCATGATGTCTAATTGGCTAAGACAATGACATGAGTAGATTTCTGTACTAAGGAGATAGATGTGTTTGCTTATTTATACGTAGAGAGGGGCAGTTAAATGGCTCAGCAGGTAAGGGCATTTTCTACCAAGCCAACCAAGTTCAATTGCCTAGTGGGTGGGTAAACTCTAAGGAAATGTATTTTAAAACAATTCTTTGATATACTTGTTGGAATGAGAAAACTGACTTCTGAAAGTGGTCCTCTACCCACTACTCCCCCACCCTGCTTTCTCTCTCTTTCTCTCTCTCTCTCTCTCTCTCTCCTCCTATCCCACCTCTTTCACACACACATAGCATTTTAAAATATATTTGTACATAAAAATTAAATCTCAGCTGAATATTTGATAAAGAGGGACATAGAGTACTATCAACATTTCTGTAGTTATTCAATGTCTTTATTTTATAGTTATCATTGCTAAGAATATAGTCTTATATGCTTCCAATAGCAAAAGTACTTAGGACCATTACAAAATTATTAGAAATTTTATCTTAATTCCAATCTAAATTTTACTAAATTTAAAAAAAAAATAAAGTTTGAGGTAGTGGCTCAAACATCAATTTTTAAAATTAAACATTACAATAACACTATATATTCCCCAAACTATATTAAGTTAATACTTTCATGCTATGGAATATGGTAAAAAATGTGAAAAAAAAATTCTCACCATAGCTAAATCATTATGTTTTTACAAAAGAAAAAACAAACAACAAGAGCAAACAAACAAATAAAATCCACCTTGTATGTGGAGAAAAAAGAAACTGGAATTCATAATACACCATCATTGAGAGTCTAAACTGAGATGTTTCAGGCAGTGTACATTCACCCTGTGTGGGGGAAGGGTTGAGTGATGCCAAGTGTGCATATACTGTGTTCAGAAACAAAGCCACCATGAGGTGGTGCAATGCATCATGGGAGGGTACTGCCAGGAGCAACTTGGGTACCTTGTATGTCTGATTTTGAAATAATTATCAGGAAATTTTACATTTAGAGACCTTTCATTGTCACTGATATGTGTGTGTATGTGTGTGTGTGTGTGTGTGTGTGTGTGTGTGTGTGTGTGTGTGTGAGAGAGAGAGAGAGAGAGAGAGAGAGAGAGAGAGAGAGAGAGAGAGAGAGAGAGAGAGAGAGAGACATGATGGGGGGAGAATACCCACCCACATTTATTTATGTAACCTCCTACAAGGTCAGGACCCACACTTTTAAAAGTTGGCACTCAAGGGCTGGTGAGACATTTTAGTAGGTAAAGATATTTTTTGCTAAGCCTGATGACCTGAGTTCAGTTCTCAAGACCTACATAGTACAGGGCCAAAACTGACTCCTTCAAGTTTTCCTCTGACCTCCTCATACACTCTGGTATTCATGCACCGGAGCAGACAGACTCACTTTCAGATGCCACAGAAATGATTAGGTTAAAGGTAAAGTGGCTGAGCTCTGGATCACTGCGGTATTTGCAGGAGGTGTTTGACAACATTAGAGCATTCCTGGAGTCAGCTGATGAATCTCCTGATGCCAGTTCTGGGTTCTAAACAACAGGCAGACAAGGCAGCCTGATGTTACTGCCCTGAATTCCCAGGGAGCGATCCTCTAATCTCTGCTCACCTCCATCACAGGAGACCATGTATGGCTGCCAAACCCACAGCTGTGCTGTATCTGCTGGATTCTCCATGGTGGACAAAGCAGTACATCCGCCCTCAGTCCTCTAAGATGAGTCAGGGGAAGAATAGCCTCTAAACATGATTTTGCTGGCACCTACTTTTGGATGTCTGTGACTCTGATTCTTCATCCTCCATAGCGTCAAGACTCTGTTTCAATGACATAGGTCAAGTCCTCTGTAGTTCTGGTAAATTATCAGCAATGTAAATCACCTGCATTGTTGCCTCCCTGGGAATGATTAGTCTTCAGGCTGAGGCTTTGGATTCTTCTGCTGTGACAGATTCTTCTGTTACAATGAACAAGGAAGAAGAGAGATGTCCAGGAGCTGAAGAAAGTAATCATTCCCAGAGCTGGCTTAGACAAAAAGTGCTCTTAACTCAAACTGGTAACCATGAAAACCTTTAGTGAAGGGGGATTTAAATGGGTACAGTGAGGTCCTGTGTTGGGGAAACATCTTAGAAAAATGATATTAAAGCATAGACCTAGGCTACAGGGAAAATGATCAGTTTGGTACTTGCTGCTCTTCCTTGGAGAGTGAATTTTCAGGAAGGTGAAGCATAGCTATCGAGTGACAGTAGTAAGGATAAGGTGACACTCCTGGGTATGGGCTACGGCATCCTGAGACATGTCGTGGGCCTTTAGCACATGAACGGAAGGTGTTGCAGATGAGAAAACCCTGTACAATGGACACATGTTTTTGGGGAGGACATAATCATGGACTAGATCAATTTGCTTTCAATTAGTGGCCACCCCTCCTTGAAAGTCTTGTAGAATAATTCAGTGACACTGTGTTGTTCAGCCTTTGAAACTTTTTGAAGTTTCTCACTGTACCTACATGACCATAGTAATTTTATCATAATGTGTGTGGTGGGTGGGGAATATGCCAGGTTTGCCTAGAATCTCCCCTCATTCCCTGGTACTCTGAGGAGTGTTCCAAAATGTTTGTTCAGTTGAGCCACCACCCGATCCTAGGAGTTCAAGATCCAAGCCAGACATAAGGATTAAAGGACTGGGACAAATCACACCACACTACCCCCACCCCTTGTATTTTCATTGAATAAAAATGCATTTGAAACAAACATCAAAGACAGCACTAAAAGTGTAAAGTAGCAACAAAGGCTTCAGTGAGGCTGAGTTGCTTGTTTGGGGAACAGAAGGGACATCCATTCTCTGCTCTCTGTGGAGTTCTGACCAGTGTGCTTCTCAGTGCACTGTTAAGAACTGGGATACTCTCTGTCTCTCTCTCTCTCTCTCTCTCTCTCTCTCTCTCTCTCTCTCTCTCTCTCTCTCTCTCTCTGTGTGTGTGTGTGTGTGTGTGTGTGTGTGTGTGTCTGTTGCTATGTCTTTCTGTCTGTTTCTCTGTCTCTGTTTCTTGTCACCAACTGGAATTCCCTTCCTAACTATTTCACTCTCTTGGTTTTTCTATACCACCAATACTTCCTCCAGGCTTTAGGAACTCTGTGAGTGACATTAAGGACAGAAAACATACTATAGGTACTTTGTGTTACCCATGAGCAAGAGGCAACATGAGGAGGGTCAGTTTGTGGACACAAGCTAAGCCACTATCTCTTGGGCTATTTTTGATGCTTACTGTGTATCCACGATTGATAAATTGAACCATTTCATTTAATAAGATATCAGCATCTCTTCGGTAAAAGTCCCACCTTGCAGTCAGTGGCCACATGATAGGGGTTGATTTCACACACAATCCAGAAGCATGGGCCATTCAAGTTTACTCTCCTTTAGATCTCACTCTGATACGCTTTCCAGGAGGCCTGGGTGAAGCAGTGTGATTTTGTCTTTCCCCTCATCTGTATTTGTTCGCATGAAAATTTTAATTTGTGTCTTAAAAAGAGTTACATGTCTGTGTATGTGTGGATATTACACATGTGCATAAGTACTCTTAGAGGATAGAACAAAGGATCAATCCCTGGAACTAACGTTGTAGGCAGTATATAGATTGTTAGATTATTTAAAGGCAGCTGTGCAGAGACAGAAGGCATAAAGATAAAGAGATTTGGTCTGATGGTAGGTGGGGCCATGTTTATTCATAAAGAGGCAGCATTATGTCACCCATGTGTGCAGATGGCCAGAATGGCCTATAGAGGAAGACGAGACACATTCCTCAGCTGAATGCAAGCTTCCCAAAAGGGCAGCTCAGTGTGAGAGTAGCTGGAAGCAGGTGATGAGTTCAGGACTATTTCTACCTTTCCACAGCTGGTCCGGCCACCATCCTGTTCTGCTTTTTGATGCACAATCTAGATGGAGTCTGTTTGGTTTCAATCTCAGCTTTACTTCTGGCATAACTACAGCAAGGGTCTCACAGCTCCTCCCACCCTCCTCTCCATGCAAGGAAACAGGTGCTAAACCACTCCACAGGCAGGTATGCAGATCAAACTCTGCTTCATTCTCTGTTTTCTCCTAAACGATTTGGACTGAGAGCCTTGCTTAGGTGGAAAGAACAGACTAAAAAGAAAGAGATCTATGTTAATATTTCTGGTGTATCATCTGACAGTTGGCTCCCAGATACAAATTAACTGTGGGTGATAAGAAGTCCACATTAGCTCTATTTCCTTAGCTAGCATTTGTTGACATTTTTGGCTGCCATAGGGCTATGGTGGATCATACTGACCAGAATATTTCTGAGGCACTGCAAGCAGTTCATCCAAATGGCTAACTCCTCTGGAGGGGATGCTTATCTAAAGTCAAGACACATCTATTTCAGTTGGATCTGCATGTGAACAGTGTGTATCTGCTTTGGAGACTGCAGGTTGTGGTCTGGTTATAGCACCAGGCATTCTTTCAGGGGCACAAACATCAGACTGGCAGAATGAAGACAGCCCCGAGGTTCTGTCTTGGGTTGATGCCACTACAGAGCACGGCCACCTCTCCCTGGCTTACCATCTGTCTCCTGGCTGTGTGTCTTGGAGAGCAGCCATCATTGACTTCTGCATTGGCTTACAACATGCCATACAAGCATCCACAGACCAGCCTTGGAAGGAAGTCCCCCAGAGACCTTGCTCAGTGCTAACCCCGGAGCCAGAGCTGATGCCAAGAGTATTGTGGACAAAATGTGAGAGACTTATACCATGTCTGTGCCTTTTGCTTTCTAACGCAATTTTTTTACCATAGCTTAATGGTTTTATCTTCCTCTTCACCAGAGATATTCAGACTTTATAAATCTAAATGGAATAGGAAAATGAACTGTGGTGTGCCCATCACATAGTTCTTCCACATAATCACCCAAGCAGCTACGCCCAACCCCCTTTTCCCAGGTATTTATTCTTCCCCAAAGAGCTGGTTCTACTTAGCTTAACTTGATGAAGTAAATTTTTTCACTGGTTTTTGTCTTTCAGAAACTCTTTTAATTTAACAGTGGCATGACCCATCATAATAGTCGGTGTTGTGGATTCTGCCTGTAAGCACCCACTATCACAGAGGTATGCTTCAGAGGGACACAGAATGAATGGATAGTAGACAAACCCAGACTGCTGTTGCTTCATAACTAGACTAGTGAGAACTTCAGAATGAAGTCATCAGTGTGAGTGATAATCCAAGAGAAGGAGTAATAGGAAGAATGCAGCTGACTCTGGGGAAAAGCCCAGGCTGCTGCAGACCTTTGTACAATGAGGCAGGCATGCTCATGCTCACAACAGAGGTGCTGTGGTGACCTTGACAGCAGATGAACAAGACTGGTGAAAATGAATTCTCTTGGGATAATGAACTTGAGTCCCTTGAATGGTGAACAATGTGTTTTTATTTATGTTTCCCAAAAGCAGATAACTGTGGGTTGGTCATAAATTCCATCAGTCAAGGACTGCAAGACCCCATTGCTCTGTTCTTTAATACTCTCCTCATTTATATGACATGAATTATTTGTTTAACTTAGAGCACTGCTAATCTTTCTAGGAAAATCATATATGGAATGCTTTTTCCTCAACAGAGCATCTGTTACATTCTTTTGAGTGGTTTTATACTATCCTCAGGATACCTCATCTCCCCACTTTCATAATTAAATGCATGCCGGAGTCTCATTCATGTCTGTATTCATTCATAAAACATTTCTGCAGTCCTGTAATGTCTAGTACGTGTGAGATACTAGTGAGGATAAGGACTTGTGAGCTTTTGTCCCTTGAAGGGCTGGAGTCAGCCCTTGGTACAAGTTGCTGCAGGACTGTGTGGCACTGCACCATGAGAAACTTGTGCTTGGAGATCCAGTAGTGCTTGGGGATGCAGGTTGAGGGCAATGAAACACCAGGTCAAATTCTCGTGGAGAAGTGGTGAAAGATACAAGCCTGCCTTCCAAGGAGAATACCTGAATTGCCTTAGTTTCTTTGGATGTGACTTGAAGCCTCAGGAAGATGTAGTGGTTATACTTTTGGTTGTCAGTACTTGATTTTCGCTGGGGGTCAGATGCTTGGTTATCTATGAAGAGCACTTGGCCCAATAGCACAGAGCATCCAAAGTTCTGGTCCCAGAGCATGGGGATGCCCCTAAACCCAAGAGCACCATTGTCAGGACATTGCCTACAGCCTTAATGGCTGGCCGCAGGCTGTGGAGGATGTGAAGCTTGCCAATGTGGGTAAAATAATTCAAGGAGAGAGAAGACAATAGTTTGTAGGCACCTGGCAAGAGATAGTATGGGTTTCAGGGAGGATATAACCCTAAGAGAGGTATGCAGCTTTTGCCTCTGGGGAACAATGAAGCTTTGACTTGCTGCCTTGGAGTTGGGAGTCTTAGTAGACCTTCAAAGACATCTGTTATTCCTTCAGCATTCCGAAGACACAAAGGAGACGGCCAAGTCCAGGGTCACACAGCTGTTTTGAAGCAGTAGGGCCTGTGTTCAAACCTGGTTTTCTGTAGGTTAACCCCTCCCTTTCTCCCTGGCCTTAGCTGCCTCCCTTGTCTACAGAATGCAATAAGGAATGTACTTGTGTGCCACCCATCTGCCCTGGAATGGATAGGAACACACAGCCTCTGTGCTGCCATTCTCAACTGTGGGTAAAGTTACTTTATATTCAACCTTCTCCTAATGACAACTCATTACTCACCCTCGAGGGATTGCTGAGCAATGCCACCGTTTATATGTTGGTGGGAACCCAAGGTGCTTCCTGAGAACTCTCTTAATTGCAGCTTTTGGAGATGTGGGTGAGGGTAAGAGAGTTGATAAGAAAAGGCAAAAGTGAAGTGAATCATTTGTTCATTGTGAAGCATGTTTCTCTTAGTGCCTTCTCTTGCATTTGTGAAGAAAAGGAATATTATGCCTTCAATTATGTGACAAACTTTAAAACCTCGATGTCTATTTTTGCTTTGGCATGGCTTCAGAAGTAGGCTTTTTAGCTTTATTTGGAAAACTATGTGCCCTTATGCTTTGAAAAAAATAATGTTGATTAGAAGGTTGTAAAATCAAAAGGCCGGATTTTTGCAGTTAGGACCAGCTATGAGTTCAGAGGGCTTTTACTCTCTTATAGAAGGAGGTGTCTTAAGTCATCCAAGTACTTGGAAGGCTGAAGCAGGAGGGCTGCTGTGAATTGAATGCCAGCTTGGGCTACATAATACTTAAAAACTAAAGCAAAATACACCTAAAAAATTAAAAAGAAAATTCTAGCAAATTAGTATTAGTCTCGTTTAATCCAAGGCTCCATCTGCCTATATTTTGTTAATATATATGTTTTGGTTTTCTTTCTTTTTTCCCTCCTTATGTTACAATGAAAATGCAAATTGACCTAGCCTTGTATTTCCTTTGAAGGGGCTGCTTTTCTGAAGTGGAAGTCTTTAAGTGAGAAGCAGTTGGGAAGGAGACTGGAAGCATCTCTTTCCTTAGCTTCACCTAGACCACAACAGGAGGCAGAGGAATGACTCGGATTCTTTCAACTTCAGTCCCATCATCTGTAAGGCAACTTTAATAACACCAGGAAATGATTTTATACCTCTACCAGAAAAGAATTATCAACATATGATACTTGATTAAGCAAGCAATAGCTTTTGATTCATGGTAAGGTGCCAAGTTTAAGCAATATTTTCTTGGCCAGCATTCTGCAGGCAAGAACCTGATTTTCACAATCAATTGGTCTTAGCAGCCCATAATGACCACAATAGCTATGTGCCTGAATAAAATTTGAATTCCTGTCAGTGTGCCAGGACTCATTGTTCTAAGGAGCTAAATGTGGAGTTGTTCAGTCTCATTTTAGGGTGGGGGGATGTCTCTTTCTGATCAAGTGCACTTTCCAATAAATAACTCAAGATTTATTTCTCCATTAACGAGACATTCTCAGCTGAACATTAATCAACTGGATAGAAGCAGAGAGCTCCAGAAGAAGCTGTTGCCTATTTAAAGTATATGTGTGTGAGAGGCCGGCCTCCCCTCTCTGTAACTATTGTTAGAAATAATGAATGATATATCATGAGATGCCCTTTCATGCCAAGTTGTTCTGAGACTCTTTGCAACTGCACTCATAAACAGGAATCACTTCACCTGCCATTGAAATGGGCCACCTCTTGGAAGAGATTATGGTAGGTATTTACTGATGCACAACAGCATTCCAAAACAAGCCAGACCTGGAAGAAAGGGGAACCACTGGTATCTGACTCAGATCCCCTGGGATGTTTCTGGCAGCTGGGCAGGATTGTGAGGGGTTTTTGTATTTGCAGCAGGCCAATTCATTCATGGTCACCTGCTAAATTACCCAAATCTCAAAGGTGACTAGCAGTCCTCAGCAATGAGGCTGGTTTTCCATACACTAGCTGGTAAAGGAGGCTGAGTAGCATGGAAAGGCAGTCTTGAAATAGGCCGTGGTACTTTGATGTTTGCCCAATGTCAACAAGTGAGAATGAGACATGGCTCCAGGAACAACTGGTTCAACTCTTGCTGTTTTCCTGTCAATCACCAAATATCACAAAAGGAACAACTTATGGAAGGAAGGGTTTGTTTTGGCTTATGGTATGGGGTGTGGGCCATCATGTCAGGGAAGGGCTGGGAGTGGGAAGAGCTCCCAGGAACTAGAGTATCAGAATGCTTGCTTACTGTAGGAGGATCAAGAAGCTGAAAGCAGACAGAAAGTGAAACTTTGCTAAATTTCAGTCCCCAGTGACCACCTTCCTCAAACAAGATCTCACCTCCTAGATTTCATGATCTTCTGAAACAAACACTGGCTAGGGACTAAGTTTTCAAACATAGGTGCTTCTGGGGTCATTTCACATTCAACCCACAATATTATAAAGCATGTTCTCCAGCCCTGGAAATGAAATCCACAGTCATAAACTTTTTGAGTTTCTACCATGCTTCACATGGGTCTACCCCATGTACTGTAGGATCTCAGGCAACGCCACAGAATGCATCTTTTTTTTTTTTTTTCAGCCAAATCTGCTCAGCAAATATTTCCCTTTCAGGCCAAATAACTCAATTTACTGGTAGATTTATCTATTTTGTATTGGGGTAAAAATCAAAGTTTGATGACCACTTATGTATTACCCTCAATCTATAGTGATTTTGTAATGATTGAGAGAGTGATGTCAACACAACATATCAAAGCCTATGAAATGCAGCAAACACAGTACCCAAAGGAAAATGGATAGCCATGAAGACATACACCCATTTAAGAACAGAGAGTAAGGCTAGAGATATGGCTCAGTGGTTAAGAGTACTTACTAGCTCTACAGTGGACTGGGGTTCTGTTCCCAGCACACAAGGAAATCTGGCATCTTGTTCTAGAGTCTGTGGATACCAGGCATACCCACAGTGCACATATATACTCATAGGTAAAACATGCATACTTAGAAAGTGCAAAAAAACACATGTATAAAATGAAATAACATTACCTTTACTTGACCACTTAGTTGTATGCCTTAAGGAACTAGAAAAAGTGGGGCAAACCTAAATCCATACAGGGAAGGGTATAATGATGAGAAGGGGGGAAGAAAGTAGAGTTAATGAAACCAAAACTTGTCCAGCTGGACTGAGGAAGGTGGGTGACAAGGACTTGATCTCCTGTTTAGAAGTCTAGTTTCTTCCTCATCATGGACCATGAGTCTACCATGCTGTCCTAGCTCACACTGTTTAACATTAAAGTCTGGTCCTAGAAGCATGTACAATCAAACAAAAACTCATCTCTTACCTTTATTAGGATTTGAAACAGGACCTGACCTTGAACTTGTGATGCTTCTGCCTCAGCCTTCCAAATGCTGAAACTGCAGCTGTGTTCCACCATGCACTACTCCAGGTAGTACATGAGCAATAGAGTGATCACACCTTGACAGAGAGGCCTGTAGTTGAGAAGGGCAGCCTGGGGCAGAGGCAGGGTTGCAAGATTGGGTCCAAATTTAGTAAAAGTGAGAGAAAAACATCAGTAGTAGGGCTACCTCTTTGGAATGATTGTCTAATAAGGTCTTGGCTCAAGGCCTTGGCTGGCAAATCATTGCCATTCTTGCTCTGAACCACTCACAGCCATTCTGTCTTCTCAAAATGCAGGAGCTGGGGCTGTTGTTCCAATTCACCAGCTTCTGGTGACAGCTCTGATTCTCCATGGAAAATTCCACACTCCTAGACTAGGTCCAAGTTAAATATTGACTTTGCTAATTTTAAGTTGTTTCACCCATAGGCATGTGTGCTTTTAGGAGGGCATTTTGAAGTCATATTCTGTGTGACCTCTAAGACACTGCTACTGCTGCACGGGGCTTCATGGACGGTGTGCTGGGAAGCAGGAGTTATATACCTCCAGCCAATTTCCTTGTGGGGAAGAGCAAAGGACATGGCTATAGGAATGTTGTTCTTGACTTCAGCATTTGAGGATGATTCTGGGTCTCTGTGGTCTCATGAGATACACATTGTGTTAACATTATCCCCTCACTCACCTGTTAAAGGTGAATATCCCTACTCCTATTGATTTGTGAGTCTGCCTCTGCCCTGCTTTGGATGCTCAGTGTTTCTCTTCTGGCCCATCCACAGAGGCTCCAGATGCACCCTTTATTTAACACAGCCTCTCCTCCCATGTTACAGTGTCCAAAAATAACTTTTCAAGTATTTGAATTCAAAGATCTAACCAGCTGTCAGCAGTGGTCCACCATGAGGGCTCTACTCAGCTGTTGGTTCAGAGGGGCTGACACTGTGACACACAGAAAGGAGGGGCTTAACAGGCAGTTTGATGACTACTGTTGACATAGCTTCAAATACTCTAGGAGACACCTGGTGTGAGTATCTGTGAGGTTGTCCGTTAAATGGTTAAACTGAGGATGAAAAACCCATTCTGAATGTGGGGGGTGACATCCATGGGGTGGGGTCTTAGGTACATAAGAAAGAGATGGAAGAAGCCAACTGAGCATCAGCAGTCATCCCTCTGCTTCCTCAGTGAAGGTCCAGTATTGTCATATCCAGATGGTCTGTAAACCCTCAAACCCTGAACTAAACAAACCATAGTCTTGATAATGTCTTGGTCAGGTATTTTATCAGAGCAAGGAGAAACTCGACAAATAAACTCTGATGTTGGTATGGTGATGGAAACCACATAATGCCTTTGCCATAACAGTTCCCTGTGGGCAAAGTGACATGAGACTGCATTTTGAAAGTCTCTCCAAATAGTGATTGAATTCCTACGATCACAGACCAAAAGGCGGTGGTGTTCAGCTGATCAGCTGATAAGTGTCATGACTGAGACACAGAACAGACCCCATTGTCCCCTCCCCCCACACACAACTAATTGTAGCTGCCTAGAAAACCAATTGGAGAGGGGTGCATTAAGGTAGCATAGCTCTCAGCCTAGGGATTTAGACTATAGACTTGTGCTGAATGTTGGCCTGAGGTGCATGTGGGAACAGCCAGAGCCCCTTCCATGCAGCCTGTGTTGTTTCTTTCCCTTTCTCCTGCCTCTGCCAATAAAGTCCCAAGTTAGTTCCATTCACTATTGCAGGGTATTGCTACTAAGTGCTCAGTACTTGGGCTTTAGTGCTTTGCATACAGAAAGAGGTGGTCTTGATA
Organism: Micromys minutus; assembly: GCF_963924665.1. Lineage (NCBI taxonomy): Eukaryota > Metazoa > Chordata > Mammalia > Rodentia > Muridae > Micromys > Micromys minutus. The sequence goes on along the minus strand of NC_137981.1, from coordinate 60,723,422 downwards.
CATCCCTTCCCACCTTACCTGGAATTTAGTTAAGAGGCTGGGGAAGTACCATTGTAAACAATTGTCTGGTCTGAAAGCAAAGGGTATGGTATATAAGTAAAACAGGGTCTTGCTTTTACTGTAAATAAAGGCATCATCATTAGTATACTAGAAGCATCTCTCAGGCTATATTAGTAAGGTAGAAATCAGGAGATGACGTTGGTGTTTGAGGTTGGCTGAGTCAGGTAAGTAAGTGGGCAGATGCTGAGGTCTGACTGACAGCACTAGTCAGATGTCTTGCTATTCTGTCCTTTCGGGAACAGAGGTTGACATAAACAGGATGTTCTTTTTGGAATGTGCACCCTGTTATATGCACTGCACTAGTAGTGGGGTGTACAAGATGGGAATGCCCTGTTCCTGCCCTGGGGGTCTCCACAGGCAGCTAATGTGAGACTTTCATGCACATACCATCAAAGTCAACTCACTCGAACAGTGTGGTAATTATGCATTTCACGCAGCCTTAATGAGATGGTAGACACAGAAGGAAAATGCAGCATAATTACTTAAAATTGAAGCAAGACGTTTTCTTAGATGTTGTAGGTATTTACACTGAGTGACCCAGACAACCATCTTTTAAAACCTTTTTCTTTGAGCCTGCCCAACACTTCCCTCATATTCAATATTGAACTTCTTCTAGGTGAGTGCCCTGCCACTAAGCTATATCCACCCCCTTTTTTATGTGTTTGCATTTTGAAAGAGAGACTCACTACTGTGCCCCAGAATGCCTTTGAACTTACTCTCCTGCCTCAATCTCCCAAGTAGCTGGGATTACAGAAGTGTGCACTACCACGCTCAGCTTCACTGAGCCATTTACAATGTACCCTACTTAATCTATGGGCAGAAAGTTACAATAGTTCTCACAGAAGTTTGACCTAACCCAACTTAATCATCCCTTCCATAAACCATTTTTCCCACTATCCTCATGGTCACATTTATTTCATATTTTGCACAATTATCAACAAAACAAATGAAGAGGAAACCAAATCTAGCAAAATATTAAGTTTCTTTTCCTCTAGGAAACTGTGTGTGTGTGCTGTGTTTTTTAGTTAAGAACATTATCTCTTTTTTAGAGTTTTGTAGGATGTCTTTTACCCTCTGACTCTGCAGCAGTGTGGATAATTCAGCCTGTTTGCAGATATTATTTTTCTCTTATGGATCAAGCTCTGAAACAGTACCATTCAGCAGACACAGATCCCATGGACTTATGACTGTAAAGAATATTTCCTGGCTGAGGCAGAGCTGGATACTCTCTGGATTCTCTAGGTTACCTAAACCCACCTGTCTTAACTCCCCTGAGTTGGCCTCAGAAGCCCTGGGGGAAGAAGGGAGGAAAGGCTTTCTGAGGGTCCTCTGCATTCCTGACTTGCTTTCTGGAGGATGTTCAGGATGTGAACACTGACTAACCACAGAAGGTTTTTTGTGTCCTATATCTACCTTACTAGAGGGTTTGTGGGAGGATTGGAATCATCAGAATAAATTCCTGTCGAGGTCAGCAAGAAGCTGAGTGTACTGTAACCTCTACGCCCAAAAGTCCTCTCTCTACCCAGCGAACATGTCTGCAAAATGATTCATTGGCTTGCATCCACACAGGCCAGAGGTTCTTACTCCTCTTTCCTCGGAGTCTTTCCTCTTAATTTTGATCAGCTGTCTTTAGGGACTATTGACAGCACTAAAATATTCCATTAGGCAGATGAAATTTTTTCTGTGGATTTTTCAGTTTTCTTTTCTTTTTCTTTTTAAACCACTTTTCTCCTCTGAATTTTGTTCTATGCATTAAAATTGTTTCCTTTTTCATGTTTCTGCTGCAGCTGGTTTGGTACATGCCTTCTCCTTTTAATTCCTCAGGGTTTTTTTCCAGTTCTCGTATGAGAACATGATTTTTCCAGGATCGTTGCCTCTCAGCATTCTTTCTGAGTGTAAGACCAAAGCACTAACTTACAAGGAGTTTGGAGAAGCATCAGTCACTTTGTCTTGGGATGCCACCATAGGTTTGGAATCCCTTTAGAAGAACTGGTTCATAACTTTTGGCGGCAATTATAAATTTCCTTCCCTGTAAGTCCCAAGCCGTAGAAAGCCTGGGTGATGGGAAGAGATAGCACTTTCCTTGCTTGTGGGTAGCTGGGCCTGTGTCTGCAGGTGAGAATGGAGGTGGTGAACTACAGCAATGGAAGGCAATGACATGTGTTCTTGTTTAAGAATAGGTTGAATGAATGTGCTTTAACAAGGCCAGATTGTTCTAGAAAAAGAACTAACAACCTTTGAGGAACTTGCAGAGGAACTAGGAGACAAGCAAGGGAAGATGCCCCAGAATCAGGTTTTGTTTTTGTTTTTTTTTTTTTTTTTTTTTTTTTTCCCTGTCCTGGTGACATGAAGGAGAAGAGCAAGGGATGAGTTTTTGTAAGCGCTGTGCACTGGTGTGGAGCTATGGGAATTTCTGTGGCTCTTCTGAGGTGCTTGTAATTCAACCCTACATGTTAGAAGTGACACCTTCTCCTATTCTGAGGTCAGCACAACTGCCCTGCAAAATCACCAGCTCCTTGCTCATTTCAAGTGACTTGTTTGCCTTTGGAGTAACAGCCCCCATATATCTGTCACAGGGATGTCCTTAGGCTTGAAGGGTTACTGTGAGTTGTCCCATCCCTGGGAATGCATCAGAGTCAGACAGCAGGATCAGATGGCAAAGTGATGAAATCAGAGACAAAGTGGGGTTAACTGAGAGCTCTTTCCCCCAGGCTTCTCTGGACTCAACTCCCTCCACTTAAAACACAGTGCTGTGTAGTAGATGGCAGCTCAGTTTCATTTCCTGTTATTCCAATAGGCCATCCCTCTTGACCTGTGATTCAGACTGCCCCACCCCCTCAGTACTCAAACCACAGCAACATCAAAATGCAAGGGCTTTAAAAGGACACCAAGTCTGCTCTGTTTGTCCTGAAGGTATAGCTCTCTGGTTTTCACAAGGTTAGCTAATGTCATACTGCCTAAAGGGGAAAGCCTAAGTCAGACAACTTCAGTGGTGCTCACTTTTCTCACTGGGTTGGAGAATATATTGCTTCAGATAACAGAGTGTCATTTCTTGTCTTAACCTGGAGGCACCTGTATGTTCGGCTAATTCAGAGTTACAGACTAGCTTAAATTTATCCTTTCTTCACCTGTCTACATCAGTACTCAATAACTCTGACCTGTGATGTTTTTGCTTCTTTCTCAGGAAACAGATCTATTAGTGGAGAAAATACTTCACTTGAGAAATATGTCAGTTACTGTTATTTCCCACTGTTTAATATGTAGGGAAAAGGGACAACGTTTTTTAGTTGGCTACACTTTTCCCCACAAGTCTTCATGGGAAAGCATTGTATGTTCAGAAAGTGTTCAAAAGGATGAGGACTTGGAAGTCAAAGTTGTTCTTTTGTGTTAACAGAGTAGGTTATGAAGTGGGAAATCTGGTATACCCCAACACAGGAACCTCGCAGGGCTCAAGGCAGGGTAGGCAGACTGTGCCTGGAGAGCTAGAGAGGTTAGTAGACCAGGTTTATTACAGTTCTGCATCTTTTGTGCCAACAGTACACGCTACAGCACCCCACTAGATGATTTTTTAAATATACAACTACAAGAAGAGACACTGTGTTCAGTGCATTTGTGGTATAAAAAAAAGTCTTGTGATTTTTGCCATAGTCAAAACTTAACTGCAAATGAATTCTCTAAGATTTCTTATGATAGCGGTCTTGAGATGAAAAGGCATGTTGCTTGGCCATAGGACCACTGAAACCCTTATTTTAGTGGACTAAAGCTGTTCTTCCTATGTGGAAATTAGGATTTCCAGAGAAAGTGTTGCATAGATCTGAAAAGAAATGAAGTTATGGTTCTCCATATTTGGTGAACATTAAAAGTCACCATGAAAGTGAAAACTGTGCAGACTTGACAACATGCTCTATGCTTTGTGCCTCTGTCGTTTCCTTTTCGGTGGCTTGTGCTTGAAACCTTTGCACCTGTGACATCTCATCCTGGTGTCATGTAGTAGGGAAGCTTCTTGTTTGAGTCATTAACCTAAACCAACTACAGGATTACTATATTGACATAAACCCTCTAGATCATTTCCCTTCTTCTCATTTTAGGGATGTACTTATAAAAATGGCTCAGACCAGGTAATCCAAGGCCCAGTCTGAGTCCTCCACAAAGTGAGTCTTCTCACCCAGAGCCTCAGATGGGATGGCATTTGTTTAGAGGAGGAGGCAGTTGGACTCTCTGGAGTTAGGCCAAATGGATGGGGTTCCAAGAGGGAATCTGGCCTAATAGAGAACAGATTCAGATGCCCACTGGGCTTGGAGGGTTCATAAATGTCAGGGATGGTCTGTGACATACAGCAAGGATTGTGAAAGAGCCAATACTTCTCAGGGGACAAGAAGGTCCCCACCTGCACTTAGGAAGAGCAGTCCATGCTGGGGAAGTTGGAAGCAGAATGGCCCATTTTGAAATGGAGCAAGATTAAGGTCTTGGGTGGCAGAGTTGAGTGGCTGGAGAAAGGCAGGTCCAGAAAAATCTATTCCTTCCCATTCTTAGATCCAGTGGGATGGTGGAAGAGGGTGTTGGGAGCATATCTAGAGAAGGGCTTATATATTTGCTTCTTTGTTTTGTGTTCGTAAGTACTGCAGGAATTGTGTGGAACAATTTATAAAGCAGTATTTGGAAGAGGTCTTCCACGCTATATGGAACATCAAAAGTACAGGACAGAGCCAACTTCTCTTTTTCCATAGCTCCTCCAGGGTGTGTGGTCCCAGAAATAAAGATCTGTAGCCATTAGATTGCCAGGAATGAAGGCTTTGGACATCACCCTGAAAATATGCTTTCTGGTCTATGGGTCTTCAGTGTGGTCAGTTATTGGCTTCTCTGTGGCTGAATTGAAATACATTTGAGGATGTGGGTATGTACCACCAGAAGTTGAACTCTTACCAAACAGATAGACAGCTGACCAAGTGTTGTCCACATTTGGAAGTTGTCTGAAACCCTATCCCACCATAATTGACAGCATCAAATCCAACAGTTCATAAGCAGATGATTTTATTGGTCCTTTCTCCCTTCATCCCTTGCCCTGTTTCCAGTTCCTGCATTATAAATTTCTTTTGCAGGTCCAACCAATTCTCTCAGTGATAGGACTGAGTGTACAGAAACTCCTACAGACCTGTGTGTGACACCCTAAGGCGACGCCTCAGGATAAGAGCTTATAATTTCCAATCTATTCTTTCCTTTCTTTCTTTCTTTCTTTCTTTCTTTCTTTCTTTTTTTCTTTCTTTCTTTCTTTCTTTCTTTCTTTCTTTCTTTCTTTCTTTCTTCCTTCCTTCCTTCCTTCCTTCCTTTCTTCCTTCCTTCCTTCCTTCCTTTCTTCTTCCTTCCTTCCTTCCTCCCTTCCTTTTTTCCTTTCTTCCTTCCTTCCTTCCCTTTTGTTTTTTGTAAAAGAAAAAAAATGTTTCAGTTATCTGGTCTTCATCCCTTGCAGATCAGAATTAATGGCATCTGAAAAGGCTGGGATAGAAAAGTGGAATAAATTGGGGGAGTCCTCTGGGACCCCAATCACTTTTGTCTTTGTGTCCTGTGTCTAGAGAAAGCATTACCACATTTGGTAGTGAGGCAACCCATGGCTTGTACCCTTCTAATAAACTAGTTAAATGAAGAAAGATTGAGGTTGGACATAAAATGTAGGGAGCTAGAGAGATGGTTGAGTGGATAAGAGTACTTGAATTTCCAGAGGACCTGGGTTTAAGTCCCAATGCCATATACCAGCAAGCAACCGTCTTTAACTCCAGTTCCCAAAGATTTGGTGCCTCCTCTGTCTTCCATGGGCACCAGGCATACACTCAGTGCACAGATAGGTATGCACATGAACACTCATACACATAAAATAATACAATTAAAACATAAAATATCGATTATAGTAATAGTGACCATAACAATAATGTAAGCTCCTTGAAGCTTGCTAACTCTACGGCATAATGCCTTGTTTACTCTTTATGGTAAGTAAACCTGAGAGGCAAGAACTGGTGGAGGTGGATAAGTATCAGGTCAGAGAGATGCTATGCGCTGATGTTATAGGTTGAAGTGGACGTACATGCAAAACACCTTATTCTAAACTGAGGTGCACCATGCCATCCACTCCACACCTGTGCTTCAACTTCTGAAAACTACTTAGGCAATTTACCCTAAAGTAAGGAATGGTATTTACTAATGCTGGTATCAATGAAGTAATGGATATTTCTAATAATGAACAAGGGTTAGCATCTTTGCCTGCTTTACAAGCATTCAGTGTTCTGGAGAGGTACCTGTACTTTTACACAGGCCTCAGCTCCTTTGTCCAATTCTTCTCATTTGACAACAGCCCTGGAAAAACTGCTCTTTCTTTGTCCTTGTCAAGAGTGACATGTGGGTGACATTGCTGGGCTTAATACAGTATATGCTGTTGAGCTCTTAAGTTAGGCTTTCCTTGGTTACAGTCTTTTATTTTATTTATTTGTTACTAGTGGTGTTTTTCTTTTTTCTTTTAATTGGATATTTTCATTGTTCTTAATAACTGAGTAGTACTCCATGGTGTAAATGTACCATATTTTCTGTGTCCATTTCTCTTTTGAAGAACATCTGGGTTATTTTCAGTTTCTGTTTATTATAAATAAAGTTGCTATAAAGCAATGGAGTATGTGTTCTTGTTGTATGTTAGAGCATCTTTTGGGTATATGCCAAGGAGTGGTATATCTGGGTCCTTAGGTAGTACTATGCCCAATTTTCTGAGGAATCGCCAGACTGATTTCCAGAGTGGTTGTACCAGCTTGCGATCCCACCAACAACGGAGGAGTGTTTCTCTTTCTCCACATCCTCACCAGCATCTGCTGTCTTCTGTGTTTTTGATCTTAGCCATTCTGAATGGTATGAGGAGGACTCTCAAGGTTGTTTTGATTTGCTTTTCCCTAATAACTAAAGATGTTAAACATTTCTTTAGGTGCTTCTCGTCCATTTGATATTCTTTAGTTGAGAATTCTTTCTTTAGCCCTGTCCCCATTTTTTTCCTATTTTTAATAGAGTTATTTATTTCTCTGAAGTCTAACTTCTTAAATTCTATGTATATTTTGGATATTAGCCCTCTATTGGATATAGGATTGGTAAAGATCTTTTCCCAATCTGTTGGTTGACATTTTTTTTTTTTCTATTGACAATGTCCTTTACCTTACAGAAAGAAGCTTTTCAAATTTATGAGGTCCCATTTGTTGATTATTGACCTTAGAGTATAAGCCATTGGTATTCTGTCCAGGAAAATTTCCCCCATACCTACTATGTGTTTGAGACTTTCCTCCATTTTCTCTTCTATAAGTTTTAATGTATCTGGTTTTATGTGGAGGTCCTTGATCCACTTGGATTTGAGCTTTGTACAAGGTGATAAAAATGGATCACTTTGCATTCTTCTCCATACTGACTACCAGTTGAACCAGCACCATTTGTTTAAAATGCTGTCTTTTTTTCCACTGGATGGTTTTAGCTCCTTTGTCAAAAATCAAGTGACCATAGGTCTGTGGGTTCATTTCTGGATCTTCAATTCTGTTCCATTTATCTACCTGCCTGTCTCTTTACCAATACCATACAGTTTTTATCACAATTGTTCTGTAATACAGCTTGACAATGGGGATTGTGATTCTCCCAGAAGTTCTTTTACTGTTGAGAATACTTTTCACTATCCTGGGTTTTTTGTTATTCCAAATGAATTTACAAATTGTCCTTTCCAACTCTATGAAGAATTGAGTTGGAATTTTGATGGAAATTTCATTGAATCTGTAGATTGCTTTTGGTTTTCAAATCCTGGGAGAACCCTTTGCTGGAACTGTTTTGATATTCTGGCTGCTGCTACTGCCATTTCCTCCTCCAAACATTGAGGTTAAGAGAGATAAACCTTAAGGGGTATATTTTTCAAAATGTCTGAACTTCTTTGCCAACAAAGAACCCATAAGTGGATAAAGACCTTGCCAACGGGAAGCATCCCAGCCTTGACTTCATCCTACCTCTCACCCCATGGGAAGGGTGGCATTTTTGGGGTGTCTGTCCCCAGCGATGCATTTCTGACAAGGCTGAGGCTTTATGCAGATGATAACAGCCAAGAAAGCACTAATATTTCATAGTGGGCTAAGGTGTAGAAGTATCTTATATTTAATTTTTATAGCTACAAAAGTGTGCTTTTCTTTTGTTATTCTTGCTGGCTGTTTAACAATATTTCCCGGCATGGCAGAATGTCACCACTCCATCTTGGCTGTTAGCCCAGACAGTGGATGCATTGTTTGCAGGGAAGACTGTCCCAGGTCCTTTTAGATCTAACAATCTCCTTAGCTGTCTGTCTGGAATAGACCTATGACCTACATGACTCAGCATCTCAATACACATTGAATAAATAGAGGTCCAATTCAGAGAGACTCTGGGAGGCCGGCATGGCTCTTACTGTACTGAACGTTTTTCTGCCAATCTCCATGTCCTTTAGTGTGACCTTGCTTAGCTTCTTTCTTTGTTCTCTCTCACTCGGGGACACTAGTAATCATCTCAGACTTTATATGGAATGGCTCTGCTTTCCTAGTGGTGAAATTCTTTTTGGCATATCTGAAAGGAAAAGAATGAGTCACCCACACAAACATCTCAAACACTAGTATTATAACTCTGGCCACCTTCCGACCAGCCCCTTGCCTTCAGAGAGCTGGCTGGACTCCCTGACCCTCGTGGTTCAGCTACTTTGAGCTCATGGGTAAGGAAGGCCAGGTGAGCACCTGACAGTAAGGAGTGCATCCTGCTATGCTTTAGCCAGAGTCTGGTTCTGATCTGTGGCTTTGATTTCAGTAGTCATAGGAATAAGATCCAAGGCACATTCCTCTCCCAGCACCCATTAGTTCTCTGCTGGAAGACTATGAGCATAAAGGTGCAGGATAATCTCAACATTTTGACTAGTGTTATTCAAGAAATACTGTTTGTTATACAAGGAATTAATTTTCACAGGTAACTTACAGGACCAAATGTTGATTCTCCCCCCAACCCCATCTCTTTAATGTTCTACAGTTTCCATGACGTTACCATCTGGGGAAGCAGGATGGCAGAATGGGACATCCATGGGCAGACCTGAAAGTCAGTGTTGGAAATCATGAGGGGGAAGAAAAACCAGGTCCTAATTCCTCAGTGAGATCTGAACTTGAGTATTGCAAAGTTCCTATGACTGGATGTAAAAATCCCATAAAACAAGTTTCAATGAGGAGTTGAATTTTCAAACTGTAAAGGGACCTCCTTCCTTGTGAATGTCCAGCATACTCTACCATCAGTAGCTTTTCTGTGATAGGGCTAATAGTGGGTAGCCTTCTCATGGGACAGTGGCTGACTGTGAACCCATGCACTTCCTACCTGGGGATGCAAGGGTGTCAGTACTGTACCTAGGGAGAAGTGAGTTCTCCTATTTCTTTTTTAGTTAGCTGTTGCCTCTCCCCTATAATTTTCCCATGCTTCATTTAGACAGCTGTGCACCCACTGGAAGTAGAGCTGGCCATCCAGGCTCTGGTCAGTCGGAAGTCTTCTAATGCTTTGAAAAGATGTCAACTTCATCCCACAAATGTCCCCTCCCATGGAAGAGACCAAACTGTGTCATAGCTAGCATCTAACAGTGTGGGCCTAGAATACAGCCTGGTGTTTACTGGTGCTGTGTGCTCTACCACCTGCTGTTTTTCAGGTGGCTTAGAGCTGTAGGAGATAAATAGCTTCTAAATTTATCCATGCCTTATTTGAATGACCCAAGCAGTCAGAGGGTAACCATCTCTGGTGAAGGGAACAACTCTTTACCTTGGTGTCTGGAGTAGAAGGGAGAGGAGAGGGGGGAGTTGAAGATTAGGCTTCTATTACCTAACATCAGTCATGCTCAGCTCCTGGTTAGGGAATGTTTGATGGGATCCAATACCAGGCTTTTGGGAAGTAGGGGTGACCTGTACCTACACCTGGATCAAACACTGTGTCTCTGAAGTGACTTTCCTGTATTAGCTTAGTTGATAAAGTGCTTGTTTTGCAACAATAAAGACCTGAGATCAAGCTTCAGTATCTATGTTAAAACAATAACAACAACAACAACAACAACAACAACAACAACAAACTGATTGTGGTACACATTTGTAATCCTAGTCCTGGGAATGGGAGGCAGGAGGATCCCTGGGGCTTGCTCACTAGTCAGTAAAGCTTTCTTGGGGAGCTACAAGAGGGACCTTGTGTCAGAATTTTTAAAATGTTGGTAGCCCTTGAGGAATGACCAAGCTGGGTATCTGATTTTCACATGTACATGCACATGCACACACACACACACACACACACACACATACACACACACACACATGCGAATACACAGTTGGACACAGGTGGATGTGTGTCTGTACATGCATAAATATGTACACACTCACAGTTCTTGAGCTTTCCAGTAGGCAAGATATTGTACATTTATTTTCTTTCAGAAGAAATGGCATTAATCATATTTAACATTGAAGATGGGATAAACTGTTATACAACAATTTAGAATCTTGAAGAGTCCTGGAAGTTGCAAATCTGAAGATCAAATAAAATGTCTGAATTTGCTGTTGCAATTAGATAAAGTGATAAGCCCACTTTTGATAACAGAATCATTGCTTTATCTGAGTCCTGAGGTCTATCAGCCATAGAACCTGGGGAGTCAGTTTGTTGGTAGGGGGAAGTATTGAAAGGTAGACAGCTTGTACCTTTAGGATGGAGTTGATAATACCCTCCGTAAGTTCTTTTCTGAAACTTATTATCTCTTTTATGCTCAAGGTAACAGTAGGAAACCAAAAGGGATTGCTGTCATAGGACAAATGTGAAAATGTTTACTAAAAACAAAATCATTGAATGACATTAAGAACAATGGGATTTACCCTATGAAGAAAGTCTTAAGGTTTCTATTGCTGTGATAAAACACTATGACCATAAACAATTTGAGAAGGAAGAAGTTTATTTGCGTGTACAACTCTAGAGCAACAGAAAGTCAGGGCAAGAAGATCCAGGAGATAGAAGCTGATGCAAAGGACATGGAGGAGTGCTGCTAACTGGCTTGCTCTCTATGGCTCACTCATTCTGCCTCTTTTATATTATCCAGGACCACTAGTCCAGGGATGGCATCATACATAGTTATCTGGACACTCCTACTTCATTGAAGAAAAAGGTGCTTCAGGCTTGCCTGCATGCCAATCTGGAGGTGGGAGCAACTTAATTAAACTTAATTTAAGTCTCCCTCATCTATAGTCACTCTAGCTTGTGTCAAGTTGATACACTAACCAACACAGGCACAAGGATGATTTATTCAAATGGTTTTTTGTTTTTAAGTAAAGCAAAAAATTCATCACTTCTATGAACTTAAAAATGAGAGAGTAAGAGAAATCCCATAAAGAAGAATGATGGAAGTATGGGGCTTGGAGATCCAGTTGTTAGGCAGGTAGTCTGTATAGAGCCAGTTTTCTGGACTATTGGAGTCTTCAACAATGTTGAAGGTAAACTTTACAACAGGAATCTGTGAATGTGTTCATGGGATGTGTCTAGAATGAGAAGGAATCTCTTGTGCATCTTTAGGAAGTCCCCAAAGCTGTACGTGTCTCAGGCCGGCAGGGTGCTCCTTCCCCTCTTTCATTGTGTTCCAGCTCCAGGTTTGTCTGCATCAGAAAAGAATGATTTCATCTTCTATCAGGCAGTCTCAGAGTACTGAGACTCAACACATTGTACAAACAACAAGCATGTCTCTGAATGGCAATCTAGTTTTGTAAATGGGCTCATAGGGGTGGCTCTTGTATGGCAAGTCAATGATAATTTTCTTAGCTCCAGGTACTCCACCAAACTTCCCCAGACTAGGTGACTAAGCAACAGGCATTTCTTTCTTATTCTTTTCACAAAGAAAAAAATAAATGTTTTGTACTGTACCATAATCGAACTACATGTGATTCAGAGTAGATTATAAAAACCAAGAAAACAATTTGAATCTTTGGAGGAAGCTCTGTGAATCACAACCTGGGTTGATCTCAAACCATGGACAGAGGAGCTTCTTGAAGTGAGCTTCAGGCAACAAGACAATGTTTTAATGGTCAAAGTGATAAGAATAAGAGACTAAGTGCTCAGCCCTAGATTAGGAATCTGTATTAACTCTACCACCCACAAGATTCAGGGGTTGTCATGAAAGGTCAAAAGAAAAGAATGTAAGCACTGAGGATGTGAAGGAGTGCTGTGGGATGCTGTGCTTTGGGCTTGACATAGCTATGGCAACCGTGAACCCACAGCAGCTGTGGATAAACATTATGACCACAGCAACTCTTATCAAGGAAAACATTTAATTAGGGGTGGCTTGAATTTCAGAGGTTTAGGCCGTTATCATCGTGGTGGGAAACTTGGTGGCATGCTGGCAGACTTGGTGCTGGAAAGGGAGCTGAGTTCTACATATGAATCTCCAGGCAGCAGGAAAAGAAAAAGCCACTGAGCCTGGACTTGAGCTTCTAAGATCTCAAAGCCTACCCCCTACTGATACTCTTCCTCCAAAAAGACCACACCTACTAATAGAATGTATGGAGGCCATTTCCATTCTATCACAACTACAGTTTACAATTTCTCCTCCCTTAACATAACCATAAGACCTTTTCTTGTTCGCTAGCTTCCACTTGTGTTCCAAGATAAACACAGAAAATAAACTATTTGAAGCTAAGATACATATACAGGCAAAACACAGAGCAGTTGTCTATGTAGGTCTGAGTTAGATCATTTTTTCTAGTTTTTTTCCATTTACCTACCAAGTTTATGATTTATTTTTTCCACTGTGTATATGGACTCACCTTTTTTCTTACCATTCATCAGCTGATGGACATCTAGGTTAATGCTATTTCCTAGCCATCCTGCAACTTTGCTGAAATTACTTATCAGATCCAAGAGTCTTTGCTGGAGTCCTTAAAACCTCTTGTGTGAATATTAAATCATCTTTAAATAGGGATACCCTTATTTCCTTTCCTATTTTTATTACTTTTATTTTCTTCTCCTGTCTTATCACTCTAGTTAAGATTTCAATTAATAAGTATTATTGTATAGAGTAGGGCATCTTTACCTTGTTCCTTGTCATTTTTCTTTGTTTATGGCACTGGCTGTTTGTCTGTCATATATAGACTTTTTTTGTTGAAATATGCTTGCTTCATTCCCAACTTTTTCATATTCTTACCATAGGGGTGTTGAATTTTCGTCAAAGGCCCTTTCTTTTTTATGAGATGATCATGTAATTTCTGTCTTTGGTTTTGTTTTCATGATGAATAACATTTATTGATTTACATGCATTAGAGAATCCTTTTAATTCTTGGAGGAAATTAACCTGTTTGTGATGCATGATCTTTTTGTTATCAGCTTGAATTCTGTGTGCCAGTATTTTGCTAAGAATGTTTTAAAAATAAAATTTAATTTATTTTTAAAACACTTTTATACATGTAATCTGTGTGTGCTTGTGTTTGTGTGCTTGTGTTTGTGTGTGTGTGTGTGTGTGTGTGTGTGTCTGTCTGTCTGTCTGTCTGTCTGTGATTTTCCTATCAGGGAAATACTACTTTGGTACAAAGTTTTTGGTAGCCTCCTTTCTTTGTCTATATTCATGTAATAATTCAAATAGTATTGGTGTTGGTTCTTCTTTGGAGTCCAGGTGAATTCTGCAGTGAATTTATCTTGTCCTGGCTTCTTAATTGAGAAAATTTTAATTGCTGTTTAAATCTTGATGCTTGTTGTAGAACTGTTTAAATTACTTTATCTTGGTTTATTTTGGGTAGGTTGCATGTTTAGATTCTAAATTTTCATGAATTATAATGTCTTAGTTAAGGTTTCTATTACTGCAACAAAACACCATGACCAAAGTAAATTGGGGAGGAAAGGGAATATTTAGTTTACATTTCCACAACACTGTTCATCACTGAAGGAAGTCAGGACAGGAGCTCAAACAGGACAAGAACCTAGAGGTAGGAGCTGATGTAGGTGCCATAGAGGGGTGCAGTTTATTCGCTACCTCCACATGGATTTTATCAGCCTGATTTCTTCTAAAACATAGAATCACCAGCCAACGGATGACACCAGACACACATGGGATTGGGTCTTCCCCGACCAAGCACTCATTAAGAAAATTCTCTATAGGCTTGCCTACAGCCTAATTATGGAGACATTTTCTTTGTTAAAGTCCCCTCCTCTCAGATGGCATTAGCTTGTGTCAAGTTGACATAAAACTATCCAGTACATAAAGGCTCTTAAAGTGTGTCCTTATGGTTTCTTGGATTCCATTGCTATTTGTTGTAAAAATCATTCCTTTTATTTCTAATTATATTAATGTGGAACTTCTTTCTTTTTCTTTTAGTTAATTTGGTTAGGGGCTGGTCAATCATGTTTATCTTTTCAAAAAAACCAATTCTTAGTTTCATTGTTTTTTTCTTTTTCTTCTTCTTCGTCTTCTTCCTCTTCCTCCTCCTCCTCTTCCTCCTCCTCCTCCTCTTCTCCTTCTTCCTCCTCCTCCCCCCCTCCTCCTCTTCCTCTTCTTCTCCCATTAGTTTTTGTTTTTGTTTTGATGGTCCCTGCCTATCTGCTGATTCAAGGTTGATTTGTTCCTGATTTTCCAAGGCTTTTGGTGCATTCTTAACTTATTAAGTGGAGATTGCTGGGATTTTTTTTTTTTTTTTTTTTTTTTTTTTTTTTTTTTTTTTTTATGTAGGTACTTGGCACTATAATCTTTCATTTTAGGACTGCCTTTCTGGGAGTTTTGTATGTTGTGATTCCATCTTGATTCAATTTTAGGAATTTTTAATTTCTTTCATTATTTCTTCAGTGAAAAAATTACCACTCAATTGCAAGTGGTTCATTCTCCATAAGCTTATGTACTTTCTGCAATTTTTAGTGCTGCTGATACCAATTTTCATTCCTTTGTGATTATATAGACTACAGGATAGTATTTTCATTTTCCTGTGTTTGTTAAGACTCACTTTGTATTCTAATATGTGAATGGTTCTAAAAAAGATTCATTGGGCTGCCGAGAAGAATGTGCTTGCTTTGGTGTTTGGCTGAAATGCTCTGTAGATTGTCTGCTAGGTCCATTTGATTTAATGTTATTTAGTGATAGTTTTCTTTGTTTTATTACCTGTCTATTGGTGAGCTATTGAAGCCACTCACTATCACTGTGTTTGGAGGTTTTTCTGTGGTTTTATATCTAGTAATAATTTTTAAAACCCAAAATGGGGTTCATCTGTGTTGGTGGGTTTATGTTTAGAATTATAATGTTTCTTTAGGTGTCCTGTCCTTTTGATGACTATGAAGACATCTTCCTTATTTCTTTTGACTATCTGTAGTTTGCAGTCTAATTTTGTCAGACATTAGAATAGCTATGCCTGCTTATTTCCTCTATCCATTTGCTGGTAATATCTTTTACCCTGAAGTAGTGCCTATCATTAATGTTAAGGTGCATTTTTTTGGAAGTAGTATTTCTAATCCAATGAGCTAGTCGGTGTCTTTTTATTGGGTAATTATGATCATTGATATTCAGGGCTGTTATTAAAAGATGTCAATTAATTCCTGTCATATTTTTTATTTTATGGTGTTTTTTTTGATGAACTTTCCTGATAATGTTTATTCCCATGACCACTTGGTATGATTTTTCTTCTCTTGAGACTTACCAAGTATAATCTCCCAGCATCCTCTGTAGACATCCTTGTTTAGTGGACATAAATTCTATTAATCTGTTTTATCATGGAAGGTTTTTTTTCTCCTTCAATTTTAATAGAAAGTTTTGCTGATTTTACTAGTCTGGGTTGAAAGTTGTAATCTCTCTGAACATGGAACACACCTTTTAGGCATGTCTGGCTTTAAAAGTTCCCACGGAATAATCAGCTTAATTGGATGTTCATGCTTTTACATATCCTGGCTGTCCTCTCTTGCAGCTTTCAGACCTTTCGTCTTTTTCAGTTCTTTCATTCTCTTTCTTTCTATTCTTCTTTCCTTCTTTCTTTTTTTCTTCCTTCCTTCCTTTCTTTCTTTCTTCCTTTCTTTCTCCCCCCCCCCCCTTTCTCTATCATTTTAAGTTTGTCATGGGGGAATTTATTTTACGGTCATGTCTATTTGGAGTTCTGTCCATCTCCTGTACTTGTATGGACATATCTTATCTTAGGTTTGAACAATGTTCTTTATGGTCTTCTTTGTTATTGTATCTTTTTTTTCTGTGTCCATAATCAAAAGATGCATTTTTCCATGGTGTCCCCAAGCTCTTCCATGTCCCATTAAGGGGATTTTAATAGTTTTATTATTGACTTTTACCTAGTAATCCATCTTCTGCCCTGCCTTTCAGGCCTGATATCTTTGATCCACTTGCGTTATTGATGATGCTTTCTTTCTGAGATTTCTACTGTGTTTACTGAGTTTTTCATTTCCAGCTTCATTTCAGTTTGACATTTTTTCTCAGTAATTCTAGCTCTTTATTGAGTTCTATGTTTATATCTTGAATTGCATTCCTTAGTTCACCCAGCTCTTTCTGTGCTCATGTAATATATTCATGTCTTCTTTGAGTTTCAACAGTTAAAATCATTCTCTTAAATTCCTTGTAAGCTCTTTCAGGTCATTCTTATAGAGTCCCACTTTTATGGGATTGGTAATTTTTGGAGAAGACATGCTTTCTTGGACTTTCCTCTTGTTTTTGTTTCTGTGCTGAGACTTGCACATCTGGAGCTAGTTGGCTGAGAGGGAGTGTGAGCCCAGAACAGATGCTCTGAGGGCTGCTAACTTGTCATCAAGGACAGTGAGAGGAACTAAAGAAGTATGAGCATGCCACTCACGATCTAGTGACCCCTTCTATGTCACCAGGAATCAGCCAATAGCAGAAGTTTGGGCTGAGGGCTACCTTGCCTGCCAGCACTAGAGGTTGAAGGGATTGTAGATATCCCAGCCAGGTAATTAAGGTCTCGTGGTAGTAGTAGGTAGACAGAGGGAAAAAGTTCAGGCAGAACGCTCAGGGCCCAGGGACCCCTTACTTATTGCTGTCTTGGGCTGGTTAAGCTGAAGAAATTTGACAGGCATTTATTTCATAGTCTGGGGAATTCAGGAGTTTAAGGCACTGCTGGCGGAAGCTGTCTGCTAAAGGTGACTCCTTGTATTGAAGGTAGAGGGGTGTGTGTGTGTGTGTGTGTGTGTGTGTGTGTGTGTGTGTGTGTGTGCATAGCTAAGATAGATCACATATAAGTGAGCTTCTCTTCCATAATTTCATTATTTTTCCATAGCTCTACCTCCTAATACTTGACATCTTGAGATTCAATATGTGTGTTTTGAAAGGATGCTTGAGATGTATAGCCTTAGAAAAGACAGTGGTTCTCAACTTATGGGCCATAACCCCTTGAGGGTTGAGTGACCCTTTCATGGGGGTCATCTAAGACCATCAGAAAACACATATATTTACATCATGATTCATAACATTAGCAGAATTACAGTTATGGAGTAACAACAAAAATAACTTTATGGTTGAGGGTCATGACAACAGGAGGAACTGTATTAAAGGGTCACAGCCTTAGGAAGCAGTGAAAAGATAAAAAAATATAGCCTAACCCCTCCAAGGACCCCAAGCTAAAGGAGCCTTAAGTCTACGCCTAAGAACCCCTAAATAACTCAAATTTCAGACCCTGCTCTTTGCCAGTAAGCAGATATAAGGTCATACTTCTTGCTGTCCCAAAGCCCACTTTCTCTATGAAACTGGATAAAGGGGTGTAGGACAGGCCCTTGGATACTCAAGCCGAGCCTAGTAAGTTAACAGGAGATAAGCTGACTTAACCGCTTATCTGGCTTCTGCAAACCGCACTGTAGAAACCCCCTGCCCTAGTGACTTCTGACAACCATTGCTACCCCTACTCAGGAGACCATGCAAATACAGACCTCTGAGATTATAGGGAAATGATTGGTTTGTGATTCACAGGTTTTGCAATGATTGGTTGTAACTCACAGGCTTTTGCTATAAAATGATTGAGTTGTGATTCGCAGACTCTGCCATGATTGGTGGGCTTTGTTGTAAGCCATATAAAATCTGTCTTGATTCTGCCTTCATGGTTCACAGCTCTCTACTCCAACGTGGTTGTGGGCCGCAAGCACACTCAGAATAAAAATCCTCTTGCAGTTTGCATCAAGACCGTTTCTCGTGAGTGATTTGGGGTGTCACCTTTCCTGGGAGGTGCGGAGAACCCGCACTTTGAGGTCGGAGGATCCTGGACCTGGGAGTCTGGCCTTTCAGAAGCACTGAGAACCACTGGGTTAAGAACTTTATGTCAAAAGGACACTGGTTATTTAATATAGGAGGCAAAGACGTGGGAACTAGAAGCCTCCAGGAGCCAAGCAGAGGAGACTGGCGCTCCTCTGCTAAAGCATTATCACAATCTCGTAAGATAACTATAATGATAAGTATATTAATTAATTACTTAATTTTAGTAATTACTGTAAGCACTCCTTCTGGGAGTCATTTTTTCCTGTCAATAATACCCTGAGAAATAAGGTAACGTGACTTGCTGATTGGCAGCCGTTTTGCAATCTTCCTTGCTGTCCTGGCTGCCTTTAGCAAAAGGACTATCAACCCACTTACCAGGAAGAGTAGGCTACCTTTAGGCCAGCACCGGCTGTCTGAATATTCCCTAGATGCCCCTAGGAAAGTACACAACAGCTCAACAGTTGCAGCTGGGTGCTATGCATCATGAAAGCACAGCCTCTGATGGTTTGAACAGTTTTTACTGTGAAAGGAAGCCCCTCCAGGGTAGGGTCTCTAGGAGAGTCCCGGCTGACAGAGAAACACCAAACCCGAGACCAAGAGATGCAAGAGGCAGTTTATTTAACACAGGACCTGCGGACGCACCAGTCTTTCAGGGGGTCTAGGCATGCCTGGCACTCGAGAAGAACATTTCTTTTATAGGGGCTGGGAAGCAAAAAGCACGCTTACAGAAGCAGATGCATGGTTATAGGGTCTTGATCGGTTAATTCAAATCATGCTAAGGTTTAGAGTGAGGACATGGCTGTTCGTCATAATTGGTTTCCTAGAAATCAAATATAGCCCTGGGTCAGCACTCTGGATAGTCCCAGATACTTCTTGTTCCTTTTCGGTTATCCTTTTTGGTCCATCTGGCTGACTACAGATATCCTCTGTGGCAGAATGTTGAGGCCCCACCTGATTATCTCACTTAGCTTTCTGTAACGGCTGGGTTTGCATCAGCCAAGTTTTCTCATATGGCTGCCGGGGGTCTTTCAACTGGACTTTTTGTCCTAACAAGATTCATACAAATAATCATACAAACATTTATGTACAAGCCAGAGAGGAAGCAGCTCCCTGATGCCTTATGAAGGGGGCTGGCATGACTCTAGCAAAGAAACAGTGTAATTAGTGTAAGCAGAAGGCTTTGTCCCAGACAAGCTCGAATTCTCCAGAGGTCCACCCGGAACCAGAGCGAGGATTGAAAGAAAAAGACAAGTTAGTTAAAGCTGCAATATGACTTCGGCCAGACTTGAGGCCTAAGCCTCATGGCAGAAGAGAAGCTTTTTTATTTGTCTTCTTTTTAAACTGTTTTAATTACATGCAAAAATGGTAACTGCTCATTGACAGGGATCAAACGAGTTAACAACCTTGGAGGTCAGGTGAAAAGATTAGAGAAAAAAAATGGATACTGCTGTGCCTACATTCCAAAATCTACCCTGCCCAAAGCTGCTTTTCTAAAGATACTGCCTGGAGCATCCTATACGAATGTACTTCCCTATGCTGCATTCTAAAAGGCCCTACCTCATACTTCAGATGTAAATGCACTTCCTTAAAGCCTTATTCTTAGGACCTGCCTAGGGCTACAGATGCAGATGTGCTGGATAACAGCCCTTACAGGGTGTAGCACAGAAACCAAATTCCTGCCTTGGCCAGCCCCAAAATGTCCTGGGATAATATTAATCATACTCTACCATCAACTGTTCAGAAGTGCCAAAACAGCTCTCCACAAGGCTTTGTTTACATGAAGGCTTGCTGTGGTCAGTGCAAGCAGCCCTTCTTTGATGACATAAGCAGGTTATTCTGCTCACTTGGTGAGTCAGCTTGGAGACACCTGAAATATTGCCACTCCTGTACTTAGAAACTGGTGTTTGAGAGGTGGATGCTGTGCACTTGGGCACAGTGGTTTATGTAAGGCATCCTCACAATATGGCAGCTGAGTTCTAAGGGTAAAAATACTAGAGAAGAGGGCTTGGGGTCAGGGGGAAACAAGTCACCTTTTTGCCCCAGCTTTTGAAACAATGAAAGGCTACTCCCTTGGGGAATCTCTCTTATCTCTCTTAAAATGTTACAAATCCTGCCCGGCTTCAAAGGGAGCAGAAAAGATCTGCTTTTCTGCATGTCCCCATGCTGTTGGAGACTGGCATGTTTGCATAGAAACAGATGAAACCATAAACACTGTTGGGATATTTTGGGAAGGTATAGTCTCTGAGAGATCCATGAAAGGAGGAGTCAGAGGACAGGTGGGAAGTGCACCACCCAGGTCCCATTGCTGTCAATGTACAAGAGATTGCTTCTATAGCTTCAATTATAACTGTGATCCCCAGATGCACTTGACCCAGTAAAATGTTTCTCTTAAGGTTCCCTGCCCCCCCTTAAACTGCTGAGCTTGTTATATAAAGAAAGCAGTAGCAGCAGAAGCAACAGCTGCAATGACAGTGGTTGGCAGGCACACCAAGACAAAATGTGGTGGAGTGTCCATTGCTTTGATGGCCATGAAGGAAGGGGAGGTGCTGTGGGAGCCACAGGACCCTAGTGAGTGGCAGAAGCAGGCCGTGGGAAACAAGTGGGACCGATGTAGGAACAGAGGTAGATTTGTAGGAACTGATGGTGATCCTGACAGTTGGCAGAGGCAGAGGTGGGTCCCTAGAAGGCCGAGCTACAAGGGCGGTGAACTGAACAGCTGCGCCAACAGCTGCCACATAGACAGAATGGAAAATACTGGGGGCTGAGTGTAGCAGGAGACACAGCAGCCTAAGGATGATGGTAACTGCCTCCTGACAGGAGCAACTGGGACAGCAGTCTTGATAAGGAGCGGCAGCTGAGCCATTCAGAGGGACTTCAGAGGCAGAGAGAATAAGAAGGGAGGAGGGATAGGAAGCTATGCAATGGGAGAGAAGGGAAAATGAAGTTCTCGGCTTTTGAAAGAGTTCCAGAGAGCTCCCCTGTGTTTGAGCTAAGGAGCGTAGACACCATTGATCCTGGAGCTGTAACAATGGTCATTGTCAAGAGCTGAGGTACTTGATTCTGAAACCCACTGGAGAACTGTAATACCAGCTAATACCAAGGCATGTGGTGTTCTGACTTCCTGGCCTTACAGAAGCTGGACGCACAGATGAATGGTACTCCCTTCTACTGCTTTTCTTGGCAGCGGCTGCTGCTGCTGCTGTCAAAGGTGAAGGGATACAAAATCTGCCAGATAATCACCAGCACTAGGGGATTTTTCTCTCCCATACCTAGAATTTCTTTCTGGGTAGAGCAAAGGGCCCTAGTCAGTTAACCAAACACAGAGAGTAGATACTATTTTATGGGTCCTATAAACGATCACAGACAGCCTCAGGGGAAAATCAGTAACAAAGATATTTGAAAGGCTGGATAAATGAGTCAGCAGGTAAGAGTACTTGCTCTTCTAGAGAACCCGAAGTTTGGTTCCCAGCAACCATACTAGTTGATTTATAGTCATCTGTAACTCAGCCCAAGGAGATTCCACTCTTTTAACTGATTACCCCAGTACACATAGTACATACATACACACACACACACACACACACACACACACACACACACACAAATAAGAAGAATAAAAATAAACCGTTTTTTAAAAAGTTGTACAAAAATAGAAGAAGAAAAACAGTGAATTTTATCTTCAAGTGTTTAATGATCTACACTATATCACAAATGGAATTGTTTTCCCCCAAGTATGTAGATATCTACTTAAGCTAGTATACTTCTTTGCTCAGTAAGGTCCTACAATCTCAGCTAACTGGGTTTCTTCCTGACAGAGAAGCATGTCATGTCACACACATGCCCTTATGTGGCTGTTTATGATGAAATGGGCTTCATTAGCCAGACTAGGAGAAATGTAATGGGACATGAAATGTTGTCCCACTTACTGAAGCCAATTTGGTTTTGATGAATTCCCAACTCAGAGTAGTTTTTAAGAGGCAACAAAAGAACAAAACCCCACAGTACTTGCCTTAGACACCATTGATCATTGTCACTGTTCAAGTTCCCAGTAATCATTTAGTCAGCCATTCTGCCATTCATTCTACAGGTGAATATCTAAGCACTTAATATGTACAGCAACCATTGTAGACACTAAGACATGGGTCTTAACCTGCATCATTAAGGAAGGTAAGTAATTGTGGGTAAAGAACTCAAGAAGCTAGATGATAAGGAAACAACTCAAAGGTGGGGTATAGATCTAAGCAGAATTCTCAACAGAGGACTATTAAATGCTGAATAACACTTAAAGAAATATTCAACATCCATAGCCACTAGGGAAATATAAATCAAAATTACCTTCATATTTTATTTGATACCTGTCAGAATGGCTCAGATCAACAGAAGTGGCAGCTTGTGCTGGTGGGGATGTGGTGTAAGAGGAACTCATACATTTCTGGTGAGAATATGAACGCTGGAGAGCAGTGTGGTGGTTCCTTAGGAAGATGGGAATGAATACTCCTCAAGATCCACCTGTACTACTATTGGACATATGCTCAAAAGATACTTCATTCTACCACAGAGACACTTGCTCAGCCATGTTCACTGCTGCTCTATTCATAACAGCCAGAAACTGGAAATAACCTATATGTCCCTCAACTGAAGAATGAATAAAGAAAATGTGGTTCATTTACATTATGGAGCATTACTCTGCTGTTAAAAAAAAAAACCAATATCATGACATTTTCAGGCAAATGGATCAAACTAGAAAAAATCATCTGGAGTGGGGTAACCCAGACCCACAAAGCAAATATGATCAGTGCCCTCTTCAGCTATTATCAGAGAAGCTTCCTCCTGCAACCGATGGTAACAATTCTAGAGACTCACAGTCAGACATTATACAGAGAATGAGAGACCTTGGGACACTCATCTCTAAATGGAGTGTTTCAGTAAAATGCCTCCCATCAGAGCTCAAGGTACGCCGTGAAAGAAGAGGCAGAAATAGTGTGCTGGCTGGGGGGTAGGGGGGGAGCCAAGGAAACATGCTCTAAATCAGCAGGAGCAAGACTCATGAACTCACAGAATCTGAAGCAGCGTGCACAGGCTACGCACAGGTCTGCACCAGGTCCTCTGCATAGACATTATGGCCTCTAGAATGGATCTCTGGTTCTTATGTTTTTTTTTGGGGGGGGGGCTCCTTTTCTTCTGCTTATCTGACTCCAAAGTGATAGCTTTTTTGTTTTATTTTATTATATTCTAAAAAATGAATAAATGAACGAGTGAACGAAAACCTAGCTACTAAGTTAAAGAAAACAACTGAACTGTGCCCTATACCTTCTAGACAAGAGAAAATCAGATTTCTCCAATAGAGCGACCCTGGTTATGTCAGGTACTCCAGGACAGGCCTCGTGCTCAGCAGCAGTTGACCAACATGTAATGGACTTTTCAATATTTTTGTGTGTGATTTTATTTGGTTACTCTTTAGTGGAGCTTTTTTTTTTGGGGGGGGTTATTTTGTTACCTGAGTTTTGGGTATTTTTTGTTCTATTGGATTTTTGTTTTTTTTTTTTTTGTTTTTTTTTTTTTTTTTTTTGAGAATAAACTTTTAAGTTGGGTGGGTAGGGAGGAGGAAAACATCTGGAAGGATTTGGGGGAGTGGAAGATTATGATTAAAATATATCTAAATTAAAATTTTGTTTTAAATAATAAAACATAGAATATAAAAAAGATAAATTAAAAAAGCATATAATGATCAGGTTCAGATTTGAGAACAAGGAACATGGAATCCACTGAAATATGAAGTCAGGAAGGTCTTCCTGAGAGGGTGCTCTGACTTAAGGTGTGTTGAGGAGCTTCAGACCCCTGAAGCATTTATATATGCTCTTGGCATTTTGGTTTCTTCCAATCTAACAGTTTTATCCAATCTGTGTATAGTAGCTCTCAATTCACTTATGTACAGATAGTTCATAGCATATATTAGTACACATATATAACTATAATACATCATTGCTATTTATATTTAGATATACTTTTAACATGCCTGTGTCATATGCAGTTGTGTCTCTTTAGGAACTAGAGGAGAAATTTCAATCTAAAGATTCTAAGTGAATATCTATGGCATAATTAGCCTTTTAGAACACATTCATGTCTGCCTGTCTTTCTTCCCACTCTCTCTCTCTAAATCTGCTAAGCAGTTTGATTCATCATACCTTTCTGTCACACGTGTACACACAACATTCCAACAATATTTACATATCATAAACCTACAGCACATACATAATGTACAGGCATATCATTGGTATGACATAAGTATACCATATGTGTCACAGGCATATGCTAACATTTACATACTACACAGACATGCATGCACACACTCATCACATGACATATATCATATATATATAAAATGTGTATGTGTGCGTATTACCATACACACATATAGAACACACTATACATATTCCGTGACATTTATACACCAGGTATGTATATATGTGTACATATGTATGTATTGCTATCACATTCTTATAGTCAGAAATGTAGTGGCTTTCCTTTGTCCTAGCAGGGCAGTAATTATTTACACAAAAATATTCTAACTTTTTTCATGGTTAATACAAACTTAAAATTTGGGAGTTACTTTATATCCTCAGCTTTACATATTCGTAGCTATCTGGGCCACAAATCTCAGTGGGGGGGTGTTGTTTGGATAAGTGTTCCCTAAGAATCTCCATATTTAAGGTTTGGTTAGGGATGCAGAACTTTGAATGTTGTTAAATGGAGCTGGGGGACACTCAGGCCAGTGGGACTGTTGTCTGAGTAATGGTGGCCTATGCTTCTTCCTTTGCTTAACTTGTTTCCTTTCTCTGTCCATCCTTTGCTTACTGTAAGGTGAGCTCTTCCCCTCTACCTCACACTCCTGCCATGATGTATGGTCAGCCATGACATGTGGTCCAGTAACATAGAGGGCTGCCTAAGGGCTGGAACCTCCAAAGCTGAGCCTAAGGAATTGTTTTCTGGATGAACAATGTTAGGCTTTCAGTAATGGAAGAGTCATGGTTAACACAGTAGGCCATTTAGAGTCCTATAAACGTATACAGTGAGAACTTGCAGAATCCAAGCTACTCCCGATTCTTTAACAGGCTTCAGAGCTGTACCTGAAACATACAGAGCTTCCGATCTTGGGATTCTTCAGTCATCTCACTGGGGTCTCTCCAGGACGAAGCAAAAAAGTGTCTGAAGGGAAAAGAGTTGGAGGTTGGTTGCGGATGGCTGTCCTGTAAGACTTTGTATTTTCCCCACTTCCACTTGATTCACTAGCTGCTGTGTCATGTTGGTGAACAGCTGCCCCTCCACCCCCCAGCCCCTTTCAGTCTTATGAAGATACATTCATAGATAGTGATGACACACACAAATCATTTGACTGGATTCAGTAAAAAGTAAGGAAAAGCAAGCTTTAAAAAAAATCAGGCTAATTGAATTCCAGCAAGCACGTCATTTCATTTGTAAGTTCCCAGCTGGTCTGATTGTGTGTTCTTTTATATCGTCATTATCAGTTCTGAAGACCAGAGATTAAATAATAGAAGCAGACTTGTTCTCAATCTCCTTCCCCTACAGAATGTACTTTTCATGAAAGGAAGCTTAATTTTCATCACAGATTACAGGCTAAACACATAAATTAAGCATGCTCACCAGAGTTTATCTCCTACAGAAATTGTTAGGTTTTTCTCAACTCTGGGTTAGGTGTTTTATAAAATACCACAATTTATTTCATTACTTAAGAGAAAAGAAAAATATAACTTTCCCTGTCTGGAAAGGAGTTTCAGCTGTAGCATGTTCCTGGCTGGGAACTGTTGAGTCAAAGGTCACTAACCTGACAGAAGCTCAGGGTGAAATTTGGCCTCTGGTCTCTGGTTTTTGGGCAAGTGGAGGCAGAATGAAAGAACCCATTTGTTGAAAGCTGCAAAGGGGGCTGTGTGAAGAGAACACTTCATATTTCCCATGGGGAAAATCACATTTCATGTACCTCTATGTATTTTGTGTACAGTAAGGGGGAAAAAGCAGGTTTGTAAAGATTTCTGATTCCCATGATGTGGGACAGAGCCGGGAGATGCTGTAGAAAGCAGCAAGCTGCCTGACCTTGCTTTGAAAGTCATCTTCCTGAGCAGCAGGGACCACACAGGAGAAGGTGATTGCTTGCTGCCTGAATTCCTTTCCACTCCCAGTTAAAAGCTCTTGCCATTTCCCTTTCATCTGGTGAGGGTATCTGTTCTACCTGTCAGAGAAGGGGACTGGGGCCACTATCCTCTTGTGTCTGTCATGATAACCTTATTCCAGTGGCCCGCTCCCTCTGATTTCCATGTTCTCTGAGTTGTTTTTTGTCTCAGTTCAATGATGGTGGTGCTTGACACCGAGGAGAAAGTGCTGAACCTTAAATTAATGATCACATATTTTTCTGCCCAATGATAAAGACATCAAAGGCCTCCAGCTAAATAACCAGGGTACTGGGGTACTGATGAGAGAACCTATTCTCTCCCAGCCCCTCCCCACCCCACTTCTCATTCTTTTTCTGTCTCTTTTAGAACACAAAATTAGGATCAGGATTAGTAAAGGTAAACTCATGTGAAATTCTTTTTTCCTGAAGAAACTACCAGAAATCTAAATAGTGCCCACTTTCTTCTAGAATGTTCTATATTTTTCCCCTTCCCCTTTTCTTTCTTACTCTCCTCCTCCTTCTCCTTCCTGTAGTTCCCTGAATGTGGCAGCTTTATAATATCACAAAGGAGAGGTTTTAGAAACTTCAATGGTTCTATGATCACACACCCCAGAAGGTATTTCATGTGAGTTGGGCAGTTTGAGACCTGATCTCCTGAACCCCAGCATTGCCCTGATATTAATTAGTTCTGAACTCATTAGCTCTCATCTCTGCCCATGTGGCACTTTATTTGATTTTTAGTGTCATGCCTATGCAATATCCTTTTGTGTCTTGGGTGTTTTGATTTACGGCCGACTTGAACCAGTCTCATAAGCATAATGGTAACACTTCTCAGCACAGTTGGCAAACCTATGGATCCCATGGCATCTATATTTGGGGCAAGTGTCAAGGTCAGTGGCAAAGAGAGTAAGTATTCCAGGACCAACGTAAGTTGTGGGTAACTATTTATACACTTCTAGTGTTGTATTCAACAAACTCATTCAACTAACAGCTGGTTCTGAAGTTAGCCTTAAAAGTGTGCTGAGCACGATGGGACCTTTTCATCTCATGTGAAGCTCACAGTCCACGAGGGATATAATGATAGCACAGTAGCCCCCTTATGTAAACATCAAGGACAAAGTGCCATGAGATGGGGTTGCAGAAACCTGTCAGGATTTAAGAGGGCTTCTGGAGTGGCTTCAGACATCTGAAGGATGTGTGACATTCCCAGGTGAGGGGAAGATGGGAGGGGTGAGAGGAGCTGGGATGGAAGGGGGCCTGCCCATCTCAGGATGTGAAGTCCTGGGTATGTGGGTAAGACCTGAGAGAGAAAGGGGGAGCCAGGGTTATTGGAGAGAGCAGATGGATATTATAGTTTACTTATTGGTGCTAGGCATAGAATCCACAACTTTGTACATGCTAGGCACCCCTCCAATACTGTGCTATGCCCCCCCCCCCAGCTTCACTCTGTCCCTGTACTTCTTGGCACTTGCTTCTAGGACATGACATTACTATATCCAAAGAGATACATGCCTATCTCTTTTGTTAAGACCCTGCAGGTGGTGGGACCATAATGGAGGAGGTGTGGAACACACTGCCGACATGCTTTGTTAACAAGGAAAAGTGGGTGGAGAAAGGTCTAGATTCAAAGGTCTTTATGCCACATATTCAGCAAATACTTCCACCTATGATCACACACTGGCCTTTGAATGATCAGGCAATACTGACCAGGTCTTTTCTGGGCCTTCCTTAGTGGCAGTGATGGAGGGACCTGGCATTACTTCTTGCATTTAAAATACCAGGCAAAAGCAACTTAAAGGAGGAAGGGTTCCTTTGGGCCGTTAGATTAAGGATATGGTGAGTCCTTTCTCTATCTAGCTCCTTCATTGGCGTTCTTGTGTAGTCTGATGGTTAACTGCAAGCATCCTCCTCTGTAGTATGGTTCTGGCAGAGCCTCTGAGGAGGCATCCATATCATGTTCCTGCCAGTAAGCACTACTTGGCATCAGCAATAGTTCTTGGGTTTAGTGGGTGTACATGGGTGGATCTCACCCAGAGACTGCCTCACCAGGTGATCTGGTCCTATTTCCTGAGTCCTGGCCCAAAGTCAGATTCCTGCGATGAGCTTACTTCCTTTGTCCTGGTAATGTCAAATTTCTGCCAAGTGTCTAAAAGCAAGTGGCCCCAAAAGGCTCTCCACATGTACATGCACGCACACACACACACACACACACACACACACACAGATACACACACATACACACACACACATGCACACACACACACACACACACACACACACACACACACACACTCCTACTATAACAAACTGAATAATGATTACCTCCTTTTTAAAACCCACCACTATCCCAACAACCCTTAATTGTTCTCTCACAGGTTCATTCGGCCCTTCCTGGCACTGTGTTTAAAAAAAGAAAAAACATGGCACATGTGTTCATTTACTACTGACTTTTCAGTGAAACATTCTTTGGTTATACTTCTGGTCTTGGCCTTTTTAGAAAGCTCTAACCAATCCTACTAGAAGTGTATTGTTAAAGTTCCTGATGTCTGGAAGTCCAAATCATGTGCTAGTAGGTTCAGAGTCTCATGAGAGTTTGGTCTCTGTCTCATAAAGAACAACCTTAGATGGCCTGCCTGCAGATTGCTGAGCTCCCAGGGAAGCCTCAGGAGAGTTCTCCCTCCTAAGCCAATGGGTGAGCCCCACTTTCTTTCCACTGACTATCCAGGGTGAGACCACTGGGAACTCTCAGGGGTGCATGTAGCATGGGACTGCCTGGGAATGGGGTGTTCTGGCCCAGAGTCAAAGACAGAGCTGGCCCACTGCCATCAGGACTCAGGGCCTGTCTGTAGATTGCTGAGCACCCAGAGAAGTTTCAGGAGAGCTCTTCCTTCTGAGCCCATGGTTGCACCCCAACTTTCTCTCCATTGACTATTGGAGAGAAACCACTAAGAACTCTTAGGGTACAGGTTGCACAAGGCCAGAGCCGGTTCACCACCATCAGAACTCACAACCTGCCCACAGAGAGCTGAACACAAGTTCCAGCCCAGGTGACTACATCGAACAAAACTCTTAATTAGCATAGATGGAGAAACCAAAATATTCCAGGGCAAAACCAAATTTACACAATATCTGTCCACAAAACCCACCCTATGAAAGATAAGAGATGGAAAACTTCAACACAAGGAGGGAAAATATACCCTAGAATAAGCAAGAAAATAATCTTGCAACAAACCCAAAAGAAGAGAGCCACACAAATATAAGTCTACCTCTAACAACAAAAATAGGAAAAAAGATCACTATTCCTTAATATCTATTAACATAAATAGACTCAATTCCCGAATAAAAAGATATAAACTATCAGACTGGATACATAAACAGAATCAAGCATTTTGCTGCAATACAGGAAACTCATATCATTGACAAAGACAGACACTACCTCAGAGTAAAAGGCTTAGAAGAAAAATTTCCAAGCAAATGGTCCCAAGAAACAAGCTGGAATACTCATTCTAATATTAAGTACAATAGATTTTCAACCAAAAGTTATCAAAAAAAGATGAGAAAGAACACATCATCAAAGAAAAAATCTATAAAGATAAACTCTCAATCCTGAACATAAATGCTCCAAATACAAGGATACCCACATTCATAAAAGAAACTCTACTCAAAGCTTATATTGCACCACACACAATAATAGTGGGAGCCTTTCCACGTTTATCAAAGGACAGATCATGGAAGCAGAGACTGAACAGAAACACAGTGAAACTAATCAAAGTTATGAACCAAATGGAATTAACAAACATATATAGAACATTTCATCCTAAAACAAAAGAATATACCTTCTTCTCAGCACCTCATGGTATCTTCACCAAAACTGATCATATAATCGGTCACAAAACAGGCCTCAACAGATACAAGAAGATCAAAGCACTCCCATGCATCATATCAGATCACTATGGACTAAGGCTGGTCTTCAATAACAACAAAACAACAAAAAGCTCACATACACATAAAAGCTGAACAATGCTCTAAGCAATGATAACTTGGTCAAGGAAGAAATAAAAGTAAAAATTAAAGATTTTTTGGAATTTAATGAAAATGAAGTAAGAGCATACCCAAACTTATGAGATACAAATAAAGCAATACTAAGGGGAAAAATTATAGCTCTGTGTGCCTCCAAAAAGAAACCAGAGAGAGCATACATTAAGAACTTGACAGCACACTTGAAAGCTCTAGAAAAAAAAAAGAAGCAGATACACCAAAAAGGAGTAGATGGCAGGAAATAATCAAACTCATAGCTGAACTCAAAACAAAAAGAACTATACAAAGAATCAACAAAATCATAAGCTGGTTCTTTGAGAACATCAACAAGATTCATAAATCCTTAGCCAGACTAACTAGAGGGCACAGAGAGAGTATTCAAATTAGCAAAATCAGAAATGAAAGTGAAGAGATCACAACAGAAACTGAGGAATTTCAAGAATCCTACTACAAAAGCCTATACTCAACAAAACTGAAAAATTTAGAGGAAATAGATAATTTTCTAGACACATATCAGGTACCAAAGTTAAATCAGGATTAGATAAACCATCTAAATAGTCCCATAACCCCTAAAGAAATAGAAGCAGTCATTAAAAGCCTCTCAACCAAAAGAGGCCCAGGACCAGATGGGTTCAGTTCAGAATTCTATCAGCCTTTCATAGAAGACCTAATACCAATAATATCTAAACTATTCCACAAAATAGAAATAGAAGGAACACTATCAAACTCATTCTTCAAAGCCACAATATGCTCATACCTAAACCACACAAAGACCATACAAAGAAAGAGAACTTCAGATCAATTTCCTCATGAACATCAATGCCAAAATACTCAATAAAATTCTTGCACACCGAATCCAGCAACACATCAAAACAATCATTCACCATGACCAAGTAAGCCTCACCTCAGGGATGCAGGAATGGTTCACTATATGGAAATCTATCAAAGTAATCCATTGTATAAACAACTTCAAAGAAAAAGGCATATGGTCATCTCATTAGATGCTAAGAAAGCATTTGACAAAATTCAACACCCCTTCATGTTAAAAGTCTTGGAAAGAGCAAGAATTCAAGGCCCACACCTTGAGAAACTTGAAGCAATCCCACTTAAATCAGGAACTAGAAAAAGCTGCCCACTCTTCCCCTATTTTTTAATATAGCACTGGAAGTCCTAGCCAGAGCAATTAGACAACAAAAGCAAGTCAAATGGATACAAAATGGAAAGGAAGAAGTCAAAATATCACTATTTGCAGATGGTATGGTAGTATACTTAAGGGACCCCAAAAATTCCACCACAGAACTCCTTCAGCTGATAAACAACTTCTGCAAAGTGGCTGAATATAAAATTAACTCAAACAAATCAGTAGCCTTCTTCTACTCAAAGGATAAACAGGCTGAGAAAGAAATTAGGGAATTGACACCCTTCACAATAGTCACAAATATAAAATACCTTGGTGTGACTCTAATCAAGCAAGTAAAATATTTGAATGACAAGAACTTCAAGTTGCTGAAAAAGGAAATTGAAGATCTCAGAAGGTGGATAGATCTTCCATGCTCATGGATGAAAAGAATCAACTTTGTAAAAATGCCCATCTTGCCAAAAGCAATCTACAGATTCAATGCAATCCCCATCAAAATTCCAACTTAATTTTTTCATAGAATTAGGAAGAGAAATTTGCAAATTCATTTGGAATAAAAAATAATCCAGGATATTGAAAACTATATAATAAAAAATCTTCAGGGGAGTCACCATCCCTGACCTCAAGCTGTTTTACTACAGAGCAATCTTGAAAAAAACCAAATGTTATTGGTCCAAAGAAAAGCATGTAGATCAATGGAATAAAATTGAAAACTCAGAAATGAACCTACACATCTATGGTCGCTTGATCTTTGACAAAGGAGCTAAAAACATTCAATGGAAAAAGGACAGAATCTTCAACAAATGGTGCTGTTTCAACTGGCAGTCAGCATGCAGAAGAATGTAAATTGATCCTTTCTTATTTTCTTGAACAAACCTCATGTCTAAGTGGATCAAAGACCTCCACATAAAACCAGGTGCACTGAAACTAATAGAAGAGAAAGTGGGGAAGAGCTTAGATAGAACACATAGACACAGAGAAGGATTTTCTAAAGAGATCACCAATGGTTTATGCTCTAAGATCAAGAATCAACAAATGGTACCTCATGAAATTGCAAAGTTTCTGTAAGGCAAAGAACACTGTCAAGAAGATAATGGTAACAAACAGATTGGGAAAGGATCTTTACCAATCCTACATCTGATAAAGGGCTAATATTCAATATATTTAAAGAACTAAAGAAGTTAGACTCCAGAGAATTAAATAATCCTATTAAAACATGGGTTACAGAGCTAAACAAAGAATGCTCAACTAAAGAATACTGAATGGCTGAGAAGCACCTAAAGAAATGCTCAACATTTCTAGTCATCAGGGAAATGCAAATCAAAAACATCTCTAATACTCTACCTCACACCAATCAGAATAGCTAAGATCAAAAACTCAGGTGACAGCAGATGCTGGTGAAGATGTAGAGAAAGAGGAACACTCCTTCATTGTTGGTGGAATTTCAGACTGGTACAACTGCTCTAGAAATCAGTCTGGTTGTTTCTTAGAAAATTGGGCATAATACTACCTGAGGACCCAGCTATTGGGCATATACCCAAAAGATGCTCCAACATATAACAAGAACTCATGCTCTACCATGTTCAAAGCAGCCTTATTTAAAATAGCCAGAAGCTGGAAGAACCCAGATGTCCTTCAACAGAGGAATGGATACAGAAAATGTGGTACATTTACACAATGGAGTACTACTCAGTTATTAGAAATAATGACTTCATGAAATTCCAAGCAAGTGAATGGAACTAGAAGCTGTCATCCTGAGAGAAGTGATCCAGTCACAAAAGAACACACATGTTATACACTCACTGATAATCTAATACTAGCCCCAAAACCTTGGAGTTCTACAGAAACAATTCACAGACCTTATGAAGCCTAAAAAGTAGAAAAAGCAGAATGTGATGCCTCAGTCCTTCTTAGAAGGGAAAACAAAACACTCATAGGAGGTAATATAGGGACAAATAAAGGAGCAGGGATTGAAGAAAAGATCACTCAGAGATGGCCTCATCTGGGTATCCACCCTGTATGCAGTCACAAAACTCAAGCACTATTGCTGATGCTAAGAAGTACTTAATGGCAGGAACCAGATATGGATACTACCACAGAGGCACTGCCAGAGTCATACAGATATAGTTAAGGATGCTTAAAGTTAACCATTGGACTGAACATGGAGACCCCAATGAAGGAGCTAGAGAAAGGTCTGAAGGTATTGAAAGTGTTTGCAACCCCATGGAAAGAATAGCATTATCAACTAACCAAACCTTCCAGAGATCCCAGGTACTAAAACACCAACCAATGAGCACACATGAAAAGACCCATGACTACAGTTGCATATGTAGCAGAGGATGGCATTGTCTGGCACCAATGGGAGAAGAGGCCTTTGGTCCAGCGAAGACTCATTTTCCCAGAGTAGGGGAATATGAAGGTGCTGCAGTGGAGAGTGTGGTTGGGAGAGGGAGCACCTTCATGGAAGCAAGGGGAGCTGGATGGGACATAGCAGTCAGGGAGAGGGGATAGCATTTTAAATGAAAGTACAAAGATTATCTAATAAAAAGAAAAGAAAAACAAACAAACAAAACCCAAACAAAAGCAAAACAAAAAAGAAAGTGACACCCTTAGCTGTATATCTCCATGACAAGAGGTATGAGCAAACTTCCTTAGACTTTCTTTGTAAAGTCACTAATCTGATACATCAGAGTTGAATGTTTGTTTGTGTGAGCTCATCATCTATCAGAAGTATTCTAGGTTAATGCCAACACAGGAAGTGTACAATATATGAATATTATTAAGTGACACATTCAGACCCTAAGAGTGTTCAATACCCCAATAGTCCCTCAACCAGAGTTTTCTTACTTCTTTTCAATTGACATTTCAGCATTTGTCCCCATTTAATATATTATAGACTTGACTCTTTCATCATGTTTATTATTGTTATTTTCAAATTTATGAAGGCACGGATACATACATTTACACTAATATCCCCCAATAACAAGACATATGGAAAGCATTGAATAAATATCTGTCTGTTGAACTCTTTAACACTTAGTATACATTAACTGAGCATCTGCCATATACCAGACACAATGTGTAATCCAAGTAGTATACACCACAACTGTAGCTTAAATTATAGAAATTTGGCATGACTTTTAGAGACTAGTTATAAAAATATAGCAGTGGCCCTGAGGACTGAAATACTATTTAATACTTTGTTTTCTCAATGATAAGCATTTATCTGTCTCTGCTAAGTAGATCTCTCTATAGACCCATTCCATCAAGACATTGACTTGTGAAAAATTTTCTGAGCATCTACAGTGGACATGCTTTTGTTTGGATACTGAAGTGTGAGGGAGTTAATTCAGTGATTTTTAAATAAGTTTCCTTGAGATTTGCTTTTCCTTTATATATCTGGGTCTCAAAAAGAAAACAGCCCCACTAGGTTAATTCACATTCTTTAATTCAGAAATTTCTAAGCATTCTTGGTTTGAAGCACACTAATATTTTAGAAAAGGTTTAATGGGTAGCCATTTAAACAGAATAGACTTCCACCAGTTTTGCTTATTAATTGGTTTGATTCAAAATCTAGATGGTTACTGCCTAAATCACTGTTTATTGCTGTGAAAACAAACCCATCATGATCACGGATTCTCTTATAAAAAATACTAATTGGGGATTGCTTACAATTTCATGTTTAGTTTATTATCATCATGTTAGTAAGTATAGCAACATGAATGCATGTTCTGGAACAGTAGCTGAGAGCTAC
This sequence comes from Micromys minutus, assembly GCF_963924665.1. Taxonomy (NCBI): domain Eukaryota; kingdom Metazoa; phylum Chordata; class Mammalia; order Rodentia; family Muridae; genus Micromys; species Micromys minutus. The sequence continues at coordinate 60,688,003 of NC_137981.1, read as the reverse complement.
ATCTTAATCTATATGGTAGAGAGAAGAGAAGTGGGGAAAGTAAAAGGAGGGAGGTGAAGGTTTGAGCTTGGCATAGGCTTTTGAAAACTCAAATCAAAATCACAAAGCCATTCTCCAGTGACACATTTTCTCCAACATGGCCATACCTCCTAATCCTTCTAATCCTTTCAAATAGTATCATTCCCTGGTGACTAAGCATTCAAATGTATAAGCTTTGGGAGCCGTTCTTATTCAAACCATCATAGCTACTAAAAGGGTATATATTCTACTGAGTCCAGAACAGCTTTTTGGAATAATTTCTGTCACTAATCCTTATTTAGTCCTTTTGAATTGACTTTTGTGTAGCCCTTGCTATTTTTCTTTCAAATAAATCATAATGATTGCAGTACAACTTTCCTTAGATATTTACTGTTGAAAGAAATGTGCTACAACCTAAAGTTGAAAATCATAGCTAGGCAAGTCTCTTCTGAGAATCCAGTCAGTTCTGAATTGCTGTGATTGCACTGAAATGTTAAATGACCCACAAAGCCCCTGCTGTAACACTTGGTATATGGAGCATGGGAATCATGTACATCAGTTTATTCCACTCATATTAACACTTTAGACATATAATTCAATTGGATAACTTCTGAACTAAAAATAATATTTTCCTAGCCATGTTACTATAATTGAATAGAACAGAATGGTCAATTTATAAAGAAAACATTTCTTGCAACTCTGGAAATTGAGAAACCTAAGGTATAAGATCCAGTTTTGATAATGACCCTTTGGCTATTTGTCTTAGTAAGTGTTCTATTGCTGTGAAGAGACACCATGATCACACAACTCTGATAAAGAAAAGCACTTAGTTGGAGGTTTATAGTCAGAAGTTTAGTAAATTATCAGCACAGTGGGAAGCATGGTGACACATAGGCAGACTGTCATGTATGGGAGCTGAGAGTTCTACATCTGGATCCACAGACAGCAGGCAGAGAAAGATACTGGGCATTTAGAACCTCAAGGCCTACCCCTTGTGACAAACTTCCTCCAATGAGGCCACTTCTTCTAAGTCATATCAAGTAGTGTTACTCCCTAATGACCAAGCATTCATTTCTATGAGCCCATGGGAGTCATTCCTATTCAAACCACCATATTGGTACAACACATTATACAGGAGAGTAGAGGGTGTGAAAAGAATTTGAGGTTGTATCATAGCCACTTCCCTGATCCCATAGTAATCTACTCAGCCAATGGGTTTATTCACATGACCTAGTCACCTCTCTCACATGCCACTCTCAATACCCTTAATATGGGGCTTTGGAGACTGACTAGCACAGAGATTCCCAGAGGCAGCATTCAAATACAGCCCAAGTCAAGAGAAAACATTTGGCTGAAGACAACATTCCCAAAGAAGTGCTGAACTACCTGTGTCCTGTGACATGAAGATCGATGTGTTCTGTTCTTTGTCATGCTGTACCTAAATTACAGTTTCTACTGTGTACATGGAATGTGGCTCTGGTGGTAGATAAATGAACCTTTAATTTTTAGGTTGAAGTTTAATATCTCTTCAATCAATTTTAGTTTGAATCACTCTAAGTAGCTAGTGGATAAGATCTGGAACAGTGTGATAAAACTTTGTCAGACTTTAAACAGTTTCTTGGTGTGATGTAAGGTAAGATGCTTCAGATTGGTGAGTATATTATTTACACAAGAAAGTCCATAAAAGTAATACAGAAGATGCTACCCTTTCTTCCACATTGGGTGAATTTAGGATGCATGAAGGCCTAGGGTTACTCAGTTTACTAGGGACCATTTAAGAATAGAGTTATATTCTTGTTAAGCTTAGAAAAACACCACTAAAGCTCCTGTCTCGTGTTAAAAGGGGAGCTAGGCCATGCCTTGCCTCTTCAGGTTGTCTCTGTGGAGTGGGCATAAACTGAAGAATGTATTCACCAGTTGTATTCCAAAATTCAGTGATGTCTCCCCACACATGTTCACAGTATTGCTGATTGTGACTTTCACTGAAGGATGATCTTATTTAAAATAAAAAAAAATAAATTTGTCTTATGCTTATATTATCTTTCTGAGTCAGTTTATGTTTCTTCTATGCTGGAATGATCAGAGACTTTAATAGTCATTTGATTTCTATAGGATTTATTTCCTTTTCTTTTCATTTATATAATATTTAGTTCTTTAGTTATGTGTGTAAACATATGAGCACATCCACCATGGCACAAATGTGAACTTGGGGTACAACTTGTGGTGTGGGAGCTAGTTTTCTTATTCTAACCATGTGGTTTCTGGAGTTGTACTTGGTCTTAGTTGCGATTATCTTCACCCGATCAGCAGTCTCAATAACCCCTCTTCCTATTAACTTCATTTTGCTACAATCCTCCCTACTTGGAGGTGTTATGAAGTTCTTCTGGAAGCTCTCTTGGCTTCTCCATCCCTGCAGTTTCCTGCAGAGCCTCTCACTAGGGGCTTAGCAAAGTTTCTTACCCAGCAGCTAAATTCTGCAGAAGCCATCAGATCTTCTTAGACTTGAGTTCCACAACTAGTACAATGTTACTTTCTTTGGTCAAAGGTAGTCAAGGGTTAGCTCTTCAAGGGAATGGAAAATAGATTTGGTTTCTCAGTGGGTAAACAACAGATATTGTGTGACATTTTGTTTCGTGGTACAGAGGATTGAACCCAGCACTCCTGAATACCAATCACTGAGTATATTAATCCTCTCTTCTCTAGGCTCCCTTTTCCAGAGAATACTAAATCAATAATAAACTACCATATAGAGCATGTGTGTACACTATGCAGTAATCACCTCATGGGATGCTGGTTTACAGTTTCTTGGCTGTGTTCTTTATTTCTAATACCAGCTATCTTGTCTAGATTCTGATTTAGCTTCAGAATTTTGTATTTCCATTTTAATTCAATGTCCTGTGTGAGCTAGAACAATTTTAAATATCCAAAAGTAGGTTCATTTCTTTCCTTGGTAGTCTGACTTCTCCCTGAAATGCTCTTTTTCCTGCCTTTAGGTATTTGGCCATTTTCTAGTATCATTCCAGTTTTCCTTGCAGGCCACTACTCTTTCTCCTCAACGAATCTTACCCAATTCTAAATGGTTCTCCAAGTCCTCACTAGGCATTTCAGTTTACACAGGATGATGATCTAGTTCCTATATGAGCCTCAGCTGATCTGCTTATAAAAATAGGTGCTGGATCAATGTCTTTGGATTCAAGTTGGAAACAATTTTAAGATGTTCTAGAACATCCTGCCTTTTGAACAATATTAATAAAGTCATAATGAAAACTATAGATGAAAGGTATTGTATTCATCACATTTCTGGCATTCCCTATCTCCTTTAAAATATTACAAATTGTCATGAGCATTAACTATTCCCATGTATGAAGACAGTGATACCTATCAAGATTGCGCGAAGTCCTTGTTGTCATGGTGATCTGGCACAGATGGAACTCAATGGTCTGAATCTTGTCTCTTTTAATGTGTGATACAAGATTCCCTTTTATTAGATATTGAGATTGTATTTACACACTCCACCAAGTAAAACAAAATTCAGAATGTTTTCCAGCTCTTCCTGGATCAAATCCTTCGCAATTACGATCAAATCTGACTACCATAATTCCCCTGGTGAAATTTATTTAAGAATCTTTTCTCAGTGGCCTAAGAGTATTGTGGGATGCTCATTGATATCCTTTGGCACAGCTAATTTCTACTTCAAATATGGCATTGGGAATTTTTTTCTGTCCATATTTAATTCTCTTTTCCACCTCTACCCTCACCTTCATTTAAAAACAATGTTTTGTCTTCTTAGTTGAAATCTTTTAACAAGTGTATCATAACCCACAAATAAATTTTCTATCCACATCTCTTTAGAAAAATTTAATTATATTTATAATATCAGATATATTCTCAAATAACTCTAACAATGCTCATAAAATGATATTAAAATGACAGTACTCTGGCTTGAGTTTCATAAGTCTGAAGCTGATAACTTTTGCTTGCTCTCCATATTTTGCCACAAGTCATTGACTTACAAATGTGGTGAACAATGTCATTGAAAGGTTTGCCCTCATATCGACAATTTAGTTTTACACATACTCAGGGTGTGTGTCATTAATGAGAGAGACTGAGCAACAGGTAAAACAGGCTGAAAAATCCAGGCTAAAACTCAAGGGACCAGATATGTTTGGGGTTTTGGAGTTTCTGTAGCTGTAGAAGATTCACACACATGATATTCCGAGGTTTGGAACCAAGGCCTTGTGGTTTGGATCTGAAATCTGGCACAATAGGAATGATGCCTGGGGTTGTCTTAGAAGTTTGTCAAATCCCAAGTTTACCAGGCTTAGTCCTAAACTCTTTTGAAAGCAGCAAGATGTCCAGCTTGCTCAAGGGTACTTGGGAAGTTGTTTCCTAGGATTTCTTTTTCTTGTGCTCAGCTGTCTCTACACACAGCTGTGACTCAAGTCAGTCCCAGATGGAGACACAACACTGCTTTATCCATGTAATGCCAATTTATCAGGCATGTAGAATGCAAACTGTTTGGAAACTTGGAGGCTTCCACCAGATTTCAAAGGAGGGTCTGGGAGGTCAGCCAGTGTGAGGTAGCATTGGAGTGTGTGGAGAACGTTTCTGTGAAGGTAAAACTAAAGAAAGAACAGTGACCCCAGGAGTTATAGGTTAGGAGGATGGAGATGCCAGAATCATTGAATGTCTGCTGATAAAAAGCAGACAGTGAGTGGAGCCAGCCCAGGAGAGAAGCCATGTTGAGTCTGGCAAGGCCAAAAGGAGAAAACTGCCCATCTGCTGCAGGTGTCAGCCTTGGATCTGAAGGATATAATTGCCAATGACACAAAAATACAACTCTTACCTCAAAGGGGATAAGATACTGTTTAATCAGGAGCCAAATCTGAGTAACCACAGTCTGGAAACATAGACTTAGACCTCCTCAGAATTCCATGTTTTGGCGTGGAATCAGCTTCATGATTTTGGTTATTGTAACCAAACTGAAAAATTAGAAATTCAAACACTTTTCAAAAACATTGGTAGAAACATAGAAGAGGTAGGTGACACAGATGACATCTCATTTATAGGCCTCATATGCTATCTGATGACTCTCTTGGTTGTTTAAAAAAAAAGGTTTTGCTAAGATTTTTGTTAGTCAGAAGATGCTGGGCAGAAGTGGCAATTTAGAGGGCTAAATTCAGCCCAGGATAAATTGCAAATAGTTTCTGTACCTGCAACATTTGAAATGCTGCAGCTACCCAAGTATCAGTCAATAAACCTTCGCAAACACAGTTCCTTTCCAGCACTTCCCATTTACAGTGTTTGCCTGCCTCTGTTTCTGTCTTCTTCTGCTCTGATACTTCCTTGGTATTCTCCCATTCCTCCTTTTGGAATGAGAGTGTGTTTTATGTGTCATTGTGTGTATGTGCTGTCTTAGTATTTAGGGTTACTATGCTGTGATAAAATACCATGACCAAAGCAACTTGGGGAGGAAAGGGTTTATTCAGCTTATGGTTTCTACCACAGTCTACCATTGAAGGGAGCTAGGACAGAAACTCAAGTAGGGCAGAAATTTAGAGGCAGAAACTGATGCAGAGGCTATAAAGTGCTGTTGGCTTTCTTGCTCCCCAAGGCTAGCTTATGTTGAGGTTTGATCTGCTGCTATGTATTATAAGGCTAAATTTTATGCTTAAAGGTCTAGGCCTATGAGTGACTTCTCATATTTGCAAGCTTTTGTTGTGAAAACATGTTTCTTGATTTAAAACTATTGGTTAAATAAAATTGGCTGCAGCTAATTATTGGTGGGATTAGAGTGACCTGGAGAAGTTGGAGGAAAAATAAGAGAGGAGGAAACTGCCTTGAGTGGGGGATGGATCATGAGCACACGGCCAGGAGAAAGAGCAAGTATCTGGGGTACATTATTGGGGAGATAGCCAGGGCAGCAGTTAGGAGTATATTAGGGGAGACTCCCCTAGTAATTGTCAAAGACAAATAAAATAACCATAGTCTGAGTCTTATTTATTTATAAGCTAGTCAGGGATAAGCTTAAATTGGATGTACAATACACCCAGCCTGCTTTCTTATAGAACCCAGGACCACCAGCCCAGAGGTATTCCCTCATCAGTCACTAAGAAAATACCCTACAGGCTTACTTATAGCCTATTCTCCAGTGACTAGTTTGTGCCTTTTGAATTGTGCAAGGGCTCATCGCTAAGACTTTGCATTGTCTCTCAAAGGAGACACTGGAATTTCCAATACAGCAGCACATCCAACTCTCGGAGGGTGGCAAGAATGTGGTTTCTCAATCTTTCTGGGGAAAAGCAAAGAACAAACTTTAATCCACCTATTTCTACTGTCATACTCTAGATAAACGTACTGCAATCAGTGGCTTGAGTGACTGGCCAGCCATTCTGTCATTTTGCAATATTTGTTGATAGGCTCACAGGATTGAAATAACATTAGTTGAGTAGTCAATGGCTTGTCAGCCCTTACATCATTTCTCCTGGGTGACTGTGAGTACCGTGAGCTCCAGGGGGCTAATGATGTAAGAAGAATGTGAACTTTCAACAGTAAATAAGGGTTCAGTGGCATCAACGGTACGGAGAAATCCAGCTGACACACAGCATTGTCCAGGAGAACATAACACAGAGTTTACGTCCATCCCAGAACGTTTCTGAGACAAGAAATACTTTTTTAAAATTCAGTTCTCACCTCTCTGTGTTGAAATGTGTTTCTCTATCAAGGTGTGCGTGTGTGTTCGTGTGCATGCCTGTGTATGCATAGGAGGGGGAAGTGGTGTGAAGTTGATGTGAAACATGTTCAGACAGGCAGCTGCCTACCTGTCAGTGATATTTATTCATCTTAACTTATTCTGGATGGATGGATCTGTCTTTGCAGACATTATTTGTCTCAGATTATAATCCATATTTCAACTGTCATAAGAATGTGATAAAGCAAGTAGTATCTCAACAAACCCCCTAATACAATTACAAGTTCTTTTCTGTGGTAATAAAGCTGCCATCAGCTGCAGCGATTTTATGGCATAGATAAGTGCTCAGAAAAAGAAACTCATTCTAATACATACTTTGTAATAAAATTTCATATAATAATGTAGAAAATGAGAAATATTTTACCTTTTTTTTCTGGATACACAATTAACCCAAATAATAATTTCACTAGGACCTAGTAACCATATATATTTTTCACATACATATATGAAAATTGTTAGGATGATTTACAGACTATAATCCAGCTAATTTACCTGGCTGGTGGCTATGAACAGAAGGTCCAAGAATTCAGAAGTTGCGCAGTGTGCATGATACTGGATGCTTCAGCTAGCTGGTCTTCAGATGATGTTGGAATCCCCAGGAGGAATACCAGTGAAGGAAGGACTTGCTACCCAGGGTAGAGTAAGCATGCAAGAACAAAAACTTCTTTTTTTCCATGTCCTTAAATAGGCTTCCAGCAGAAAGCATGGCCTAGATTAAAAGGGGTCCTTATGCCCCAAGGTCCAGATCAAAGGTGTGTGTCTTCTTCAAAGGTCCAAATGAGAAGTGGATTCACCCACTTCAAACCAAGTAAAAGTCTCACAAGTGTGTTCTCCATTGCTGGATGGTAGGCAGTTCAACAGCTATCACAGTCTCCAAACAGAACCAAGCGCTACTACTTTTATATAGGGCTCAGTGGCCCTCTAAACACTCAACTTTATCCGATAAATTAGTGTGGCTATGGCTCTCATCAAAGCAGCTTCTTTCAAAGTGGACAAAGGTTGCACAAAGAACCATGGCTGATCAAAGTTCAATGAATATGTGACCCACGCCCAAATGGAACATCTCCTTATAGTATGGTCTGTATACCTGAGGTTCAGGTCATACAGAAAGAAGACAGAAGAATTGTGAGAACCAGTGGACAGGGAGGACTACTGGGAAGCAGTGTCTTCAGGACACTGCAAGGATGTTACTTCCATGAGTCTCTATAGTGAGGTTTCCTGTACCAGAGCACACCAGTTGACATCACAGCATGAACAGGAGGAAGGGCTCATAGGACTCCATTCATAGTTGAAAAGTTACAAGCAGCCAATGGCTGCTAAGAGATGGTGAGTTCTTTTAGACAAGGATGAACCTCAACAGGCTGCCCACCCAGTTCTGATATATGAGGGTGACACTAACTGAACAAATATGTACATGTGCATGTATATGTATTTATTATAGCAGAGAACACACGTTTGAAATGAAAGGAGTGAATATGATAAAAAATACATGTATGAAATTAAAAAAAAATCAATATAAATCTCCCCATTTAAATTGAGAATGGTTTCTGCCACAGTAGATAAGCCAGGAGACACTGTAGCTCCAGGGCATATGAGGTGGGGCAGTGGGGGAAGGGGGAAGCCAGCATGTTTAGCAGGATAAACATGTCAGGACCAAAGAAGCCCAAAAGCCCAGCCACTGATTGCAGTACTTTTATCTAGAGTGTGACAGCAGAAATCGGGTGGATTAAAGCTGGTTCTTTTTGTTTTTTCTTTTTTTCAGAAGGATTGAGAAACCACATTCTTGTTGCTCTTGGAAAGTTGGATGTGCTGTATTTACTGTCTTTTCTCCTTCATGCTTATTTCTACTTCTCAAAAGGATCTTTGCCCTGTTCTTCAAGACATCAACAGACAGGAATTCATTATACTAGTGCAAATGCTCAGCCTCTTTTCATTCAGAGTAATCATAATGAATGTGAGTATCAATTTAGTGATGTATTTCAACAGAAATTGAGTAATTACCAAACTCAATGATTCTGGCTCCCTCTCTCCAATGAAATGAAGCAAACTAGGACTCTGGCTGGACTCTCCAGTGACTGTAGAAAGGTAAAAAACAGGATGAGAAGGAAATCAACAACAGTAGAATATCCATCTCCAGAGATGCTCCTCCTTGCATATCAGTATGTTCTGAGATACCATCACTTTCTGACATCCAGCTCAGTTTCTAGGCTTGGCCAGTGCCTGTCTGTCTGTGAGGCCCATAGAGGGTTTGGAGCAGAAGAACATCAGTCCTCTGGTGTATACCTCACAAATAAATCATTTTTATGATCCATGTTTATTTGTGGCATCCAAGTTGAAATTTCACAGTTTTTCCTCATAATTAATTTACATATGAAAACATTTCTAGCTAGTGTTTCCACCAGGACATTTTCAAAGCCAGGAGTTAACATTAGTGTAAAGGTAAAGGGTTTCCTTGTGACATTCTCATTTGTCTTGTTGATCCTCCTCTACCCTTCTTCCTGATGCCCTTCCCCAAACCCTCTGGCATCTTCCTCCCTCTGTAGCTCTGTCTTCTTCTTTAGTGTCACAGGCATTCCACTGCCCTGAAGTTCTCTGCCTCTTATCATCTAGTTTCATGACCCCCATGTGCATATATGTAAACATACATGCACTGTATATAAGCATATACATAATTTAAAATCCAGAATCTAAATCTGAGAGAAACAAGCAGTATTTGTCATTCTGCGTCATCTGGCTTATTTCTTTCAACATGGTGGCATCTTAGGTCCATTCATTTTTTTTTTTTTTTTTTTTTTTTTTTTATGGCAAGGGGAAATGTCTCGTTTTTTTTTTTTTTTTTTAAATAGCTAAATAAAGTTTCATGTGTACATTCACTACCTTGACACACTTTTATTACCAGTCTATCAGCTAATGATCACTAGACTGGTTCTATTTATTAGCTGCTAGGGATAATTCGATAATAAACATGAATATGCAAATATCTCCAGGACAGATGCTAAAGTCCTATGGATTCTGAAGTGACAGTATTATTTAAATCCACAACAGTTTCAAAGGTGACATGATACTTTGACATAAAACCTAAACAAAGAGATGAAAGACTTCCATAATGAAAATTTTAAGTCAATGAAGAAATTGAAAACACATGCATAGTGATAGAAAGACTTCCTTGTTATGGTAAACATTAAAATATGGTTTAACCTTTTATCCTGCGCTAGTGCCAGCTCTGGTAGGACCATGTGGCACTGCAGGGTATCTTTACTTTAGCAGCTCCACACTGCCTCTAGGTACTCATAGAACCCACCTTCTTTTGACCCAGGTTATGTTCACTTCACCTGTTCTTTGTTGCATTAACACACTGTCTTCCACCACCCAATAAAAACATGACTCCACAATCATTAACTTATCAAACAGGTTTATGTTAAATTCTTAATCCACAAACCCTCTACACAATAAGCTTATAACCAGTGAACAAAGATACAAACTGCCCATCTAGATAAAATAAATTCACCCACAGAAACCATTAGAAACAACCTTTTCCATCTAGAGATGTGCTGAGAGAAACATCCATGTCTGCTTCCACTTGGCCTCTTCCCAAATCTCCCTTTCTCCACCTCCTCTCTCCTTACCAGAACTGTCTCCACCCACTCTCTCCTGTCCAATCAACCACCACCTTGACATCAACCTACACTTCCATGCTCTTGGGTTAGCAGAATTAATACGGTGAAAAAATGGATACATTGTTGAAAGCATCTGCAGATTCAACTATGTCTCCACTGAAATACCAATGACATTATTTACAGAACTAGAAAAGAACAATTGTAAAATGCACATGGAAACACAAAAACTAGAAAGCACCAAAGGCAGACTAAACAGAAGAACCTCTTCTCAAATCTTGCTGCAGACCCATCATATCAAAAGTTTGATTCTGGCACTAAATGTAGACCAGTGGAATAGAATGGGGGTCCAGAATAAACCATAATGAATTCCACTGCTATCTGATTTTTGACAAAAGGTATTAAAAACATGCATTGAAAGAAAGATAGCCTTCTCGATAAATGATGCTGGCAAAGATGGGAGCCATATCCATAAATCCTTTTGAAAGAATGGAATTGAATTGCTTTTTGGAGAAATGAATATTGAATTCATTTAGATCCCTGCAAAATTACATCTTCTGTGGGGAAAATTAGCATCTCATTGCTAGACAGGCCTATTAAGGCTCACCACTACTGAGTTGGAAAATAAGGTTGTGAGCAGAATATAAAACCAGAACAACATTAAACAAATGAAGTTCATAAAATAGCTATAAAAAATACCCCAAGATGGTGAAAGCAGGAAAGGTAACATATTAATGTCATGACATCAGCTGCTCCTATAATAGACTAAAATGGCAGTTTTGTGTTTCAGGTTTAAAATTAGTGAGAATAAAAATAGAATTTGTGTAATGGTAAAAAGAAGCAGTAACATCTCTAGGCCTTTATTAATCACACATACACCTGGTTAATACATTAGAGGTTAACAGCAAAGTGCTGCATGAAATAAATGTGAATTTATAATAGGCACCTTCGTTTATGGCTCTCTGAAACAGGACAGATGTAACAAACAGCATACTAGCCTTGGAGAAACTGAGTAGCGAAATCAATGTGTCACTTGGCACAACTACTGAGAAAAAAACTTAAAGGAGGAGTCATTTATTTTCGCCCATGGATTGAGATGTTTCAGCCCACGGTTAGTTGGACTTCTCCATCACCTTCTGATTGGTTTAAAAAGAACTGAATGGCTTATAGCAAGGCAAGAGAAATTAGGCGGACTTCAAGAGAGTTACAACTCTGGGAAGGGGGCTGTGGTGGGAGATTGGCCAGTCAGACACGAAGGAAAATGGATCTATGAAACCAAGAGCCCCATGGCAGAACATAGATGGACAGCAATGGGCTAGTTTAGGCTATCAGGGTTAGTTGGGGACATGTAAACCAAGACCTAAAGTTTTCATAAGTATAGAAGGCCTCCGTGTCTTTATTCGGGAGCTAAAGCCTCAGAGACAGCCCTGTTATAATTACTGTGCAATAATTTCTGGGAGGAAGAGAGAATGAAGGAAGAAAGACGAAGCTCATGGAAGCCATGGGAGAAAAGGTCACAGTGAATGTGATACTGTGACGGGACACACTGAGCTCATCTGTATTTTAGTGTGTGTGTGTGTGTGTGTGTGTGTGTGTGTGTGTGTGACTATGTATGTAGTGTTTGTGTGTGGGGAGTATGGGTGACTATGCATGTAGTGTGTGTGTGTGTGTGTGTGTGTGTGTGTGTGTGTGTGTATCTGAGCATGTGTGTAGGGCCCAGGTAGTACCTGGGCTGTTACTCCTCAGGTAACAACCTCCATCTAGGTTTCTGAGAACAGGACTCTCATTGAGACCTAGAGCTCACTGACTAGGCCAGGATGCCTAGCCACTCAGCTCTGGGAATATGCCTGTCTCTGTCTCTCCTGTCTACAAGCCCATGACAACACTCAAATGTTTTGTGTGTGTGGGTTCTAGGAAATATGATTGGGTAAAGCAAGCAGTTTATTAACAGATTTCTCACTAGCCCCATTTTATAGCTTCAACTGCTGTGTTGTTATACAATAACTAGAATAAATAAAGAAAAAGTAGGAAAAACTTGAAGGAATTAAAACACATGCACACATTTAAACAAAGAAACTAGAAAGAGGGAATGAATAAGAATTAAAGACACATTATTGAAAAATGCAACAATACAACTTCCAAAATGTGAATTTATACCTTGTTTGGTTTTTTTCTTCTTGAATGACCAGGGACCATAGGGAGGTAAGAACCAACCATGCATGACCATGATAAGAAGGTAAAAAGTGGACATTCATTGACAGACAATTCATTACATCTAATTCATTTTAAAAAGAAATTATAAAGAGGATGAAATGTGGAATAATACATTTATATTGGTAGTGAGTGCTGACATGTAATAAGAGGAGGCAGGGATTTTTCTCCTGATGAACATATCTTTCAGTTCTGTAGATTACAACACTTTGTGATTATCCATTGGCTAATGTTAACCTTAAAGGGACTTTAAGCTCTGCAAGTGGAGTCAATCTATTTGTGTAATAATTGAACTCTGTAACAGGTTCACACTGGAGGCTCTTAAAGATAGTATAGATTCTGGGAAATCTATAATACAGGTCAGCAGTGTCAACTGTAACCCACAGCTCAGGAGTTTCCTCTGTGTGGGTGTTTATATTTGAAAATATTGCTAAATTGGTAGCAAAGAGGGATGTTGGTCAAAATAGATAATTAAGGTTATTCTGTTACTTTTCTTGGGGAGACATGAACAAATGTCTATTCATTTCAGAAAAGGTACCAATAACAGAGTAACAGAGTAGATTAATGATTCTATGAAATTCTAATTTGATGAGCCAATGAGTTTATTGGTTGTATTTCAGAAGTTTGGATGAGGACTTCAAGGAGCATATATAACTCAAAAACAGCTATCACTAGAAGGCCCATCCCATAGTAGATGACCTCATAGAAGATGCATTACGGAGTCCCATCTTTAATCTTCAGTTATCCTTTTACCCCCTATATACTACAGACTCTTTCACAGTCACATGCAGGTGGAGGCAGGAGGGAGTAACAACTGGAACCCCACTTGAGTGACCTATGACCCTCCCACTTCTGCCTAGTGTTAATTTCTCTATTATAAGTGCAAAGGCATATATTGTTCTGCTGTCCTTGTGTAACTGGGGCCAAACACTATAGGACAACACTGCTCCATGATGGTGGTTATGTCAGGCCTGGAAGAAACAGGCATACCACACCAAAGATAACCATGTGATGCTTAGTAACAGGTAAGGACCAGTAACTGAGCTCTCTGGCTTTCAACAGTAGCAACAACAATGCAAGTTGTAAGTAGATGAACATATTAACTTCACAGTTCAAAGAAGCAATTATTGCCACTGAGTTTAAAGGTGTTTATTCTACAGAGACCCTTCTTTAGCTATAATGAAACTTAACCTTTGAAGATGTTCACAGGCAAAATAAGGGTGACTTTACTGGGCTGGTTAAGAAACCTGGCTGGTCTTGCACATCCAGTGGTTCACAGATGCCTGTAGCAACAGCTTCAGGAGGTCTAACCTGGCCTCCACAGGCAATAGTGCAAAATACAGAGGAAATGAGCTATGATTCAATCCCACTCCAGACCTCCAGACCTTGTGAGCATGAGGCTTTATGACATTGTGCTTTAAAAGGAATAAAAAGTAAATAAATAAAAAAGCATGTTGTACAAATGAATGAAAAACATGCAATGTTTTTTCTCCAGTTAAACAGGAAAGTGTAAAAAAATGCAAAGACTCTTAAAGAAGCAGAAATCCAGTCACAGCAGGTTTGTTCCTGCTAAAAGGATTTGGACAATCATTTGGTCACACAAACCATACTAAGCAGACTTATCTTACTCTGGATTTAAGCAGAGTTGATAGAGAACATATTACAAAGAAGGGAGACATTTAAACCTACAGTCTCAGTCTTTACTGCCCACTTGCAAAAGGGAACAAAGAGAAGGCATTGGCATGGCATGTCATCACTAGGATCTTGGTCTGTTCTCTCTTCTCATGGTCCTTGGAAATCTCTGTTGAAAGGATCCAGAGAAGCACACAGAGGCGTAGATGATAGGTGGGGATTTTTTTAAGCAGGGTGGACTGGGGAACTCTAAGAGAAGTCAGTGGCCAAAGGGACCATTGCAGAGGAAAATACCTGCCAAGAGATGGACCTTTGAGCTACATTTCTAAGTAGACTTTGGGAGCTATTCCTAAAATATCTGGGACACAAAGCTTCCTAAGAGGATTTTCCTGTCCAGGTGATGGTCAGACCCATTTGGTTTAACTCCAGGCAGAAACAATGGTTTGTCTTTGTTCTTTGCTATAAGCCTCACCTAGATAGACTAAATAGTGATCTTGGGGACTTTTGGTTGAGAACTCAGATCCCAGCTTAAATCTCCATAGCTCTAGTCTTGGGTTTTACAAAGTACTTCTCATTAGAATAGGGTCAAGCCTGTGAATACTCCAGCAATTGCCTAGAAGTACCCAATTGATTAATTTATTTTTCATCAACTGTGTCAAATTCTAACCATCTTAGGAACAGTTGAAATTATGTTGACTCTTAGTGTAGGCTGAGAATAGGAAAGCAAGATAGATGAATAGATAGATCATAGAAAGATATGTGATAGATGATAGATGGATGGATGGATAGATAGATAGATAGAGATAGATAGATAGATAGAGATAGATAGATAGATAGATAGATAGATAGATAGATAGATAGATAGATAGATAGATAGATAGATATGTGGTAGTTCAATGATGGATAATTAGATGATAGGTAGGTAGATAGGGGGGATTTTATATAGCTTACACCTTGAAAATTTGAAGCCAAATAAGGTGATGTTTCTCCAGTTTTTAGCCAGTTCCCTCATTTTCCGTGGAATGGCATACAGATCTTCTCTGAGTCACAAAAACTGTCCTTGACAAAACTTGTCTCAGCCCCAGGAATGACCTCAGTCTGAAAGAGATCAGACTCATGGGGTCACTGTCTCTGGTACTACCACACTTTATGTATCTGTTTCCAACACACACATTTACAGCACACATATGCAACGTATGCATACACACTGTTCCTGCTGTTATCTGCATGGAAAGAAACTCACTCTGTATAAGCAGGAACTGGATATTCTGTGCAGCTGACTTGTCTGCCCCTCAGGTTACTATGTCTTCTGTTTTGTCTATTATTTTCTGAGAATAAAAGAGAGGAAGTTTACTTTATGTTTTTTTCTCCCCTAGAGGTTGGTGTGATGTCAGGAGAGAGGAATCTCTGTGCTAGCTACCTATAGCCCCTCATAGCATAATCATGGTCACATGCTTTCCTACAGATATTAACATGCATTGTTTGTGCACATGCATGCTCATTTATACTAACAAATGTATTTCATTCTCTAGACACACTTAAGGACTATTACTAAGTTATTTCTGAAAACTTCATTATTGTTTAAAATATTTTTGAGATGGAATTTAAGAAACACAAAATACATCAAGTATAGAGTTTAGTAGTATTTAGTGTACAACCCACTGGTATTTAATATGTTCATAGTGTGATATCGCATGCTTTGACTAATTTCAGAACTTTCTCATCAATTAATGAAGATAACTCATTCCCAGCAGCTCGAGGTTCCTTTCGCCAAATGTGGAGTCAACTTATCTATCTCTATCTATCTATCTATCTATCTATCTATCTATCTATCTATCTATCTATCTATCTATCCATCTCTCATCTGTATCTATCATTATTATTATCTTTCCATTCATCTTATCAATTTAGTTTCTTTGAAAAATCCTAACTAATATACTATACAATGAGATATTTTGACTCTCTTTAATTATGTTTTTCAGAGGTATCCAGTGCATCTATTTTATTCATTTTCATGATAAAATAATATTATATAAATAACACTTTCCGTATAATTAGCCCTTTGATAGGCATATGTGTTGTTTTTAGATCTTTAATGTTTAATATCATTAAATATTTAGATTTAATAATATGTTTAGAAATACTTCAATAATATGTCTAGAAGTGTATACGTTTGTGCCTGAATGAATGTTTTCATTTCCACTAGGAGAAATGCTTGGGTTAGAGTTCTTGGATCATATATTAATCCTGCCCTTGTGCAATTTTGTCCTTCTGCTAACAACACTCTGGGGTTCTTATTTCTAAACGTGATTGGTAAATTTGTTACTTTTTTCATATTGAACTAAAATTATCTGGGTAGGGCTAAAGTGGTACCTTACTGTGGCTTTGATTTGTATTTTTTAATATTTCACTCTAGACTTTCTGTATCATTACAGTCAACAGTAGATGCCCATTCATGCTTTGTTATTTTCAGGGATAGTTCTCAGCTTTTCCCACTGAAGAGGAAGTAAGTTGTGGTTTTCTCTGTTGCAGGATATTTGATCACAGTGTGAACACTGTGATTGTATTGTTTACTGGAAAAAATCTGTTTCTGGTTGTGGTGTGGCTCAGCCTTAGTGTATATCTTTAATCCCTCTGGCTGAAATATAGAAATGCTCTTAGTACACACATTTAATCTCAAACAATGAAGGCAAAGTTTGTTTGTAGAAAGTAGTACCCATGTTTAAAAGTGATGTCTAATTGAGTGGCAGACAAAAATGACAAATCAGAGAAAGATTTGACAGAACAGGATAAGACAAACTCTATGAGAACAAAAAGAAAAGAGATGCTACTTAAGAGAGAATAGTCAGAGAGAAAGAGAAAGAGAGGGCAGGGAGGCAGTTTTACCAGGACAGTTGTACAGAGGCATATTATAGATAAAGAACAAGCTGACACAGGTAAAGACAGAGCAGACAGAGAATGAGAAGGAGCCAGAGGATTAAAATAAATTGCCAGAGTTAGTTTGAAACCAAGCCAAACAATTCAATTAGAGGCCAAGAGAGAAGCCACATTGAATCAGTCAGTTTAGCAAGAAGTTTGAGCCAGAAGAGCTGAATTGAGCCAGCCAATCAGAGCTCAGAAAGAACAAGACAGAATAAGCATATTCAGCAGCAAGTCCTAGAGGCTGAATACATTCTATGCCTCGATTAGACTGTATAGAGGATAGAAGGTTCCAGGACTAGGAGGCCTAGGTTAGCAGGCAGAGGCAGTAAACTCCAGAGACAACACTACACGGGTGAACAAAAACAGTTTCTTTTACATTTCTATAAAAAAAGTCTTTTAATTTTTTAAAAATTAAAATATAATTATATCCCACCCCTTCCCCTTTCTTCAACACTTGTCATGGCTCCATTTCAACTATCTATCTATCTATCTATCTATCTATCTATCTATCTATCTATCTATCTATCTATCTATCATCTATTTGCTTGCTTGCTTGCTTAACGAAATTCTCTTCCCCTTCAATTTTGAGATTTGTTATAAAAATAGTCTTGAATATTGTAAAAATATTTTTTACTTTGCTTGGATAATCATGATTTTCCTCCTGTTCACTCTGTTATTGAAGTATTTTGTACTGACTAAGCCATCCTTGACTTCCAGGAATAAGTAGTGCAATTTAATCCTAGTATAGATACCACAGTGATTGTCTTGCTGGTATTTGTGTGTTTTGCCTCTCTGTGTGTGACCTTTGTGACCTTGGGTATTCTTACAGTACTTTTGTTGGCTTTTCATCCAGTGTATTATTAGTTTTGGAGAATATTTTCTAAGCTTTGTAAGGGTTGTGAGGTAAAAAGTTAAAACTTCCTGTACTGGGGTTTCTTTATTGAGTTTCTGACTATTGATATGATCTCTATTGTGATAGGTTTTCAGACTTTCTATCTCCTTTGAGAGTCAGCATTGATGTCTATGTGTGTGTCAAGTTCACAAAAATTAAGAGGATACAGTCGATCTAGGTAAAGATGCTTTTAAATGTTTCTGATACTTTTAAAGAACAGATGTATAGTTTTGTTTTCTTTATTGTCTTTCCTAGTGTTTATTTCTTCAATCTCTGCTCTGTGTCCAACTCACTCTGCAAGCTTTGGTTTTCCTTCCTCTTCTTCTACTTCCTCTAAGAATAAAGTTGTTAAGATATGTTTTCTTCTGTAATGCAAACATTCATGGATATTTATTCCATATTCCAATGTTTTTATATATTGAATTTTTCTTTTAATTTTACAGCATATTTTATAAGTGATTTTCTTTTTTTGACCTACCAGGTGTTTAAGTTTATTCCATATACTTAATATATTACATATATTAATTATATTATATTATAAATTATATATATTCCAGTTTTCCTACAGCTATTTGCTTCTAGTTACATTCCACTCAGGCTGGAAAGATATATTTTCTTGACTTTGATCTTTTAAAATTTACCAGGTATTGTTTGATGGCTAGACATATGTGTATCTTGGAGGCTATTTCATGTGAACTTGAGAACAGTATATGTTTTCATGGAGTGTTTGGTGTAAATACTCAGTCTATGTTTATAATATTGCTAAAGTTCTTTATTGCCTTATTACTCTTTTTCTCTCTCTGTTCTATACAGTTTGGAAAGTGATGTTTTACAGCCTTCAACTCTCATTGCAGGACTGTTGGTTTCTTTTCTCAATTCTGTCAGTGTTTGTTTCACATACATTGGGTCCCTGCTGTCTGGTGCATGCGTTGTCATTGCTCTATTTTATTGATGGATCAATTACTTCATTGGTATAATATTTCCATCATTTGCTTTTTTAACAAGTTTTCTCTTTTTAGTTCTGACATTGGTACAGCCCTTCCAATCTTCTGTACTATTTATACAGAATTTAATTTTCCTTTTTAATCACTTACAACTTATTTGTACTTAGGGTATTAAAACAAATCTCATGCAAGCAGTACAAGGTCAGATCACCACTGTTATCCATTCTGCTGGTGACCTCTTATAACTGGCATGTTTAGAGACATTAAGACAGAACTGTCTTCTTCTATGGGCTGCTTCTGATCTCTGTGTGATCTCTCTAAGATCTCTGTGAGATTTCTGTGTGATCTGTGTGATCTCTGTGTGCTCTGTGTGATCTCTGTGAGAACTCTGTGTGATCTCTGTGAAGTCTCCGTGTGATTTCTGTACAATCTCCCTTTTTTCATTATTTCAATTCCTCTAGTATCCTTTCTCTTGTATATTGATTCACTGATTTTTTTCTTCTATGCCATTTTGATTCCCCTTTAATTTTATTTATTGCATAATTTTAAAGCTATTTTCCAGGAGGATTAACATTTCAAGTGTAAATCTAATTAAGCTTGATACAAAATTACATCATTAATATACATCCTATTTGGCACTTTTCTTGCCAAAACCCATCTCCCTTATGTTATAATTATTAATTACATCTCTGTATTTGTTGTGTGCCCAAGCACATAGATTTATAACTATAATTTTGTATATTTGCCTTGTAAGTCACATAGAAAACAAAAACAAATTAGAAGCAACCTCCTTCCTTGAGTTGCTTCTTTTGGGGGTATTTTGGAATTCGCATTAATTAGAAAAGTAACCAGTAAACTTATGAAATTGTTTTCACCAGTGATATGTATTCATTATTTGGCTTTGAGTTACAATCTAATGTGATGAAGTTTAGACAGAGAGACTAACTCTGTCAGTGTTTTTTTATAAGAATGTCTACCTGTGACAGGCCCCCTTAGCCTCTGTTCAGCTTGAAATGTCTTTTTTTAACACAATTTTTTATTAGATACTCTCTGCATTTACATTTAAAATGGTATCTCCTTCCCCCATCCTGCTCCCATCCTCCTAATCCTCCACTTGTCTTCATAAAGGCGCACTTGCTCCTAAACCCTTTCAACCCATTGCCTTGGCATTCCCCTACATTGGAAAAACATGCCTCCCTGGACCAAAGGCCTCTTCTCACATTGATGCCAGACACTGCTATCTTCAGCTACATATATACCTGGAGCCATAGGTCTCTCAGTGTGTGCTCAGTGGTTGGTGTTTTAGTTCATGGGAGTTGTGGAGGGTTTGGTTGGTTGATAATGTTGTTCTTCCCATGATATTGTGACCCCCTTCAGCTCCTTCAGTCCTTTCTTTAGCACTTTCATTGGGGTCCCCATGTTCAGTCCACTGGTTAGCTGCAAGCATGCTCAGCTGTATCTGTATATCTCTGGCAGAGCCCCTGAGGAGGCATCTTTATCTGGTTCCTGCCAGTAAGTACTTCTTGGCATCAGCAATAGTGCTTGGGTTTGGTGGCTGTATATGAAATGGATTCCTGGATAAGGCAGCCTCTGAATGATCTTTTCTTCAATCCCTGTTCCTCTATTTGATCTTGCATTTCCTCCCATGATTGTTTTGTTCTCCCTTCTAGGAAGGACTGAGGCATCCCCATTTTGGCCTTCCTTCTTTTGGGGCTTCATAATGTCTGTGAATTGTTTCTTGGGTTTTCAGAGCTTTCTGGGGCTAGTATCCACTTATCAGTGAGTGCATGCCATGTGTGTTCTTTTGCGACTGGCTTACCTCACTCAAGATGATAGTCTCTAGTTCCATCCATTTGCCTACGAATTTCATAAAGTCAATTGAAGAAACATTTTGTAGATAGATAGTCTTGCTTGTCTGTTTCTAAGATTTCAGTTTTTAGATGCATGTTATTACCATTTGTTTGTCTGATGAATGATGAACTGTTAATCTTATTGAGGCTCCTTTATATAGAAAATTTCTTTCATGTTTAGTCCTTTTCCTGACTTTTGACACTTGATCATAATGTCTTTGTAGGGCATTTGATTTCAAACTGCTTGCAATTACATGTAAATTCTTATCTTTCATCTAATCTTTGCAAGCTTGCCTGTCATTATTTCTCTAAGTGTCATTTTCTGCTTCTCTTTCTCTCAGCCTTTTGGGGCTTCCATGATGTGTAAGCTGGGGCATGGGACAGTGTGTCATTGGGATTCTGAAGTATTTCCTTTATTTGTTTGTTTTCCATCTTTTTTTTTCTGTTCTTCAGCCTGGATGATTTTAACTAACCTTTTTTAAAAAATTCATCAATTCTCTTGTCTATATTCTTCTGAGTATTTGAATATGCTATTGAGCCCTCCTTAGAAAAATTTTAATTTTAGTCTTTTTACTTTTAGCCCCAAAAATTTCTTATAGGTCTTTAAGACAATTTCTAATTTTACAATGTTTTTCTGATTTCCTCTAGTCTTTTGTTTCTGGTTCTTTTCATTTCTTTGAGTATCTTTGAGATAGCAGGTAAGGTATTTGCCTGTGTTTCTAATCATTTATCCTTTTCTTGTAAATGGGTCATAGTTTCTTGCTTTTGTATGTTTCATAATTTTGTTGTTGTTGTTAAGAACTGAATATTTTGAGCATGAGGTAATTCTGAGAAAAATGTCTCCCTCCTGGATGGTTCTTGTTTCTTGATGAAGGCTATAATTATCTCTTTGTTTAGTGACATTTCCAAGCGAGAGTCTATACTTCTTGTCATGATCATCCTTTGGAGTGCTCTTGTGTTATCTCCGTAGGTAAGTAAGGGCCTGACAGAGATTGTCTTCAAAGTCTGCATCCAGGGAGAAAACAAAGGCATACTTTCTGATTTAAGCAGTAGGAAAATCCACTTCAGCCAATGGGTTATGCTCCCCTCCTGGTTCCTAAGTTGAGAGAAGCAGTGAGTGAAATGCATAACTTTCATTTTAAGGTGGCCCAGTCTGTCATTTTAAGTTAGTGAAATGCATAACTTTCATTTTAAGTTAGCCACACTGTCAGTGCTGACACAGTGGAGCTTCCTCAGTATCTAGAGGAAGGGGATGGTAGATACAAAGCAAAGAATAAAGATGCAGTTAAATGTATTAGCATTCTTCTTCATCAAGTGCTCACCTTGGTGTTGAAAATGTTAGCTTAGGTTCCAGAGTCTCATTGGGCATTGGGTTGTTACTTCGGACACTTTGGCAGCTCAAGTGACCTTTTGTTTGCATGTGTGCTTTATAGTGCAGGTACCTCTACATTAGTTCTGTTCTCCTCTCCCTAAGAGGATACAGAGCCATGTTTAGACTCTCAGTCATGGTAGAAATGACTCAGATACTCATTTTCCTATTTTGTTGCTAAGGATCAGAGGGTAACAAGTAGGACTCTGGAAAAGATATCTGGATTTTAAACTGGCCAGTGTGGATCCACGCTGGGACAGGAAACAGTAGAGAAACAGCAGCATAATTTAAAAAAACTACCAAGAACAGAGGCATTGCATTACACTCCAATTAGTTATGTTTGGTGTGGAAAGTCTGCTACTTAAGAATGCTTCCTTTTACAAAGAGATGAACTTTTAAAAAAGTATCACTATGGATAAAAACTTTATAATCATGACTAATATATTTTAGTACATTTAAAAGGTAGACAATAGCCATTATAAAACATTTCTTAAAATAACCCGAACTAGAAGGCACAGAGTTCAGAATGTTCAAATGATAACTTAATTATTCTGAAGCTTTTCTGGTCCCTCTCCCAATGAGGAGCTAAGTTAGGACACCGCCTTTCAGTGTGGTGTGGGAAACCTCATGAAGGAGTGTAGACCATCTGTCAAGCTTACTCAGTTTCTAGAACTTCCACTGAGTAAAATCACCAAAAGGTAGATTTGGTTGTGATATTTAGCATTTACACTACAGTTTTAGTAAAGAAGATATAAATGCAAAGTCTTAAACTGTGTAATGTTTACTAACTCTTCATGAGGTAAACTACATTTGTTTAGTTTTTGTTACTAACAGGACTTGGGGAGATCAATTCCTAATGTAGATCTAAGAGGAAAAAGGGGTAAAATACCATGAAAAGGAGAATATATAGAAAATTTAAATAAATTCTCATTTTATAAGAAGAAACTAAAACACTAATTGAACAAAGAACTTGTTTCACATTTACTAAATAAAAACAACAAAACTTTTAGGCCAGGCTGATTTTATTTATAAAGCACACTATATATTTGAATATAAAAATTATAAATATTGTATATGATGTCTGTAAATTTTGTAATCATGCCTTTAATGAATTCTTCTCTATGTATATATATGGAAGTGTGTGTGTGTGTGTGTGTGTGTGTGTGTGTGTGTGTGTGTGTGTGTGTGTATGTGGGGGGGTTATATGTGCATCATAAAAATAACATCAACATACCCACAAAATACAGTAGGTCAGTAGGTCAGTAGGTCATAACTTGAAAGCATAATAATAAGCATTAAAAAATCTAATGGCAAATTATAGTTATAGTGGCTATGGATGATCAGTTTTGGGATATTAGAAATAATGGAATTTTTATTGTACATAAACAATAGTTTTGTAAAATATAATTCTGCCAGCATTTCGGAGGGGAATTTTATTTAATCACATTAGAAGTATACTCTCTATTCACCGGCTCTCCAAAATACCAAATGTTTCAAGTAAGAAAACTTATTTCCTAGTTATGCACTTGATTTGGAATGTTTATTATTTTAAATAGTTTGTACAACTTGAGTCATGCTGATTGTCCTCTGCAATACATGATAAAAATGTATAGAAAATTGCAATAGATTAAAAAACTTGTCACATATATAAAGGAAAACCCATCAGAACAACAGATGCTTTCTCAGTGGAAGCTGTGAGGATAGAGGAGCAGGGAACAACAGTTCCAAGTTCTAAACAACTATGAGACTATGAAGGCCAGTCTGAAATATAATCAGCAAAGCTACCTGCCATCACTGAAGGGGAAGGAAAAACTTTCCACAATACTGAGAGCTTATGAAATTATGTATATACATATATATATATATACACACACATATATGTGTATATATATATTAGATACACATATGTATACCTATATATACATGTATAATATACATACATGTAGACATATACACACATACACACATATAAATATAATGTGCATACATATATGTATATGTATACACACATACATATACATACATATATAAATATAATATACATACATATGTGTATACATATATATACATGTATACATGCATGTATATATATGTACACACATAGAAATATAATGTACATACATATACATACATCTAGTATATTTATATCTATATTTAACAAACCAAACCCCAAGATAATGCAGGAAACAATACTTTAAGATTAAAAGGATGAGCATAGCAGAGAGACCATGGGAAGAAATGCTAGGCTGTCATTACTAAAACATTAAGTACCACTGAGAACACAAACAATAGCACAAGCATCAAGGACACAAAAACTGAAGTTAACAAACGTTTCAATAATAACTATAAATATAAATGGCCTCAGTTCTTCAATCAAAAGATAAAGACTGACTGAATGTATCAAGAAACAAAATCCATCTGTTGCCTATGAGAAACATGTGTTAGTTTTAAAGATAGAAACTAACATAGAGTAAAAATGTAGACAAAATTGCTGCAATCAAGTGAGACCAGGAATACAGAGTAATCATTATCCTACTATCTGACACAACAGACTTCAAACTGAAACTAAGGAAAGTTAAGAAGACCCTTTATTCTAATGAAGAGAAGACATTACTATTCTAAATATATAAATTCATGCATATCCATCTACGTATAGACCTAAGTAGAAATAATATAAATTGAGGCATCCAATTTCATTAAAAATAAAGTGTGCTGCAGATTTAAAAAAAAAATGGATTGACATCAATTCATTAACAGTAGGCAATTTCAACAGCTAACTTCCTCCAAAATAGATTATCTAGATATAAAACGTAATCAGAATTGACATCAAATGGACTTAATACATATTAGTACAATATTCCATTCAAACACCAAAGAATACATATTCTTCTCAGTAGCACATGAAAGATTTTTCTAAAATGGAACATCTTATGGAACACAAAATATATCTTTACAAATTTAAAAGGACTGAGAAGACTACGTATATCCTATTTGACCAGAATGCAATAAAATTGAATAGTAACAGAATTCTCTAGAAAATACACAAACTCATGGAGATTAAAATAACTCATTACTGAATGGTGAACTGGTAAAAAATAAAAATAAAATAAAACAAAAAAGAAAATTTAAATGTTTCCTGAACTAGATGAAAGTAATAACACAACAACACACCTCTAGGATACACTGAAAATAGTTCTATGATGAGAATCTATAGCTCTAGGTGATTACATCAAAAAATCAGAATACCAATAAATGGCTTACTAATGGATCTTTAAAAATTCAAAAATAAGAACATACCAAATCCAAACCCAGCTGATGAAAAGAAATGATAAAATTCAAAACAGAAGTCAGTGAAATAGAAACAAAGAATCAATGAATCTACGTCAAACTAAATAAGATTTGACCCAACTAGCCAAAAGAAATGAGGAAAGCAAAATTAACAGGGCCAATTACAGCAAACACCAAAGTAATTCAGAATATTACAAGGGGATACTTTATAAACTTATCCTCCATTAAGCTGAAAAAAAACCTAAGAGAAGTGGGTGGATTTCTACATTCAGTGAAACCACCAACATTAAACCAAGAAGTCCTAAGCAGACCTCCAACAAATGAGACTAAAATAGCAATAAAAGGATTTCCAGCTTTAGGAAAACAAAGTGCAGTGTGAGATGGATTCATAGCAGAATTCTACCTCTGCTCTGTTCTTCTTAAACTACAAAAAAGAGGAAAGAAAGAAAGAAAGAAAGAAAGAAAGGAGGGAGGGAGGGAGGGAGGGAGGGAGGGAGGTAGGGAGGGAAGGAAGGAAGGAAGGAGGAAAGAAAGCAAGCAAGAAAAAGGAAGGAAGGAAGGAAGGAAGGACAGGAAAGGAGGGAGGGAGAAGGAAAATAAGTAGAAGAAACTCTCCCAAACTCTTCCTATAAAACCAGTACCACTGTAATACCCAAACCTAAAGAAGTCAAAAAATAAAATACCCCCCACAATAAAACCAAAACGAAACACATGGCCAATACAAATAATAGACATAGGGCCTTAACAGAGAATTCTCACAAGAAGGAAGTGGGGGGCAGCTGGTTAAGAAATATCTCAAATTGTGGTCATCACACCTAGCAACTAATGAAATGCAATTCAAAATAGCTTTGAGATTTGTTCTTAGCTCTGTCAGAATGATAAAGGTCAACAAAATATATTTAAAAAATTTGTGAGGTTAGTCTTAGGAAAAATGAACCCTCATTTACTGTTGGTTAGCTAACACACGAATGCAGCCATTATGGAAATCAGTGGGGAGAATTATCAAAAAGCTAAATAAACCCACCATAGAACTCAGCTATACCACTCTTTGGTGTATGTCTAAAAGACTCAGCATAGTATCAATAGACACTTGCTCAGCCACATTAATTATTGCTCAATTCACAATCATTAGGAAATAGAAACAATATAAATATTAGCAAATGGATGGTGGAAATGTGGTGCATACACACTGTGGAATACTGTTGTAGGGTAAAGAAAACTGAAATAAAGAAATTTGTGGGTAAATGGAAGGAACTGGAAAAGAACACATTGGGCGAGGAAACCCAGACAGAACAAAGCTATGTTCTCTCTCATCAGAGGCTCCTAGTTCCGAAACTTCAGATGTGAGCATATATCCTGGAGTAACTACAGAAACAAGGAAAGTAAACAGGGACCGTTGCCAGAAGAGCAGTAGAGAGGGGAAATATCAGGGTACAGGTAATTTGATCACGAAAATAGGAAAAAGAGGGGCTCTAGCTAGGAAGAGGAAGGAGATAAATACAGGAGGAGGGTAAGGATATCTGGAGAACTCATAAGAAAGCATTCTATTACACATGTACCTACAAATAAGCTCTGCAAGACATGTAAATCTGTGTATGGATATACATACATTGTTTAAATGAGCTTTTCTCATCTGGGCTGACAATGCTTCTTCTAAGATCCAAAGAGTATCTAACCCTAACTCCAACACCAGGCATGAAAATCTATCTTTTGAGTTGTTGGTAATGACTGCTCAAGAGACTCTCAAACTTAAAGAGTATTGCTGCTCTAAGAGATAGAAGGTTAAGTCCTTATTGCTGAACACACCATGCACTTCAGGCAACAGGGCTTAAGGCTTCTGAGCTGGAAACTTTCTGAGGAATGGCTTTCATGGTACTGAAAGGCACTATGTAAATTCGAAAGGAGGGAAGCAACCAACAGTCCCATTCAGCTGTGATTCGTATGGATCATAACAATGGCCAGCATGAGAACTCCAAGACTGCAATGGTAGTACACAAACCTTGTCTGTAACCAACATCTCTCTAAATAGGCTTATGACCTCACCAGTGATGGTGAAGGCGTACCCGGTACTGGAAACTTAGCCAACTACTCAGGGATAATGAAGTCATGAATCTTGTAAAAGAACCTGCAACCACCATTTTACTAATCAAGTATATTCCTACTACATTCTAAATATTTGTCCTTATACCCACAGGGAAGTATAGTCTTTATCTCCCACCAAGGAAACTTCATGCAACAGACAGAAACCATTACAGAAAACCACAGTCAATCGAAATGCAGAGTTGTAGAGCCCAATCTCAATGAATACATCTACATGCTCTGCACCTAAAGCTTGGGAACATTTCAAAGGTGACAAATGGGAAGATTGTAAGAGCCAGAAGGTTAGGGATTTTGCTGCATCTCCTAGTAATGTCAGAAGCCACACCCATAAAGTCTCACTAATATGTCTGTCTAAACATGAGCTGAACAAGGACACCATCAATAGACATGCCGAAGTGGAAGGGGAAAAAACACAAGACCTCAACTCTACCCAAACAAAAACTAAGAATGGGAGAAATAGTCCTCCCTGGGAAGAACACACCAATTGGTTATCCAATACCAAATGGTCAGCCTTGAAAACAGTAACAATATATAGTCTCAACAGGTTACACTTAGAAATATGTATGCATAGACATATACATATATGGGTGTTAAAACAATGAATGAAAAAAAAGAGGCCATGTATTTGAAAAAGATCAAGATTGGGACATGAGAGGTTTCAGAGGAAGAAATGGAAGGTAGGAAAGATAATTACATTATAATCTCAGAAATTAAAAAGTCACACTGACTGAATAATTAAAAATATTCTTCTATAGAAATTTATTTCATGTTTTTAAAAATAGCTTTCTACTGAGTACTGTGTCACTTGGAATGCTTAGAGAAGTTCAGTAACAAAAAAATTTTAGATTTGAAAGTATGTGCATTACTATGTTAATGTGAAGGTGTGCATATGAGTTACACTTGCTTTCCAGGAAAAGGGGAGAAACACTGGATTTTAAAGCAAGTATAAATTATATGCTTCTCTTTCGCAAGTGTGACACAAAGGTGTATTTTCAATTTATATGCACTGTGAGGTGCCAGAAGATCACTTAAGTGAGTTCATGCTGTGCATTTTTTTTATAACTTTCTGTAGCAATTTTGCTGGATGAGACTTGGTAATACTACATGAATTCCAGTATTTCTTTGGTCATTTTTTTGCAAAAGGTCCACTTGGCTTAACTAAAAAGTCAAAACAAAATGGGCACTCAAGTCATGTATGCCTCAATAGATGTGCAGGAACTTCCTCTACATTTCCTTGTGAAGAATCACTACCTTTCCTTCTGCTTCTCTGCTCCTTTGGGCTTTATTTTTCCACTTTCAGATTGTAGTCCCTCCATGCCTCCCATATATCTCTTTACCCTGTTTATGGACCTCCTATGATGGGTCTCAGAATCTTTATAATGCATTTATATACCTGACAAGCTTCAAAGGACTCTCAGAAGATATGTCAAATGTGACTGAGGGTCCTGCCTCGGGTATATTTTCTGTGTCACAAGAAAATTTGGTAATAGTGATGAACCACAAGATAGGAGCTTCTTATGCAGTATTCTATTGCTGTGAAGAGACACCCCATGGCAACTCCTATAAGAAAGCATGAAAGCATTTAATTGGGGGCCTGCTTGTGTTTCCGTTTGATAGGGTTACTCCATCATCATAATGAGGGGCATGATGGCAGGCATAGCAGGCAAGGTGCTGGGGATGTAGGCGGGAAGGCAGGCAGAAAAGGAGAAGAGAGAAGGGGAGAAGAGGAGGGGAGAAAGAAGGGTATG
Source organism: Micromys minutus (assembly GCF_963924665.1). Classification (NCBI taxonomy): domain Eukaryota; kingdom Metazoa; phylum Chordata; class Mammalia; order Rodentia; family Muridae; genus Micromys; species Micromys minutus. The sequence goes on along the minus strand of NC_137981.1, from coordinate 60,658,664 downwards.
TAGAGGAAGAAAAAGACAGAGGGGGAGGAAGGAAGGGAGAGAGAAAGAGAAAGGGAGAGGAGAGAGAAAGAGAGAGAGGTAAAAGGAAGAGAGGGAGGGAGGGATGGAGGAAGGGAGGGAGGGAGAGAGAGAGAGAGAGAGAGAGAGAGAGAGAGAGAGAGAGAGAGAGAGAGAGAGAGAGAGAGAATGAATATGAATCTGGCCTTGGCATAGGCTTTGAGTCCACCCCCAATGATATATTCCATCCACCCAGACCACATCTTTCTCCAACAGTCCACTCGCTAGTGACTAAGCATTCAAATATGAGTCTAAAGGGGCCATTCTAATTCAAACCACTGTGAGAAGTTATTTATGATATTTCACAAAGACAAAACAGCCCCAGCACTAGGATCTAGAACTAAGGAAAAGCTTGTATGCCTCAGGCTCGGAGATTAACTCTGTTACCCGCTGTCCTCCAGGAAGGAGGCACCTCTGTGGCAGCTCAGGCATGTTTCACAAGAGAGAAGGATCAGAACTCAAGCTAGAAGGCCTCACAGTAAGAGTGTGAAACCAAGAGCATTTGGTGTGCAGTTGACGGTATAAGAACGCTAGAATAGTGTTGCTGTTGAGACCTGGTGTCTTGAACAAGTAGAGAGTCTTGATGAAAGCAGCTGTTTTATTGCTTAGTTCTTAAGGTATGTTTCAGGATAATGGCTTAGTGGTTTGTGTAGGCCATCTACATTGTTGATCAGAGACTGGAAAGCATTCTGGATCCATTTTACAGCATGTATCAACGTGTTATACAGGCCTCTCTCACTGTGCTACATTATAGCTGTTTATTTACATGTATGCTTTCTTCTATCAGGTTGTGAAAACAAAATTCAGTGGTTCATTTTAATTTAGAACACTGGGTATATAAGCCAGTCATAACTTAATTCAAACCATAAAGCAAAGTAGGAAACCTATAGGACCAGCAAAAGGAAACAAGTCAATTCTGCTCCCCCAACATCTACACCCTCCCCACATTTACCCTCTTCCAACCTTTACTTTCTCCCTACCTCTACCTCTTTCCCACCTCTTCATCCTCCCTACTCTTTCTCCTCTCCATCTCTAGCCCCTCTCCATTTCTACTTTCTGTCTAGCTCTACCCTATCCACATTTCTAACTTCTCCCCACCTCTACCTCCTCCCCAACTCTTCCTCCTTCCTACCTCTTCCTCCTCCCCACCACTACCCTCTGCCTATTTCTAACTCCTCCCCACCTTTGTCTCCTCCCCAACTCTAGATCTTCCCAACTCTAGCTCCTCCTCAGCCCCTCCTCCTTGTTTTTCACCCACAATGAAGATCTGTGATTAGAGGGCCACACATGTAACTTGGGAACCTCAGCTCTTAGAATTGGATTCTTGTAGCTGGCCTGGCAGGATTTAATAATGCCATAAAGTTCTGCAGTGGGGGTGAAGGGGTCACGCGATCCTTTCTCCTTGGGTATTAAGTTTGCCATTTGTACTGTTGTAGACCAGGAGGCTGTGTTAGCCGGTTCCTGGTTTTATTAGATGTACTTGAACTCCATTTATTTTTTTGGAAACCTGAAAATCTTCATGCCCTAGCATAAAATCTTTGTACACTACACTAAACCACATTACTCATTCTGGAATAATCTGCAAAGAATCCATATTTAATGAATCTGTGACATTTATTAAATATTCATTATTTAGGGCACTTTACCACTAAATACAAAATACAGTACAAATATAATACAATGTGTGCTTCTTGAAGCCCAAGCATGGTAGATTTTTATATTCTAAAGCAAAGAAGATATGCACTGTATATGATGGTGTTTTAAAAAGATTATAGTGGACCTGGGAAGGTGGCTAGTGGGTAAAGATCCTGACACTCCAATGTGAGGACTTGAGTTTGCTCCACAGCACACATGTAAAAAGATAGTACACTATCAGCACAGTGCTGGGAGGTGGGGTCAGGCAAATTTCTGGAGCTCGCTGGCCAATGAGTTTACGGTCAGTCATCTCCAGCCTTACTGAAAAAACGTTGTCTCTAAAAACAAGGTGGAAAGAAACTAAGGAAAATAGCTAAATTTAACCTCTGGCTTTCACAGGAACATACACACACACACACACACACAGAGAGAGAGAGAGAGAGAGAGAGAGAGAGAGAGAGAGAGAGAGAGAGAGAGAGAGAGAGAGAGGTGGGGGGAGATACAGAGACAAAGAAGCAGAGAGAAAGATTATAATGGAGCTAGGAAATTCCTCCTATTTTCTACAGTAATGAGCTATAAAACTTGTATGAGAACAGCAGAATGTCCAGTATAGCCTAGGGGTGTCGTGGGCTGCTCCATCTGTCTTTGGGTAAATATATTCTCTGGTGGTTACACACTGATGAAATTGCCCATTGACGTCTTTGTTAGACTGTATCCCCATATTTAAGTAATATTGTGTAAGCAAAAAGAATTAATAACTCAGTTTCTATGCCGAAATTTCATTCAAAAGCAAATGTGGCTGATTTTTCCTTGACAAACTAGGGCCTGTCCTGAGAAGCATTTGCACAGAGGTGAGTGGCTTCACCATCTTGTAACACAAAGAGCAGGTGAGAGAATTCAGGATGCTAGCCTGAGGAAGAGAAGACATAATGAGGACAAGATAGCTGTCTTTAAACCTCTGCAAAGCTGTCAGATGGGGAGGGGATTAGGGTGGCAATTCCTAGCAACTCCAGAGGGCATGACTAAGGAGACAAGTTTCAAGGAAGCAAGTTCAGCTTGAAAGAAATTTCTAGCAATTTGAGCTATTGCTAGAACAAATGATGTGTTCTAAAACACTGCAGGGTATATTTAAGGAAAGAATTTCTGCACCAATTAATCCATGGGCATTTGGATTAAATTTTCTCTAAGGGACTGCTTAATTTGAAGATTCTTGGTTCTTGGATAGAAAAAAAAATCTACTTTATACAAAGAGTTAGTTTAGTTTGCCGAAATCTGTCCTGCTGGCAAATTTATAGGCATCCCAACATACAGATGTGAATAGCTCACAAGGACCTCTGAGCCAGACGGCTGCCAGCACTTCCATTCAGTATAGGTCAGGTCTCCTTGATCTCCATATCCAAAGCCCGATGTGTTACAAAATCAACCTGACACTTTGGGAGAAAAATTTATTATCTTCAAATGCTCCAAATTATTAAAAATATTATATAAAATCACTTTCAGGTTACGTGTCTAAGAATTGTATGAAATAAATTCATGGCATGCTTAGTTTTAGAGTCTTCTGAAGCTTGGATATAGTTTGTCCCCTCGAAGGATCACATGACATGGTTCTTGGCATGAAAGGACTGAGATGATGAAAATGTTAAGAGGGGGCCATAGCCCTTGGAAAAGATTAATATAGTTATTGAGAGGCCCTAGTTCTTTCCTTTGAGGGTAGACTGTTGTGGAAGAACAACTCTGACCCCTGAATATTTGTGGCTTGCTGTCTTGCTTCACTTCTCTCTCCCACATGCTCACCATGATGCCATCTGCCATGCCAACATGCCACCAAGGCCACCTTCCCAGACTGTGAGCAGATGGGGCCGTTTAGTCTCCCATCCTCACCCTCCCAGACTGGGAACCAAACAAGCATCATTTGTTTACAAAGCAGCTCAGATACGTTGTTAGAGTAGCATATTCAGGACAAGTAGAGCCTGTGTGGAAGAGCTACCTCAGCGTGGGTATGCAAGTATTCCCAAATCAAAAACTCTAAGATCCCAAGCCCTCAAGCCACGGAGGGATACCCAGCCTGCTCTATACCCTCTCCCCACTCTCTCTCCTAAGCCCCCACCTATTCTACACCGGATAGTTTTATGTCGGCTGCAGACAAGTTAGTGTCATTTTAAAAAAGAGGGAGCCTCAAATGAGAAAATACACCCACCAGATTAGCCTGTGGGCAAGCCTGATGTGTATTTTCTAGATTAATGATTGATGAGGGAGGACCCCAGTCATTGCAGGCTGTACCATCCCTGGGCTGTTGGTCTTGGGTACTATGAGAAAACAATAGCAAGCAAACAGGCCAATAAACAGTGCTTCTTGGGGGCTCCTGCATCGGTTCCTGCCATGAGGTTCCTGTCTTATTTGAGTTTCTGTCCCAAGTTCCCTCAGCAGCAGACTGTGACTGAGAGTTGTAAGCTGAAATCAACTCTTTCCTTCCTAAGTTGTTTATAGGCACGCTGCCTTATCATAGTAATAGAATTCCTAATGTAGACACCTTGTTTCTTGTAGATGACTTTGAAATTGTCAGCAAGGATATCTCTGTCTTCTAGGGAGGAACTCTTGATCCAGTTTCTTTTGTGAGGAGACTGCATAGTCATTGTACTTCCCTTCCCAATATTCCTTCCCTGCTTGTTCCCTGTCTTCCTACAGGACCATAAGGTCTGTGAAGATGAGGACACACACATTTATAAAGACAGGGACACACACATCTGTGAAGATGGGGAAACATATACACACATCTGTGAAGACAGAGACATACACATACATCTGTGAAGATGGGAACTTATACTTCTGTAGCTATTGGCTGTTATCTAAGTACAAAATTTCTTGATTAGAAATGAGTTTTAGGCGAGTATTAGCCTGGTGCACTTGAAGAATGCTCATGTGTGTGGATATTGGATTTCCCTTCATTTTTTTAACAACTTTTGACTTGCTTGTGGGTGATCCTTGGGCATTTCAGAGAGAAGGTGGGAAGGTTATCTCAATGGCTCTCCAACTAACAGGAACTGAAATTACAATTAGAGCCTCCTGATGTTTGTGTAAAATGGGCAATGCAATGGAAATGTTAATGGGGAGCTGGAAAGATAAAGGGGCAAGAACCAATGTGCTTTTGCATTGCTTATATTGGCTCACTGTTCCTCAGCTGAAGTGACTCACATCTCCAGTCCCTAACCCAACCTGGATAACCCAACCAACTAAACGGACAGGATAATACTTGACTTGAGCATTCCTTCCTGGGGGCAGGGAGTAGAGGAGAGTGTTACTGTACTCTACTTTAGCTTTGTGACACTTGGTTTTTCTTTCTTTCTATTTCCTGAAGTGCTGTTCTCAAGAAAAAAGGCATTCTCTCTCAAAGACAGGTTTTAGTTTATTGACAGTTGCCATAAGACATCACTAGCCAGGTTTCACTATAGAATTGAATCTATGTTTATAATCTGTGTGGTGAGTGTGTGTGTGTGTGTGTGTGTGTGTGTGTGTGTGTTTTATGTACATATTTCTGTGGGTGGTGTACATGATGCACCCTTAGGTATATGTAGTCTCTTTACCTTTTTTTTTTTTTTTTTTTTTTTTTTTTTTTTTTTTGAGGAAGAGTCTCTCACTGAATCCGAAGGGCATTACTGAGTTCATGGCTCATAGACTCCAGGGAGCCACCTGTCTCTGTCTTCCCATAGCACTAGGTTTGAGTATGCACAGGATCATATCCGACTTTTAGAGGTTGTTGGGTTCCAAAGTTGGGCATTTTATTAACTTCTAGCTGGTATTTATTTATTTGTAGCTTTTTCCCCTTCCAGCACATTCATTGTCTTTTTGCTTTCTCTGTAGATATCTGCCCCAATCATTGCTACTAAATATCCTGAAAAATCTGAGCCTTTTTTCTCAGACAATTATATTCACAGACAATATCACTGCTAGGACTGACAATCTACAGGAGCTGTTCTGTTCCTCATACCCAGAGAAGACAAACTAAATGGAAAGGAGCCTTCCTTTAGCAAATGCGGATGTTCTAGGAAGCAGCCCAGAACCATTTCCTTAGGATCAAGAAGGAGAAGGCCTGAGAACAGCTGTGGTGTGTGAAGCCCAGGCTGTGGCTCAGTCAGTGTGAATGGGATTTGTTTTGTGCTCTTCCAAAACTGAAGATGTGTTTCTAATGAGCATCTTGCTCTCAGCAGGCTATTTCAAACAGACAACCATGTGCTGGGAAAACTAGAAGATCAAGCAAAATGGGAAGGCTCTCATCAATACCTTAGAATTAAAGGCACACAGCCAGTCCATGCCTGTGGGTCTCACTGCATGGTTTGGAGATGTATGATCTGCATTTGTGCCATTAGGCACAGTAGGCAGGTACTTGGATCAACAAAGGCTGCAGTAAGTGTGTGTTTACAAGTCACATACTAACATGATAAAGCAATATGTTTCTAATAAGAATGATGTGTTCTTTAGTTATCTATCTTTTATTTGTAAATAGCAATTGGGAGGCTGGAGAGCTATCTCAGAGATTAAGAACATTTGTTTCTCTTGCAGAGGATCAGAGTCCAGTTCCTAGCATCCACATGGTGGTTAATCTCTGCCTGTAATAGGAGTAGGGACTCTGATGTTCTATCCTGGCCTCCACAGGCATCTGGACCCATGTGCATATATTCACATACACAATTAAAATAAAACCAATATTTTAGTCAAGTAATTAAAAAAATGAAGGGGTGCTTTCAGGCCAAGTAAAGACAGGGAGATACTGTTGGGAATCAATAACTCTGATGATTTCTGCATAGCGACTGAGGTTGAGTCGATCTTTAATCAGCCAGCCTTTGGATCATGGAGTTGGAGAAACTGAGTTAAAGTCTATAAAAAGGAGTACATGAAAACAGACTAGTGAGATTTTAGACAGTTACTCTTGAAAGGACAGGAAATAAAAGAAATGAGCCCAGCTTTTGGAGAGTCACATCTTCTCCACAGAGCCAATGCCAGTGCTGTCTGACTATCTCAAGTGGGGCCTCAGCGGCCTGTCTGCGAACACCTGTTCTATGATGGCCTCTCTCATTCCCTCAGGAGCTGCACTGTCAGGGGTTCTTGCTCCCTGCCCCTGTGACAATGGCAGTCCTATTTCTGGGACTGTCATATTCCTGTTGGATAAGGCTTAGATTCAAAAAGGAGGAGAATCAACACACACACACACACACACACACACACACACACACAAACACACACACACACATTCTCACACATGCACCGTGGTCAAGTCTCCAACCCTAGAGCCTTTCTTTGACCCTCAGTTGATGAGTGGGGGGAGTGTAGGAAGCCCTGAGTGTATGAAGCTGCAAAATAATGTATGCTGTTGACACGGTGCAGCCATATCAAGAATCCTAGACCTCAGACCCAGGGGCAAATGCTAAAACCTTCCCTTCTGGTCCATGTGTGGGTGTTGTTGGTAAATGCAGAAAATGTCCACCATAGTTTCACCCCTACATAAAAATTTATGATTCTATTCCCAAGCAGAGTTGGCTTCTACAGAGATTAGCTAAGCCTGCCCCCTTGGTCCATCTGTGTACCATAAAACCTGGATCCATGTTTATCTGTAATAACCCTGCCTCCTTGGCCAGCTGTATGTAATAACTTTGCTGCTCCTGTTCAATTGTATATAATAAACATGCCAAGCCATTGGGGTGATGAGTTTTCCCCATCAGAGATCCTGAATCACCTGACCCAACATTTCTGTCCATCTTTCTTTCTTTTTCTTCATTTCCTTGACTTCCCCTGTCAGGTTAGCCCCAGAAACTGCAAGGATGACTGGTTTTGTCATTGTTGTTTATAATGCTTAAAAGGTTACATTTTGCTATCAGTCTCTCAAGACTTGATTAAAGCAAGAACTATATATGATTATATATGTATGATGTCATGTATAAACAGGATGCCCATCTACTCCGGGCTGAGTTGTGCTTCCAAGCTCTGGAAGATCTTCCATGGAGGAGACCCTCCCACCCAAGAGTACCTCTCCTGGTTGTGATGATTTCCAGTCCTCCAGGAGAAAGGTCCTCAGGACATCGAAGAAAACTGAGAAAAGGAAGGAGCATGCCACAGAAGCCCAGATTTCCATCCAAGTGCATGTGTGAGACCTGAGCACATGAGTGTGTGCAAGTCATGCAGAAACTTCAAGAACAGGAGGATCCAATGCATTTTTAGGATGTGCCAAACACCTCCTTGGGGGCTTTATCAGAGATAGAACTCAAAGGGCAGACTCGGAGGTCTTTATTAGTTAGGCAAATGTGCCCTTTGTCTTCCAAGTAAAAAAATTTAAAACCCAAGCAGAAAATTTGAACCCCGTGTTTTAGATGTTCAGTGTTCAAAGGAGAGTGACTTCATTTTGTTATCTGTACATTCCAACAGACCGTGAATAAGAAGCTAAATTTCTAGTTCTCTCACAGGGCTCCATAGACTTTCCTTCCAAGAAGGGAAGACAGGGGGTGGGGTCCAGCCACCTGCTGAGGACAGCAGACATGGGGAGGTAACCTGGGCCAGGCAGTCAAGGCCAAGAGTGCAGAGAGATGCTGTCTCCTTTCAGTCCTTCCTGCTGATATCCCCAGTCAATTAACAATAGAGCCATTCTTAGCCAGGCTCTTTCATGCTTCCAGAGCCAGTATTCATCTGGTAAGTTCTACCTCTGTTGAATTCTGTATGAGCTTTTTTTCTAGCTTCAGTCCTTTGACCTTATTGCTTCCCCTTTAGTTGTATGCTAATAGTGAGGCCTCTAGTACCAGGAACCTGGGCCTCCAGCAAAGTCACCCATCTCTTTCCTCTGAGATTGTCTGATGGGAGAGCCAAACTTTGTATACAGAAAGTCAACCGGGGCCATGGAGCTGACAAAGTTATATTTCCAGACTCACCTTGTCGCTGTGTTTTCCTCTCAAGAACAAGTTATGTGGCATATCTATCTGACCAGGCACACACTAGAAAATGAATCTGTTTCATCATCATCATTTTGAAGGAGGGGCTTAGAGAAGGCATTGAGAGCCCCCTTTACCTATTAAGAATTGAAACAATTTACTTGAGCAAGACCTTCTCAAAGTCTTCATTTATGAAGGAGGCAATAATATTGCAGTACATTGGGAAAATGTAGATGCTTTATAAAAGCTACACAACATGTGGAATATTTATATATACATGTGGGTCAATAGTAGGGCATTAGTGGTTATGAAAAGAATGTATTCAATAATGTAGAGGACGACTGAGTATTGCCAGGTGAGGCAAGTGAGTCAGATGAACAGCGGTCAGCCAGGTAGGGTGAGGGCAAGGCATTCTGTCTCCTCACTTTCAGGAGATAGCATGGAGCTCCTGCAGAATACTCATTAGCGGGAGAAGGAAGGTACACATGTATCATGAAGGACTCTGTGTTAAGCTAATGAGTTTCAACTTTATCCTGTAAGCATCAGGGATCCATTGAAGGAATTTAAGCAGGGGGATGACATGATCAGATTTGCATTTTAGAAATAACAGATTGGCAACTGTGTGGAGTAGGGTTTGGAGTCATGCCAGGCTAGAGACAGCAAGCCCAGGTACAAGGCAGTTATGGTAATCTAGGCACAAAGCAGTAAGGATCTGGATTAAGGTAATGGCTTTAGGGATCCAGAGGATGGCGTGGGTCTGAGTGGATATTAAGACGGTAGAATCTGCTGGGCTTGGTAACGTGATGTGGGGGCTAAAGGAGGACAGAAATCTGGGATGCCTGCCAAATGTTCTCTATGTGGAATGAATGGATACACAGCAGCATCACTCAGACAAAGGCATCCTGACATTATACTCAGTCAGGGACCCAGCATCTTTCTTTAACGATTAATTTAAGGACAGATGTCAACTGGTCTTTTTTTTTTTTTTTTCTTTAGAGGTAGTCAACTAACATTCAGGAGGTACCAAATGGTTAACTGTGTTTATAAATGTTGAGAGGGAACCAACGTTGCTGAGACAAAAAGTGAGGACATGGTGATATAACCTGGTCATACAAATCCCATAGCATGGGAGAGAATCCGGACTGACCTGTAGGTGTTATACACAGTGAAACGGTGTGCAGATGGGGTTCCAGTGATACAAGATACAAATTGAACATGTTAGAGAAGAAGAAAGTGAGTCCCTGGGAAACAAGGAGGCCATTTTAACAATGCTGGTTGCCACTATTTCTTTGGAGTTAAGTGAGTAGGCAACAGAAAGGACTGGGAGATGAGAAAGATGGATATTCAATATGTGCCACTGCTTTAAGAAGATTCAGAGTAAAAGAGGCTAGAAAAAAGGAAAGATTGGAATTTGGGTAAGGAACTGAATTTGAAGCATATGGTTTGAACTTTTAAAAAGCCTTTAAAACCCTGTGTGTTTGCATGTGTGTATGTGTGTGTTTGTGTGCATGTGTGTGCATGTGTCTGTGCATGTGTATATCTATGCATATGTGTGCACGTGTCTGTTCACGTGTGTGTGTGTGTGTGTGTGTGTGTGTGTGTGATACATAGTTAAAGATAGACAAAGATAGAATGAGGACTCTGCATTCATTTGAGGTGAGAGCAGAAAGGCTGCATAATGTAGACATTAGCAGGTGCTCTTGGGAGAGGTTCACATCCTTCATGGAGACAAAAGAAGAACGGATGGGACTAAACACGAATGTAATTTTAACATTGTTAAGAAGGAGTTTGCTTTATACACTCTGCCTTTCTGTTGAGAAGAAGTAGGTTTGCTTGGCAGGAAATTGGAGAAAATAGCTTTTAAAAGAAATGTAAACTTCAAATAGCTATTGAGAAGAATCAAAGAAGAGCTACCTAGCATTTACTGAGCACTTATTGTGTGGCAATCAACATTTAAATTAGTTACTTTAAATGTACTAATGCCCGTGCTTCTTGTAACAAATCAGATACAATAATCACCCCCATTTACAGACTAGGAAACTGGGGCACAGAGATTATATTGGTAGATGCAGGTGTGAACCCAAACTTGTGACTCCATAGCTTATCCTTTTTTAAAAATTTCCATATTTTCAGAATAGCCAAATTTCATTAGTTCCTTCAACAAATATTATGCAAATGTTTTCTGTGTGTTAAGCACTTGTTTGAGTCTTGTGAGATACATTGATAAACCATATGGCCAAGATTCCCGTGTTCATGGTTTTTTTGTGATGAATAATTAGTGAGACTCTGGATAATAAAATCATGCAGGTGATAAGCAATGTAAAGAAAAGTTGAAATGGAACACAGGAGGTGTTCCATAGAATCTTTCTCTCATTCAATCTCATCCACATTTTATGGTGTGTATGTAGTGACGTGAGTTGTACATGTATGTACCCATGTGTGTGAAAGTGTACTCATGTGTAGGTGGACACTGGTGTATCTCCCTTCATCACACTTCACTTTATTCATTGAAGATGGCTCTCTAAGTTGAACTCAGAAGTTGTTGATTAGGCTAGCCTACATAGTCAGCTTGAGCAGGGGCCCATTTCTACCTTCTTAGTACTGGAGTTATTGGCTGGCTGTCACAACCATCCTGTAATCTACCTGGGTTCTAGAACCAGTTTACAGAAGCCAGGCTTAAGTCTTAAGTGTTTTACGCACTGAGCCATTTTCCAAGATTTTTCATTTTTAAAGACAGGGTCTTTTACTAAAACTAAAATTTATTAATTGGTTAGACAAGCTGACCAGCAAGCTCACAGGCATCCTCCTGTCTCTGACTCCCAAGGACTGAGACTGCAGGCATAAGCTACTGAACATAGCTTTTAAAAGGTGCTGGATTCTAGACTCATTTCCTGATGCCTGCACAGCAAGAACTTCATCAGCTACCATGGGGGTGACATCTTAAAAAGGACTTTTGAAGTAAGGGACTACTCAATCATGTGGATATCCAAGAAGAGTATTGAAGATCTATTGCAGAGCTGTTTTGGAACATCAAAGGAACAGGGGTGACATGGCAGGTGGGTTGGAGGAGACCAGGAGGCAGAGACACAGAAGATTCTGGAGAGACATATGAGAACCTTAAATTTTATTCATGGAATAGGGACATTGAAAAGTTTTGAGCAGAGAATTAAGGCAAACATTCTTACTGTGGCTCTGAATGGTGTGCTATGAACAAACCCCAGAGAAAGATAAGAAGGAAGTCAAAAATGGGAGGCTGTGAACATGACCAGGGGGTTCTTCTAGACTGTCTCTCCATCTAAACTTTAGAGTCAGGCTGATGATTTCTACATAGCAGTTTGTCTGTCTTTGGGCTGAAATTCCATTGAATGTGCAGATATAATTGGGAAGAGTTGACTGAATAACATTGAGCCTTCCTCTCCATAATGTAGAATGGATCTCTATTTATTCAGACGTTCAATGATTTTAAAAGCATAAATGACAATACTATGATTTAAATATCAAATTCCAGTCATCGATCTCTAATACGCGGGGAATGTTCTCTGCTTTTGACTACCAGCCTTTTCTGAAAACCCTTGTCATACTCTGAGTTATGTATGTTTTGGTTGTGTGTTTGGAATTTTCTGCATAGACCATCAGGTATCTGTGAAGAAACAGAGACTTGTTTCTTTCTCTCTAGTCTAAACATGTTTTATTTTCTTTTGTTGCCTTATTGAGCTAGCTGGAACTGCTAATACTATGCCGCACAGGAATGGTGAGCTGAAGCATCTTTGCCTTGCTCTTCCTCTTAAAGATAATGGAATCTTAGCATTAAGTGTTATTTCTGTAGGGTATTGTGGGTACTTTTCACTACATTGAGCCCCCCTTTCTGGTTTGCTGCAGGATTTTGTTATTGGTGGTTAGTATATTTTGTGGAGTATATTTTCTCTATCTATTGATATACACAAATACATTTCCTTCTCTAGTTTGTTACTATGTTTCACTACATTAATTCATCCTGAAATGTTGGACTGGTCTTGCATACCTGGCACAAGTCCCACTTGGTCATGTCTAGATCTTTTTTTCTGTTCCTGAAAAGAAATGTCACATGTCAACTGGTGCTAAAGTCCTGTTTGTACACCTATTTTGGAAGCATTCACAGGACTCTTCTTCTGCCTTTATGATGGAACATATGAGAATATATGGTTTGGTATAGTTTTTGGTTCCAAAAGCTGCACACCTGAGAGGAACAGTGATTTTTATTATGTTTCTTTGTTTGTCTTAGCTATCATAACCACCAGGATGTTCCTATTTAATTCTAATGACTTCATTGTTTCTTTCATCTCTATTGTTTAGGACTCTGTTAGGCACATGCATGTATTCTTAGAGACTTATTGGAAGCAGAAGGGGGAGGGGAACAAAGTTCCAAACATAAAACATGGTTCTATGGGCAGAGTACCAAACTGTTCCAGTAGTGTAAACCTGAGTGCTGAGGGTGACATGGAAAAAGGAAAACTCATCCATGTTTAGCAACATCTTAAAGTAATAAGATGGGAGACTTTATCAGGCAGTTACAGATTTCTGACCTCTGACGTCTGTGTGATAGGAAGGGTAAGAGGGTGGGATTGGAACTAGGCAGGTAGTGATGGATAGTTGAAGTGAGTAGTGCTCTGTGGACATGCTGACACAGCACATGCGGTTTGGATTGCTTCTGTCACCTTGAGTTAGCTCTGAGGTCAACCTCCCTATTCCATTTCCAGCCCATGCTCTCCCATGTAAGGATGGGGGAGAAACATAAGGAAAAGCACCTCCTGTGCTATGGGAGATGGGAGACACAGCACCTCAGGGCTGCGAATCTGGTCAGTTCAGGGACCCATTAACAAATTGAAGGAATCTTTAACATCTTCCTATAAGACAATAATAAAAAGAGAGCATGACTTTGACAATTTCTGCCTTCTTCTTCTCCAGATAGTTAGAAGGTCCTTTCTACTTTGTTTTCTTAAAGAAGACATCTGTCATGAAATTCAGGTCATGGATATGACCCTAAAGCATGCCTTACTATGCATACATTATCCCCGGGAACATGTTATGGTAATGAATGAATTAGGTATAAAGCCTTGCCTAATTATGTTTAGGGTAACCACTATCTACAAACATTTTCCATATATTTTAAAATTACTAAAAGAATTCCCAGCATAGAGGCACATGGAAAAGATGGGAAAAAACTATGGCTTTATTTTTACCACAGGTGTTGCATTTTGATATATGCATAGATTTATCATCTGTGTCCATAAATATAAATAGAAGTCATACCAGTTAAAAACAGATTATATATATATGCTATTTATATATGCAATTATTTTTAATAAAGCAAAACAATACACTATACTCCCCTTAGTATCTAAATACAAAAGTTACCTATCTTGGGTAACTGTCAATGTTTCTCAGCTTTTTGAGGAGAATTTTCTCTCCCATGGGGTACAACAAACCTGAAGTCTAGCCTGCTAATTGCAGTGGATTGCTTAAACAGGGCTATTTTTTTATTGTTGTTGTTAGAAACTACTGTACTTGCAGGAACAAGTCAAGCTTTTCTTCCTGAGCATCTGACATTATCCTTTCACCCTGGTCCTCTCCTGCCCTCTTTGGGCAAGTCTCTATTCTAACTCTATCTTTACAGATTGACTCTTTTTCTCTTAAACTTCAGAGAAACATCATTGGTTTCCAATATATCACAACCATCTAGAAATATCCTTTCAAGTATTTTTACATTTGATTGTTTCAACATTCCAATGGGATGAAGGCTGTGAGAAAGCAAGCCTGACTGAATGGCTGCTTGTCACACATATAAAGAGTTGTCATGGGTAATCTTGGCTGTCAGCTTGACTGGATTTAGAATCACCAAGGAGGCACACCTCAGGGCATCTTTGGAAAGGTGTTTGCAGAGGGGTTTAATTGAGGAGGGAAGACCTCCCCTGAATATGGTTGACATCATCCCATGGACTAGGGAGTTCCAGATGGAATAAGAAAGGGGAAAAGGAGAAGGATAGCTATGCCCCAGAATTCATCTCTCCCTGCTTCCTAGTCTGTCTGGGTGTAAACCCCATACTCCCGCTCTCAGGAACCCTATCACGATGAATTTTTTTTCCCTTCATACGCTGAGCTTCAATTAATCCCTCCTTTCTTCTGTTGTAACTGTTGGCCTCTTTGTCTCGGCAATGAGAAAAGTAGAACCCAGACTTCTGGATTTCTAAAGAAGATCCACTCAACCAGGTGACGGCACCAGGCTCTGAGTGCTTCTCAGTGCTATCCTCATTTCTTGGCGAGAAGGGCTCCTCGAGGAGATGAGGAAGATTCGACTATCTGGGGTCAGAGAACATTTTTCTATTCCTCCACAACCCTCGAGGGTTTTGTTTGTTTTTGTTGTGCATCATTTGAAGATGTCCATAACTGACCCCTTACACTTGTGGCCTAACTCTTGACTGCCTTGTCCAGCTCACCAGAGAGACCTATCCCTGGAGCTTAGGAGGGAAAATCAAGAATTGGAAGGTTAGCCACATTTTTCCCCCTGGAAACCATCTTCTCTCCTTTCTTGGGGCCGAGAGAAGTTAGCAAATTGGCTTAAGATTGCAGACTTTTATGAAGAAACTCAGAGTCCCTGAAAATGTTATATCAGCTACTAACTGGTTGCTGATAAAAGACTCCTGTAGTTACTGGGCTGTTAAGTGATCAGGCTACAGACGAGGAATTTCTCTATTTCCAATAATTGATGTTTCTGGTGAAACTCAACTCAGTGCCTGAGACCATCCCTGGAAAGTCCATAAAACTTTAGAAATCTATAAAAAGTCAAAATAATGACCTTAAATTTCCCAGCATGCCTGTCATTTATACTTCAGCTTTTCCATATGTTTATCAAGAAATAAAACTTACCCTGAGTCACTGTGCCCCTAGATTCTCCAGAAGTTAGCTTGTCAGACAGCAGGACTAGAGGGGTTCCTTTAAATTTGAGAGAGTTAACGAGCGTTATTTACATGTGGAGATGATGATGTGCTCAACTGGCCTAAAGTCAAGGTGTCTGGGAAGTCAGTAGCAACTTGGCTACCCTGCATTTATATCACACAGTTAAACTTGACACCTACTGCAGAAATGGAAAACTTCAGCTCCTTGGGAGCTACCTCTACTGGGAAAACTATAACTGGATTTATTGACTTTGGTGTGTGGAAGGTGTCAACCTGTTATGTGTACACATTTGACAGAGGTATCAAGGGTAAATGTTGTGTCTCATTTTTAGAGGGGTATTGGTTCAACTTTAAATATTTCCCCTGCACAGGATCTCTAGAGCTACAGAAGGCTGTCTGGGACTTCCATGCTGGTTCACTAACTCTGGTTCCATCACCCTGACATAGAAAATCCATCAGTCTCTGTCTGACTCACAAAATTGAGACCCAAAAGGAAAAATAAATTTCTTGTGAGGTCATCCCTGTGGTCTGAACACTATCTGGTAGACTCCTTGAGCCACTAAAGTGGCAAAGAACTTGGCTGTCTGCCCAGTTGTTGGAGAAGGTGCCAGAGACAAGAAAAGTAGCCGGTGGCACATGAGAATGCTGAGCTTGAGTCAGAAAACAGAAGTCAGGGGCAGTTCTGTGTGGTGATGGGGGCTGAGATGCACTCACATCAAAGCAGATCCCAGGTGTCTGCATCTGCACAGGGCTGGAGGGATGGGAACTGGTTAGAGAAAGATAAAAATCTCGCTCTCTTTTCACCAGTGCATAATCTCTCTCTCTCTCTCTCTCTCTCTCTCTCTCTCTCTCTCTCTCTCGCTCTCTTTCTCTCTCTCTCTCTTTCTTTTTCACACACACACACACACACACACACACACACACACACACACACACAGCTTCTTGACAATACAAGAATGTAACTGTTTTCCCGTGTTTGGAAAAGTCCACCCAAGGTTAAAAAGAATGGAAAGGGAGGGGCAGAGGCACAGAGCTCTGACGTTTATAAACTATTTGGAAGAAGAGAGGCTTGGGGTGTGACTCCAGACTTGGACTTCCAGCCTTGTTCCCAAGTGCTCATATTTTCACAGGCAGCATTCACAGCCAGCTCTCTGATGGCTGACCTTTGCAGGACTATGTTGGAGCAGGGAGATGTTCATAGTCCACTCTCAAGCCTGGCCAGAGGTTCCTTCCTTCTGCTTCTCTGTCTTTCCAAATATATTGTGCATCTGAATGGAGCTGAGAGATTAAGTAACTCCCAGGTTCTTCTTCGTAAGCACTCAGCAACACTGAGGACACATAGTGACACCAACTTCATTTGTTTTTTGTTTTTTTGTTTTTATTTCTATCATTTTTTTTCTAAAGAGCAAAGGAGTACAATTCTTCTGGATTCAATTAGATGGAATTGTCTTCTGCTCCTTGATAGACAAAGTTGTTTACACTGTTAATGCTGCAAATGTATCAGGAAAGCTCAGCATATAGCACAAACCCATTGAATTCATAAAGGTCAAAGTTGTTGTAGACATCAAAGTACCTCTGTTCTCTCAAGGGTAATAGATACACAGATACTGATTGTTAGTTTGATTGAAGAGTTAAACACTTTAAAGGGAGATTTACATAAAGCAAAACCCATTTTGGAAAACTTACAGTTGGTGTTGTATAGCAGTTTCCATTCCATCATGGAGGAAAGCTCATTAAGGAGGAAATGCACAACTCAAAATACTTTCAGGAAGTCCCTGAAACTGACCAGATTCACTAGGCTTCTTATCCCTCAAGAGTATATAAGCAGGAAAGACTGCTGATAGTCAAGCTCAAACAAGCTCTGATGGTGGAGGAACCAGAGACCAGCTGAACTGACTAGAAGAAACAAAGACCAGCTGAACCACCTGGAAAGGACAGATACCCTGCAACCTGTTGAGCTGCCTGCAGGCTGTGCAAAGTGCTCTATAGTCCAGGCTTTTGAGAGCAATCAGCCATACCTGAGGTGGGGGGGGGGGTGAAGGATGGGAGGCTTTGGCAATGGAACCATCTTTGAATCCTTTCTGCTCCTGTAAGTAACCCCAGTAAAACTCATTGTTTCAGAAGTTGGGCTTTACTGGGATCTGTTTTCGTCTGTTATTGTTTCCCTATATAAGGAGAGCATATGTACACTAATATATATTAACATTTTATGTTATATAACACACACACATATATGTGTGTGTGTGTGTGTGTGTGTGTGAAAAATTAAAAGAAACAAACACCTCAATTTAGTTATAGCCATTGCCCTAATAATGCAAAAAATGTTAAAGTAACAACTTTGGAAAAGTGGAAGTACTACTAGGAAATAAAAACCTAGTTTGTTCAGGAAATATCAACACAGGGAATTTAAAATAAAAGCAATACAAGGACGAATGAATAGACTTAATAGTAGCAATTTGGCAAGACATGTAAAAATTATAAACTTGTATACATACATTATAATACAAATGTGCACATATGAACCCATTTACTGCTTTTCTGTTGTAGTAGATATTAAAAGATGGCTTAACCTTTATCCCGTGCTAGTGTTGGCTCCTGCACAGGGCCACTGGCATTACCGGGATCTCTAACTTAGTGGCCTTACACCACTTCTATGAACTCTGGTGTGGTTCACTCTACTACCCCTGTTGCTTCTGTCCAAGGTAGTTATGACCCCCACCCCCGCCAAGTGTTTCCTTACCCCACAGTCTGGCACAAACAGGACTCCAAAGTCCAGTAGCCTTTCAAGCAGGTTTATATATTAAATTCTCAATCTACAAACCCTCTACACAATAAGATCCCATCCAATGGACAAAGATACAAACTGCCCTTCTATATGAGATAAAATGACCTACAGAAACCCTTAAAAATGTTCATATCTACCTATCGCCAATTACGACCACCTGGATCTATATCCTCCTTCTCAAATTCTGTTTGACTCTCCCCAAATCTCTTCTCAGCCTCCTGCCTCCACTTCTGCTCCTCAACATTTCCTTGCCTATCTCTCTCTTGTCTAATAATATATAACCTTAACCTAAACCTACACTTTTCAAAGCAGAAAACATTGTAATTATGAACCATTTTCTCATGTGTTTAGATCTTTTTCATTTTAACCTCTGTCTCCCTCCCTCCCCTCCCCCGTGTGTGTGTGTGTGTGTGTGTGTGTGTGTGTGTGTGTGTGTCTTTCTTGGATAGATGCACAGAAGAATTAGGTGACAAAATTTCTGGGCATTGTGTTTGAAAATCATACTCTTTTTGCAGTAGTCAATAAATCTTGTATTATTTGTTTAAATAAAACCCAACCATTTCCTTTAGGTTTTGGAGAAACATTTTCTAAGTTGGTTGTCTTGGGTATGTGATATAATGAGCAAAAAAGCTGAGGGACACGCTTGGCTACAGAGCCTTCTGATCTCCAACAGCAAGCATTTTCTAGCGCATTTTCTGGCGCCAAACCAAGTGAGTGTGTTGTATAACAACCAATAACTTTGTTATTAAACATGGTTTCATTGAGTAACAATTGTATCAATCCCCTGAGTTAGTTATGTTCCATTTCCTACCATCCTTAAGATATATTTTCTCTGGGAGTATTTATAAAAGGCAGTAAGTTACTCCTTGTGAAATCACTTTCAGGAATACTTTAGCATTATGGAAAAGATCAGAACGAATGGCAGTGTTTATCACAAAATGGCAAGTATGTTTCAGCATTGCTTACTTTGTGGAAACAAAGCCTGCCCATACAAACTGGCGGGATGTGTTCTAAACTCTCTAGTGCTTCCTGGTTTGGTGTAGTTAGAAGTCTATTCTTCCTTCCACTTGAACTTTAACTGTCAAACTTTTTAGCCTTATCCAGTGTCTGTTGGTCCAATCTTGTGGTGTCTTGAAAAGAACTATGCTTTATTTATTTCACCTGAACCCTTACTCTTTTTTTTTTTCTTTAAAACTCACGAGTTTGGTATTGTAGAAGCTTCTGTTTGGGTGATTGCCTTTTTAGATTTGTTTTATTGTTTTGCACATCAGGTCACACTATGTGGCCCATGCTAGTGTAGAACTCGAAAATCCCTCCCTCAGTCTCAGGAGGAGGTAAAGCCAGCACTTAGCACTTAGTTCTCAGTGGTAGGGTGACCTTAGTCTGTTATTCACCACTGTGTGTGAAGGTTTGTATATGCTCTGCCCAGGGAGTGGCACTATTAGAAGGTATGGTCCTGTTGGAATAGGTGAGTCATTGTGGGTGTGGGCTATAAGACTCTCATCCTAGCTGCCTGGAAACCAGTATTTTGCTAGATGAAGATGTAGAACCCTCCTGCACCATGCCTGCCTGGATGCTACCATGTTCCTGCCTTGCTGATAATGGACTGAACATCTGAACCTGTAAGCCAGCCCCAATTAAAGGTTGTTCTTATAAGAGTTGCCTTGGTCATGGTGTCTGTTTACAGCAGTAAAACCCTAACTAAGACAATGTGAATTGCCTGTTCTCTGCAGATTAAAGGATACCATCATTTTTTTCTGGAAACCCTGTGCTGCAACTTGTGTACCTCTCCATGTTGTCAGAGAGAAGCTTCCTATACTTGTCATGGTTGTATCTACTTTATACACCATCATTTTAGCTCATCTTATTTAATATTCAGTAGTTTATCGGTGAGTGTTGATTCATGTTCGAGAGAAGAAGCTCCCTGAATTGTTGTTTATGAGTGAAAAATGCAAGTGTGCTTTCCAAATGAATCTTGAAGTCTCAAACATGCCTCCTCCCAAATCATTTCATCAGCCTGGGTTGTTGTGCAGAGAATAGCGGGAAAGGCTTTCCCTAAACATGGCTCCAGCATTCCGGTTACAAATCGTTAGTGCCTACCTACCTGCATTCACACACACACATACACACACACACACCAAAGGCCAGGCCACATTCTCAGCTTCCCAGTGTAATGCAAGAAAAAAAAATAGAATATATTGGTCCACAAAAACAAAAAACAAAAGGCAAAAAAAAAAAAAAAAAAAAAAAAAAAAAAAACAGGAAAAAACAATGAGCAAGGCAGTTTGGTCCAAATACAAATAAAGAAAAACCCAAAATAAAAACAAATAAAAACAAAACAAACAAAAATCACAAATGGATTAGATCTGTATTAAAACATTCCTTGGGTCTAATATGAAGACTTTTGATGTTAAAGTATTGCTTCACA
Organism: Micromys minutus; assembly: GCF_963924665.1. NCBI lineage: Eukaryota > Metazoa > Chordata > Mammalia > Rodentia > Muridae > Micromys > Micromys minutus. The sequence continues at coordinate 60,637,916 of NC_137981.1, read as the reverse complement.
AGCCATCCCTCCCTATTCTTAGTCAGACAATGAAGAGGACCTTAGCAAAAAAGGAGATAGCTAGAGCTAAAGCCAAAAGATACAAGCTTGTTCCTTGCAGAAGTAGAATCAAGAGAAGAAAATAATACAGGACCTTGTTCTCTTTTGTTCTATCTTTTAAATAATGAAGTTCTTTGCCAATCTGATAGTCCTTTCCTCAGGAAAAAAAAGTTTTATAATTTAAAATATCTTTTAGGTTTATTTATTTTATGTGAATGAGTATGTTGTACACATGTGCGTGCGTGTGCTTGTTTGTGTGTGTGTGTGTGTGTGTGTGTATGTGTGTGTGTGTGTGTGTGTGTGTGTATGCACCATGTGTTTGTCTGATGCCTGCAGAGGTCAGAGGAGGGAACTGGACACCCTGGAATGGAGTTAGACAAGGTTAAGAATCACCAGTGGATGCTGGAAATCAAGCCCAGTCCCCCTACAAGAGCAGCCACTGTTTTTAATTGTTGAGCCATCTCTCCAGCCTCCCAAACTGTTTCAAATAAATAAATCAGAAGTGCAAAGGAACCCACTTCTTATAACACCTGACTAATGGGTCCCTTGGCAGAGAGGTTTCATGGAACCTAGCATAAGGACCCATGCTGTGCTTCTGTTAGGAGCCTTGTAGTGAAGAGGGACATGCTCAGGTTAGGACAATTTAACTTCCGTTAAAAAAAAAAAAGAAAAGAAAAGAAAAAGAAAGAAAGGTATTAACAAAGTGAGGGCTTGGTGTAGAGGAAGCACATGCTTCCAGAAAATGCATTTTCAATCAAATCTGGAATCAAGAGTGAGGATGAAAACTATGCACAGCTGTACTTCCTTGACAATAATGACTGTCTGGGGACTCGGGCAGCAGGAGGTGACCATTAAGGCCTGTGAGGCAGAAGCAAACATTTCTAGACTCCATTGATAATCTGAGCTCTTCAGAGATGTTACATACCAAGTTAACTTTTAAAGATGCAAATCGATCTCTGTCCCTATTATCCTGCTCCTCAGTCACCACCAGGCTAAGCCAGGGACTAACAGGCAGAGCAAAGAAGGACCTGAGTTCTGTGCTCTCCTGGAGTTGTCCAGCAGGAGAAGCAGGCAGGCAGTCACTGCAGAAGCCACCAGTAAAAAGATCCATATCCTGTCACCAAGTCCTCCTTGTGTCTGCAAATGTTTCAAAATACTTTACACTCATCAAGAGGAATGAGACAGACTTTCTTTGCTGGAAGACTTCTGTGATTGATTTCAAACCCAGCATTTCGACAGCTTTCCCAGGAGCTCTGAATATGCAGCCCCCTGCCCCACTGTGCATTGCTGGATGCTTAAGGAAGGAATGAGCCCTGCAAGCTTTAAGGGATGGTTAAAGTTTGAAGAAGTTTAAAACAGGTCAAAAAGATGAGAGCACAATCCTCTGCGTGCAGCTGTTTGAATGGCTAGGTAGGGCTCTGGGGACCTATGTGTGAAGGCGGCATTTCTTCTAATGATTTGTATCAACGTTCCACACATTACCTCAAACTATTTAAGAATGGAAGAACCTATTGTTACCTATTCAGGGAGATCTGCTGAGAACAGCTGATGTTCCCACATGGGTTTCCCTTTCTTAGTAGCAGAAGATTAATGAGTATCCAAGCTGCATGTCTCTGTCCAGAGTCCAGAGAGAGAGAGAGAGAGACAAACAGACAGACAGAAAGAGACAGAGATGAGAGAGAGGAAGAGAGAGGGGGGGGGGAGAATACACTGGGTTGTCAGATACCTTGGCCTGAAGGTAAGGCTGTTTAAGCAGTGGAAAAAAAAAAAAAAAAAAAAAAAAACTATTTTTTCCTGGGAACTCAGAGGGCGAGGCTGCTGTGTCCACAGAGAACTTGGTGCTGAATGTTCCCCCCTCTGTGTCCACTGCTGGCTGAAGCTGTTTGGGTGTATGTCTGGTATGTCTGTCTCTATGTGTCATAATTTTCTGTTTCAAAACACAGCAAAGTTCAGGAGGTTTTGCCTCCTAAAGAAAAAAAAAAAAAAAAAAAAAAAAAAAAAAAAAAAAAAAAAAAGACAAAACCACAAATCTAAAGCTGGGCAAGATGACTCACACCTATAGCCCTACCTCTTAGGAGAAAGGCAAGAGGATTGCTGTGAATTTGAGGCCAGTCTGGGCTACAGAGTGAGATCCTATCTCACCAAACTAAAACAAAACAAAGCAAAATGCCCAACTCTTGTTTGCAGGTGAGATGATAAGTCTTGACTCCCACAGATCTTGGCTCTGTTTCTCACTGTCAGGGAGGCAAATGCTCTGATAATGGCTTCCTGACTTACTGAGTTACCACGGTGACTTTCCTTGTGATCTATGATCCTTTCCTGGTGGTGCTACTATAGGAGGTGGTTTGGTGACTAGGAAGGGTATCTATCCTTAGAGTGGGACATTTGCCAAGCACTCCTGATAGTCTCCAGCAGTAATTCTCTCCATATTTGTCATCGTTTTTGGTAAAATCTCGGAGGACAAATGAAGATGAAAGGTGGAGGGCAGTGAATCTTTCTGCTGGTGTTTTGACCAGATCTGTGTTCATAAAGCATTCTGTTTACGAACGTGGAGGAGGAGGCCGGGGTAATCCGGTTAGTGTTGGAATCGCTCAGCCAGGTCACTTCTGTAGACTGTCTGCCTGGATCAGGGGAGACTGCCAGGGCTCCATCTGTTAGCAATACAACTCCAGCTACAAACACAACTGTCGTGACAACCACACCAAGTCAGTCTTTCAAATAAAACTTGTTAAAAGCTACTGCCTCCAGCCTCCACCCACTGCAGCAAACTGCATTAAATCATCCTCTAACTAGTATTTATTTTCTTAGGCATTCCTTCCTTCTGCAGCTGTGGGCATGCCAGCCTTTGATTTAAAATAACCCTACTAGAATGAGCATTTACAGTCTTGTAAGGTCAGGCTGTGTTTACAACGATGCCCAAAAGCTGGTGCCCCACCTCACCTTCCTTGGATGACAAGGCTGAAGGGGCTCCATCAGGTCCACCGTGTGTCCCCTTAGTGTCCTAGCTTTTAAGTCTGAGTTTTCTCTGTTTCGCTGATGCCCATCCACAGGTACTCTTACAGAGGCACTCTAGAGAGAAGGATGAAAGGTTCACCTGCAGACGCCCCCATCCTCCAACAAGGCCCCGGTTTGCTCATTTAAAAGAACCTGGGTGGTAAAGGACAGTTTGGGCTCATCTTGAGTCAACCTATGAAATCTGAGTCACTAAGTCCATTATCTCTGTGTGCTATGACATGTACTTTCTTGTGACCTACAGACTTGAAATCCGAGGCCACCAAATGGCTCTGTAACCCCCTTGTTACAACTCTGAAGGAAAAGCAACCAAATTCTTCAATACTTTTAGATCTGTCTGTAGTTAAAGGTTTTCGTTTCCTATAAAATGGCCAACTGGTTCAAAAAAAAAAAAGTCTGGAGAAAGTAAAAGGAAGAAACCCAGCACAGGTTTTTGTGTTCTCTCTGTACTTTTGGAAACAAGGGGAAAGCCCTTTCCTCCCTATTGCTGGGAGAACACAGAGGTCACACACATATGTGAACATTGTGCATGGGACTGGATCTGCAGCAAAGTCATTGTGATTTAAAGTGCCTTGAGACTAATTATGGCTTTTGCACCTTAAATTCCAATATCTGCATGACATATTATGAGCACATGCAGAGAGCTAGCAGTGCCCGGCACCATGGATCCCTGCAACAACTGCCAAACGAATGAGTAATTCGATAAATGAAGAGTAGTGTGATGGAGTGGAATAGTGCCTGAGTTTATAAAGTGCGTATCCCAAAAGTGTGAAGACAGCAGCTTGGAGTCCCAGCACCCATGTACACAGCTGAATAAGGCAGTATGTGCCTATAGTCCAAAATCCAAGAAGGCAGAGATGGGAGGATTGGGCCTGGGGATCACTGGTTACTTAGATATTCTAGGTGAATTCATGAGCTCCAAGTTGAATGAATGATACTGTCCCTCAAATAAAGTGGAAAGTAACAGAAGATATTCTGTAACCTCTGAACCTCTGACCTCCACATGCATGCTCACAGGTTTATATCAAGACCTACATATGTGTACAGCACACAGGAATATGTGCAAATGTCTCTCTCTCTCTCACACACACACAAATGGACACACACACACACTTGTAGTAACCATTAAAGGTTAAAGCTTGAATGGGAATAATATCATGACTTATGTACAAATAGGAAATCAGAATGAGTCCAAGGTTTTATTTACCATGTTAATTAAGAAACTCTTAAGGTAGTGTTATAGCTGATTCATGGGAAACTTTAGGGGAGTATGGATTTATAGTGAGTTGAGGGCTGTGGGAATGAATTTACAAATGGGTAGAAACTGGTAAGAAGAGGATACATGTGTAGAGTAGTAATCAGTTGCCTCCTGTGAGACACAGAATGTGGTGAAGAATTTGCATAGTCATTCATTTCCTCCAGTTGAACTTCAGTGTGCATCTCATTCAGAAACAACTTAGTCAAAGTAAGTCATATGGGGACAGGCTTTATATTCAAGTAATTCCTATAAAAGCAGTACCGGGTGGCATGCTATCCCTGAGCACTACACCAGCGCATTCATATACATTTGTGCTATCTCCTGCACATTGTCCTGGATTCTATTCTTAACATAGCAATTGTTGTAAACTTCATAACAGGTGACCCAAAGTGACAGAGCAAATAAATAATAGTCAAGCTTTAGACCTAGATACTTCAAGTCCATCATCAGCAGTGTGCAAAATTGCTGGAGACTGGCTATAATCAGCATGTGTCCATTGCTCAAGAATAGAGGCTAGACTGCTGACAATATTACTAGTCTAAAGTGAACACAGAAAGTCAAGGGGAAAGCAGGAAAGCTTGATGTATAGATTTTCCTTGGGGTCTTGGCCATGGAGACAGGCAGGACATTGTCCATTTCCCTTGGGTCCCCATGTCTACCCGTGAATCTGTACCTATGCACACCATGTCTGATCTCACTATGACTTGCAAGGCACAGGGTGATACCATTGACATAGTAATGAGAGACTAACCTTGTAGCAAGTTGAGGCAGCTATGGGGAGGGCTTAGCTGGAAAAGTGTTCTTTGTAAGCAAATGGATCCCTAGCATTTGCAGAAAATCATACAGAGAGGGGGACAGATCTAGGTAGATCCCTTGAGCTTATTGGCTTTCTAGTCTAGTAGAATGGGTGAGAAACAGGTTCAGTCATCAACCTGTCTCAAAAAGTGACAGGAAGAAACCCAACATCAATCGCTGTTCTCATGCCCAACCAACAAGTGCAGTGAGTTGTGTACAATTGGGAGATAATGAAAAACTGTGAGCACTCAAAATTAATCTTGTAAGTGGGACTCCATGTATCCTCTTAATTTCTTAACTTGTGATGTGTCAACATGCATAATTACACATGTATACATTCTCATATATGAGCATGCATGCATGCCTACACAAGTACACACACACACACACACACACACACATACACACACACACACACACACACACACACACACATAGTAAGAGAGAGGATTTGGGACAAATATTGGTTCCATATGTTTGCTTTGAAGCAAACCTGGGTTTGGATTCAGAAAGTCTTTAGGAGGTGACATGGCCATTCTGTTCCTGTTTGTGGGGTGCTGACACATCCCTTTATCCACCAGGGATGAGGCCTAGTTTCGTTAATTGGAACACGGCAAATACAGTGAGCTGGAAATTCTCACTGGCAAAGGTTTTGCACAATTCTTTTTCTGCCCATTTTACTGTATCCTATTAAAAAAGGAAGTCCAGAAATATTTAGCACCATTGGATAGCTGTGCCCTGGGCCCTTCTGATTTCTCTCTCATCCACTTGTCTTCTGACCCCAGAAGCCCATTCCTGGAAGGCTCCAAGAAAGGAGGAAATACCTACAAAAGTCACATTCTCTCTTGGCTTCTGCTGTGCTGTGTGGAGACAGTTACTTCACTGTAGCTACAGTGTGGTGGTCCCCACACAAAATTGTGCCACATTATCTTTTATTTGATCAAGGTTGGCCTTTCTTTGAGAAAGAGCCAAATGGAGAAGGTATGCCATCCAGACATTCAGAAGAGGGTAGGGGGACACTGGGAATGTCAATAGTATTTTCAACAAAACTGGTACAGACTGGGGACAAACTCAGGGCATTTCCCACTGTAGGAAGAGCTTTACCATTTGACACATGCCTAGGTTTGGATGTGTCACCAAGTCAATGCTTTATATGCTGTTTTCAGGAAGAAAAACAACAAAAAGACAAGGATGATAGGAGTGAATTCCAGCCTGTATAGCTGCTGGACTTTCATGTCCTGTTGCAGAAACACTTGGTGAGTGTCGTCGTAGTCAGGGTTTCTATTCCTGCACAAACATCATGACCAAGAAGCAAGTTGGGGAGGATAGGGTTCATTCAGCTTACACTTCCAAATTGCTTTTCATCACCGGAAGAAGTCAGGACTGGAACTCAAGCAGGTCAGGAAGCAGGAGCTGATGCAAAGGCCATGGAGGGATGTTACTTACTGGCTTGCTTCCCCTGGCTTGCTCAGCCTGCTTTCTTACAGAACCCAGGTCTACCAGCCCAGGGATGGCACCACCTACAATGGGCTGGGCCCTTCCCCTTTGATCACTGCTTGAGAAAATGCCTTACAACTGAATCTCATAAAGGAATTTCCTCAACTGAGGCTCCTTTCTCTGTGATAACTCCAGCTTGTGTCAAGTTGACACAAAACCAGCCAGTGCAATGAGGGAGAGGTGTTATGCTAATTTACCTGCTGGAGTGTCAGAAAAGAAGTCATGAGGTCAGGTGGGATGGCTGACAGTGTCTTTAGTGACTTGTCTTGTGCTATGTAGAAGCAGAGCAGGGTTGAACATCACTGGGAGTATACCATAGTAATGGGCATACTGCTCCATAGCACATCATATATATGATATGATATATATGTTTGTCCCAGACCCTAGAGTGCCAAGCAACTGTTCAATAATTTACCAACAGATCATTCGGTATATAAACAGTTCCTGGCACATATTTTCTGTCTAGGCAATGCTGAAAAAAAATGAATGAATGCTGTTAACATAAGAATCTTGAACCTCACTTTTAGTAAAAATGATAGTATGGTTAAATTGCCTATTTGAAATTTGGTCTTGAACTCCTGAAACAATGTAATTTACTTAATGTTTGCTAAGGAAATATTTCTGACTTAGCTGGAGGTTGAACAGCCAGATCCTAGGGTATGGGATCCAGAGGAGGCTGGGGCTGGTTTACATAGCATCTTAGCGGACATAGCTAGGTAGCTGAGTATCTTTTCTTCACTGTGAGTGTGATAAGGAAATGGTGAATTTTGGGAGGGTTCTAGTTGTGGGCAGAGAACAATGTGCTATATTGATTGTTTCACTCTTTTTTTTTTAAGATTTATTTATTTAGTATATATAAGTACACTGTAGCTGTCTTCAGACACACCAGAAGAGGGCATCAGATCTCATTACAGATGGTTGTGAGTCACCATGTGGTTGTTGGGATTTGAACTCAGGACCTCTGGAAGAGCAGTTAGTGCTCTGACCACTGAGCCACCTCTCCAGTCCATGATTGTTACATTCTGAGTCTGCATCTTATTATTCTGGACTGCTTGAGCCTATGATCCTCCTGTGTCGGCCTCCCTGCTGTGGGAAATACAGACTTGTCTCTATGCCTGGCTCAATTATCTTTCTGTGGAGAGCAGGTAAGAGGCTGGGAGGACTGCCTGTGGTGGAGAAATTGAGGCAGCCCGGGACAAAGAAGATCTCCACTCAGCCTGGAAGCGGTGTGCTTGTCAGAAATAGAATTGACACACTTTTTGGAGGAAGTCTGACAGGCTTCACTCAGGGCTTGGGTGCTGACAGATGCAGAGCCACAGTATGAGAAGGAGCTGTTGGCAGCCCGAAGGTGACGGCTTCAAACACAGGAGTCTAAGGATGAAAGTTCTAGGGGGACTCTGAGGGTGGAGACATCCCAGGTCCAGCTGTGTGACTAAGTCAGGAAAATAATGGCTCCTTGAGTGAGGGACAAAAGGGTTTTGGATAGAGCACTGTCGAGCTGGACGGCCTCTGTGGTGACAGGAGAGAGTTCCCAGGAAGAGCAAACCAGTAGGCAGCATCCCTCCATGGCTTCTGCTTCAGTTCTTGCCTCTAGGTTCCTGCCTTGATTTCCTTCCCTGACTCCCTTCAGTGATAGAGTGTGACCTGATGGTTGGAAGTTGAAATTAACCCTTCCCTCTCTAAGTTTCTTTTAATCATGGTGTTTTATCGCAGCAGAGAAACCTAACTAAGACATAGAATCAGTTGTCACTCTTGGATCCAGACATGGTCACGTGCTCAGACATGAGCATGTGGATGTGAAGATATGCAATAGTTGTCTATATACACTGAGAGTATTTCTTATTAAGTAAGGGCACTACTTCCCTTTCTATCAATATAGCTTCCTGAAACCATGGCAGCTCTCAACTCTGCAATCTGAATGAGTGGCTCATGGCTTTTCCTCCCTAAGTTCATTCTTGTCTACTGAAATATCAGCGTGTAAAAGCACTGGGCAGTTTGCAGAGTGGTTTTCCAACAGCTGTCTTGCTTAGTCCTTCAGTGAACAGGGGAATTTTCACTGAAGTCCTATCAGGGGAACATCACCACAGGAACTTGAAGCTCCGGGTCCTGCTTCCAAGAATCTATGAGGACTGAGGTTCATATAAGGGCCTGCTGCTGTCCTCATAGTGAGAAAGCTTCAGGAATCCTGCTCTTCTTTGGAAAAATTCTCTTGAATCTGCTCTTCCCATCCTTACTGCCCTGCACATCTCCATGCTACTGGCTTCTGGCTTCCGAATGTTCTGACATGTTGCTCACCTTCCCAGGGCCCTCCTATACCTCCTAAAGCCCTCCAGTTCTTCCAGATTTCAGCTCTGGGTCTCACAGCCTTTTGATCTTATTTCTTCCTGGCTTTTGTCCCAGGTTTGAGTCTTTAGCCATTCGGGGCTGTTTTCATTGTTTATTGAAAGTTTACACACCCCCGTTTTCTGCTTCTATCATCAGCGGACGTGTTCCTTTTTCCCTGACTCCTGTCCATCATTCCAGACCTAACTCTCCAAAACGTGGTAAGGGGCCCTGGCCTTGTGTCTACTCATGTAGCTGTGCATCAAAACCTCAAGGGCCGTGTATTCAGCTTAGTCTAATGTTCTCATCTGGAACTTTTGGCCCTTGGGGGAAGGACTGTCCTGTTCCAGTTTGACCACTGTCCTAAGCTGTAAGTGAGCTATGAGCTCACTTTTGCCAACATGCAGGCTGCCGGAGCCAACACTCACCTCCTCCTCTATAGGTCAACTATTGAGTGAGACACTGTTCCCCATCTGATAATCCCGAGGTCACATAGCAACAGGTGAAGACAGCCATCTGCCCCCATCTTGCTGAAATTATGAAATGAGCCCATCTCTAAGTTTGCTGTCTCTGCCCAGCATGTTCCTTCCTGCAGAAACTATATGAAGTGTCTGGTTGTGGTTTCCCTCACTCTCTGTCTCAGAGTCTCTATGATGCTTCCTTCCCCACATGGCCCATAGGTTCTCCTGGGAACCACAGTAAGCTATTTTTTTTATACATTCCCTGAGCTGCTGGTCCTGTCACTCTTGAATAATAAAAGCCTACACTTGCTTTTTGAGATAGAGTTTCACTGTGTAGTCCCTGTTCTACTTGAATTCACGATCCTCCTGCCTCAGCCATCCAAGTTCTGAGATCACAGGCAGATCTAATTAGACCTGGAAAACAAAAAGCAGTGTACTGTGGCTGGATGGGCCCCTTCAGGCTCCTGTTTTGCATGGCTGTCTCTCAGTAGGCAGTGCTGTTTTAGAAAACTATAAAAAGTACTAGGGAAAGGTCTTGGAGCATAAAACCCAGACCCTGGTTCAGGCACTATTTGTCTGTGCTTGCCAACCTACCAATACACAAGATGCCTCAGCTACCTGCTCCTGACACTGTGAATTGAGCCATTCTCCCAGGTTTCCCTGTTTGGGTGGAGTGAGATCTCCTGAAACCCCCAAGTCAAAACAAACTTCTCCTGTCTTAAACTTGCTCAAGACACACAGCAGTTCTAGAGTAATGGACATAGGAGGTCTTCCCATAAGTTTCCATCATTCTCTCTTGTGCTCATAGTACTTGAGACACAGTGCTTGGTTCAGAGTCTGGTGGGGAAAGCAGGTGGCAGTAGGGTTCCCAAGGCCCAAGGGTAGCCCTTGAAGTAGAAGAAGTCCTCAAGGCCCATGGATGCACAAGATGTTCCTGCATGATCCAAGCTACTCTTTCTGCTCAAGGTTCTGGTAGCTCACCCTCCATTTACTAGTTAATCACACATCCTTAATGCTCTACTTTCTTTTCATGTTGCCAGGAATATGGTGGGCCACGCATTTCCAGTTCCAAGGACTAAATTATGCACAGCATGGTCAATTTTATAGCTAAGGACAGCCTGTTTAATGAATGATTGCTGTGCCTTGCGACAGCAGGGTATATGTCTTTTTGCTAGGCTTCTGACTCTGGGGGGGCAAGGGCTATATCTATCTAGATTTGTTGTTGCATCTTCCCAATGTATTGTTTGCCGAGAAAGTGATCCCATGAATCCTGGCATGGCACAGAAAGTGGCTGGTATGGACAGTGCACTCAGGATGGGCTGAGGGGTGACCAGCCCTGGGTGGGTTCTTCTGTTCAGGGCAGTCATTCTGCACCTGTGGCATTGGAGACGTGTTGAGAGGAAGGAGATAAGACAGCTGGTGACAGTGAAATGAAAGAGTGAGGAGACAGGAATCTTGAAGTAAGGACGGAGAATGGAAATGTGTCACATGGCAGAGACCATCAGGACTGTGCTTTGCAACAAACAGGCTTGTGTCTCTGGACAATGTCAGAATTCACTGAATAGCAATGAACACACAGAGCACATTGGTTTCATTGGCTGTAACTTACCAATAGTTCTGATGGCAACCACAGTCTCTATTTAATACCATCTTAACTACCATACATAACACACAAGTGTGTATTTGTAGTTACAGGCTGGCTGCAGTAGGGTTAAAGAGGCTAGACCATGGGGCTGGAGAGCTGGCCCAGTGGTTAGGAGCACCGACTGCTCTTCCAGACGTCCTGAGTTTAAATCCCAGCAACCACTTGGTGGCTCACAACCATCTGTAATGGGATCCAACGCCCTCTCCTTGTGTGTCTGAAGACAGTGACAGTGTACCCACATACATGGGTTATATATATAAGTAAATAAATAAATATCTTAAAAAAGAGGTTGGACCATTAAGGGGAAAAGTCTTATGAGGACCCAGAAAGAGCAGTGAAGCAGACACAGTTGGATAGATGTTAACAAACTCAATTGGATATGTGCGTAGAGTGAAGCATCAGGATGTAAAGAACCTCTATGCAGGTACAGCAGTAGATCCAGATGATTGAACACGGAATGCCTGAGGGCAACCCAAGTTTAATGCACCAGTGTGCCAAGCAGTCGGTACCAGGCCCAGTGGGGCCCAGTGGAGCCCAGTGGAATTAGGAGTTTTCTGCCTGTTGGTTCCTGGACAGATACACTTACCTGTTAGGAGATGAAGCATTCTGTCACCATCATAGTGTTAGGTATCCTTTACTATGGGGTCTGCAAGAGGGTGTCATATACTTCCTTGGACTGCTAGATGTGATGAGTTTTAAGGCATGGTTTTTCAGATAGAATTTTTATACAGCTGCATGACCATATAAGTCCACTAAGCTTATGGGTGGTGCATTTTTATAGAAAAATGTCACTCATCAGTATGGTGCTCATGGGTAGTCCTGAGGAGACACGTGGCAATGTTATTTTGCCTCAGATCTGCATTCACACGGAGTTAACTTCTGCTTATAAAATGGAGTCACCCAGAGCAGGGCATGATATGAAGCTACTTTCCCTCCCAACACGGAGTCACTTAGAGCAGGGCACAGACTCCCTGACACAGGCACTAAGAAGAACCTCACCACCTTTCCAGTTTCAACTGCATGGTTGTGATGGCCAAACATCATACAAGTTCTTCAGGGAAGCCTGGATTCTCAAGTGCTCAAATGGCTAACAGCAAGTTCTCTGTTGCCTTCTACTGCTGCATAAATTTTCCCTCTTGGCATAAAGATAAAAGAAAAGCACAGGACCTTCTAGAAAGGCTCATAAAACAAGATGCAGAGCCACTTTGCTTTATTGTGCTTGTGAGCTAGTGGCTCATTTGAGAGTAGGAATTGTGAGTCTGTTCCTAGAACTGACCTTCTTCATATTTCTCCCTACTAAACATAGAAATTATGAAAAAACAAACTTAGACTTTTATTTTTTTATTTTAAAAACGTAACAATAAAGAAAACTTAAAATGTAAAGTTTTAAATTCCTGTCTTCAATTACACCACACACACACACACACACACACACACACACACACACACACACATACTTTGTATGAGGAAAGGCCAGTATGCCACAACATTTCTCAACAAACTATTTCTTGTGATCTCTCTACTGGAGTGGCTTTAATAACCGGGAAACTAAGAACCATTGAGAAGTCATGACCCATTGGTGGCCTCAAGTTAGAGAATAAAAACTAGTGAGGAAATCTCTTCTGAGGATTCTGCAGTGCTGGTTTCTGTGAATGACTCCACTTTAAGATGTGGGTATTGTATGGCTTCTGGTTTCTTACTATTACCTAATTTCTGGGGACTCACTTTGGGTGGGATGGGGGGTGGTTAATCATGACCAAGGAGTTGTTTCCATTCTTAAGACTAACTCTGGAGACATAGTTGAAAGCTAGTACCCAGAAATTCCCCAGAGACTGGGCAGCTGGTGGCCTTGTCTACAGCCTGTAGATGACATCCTGAAGCAAGCCAGAGCCATTGTAGTCCAATTGCCATATTTATTAAGAATTCTTGCCTTATTTATTTCCTTTGTGTACAAGGATTCCAAGGATAGGTTTGGCTGAGAGATCTGAAGGATACTCCCAAGACTCTGTTTGGTAGTAAGCCCTGTAGCTGTAATAAAGCCATAGTACATCATCACATGCTCTTTGGTGCTAAATGCCTGACAGCATGAAGCCTAGTGGCAAGCATGCCATACAGGGAGGGCTAGCGTGAGCAGAGGCTTCTGTCACCAAGCATTTTCCTATGTCCAGAAACAGTCAACAGGTCTATCAACACATTGGCCATTAGAGATCAATTGTCAAAGAGCCTTCTCCAAGGAACCTGGAAGGGTCCTTTGTCCCCATCCTTGCTTACCAAGTGGCATGATATGGAATAGCCCAAGTTCAATTAAGGTTTGGTTCTTAGCAAAAGTAGCCCTTGTATTAAGTTAATATCACCCATGGAGGGGTGTCAAGCACCCACCAGCTGGTGAGTAGAGGCAGTCTGCTGTGCCAGTGGCTCCTATCAATACTTGGATTGCAGAGTTCCAAGACATAGACACTGCACTTGGCCCACAATCTCTCCTTGCTGCCTTTCTCCCATAGAATACCCTGTCTGCTTCTGAAAGGTTCCAGAAAATGCCATTAATTAATAAAATTTACTACCAGTGGAAGAAGGATGATGGAAGAAGGATATAATATCAACAGTGTTGATTTCTAACAAATGTACTAAAGGCTTGTTTTATTAATGTCTTCCTTCCTTTCTTTCTTCCCTATATCCTTTCTTTCTTCCCTATTTCCTTTCTTTCTTCCTTCTTTCCTTTTTTTCTTCCTTTCCTTTTTCTCCTTTTTCTTCAATTGGTATAGAACTTGCTGTTCATGTCAGACTGGCCTTTAACTCAAGCTTCACTTGCCTCAGCCTCCTGAGTGCTGGGATTATAGGTGTGAGCTGACAGGCCCCGCTTATTTCCTCTTTTGATCTCTAGTTAGTTTTTCTTTGGGGAAGAGAGACTTGGAGCATTAGAAGAAAGATGCTAGTTGTGCTGGCTCAGGGTGTTTACCCCTCTGTCCTGGCTAGGCATGTCCACTCTGGCTGATGAATCTGTGAGCATGAAGAGCTAACAGAGGGTTTTAAGCAAAACTTCCATCTGACCCCAGCCTATATTCTATGAATCCTAGTTGGCTTATTGCTCTGGCCCTGCAAATGGCTCCCCGCTTCATGTCTAACCTGGTTGAGAACATCTGGTATTAGAAAGAAAGGTAAAGGAGAAGCAGGAAGAAGATGGAAGGCATAACATAAATGATGACCTCAGGGGTGTAACTGAATGTCCAAGGAAGCCCCTTCTCGATGGAGACCCCACCTTCCGTGGTGTGGGGAGTCTTGTTCCACCCACACTTACCCTGTCCTCTACTAGGTCAACCATGGCCTCCCTATCATGGAGATCTTGGTACCTGCAAAGCCTTCCTTTTACTAGTAGATGGGATTGCTTTCAGCCAGTACCACTTGAATGACAGTCCTTTATCATTCAACCCAACTGCTTCTTTTGAAGTTTCTAGATTCCTAAAAGCCAACATGGTGCCCTGAGGAGGGAGTGAAGAAGGCACCTTAAGGCTGAACAGTTTCCTTTCTTCCTAAGAACAAAATATTAGAGGTTTCTCAATCAGAGATGGCACTAACATTTGTAATATTTGCATCAAATTCTCAACTGAAGTCTTCAGTCCTCACTAGTCCTTGTTAGAATGTAAATTTTTCTAAAATCATCAGGTGTGGAAATCAGAACTGACAGGCTGGGGTCGAGCATTCTAGTTATCTTTGCTGGCACTAAAGATTTATGGAGTATTAGGCAAGTTTGGGGGCAGTGATCCCTTGGAGAGATTCCAATAGAAAGAGGGTTCCCTGTACTAAAGAAACGCCTTCCACCACTCTTGCTAGGATATCTCTCCAGGGATAATAGTTCTCTCACTCTGGGGAAAGCAAATTTATATTAAGTGTAACATTCTATTACTGGTGCCCAAGTATGTCTGCAGCCAGCCAATGGGGAAGGCTCCTGAAAGAAGACATATGGTGATCCCCATGATGGGAACCCGGGAAGGAGGGCAAGAGGGTCCGCCTATTAAAGGACAGGGTGTGTGTGGGTGGATGCTAGGGGTATTGCATTGGATGAACGGACAGAACGTTCAAGAGAATTCTGAAGCACTGTAGAGACCCAAGGGACATGTACATTCAGACTCATTGTTTAACATGTTTGGTCACAAGACACATTTGGATGGGCAGGAGTGATGGTCTCCTCAAAGATACAAGACACAAGGCCCTGGCTAAGACAGCCCTCCTTCTTGCCATGGCTGTTTGCTTTGGAATGATGGAAGACAGCTGCAGCCAGCCTGCGGGAGCCTACCTGGAGGTGCTGGTGAGAGGTGATGCTGTCTTGAAGCAGGTGAGAAGCCTTTGTGACTTCTAGGAAAATAATAAAAGAATGGAGGCCCCTCAGACTGGGAAATTGGGGGTCCTTCCCAGGATAGCTGATAGTGGTGCCAAGTGCTGATGGGGACTTGACAGTCACAGAGTCAGGTCTGGAAATCCCAGGCATTCCTTAAACCAAGTAACCGGCCACTAGGCTTCACTGCAGCTTTGTGCCAGACATAATGGATGATGAAATCACTTCACTGTTCTGTGACCTCCTGAGCTGACCCAGGAGGTCCTCACTGAGCCTGAATGGGCCTTGCCTGGAGCCCTGCTGAATAGTTTGAAGATGTGGAGACAATCTGATGGGCAGCTTGGACCCTGTGGGAGCGTCTAAGCCTTGGCTGCAAGCCTTCTAAGCTTGGGAGCCACGGTTACTGTAAAGTTCAGGTTTGGATTTGTCTTGTGTACATCTTCCTGCCTTTGTTGAACTTTCATATGAATATTAATTTGGGTGTGAATCACAGGTGCTATTTGTCCCATGCTTTGACATTCCAACCTGTAACATTGCTGACAGGATCAGTAAAAAGATGTCTGCATCAAATTGCTTTGACAGTTTGGGTATCCCCCGAGACACTTCATAGATATACTTCTTGATGAGAACGGACACACCAGTCAAGTTGAGCTCCGTTTTAATGCGTGTAGACATTTCTATGGAGACTTCTTCGAGAAAGCCTTGCTAATCCACAGCTACTGGCTGGATTTTCCTCTTTCCCTCCCCTTCTTCTGCTGACCTTAAAACTCACACTAGCTGTTAACTTTTGTATTTATGGGATGGTGACCCCCTTAATGAGATTGAAATGTGCAGCTCAGAAGTGCCTCTTCTCGGCTTCATCTTGAATCCACATGGTTTGCTGAGGCAGGTACCGCCCCAGCGGGGATCCCTTCTGTCACAGCTGCGGCTGCCTCCTGATTGCCTGTGACGTGTGCTGCCTTTTGATCTTGACCGTGTTCTCCTAATCATTTAATCGTTGACAACTCGGAAACATGTTTGACTGCATACCATGCATAAAGACTCAGCATGGCTCTTCTCCTGAGGCCAGGGTTTGGGCTGCATGTTCGCTGCAGCAGCAGCACAAGGAGAAATATGTTGGTTTTCTGCACTCTGTGACAGAGCGACTTGGAGATGAGGCTTGGCATAGGGAAATCTTGATAGCTCCCTCTTCTCTAGAGAGTTATAAGTAACTGGCTGGTGCTGATTGACAGCTTCCTCTGGTCAAGAGGGCAGGCAAGCAGTGGGAGCTGTTAGGCAAAAACACAGATAGATTGTGATGTTTTATGTTATGCTCTTCTTTTCTACTAAGGAATATTTACATTTTTAAAACTTAGTCATGTCTGTGTGTCTGCTAACTTCCCTTGAATCTATGTTGCCAGTGGGTAGGGCCTTTCATATTTTATCATCGATGCTGAATCAGTGAGTGAGTGAGTGAATGAACGAATGAATAAGTGGGTCAATGAATGAATAAGTGAATGAACAGTTTTACTAGTGAATGGCAGAGTGCATCTGTCTTTGGGGAATTAGCTAACACCACATGTGCATTGAGATGCATGTTGCTGAAAAAATCAGAAAAAATGCAACTCTTGTGTGTATACTTGCATGTATAGTATGTGTATATGTGTGCATATAGTATATGCTTGTGTGTGCTTGTGTGCATGTGTGTTGCATGCATATGGAGAGGCCAGAGTTTGAAATCAGGTATCCCTCTTTCACTTTATTGTTTGATATAGTCTCTCATGGAACTTGGACCCCAATTTCATCTGAACTGGCTAGACAGGGTGCTCCTTGAATCCACCCATTTATACATCCCCAGTGTGGGATTACTGGTGTGTACTGTCATGCTCACTTTTTAAATTTCGAGTAGTATCACATTGTTAGTTGCATTACAAATGCATTCACATAATGATTGTAGCCTTGGTCTGAGCAGTCCAGTCCAGTAAGTTGATGTTCCCTTGCTGCTCTAGGATTTAGCACTCTGTGTTTGACTGTTTCCTGTTGAATCTCTGTTGCCTTTTACAGGCTAAGAGTTGTCAATTTGAAGTCTCAATGTTCAGTCTGAAGGAGGCATGCTTCTACCAGCAGCCTTCTTCTGCATGAAATTACATCATCCCCACTGTGCCTGCTGGTTTGGCTACAGAATGGAGTTGGTTTTGACTAGAAAACCATTCTATGTTATTGTATTAATATGCGATTCACTACTGTTACAAAATACCTGAGATTTGGTACTTTATAAGGGGGGGGAGGATATTTGTTTCGGTCCATGGTTCCGGAGGTTCTACTTGTCATGGCAAATGACACCACAACTCAGATGTTCATGTGAGAAACTAACATCTCATGGTGAGTCCAAGCCCCAGAATATGGATCTAGGCATTGGCTCTTGTATAATAATCCACTCTAAAATTGATTTCAGGATCAATAGTTGTCTAAGAGCTGCCATAATTCCAATGGCCAGTCTGCTTTCATGGCCCTGCATTGGTTCCCTGAGGGCCATACTTGTAGCTTGATGAACCACAATCATTGTTCCAGGAGAGGTCTCCCAGCCTCTCTTCCTTTGACACTCAGGTACCACAGCATTCTGGACATAAATTCAGATCTTTCTCATGCTTTGGGCAGGGCCTTTGTTTCCATTTTCTTTTTTCCATTACAGTCTTTCTCTGACTGTCAGAGACCAAATCAAAGGCTTCAGAGAGCTCCAGGCTTTTCCCATTAGTATAGCTGAACCAGTGGGTGTCATACCTACTTTAACACACAGATGCAATCCTTGAGACTTTCTTCTTCATTTTTCTTTTTTCTCCAGTTTTACTCACTTGCGAAATGAAATGAGATTCAGAGAAAGTACATCTTTAAGTTATTAAAGACTAACCTTGTCTTGTGATGTTTGAATTTAAGGAATTCTTTTTTCTGAAAGTCACTTCAGAAATAAACAAAAACTGTGAAGTTATTAAGAAACAGTCTGTCTGCCATTATCTCTTTTTTGCATATCTCCATCACAGCTCCAATTTGTTACACACATGCAGAACTACATTGTCTGATACTTGTGTTTGGAAAATCGGCATGCCGTGTTCACATGTAGATGAAAAGTTATTTTCTTAGAAATTTGAGTAGCAGAATCATCTGTCAATAATCTTTCAGAAACAAGGCAAAGGACCCCAGGAATGTGAGCACAGAGAGTCACTATTACTATTTGAGACATTATTCTCAACACCTGTCCCAAACTAAATAAAACATGATCAGCCTGGGCAGTAACTCCATCACTCCCACATCGACTGTTATCTCAGGGATATGAATGCACACATCTTCCAGTCATTAGGGACACATGTCAAATTGATCATACTCCAAAATCTGTATGATCAAAAAGTTCTCAAGTAATTTTAGCCCCTGACATAATCCACTTCTCAGTTTCGGGGCCTTTTAAGCCATTTTCCATGAGTACTCGAAGAAAGTCACCCATGTGTGCAGAGCAGAGTCTGGAATGCGAAACATCGAATAGTCTCAGAATGCAGAAGAGGCTCCTATTTCAAAACAAAGCCAATATTTGGGTTTTCCCTGGCTGTTCAACTGCACTTGTGCACAAATGTCCTCATTGCAGGCTTCTAGTTCTTTGACTCATAGGATTGGAGCAAGGGTCAATGTCTCTGCTGATTTTATGGTTCAGTTGTCAAACATCTGTAAGCTGTATGAAAGAGGCCATTGCAGCTCTTCGATAAAACTTTATAGCTATTTATTCTCATGATGGAGGAAAGTAGCCTTATCATTTGTTCTATGCAGGTCTCATTTGCAACTGTGCTCTCAGGTCCCATTTCTTCACTACCCCAAGCTTCTCTAATGTGCAAAGGGGGCTCTGCAACACCATTTCTTGATTCTATTGAATCCCTTCCTTTCTCTTCCCCAGTCTCCTCTGCTTGAAGTCGGAAGGAAAGAAAACCTAAATGACATTTTGAAGATGAGATCTTCACTTTGTTTGGGTTTCTAGGGACAGGGACTACACCTAAGTTTTTATGCATTACAGAGCACATGATCCATCTCAGATCAACATTCAGCTACTGGAACTGAGGTCAGGGGAGCTGTAAAAAAGCCACAGGGACCCAGAGCACCAGCCTTCACTAGGAACCACACTGGAGGAAGGCTGTGTTGGGTGCTAAGGGTACATATAAACAAGTGCCCTGGGAGATGGGCAGACAGGGACAGTGTCAAGGAGCTGGCATAGAGGTCAGCAGCACTGAAGGAGCAGGTTAGAAAATGACAAGAATAAGGAGATCTCACACAGAGGACACAGGGAGGCTGTGGATGGGGGTCTTAGCTCCAGGTATCAGGCTGCAATTAATAAGGAACAAACAAGTCAGACAAAGATGAGCTCCTGGGCTAACCCCATGAAAGTGCCCCTGGACACAGGGTAGGACCAGCAAAAAGTGAGTGTAAAGAAAAAGGCAGAACTCAGGAAACGAGTAAACAAAAGATTACAAGTAGAATTTACTTCTGCAAGTCACTGCTGAGCTCTGGAAAAGATATTTTGAGATCAAAGCCGGGGAAGGAGGGCATTCAACAGGAAAGGGACCAAATAACAGTTCAAACACCCCAGAGAGGTAGACAGCTCCTTATTCATCCAAATACTCATTCCTTTCATCATGTATATTCTTGGAAATTGGGTGGATATCCCTCTAGAAGGATGTTAAAATATTAAAATGGCAATACCTGGTTTGGGGATGGCAATCTACCAGGTCATGGTGGCTAGAATCTCTGTACTCCTGAGGACATTTAAGATTTTTTTTTCTCTCTGTTCCTGCTGGTACCAAATGTACTGAAGGGTTGGAGCCATGGTATTGATACACCAGTCTCAGAGGAAAGACCTCTGACACTGCAGCTTGTAAAATAAAGGCAACCTGATGAGTGACCAAGGTGGTGGTGGCATTCTACATTCTAGCTCTGTGGAACACTGCTGTGACTGCTGCCACACATCTACAGCCATAGCTTCTCCACAGCATCTTGTTTTCCTATGCAGAATGGCAGTGCAGTGAATTCTTAGTCTATCCAAGGGATACAAGTCAAGGGCACGTCTAAATATAAAATCAGGGTCATTCAGAGCATCTGACAGGTGTTTCCAAGGTGGGACATGGTGACAATAAGTCTAGACACAAGGAGCAAAACTAGGGAGCTGAAAGCGAAGATATCATTTCTGAGGGACTGGAAAGCCTCCAACGCTGTGGGATCTGCAGACCGCTGGGACAGTGATGTCCTGTGCTGTGCCTTCCACACCCACCCTCACCCATCTCTTCCCTCTTCTTTATTCTTCCTACTTCCTGCTGCCTCCCATGGCATTCTGGGAGATAGGACACATTCCCTGCATGGGATCATTTCCCACCCTGCTCCTCTGATTTTTCGCAGCCCAGGTCTGGAGACCACCTTGAGGGGTGACAGGGTAATTCAACTTCCAATCTCATTTAATTCTTGCTCTTTCACTGGAGACAACCAACAAGACACCAATTAGGGGCAACAAGAGGCTGGAGGGAAGCTGAAGTTGGCTACTGTATTGCCTGTGTGTGTTTTCGCATTTAGTTCGAACTTCAACCTGGCCTCTCCGCCTTTGGGAGCATTTAAAAAGAAATAAACTCCATCTCATTACCATCAGATACAATGATGGGGGAAACGGGCTGGAAAAATCCTGCATCTTTCCTGAGCCCTATTTTGCTCTTACAAAGAGAAGGGCAAATTCTTTACTGCTGTGCCAGTCAGCTATTATGTTTAACAATCTAATTAGAAAGGCCGGGTAGCCTATTCCCATTGTAAAAGCTAAGACAGCACACACAAGCACATCCAATTAGACAGCTGTCCTTTATGATTTGAGCTGCCCTCTGGCCAGGTTCTAATGAAGGACCCGTCACTCCAGCCCCTCCCTGCAGCCCCAGGAGATGGGCTTCATCCATAAACTGGGCCAGCTGACAGTGGTGGGGCACTTGGGGCTGAACATTCAACAGACAACCATCTGCACAAACTTGTTCCCTGACACATAGTAGGACACCTCTGAGGCTCTGGTCCGGCCAAAGTTTAATAACCTTTTGACCAGTGGGTGCTTTTCCCTGTATACAACCGAGAGGCATAATCTCCTTTCAGACTGTGGTGGCTGTGCCTTGCTTGCGAAGGTCAGACTTCAGATAACAGGTGGCTATAAATCAGAACCATTGCTTCCACTCTGACTGTTACAGTCTGCACGCCAAGGATGTACATAAGCTGAAACAGAGCAAGAGCTCGATACATTGAGCTGAGTACTTGCCAGGCTGTTTTCCCCCCTCCAACTACGTATGGCTTGAATTAAGGCTCCCTGTGTCGAGCAGATTTCTTACTGTGACTTTGTCATCTGTTTAGTATTTGACATGTCCCACAAGGCAGTTGTGGTTATTCACAAGTCTATTAATTAAGAAGAGATCTGGTAGAGGACCTACTAAGTGGGCTGAGGGATACATTGGAAGGTGCACATTCAGAAGCTGGGTGCTCTGTCTGCAGGCTTTTTGTCTACATGGGTAATTGTTGGAAGTCAGTTTGTGGGTGGGGGGCAGGGATGTGCTTTTTTAAAATGTAGGCCCAAGAAGTTTTGCATTAAGAACTGGGATGTTGCTGTGTAGGGATTGAAACCACTTTAAAGCTGGGTTTTCAGGGGCTGGAGAGGTGGCTCAGTGGTAAAGGTTTTTACAGGCATAAATTGAGACCCTCAGCACCCATATGAAAGGCTAGGTGTGGCAGAGCACAACTGTAACCCCAACAATGAGGAATGGGAGTGGGGACTAGATGCTGGTGGCTTAATCATCCCCCAGTCTAGCTGTATCTGCAAGCTTCAGGCTCACTATAACTATAATCGTTATATGTCCATGTGCACAGGCACGCACACACTTACACACACATCTACATTTTGACTTACTGAAAATGCCC
Organism: Micromys minutus; assembly: GCF_963924665.1. NCBI lineage: Eukaryota > Metazoa > Chordata > Mammalia > Rodentia > Muridae > Micromys > Micromys minutus. The sequence continues at coordinate 60,615,612 of NC_137981.1, read as the reverse complement.
ATTTTTCCATGAACCTGGGCCTCAACAAAGCAGAAAAATACGAAGGAAATTTAAGTTTTGGGTGGAAGAACAGACCATATTTAATCTACTGCAATTTGGGTAGGGGTGGAAACTGAGACTATCTTCCTACTCCTGAGTAACTTAGGGCCAAAGCGATGTTTATGTCAACATATTTAGTCCCAAACTTAATGTTTTCAGATCCATATAAAAAAAGGGGGGGTGTTATCCTTGAGAGACTATGTGGTTCATTTGCAAATTTATCCTGCATTTGTAATGTAATGTTCCTTATCACTGAGACCAAAGGACGCACAAAGTACCTTAAGTGGGGTTGTATCTTCGATCGTGGTTTGAGGGGATATATTATCATAGCAGAAGACAAAAGTAGCAGGTGGCTTTTGGTTGTGGGACTCCTTCCCTCCACATACCTCAGTATAATGGGGGAATTCTAAGCCCTCAAGCCCCACCCTCCACTGCCAGTGAAGAACTTCCTCTGGTAGAAAGTTTCACAGCCTTCCCAAACAGCACTGTTAAACGTAGATTAGGCATTCAGCTGTGAGCATCCGTGTGTGTGGGGGGGGAGTGGGGGGTGTCACTTCAAATCTAACCCTTAGTGAATGTATCTCATAGTGTCACTGTGCACTGGTGGCAGAAGTGAGAAATGCTGGATAATAGCAATCGCTCTCTTGTCCAGGGATCACCTGAAGCTCTTTAGTCTGGAAGAACTTGATTTTGAAACAATGTTGGAAAACAGGTGCTGTGAAATTGTGTTTGCTGAACACTTTTAAAAAATGAGCCTGTTTTTGCAAAATTGTTCTGCCTGGAATTGTTCCCAGTAACACTAGGCAAAGGGCTTTCTTTTCAGTAATGGGCATCTAAAATGGCTCTACAAACAGGCCAGAACTAGTTACAGGGCATGGAACCAAGCACCATTTTCTGGGTTTGAGACATCAGGTACACAGGGCTTAGCTGTAAACTGTATTCTTACAGGTCAGGCATGAATGGGAAAGCCATTGGAGGAAGTCCAGAGCCATCTCATTAGCAGATGGAAGATTCCTCAGTGTCAAATCAGTTTGCACACAAGTACTTATGTGGAAGAAAGGAGCATGTGTAAACTTCACTGTGGCTCCCAAGAGGTTATCATCATATCAAGGAGGTGGGTATGGGAGCTAGGAGAATACAGCCAGTTTCTTACTCTAGTCAGCTTTCGGTGCCCTGAGAAGTCAGAGCCTCATGTCAGGAACCACTGTTTCTCCAGGTCTTAAGATGTTCTTTAAGTAGCTAGAGTGATGACCATAACAAATCTCATGGTATAGCTTAGACCAGGATGAATAAATAGAGACTGGGAAAGATAGTTCTAGGTTCGAATGGTGAATCTGACGGAGTGGAATTTAAGGGGACCCAAGCAAGACTATGCTTGGATCCTGAAATTTAGATGCCAAATTGTCAACCAAGGCAAATGAGCCATTGCAGCCTACTGGGAAAATGACTGTTGGATAAACAAACCTGGGTAAAAGAGCAGAGGTTAGGTGTTTATTGAGCCACATCTCAGCAAGTGGGTGGTGGGCCCATCTCTTCATAACCATGCTAGCACAAGGTCGAATACTATGCTCAGAGCACAAGCTTCCTGTTCACTTTCTTATCTTAGTTTGTTATTATGATTATTATTTGAATATTTTATACAATACTTTTATCACATTCTTTCCCCTCCACAAGCTCCCCCACAAAAAAGAAAAAGAAAAGAAAAACAAAACTAAAACAACTTAATCCAACCAACCAAATTAACCAACCAACCAACTAACAAATCACACAGTCTATTTTGTGTTGGCCAACTATTCCTGAAAACAGGGACAGTTGTGTTAGGTGGTAAATATTCCTGTGGACACTTATTTGGAAGAAATTAATTTTCCCTTTACTAGGAGGTATTATTTTATTTTTTTTCCTTTTAAAAAATTGGATATTTTATGTATTTACATTTCAAATATTATCCCCTTTCCCAGTTTCCCCCATCTCCTATCCCCTTCCCTCTGCTTCTATGAGAATGTTCCCCCTCCCACTCACTGCCCTGGCATTCCCCATACACTGGGGTATCAAGCCTTCACAGGACCAAGGGCTTTTCTTATTGATGCCAGATAATGCCATTCTCTGCTACAGATGCGGCTGGAGTCATCATCCTTCCATGTGTACTCTTTGGTTAGTGGTTTAGTCCTTAGGAGCTCTAGGGGTCTGATTGGTTGATAATGTTGTTCTTCCTATGGGATTGCAAACCCCTTCAGCTCCTTCAGTCCTTTCTCTAACTCATTCATTGGGGTCCCCATGCTCAGTCCAATGTTTGGCTGCCAGCATCCTTATCTGTATCAGTATGGCTCTGGCAGAGCCTCTGAGGAAGAATCCATATCAGGCTCAAGTCAGCATGCACTTCTTGACATCAGCAATAGTTACTGGGTTTAGTGACTGTATATGGGATGGATCTCCAGGTGGCCTTTCTTTCAGTCACTGCTCCACTCTTTGTCCTTGTAATTCCTTTAGATAAAAGCAATTCTGGGCTAAAATTTTGAGAAGGGTGGGTGGACCAAGGGCCTTGCCTAACCTCTGGATATGGTCTTTACAGGTTCTCTCTCCCCTTTGTTGGACAATCTTATCAGGTAATTACCTTATTTCAGATAATCTTACCCCTGTTGGGTCCTGGAAGCCTCTTGCTTTCCTGGTATCTGGAACTTGCTAGTGGCTACCCCATGTTCACCATCCCCCATTGCTACATATCTCTGTTCAATTTCCTGACCCTCTGTATATCAACCCTGTCTCTGCTCACACCTGATCCTGTCCCAGCTTTTCTCCTTTCCTTCCTCCCTTCCTCCCAAGTCCCTCCCACGCTCTATCTCCAGTGAGTTATTTCCTTCCCCCTACTAAGAAGAACTGAAACAACCACATTTTGGTTTTCTTCTTGAGCTTCATATGGTCTGTGAATTGTATCTTGGGTGTTCCAAGCTTTTTTCCTGATATCCACTTATCAGTGAGTATATACCATGTGTGTTCTGTTGTGACTAGGTTACTTCACTCAGGATGATATTTTCTAGTTCCATCCATTCACCTAATTTCATGAAATTATTGTTTTTAATAGTTGAGTAGTACTCCATTGTGTAAGTGTACCACATTTCCTGTATCTATTCCTTCATGGAGGAGATATCATTCTCAAATAGCACCTTGGTTAGGGGCTTTGAATCTATTCTCACTTCTTTGGGCTGGGATTTGTATGGCTTGCACTTGTGCAGCTCCTTTCCATCCTGTCACAGTCTCTCAGGGGAGTTCATGTATGTATTAGCCCTGCTGAATCTGAAAGATGCTCCTTCTTGGCTTCATCCACTACATTGAGCACTTAAAATATTTCTGTCTTACCTTTCATATAGATCTGAGTTTTCTGAGAAAAGGTTTGATAAAGCCATGCCATTTAGGGCTGGATGCTCCCAAGTATCTTTCTGCACATTTTCCAATTGTGTGTCTCTGTGTTGAGCAGAGGCATTAAGACCTACAATCGATAAATAATACCTCAAGAAGCCAAAAGTTTCTGTACTTGAAAGGACATTATTGCTCAAATAAACTAATAGCCTACAGAATGGGAAAAAAACCTTCATATATTATATACCAGGCAGATTAGTATCTAGAATATACAAAGAAGTAAAATAAAATAAAATAAAATAAAACCCTGCCTGCCAAGAAAGCAACCCAATTAAAAATGGGGTTTTTCAAGAGCTTCTGCATCTTACTACAGAGACACTTGTCCAACCATGTTCATTGCTGTTCTAAACATAACACCCATAAACTTGAAGCATCCATCAGCTACTGAATGGAAAACAAAACTGTCGTACATTTACACTGTAATATTACTTAGCTGCTTAAAAATGAAATTTGCAGGTAAGTGGATAGATCTAAAACAATCATCCTGAGTGAAGTAACCCAAGATGAGAAACACAAGCATTACATATTCGTCTTCTATGTGGATCTTTAAAAGCTTTAGGTATGTGTTTTTTATTCAAATAACCATATAGGTTAGGTAGCTAGTAAGGGACAAGGAGTAGGAGAAGTTTTCTAAAAAAGGGGGGGGGGGAATCAAATATACTGTTATAAAGATTTTAAAGGCAAACTAGATTTTAAAGATTATATATTGAAGGGAATGAAATGGCAGAGAAAAGAACATGAAGAACAATGAACACAAAAGACTATTTTAAAAAATGGAGATCTACTACTGTAAAAACTTCCTTAAACATGTTCACATATGTAAGGAATTCAAATAGAGTCACCATATAGTAGGAGTGAGGATGTTCCTACTAGACATCTTATACCACCAAGTAAAACCTCAAGTGTCAGAAATAGGTTATATCTTATTGATCCAGTAGCCAAAATAATTCCCTCTATCCCCTAAGCATTATGAGATGGTACCAAGGCTATTTGTTATCCTACATAACCTGATGGAAAGGCCCTATTGCTGAAGATAACATTAAACATGCCTTATTTAACATGGAGAAACTGAGCTGGTACCACCTAGAAGATATACTACTATTCTTGATGCTAGGATGTACTATGCATGCTGCCAGAGGAAAACGTAATCGTCAGTATCACCCATTTGCAAACACTCAGACTTCGAACAGTGTCTGTAAGATATAATGGTGCAATAGCAACACAGATATGTTTGGAAAAACCAACTAAGTTTGAAACTTGATTTAAGGCCTATTCCATGAAATGGAACCCATACCTGAAATTACGAAAGTAGCCAAGAACCTGAGAGTAGATGGGTCATGAACCCTAGGGGGGAAAATCCACCATTATTTTCTGTTAAATGAATATATCATTATAGTAAAGCCAATAGCATGCTGCTATACTCAGATCAGTGGCTCACTCAACCCTCATCAGGGAAGCTTATTCTTTCAGTAGATAGTAATACTTGTTCCCTCTTAATAACTGCCTCACAGCATGAAGCCCATTTTCATTTTGGCAATATAACAGGTTCTGGGGTAAATTACTGGGGTCAAAGTTGCAGGGGCAACAAACAATGAGAAATAGCATTTGTCCCATTGTTTCTACCCCCTCTTTCCTTCTTCCTTTTCTTCTCTGCTTTTTCTTTCTTCTCTTCTTGATTTCATTCTGACTTCCACACTTTCCATCCATTTTTTTCCAGGATGTGATATGACTATAATATGACTATACAGTCTCTTAATGCACACAATTAGGGGGCAAGTGACTCTATTCTGGGTCAGGAGGCTCATGGTAGTCAGTACTTGTCAGATAGCACTATGTGACTTGAGCCTCCAACTAGCTGTTATATTTTGACCATTTGGACACAAATTTGGTTATGTTCCCTAAACTCACATGTTTTGTTCTTAATGCAGAACTACTGAGATATGGTAGAACTATAAGAATTTGACATTCTCACTAAGGTAGAATTGAATGGAGAACCACCCTCCAAGTGGACTAATGCTGATCTTTGAATGGATTAGTTTTCTGGAGGGATACCATTATAAGAGCGTGTGCCTAGTCCGTTCCCAATATCCAACCTCTACTCTTGTCCTGTGACCTCTCTTCATCATGATCTCTTTCTCTATACCACCAGTTGTCATTGGACCCTCATAGGTCCAAGTTGATGCTAGTGCTGTACTCTTAATGCTACACTTCTATGAATAAACTTGTTTTCTTTATAAAATACTCAGCCTCAAGTATTTTGTTATAGAAATATAAAATGTTCAATGCGTGGCCTTGAAAAAAATGTTAAAAACAAAGGAAACATCATACGTGCCTCAGTTCCTCCATCTCTAAATGAAGCCTAGTAATTGTATGCATCTGCTTTCATAGGCCGTGAGTCCACTGAGATTTTTATGTAAACCTTTCAGAAGACCTATTAACACTTCTTCAGGACTGGGTGCACAGCCTCATACCTCATGCTGGGCCACATGTTTTAGGTGAAATTCACTTGCTCATAAAATGATAGAGCTGGAAACAGCTTTCTTGCAAAGTTACAGAAAACTATAAAGCATTTGGGTGATGTGATAAATGCTGTTGAAAAGATATTCAAATTGAGCTTGGTCTAAGTTGGTGCTAAAGGAATATGTATGTTAGTGAAATCACTAGAGAAACCAGTGTAGAGGCATCTTAAACTAAAAATAGCACTTACATATGATCCTCCTAGTGTATATATTCACTCCTAAAAATAAAGAAATATAAAATCCTCACATTCACACTTAGTGCCATTCTATTCCTGATGGGGGGGGTGGCCAGCTTAAATGTACAGGAACAAAGGAATGTATAAATAAGATGATGGTCTGTCCCTGAATAATCACATCAGTTAGAAGATGATGAAGAGGGCAGAACTGCCCTTGATTATGTAGAAAGCATCCTCTCCCCAGCCTCTGGTGAATACATACCCTCAATGGTGCAGCCTGGCAGACTCAGACTCAGCTGTTCCAAATTGATGCAACTGCAGCTCTGTGTCACACAGAAGTATTCAGGTGAAGTGTTTCTTGGGCCATTTAATAAAACACTGGAGCATGAGTTTAGGTAGTTTTCTCCAAAGAAGTACTCTCAAAGTTTTAACATCCTTGCTTTCTTCAAGCTACAACCTTTCTCTTCAGTATTTCCTGCCTCTAAAGACTGCTAAAGAAAGCCAATACCATCTTCTCTCCTAGCTAACTTTTGTTTGCTTCCAAATGGGTCTCTTTCCAACTTAGACATGTTTTCTTATACTTCCTGAAATAATTTATTCTTTTTAATTAATCTCAAGAGTCATCTTCATTCTGACTGCCTTATGTTGGTAATACTATAAGACTTTAAAATGCACTAATTTGTACATTTAGTCATGACTATAAAATTCTTAAGTTATAATGAGAGCATTCGCGAGTGCACACACACATACATACGCACATACACACACTTACTTTATATGCAGTACCTTCTGGAAAATGCTTCTCCCAGACTCTATCTCAACCCTGCCCTTCAACATCAAAGCATGTTAGAATGGTAAACATCTTAAGGCCCCATATTTTTCATCTCTGTCCAGAAACAGATGCACAGAGTGTTTAAATGCTGGGACTTTTTATATAGATAATTTGCATGAAAATGATCATAAAACTTACTTTAGTATACATAGGAAAGAAAATAAAACCCCATTAAGTTTTTTTTTTTAAAGGCTTATAGATTGAAAACACATTTCTAGGTCTTATCATTCAAACAAGAGATTTCACTTTACTGTGAAAAGAATTGCAAGGTACACAAGCAGGAGCCATCAACCAATTCTCTAGTTATGCATTTGATAATTACACACATTTGTAAGTGAATTGTAAATACCTGTATTAAAATGGCTTGAATAATGCCATCATTAAGACTAATTTGTGGAGTCTGTCTTCCTCCTGGTCCCTGGGACTCATACAAAGAAAGTCGTGTGTGTCTCCAGAGGCTACAGTTGAAGTCCTGCCCATATCATGGGAGGATCTTTCTTCAAAGTCTTTGAACAACTGTGTTCCTAGTAGGATGGGGTTTTCTCTGGAGCTACTCCATTAACATGAAAATAATTATAGGAAGCATTGAAGGGAAAAGAGGCATTTCAAGATAACATCATTCTCATAGACAGACCTTAGGGGCTGGGTCCTACCTTAGTGTGCACATACATTAGCAAGTGTACTGGGAACTGGTCACTGGGGCTTTGGGGTTAAAGACTAAAGGGAATTCATTCTCAGTAATGGTGGAGAGTGCCAGGGATTTTCTCTCATCCCAAAGTAAGGTAATCCTCTGGACTAAGAAATTAAAAAAAAAAAAGACTGAAAATGTGGCAGGCAGCATGAGCAGCCTTCCCTTAGTCTGAGGGCAACGGTGTTTGTAAAGGATGGATTCAAAATGGCTGCTTTCTAAAACAACTTTCCTATTAAGTAATGAAGGTGGGCAAATGATCAGTTGGAGTGGGAAAGCATATGAATAAAATAACAATGGGGAGGAGATACAGAGTCATCTGAGAAGAGGGAACCTCAGTTGAGAAAATGCCTCCATACAATTAGGCTCAGGGAAAGTCTGTAGGGCATTTTCTTAATTAGTGATTGATGGGTAAGGGGCCAGTTCACTGTGGGTGGGGTCAACACTGGGTTTTATAAGAAGGCAGGGTGAGCAAGCCATGAGGAGCATGACAACAAGCAGCATCTCTCTATAGATTCTGTATTTACTCTTGCCTCTAGGTTTCTGCCGTGTGAGTTCTTGTCCAGATTTCCTTCAATGGTGGACTATAGTATGAAGTGTAAGCCAAATGGACCCTTTTCTCCCTACCTGGGGTTTGGCCATGATATTTCATCACAGCAATAGAAATCCAAGAAAATGTCTAAATTTATCTTTCAAAGAGTCCCAGGGCATTGCTAACATAGGAAACACAGACTCCTTTTAAAGCCCAGTCACCCCAAATGATATTCTAGACTCACTGGGAAAGTACCTATTGTGTTGTTTTTTATGCCAGAGATAATATCAGCATGTAGCACATGGAACTTGATCAAGTACGAGGGAGGTGTTTAACACTGACTGAACGGGCAACTTGTTTCAGGTCTACCTTTTCCTCTGAGTGTCTGTACCCAGAAATGCTTGGTAGTTTGAACTACGCACCATTGTGCTAGCTTTATGTTGCTGTGACAAATTGTCCAAGAGAAACAACTTACAAAGAAGAAAAGTTTATTTGGTTTATATTTTCTGAGGCTTCAATCTGCTGTCAGCTGCCTCTGTTGCTGTCATACCCTTGGCTAAGTTAAGCATCACTGCAGAAGTGTATGGTAGCGGTAGCTGCAGGCAGGCAGGCAGGCAGTAAGCAGGAAGCAAAGAGAAGGAGCTGGCCCCAGTGTCCACTCTAAAGGCATATCTTCAGTGCCTAACTTTCTTTTAGTCCATCCCATTTCCATAAGGCACTACCACCTGCCAATAGTGCCAGCGGCAAGCAAATGAGCTTAGCCTTCAGAGACTATTTAAGATCAAGCATTTTGACTTTTCTTCTTTTCTGAACGTGAGGTTTGTAGATGACACAGGGAGCCAGTGAGCTTTGGGAAGCCTTTCTGAACATTACAGAGACATCCACTTTACTGTAATTGCAGTCACTAGGTCCTGGCACATTCTGTGTTGGCAGGGGAGGGGGAGAAGAGCATCTGGGTTATTGAAATTACCACTAGCCAAGGAGAACATGGCAAGCACTACAGGAGCGATGGTGGAATGACCTCCTGGGGAAGTAAAACAGGATCCCAAGTTCTGAGTCCTGCCATGCACAATGGAATGGAGTGTGTCAAATTTTAACACACATTATCCACCACAGTATCACCATAACACATTGTTAACATGTGGATACTCTTCCCACCAGGCTGATGTGGAAACCCTGATTTGGTTCTACATTTCTAATAGCTCTCAACTGTATTCTCAGTGAAATGCACACATCCATAAAGAATATGTCTTCTGATTGTTTTCTGTATCCTTTATTCTTTATTAACATGCTTGCAGGCATTCAAGGGCACTCGCAGGTGCGTGCACACACACACACACATACACACACACACACACACACACACAGCAAATATCAGGAAACTTCAGGCAATAGATTGAGCTCAGTGGTGAGGTCAGAGGACAACCATTGCACGAAGAAGCCACTGTTACATGGCTGCTTGAAAAAGTCCCCTTTTTAAAGAGCCACAAGTCAAAGGCTGTTGAATATAGAATATGGCTATCCAGGAAGCGGGTAGGGAGAACTTATGGCATCTCTGCTTTTAAAAAAATTTATTGATTGATATAAATACATTACTTAGGGAAAATTTTTCTTTTTGGGATTTTTGATATGTTTAAGGAAAGGAGCAAGTGAGTAATGGGACAATCAGATGAACTAAAATGTCAGGTTTTATCACATATGGGCTGCATGCACTGAGGGACACATCGAAGAGCCACCAGGCCTCTAGAGTGTCCTTCATGCTGAGTGAAGGACAGCAGGAAGGTTAAGAGGAAGCTGTAGCAGAACTTTTAGACAAAGGTAACCCTCTGACCAGAGCCTGCCCCACTTAGCTAGAATTCCTATCACTTTAGGATTCGATGTCCAGGTGTGACTTTCTATCTCAAGTTTCTGAGTAATCACAGGCTCCCTTCCCTCCTGTCTCAGCATGGACATAATTTCAGCAACAGTCTCAAGTATATTTCAAGACATTGTCCTGCCCCTCAGATGTACAAAGATCAGTAGCTTGCATGCATGGAGTGAAAGACCTCCGAAGGGAGACCCTCACTCAAATCTCAGGAGAGGCGTGCACCCAACAAGGTACCGAGTCCAGACTTGCTGCAAGTTTATTGAAAGTGAAACAGAGTGAGATCTCAGGCCAGCATGCTGGGGTCGAGACTCATACACCACGCAGGGGTAGAGGAGTTCGACCCCGGCCTGAACTTGTAACGGGCTTATAAAGGCAAAAACCACAAAAGAGGAGGACAGGGGGAATGAGGAAATTCAAAGGGGCAATGAGGAAATTCAAAGGGGAAGAATCATACACTTTTTATCAGTACACCCCCGGGCACACCTAGGGCATTGAAACATTCCACAGAGGTCATCCTGACCTTCTGTGGTATTTTGGGAACTCAAAGCTCAAGAAAGTGGGATTTCCTGGGTGGGATTTCCTGGGAGCGATTTCCTGCAGAGGAAATCCCTAGGGCAAGGAATCAGTGTCCTTTGACAACCTTTTACTCTTCAGGAGCACTCATCATCTTGGGCTGTGAAGCTTCAGGGATGGACAGAGCCTCCCGCTGGGACTAAAAGACCTTGTACTCCAGAGGAGTCCTACTTGGAAATGATGGGTTTCTTTCCACCCATAATGTAGCCTTTTGTAAGCTCAGACTCACACATACAGACCTTTATTGCCTTCAGATTTCATTGTGAACCACCACATGAAAAACCTCTGCACTTTTGATAAAATTGGTGCAAGTGATAAAAAAAAAAATAAGTCCAGGCAAACCATATATAACAGAGCTTAGCTGTTCAATGGAGACTTCTTCAAAGACGTTTGCTGTGGCTATGACTACTTAGCCTATGGTGGTGTGTTAGAGTTGTTTAAGAAGAGGATCCTTTGTAACAAATGTAACCTCAGCTTTCCAAGGTGTTTAGGTCTGGGAATACTTAAAGTGCATCACTAATGACTTAGTATGACAGAATTTCTTGTTTTATATGATTTCAAGAGGGGTTGTTCAGAGGACGGGGGCAGAGGGATCCTGGTCTGTGTATTCTGGGTGGAGAGTTCAGATTCACTTCTCTATTTATTCTCTACTATTTCCTCTACAACCCTGCTTCCCAACAGTAAAAGACCCAACTGCCTTCTTGCCTTTGGTGTCAAGATTTGGTGCCAAATTATCTCTCTGTGGCTTCATTAGTATGAAAGAGATCCTCCACCAAGCCTTCATTTAAAAAAAATATTTATTACATACATGAAAGATTTTCCTTAACTTTTTATTGGCTCTTTATGAATGTCACCTCTTTCACCCCAATCCCACTTATCTCCCCCTACTCTTGCACCTGCTCTCCACCCTTGCAACTGCCCCCAAAATAAAGGGGGAAATCTCATTGTGGATGCACCTGCCAATCTCACTGTGGAAGCTGTGGCATGCCCCACTGTGTTCCATGGTATACCCTTTGTCCACACTTCTGGCAAATGTTCATTGCACTGACTTGAAGATCTGGTGGGAGTCCTCTGGATTCTGCTACTCTATCAATACTGGCTCCCCACTGGACTGTTATAGTTATTCTGTTGTTGTTCTGTGTCTTGGAGGCACTGTAGTTTGGGATCTGTAGGACTGGCTCCTTCATGAACTCTAGAAGTTAATTGATGGGGCATATGTAGAATGGGCCAGTTCAAAGACCTTGATCTAGGCCTCAAAGATATCTGAGCTGACCAACCTACTAGCTGCTCTCATATGCTGGGGCCAGCTCATGAACAACCCCCATGTGCAGGGCAAGCTCTACTATGCTGCACAGGTGAGGTTCAGGGCCCACTCTCCAGAGTACTGCAGTAGGTGAGGAGCAGCGTCAGCTCTCCTGTTCTGATGACCTCAGGGCCAGCTTTGCTGCTTGTCGTAGGTGACAAGGGGTGAGAGGGAGGGGTCACCTCTTCCTTGTCTATGTTACTACACAGAAGATAAATGGCAGCACCCATACCCATGCCTTTGAGACATGCTCATCTTGCTCAATCTGCCACTAGGGTCAGTTCTATTGTGCTGCCCAAGTAAGATGCAAGACCTGATCCCGAGTGCTGCTGCTGGTGAGGAGTAGGGACAGCTCCTGCTCTCATGACCCCAGGGCCAGGGCTCCTATCTACCCCAGTTGGAAATGGGGGAGGGCGGGGGAGGGTATGTCACTCTTCTCCATGTCCTGGGGCAGCAGCTCAGAGCAGGGACATCAATTTGGCTTTTGTTAGTAACAGATTCCTACTGCTGCAGGGCTAGCAACCTAAACATAGTCCCCAGTGGCAGTGCAGGTCAGGACCCACCATGGTCCCAGGGTCATCGACAGCTGCTCACATCAGGCTGTTCCCCTCTACCCTTGAATCTCCCCTTCTGCCCCTCTTCATTGTGCCCACATTCTTCTGTTTTTCTTTCTCTTCCATTTCTCCACCACGTACTTGTTTTGCCCTAATGATGCCTGGGATCTCTGATTGTCTAGAATTCTTTCAGTAGTGCTATGCCCAGGTACTGTGCTGCCCAGGTAAGGTGCAGGGCCCAATCCCCTGAGTGCTGCTACTGCTGAGGGGCAGGAACAGCTTCTGCTCTCATGACCCAGGCCTACTATTTGTCACACTTGTGCATTATGGCACTTGGCAGGGGTTATCTCAGGCATGGTCTGTCCTGCCCCTCCCCAGACCAGGAGAATGTAGGTCTGGTGGTCATCTCAGGCTTGTTCTTCACCTACCTGAGTGGCCCCTTGTGAAAGTCATCAGTCTCAGGTTTACTCCTGCCCTGGACCTGCAGTCCCAGGTGGATCTCTAGTCTCCAGATGTCTCCCTGCCCTGGGATCCCACCCAAGCCTGCACAGCACCATACTGGTGGTCATCTCAGGCTAGAGTTTAGGTTGAAAGTGATAAGAAGGAAAGAGAGTCAATCATATATACATTAAGTATATACATGGGAACTAAAAAAAGCTGAGAAACAGGTATGGTTTAATAGGTCAAGTTGGCTCATGTGTGCCTTACCTAGCCTTCTTCATCTCTTCTTTTCCTCTAATCTGCCTTTTTTACTTATCTATTTGTCCTTTTATCTCCATCCATCAGCATACCCACCATTCCATCCACCCACCTGTCTGTCCATCCACTCTTCCATCCATCCATCTATCCATCTATCTACCCATCGGTGCATGAATCCATAAAAATAGGTCTACAAAACATAAAATAACTAAATATCATACCTTGCAAGTCTTCCCACAGCCTCTGGATTTGTTGATCTGATTTTGATACATCCAGATCGGAATGGTTTGAGTATCTCTCTGTAACAAGAACAAAATGAATTGTTTTACAAGTTGTTGATGATGCATTCACATCAGAGAATTAAGTCTAGTCAAGGAAAAAGTTGTTTGTGGGTACCCTTAGAGGGTCACATAATAATATTAATTTATTTGCGCTCACAAAACAAGTTGCAAATCCCTATCCAAGTTTAGTTAAGCAATTGGGCATTCTGGTTCAATAAAGGCTAAGCTTCTAGGGTGTTCTAATGGGTGCATAGCTTTCTGTTTGTTTTTTTCCCCACTGAAGAAGCATTTCTATTTCATTTCAAAGATGTTACCAGTCCTTAGAGATGATCTTCAATTTTTTCAAGCTCCCTCAAATTTCATACCTTTATCAATAATTTACTTGTGGAAGTGGGTCTCCCTTCTCACACATGTAAGTAAATGCCTAATGCAAATTATGTACAGGCAGATGGCAGTCCCAGAGGGTTGTCTGGGTCTGTATTCTGCCTGCTGTGAGCACTGGCTGTCAGTGTTTTCTAGGAGGCAGGAGAAGGACTACGTTTCTTTGTTCTCATTTACTCTCTGATCCCAAGAGTCACTTTCTAACAATAGCTGTGTTCACAAAGAACCACTGTCAGGTAGAAACTAAACACTGTTCAACAGGCCCATGATACCAGAGGCTTACAGTGTTATTTATTGTTTATGCCTCTATTCTCTGGGGTGCACACATAAAACATACCCAATTTATGAGTATGTCTTCTGTTTAAGAACTGTCTGTCTTTCAGAGTACATGCTATATCTTGGATATGGAATGTTCCCCCAAATGCCCATATGCAACTTAAGAGTCTTGGCTCTTTTATTTTGGCTAGTAAGAGGTGGTAGAACCTTTGCCATGGCCCATGAAAAGTCTACAGACCACTGAACTCATATTATTGGGGGAGATTGTGGGAATCTTTGTGTCTTCCACTTTCTTCCTTCTGTGCCCTTGTGAGCAGAGAAGCTTTGCTGAAGCAACGGCTTCAAATGGGTCCCAGATCAGTGGAGCCAATGGCCTCAGACTTAAACTTCAGAGCCATGATCCAAAGTAAAGCCCTTCTCTCTATAGGTTGATTATATGCCAGGTGTGTTGTAGAGCAACACATAGCTAGCTACACCTTGCTAAGAACACATAGCTCTTAGTTCAGCAGCATGTCCAGCTTTGTGACCTGTCTGCTCTTGGCCTGAATCCTTTGTTCTGCTTTTAACAAGCATTCTCAGTATCTCAGTGGATTTCTGCATGGTACCCAGCCTGGCCCACAGCTGTCCATGGTAATGTGGCTCCCAGTTAGGATTCTTTTCTGTCATCTTTGTCTTGTCTGGAAGCTTTATCTTGTGGACACAAATCCTTTGAGATGAAATACAAAACAAAATAACGGACAAACCCATCCTGGATAAACTTTGCATTAACTCATGTCGGGGTACACATTAGATTTATGTGGTAGAAATGGAAACAAGATCTGAATAATTCCAGGTGTTTTACATTTGATCTCTTCATTTGGTTTGGGATGTTTGTGAGAAGGGCTATTATTGACTAATGAAGGAAAAGTTGAAAGATAAAATTAGTCCTCAATAGGGAATCAAATGGCTTCAGTTTCCTCTGTTTGGAAATTGACAGCTGAAAATGGAACAAAGATAAATAAATAAATAAAAATGAGTGACTCAGTGGATTAAGAAAGAAAAAGAATGTGTGACCCAGAAGACAAGGAGAAGAACACTAAAGTACTGCTCTCTATCATTTGTAAACTCACAGCTGTTGTTGCCTGAGTGGGCCTGCAGAAGACTGGACCTGCTAAAGCCAGTCATAAATCAGAGAGGGACTCATGGGGACCTATCCTACTCTGCTAAACTACAGGCTACTGAAAGGTTTTAAGGGAGGAGAAATCTCTTCAGATGTGGGTCCAGTGGTCTAGGGCCAGACTCCATCGGATAGCTCCATACTTACTTTACTGGTCACACAGATGGCCCTGATTAACTCAGTGTGTCACCAATCAAAACAAAAAGTCACAAACAAGGAAAGAGGTCTATAGCAAGGAAGAGAAGCTGGCAACCGTGGGATGGAAGTGTAACAGGGAGGTGAATGGAGTCAGATGTGTAACAATGTATGTATGAAATGGAAACAATTGTCCAAGACATATTAATCACACACACACACACACACACACACACACACACACACACAACCCAAAACACTTAGCACCCCGAACTTGGAAAATCCATTGAGCATTATGAAGTGGAGTAAATTTCTGAAACTTGTCAGACAGACCTCTCTTCCCATATGGCAAAGGACATGACATCACTTTGTGCATGTTAATGAGCTGTGACTGTGCTGAGAAACACTTTAGTACTATTTAACAACGCACACATACTCTATGCTTTATCATTTGTTAAAGCATGCAGTTAAAACTTTTCTTTGGGATTGGTCACAATCTACATGCAAATTTATTTTTAAATTTAACATATAATTTTGAAAGTGGTTGTCTGCCTTACTAAGTCTGTGTCAATTAGGCTTTATTTTTAAAATGTAATTTTACCCTTTTAAGAATTTAGAGTGAGTTCAAGTGATTCAGTTAGGAATAAATGGTCAACCCTAAAATCCTATCCTAGTCTATATGGTTGGAGACTACTAAGAGACACTGGGGTGTGCATTTGTGAGAACAGAATAGGAAGAGGAAGCTTATTCAGAACACTTCCCAAGACCAGAGATAGAACAGGCAAACACTGTCTCCCTGAAACTATGGACTAGGCAGGGCTCTGAAGGTTCAGTTGTCTTTCTGCAAATCCTGCAATTTAAATAAGAAAAGTCCTAACTAGTTGGTGTTTGAGACTGGGTGGGGCCTGTCATACCAGGTCATAGTTAGTTTGATTGTACTTAGTTTCTTCTCCACTTCTCATTGGGTAAGATAGGAGTCAACTATTTCCTGTTTTAATTTTTATATATCTATTAATATTTACTTATGTACCTGTACATGTGTGTGTGTCAGTGTAGGGTCTGTGCATACAAATGCAGGCATCTATGAAGGCCGGAGGGTGGCAGATCCCCTGGAGGTGCAATAATGGGTGGTTGTGGGCTGCCAGATATTGGTTGGGAACAGGATTTGGGTTCTTTGTAGGAGCAACAAATACTCTTAACCACTGACCCTTTTCTCCAGCTGTTTTCTCTTTCTCCTCCTCCTCCCCTTCTTCCTCCTTCTTTCCTTTCTTCTCCTTCTTCTCCTTCCCCTTCTATATCCTCCTTCTCCTTCTCTCTCTGTCTGTCTGTCTGCCTGCCTGCCCCCCTTCTCTCTCTCTCTCTCTCTCTCTCATCCCCTGTCTCCTTCCCTCTCATTCTCTCTCCTTTATTTATTTATCTGGGGTGACTTTTTTAGACAGGATTTTTTTTTTTTTCTGTGTAGCTTTGTCTGTTCCGGAACTTGGCCTGTAGACCAGACTAGCCTCAAACTCACAGAGATTTGCCTGCCTCTATCTCAGAATTGTTGGGATTAAAGTTGGCGTGCCAGCACAGCCACCCTGCTCCTACAAATTTCTTTTATGGTGTTATAAAGGATGCCTTCCAGGCCAAGCCTGCATTTTGGACATCTGGTAGGAATCTATTCTCTTTATGGTGTCTCAGTAATAAGCACACTTAATAAACTTACCTGTTCCGGAGAAAGTGTGACTCTATTGCATTCAAATACTAACAAAAGAATAATAAGAATAAGACTCTTGGACACGGGTTGTTTTCTGTCTCACACCCTTAGTACAGTACACAATAGCTATTTTAATGTCAACATTAAAACTTTCGGTTTTATAAGTAACTCTAAGGTAAGCACTCAATTTTTTTTACTCAAATAATTTGTTAATTAAAAAATGTTTCTGGGGTTAAAAAGATGTCTCAGTATTTATGAACACTGAGTTTGTGTCTCAACACCCAGAATAAGCCTAGAACTACAACTCAGAATACTAAGCAATCCTGTGGCCTCTGAAAGGCACAGGTGTGCATATCTACTAGACAAGTAGACACACACACATGTATACACACACACACACACATACACACACTCACCTAGATACCCTTATATGTAAATAAATAAAATCATTCTTTTAAAAAAATGGTTTCATTTATTCTTTATGCAATCAGTTTTAAAATTTCAGTTTTCAGTGGCAGGATAAAAATACTTTTACAAATTATAATTATTTTTTTTATCAACACAGGATCCTGGCTGGATGCGGGATTTCAGTTCCATCTCTTTTTATCTATGCCCTGAGAAGAAGGTAGAGTTTTATTCCCATTTTATAGATGAAAAAGCTCTATATAATTTACTCGAGGTCACACAGTTAAGTGTAGAGTAGCCAGGGCCACACCCTTACCTTCAGTTCCAATACCCTCCTATGCCAACCCAGAAAGGAAGCTACTCAGGAATAGCTTGTTGTCTAGGTGCAAATAAAATTCATCTAAACAGTACAGAGACCAGCCTGGTATAGCTCAGTGCTGTTGAGGGCTATATCATCTGGGAGACTATGGTCTGGATGCTTCTGTATGGCTGACATTTTGCCCATGCTTTATAGACACTCGTGGCACTGGGTTACATGTTTCGCTGTCACAGGAAGAGGTTTGTTTTGGAGGAGTCCGGGAGCAGTTTCTTTTAACAACTCAGGATTAGAGTGTGGTAATTTATGCTTTGGTGCTTAGAAGGTTTATTTTCTGTTCTGGTTTAGTCCCTTTTACAGCTTGCCACCTGAGAGGTTTGGAGAGCTCTGAGTATGCCTCAAAGGTTGGCTCTGGCACCAGCGTAACAGACATTATGCTGACGGTGGTCAGTACTGCCATTAGCAGTGAATTTAATGCAGTTATTTTCTGGTCATAAAGAGCTAAAGACTTTTGAATCTGTGATTATTTTATTGGATCCATATTTTGTTGTATTTTATTAGCTCTGGTTCCTTCGAAGGTTACATTAGGGTTCCTATGAACACATCCTTTTATTAAATTTTCATGCACACAAACTTTTGGACAAAGCTATTATTAATCAGGGTCTGTGATTTTTTTTTTCCAGATCATTTCTTAGTCTTCAACACAAATGCTCCCTCTGAGCCATGGAGCAGTCCAAAATAACTATTTTTTTTTCCTCTATGTGTATGGCCACCGTAGAAAGAGGATGTGCTGCCACTGAACATAATTATAATTATTCCCCTTCTGGGTTGCCTAAACTGTGGTGAGACAGTCTTTAGATCCCACCACATATTCCACAGGCTGTGGTATTTTATTTTTGAAAGAAGCATTTGTTTTGGTTGAATTCTTCAATTCACTTCTCATCACATATTCAAATGCATTTCTTATTTTCCAGTTCATTGTCTTCATTCACAACACTGGGGGAGGGGCACAGCTCCTCCAAAATGCAACCTTCATCTTCATCTTTCTTTGGACCATTTAAATGCTGTCCTGTGATGTAGCTGGGATTTCAATGTGAGAGGGAAACACAGCCAGATCCCTGTAAACCTTCAGTTATCAGCTCGCCAGCCATCTTGCCTTAGTAAAGCACTTGGAAACCCAGAGATGCAGGCTGTGGGGACAGAGGAACACTTTCCAATTACCGTTTTTCACCAGCCTGACCTTGAGTGCTATGAAGCCACTGTAATGGTCTTGCTAATTTGATTTCCTGCACATAAACAAACTTGGCTACTCTTTGAAGTTCCCAAGATAGGTATGAGGAGTTTCAGCTTGCAATAACTCAACCCCTCGCAGAAGGCTAATTCATCTTCTTTTTCTACTTTTTTTTAAAAAAATAAATCAGTAAAACAGAAGTTAATTAAAGTATAAACAATGGGCTGTATTGTGGCTGAGGAACCCATGCGGTTCTTTGTGTAATGGATATTACCTGATTACTTGGAGCAGGGTGGAGTTTAGGAAAGATCAGGTTACTGAGCTCTTTCCCCTCTTGCCCTGAACTTAAAAAAAAAAAAGAAAGAAAGAAAGAAAGAAAGGAAGGAAGGAAGGAAGAAAGGAAGGAAGGAAGAAAGAAAGGAAAGGCACTAAACCTACAACAGTTGCTTTATTTTTGACTCACTGGGAAGTAGATGACAACTTCCCAGTAACAGCTCTTCAGGCCCTTGGGGCTTCCTTTCCCACTCCTGTGGGCCTGACTGTGTAGGCTGGGTAGGAGCTGGCTCCTTGGGAGGCCAGTAGGGGTGGTAGAACAGCTCACTGAGGCCATACACAGAAGATATTTTGCCTTGTGAATAACACCAAGCCAGTTTGTGCAAAAGGCAGAGCTCACTCAACACCAAAATTCCTTCTTGTCCCTGAATGGGGTGGGGCAAGGCCCTGCCAGGTAATACAGACTTGGGCAACCTTCCCCTATTTCTAAACACAGGGTGGGTATGGAGGGGAACTTGGCTAGGAAAGCTGTAACACAAAGACTGGACACCAGACTAAAGCAAGGATCTCTTGGCTTTGATGTTGAGAGGGTGTAAATAAAGATGGGTGGAAGAGAAAGATGCTTGTGTGGCTGATCACTGCCCTCAGGAGCAAGCCTTTGTCTACACTGATCCAGGAGGGGGACTTAGGGTTTCTTGGCAGGTCAGTTAGGATAAAGAGATGAAATTGTTCAGCAGTAAAATCCCTGAGAAAAAAAGATACCACTATATATTGCCACACACACACACACACACACACACACACACACACACACATACACACATGCACACACACACACACACAACATAGTGCATTTCATATACGATAACTGTCATGGGTGGAAACTGCTGACCTTCCACAGCACAGAGCCAGACTAGTGTGTTTGGAAGCCCATAAGTGTACACCTGTATGTGTGTGCATGTGTGTATGTATGTATGTGTGTGTATGTGTGTATATGTGTATGTATGTGTTCTGTGTTTGTATGTGTATGTTCGTGTATGTGTACTTGTATGTGTGTGTGTGTGTATGTGTGTTTCTGAATGCATGAAGGAGAAGGTGGAATTGAGATCCAAGAAAGAGACAAAGTAGAATCATGTGAAGCCCAGGAGCAAGTGGTCTACTATGTAGGGTGCCTTAAGAGGCCCCAAGACAACCAACCCTTCCAGATGGTCCAGAAATTCTTATTTTCACTTTATCCTGAAAGAATTTCTATCACCATGGTTGATTAAATTTTACAAACAGGAGGACTCTCTTAAAAGGTCAGCTCTCCTCTTAATTGGCTATTGGGGGATGGTGCCTTAGAATCAATTATTCTAATGGAAAACTTCCCAGTACCATGTAGCTACTGTCAGCTAACTGGGAAAATCAAACATGAAGAACGTGGCGAGTGCACAGGTACCAGACAAGAGCTCAGTGCTGTCTCTGTTGCTAACTAGAGCTAAAAGCTGCAGTAAATGGGCTGAGATGAAGCCAAAGAATTCTGAGGAAATACATCATCCATTTGCAGGACTTTTATTGGGAAAGCCTGCAGGTGGAATTGGACAGCTCAGCTGAAGACAACTTCCCTGAGTCACCAGTAGCAGGGGTCAGCCCTATTGAGGAAGGGAAGAGAACTTCTCTGGGCTTCAGCCACTCTACACAGAAGTTTATGGCGATGGTGCTGCGAGGGTTCTGTCCAGACCTGGTGAATAAGCCATGTGTGTCTCCAGCCTTCACAGAGGTCTTGTCCCAAGTCTAAGAAAGAATCTACCACAAAGCCATAGGGCTCAAGGGAAATTGGCTGCTCTCCAGCTGAAGCCACATATATGGCTGTGTTCTCTAAAGATTCATATATATTTATATTTATATATATTATATATAACATATAAACATATATGGCATATAACACACATTATATAACACATATATAACAATATATATGTGAAACTTTAGAGAACACAACCACATTTTTTATATATATATATATATATATATATATATATATATATATATATATATATATATATATATATATATATATATATATACTTTCTCTCAATCTATAAACTGAAAAAAAAAAGGTTAATTATGTAAAATTAGACACCTAACCAAGAAGTAGCTCTCTGGCTATTGTCCAGTTCCTTTACCACTCAGGAGCAGAAGGCAAACCTGCAGTGTCTCACTTAGTTCTCATGAGTTACAAATCCCATTCATGCCCTGGCAGTCCTTTAGAGGGCTTTGAGTGCCCTGTGTCTGGGGTGAAATCAGTTTTTGAACAGCATCACCTAGGGTCTGTGTGCAAGCTTGGGAATGAGGTTGTGTGTAGCTCTGCAGCATCTGCACACAGGTGGCAGGGCAGTTCCAGAGGCAAAAGGCATGCTGTGTGATGAACAGGCTTGGTCTTCAGGCAGCACAGTCCTGAGCCATTCATTGTCTTGCTGTGTGACACTGGTACATTCCTTAATGTCTTGCAAGCCTCCATTGCCTTCTCTACAAAAGGAGGAATAGCAGGAGGTGACTGGTTCACAAAGTTTAGTACAAGAATTAAATGAGTTAATCAATGGGCTTCTTGGCTCTAAGGCTCTAACCACAAAGAACAGTTCACTTATGAGAATAAAACAGCACTTGAAGGGGAAAAGAAGGGTGTGTCCTCAGGGCACCAGCTGAAAAGGCATCTCTCCTCAACTCCTTCCTCTGCTTCCTCCTCCTCCTCCTCCTCCTCCTCCTCCTCCTCCTCCTCCTCCTCCTCCTCCTCCAGGTTTTACAGTTCCACAAAATGTACACATTTAAGTACTAAAATTGTTATCATATACAAAAAATATTAACAATTAACTAACAAAAGTTTTCTATTCAAACAAAAGCCCAGTGTGGTGACTTATTTTAATCTGTCTCCTAAACACTTATATTTAACTGCATCCTCGGCATCTTTGATACCAATTCAGCCTCTCCTGCATTAGGACTACACACCATCTGCACCAACACAGCATCTCTGTCCGAGACCAGCTCGGGCAAACAACTTGGGTTCCCCCAGAACTGGAGCAAGGATTGAAAGAAAAGAGACAAGTTAGTTAAAGCTGCAACATGACTTCACCCAACTTGAGACCTAAGGCTGAAGTGAAGCCTTTGTTTATTAGCCCTCTTATATGCCACTTTAATTTCATGCAGAAAGATAATATCAGTTCTGAGATAGGGTACAAGCAAGTTAAAAATCAAAGATCTTGTAACTGTCCTTTTAGAGACCCGGTGTGAAGATTAGGGCCAAATGGTGATAAAAGATGCAAGCGGCCACTGACTATCCACTGTCCAGAGCTACATTTCAAATGTAAATGTACCTTCCTGGGCTTCAGTCCTAAACAGTTTGCTTTGAAATTCAGATGCAAATATGATTAATTCTAGCCCTTAAGGGGCGCAGCACAAAAGCCAGTTTCCTGCCTATGGTCCACTTCAAGGTGTCCTGAAAAATTAATATTTCTCCACCACAAGCTGACCAGAGGTGCCAAAATGGCTCTCCCCACATCTCCTGCACCAGCACAGCATCTCCTGCACCAGCACAGCATCTCCTGCACCAGCACAGCATCTCCTGCACCAACACAGCATCTCCTGCACCAGCACAGCATCTCCTGCACCAACACAGCAACTCCTGCACCAGCACAGCAACTCCTGCATTAGCACAGCATCTCCTGCACCAGCACAGCATCTCCTGCACCAGCACAGCAACTCCTGCATTAGCACAGCATCTCCTGCACTAGCACAGCATCTTCTGCCTTTAAAGAGAAATTTTTTGTACTAACACAGCATCTCTTGCACTAGCACAGCTTCTTCTTCTTCACTAGCACAGCATGTCCTGTACTATCCTAAGTCTAGAAGCAATTATGTGTGTGTGTGAGTATACGTATATGTATATGTCTATGTGTGTCTATGAATATATGTGAGTGTGTCTGTATGTGTTTATGTGTATATGAGTATATGTGTGTATATGTGTATGTGTGTATGTATTTATAAGTATATGTGTGTATATGTGTATGTATGTGTGTATATGTGTGTATGTGTACATGTGCATATGTGTATGTGTATATATGTGTGTATGTGTGTGTATGTACATGAGTATATGTGTGTATATGTGTATGTGTGTATATGTGCATGTGTGTATGTGTGCATGTATTTATATGTTTATGTTTATGTGTACATGTATATGTTTATATGAGTATTTGTATATGTGTTTCTGTGTGTGTGTGTGTGTATGTGTGTGTGATTCCACACTTCCAACAATGTGAACAAGTTCTGAGACCAAGGAGAGTTTTGTTGAAGTGGACAGCCATTACATTATTAGTTCAAGAACGGAGAGAGTTGATGTTCTGAGCTCTTCCTTTTCCTTTATTTTTCCCTTTGTTTTCCTTCTCTTTCGTTTTCTCACTGACTTTCTGTCTTTTAAACACTTAAGTTATCAGAGGAGACATCCACTGTCTCAAGCCATCAAATGATGCCAGTCCCCCTACAGTATAAACTAGGAAAAGGCTGAGGTCCATGAAATATTAGTTAACACAAAAAAGCTGGGTCCTAAAAATATAAAGACAGGATGGCTCTCAGCACAGAGTCTGAAAATGCCCATGTTTGAAATGCATCATACAACTGGTGTTAAAGTATCAATTAAGCTACTAGTCTAGTGATTGCCAGTTTGAGAAAGGATATAAGAGATAAGGTAGTGTGCATAGGTATAAACCCACTCAGGAGCCCAGACAGTAAGAAGAAATGTTTATGTGTTGTTGTAGAGATGAAGAAATTAGAAATAGAACTGCAGACACTATGTCTGGAAGTCTGTCTACTAGCTGTCTACTCTCTACCTATCATCATCTCCTCCTTGTCCATTTACTCCTCAGATATCTATCTTCTTCTCTCTCTAGCATATACCTACCTGCCTTACTTATCTACTTCCTTTTATTACCTGCTTGTTCTTAGCTATAAATCTGAATAATCAGCTAATCAACATGGCTTTCAGATATTTTATTATCCTATTTATTCTAATAATTTTATTATTATTCTGTTATTTTATAAGACCGCTGAAGTTCAGCTCCTTTTACAATGTTGCCTGTGTCTGTCTCTTCACAGCTCTCAGAGCCTCTAAAAATGTAAGTATACATGATACTGTGTGCTTTTTACAGAAGGTGAGCTACCCAAGGTAAAGAAAGGCCTTGCTTGTTCTGGCCAATGCTGTGCCTCAGCATTTCCAAGGCCTTGGTACATGGTATATTTCTTGTGCTCTGGAGGCAGATAAGGCCTAGAGAAATGAGCTGACCTTTCTGGAGTCTCACAGCAGCACCAAACAGCCTTGGTCTTGCAATAATGTTTCCTGTCTCCAACATACTCTTTGGCTCATTTCATAGCGTGTAAGTGTAAGTGCAGGGTCTCAGAAGAAGTGAACATGTACCCTTACTTGGAAATCAAGATTTGTAGAGCTTAACTGCTCAGCTCCACCTGTGCTCAGAATCTACCACACAACTCTCTCCCTCTACTAATCCTTCTCTGTGGAACAGAAGGACAATTCTGGGTTTCTTTAAATGAACCTTAGTTTGTATATTTGAATGGAGGGGAGACTGTGGGTGTTTGACATTACTTTTTACTTTAGGAGTTCTTCTCTTCCACCCCCAACTTTAGTTCACTTCATAAAATGGTGATACAATACTACATTAAGTACTAGACACACAAAGGTAAGGAAAGATTCTCAGTAGTCTCCTGGGTGGACTTATAAGATGAAAAACATTTGATGGAGGTAAAGGCCATGGGCCACCCTAAAGCTATAGGGCTCTGCGATGGATTTGTGTGTGTGTGTGTGTGTGTATGTGTATGTGTGCATGTGTGTGTACATGTGTGTGTACGTGTATGTGTATGTGTGTACATACACAAGCATATATTGATATATGTTATGATATATATGAATATGTGTATACATATGTATGTTTGTATTATAAAAATAAATTTTTATTTTAATGTATTAAATATTACATTTAATTGAGTCAGAGAAACTCACTCTGAAGCCTAAGCTATTCTGAAGATCATTGTATAGTCCAGAAAGGCCTTGGTGGTCTATTTGCTTCAGGCTACTTGATTATGAGTTTGTACATATGCATTAGTACACCCAGCTTTGGAATATTCCTTAAATTTATTAGCTTGGATAGTTGTTGCTACACCTACTTAATAGTCTCTGACTTTTAAGCTGGAGAGTGTCTGTGGAACACGTGGATGAGTATCTACCAGAGTGCAAGAGTAGGGTTCTGTTGGTACAGCTTGTCACCACCAGCCTTCCACAGCCTGTGATCAGAGGCTCAATGTGATTGATCACCATGTGTGTCAGGGCCATTTGATGACTTATAGGCACTACCTTGGGGCTGTGCCAAGAAATGCCTGTCCTAACATCAGCCAGCAATGACTCCTGATTTATGTGCTTCATGGAATATGGCTTCTACTAATTAAAGTATTTCAGAGAGTTGATCAAACAGAATTTACTATATGGAAATCTAACTAGTTGAACCATCAACACTTCAGTCGTGATTGAGTTTCTCGAAGTAAAAGGTTACTGGTTTCACAAGTGATTGAGGTTCTGCAAGCCTAGGAATTTAAGTAAATGAGGTCTGTTTTGACAGAAACCTTGGTGTGGGTCAGTGTGGATTTTAATTAGATGTTAACCTCAAGAAGCTTGAAGCATCTTTGGGTACCTGTCACTTCCTCTTTCCATAGCTTTCAGCCCTTTGAACCACAACTTGGATCCACAAAAAAGTCGAGGAAGCTTGGAGGTTTTGTGCCTTAAGAGACATAAGTCATCCCAGGTAATGGTTGGTAGAAAAGTGGTTTTGTTCTCAGCAGCAATGAAATGATGCTTCTGTGCCTGCAGACAATGGAAAGAAACACATCAACTTTTACTTATCTCACTTAATGGATGTTGTCAAAAGGTAAATCAATAATGCCAAGATCAAACATACCCATTGACTCCTCAACACACAATGCCTTTGTTTATATAAATCTCAGCCACTTGACATCCCATTTGAACACATAGGCCTGCTCTGTCAGCCTCTCAGGAACTTCTATACAGAGGGAGGCTGACTGAAGACAGAGCAGAGCTCCTAATTAGCCTGTTAATTGAGAGGGAGCTCTAAGGAGGGTCATCTCAAGTGTTGGGTTCCTGCCCTGCCTCCCCCTCCCACGTTCCCCGCCCTCATTTTACAGAAAGGTTGGAAGTGGCCTCCTGGTGACCCCAGGCTGGAATAGATTGTGCTCTGCTTAATTAGGCTCTTCTGTTCTTACACCTCAAGCTTAACAGGGCTTCCCCAAGGGTGCATTTCTTTGTGAAGCTGCTAGCAGTTTGGAAAGATGCTGAGAGATTCTGGGTGGACTTCCACCTTTCAAATGGCCTCCAAGAGTCTGAACCCCCTTCCTGCTTGCTCTCTCCTCTTCCTCAGGGAGAGGGATATTCAGTGCCCATTGGGTCCCTTACTGTGGCAGTCTCCTTGTTTCTGTTTACCCAACCCTCTAACCTGCTCCTCAGTCTGAAAACTTAGTGGCTTTTCTTTTGGTCACTGTTGCCTCTGCCTCTGCTAAACTTGGCTTTGCCCTCAAAGCAGGATCCTTCCTAGTGTTCTGGATGTCCTTTTCTGTCCTGCTTTGTTCCCAAGGCACGTTCTGCACCCACCACCAGGTGGCCTTGCAGCAGGATTTCAGACACCCATCCATGTGAATGAGATAGTTGTTGTTGTTATTATTATTATTATTATTATTATTATTATTATTATTATTATTATTATTATTATTATACATCAATGTTGACAAGGCATGGAGCTTTAATTTCTCCAGTTTTTTTTTTTTTTTTTTTCACAAATGCTGGGCTTGAACTTTGATCGCTGAAACAACCCAAGATGCTTTTATCTCGATGTTCAAGAAACTGGAAGAATCTCAGAAAGTGACATGGAGGGTGTTTTGTTGTTGTTGTTGTTGTTGTTTTATGTATTTCAGATTCACAAAGCCCTTCACTAAAGTAATCTGAGCAGCAAGCAATTGCTAACAAAGAGCAGAATCTTCAGTGGAACTGCCTGCAATTTGTGTTAAAAATGTCAGGGTCCAGAGCTGCAGCCTTTGCAAGGCTTCCTCCCTGCTGCAGGGGGCTTTTCAGTAACATAGCAGTCTCTGAGTCACCCAGATTCCTGTAAGTATCCCCACTAAACTCATTGTTTCACCAAACCTAATATTGAAGAAATCATTTCTTTGGTCTAACATAGTTCTCTGTCTCTAGGATGAATAGAAGTTGTCCATGTCTCCCCTAAAAATTTAGAGCCTGTAATTTGGCCAGTGTACATGTTCCAGGGGGAATATGCATTTATGTGTGTGTATGAATAAATAAACAATAGTACATACCTGTATATATTTTCAAATATATGAAGTCAAGACTTAGAGCCTCTCCTGAGCTATTAGGCCTTAGAAATGAATGGTGCCTATTTACAGTATTGTGCTGCTGAGGGCTTGGCATCATTCACTGTCAACTGGTGACTTTCTACAAGGCCTACTTGATGACAATTGACACAGAAAGAACACTTGGGTAATAATCGGTGGCTTCCTCAGTCAATCCACTGCAATTTGCAGGAGGACATTCATTGGCTTTGTTCATAGTCCTGTTCCCTAAAGCCTCTGAGTTTCCAAAGGCCTCACCATCTTTACACAAGAGCCCTTTCTCCAGATACCCAGGCTTTCCTTGACCCCTGCCAGCTCTTGTCCACCCAAGTAACACACATTTGTTCCTTTCCCACCTGCCCTGGAACACAATGCAGGTCCTACTTTTTTTCCCTCCACATACTCCAGCAGATTCCAGTTCATACTGGCTCAGTTCTGTCATTCTTACATGTCTAGACTTGAGCCTAATGTGGCATGATATGTCTATCCTGGCAATTGGCTTGAGACCCATTCAAGGAAGATTCATTGAAAGAATGCACTTGTTAGAATGTTCTAGAGTTCAGAAGCCTTTTTCTTCTTGAAGCCCACAGGTCCAGTCATTTGCCAGTCTAGGCTGGTGTAGTAAATTCCCATAAACTGAGGAGAGCATCCTGGAGACCAAGGGTCTACTGGGGAACTCATTACAGAGCACCCACTGACCTCTATTAGAAGGATGCCAATAGCAGGGGGACCTGAATGACGACATCGTTCCACCTGTTATCACCTTGCAGAGCAGGACTTCAGCATGGGAATTTTAAGGGGACTCCATACATTCAGCTCACAATACCAAGGGTTTCTATTTTATAGCAAACCCGTACAACCAAAGCTGCACTCAGAGGAGTTCTAAGTTTGTGATGTTGTCAATTAGAAGGCTGAAACATCTTAGAGTTATCACTCTGTGAGTTCTGGAGCTTCAAGAAAGGGCTGCCAGTGAAAGCTGTAAGAGGCTGAATTGAAATGACTGAAGACCAGGCTTGGAAAAGATTCAACTAACTTGGCAGGGATGCAGGCTGTTCAAGATGATTAATTAGTCTCACGAAAATTGGTAGATGCTCTGTCCTTCCCATGCAAGTAGGTAGATGTCCTGTCCTTCCCTAGTTTACTCCTTTATTATTGCTCTTCAGAATGCCACTCCACTGTTTTTAGTGAAGAAGCATGGTAGAATACAGAAGAGGAATGTATGTGTTTGGATATAGGTTCACTTTTACATAGGCACACATACATATTAGGCTGTCCATCTAAGGATGCAGTCCACAGTGGTAGGAAAGAACAGTGGCTGAGTGAGAGGCGTGCTACATTCAATGTCAGGAAGCTAATAAAGTCAAATGCTTGTGCTCAGTTCACTTTTCCCCTTTAATGAAATCAGTAGATCCAGCACAAGCGAGGAATCAACCATAGTCAGGATGGGTCTTCCCTCCTCAGTCAAACATTTTTTAGAAACACTCTCCTCCTGGACATCGTCAGAGGTGTGTCTCCCAGGAGACTCCAAATCCCATTGACGGCGAAGCTTAGTTATTGTATTACATTAACGGGATATGTTTTTACCTGTATGGCTTTAGTGGGACAACAATCTTCTGTTGATTTTGTTCAAAGTAACTGCTAGGAAGGTTATTTTTGTTGTTATTGTTGTTTTAATCCCGATGCTTGTTAATTTTCTTGTTGCTGTAATATAATACCTCACCAAAAGCAACTTAAAGGAGTAAGATATTGTTTTGGCTCAGAGTCTCATGCCATTACAGAGAAGTCATGATGATAGTGGCCTGAGGCAACTGCTGACATTGCATCATCAGTGGACACTCACCTGGCTTTCTCTTTTTACTCGGTCCAGGACCCCAGCCCATATGTAAATACCTACCCACAATGATCAGGCCTTTTTACCTTGGTTAACTTAAGTTGTAAAATCTCTCAGTCACACCCAGAAGCCTGCCTCCTACATGATTCTAGGGTTCATTAGGTTGAAAGTCAAGATTGACTGTCATAGCTCGATATTCTGTTTAAGGTATTTGGGCAGAGAATAACCTTGTTCTATGCAGGTGTGATTTAGAGGTTAAGATGG
The DNA here is from genome assembly GCF_963924665.1 of Micromys minutus. Classification (NCBI taxonomy): domain Eukaryota; kingdom Metazoa; phylum Chordata; class Mammalia; order Rodentia; family Muridae; genus Micromys; species Micromys minutus. The sequence goes on along the minus strand of NC_137981.1, from coordinate 60,585,720 downwards.
GTATACTGGTTATTTTGTGTCAATTTGACACAATCTGGAGTTATCCCAAAGAAAGGAGCTTCTCTTGAGGAAATTCCTCCATGAGATCCAGCTGTAAGGCATTTCTCAATTAGAGATCAAGGTGGGAGGTCCCCTTGGGGGTTGTATTATCCCTGGGCTGGTAGTCTTGGGTTCTATAAGAAAGCAAGCTGAGCAAGCCAGGGGAAGCAAGCCAGTAACATCCCTCCATGGCCTCTGCATCAGCTCCTGCTTCCTGACCTGCTTGAGTTCCAGTTCTGACTTCCTTCGGTGCTGAACAGCAATGTGAATGGTGTAAGCTGAATAAACCCTTTCCTCCCCAACTTGGTCATGATGTTTTTTTTGTGCAGGAATAGGAACCCTGACTAAGACAAGTTGGTACCAGGGACTGAGGTTTTGCTGTGAGAGGCCTAAACATGCTTTTGTTTGGAGAAATGTGGATTTTTGGACTTTGGATTTGGAAAGCAGTGAAACACTTCAAATGGGGCTTAATGTGCTATCTTAGTAGGAATATGGAAGACTTTGCTACTGAGAGTGATTCCAATTGTTCGGACCTGGCCCAACAGGTCCAGTGAAGAAGTTCAGTGTATGGCCTAGAGACTGTTTTGTGGTATTTTGGGGGAAAATGTGTCTGCTTTTTGCCATTTTCTGAAGCTACTGCCTGAGGCTAAGATGAAGAGATTAAGATTAATGGCTTTGTAATAGGAAGTCTCAAAACAGCCTGGTGTAAATTTTTTTTTGTGTGGTTACTAGAGTTCACTTTTATGGAGAGTATTTTAATAAAAAGAAGCAAGTTGAAAAAGGAAAAATACAAAATATACAATTTGAGTATTAGAGGGACACCAGGAAGTAAAATGAAACTGAATTCTGAGTTTGAGGGTATTAAATGGCATTAAGGGAGTAGTGACTTTGGGGCAAGATCCTACCCAACTAAATTTAGATCCAAGCATAATGGTACACACCTTTAATCTTAGGAGACAGGAACGCTGATCTATGAGTTCAAGGTCAATCTACAGAGCACAATCCAGGAAAACCAATTTAGGCAGTGAAGGAGTTGAAAAAGAGGGAACTAATGATAATGTGATAGAATAAGGGAGCCATATTCCAGATCCTACAAGCAGCAGAACTCAGCAGTTTCAACCTTGTGGTTCTGACTTTAGAGTGAAGATTAGAAGTGACTACTGGGACAATTGATGCTGGTTAGCTGGAGCTAAGAAATTAGTGGTAATTAAGAAAACAGTATCACTGAGGCAAAATCTTCTGGAAAGTGGTTTCTGAGAGCACAAAGAAGCTGTGTTCCAGAGATAGCCAAGGTTGTATCTTGTGTTTCAGTTGTACTTGGTAATGTGTAAGAATCACCTAGGTGGTACAAGTTTTGAAGGCATGAAGGGGGTCATGAAGAGCAGTCGAGGTTTGACACTGTGAGAGGCCATGGAAGGCCATTGGTGAAGGTACAGTCTCGGTTGCAGTTGATGGCCCAGGACCAAGGGGGTAATGCAAAGAAGTTGAAGCTTGGCACCATGAGGAGAGCCTACATGAGATTACTGGTGAAGCCTAGTTTCAGCAGAAGACCCCAGTGTATTGGAGGTGCTAGTACCATGGGATGACCACCAAGAATAACAGCAGCATTAGAATGGATCAATATGAGCTTAGAGTGCTACAGAAGGAAGAGCTGACAAAGTTATGCTAGCCCTTTTGAGGAGCCCAGAAGATCATGTGTGGATCCCAGACATTGAAACAAGAAGCTGCAACATTGAAGTTGCCTTGGAGACCCCAAGATGTTTGAAATGCCAGAGCTGTGGGATATCTGCTGAGGAATGCTGCTAACAAGGAATGGAACCAGCCCAAGAAAAAGAAGTTTGTTTAAGTCAACAAAGATGAAAAGGAATTGGAGATCTAAAGACTGCTTTGACATCATACATGGAGATGCAGAGTTTGGAGATTGCCCAGCTGGTTTCCTGTCTTGCTTTGGGGATTACAGTTAAGTGACTGGATAAATCTCAGAGGAGACCTTGAACTTAGAACTTTTAACATTGTTTAAACTGTTATAGACTATTGAAGACTTTGGAAGTTGTTCTAAGTGTATTTTACATTATGCATGGCTCCCATAGACTCATGTTTGGACAAACCTATGGGAGCCAGGGAGTGGAATGTGATGGTTTCTTATATGTTTGGCCCAAGGAGTGACACAATTTGGATGGAGTAGGTATGTCTGTGGGTGTGGGCTTAAGATCTTCACCCAACTGTTTGGAAGTCAGTCTTCAACTAGCAGCCTTCAGATGAAGATATCGATCTCGAAGCTTCTCTTATACCATGCTTGCCTGAATGTTGCCATGTTCCCACCTTGATGATAATGGACTGAACCTCTGAACCTGTAAGCCTGCCCCAATTAAATGTTGTCCTTATAAGATTTGTCTTGGTCATGGTGTCTTTTCACAGCAGGAAAACCGTAACTATGAAAATGAGTATTCACCTTTCTTTCTTTCTTTTTCTTTCTTTCTTTCTTTCTTTCTTTCTTTCTTTCTTTCTGTCTTTCTTTCTTTCTTTCTTCCCTCCTTTTTTAAGTCAGAGAAAATAAACTAGTGTCTTCTTTTGAATGTACCTTTAAAAATACTGATTTGGGCTCAGTGAGATTTTTCCCCCCAAGTGGGTAAAGTCACTTGCCACCAAGCTTGACGACCTGAGTCTGAGCCTCAAGACCTACATGGTAGAAGGAAAAAACAGACTCCTAAAAATTGTCCCTGACCTCTGTACCTGTGCTCTATACAATACCCCTTCACACTAAATAAATAAATATAAAACATATTTTAAAAAATAAATTGATTCAGAGGGAACTGCCTAATATATGGTAATTTTACATTTGTTCATTTAACAAAACTTATTGAAAGCCATTCAATGTCAGCAAGAATTTTAGTGTCTTTCCATTTGTGTTTTTAGAATAGTTTTATTTCTTTGACAATTTCACACATGCATGCAATGTATCTTCATCATATCTACCTTTAACCTCCCCCACTCTTTCATCTCCCACACATGCTCCTCCTACCTCCTACCCTTACTCTTTCTTTCTAATAACACAATGAGGCTAGTTGGTGCTGCTTCTGTCCTCATGGGTTTTGGGTCATCCACTAGAAAATGGACAACCTTTAAGCAACCACATAGCTATAGAATAATACTTGCCCCTCCCTAGCAGCCATCAGTTGCTAATAATTTAGTGCAGCGCCTTACCTGTACCTGATCAAGCCAGTCAGCATTCCTGAGGTCTCATCCCTAGACTTTCTCTCTGATATATGGTGATATTTATTTATGTCCTAAAAGTCTGCATTTAGTAATAAAGAACTTCAGCATACGTAATACTATTGTTAAAGCCTGAAAGTTTTCTCAACACTTTATAGTGAATTTTTCTTGAAGACTGAAAAAAAGTTTGTAAGTTTCTGTCAAAATAACCTTTTAATGAAAGAAATAATAGTTAAGGTCTGTTTGATACCTCTCAGTTATCTTACTTTTCTTCTTTAAACACTAAATATTCATCATTTTGAAATCAATGGTATTGTTGAAATTGGAAAAATTAATGGTGATAAAATATTGTCACATAATCTTCAGTTCCTCTATCAGTTTAATTATTTGGTGCTTTAAAATACATGGTGTAACCTGTGAATACAATTTATTATCAAGCCCCTTCATCTTCCTCATCTCCAATATGCCTCAGCTGACTGCTGTCTTATGCTATCTTGGCAATTTGGGGAGCACATAGCCAGGCCTCTCCCTTCTCCCTCTGGCTGGAATGTTGATTCCCACAGTTAGGATCCTCTGCTCAGCCTATCTATACATGTCACACTGGAAGCCATGTTCAAGAATATGTGTCCGTGCAAGTTGGGGTTCAACAGAAAACAGGCATCATTGCTATCTGACTTTCTCTGATGATGAGGAACATGACTGATATCCGGCTGCTGGTTCATGTGTCTTGTTAACTAGCTCAAAACTAGTTAACAAGTGTAGTGGCTGTTGTAAATTTTGAGTGCTTTAAACCCCACTTAATAGCCACTGTCTATTTTCCTAATTTTCTTGTGACCACTCTTACTGAATTATCTCGCAGCCCTCAATAGTCCCCTGTGCTAAGGGACAGTGCAGTATTCTTGAGAAGGCTCTTTGGCCTTTAGGAAGTAGAAACTGGTGGAAGGAGTTAGAGGAATGCCGTAGAACCATAGTATTTTTTTTTCTCTTCCTCTTCTTGGTCATGAAGTGTGTGGTCTCCTTCACTACATGCTTGAGTCATGATGCAGTACCTGGACAAAGGCCCAAAGCATTAGCTCACCCAATCTTTTTTTTTTCCTCTCTCTCTCTCTCTTTAAAAGCTAAAAGCTAATTTCCTCAGATATTTCACCACAGCACTGTTACATAGTAATACTGGACAATGTTTTCATGCTTGGTGGCCATTTAATTATCCTCTAGAAAAGTGTCTGTTCAGGTGTTTTGCCCATTTAAAAACCAGCTAATTAATGTCTTTAATATTGATCTCCTATTAGATGCATGCTGTGAATTATTTTCTGCCATAATGTAGGAACAATGTCTTTTTATTTTTTATTTTTTGTTTACCATGAGAGATAATGCAGTATTATGTTATATAGCCAAAGAGAGATATTATGGAGTGTGGCGATTGGAATGAGAATGGGCCCATAGGTTCATATATATGAATGTTTGGTTCCCACTTGGTAGACTATTTAGGAAGGATTCAGAGGTGTGGCCTTGTGGAAGAAGGTGTATCACTGAAGGTGAGCTTTAAAGTTTCAAAGTTCACACCAGGCCTAGTCTTCCCTGACTTAGGATTTTAGATAAGGATATATGACCCCAGTTCCATGCCTGTCTGCTGCCATGCTCCCCAACATGATGATCATGAACTAATCCTCTGAAACTTTAGGCAAGATGAAGTTTTACATATATATATATATATATATATATATATATATATATATATATATATATATATGTTGATTTGGTCATTGAGTCTCTTCACAACAATAGAACAGTAATTAATACACGGAAATTGGAAGTGATGAGTGATGCAATGTTCGATCTATAAGTAACACACACATGTCAAAATATAGATGCTATATTTCACAAATGTGTAAGCCCCAGAGCCAAGGAAGCCTCGGGTGCAGAACTAGCCTGGTATGCACAAGGCTCTGGGTTCCATCCTCAGCATCCCAAATAAAAATGAATAAACAAACATGAGAGCAAGCCTATGAAAAGAACCCTTAAGAAGACATGGACAGGGTATAGGTGTATGATGTGTTCACTATGGATGTGGGCCATTAGGATAATTAGAATTATGAAATCATTGGTACACAAGTAGCATTGTGATGCTATGTGAGAATCTAGGCTTTTACTGACAGCCTCACCTGGAGCTGACCCAATGGGGGCTGGAAACCATAGGTCTCTGTCTGTACGATTGTTTGGGTAACTTCTCATACCTTAGGGCATAGAATTGAAAGTCATACCTTCTTCTTTGTGATTATATCCCAAGTGTGGAATTCTTAATCTTCATCCCTGATTGTGACAACGCTCTATATCATATGCCAAGAAATGCTAACAGAGGCTTTTCTGGTCCAGGAATTTCACTCCCTTTATTATGTCATACTAGAACCTATAATCACAAAAACGTTTTTCAAATCACTGACTCCTGATTTAAGAATCCACTCTGAAGTTGAAAGCTATGTTCTACTTACATAAAGCAAACATTTGTGTGAATTGCACTTGGGTTTTGTTTCTTGTCATTGTTTCTAACCTGTGAACTGTTGCTTTGGGCTTGTTAATAATGTGCACACCTAACTATAGAATATGAATAAAAGGGTTTTAGTTCCTTGGAAATACCTGGAGACTTAGACAGTTGAGACAGCCTTATGCATTGGTCAACTCTTTGTTTAAAAAATATATGATATGTATTACTGGGTCAAACTAGCCTCTTACAAATAACTATTTCTTTCCATTACTGAGTGTTTAAGATTTGCATTGGTAATTAAAAATGGTCTTCAAAGGTTGGCAGACTCTATTATGGTAATTTAATCACTGTTTTAGATAAAGATGAAACAGTGTAATCAAGGAATAATAGCAACATATTTCCCATGATAATTATTTACCTGAAATATAATTGTTAAAATTTCATATGCCTTTATAAATATAATAAATGTTATTTAGTTACTTTCAAAAAAATATAACTTTATGAATTTTTGATCCCCTTTCAATAAACTAATCTTAAACAAAGGAAATGCATATGTTTTGTTACTTTGGTTTTTTGTTTGTTTGTTTGTTTTATTTTTTTACATAAGCTACAATTATGGATTGAGGCATCTCAGGGTGGGTGGAGCATTAGTTAAGTGAAGACTAGTCATATTAAGTCTGAAGGAGTGGCCATATGAGGTGGCTTCCACTGTCCAGACTAGTGCTGGTCACTGTCAGATCTGCATTTGGAATTAACTTGCATGCAAAGCTGGTGAATGATATGGGAAATAAACAGACTTCCTAAGGCCATGGCTGAACCTGTAGGAAAAGCCTCAGTGGGGAGCCATTCCATCCTGTCCTCCTTACCCCAGTTCCTGACCCCCAGGAGCAGGAACGCTCTATCAATGCAATACCTGGCCCCTTTGCATCCATACTTAGTATAAAAATTCCCCTTCTGTCATACTACACCCAAGAGAATTTGGAAGTCTTGCAATGTAGACACAGCCTGACTGACCTATTAATGAAATTGATTCAGATGGAACAAGCAGGTGACAGAAATAGGCATATGCCATGGAAGATGAATCCAAGCCCATGGGCCAGGGCTGCAGGTGACCTGATTTGCATATGGACTATAGCTGCATTTCAATTTCCAGGAGCAGATTGTATTCTGAAAATATCTTTTGGATCTTTTGTTTCTATTGTTAATTTACTGTTGTATGTGTTGTCTTTGCCACACTTTTCATTTTGAACCCAACTTGCTGGCTGTGGACATTTTACAGAACAAACTGAGATGAGGAGTCAAAAACTGATCTTCTCTGATCAGTGTTGTGTGGAGTGTTTGCTTTCCATAGACCTTAGTGCAAAGTGACAGGACTTGGAACTCTGGATCTTTTAGTCACCGCTTGGAGAAGCAGCCAGACACTGGGTACCAATGTCTTCTTTCTCAGACAGTTGCTTTCCAGGCTGTTATGAAGGTTTCTCTGGGTCTATGCAGCCTACTCACCTCTGTAGATTTTCTTCATGTCAGAAAAAAAAAACTTCAAATTTGATAGAAATCCTTGGGTCTTTATCAAACAATGATGCTTTTATTAGACTTTTTAAAAACCCCAAACCAGTTACTCCATCCATTCCACACATCTTCATTGTATGTGATTCTGCTCAGTGCTGTGCACAACTCTGGTGACAGAAGGGTGAATGAAACAATGTTACTGCCCTTAGAGATTTAAATTTCTAACTGGAAAGCAAGACCTCTCTGCACTGAGCTGGACTGTGAAGTGGAATGAGAGGAAAGGTAAAATAGACCAATATTTAATGATGAGAATAAATTGTGTCAGGGCAGGTTAGAAAGGACATATGTGGGTTTGCCTCTCAAAAGAGATACACGTTTCAGGAACTATTATCACTTGACAAGCACAGGCATCAACTCTTTACAGAAAGCATTAGGAATATTATGTATTTGTATATATGTATGTATGTGTATATTGTGTGTGTGTATATATATGTCATTATATATATATATATATATTTGTAATGCATACTGCTAACTGCACATATAGCATTACTAAGTGTGGGCAGCCACTATGTGCTAAGCATTAGAAGGGCGGTTTGGGAATGTATCACATTTGCTCTGAGAAATGAAACCACAGATGAGAAAAGCAGCAGAGGACTACAGCTCATGAGGGTGATGCATAAGACCTAGATTCCAACTACACAGTCTGCGTCTGCTTGTCTGAGATAATTTTAGTTACTTCAAATCTTGTTTATAATATTTGTCCCTATACAGGAAACATGCTTATTCAGAGGGCTTTTATGAGAAAAGCAGGCTAATTCACTTAGCACAGTGACTTCACATCAATACTGCATGTGTCACACATACACACACATACTTGCACATCTTGCACATGTACACACACATGTTCACACATGTACACACTCACACATGAACATACGCATGCATGCATACTTAGTCGATAAAAAATACAGGTGTAAAGAGCCTATAGATTTATAATTAAAGTAAGGTTAGCCCAGATCTATATTTTCCAATAACTGTTTCCACAATGCATTGTAATTATTTTGCTATAGATAATCCTATATATTTGAGATATATTTATGTATCATATGTAAATCTTCAAAACAGTCACCCTTAGCCACTATATCTAAAACTGAAAGTTGATTTCACTTCCTCATTTATATTGTACCCCCATTTATGCACACCTATAGTATACCTAATATATTTACTTGGCATAGTTTTATGTGGCTTTGAAAGTTGGCATATATGAATCAACCCATTAAGTGAGATGAGATTCAAATTTCAGAAACTGTATTAAGGTTGGACAAGTAAACATACATCCACATGACACACAAAGGCCTTTCCTATCAGCAGTAAGGCTCTGTTCAGTCTCATTAGTGTTGGAATCATTTGAAGAGTGTGAGAGTTTGGCTGAATAGAGAAACCCGTATTTGGATAATGCTGATGCACACCAACAAAGCAAAACATAATGCTGCTATATTATTCTCTCCACTGTTGCCATCAAAATTAGTGTATTAATAATGGAGAACTAAGTGGACAGGGTAGAATGATAAAGTTTACTGCCATGGGGGTGAGGGTGTTCTGTGCTACAAAACCCACACCACTGCATTGCTTTCAAGTGTACCCAATTTTTCTTGGAATTCTGTTCTTCCATTCAAGTTTGCAATCCCAGAGACACATCCAGTTCACCAGAGCACTGGGACTCTCTTATGGGCTTTAGAAAAGGAAATTATATATAGGTTCTCTCACATGCCAACAAAAAACCTTTCATGATGACCCAAGTATTGGTTCCATATGTTAGACAACTTTCCATTTATATTAGTAGGGTTCTATATAGGAACAGAATTTATTGATACAATAAATTACATTTCATTGGTATTGATTATATATGCATATCTACATATGATTTATTATATATGATTAGATATATAATCAAATATATAGTTTGTTTTCTACACACACATAAACACATGCATACACACACACGCATACACACACATATTATATAATGATTTATTAGGCTCGCTTACAGGCTGTCATTTAGGATAGTCTCATAATGGCTGTATCTTGACTTAGCTCCAGCACACTTTCTTGTGTTCTATTTATCCTCAAATTGTACATTTCATATTTTTTCTTGCTTGGCTTGCTTTTTTATATTATAGATCAGCGTAAGAGTGCCACCAGTAACCACACAACAGAGTAAATACTAAGCTGTCTTGAAATCCCTTCTGCCAACATCATTAACCCAAAGTTTTTCAATTTAGCCTCTTGGACAAGAACAGGAGGCAGCCACATTCTTTGCCTAAATATCATAAGAACAGTCTCTAGGCTACTGACCAATATTTGTTTCTTCTCAAACCTAATGACACTGCTATATAATCTACATTGCTCTCAGCACCACTGTCTTCCATGCTCCTACTAGTTGGCCCATTAAGCCAACTTAGGTTAAATACTTAAAGAATTGAACTGCTATCCTAATCCAAAGTCCTAAAACCATATGCAGCATGGTCAGGCCTGTCACAGCAATACCTTGTTCTCTTGTACCAACTTTTGTCTTACTGTTCTACTGCTATAAAGAGACATCACCACCAAGGCAACTCTTAGGAACAAAAGCATCTAATTGAGGGCTTGCTTATAGTTTCAGATGTTTAGTCCATTCTTACCATAGCAGGAAACTTGGAGGCACGCAGGCAGAAATGGTGCTGGAGAGCCAGTCATAGTCTATCTGTAGGTAGAAAGAGATTCTGGGTACTAACAGTGAGTTGCTTCCTCCAGCAAGTCTCCACCTTCTAAAAGCTCCACAGCATCCATCCCTAAACAACAGCACTGACTATGGGCCCAGTGTTCAAACACATGAGTGTGGGGAAGAAACTTTATCTTCTCCACAGAATATGCACAGATACTGCAATAGAACAGACTCATCACTATAAGGCAAGAATGAAATCCAAGACCTCTAGTCTTAACTCTCCAATACCACCCAATGATATGGCTGGGGTGTTTACTACCCCAAAGTAAGGAGACATTAATACTCATTATTTTCTGGCATATGAGAGGTGCTGGTCTCTTACTTGGCAGAAATAGAGTAGCTACTATCTAAAAGTTTTTGTTAACCAGAACTGTCATTTAGAAACAAAACAAAACAGAACTTTCAGTTATATTAGTAATTAACTTTTTAGATTATTTTTTAGCATCTTGGTGTTGCTAACATCAGTAGTTGAATGTACAACAGCAAAGCTATCAAGTAAAATCCCCAGTGTCAGTGCTGTTGGCCAAAGGAGTCCCATAGACTCTTCAGAAACTACAGCCTACTGCTTATGCTATTGGTCACTATCTACAACTTGATGGTGAGACCCTTTGGTTGAAGGTGCCACATGCTTAGATATTAGAACATGAAGAAGCCTAGCTAGTGCTTCACCTTTTCCTGCTAGGATTCATAGCGCTAGAAGGCACTGTTCACACTGCATTGTAATCATCAATGTCACCCAGCTATGACCCTGTGAACTATAATAATAGTCTACCTAAATGGTATACCCATTTGTGCCAATAGTGGCACAAGTATTAGGGAAGTAACCATGCATTTTTTGATTGAATTTAAGGCCCAGTATGGGAGATAGGACCCATCCCTGATACTGTTCATGAGGCCAAGAATTGGAGACCATACTTTTTAATGGGAACTTGCAGAAAGTATACTATTATTATTCTGCTAAGTAAACACAACAATAAAATAACTTGTAATGGTATATAGATACACCCATAGATCAGTGTACCACTCAATCCTCATCTGAGAAACTCTTCTTTCAGCACATGGTAATTACCACAGAGACTCACAACTTGACAATGTATAGAAACTAGACTTGCTCAGCTGCAAACAGTATATCCTTACCACACACCTCTTAATCTTCAGGGCTCGGGGCTCTATGTGGAAGATGGAAAAGAAAAATTCTAAGAGTTGGAGGTGGTAGATGATTTTAAAGAAACAACACTTTCCTAATACAACAAGGCAGTTGCACATGTGAACCCCCAGAGACAGTGACACCGTGTACAGGACCTGCACAAGCTCAAGACTTTTGTGATGGCCTGTGCCAAAAGCAGCCTTGCCTCCGCTTACTATAAATACGCGGAACACCCCACATACAGAGTTTCTCTCCTACAATGTCACCCAGGGTAGACATGAGTGTCATTTATCTCTCCATGTCCCAGTGTGGCCTGGGCTTTGGGGAACTGGTACAGCTAACATGGTGTCTATTATTTTTTGCTGCAAACAGCAGCATTATCTTTGACTCCAGAATCTCCTGTTTTTCAGGACAATCTCTTCATCATGTCGGGATAACTTGCCAGTTTACGGTAGAATGAGCATTGCAGACCTGTCACAAGTTGGACACGACATGGGTGGCTCTTGCTACCTAATCAGAATGCCCTGGTGGTCTGGCCTGTGTGCGGCCGAGGGCCACCACGTTGTTTTTGCACAGGATGAGGGAGCTAACATTTAACTCCAGGCAGAAAAACAGGGCTCCATCCTCCAGTAGTGTGCATTTTGTGATTCTGCCTGTGTAGCCTCGCCACATTTCTCCCTGTTTATAGAAGTTCAGCACTTTCCGGATCACCCCATGCCCAGAGTGATGTAGATGAAATTGGCAATTTAGAAATTTATTTTCATTTTTAAAGATGATCTATTTATTTATCCCACTTTGTCACTGCCCTCACCGCTTGTGCTTCTCTTTCTTCTCTCCTTAAGTTTTAAAAATATGCCCCTAAAACCGCCCGCCCTTCCCTGATTTTCTCTCGTTGATCTTTGTTTACTTGGGTTTTCTGAGCAACAATCATTTCTCTTCCTGTCCACCACCCTTTAATAATGTTGTAACTATTCTACTCACTTTCTATTTCCTCACTGAAGAACTGGGGTAATTTAAAGAGACCTCCTAGCTGATCTCCCAGGACTAATGTTTCTCTGTGTACGTAAAGATACTCTTTTCTGATGCTGAAAGATGGGGCTTTAATACCTTCCTTACTCACGTCCCTGCTGACATGGTGTCTGATTGATGCCTGCTTCACTGTCTTTGCTTTTACTGGATTGCAGTTATGCCTACCCTGCTGTGATTGTGAAAGAGAAAATCCTGTGTGTGTCTGTGTGTCTGCTGGCATGTGAAGAAGTGCCGTGCAGAATGGATGCCCAGAAGAATGCTAGCCTGCACTTGGCATGTTTATTTTGGAATGTCGTTTCCAATCAAATCTAACATTTATAACCAGGTTTCCTCCTTGGCTTTTGGGGCCATGGTTTAAATGTCCAAGAATAAACATGTCAGCTATAGATGGAAGACTATGGCAGCAATGACGGAAGATTGCCATCTCGTCAGCTGCTTACAACCCTGTCTGTGGGCTGCGGGAGAGAACAGATATGCAGAATGGGCTGTGGGACATGGGATGTTATAATCACTCAAGTACCCTGTCTGTCAGCACGGGACAACCACTGAGAATGTGACTTGAAGCCAGAAAGTTTTAAAGAAATGTCTTCAAACCACCAGTGTCTGGAGCCTATGAGTATTACGTTTTCCAGTGGAGATGTGCTAGGCAGTTATGAAAGCCTGTGGTCATACTGTCCTGGGCTCGCACATGCTTATCAAGAGTGCCTGGGTGCAAGCGGAGGGGCACTTAGGTTCTGGCTTGCCTTTTACATGTGGGATATTTTTGACAGATGAATGCACCCAGCTTGCTGACACATTCCCTGGATACATTAACAAAATGTCACAGTGTCAGGAGTCATTTGCCAGTGTCTTCAAGAGATATGAACTTAAAACAGCTCTCATATTTAGGAAGTCAGTGGAAGCTCTCATCTAGCCAAATGAAGGATGTCCCGCTGAGCTGGGTTCATAGAATGAAGTGACTGTGATGTGATGTGACGCTCTCTACACTGGCATGTGGTAATTCTTCAGGAAATGTAGCCCACTCTGCCCTCCCCACTGCTGGGAAGTCTGTGATTCTAGATTGAGAGTGTCTGGGAATAGACTTGGTGCAAAAAAAAAAAAAAAAAAAAAAATCAAACAGTCCTTAGCATAAAATCTGCCTCAAAGGTTTATCTCCAGCTTTGGCTTTTTCAGTGTAGCCCCACGATTTTCCAGATCTTCTCACAAACACATAATAGAATAGTGATTTAGAGCTTTAACAAGGAAGCTGCAGCCTAGCTTGTGGTGACCTTGGCAAGAGCAAGCTGAGATGTGCTCACAGCCCATCCTGCTCCCAGGCTGTAATCTCAGGGACCCGTAAAGGAACAGCTGTGGACACAGACAGGGGGATCGATGCCATGGCCATGGATCTCATTAATTCCCCTATCTTTGCAGGGTAGAGTTTCAAATCCAGCTGCCTTTAGTAGGCACAGCATCCACGGCACTGCTCAGTGAAGGGGTGGCTTGGGTGCTCTCTAACCTGCTTCTTTATTTTGCTCCTGTGCAGGAGGGGGAGGTTCTGAGACTGACTTGATTAGTTAGAATGAGTAAGAGAACCTAGTCAGAGGTCATTACAAGACATCAATTACTTCTCTGAAAGCACTTAGCTTGAGTGATTGTCTAAAGAACTTGGCTTCTGTGCATCAAGTCTGCATGGCTTCTTCATGAACAGCAGGAAGGCATTGCCCATTTCTTCATTATGACACCCAGATTTTTATGTCTGTTTCCAGCCAAACACAATGAAGTAAAATACCCAGGCTTTATTTGTGTGAGACAAGTCCTGGTTTTTACCTAAATATTTCAAAAGAAAAACCTTAATAGTTACAAAATTATCTGCAGAATTTATTAAATTTTTATTTTTCTTAATTTCTTAATATAGTCCACAGCACATGAGTTTTAACACAGCAGAGCAAGGGAAATATTGTTAATTGACACAGATCACAAAGGTGACAGCAAATACTGTATAATGGTTGGTTGACAGATATTTCTGGGAACGAGAAGCCTTCTCTCATACACTCATCTGCTACAAACTAGACAAATAGCTGATGTCCCTTTTCTTATAGACTACAGACCCTAACATCTACACTGGTTTAAAACTCAAAGACGATAGAATTTAAACTTGAAGAAATTACTTTTTGTAATATTGGTAAAGTATCTTCTGATGATTTTAGTGTCTTCTGTGGCAGTTCAGTATATAGTCACTAATTCTTTTCATCCCATAATTACTGTAGAAGTAAAATGGTTATCTAATGATATATATATATATATATATATATATATATATATATATATATATATATATATATATATATCTGACAATCTTGTGGTTACAGTGCATTTCACACAGTGATTTGTTTCCCACTCTCATCCTGGAGAATGCTCTCACTATCTGGCTGATCTCTAGCAGATGATTTAGAGATATGGGTCAGCTGGAAAGCATATGTGGGGTTAGACAGAAAATTGGCCTGAAATAGCTCAAATTCACAAATATGCCATGCCAGACGTGGTATTTTATTTATCATACTCCCATCATAATTTCTTTCAAAGTATCCTTGGCACATCTTGGATTTCTTCTTTCTTCGGGTCTTTATAACTCTTGATACACAAACCATGGGGCAGCTGCTCTTTACTGTGGTCCTTTAGCTAAACTAGGAATTTTGAATGTTGTACTGAGAACCTTGGTTAATGGCCAGTGAAAGTTCATGGTCAAATGTTACTTTGCTCCTTGTCTAATAGTGCCACCATGCAAAGTTCCACCATGTATTAGTTTAAGGGGCACACACATAGGCACAGACATGTATGCATGCATGAACATGTAAGGCCAGAAGTCAACATTGTAGGCTGTCATTTTTTAGGTGCTGTCCACTTTAATTTTTGAAAAAGCCTCATATTGTTTTGTATCTTCTTGATTCAACTAGGGTTACTGGCTTCTGAGCCCAGAAATCCAGCTGTTCCTGCATCTCCAGAGTTGGGATTACTCGTGTATGCTATGACACCCACGTTTTTGTGTAGGTTCTGAGGATTGAACATGCTTTTCCTGTTTACTTGGCAAGTCTTTTACTGAATTGTCTCCTCAACTTTGTTTGAGAGATTTTTCAGACTTTGTGTTGCCCATGCAAAACATTCCAGAGATTAGAGAGCTAGAAGGAAGATTGGGTAGTACTGTGTAAAGACCCCTACTTTCCCTTCATTGGTACCTAATGCTTACTTATATGCTGGGCACACAAGTGGAAAATAGCTGTCATTTCTTCTTATCTCAGCATAGGAGCTAGAAAGCAGGGTGTAGCTAATCTGGCAGGTCTTGGCTAATGACAAAGAATACCCTGTGACTTCATACTTTTCCTAGCTACCTTTCTATTGCTATGGTGGGACAACATAACCAATGTGTTTTATAAAAGTAAGCATTAAATTTGTAATTCACAGTTCAAGAAGGCTAGTCTATGACCATTATAGTGAGGAACATGACAGCAGGCAGGCCTGGTGCTAGAGCAGTAGCCAAGAGCTCACATCTTAATCTACAAGCACAAGACAAAAAGTTAACTGGGAATGGTGTGGGACTTTGAAACATCAAAGCCCACTCCCATAGATGCACCTCCTCCAACAAGACGATACCTTTTAATCCTTCCCAAACATCCTACTAACTGGAGACCAAGCTTTCAGTATTACGCACCTATGGGAGCCATTCTTATTTAGACCACCACAATACCTGAGCCAAGAGCACACAAACTGTCAGAAATTTATTTGAAATTAGAGGTCTCTAAATGATTTCCACCATTTTCTAAATCTCTTTTAGATGTTTTCACTCTATATGCATCCCTCTGCTAATCTCTCTACTCTATCAAAGACCAAGACAAGATATTGTGAGAGTTCACCTGTCCTTAGGAGTGGGCTAGGATGATGTCAGGAGGCTGGTTTCTAAGAGGGACAAAATTAATCAACTAAACCTGACCTTATTTCATTGTTCAGAGAGTCAAATGGTAATACATCCCTCATGTCTAGATGGAAGTTAGATCAATTAAAAAAAAAACATAATATCTAGGCAAAAGCAAGAAGTAACTGAATTGCTATTATACAACACTTAGTAATTAAATCCTCCCTCCATTTCTAGTTTAAAATTAGTGGCCCCTAAATACTATGTTCTGCACTCCAATTCTACCAATTCCACAGAGCATTCTACTTAGCTCCTCTCTCTTTTCTTTCTGTAGACAACTTTACCTGGAGTGTTGAGACAAATTATACTTTCTCCCATTCTTATTACCTTCCTTCTTATAAACCCCTCTGCACTCCCCGATAAAGAGGCCTCTTCCTGGGCTCATTATCACAAAATTATTTTGACTTGTTGCTAAATTGTGGAATTTAATTAACTTATTTTCCTCAACATAAACACCCTCTCAACAGTCTCCCCAGAGAAAACTCTTCCTTGATTCTGGATCATCTCTTAGTTACTGTTGTTTTTAATAATCTGATTGCATACCTCCAGCCAAACGTTTACTAAAGCATTGCTATTTTATATTAAGTGCAAAGAAGGCCCTCAAATTGCAGTGTCGGTGAAAATGTTCTCTAAACAGAAGGCCTTCAGCCAGGTAAACAGAAGGATTGTAACTGAGTAAACAGATGCTTAAAAGTAGGTCTGTTTACCAGGAGCCTCCCTCAACCCACCTGGAATCTTTAATGATCCATGCCAAAGGTAAATCTACAAGGGAATCTAGCTCTGGGTCACCCCAAACAGTCTGCATCAAGTCATAGAACCCACTCTGCTGATTGTCCTATAAAAGCCACTTGCTTTTCTGTCATCTTGATCTTCACTCTACCCCTCACCCAAGTTAGCTTTGGCAGTTTGATCCTGCAATAAACCTTTCTTCTACCCATGGAGTGGTCCAGTTTGCTATTTCACTGCATTCTAGCTTTGGTGGAGAGAAAATGAGGAGAACGAAAGGGCTATGCCCTCCTAACTGAACCAAAATGCTGATTTTGAGCCACCTGAGTATGTCATTTGCTTCTGCTGGCTCTTGCCACACACTGAATTCAACACCAAAATATCTCCCCATTGTGATTAACAGCTTCTCTCTTCGACAAGTCTTGGTATGCTTGGGATCACCTCAGAATGAGATTGTGTCACCATGGCACATAACCCTCTCTCTTTGTGTCTCCATTCCTATGCTATTGAATCCATCCTCCTGTGAGGCTCCTATTTTTGACTCCTTTTCCTAAGCCTCTCCCACCTCCTCCTTGCTCTGATCCTGGAAAATCTCTGTGTCTTCTTTCCCATCTACTTTGTCTCTAACCATAGAACTTTCATTCAGAATTAGACTTAGTGACTCCTCACCTGACTTCTTTAATCTCTTTTCTTCTCAGACTCATAGATTCCATTAAAGTATGCTATCTTACTTCAAAAGGCTTGTCCTCAATACAAACGAGATAGTCAGTCTCAGTGGTAAAATGGAAAAAAAAAAACCACTTGATTTCTAAATGCTCATGGATTATAACATCTTCTGCTACCACAGTAGCAAATTATCCACAAATCCTTTGTCTCTAACTCTCTATTCTCACTCTTAAAATCCTGCTTTTCTCTGGGCCTTCTTTCCCCTCCACTCTTGACTCTAGCCTCTGATCACTGGATTTATCCTTACAGATGTCCAAAATCCTGTGTATGGATAATATTGAAATTTAGTCACATGATATTCTATTCTACTAAAAAGCTGTCTTTGGAGTTGTAATTTTGGTCTGCTTTAAATCCAAATGAGTTTGTTTAAAAGTTTCTTCCAAAGTCTCTGTCCAGGATCAGGGCACTGGGGAGCAGATTCTGTGATATGAAAATGAAGAGCACAACAGAATATTCTAGAAAAGAAGACACTATGTTCATGAGAAGGAAACACATACGAGATAAACTATTTTGAATAGAGGTTACATATGGCATAGTATAAACACAGGTATTTACGTCTATGAATACCTCATCCTCTTTTTCTTGGACATTTCTGTTGAAATTAAAACATTTTTTTATCTCAAGAATTATAAGACCATTTGGATATGGTTTGAAAAAAATTGTAAAATCCCAAACAGAAAAAAAATTTGCAACAAAAAGGGTTAATACTGTGTGTGTGTGTGTGTGTGTGTGTGTGTGTATGTATGTGTGTGTGTGTAAAATCTTAATTTGTTACAACATACCATATATTACTGGAATTCAATTCAACTCATATTTAAGAAAATGGACTTTTTATTAGACCAAAGAGGCCACACCAGGCCTCCAAGATGTTTTGTTTTATTTTATTTTCCTTAGATTAAGAAGACAACACCAGACTGCTAAGATAAAGATGGATTTGTATGCTAATTTTTGTCCTAAGACTAAAAATAGCAGATGAGAATAAAATCATAAATTTTGCTTATAGAAAATAAGACTTATGAACAATGTATGTTTGATGATTAGGGTATAAATTTCTTAATTTATAATGACCTACACAGGGAGGTCTGTTGATGGTGGCAGTTAAGGAGTTTAATGAAGGGAGGGGCTGGAAATAACAGGAGACACTCCTCTCACACACAGAAAAAACAGTTTCTGGCATCAGCCTAAGATCACCTCTAAAGAAGACAGGACACCAACAGATTCAGTCTTGAGCTTGCTTCAAGTATAGTAACACTGAACACTGCTCCTAGAACTTCCCCACACATTACCCACCCCAACCTTGCCTAGACTGTGGACACTTGAAGTCAACTGCCATAGTCCACCGAGCCAAGATAGGTCAGTTCCCCTAATTTCTCCTCCACAGGAAAACCTCTTGGATTTTTTTTCTTGGCCTGGCTACCAAAGACTGATGTTTTTCCAGGGACTCTACCACCAAAATGTCTTTGAGAATACCATCGAAGAGCCCAGGATGACTGACAAAGTAGTGGGTAAGTCATTTTTAGTAGATTGGCAGGATCAACTTGATCTACTTTCTGTTTACTTTGGTAAAATTTATCTTTCCCAGATCTCTATGGTGTGTTGATGGTTAATCTCACCAACATGGGGCTACAGGACCTCTCCTCTGTTTCTTCTGGGTTCACTTGATCCCTTACTCCTTCTTTATTATGCCTAGTTGCCTAACCCCATTACAGTCAGGAATATCATGGCTAAATTACATATTTCTTTTAAATAAACTCCTTCTAGAATTCTCCATGTCCTTCTAGCCTTTTTAGAGTCTCCTCATCTACCAGCTGACAAAAATGCTTCAGCCTATTCTCTCCTGAACTCCCTTATTGCTCCAAAAGTTTGGGACAACTCCTCTCCTTGGTGGCTTCTCATCATTCCTCATTAAGGTGTTATTCTGGGACACTACACCACTGTCGCCTTCAATATTATATATCTTTAAAACACAGAGAAGGCTTAAAACCCATTATACAATGCCTTCTTAACAAAGTCTTCTCAAGCCTACTAGCTTGTCCTATAACACTCTTACCTTGCTTGTTGTAAAGCCTCATGGCTATTACGAATTGCTCCAGGACCTTGGGGTTAATCATACAGATTCCTTCCTGTCCATTCAGCAATGCCTACTTCTTACTCTACCTTCTCAGATCCTCCCTCCTCTTCTCACTTATTGTTTTAGGCCATAAGGGTACTTACTTGATTATTTCTTTATGCAGTATCACAAGACCTCTTGGCCTTTGCCTTGGGAGAACACTGACACCAGAACAGCATCTCTGCTTTGAACTGTTCTCTCCCAGAGGTTTCTGAGACAGTCCCCACTGCTTCAGCTTTGCTGTGGCCCTCCTTCTCCCAGCCTGTCTCCCCAGATGCTTAATTCAATATGTAAATGATCTCTTCTACAGCCTTTACTCTGGCTATAACTGCAACATGCTATTCAATGTCTTAACTTTCCAGGAAACAAAGAATACCTAGTCTCTTCCAAACCTCAACATTATGTCTGTCTGATTAAGTAACTAGGCTTTCTGTTATCCCTTAACAACCTCAAACTTACTCTCCATTGCAGACACGTACCTCACACCTCCAACCACCAAAGAAGATATCCTTTCCTTTCTTGGCCTGGATGGGTACCTCAGAACCTAAGTTCCTAACTTTTCTCTTCTTGCTTTTTCTGTGAAGTAGCTAACTGAACCTCTAGATTAGTGGTTCACAGCCTGTGGGCTGTGACCCCTTGGGGGGGGGTAATCAAACAGCACAGGATTATAAATCAGATATTCTGCATATCACATTTTTTGCACTACAATTCATAAAAGTAGCAAAGTTATAGCTATAAAGTTGCAAGGAAAAATGTGTAGTTTGGGATCACCACAACATAAGAAATTGTATTAAAGGGTTGCAGCATTAGGAAAGTGGAAAACTACTGCTCTAGATCTTGCTAAGCCTTCCACACTTAACTTTCTCTCTCCTTCAAGACATACTCCTACAGGCTCCTGCTCTGGTGCTTTCAGACCTTGACTAACCCTTTTTTTTTTTTTTTTTGTCTTCAAAACAAGATTTATTTTTTTTTAACATGAAAATACATGGAAAATACATTGGTCTCTTATCTGTTACAAATAAGACTCAAATTATTAATCATAACAAGAAGTGTTTCTTGAGATATTTCCATCTACACAAAAGACTAACAGCTTATTATTTTTTTTAAAGATTTTAAACATTTTTTGCTTAAAATTATACATTTTTGTCAGTACTGTTTTTTCAGACATTAAAATAAATTTTACATAAAACCATGTGAATATGTTTTTTAGTCAGTACTTGATTTTTTTCAAGGGCTTGACAGTATGCATTGAAAACGTACTAGTTGCAATAAGCGTAAAGTACATGCAAAACAAAACGTAACATGGAAATAGTCAAAGTCTTCTTGTTTTGTGAATATATGTATAGTTTTTGTTTTCTTTATTTCTTGGACTTCATACAGTCTGTGAGTTGTTTCTGGGGGAGTGCAAGCCTCTGGGGTTAGCATCCCACTATCAGTGACTGCATATTATGTCTGTTCTTTTGTGACTGGGTTATCTCACTCAGGATGATCTTCTCTAGATGCAGCCATTTTCTTAAGAATTTGGTTAAGTCATTGTTTCTGGTGGCTGAGTAGTATTCCATTGTGTATATGTACCACAATTTTTGTATCCATTCGTCTTCTGAAGGACATCTGGGTTCCTTCCAGCTTCTGGCTATTATAAATAGAGCCGCTATGAACATTGTGGTGCATATATCTTTGTTGTGTATTAAAGTGTCTCTGGGGTATATGCCCAGAAGTGGAATAGCTGGGTCTTCAGGTAGTACTATATCCAATTTTCTGAGGTATCGCCAGACAGATTTCCAGAGTGGTTGTATTAGCTTGCAACCCCACAAACAGTGAAGAAGTGTTCCTATTTCTCCGCAGCCTCGCCAGCATCTGCTGTCATCTGAGTTTTGGATCTTGGCCAATCTGACTGGTGTGAGGTGGAATCTTAGGGTTGTTTTGATTTGCATTTCCCTGATGGCTAAGGATGTCGAGCACTTCCTCAGATGTTTCTCGGCCATTCGGTGTTCCTCAACTGAAAATGATTTGTTTAGCTCTGTACCCCATTTTTTAATAGGGTTATTTGATTCTCTGGTGTCTAGCTTTTTGAGTTCCTTGTACACCTTGGATATTAGGCCTCTATCTGATGTGGTGTTGGTAAAGATCTTTTCCCATTCTGTTGGTTGCTGTTTTGTTTTCTTGACGATGTCTTTAGCCTTACAGAAACTTTGCAATCTCATTAAGTCCCATTTGTTAATCTTTGACCTTAGAGCTTGAGCCATTGGTGTTTTGTTCAGGAAATTTTCTCCTGTGCCTATGTGTTCTAAGGTTTTCCCTACTTTCTCATCTAATAGTTCCAGTGTATCTGGTTTAATGTGGAGATCTTTAATCCACTTACACTTGAGCTTTGTACAAGGAGATAAGAACGGGTCTATTTTCATTCTTTTGCATGTTGAGTGCCAGTTGGACCAGCACCATTTGTTGAATAGGCTGTCCTTTTTCCATTGAATGTTTACTGCTCCTTTGTCAAAAATCAGGTGACCATATACATGAGGGCTCATTTCTGGATCTTCTATTCTATTCCATTGATCCACTTGCCTATTTCTGTACCAGTACCATGCAGTTTTCAGCACAATTGCCTTGTAATATAGCTTGAGGTCAGGGATAGTGATTCCCGCAGATGTTTTTTTGTTGTTGAGGATGGATTTCGCTATTCTAGGTCTTTTGTTATTCCATATGAAATTGCACATTGATCTTTCCAATTCCATGAAGAACTGGGTTGGAATTTTGATGGGGATTGCATTGAATCTGTAGATTGCTTTTGGTAGGATGGCCATTTTTAAGATGTTGATCTTTCCAATCCATGAGCATGGGAGATCTTTCCATTTTCTGAGATCCTCCTCAATTTCTTTCTTTAGAGGTTTGAAGTTCTTGTCATACAGGTCCTTTACTTCCTTAGTTAGAGTCACTAAGGTATTTCATAATTTTTGTAACTATTGTGAAGGGTACCTTTTCCCTAATTTCTTTCTCCACATGTTTGTCCTTTGAGTATAGGAAGGCTACTGATTTGTTTGAGTTAATTTTGTATCCGGCCACTTTGCTGAACTTGTTTATCAGCTGTAGGAGTTCTCTGGTGGAATTTTTGGGGTCACTCAAGTACACTATCATGTCATCGGCAAAGAGTGATGTTTTTATCTCTTCCTTTCCGATTTGTATCCCCTTGATCTCCTTTTGCTGTCTAATTGCTCCAGCCAGGACTTCCAGTACTATGTTGAATAGGTAGGGAGAGAGTGGGCAGCCTTGTCGAGTCCCTGATTTTAGTGGGATTGCTTCAAGTTTCTCGCCATTAAGTTTGATGTTGGCTGTTGGTTTGCTGTATATTGCTTTTATTATGTTTAAATATGGGCCTTGGATTCCTGTTCTTTCCAGGACTTTTAACATGAAGGGGTGTTGGATTTTGTCGAATGCTTTCTCAGCATCTAGTGAGATGACCATGTGATTTTGGTCTTTAAGTTTGTTTATATGGTGGATTACATTGATGGATTTCCTTATGTTAAACCATCCCTGCATCCCAGGGATGAAGCCTACTTGGTTATGATGAATGATGGTTTTGATGTGTTCTTGGATTCGGTTTGCAAGGATTTTGTTGAGTATTTTTGCATCAATGTTCATAAGTGAGATTGGTCTGAAGTTCTCTTTCCTTGTAGGGTCTTTGTGTGGCTTAGGTACGAGGGTTATTGTAGCCTCAAAAAATGAGTTGGGTAGCATTCCATCAGAGTCTATCTTTTGGAATAGTTTGGAGAGTATTGGTGTTATATCCTCAATAAATGTCTGATAAAATTCTGCACTGAACCCGTCTGGACCTGGGCTTTTTTTGGTTGGGAGGCTTTTGATGACTTCTTCTATTTCTTTAGGTGTTATAGGGTTATTTAGATGGTTTACTTGGTCCTGGTTCAACTTTGGGACCTTGTATCTGTCTAGGAATTCGTCCATTTCCTCCAGATTTTCCAATTTTGTGGAGTATAAGTTTTTGTAGTAGGATCTGATGATTTCTTGAATTTCCTTAGTTTCAGTTGTTATGTCACCACTTTCCTTTCTGATTTTGTTAATTTGGATACTCTCTCTTTGCCCTTTAGTTAGTCTGGCTAGGGGTTTATCAATCTTGTTGATTTTCTCAAAGAACCAACTCTTTGTTTTGTTGATTTTTTCAATGGTTTTTTTTGTTTCTATTTGGTCTATTTCTGCCCTAATTTTGATTATTTCTTGTCAAAAATATGGAACGCTTCACGAATTTGCGTGTCATCCTTGCGCAGGGGCCATGCTAATCTTCTCTGTATCGTTCCAATTTTAGTATATGTGCTGCCGAAGCGAGCACTTGACTAACCCTTAATCATGTATATTACTGAAAAATGGAGGAAAGCTTGGGGGTTTGGGATGAACGAGAGGACCCACATTTGTCCCTGTTGCCTATCTTTTGAACAGCTACCTCAAACAGTCCAGGAATAGGAACCTTGCCTGCGAGCACTAGCAGGAGCCTTCTTATTGGCAAAGGTGCCTCTAAGCTTACATTTAATTGCCCTGTCTTTATGTCTTGTCACTACACTGGCTCAGGGTCTCCTACCACACAAGAGCCTCTTTACTTTGTCTCCTTCTAAGCTTCAACCTATTTATATCACTCCTTTAGAATATCTGGGAATCTCAGCTGATGTCTGCCCTCCTCTCAAGCCTACTGCATTTCTTTCCAAGGACAATACCCTTACCAGTCAGTCCTGGCCTAAAATCACTCGAAACCTTTACCTACAAAACCCCACAAGTCTCTATTTCCCCTCTGTCCTTCCTGACCAGGTTATACAGTCACCCTTTACCAACAGGTTTCCATTAATGCAGAGCTCTGAGAAATACTCTCTCTGACCATACTGTTAAACAGGCCAGCCAACAGCAGCACTCTCATTTCTCTCTTCTTCTCTTAGCTCCTCCAAGCTTAACTCCTTCCTACTCTGAGTCCCAACAATGACACTACCTATTGTCATCACACAGTTTAGCTACTCTGCCATCTAAAGCTATGGCGGCCGGCAGGCTCAGTTGACTCCTCTCCAGAGCCTGCAGCGATCTGGTCTACTCATAGCTAGAAAGTCTGTTTTCACATTTAAAGCATTCTGGCTTTACAATGACTTTAGGAACAAAAGGTATACATGGTGCTTGATGATGATACAAACCTGAGGGCCATAAAGGAAAGTTTAAATTACCCAAGTCTCCTAAATTAAAAAGGCTTTAAACCTGAGGCTCAGTTACTTGAGTTAACAGGACAGGTTTCAGTGAAAAAGTAAACTCAAAACTACCATGCTCCTGTTACTGACTTAAAAATCACTTCTTAATATTTCTTTGTGCTCTGATTATAGTTTAAAAGGACTTCACTTTTTAAGGACTACTTTCAAGATGCAAGTTGTAATAAAAGTAAAAATGATTGAATGTTTCCAGATTGGGGAAAACCGGGATGGGGTAGGGTGTAATACAAGCTGTAATGGTCTGAGAAAAAGATTTAAAGTATGTAAATAATGTAAATAATGAGACTTAAAGATGATGCATATTGTGTTAAAATCTCAAAGTTTAACATTAGTCAGTGGGATTTTCATAGGTCATTAATCTAGTCTTTGTGACAGTCATAAATACTGGCTACTAAAGGTTTGAGTAGCATAAGTACTGGTTAAGGAGTGTTCACACTTTTGTCCTAGAACCATTTTTTTAGTTCCCAAGACTCTTCTTTGCCTTTGTTTTCCTTCCTGCCTGGAAATTTCTACCTTATTACAGATGAACTTCATTTTTGCTATAGTTCAAAATGTGAGTCTACTTGAGATTTTTGCTGTATTTGTAAACTGCTTTCTCTACAATGAGGGATTTAGTGCAGAAATTTCAAGTACACTTCCAAGATAAAGTTCTCTTAACTTTATATTCTGCTTATAGTCTATATCTGTCTCAGCAGACTACTACTCCACTGACAGACACCATTCAGGAATCAACTTTGACCCTAAAATCTGGTCCTTAACTCACTGATAGCGAAAGAAGAAAACACTTGTCTTTTTCAATGAGGAATGGTTACAAGGAACCAGCCTATCCAAGTGGAAGAAAGTATTACACAAATCATTTTACAATTTGCAGCCTCCAGGGTCAAATACAGTATGAGACTGGACCTCCCTGGGGCTCTAGCTCTTCCCCTTTTCAGCTCACTAGTATCTATCCTCACAATAATGATTGCTCCTTGTCTCTGCAGGTTCCATCAGGAGAATTAATGATGTAACCTAGAGTTCTTAAAACAGATGCTTCAGACAGAATTTCCTCAGATCTCCTCCCATCGCCTGCTGGTTTAAGCCTTCTTTTAGCTCCATCCTTCCATGCCCTCCTCTTTTCAAGCCAGCAACCAGCAGGAAGTATCCAGAATACTGTCGTTCTCCTTATTATCAGCAAAAGAAGCAATGTTCAGTCCAAAGTGGTCCCTGAAATTGCAGTGCTTGTGACAATGTCCTAAACAGCAGGATTTGGCCAGGTAAACAGTGTTGTTATTGGGTAAACAGACCTAAACCAGAAACCTTCTTCGAACTATCAGGAACCCCCTTCAACCATCTCAAGGGTCAACTACCTTGAGCGAGGTCATCTAGTTCTGAGTCAACCCAAAAAGCCTATATCAGCTCAAAGCTGTCACCCTTCTGACTGTTGTATAAAATCCACTTGCATTTCTACCATTTTGCTATTCTCCCTGTTCCCTATGCAACCCCAGATAGCCTTGGCAATTTCATTCCCATTAAACCTTTCTTTAGCAGCCATGGTATGGTTGTTCCAGTTGGTAGTTTCACAGTGCCTCTGCTTATACTTTATGTTAAAGATTTCGTAACTCACCAATAATAATAACTGTTATTTTTCACTAAAACATCATACATACTAAATTATGATTGTAAATTTGAAAAACACATAAGTAGATGAACTTTGATAAAAAATAATAGCCATGCTTATCAACTAGTCTCTGATATCATCTAATATGGCACAGTAAAAAAATGTGTGTATGTGTGTGTGTGTGTGTGTGTGTGTGTGTGTGTGTGTGTCTGTGCGTGTGTACGAGAGAGAGAGACAGACAGAAACAGAAACTGTATGTTAGTAGTGATATGTTTTAGATATAGATATAGTAATATAGCAAGTAGGTTTTCATTTGTGTTTTTGAGGTATTTCTCATACTCCTAAATGTAAATTAATAATTTTCTTTGTATGTGTCTATATGTGTGTGAGTATTATGCATATAAACTGCTAAGTATGTGGGTACAAGTGCATGTATGTGTGTGCACATGTGAAGACCTAAGGCTTATATCAAGACTTTCTTGGTCCTTCTTCTTATTATTCTTTGAGTCAGGGTCTCTAAATTGAACCTGAAGCCTACTGTCACAGTGAGGCTAGCTAGTTTGTTGTGTGGGTCCACCATCTCCAACTTCTTCTGAGTGTTTGAATGGTAGGTGGGCCACCACACTTATCTGCTCCATTGTTTGCAGTCTGCCTTCATCAAAGAGGGTTATAATATTAATTCTTCCTAAGAGCTGTGCATTATTAATACTGTTTGATGTATTTCAGAAGGAGACATTTTCTCTGCAAGATGAGATGTAACTTCTCTTATCTATTGCCTGAATATCAATTGCAAAATATATTTGAAAGCTACAAGCTGAAGACTGGAAAGAAGCTCTAACAAATGAGCTCACAAGTAATCTTACAGAGCAGAGCACCATACTACCTCCCCTACCACCACCTTCATAATACATTTTGAGACATAAAATTGTGGAAGATCAGGCCCCTGAGGTATAAAGTTTGTTTGTTATACTGATTAGTGATAATTAAGTATAGAGACTAATGCATTGAAAAAAATGTTACCACAATGAATCTTGGAGCACACAGCACTGTTGTAGGTACCTGTCACAGGACAAAGCAAACCACAGTTTAAAGTGACAAAACATGGTTGTATCTTTTGCAAAAATATACTCAACAAATTTGCCCAAAATACTAAAGGAAGATGAATAATGGAATATGAACAGGGTAAGAACTTAAACCCAGAATTTCCCATAATTGCTACAAACTGAGTCATCACAACAATGGTTGTCAGTTATTTACAGAATGGTAGCTCCATGTCCAAGTTCTTAGTTGCTGGCAGGGCTATTCTTCAAAGAGGACCCAGGAAAACTCTAAATCCCTGCTCAGCTTCTGCTCAGTGTTGATAAGACTCCACAGTGTCTGGCTTAGACTCACCCTTTCTCCTCTGTCTTCAAGCATTTATTTTCATGCTTTTAGTACACACTCGGCATTTGGTTTTATGTGTCTAGATCTTTCTCTTTATAGTGGCATCAGGGCCCAGTCTAATATGTGGTCTTAGCTTGGTTACATCTGCAAAGATCCAAATCTCAAGGAAAGTCTGTTACAATGTTCCTAGGGGATAGGGGCCTCAATATTATCTTTTTGGTAATACATAATTAGTTCAATTTGAAAATGGACATCAAAGACCAGCCTGGTCTGACCCACAGGATGCCCTGAGTTCTATCTTTAGCATTATTTTAAAATGTAGATGGGATACTCTCCAATAAAACTTCTGTAGAGATGGTTCAGTGGTTAAGAGTACTGGCTGCTCTTCCAAATGACCTGGGTTGGTTCCCAGAACACACAGAGGCATACAACACATGTAACTCCAGTTCCAGAAGATATGCTGCTCTATTCTGGCATCAGGAGGCATTGCATACATGTGGTATGCAGATATATGCACAAACAAAACACTCATATACATGAAATGTATAAGAAATCATTCCCCAAAGTAGACATTGGAAAATTATTTGTGATAAATGAAATTTTGCCTATTTGCAGGTAGGAATGATAAATGGACAGATTAAGTACAAATATTTGGAAACTCAAAGGATGGAAATAAAGCATTCAAGTATTTAACAGGCTCAATCTTTCCATACTCACAGGGTGGAGAGAGCACAGGAGTAAGGCTCTTGGATACATGGTGTATCCAAGCAGAAGAGCAGACAGAGCAAGAAACAGCCATCGGCCTATCACAAAACATGTTTTTCTTTCATAATATGGAAATAAAGCCAGGAGGTGGCTTGGCTGTTCTCTCTGGGACCACAACTCCCAGAATTACTTGAGCCTGAGTGAGAATAGGAAGGGAGTGCCAAGCTAGCATCCTTTCCACATACCTTCTGATCTTCCATCATCTGCATCTTGAGTAGGCTGGAACTGAGTAGCTTGTGTTTGAGAAAGACCCTGTGGAGAAACATTCTGCTAAAACACAGAGAAATAACAATTTGCCCCTTCAGACCATAAAGAGTTTTATGCTCACCAACCTGTGAGATATTCTGAAGCTAGTTTGAGATGTCCTCTATGGTTAGGAGTTCTATATGTGTTTAGGTTTCCACTGTTACAATAATATTAATGAGACTGGAGAAATGGCTCTATTGCTAAGAGTGCTTACAGTTCTTGCAGAGGACCAGATTTGGTTCCCATCACCCCCATGGCAGCTTACAAACTGCCTGTAACTCCAGTTATATAAAATTCAGCACCCTCTTCTGATGTACAAAGGGTCACAAACACATGAGGTACATATAAATACACCAAGGGTCACACAGACACACATGATAAGATAAACAAAATGACAATTTTAATATTTTAATTGGCATCCATTTATGCCAACATATTATTATAGTGCCATACTTTTACAAAATTTACCAAACTGAAGGGAGAAAAAACAAAACAGGTGTGTGTGTGTGTGTGTGTGTGTGTGTGTGTGTGTGTGTGTGTAAAACAGTATGAGCTGCTGTTGGCATAGTGATACCTCCCATTGTTCCAAACCCATTACAATCTATCTTCCATCCCTAAACACATAAAAATGCTCTTCCCATCACCTCTAATGCCTTCATAGGTATAAAATCAAATGCAAACACATATCTCCTACTTTACTCCTTACGCCTTTTCAAAAGTGGAATAGAAACCTCTTTCCCTTTTCTCTTTTCTAGTTTCCTGGGTCTGTGTTTATTTATTCTTTTTCCCATTACCAGCATAATGTAGACACTTCTGTGGCTGTTTGCCCTTCTCTCCTTTTTTGTCCCCTGGGTCCTTCCTTGCCTTTGCCCTCACATTCTCTGACCTCCACTCATGCTCCCAAAAGTACTCTCATATCCTAATGGCTTTCCTGTCTTTGGATTTAGCCTGTGCTCCCCATGATCTCAGAGCAG
The DNA here is from genome assembly GCF_963924665.1 of Micromys minutus. Classification (NCBI taxonomy): domain Eukaryota; kingdom Metazoa; phylum Chordata; class Mammalia; order Rodentia; family Muridae; genus Micromys; species Micromys minutus. The sequence goes on along the minus strand of NC_137981.1, from coordinate 60,555,806 downwards.
GGAGTTACACCATGGTACCTTCATACATTGTCTTCACAGAGGTAATACAAAAAAACATAACTGAATCCATTTCTTCTTCCTTTTTGCAGATTTATTCTTAATCTTCTTAATATTAGTTGGTAGCTCACAATTTGTTCATCCCCCTGGGCTGTTTAAGGTCAGTCTTTTTTCTCTTTGTAAAATGAATTGTATGTATTTATGAGGTATAGTTGGAAATGGTAACCTCCCAATGGCACACATTGTATATACATTGAAACACCATGCCAAACACAGAATATTTGCAGTTACTTTACACTGTCTTAGGGTTATTGTTAATGTGTTGAAACACCATGACTAAGAGCAACTTGGGGATGAGATGTTTTACTTGGTTTACATATCCTGAATCACAGACCATGGTTGAAAGCCAAGGCTGGAAATCAAACTTGGAAAGGCCCTGAAAGTGGCTGATGGAGAGATCATAGAGAAATGCTACTTGCTGGCTTGTTTCTATGGCTTGCTCAGCCTGCTTTCATATAGAAATTAGGACTACTAGCCCAGGGATGGCCCCACCCTATGGAATGGTTGCTTCCACATCAATCACTAATATTAAAAAAAATAGGCTCATCTGCCTACAGCCTAATATCATGGAGGCATTTTCTCAATTGTCAATGCTACTCTCAGATGACTCCAACTGGTGTCAATTAAAACTAACTAAGATACTAACCAAAAAATATTTGGGGAGATGGTGATGGTAGCTTTCTGATTCTACCATTCTGTCTTCTACAATCACACTCAAGTTCCCTGCCACTTGCTTCAGAGGAAGAAAGGGAATCTCTAGCATGTTGAGCTGAAGGTTCTGAAAAACCCTCAACCCACCAGACTGGGAGGAGAGAGATTTTTCCTTCACGTAGAGAATTAGAAACCAGTTCTGTCTCAGCTGAACCCCAGAGGCAGAGTGGCCCTGAATGACATAGAGTGCCCCTAAGATCACAGTTTATGATGCTATCTGAAGTAGAACAACCACTGTAGCTATGCCCTCTTGCTGTCCTCTGACCCCAGGAGATGATGGATGAGTGATGTTTTAGGACACCAATTTGTTACACAGCAGTTGCTAACTGATACATGTTGAGGGCCGAAGGCTGCGCCTTACAAGATGGCGCTGGTTTCAGGTGCCATGAATCAGCTAAAGTGTGGTAAATAACCACTGGGCACATGTGCAAAGAGTGGTTCGAGCCAAGTCACCGGGGCGTCACGATCAGACCACTGGCAGGCAGCCAATAACACAGCGACACGCCACCCTTGGGGGGTATAAATTAGGGTTCCTTTTCCTGCCCGGGGTCTTCCTCTTCAACATACAATAAAGATTGTTCGAAGAAGAATCCTGTTGCACGCTTTTTCCTGCCGGCGGGAAGTGGGGCGCATGACAGATACAGAGAATGAAAGAAAAGTAACAAAAAGCATCATGCCTCAACACAGATTCATTCAAATAGCACAGTTCAACTTTTCTTGTGTTGGACAAGTAATTTTTTTCTTAAATGTATCCATTCATTCCCAGTATATTTTAATTGTATGAAAACAATAATGTGAAAACCATAAATACATATCCACGTGGTTAAGAATTTTCATAAATCTTGATTAATCCTTCGGTAACAACACACAGTTAAATAAACTCCCTTGCTTGTCAGGCAGCTGTAAATAATCAAGGCACCATACCTTGATCTTGCCTTCTATCAGCATTTCCTGTAGAGTGAAAGGTCCCCAAATCCTTAAGAAAACACAGCTCTAGACCTGCCCATGGGAATTTATGTTACAAGTTTACATGCCTGATAATGTAACGGCTTCGGTTCTCCATACATTGGCTAATTGTGCACATGACTTAATTTAAGTAGCTGTCTTCTTTCATTGCCCTTTTACCCTTACCCTCATTATTATACATTATTTTCATGGTGGGATAAAACAGTGTAATTTTAAGAATGGAAAAGCATAAATTCTGACCACTTATTTTTAGTCATAGATCAGCAATTTTGATAGCTGAAGGATGAAGGCAGTCTTCTGTCCTTAAAAGAATTGTCAAGATACAAGACACCACCCATAGGACAAAGCCAGACATCACCAAAACTTCCTGCAGGTCAAAGCTAGGTATCATCTAAACAGGTGCTATTACCATAGCTCCTTTTACTGTGGGTGATGCCTAAGAAGTGAGGTTTGATGCTCTGATGGCCATCAATCTCATTACAGATTAAATTTATTTTCTCTGGCCTAAAGGAGCTTTTCCAGATCTAGTCATTAAATTTTTAGTTTAACCATTTTCATATGTGAAAAAATGATGTTTTCTGTAGAGACATATTAGTGATTCCCCACTCGAGAGAAATTTACTGCACTCCATTGCTGGGACTTATTGGAGTTTCATGTGGGGAAGATCCTGAAGATAAAAGTTAATGGTGCATTGAACCACTACGGTAGGTTAGCACCGTAAGTCACACAAGGAGTCTGCAAGGGATGAGGCTCACTGTCAAAGCCAAGGCTGAGTTAATGCCCCGTGTAGTAAAGTTTTATATCTATGTACTTTTGCCTGTCATCAAGAGTCACAGTGCACCATTCCTCTCAGAGATGCATTGGCTTTATGTCTGCAATGGACACTAAAAATGACAGTAGCTAACAGGGCACTTATTACCCCATAGCTTACAAAGAAGAGTTTTCACGTTTCTATTTTACAGCACACACACGTGCACATATGCACACATACATGCTTAAGGACTGGTATGATTCAATGTTTTTTTTTTTCTGAGTTTGGTCCTCAAAATAAATCTCTACAATATCTCAGGGTTCCCACAATAATGCTCTGTTTTCTGTCTTTATCATGGCTCTTAGGACAGATCCATTTCCCTGTGCAGTGGTTTGCCCTGGGAGGTCTGTACCTCACTCCTCCTTCAATTAGGAGTTTTACATCCTAGTATTTTATGATCTCAGGTGACTTTTGAGCAATTGTTCGGAGCAGAGCTGACAATTATGTCCTTTTAGAAGTTGGAAAAATGTCCTGAATCGGTGCCTACCAATATAGAATTTGCAATCACAAATAAGGGCTAATTGTTGAATGTGACTGTGAAGTGAGTTTTAATGTCCACAGGTTTTAGCTAGTGAGAACATGAACATGCATGTATGTCTTCTACATGGATAGTGCAGACTGTGGAGTCAAGAGGTAATACTGATCAAACAGAAACAATGCCACTGTCCTTTCAGTGAAGATCAAGCTTTCCTTCTCCTTCCCATCTTCTTCCCTCACCTTTCCATTCTTTTCTCCTCTTTTTCCTTCCTTTTCCCCTGCAATCCCCCTTCTTTTCCTTCCTTTTTTCTTCCCCTCTCCCCTCCTCTCCCCTTCCCTCTCTTTCTCCCTTTCTCTCCCCTCCCCTCTTTTCTCCTCTCTTCTCACCTTCTCCTTTCCCATCTTCCGCACTTCTCAAATTTTTCTTTCCTTTCCATTTTTTTCTCCCCCCCCCCGCCCCCACCGCACTATGTGATTATTTTAAGCCAAGTCCTCAGGTCATCATTATCTTGGATCTGTAAATAGCTACTGAGCTTCCTAAACAAGTGCCTTTCACCCCGTCATGACCTGAAGATGTCTCTTCTCGGGATTGTTCATTTGGCTCACAGGTTATGGCTGTGACCCGGCCAAGAGGCTGGGCATTTTGCTGTCACCTTCCTGTGTTGATTCAAACACAGGCAGCTTCTAGGCTGGCCAGTCATGTGCTTGGATGGAAATTGCATTGTTTATTCTTCCTCTCTTGTCTTTTTCCAAAATGCAAAATTCAGATTTTAACATTAAAGCAGTAAAATGTTCTTCAAATAAAAAAAAATTATACTGTCTATGGACATACCATAGACTCTACAAATCGAAGCCCAGACTCCTAAATACAAGACGATACCTTTGAAAGTGTTTGCTCGAGAGTTCTCAGGTATCATACTAATACTTGCATAAATCTTTCAGAATATTTCTGTCTGATTAGATTAAAATCAAATTTATTAAAATATGTCTGAACCAGTTAAGCGAATTGCAATACAATGTAAAGTATAAAACACCCACCATTGATAATAATTCCTATCAACATTTCACATCTGCAGTTAACTTGAAGCAGATGCTGTAGACACGGTCCATTGTTTCACATTTGCATGAGACAACATGTTCTGATGTTTTCTTTTCAATTGTAGCATCATGTAATGCAGTGCTCTAAAAGTACATGTGTGGTAAGTGTCAAAGCCTGAGTGAAAATTTTATTTTCAAAACTCTTTGTAGCCTTTCCAGGGATCCTAGTTTTTTGCTGTATACTCCATGGGAATTGAGGTTGTGTATGGCAGAGGATGGAGTTCTGGACTCCACACTACCCTTCAATGACACAAGAGTTCTGTATGTGCTGTTTCCCGTAGATTATAGATCAGATGCTATATGTTTGCCTGTTGCTTTTCTTTCATAGAGAGAACTTCTCTAAGTATCACTAGGTGGCCAGTAGCAATATATCTTTGCATGAATTCTCCTGTGGTTAAGAAATGAGGCAAGACACTGCTATCTTCTTCTACATATGTAACTGGAGCCATAGGTCTCTCCATCTGTGCTCAGTGGTTGGTGTTTTAGTCCATGGGAGTTGTGGAGGGTTTGGTTGGTTGATAATGTTGTTCTAAGATAGCAGTGTCTGATATCAATGTGAGAAGAGGCCTTTGGTCCAGTGAGGGCACGTTTTCCCAATGTAGGGGAATGCCAAAGCATTGGGGTGGAGAGCTTAATTAAAAATGAGTATACCTTCCTGGAGACCAGTTGGAGGGGAAGGGGGGATGGGAGCAGGGTAGAGGAAGGGGATAACATTTCAAATGTAAATACAGAGAGTATCTAATAAAAATAAATAAATAACAAGAAATGAAGCAAGGATTCTCTTAAGAGGCAGATAGAAAACTGGGGGAGGGGGGTGTCCTTCAGCTTGGTTTTGTTTTATTTATTTTTTAAATGTAAAGAGATGACACCTTTAAGTCATCATCTCTCCAGCCCTTGTTTTCTTTATGAGACTTCAGAGTGGGTGCTCATACAAGCAGAACAAATAAAGCCATAAAGATCTCTGATTAAGAAAAGCACTTATCTTCTTTAAGATTAAATGATTAAAATTTAATGAATTTTTTGAGGCATAATTGAAGGGAAGGCATATCGGGAAAGTATGAAGGCTTCATTACCATAATGTTAGTTTACTAAAGCAAACAGACTGGAAAGCTGCAATTTACATACTAAAGAGGGGCTGGAGAGATGGCTCAGTGGTTAAGAGCAACTACTGCTCTTCTTTGTGGGTTCAAATCCCAGCAACCACATGGTGGCTCACAACCATCTGTAATGAGATCTAATGACCTACCTCTTCTGGTGTGTCTGAAGACAGCTACAGTGTACTTGTATATAATAAATAAATAAATCTTAAAAAAGAAGTATATTTTTTAAAAATGTGCTGAACAGGGTACCATTTCCTTCTTTCCTTCTTTTTTTTTAAAGCTTTTCTTTTACTTTTTTTTCATTTTACTTTTATTGGATATATTTTATTTACATTTTAAATGTTATCCCCTTTTCCAGATTCTCCTTCATAAACCCCTATCCTATTTCCCCTCCTCCTGCTTCTATGAGGGTGTTTCCACACTCTCATCCCCTCCGGCCTCCCGACCCTGACATTCCCCCACACTGGGGCATGGAGCCTTGGCAGGACCAATGGCTTCTCTTCCAGTTGATGTACAACAAGGCCATTCTCTGCTACATATGCAGCTGGAGCCATGAGTTTAGTGGTTTAGTCCCTGGGAGCTCTGGTTGGTTGGTATTGCTTTTCTTATGGGGTCGCAAACCCCTTCAGCTCCTTCAATCCTTTCTCTAACTCCTCCATTGAGTATCCCATTCACAGTTTAGTGGTTGGCTGTGAGCATCCACCTCTGTATTTGTCATGCTCTGGTTCCTGTCAGCATGTATCCCTTGGCATCAGCAATATTTCCTGGGTTTGGTGGCTGTATATAGGCTGGATCTCCAGGATCAGCCCATTTCCTTTTTTGTTTCTTCTTCCTTCCTAGTATCCAGCTGCAGGTACAGTTCTATGCCCTACCTCTGAGCCTTGTCTTCTGAACTCCCACTGTAGCCTGTCAGGAGCTAGTTTGGAAAATAGCAAACTAGTAGGTAAGAAATGACTGCTGTTATCAAAGAATTCCAGCTAGAAATGTATTTATTTTTTGGAAGAAACCATCTCATGTTCCAAAGATATGATGAGAGCAGGGCCATGGCACTCATATTGTATCTTTTAAAATGTAGCATTTATATTAATTCTTTGAGAATTTCAGACATGAACACAATGCATTTTAATCATAGTCTTTTAGAACCAACCCATCCTCCCACTCCCTCCCAACTTCTTATCTTCTTTATTTATAACTCACCAAGTTAAATTTGTGCTGACCATATATGGATAGAAATAGAACATGTCAACCCACCAGGACCCACACACTAAACACAGTTCTCTTCCTCTTCTACTAGATATCTTGATCCTTCTGTCAGTATCTTCTCCTCCAGGATTGAGGGCTGGCAAGGCCTTCCCACACCCAGGCTACCATGTTGACTGGCTTGATCTTGTGTAAACCTTATGTAGGCAATCACACAAGCAGTAAGTTCATGAGTGCAGTGGTCCTGTCCTATGCAGAAGACCATGTTTGGCTTTAATTATTCCCAGCCTCTGGCTTTTACATTCTTTCTTCTTCCTCTTCCATAATAGTCCTTGAACCTTGAGCTGAGGGATATAGATGTGCTATTTATGGATGAACACTCAAGAAACCCTTGTCATCTACACAGACCAGTTGTAAGTATCTGGGTTTACTACCCTGAAACAACACACACACATACAGGCACACACACACACACACACACCTCTTTGATAAAGACTGAGAACAGCACTATGAGTATAGAGATATGTGCTGGTTAGTTTTTTGTTGACATGATACAAACCAGGTCATATGGGAAGAAGGAAACTTGTGAGCATTTTGTTTTGTTTTGTTTTGTTTTGTTAATGACTGATATAGGAGGCTCAGCTTCCCTGAGGTGACCACAGCTGTGTTTTCTTATAAGAAAGCAAAGTAAGCAAGCCATGACACTAAGCAGAGTTCCTTTATGGCCTCTTCTCATCCTGACTCTTTGCCATGATGGATTATAATCTGAAAAGTGAAATAAATATTTTTTCTTTTCAAGTTGCTTTTTGTCAATGTTTTATCACAGAAACAGAACGTAATGAAAATAACAACAGGAATCAGAATTGTGGGGCAGTGACAACTTTGACAGACATGCGCATGCTGTTTGGTCTGTGTTGGGGGTAGGATGATGGGGGTGTTAAATTGTAGAAGTGCTTGAAATTTTGATCTGAAAAAGCATTGATTGTTCAATAATCCCATGTGGTGCTGGTTTTGAAGGCATGTAAAGAGGCTGATGCTTGACACCATTTGGCAAGATCAGAGTCCCTGAAGAGGGTTCAGGAAGGGTCCCTATTGATGAACTGTAACCCAGTTGTAGTTCAAGACCCAAGCATACCACTATGTCAAAATGGTGTGTTGACCAGTAGTAGGTGTAGAGTGGAACCAGACTGAGTCTATAAGGACAATCTGTGTATGCTGTAGGGAGATGGGTTTACCCAAACATCATGGGTGAATTCCAGTCACCAGACACTGAGCTTCTTACATCATTGGATTTACTTTGATCTGATTGTAAATGTGACTGGTTTTTCCCAATTGGAATAAGAGGTATGTATGTTATTTTTGCTTTTACAGAACCCCACAGTTATTTGGAGTTTTAAATAGGCATTGAATATTTTTAAAAAACTGAATTTTTAAAATGTTTGAAAATTTTTTAAAAAGACTGGTACTTTAAAAATTAAAGTATGTTTTGTATTGTGATATTAACATGAGATATTGGGAATAATTTAAAAGGGAAAGGTAATTTGTTTAATGGAGGTACATGTGTGTGTATCATATTGTCAAAGGACCAACAATGATAGTTTTAAAAATCAACTTGACATAAACTGGGTCATCTGAAAAGAGAGAAGCTTAATTGAAAAATGCTGCATCAGATTGGGGTATAAGCAAGTTAGAGGATTTTCTTTATTAATGGCTGATACCGAAGGACACAGCCCACAGATGGCACTATATCCCCGAGCAAGTGGTACTGAGTTCTATGAGAAAGCAAACCAAGCAAACTAAAAGAGTGAGTCAGTAAACACTATCCTTTCATGGTCTCTGCTTTAGATTCTGCCTCTAGGCTTCCGCCTTGAGTTACTTCCCTGGCTTTCCTTCATGATGAACTCTAAATTATAAAATTAAACACACCATGACTGCTCCAAGTTTTGCTTGATAACAGAAATAGTAAGCAACTAAGACAAGATATAAACTTAGAGATCAGTCTGGCATAATATTGATCTTGCAGGATAATAGTAGTAGATTCACCCCTGGGTCCTGTGAGCTCCCTAGCAATGGCTTACTGCTCATGTTTGTAATATCAGTCATGTGATTCCTTCTGTGGGGTAAGTCTTAAATGTAATCAGAAAGAGGTTGGTTACTCCTGTAACACTCATGCCATTATTGTATCCATGGGCATTTTTCATGAGGCCTATTGGTATCACAGTTCAAAGTATCACAGCTGGTTAGAACTGTTGGTGGCTTTTCTATTTAGTAGTCTGCACCTTCCACTGCTGTGAAATTGAGTTATGGAAGAAGCATTCCAGTCAGCACCCAACTTGATATCTCTATGTCCTGTGATCAAAGTATGCATTGTCCTCAGGAATAGCTTCTTATCATCAGGTTCTTGCAGGGAGGGAAGAGCAATGGTTATATTGTCCGAGGGTCTCCAGGATGTCTTTAACTAAAAACTTCAGTGGAGGTATTCCCACATCTGGCATCTGGTAGGAGTAGCTTTGAAGATGAACTTGTACTTGTGTAGAGTGAGTACAATTAAACTGTGTGTGTGTGTGTGTGTTAGTTGTCCTTTCCCCAGCTTCCTGTGTTCTACCTTCCCACCTTCTTCCCACCTTATTGGTTATTCTTCTTTTCTCTTCTTACCATCTGCGGATTGTTTTCATTGTTTTCTTTCTCACAGGCTTTTGCTTCATGTATTGAGGGGCAATGTGGGTGATATACTTGGAGTATTTTAAGGCATCAGTCACAGCATTGGGAAGTAATATAGTTTGTTTTATTCCAGAACCTTTAAAGAAATATGACTGGCTCAGAAACCTTACTTCATGTGTGTTGGTCAGACATTGCTACTGCCAAAATCTACAGACACAAACTCATTTATAGACAGAATACACACACATGTACGTGCCCACATAAATGCATATATGTAGACACGAATGCACACACACTCACAAGTGGACATACATGCACATAAACAGTTACACACATGCACTGCCACATACATGTACATATACACAAATATGCCTCCCATATGTACACACACATACATATAAACACATACATGTATGAGCAGATACCATACATGTACATGTATATATATGCTCTGTGGTCATATTATAGAGGTGACTTGTCAAGTACAGTGATTTCAGCATCCAAATATGCACCCCAATAACAGCAACATTGAGATGGCGTCTTTACCACTGAGAACATGCTATTTATATGGAGTAGGTGTAGATAGTCTGCGGGTGCAAATCATACTACATAAAACTTCTCCAGGTTATTTTACACCATACTAACATAGAAGATTCAAACAGGCTTGTGGTTGCAGATAAATCTGCAAAAGGAAAATTAAAAATACCAGCTTCCCCAGAATATGTTTTTTTTTCATATGGAGAGTGTGTGTGCCTGTCTTGTATCATTTATTTTGACTTTCTTAGTGATGGAATGTTAGAGACTAAAGCCACTAGAATGTTCTGATTTTCATTTCTATGCATTATCATGAATGATATTAACAATAGCATTGTCTTTGAGAACAGCTTGTGTAGTAAATCTTCTAAGGTTGAATATTCTTGGTTTACCCATGAAATGCTAATTGCATTTAATTCTAACTCTTTGAAAATCCAATTAAAGCTACAAACTCTTTTTCATTCCCTGGAAAAAGTGTGTGGTAACACTGGTGTGCACTTGAGACTTGTTTAGGATTTAAAAAGCTGAATTTCATCTGTGGATTCCAAAGTTTACATCACAAGAACATACTCACTGGGAACCTGCGTGAAAGGCAGATTCATAGATCTGTGCCATTCTCAGGTAAACAGACCTTCTGGGGCCAGCATCTTTCAATGTGTCAGCTGGTGCTATGGTCCAGATGTGGTTTGTCCCTGAGGGGCTTGTTTTCTTGGTCTCCAGTGTGGCACTTGTAAGATGGGACCTTCATGCTCATTTCATAGTGAGCTCTGTTAAGAGCAGGTCATTACAAAGCCAAAGCACACTTAGTGCTTGACACCCTTCTCAACACAGTTTCCTTTGTGTTTTTCTGTCATGTTTCAATTCATACAGCAGCTAGAGAGATGGTTCAGCAGTTAAGAGCATCAAGAGGTTAAGACCTCTTCCAGAAGTCCTGAGTTCAGTTCCCAGCAACCACTCGATGTCTCACAACCATCTGTAATGGGATCTGATGCCCTCTTCTGGCCTGTCTGAAGACAGTGACAGTGTATTCATGTTCATTTTTTTTTTTTTAAAAGTTAATCTTAATAAAAAGAAAACAGCACAAAACAAAGGATGTTACATCCTTAGCAGAATGCTGACATCAAGCGGTTTAGATCCCTGAAGCTACTAACCTCTTTATGTTATAAAGTGCTAGCCTCATACCTTCTGTTTAAGCAACAGGGAATAACAACTTTACATAGTAAATGAGCCATGCTCCTAGAGTATATAGCCTCTGACCTTTTCTTGGCTTATGACCTTGAATGTTATGGAGGAAATGTGTATTTTAGATAGGCTGGCAGTAAATCTTTCTCTCTGATACCATTATAGGCTACGAAAGATCAGCTATTGCTGAATAGAAAATAATGAAGCCAGTTAACACTCCTTACCTAATGTATGCTAATGTATACTAGCTTCGGCCTAGCTCAACACAGGTACTTGAATATACTCGACACACTTGACTCGTCTATAGTTATATCTGAAATTATTTTTAAGCTTAAAGGAATCACACAGAAAACACCAAAAAATGACAGAATTTATGTAAAGTCTGTGGAAATATAGAAAGCTTTAGGAGAATTTAGGAAATATAATCTGAGCAATGACAAGTGCCCTGTGTGTGATCTGATCCCTCTGTGTGGGGACACATAGGGATTTTGTGTCTGTGGGTGTCTGATAAGAGAGGCAAAGGGATGAGAACTTGAAAGCTTGGCTAGAGCCTGAAGTGTTCTTGGACTTCCTTAAGAATCAGCTTCCCTTTGTCAAACGGGAGCACTGTAGACTCAGTGGATTATGAGATCACCAGACTTAAGACCTGGTATTATAATGTCTTCTTTCTTTCCACCCAGAGAATGCCCTTTCCTCTTCTCCACAGCCTTGCCTCTAGACCAACACATCTATTCTATGTGTTACCACACACTTTTTCCAGCAGCCCAGAATAAGCTTTTCAGCAGTGATCTCAAATCTTTTTGGTACAAGGAAATGACTAGGATATGTGTCTATTAGATACCTTTAAGCTAAAGTAAAGACCAGAAAACAGCCATATTGCTATTTTGGATTTAAAACAATCACCTCAAAAGAAGTAAAGGTCTACAGTTTGTCTATCTTTACCTTACTGGGAAGATCACAGAAAGGTTGGAAGCAGTGTTTATGTGTCTAGTGACTTTGGGCTTCCCTCATTTCCTAGAAGGACCAGGAATAACCCACTCAATGGGTATCAGTTTATACTCAGAGCTCAACATTTTACTTAGATGTAATTCCCCTTTTGGAACTGGAATGTTGACACAGAGAAAGAGCATGAAAGAGCTTCCTAGAATCCTTTCTACATAACCTGTCTCTAGAAACTAAAGAAAATGAATCCTGCCTTCTAGCACCTTGCCCCTCAGCACATGCTTCGCAGGGTCAACAGCATTACTCAAATCTAGGAGCTGGTTCCATGAAGTACCTGACCTACTGGAGACCTTTGAAATCAGCATCTATATTTCTTCTTTGGTTTCAATGAGGCAGGGTCTTTCTATGTAACATAAGCAGATCTTGACTTACTGTGTTTCTTGGGCTGACCTTGACTTTATGATCATTTGCCTCAACCTTCCAAATCTCAGAAGTGCTTGGATTATAGATGGGAGAGGAACACTGCCATCCCTGTCTCAAATATGTATTTGTCTTCAAGTGATTTGTAGTCAGGGGATAAGAGGAGAGGTACCAGTCTAATGTAATTTTTTTAACTGGGTGAGGTCATTATATCTAATTGTGATAGACTAAAGAATGTGCTGGGTTGACCGGATAACTGTTTTTAGGAGCAAGGAGAGTCAAGGATGCCTGAGATGACCCATATCACCATAGAACCCAAAGTTGAACACTAGGGTTTTTTGTTTGTTTGTTTGTTTTGTCATTCAAGGTGTGGGAAACAGGAGTCCAAATGTGCATGGATCTGAAGGGCAGAGCCCCAGACAAGAGTGTAAAGAAGGAAATCACTCAGGGCCTTACTTTCCGGTGGGACACACCCCCCCTGGCTGATTGTGACACAGTACATTTGTGCATTCATCCTTCTTTGTTTTGCACTCATCTAAGGATTCCTCAGGCCCTGACAGCAGCACCCATAATGGAGCTGACTCTCCTGGGAGGGTTTTGTGGTTGTCTTTTTAAAAAGGAGGGGGGATGTCAAATTCTTAGTATCCTAAGGAGTAGATAGATGTTTATCTTTAAGATTCTAAACATCAGAAAAAAATTGAACTTTGGGCCAAAGGCCTCCTGCTTTGAACTTTTCAAAACACAATAGAAAGGCACCTGTTGATGTGTTAGATTCTGTTTATCAGCCAAGGTCAGTACTCAGAGTTTGAGGAAGGCCACCATACATAGACACTAAAGGGATCCATTTTCTTCTTGGGTTTACCATCTTGTAAGATTCTGAATTCATAGAAAGCTAGGGTGTGCCCAAATTTGCAATGGAGCTGGTGCCCCCTGCTGGAATCGAGTTGCTTAAGTTTCCATCCCTTGGGGTATGTGTGCCAGCAACCCTGTTAAGACACTGGCTTGCCAACATAGCCCACGGGTATCAGGATAAGTCATTTAATTAACCTCTCGGCTTCAGCTTCTTGACATATAAGAATGGGATAACAATAGCAGCCAATTCTAAGTTCCTTGCTGAAAGGTAGAATTAATTAGAGTTGACAGTAGATTGCTTTATGAAAACTGGATACTAAATAGCGATAAATGTTGGAACATGCCTCCAACGTCCCCATGGCAGGAAAATGACAATTTGCTGTGCCTTATTACTAAACCTGCCATTGCTAATTTGATCTCATTATGGATTCTAAGTTTCCCTGAAGTTGAAAACAAATATTCACCTTTACCTACTTTGTCAATGTGACATGAACCCAATAATGTTGTCATGTCATTTCAGCACATTGAGGCAGGAGGATATCTATAAGTTCAAGGCCAACTTGGGCCACACTGTATGTTCCAGACCAGTCTAACCTACAAATGAGACTCTTTCTTAGCACAAATGTACAAATGCATGTGCACACAAAATACATCATACAACAACAACAAAAAGTTCACCCATTTTCTTCACTAATTCCTGGAGTGTGGGGAATGACTGTTTCATATATGCGTGGCAAAGTTACCAGGATGGTAAGACACCTGTGTAGAACAGGTATGTGACACCTGTGTAGAACAGGTTGCTCATACACCTATTTAGAATAATTTTGGCATGGGTTCTGACTTGGGCCCTATCCTAATTTTGTTTCTGTTGCCCTGATGCAGAGACGGCCTAGGGAAGAAAAGTTTTATTATAGCTCACAACTCCAGGTTACAGTCTGTCATAGCACAGAACTCAAAGAGGCAGATGGCATCCACAGTCAAAAGCAGAGAGAAAATTGATGTATGCATGCTTAAGGCTCAGTTATCTTTTTCTATTCTTAACAGACCTGGACCCCACCCCTAAAGCAGGCAATGGTGCTGCCCACTTCCAAGCTAGGTCTTCCCATGTTAGTTAAGGTTATAAAGACAATCCCCTACTAACAGGACCATAGGATACCCTGATTTACAAAGCCCTCATTGAGACTCTCATCACGGGTAATTGTAGCTATGTCAAGTTGATTATTCAGACTAACCACTGCACATACCTTGATGGATGAGAAGACGTCTGATCATATCAGGTAAGTACTGAAGCATGAGGTTCCTAAGAACAAATACCACCCAAAGAAACAGGTGGTAATGGAATAGAGGAAGTCTTGTCCTGACACAAGGACAAAGAAGGACTCCTCTCTTCCTAACCTATACTCTAATAGGTAGCAGAAAGAAAATAGTTAAAAACAGAAGAGTAGGCCTTCCTCTTTGTGTCAAAGGCTAAGGAGGAAGGGGTTTAAACCATGCATGGAGTTTTAAAATTCCAAGGACATGATGTGGAAAAGGAACCCCCCCTCCCACGAAGAAGTACAGAAGCAAAAACAGTGGAGTTAAGGCAACTCACTGGAGTCCTTGAGACTTCTAAGAGGCCAAGAGATTGTGTGACTTATTAAGCTATGTCATGGACAGAAGGAACATACTCCTACAGGGAAAAGACATGATAGATGGAACATTCTTGGTTTTTACTAGAAAAGGAAAAGCTATTAAGCTATTTTCTACCTCAGTACTAACACAGAGGTTTGGGGGAAGAAATCAAAATAAAAAATCACTAACATTGAGAACCAAGTACACCCTGACAGGCCTTTGACCATGTAGGACTTCAGCTCCATGGAGATGAATCTGTTTTATGGGAGTATAGTCTGAGGGGCAGATAAAACTGGATGCTATTTAATCTGTTGTCCCTGATATCCACAGCCCTGGCAGCAGCACTGAGCACTGTGATCCATTAAAGTATTTCTGGGACTCTGACGTGAGAAGTTGGTACCATCATCTCTCCTCCTGCCCCTACATGTTAAATGCAACTATAACTACAGAAACAGAGCAGGAAGAAACCAAGGGCATTTGCTAAAAGATGAGAAGTACAGGCCTACTATAAACCCCATAGGATGAAGGGCAACCAACAACCGCTACCCTGTGGGTTTTTTCTTTCTCTCTTTTTAACGATTTATTTGTTTATTATATATAAGTACACTGTAGCTGTCTTGGTACACTGTAGCTGTCTTCAGACACACCAGAAGAGGGCATTAGATCCCATTACAGATGGTTGTGAGCCACCATGTAGTTGCTGGAATTTGAACTCAGAACCTCTGGAAGAGCAGCCAATGCTCTTAGCCACTGAGCCATCTCTCCAGCCCTATTTTCTCTTTTTAGAGAAAGGATTTATTTTGTCCCACAGCTGAGGGTGTTAGTCCATCCTGACAATGAAGGCATGCAGCAGGAGCCGCCTGAGGCTGTGGCAGGTATGTGAGATGTGTGTATCACATACCCACAGATCAGGAGACAGGCACTCAGCTGGCGTTCTTTTTACATCCTCCCCTTCCCACTCTTTGCATTTATTTATTTTGTTGGGGTGGTGCACATAAAGTCACAGCATGTTTGTGCAGAGGGCAAAGGAGAGCTTGTAGGAATCAGTTTTCTCCTGTGAGTCCTAAGAATAAACTCATTTGCAACAGCTTGGTAGCAGGAAGCTTTACCACCAGAGCCATCTCGCTGGTATCCTTTTTATTAGATCCATTAGTTATATACAGTGATGGCATCTATTAGGGCATTTCCATGCATAGCCACCCCACACTATCCCTCTTGCCTACTTTTTTCAGTACCTTCCCTTTTCCAGTTAGTTTGCTTCTAATTTCATGTTTTTACTTTCTTTTTTAACAGTCAATAATGTTTTACTGGTTTTTTTTTTCTTAACAGATCCAGGAGCATAGATTCTTTGTTTTCTTTTTCTTTTTTCTTAATTGGATATTTTATGTATTTATACCTTAAATGCTATCTCCTTTTTAGGTTCTCCCTTCTTTCATCCTCCCCACTCCTCGTGTTTCAATGAAGATATTCCCAACCACCCACAAACTCCCACCTCACCACCCTGGCATTTCACTACACTGGTGAAATGAACCTTCACAGGAACAAGGGCTTCTCCTATTGATGTCAGACAATGCCATCCTCTGGTACATGTG
This sequence comes from Micromys minutus, assembly GCF_963924665.1. Classification (NCBI taxonomy): domain Eukaryota; kingdom Metazoa; phylum Chordata; class Mammalia; order Rodentia; family Muridae; genus Micromys; species Micromys minutus. Next base: position 60,539,592 of record NC_137981.1, on the reverse strand, counting down.
CAACTGAAGCCATGGATCCTTCCATGTGTACTCTTTTGTTGGTGGTTTAGTCCTTGGGAGCTCTGAGGGATCTGGTTAGTTGATAGTTGATTCTTCCTATGGGGTGACAAAACCCTTCAGCTCTTTCAGTCCTTTCTCTAACTCTTCCATTGGGATACCCATGCTCAGTCTGATGGTTAGCTGCAAGCATCTTAATCTAAGGCTCTGAAAGAGCCTATCAGGAGACATCCATATCAGGCTCCTGTCAGCAAGTACTTCTTGGCATCAGCAATAGTGACTGGGTTTAGTGGTTTCCTGACCTGCTTGAGTTCCAGTTCTGACTGACTTTGGTGATGTACACTGATATGCAAGTGTAAGTTGAATAAACCCTTTTTCCCCCAACTTGCTTCTTGGTTATAATGTTTGTGCAAGGATAAAAATTCTGACTAAGACACTTGAATATCCATTATAAGAAAATTTATTTGTCTATATTATGAATTATTCTGCAGCCACAGAAAACAAATTCAAATTCAAAAGCTTTACATACAGATGAAAAGTGTTTTCTTGTTTGTTGTCCTGTGAAATAAGTAAGATACACAATGTTTTGAACAGTTGTATCAAAGCATAACATATTTCTGCCCACAGAGACTTCACAGGGAAACTCTCAGATGCTTGCAAAGGGGCGGGGCTGGGGACGCAGCACAGCACTGGTTTTATGTCTAGCACACAGAGAGATCCAGTTTCATGTCTTTGCACCACACCAACCACTGATAGATAACACTGGTATTCTGTAAAAGGAAAGAGAAGTGCTGAGATTCAGACAGGAGGTAGGTAGGTTATTGTAAGAGTTGTGTCTCTATGGACTTCTGCAACATAGGAATATCACACTATCAAGCACATGCACATTTTAACCTGTCATTGCAGGCTCTGTGCTCAAATCTTCAGAGATGCTCTCAAGGTTAGCTTCTATTATGCCTATGTAGACATTGCTGCATGTGCTTATGTGTGTTCCTGTGTGGGGGCAGGGGTTAATGTCAAATGTCTTCCTGTATTAGTTTCTATCTTATGCTTATTTTTGAGTCAGGGTCTCTCTATGAGCTTGGAGCTATATACTTAGCTAGACTGACCAGCAATGGGGATCCTCTGTTTCTGTCTTTTCAATGTTGGGGTTATATATAAACTGTCATGCCTGGCTTTAAAAAATAAATAGAAACAAATGCATGTTGAGGGTCCAGACTCAGTTCCTTGCATGTGTGTGGTTGGTCTTCACTTCCCAAACCCCAAACAGAAACTTTCTACAGTACTCTATTACAATCAATATTTTAATTTTAAACATTCTTTAAATATTTTTTGTTATTTATTTGCATTTATTTATTTGGGAAGGAGTAGTGAACATCAAAGGATAACTTACAGGGAGTAGATATAGTAGATACTCTCTTTCCAAATATGGGTCTCTGCCTCAAGTTCAAGTTATCAGGCTTAGTGGCAGGTGCCTTTGTCCTCTAGGACATCTTGTCAGACATATCTTATTTTACTAAATTAAGAGGACTAGATGTTACAGAAGTTTTCTAATGCTACTGGAGTGTGTGTGTGTGTGTGTGTGTGTGTGTTTAATGAGGTTGCCCTGTTCATATGACATGATATGTGAACACTTAGAGCAGACACTGTACATAATGCATAAGTAAATTGACAGAGATGGGTTTGTGGTGCTTCTTCTAAGAAAAATAATGTGAAATTGAAAATGCATAATAAACACAAAAGTAAATATTTCTTTAAAGAGAGAACACAGCTACAGCATCTAAGAGCTGATAAAATCCTGGATCTAAGATCTGTTACCTAGCTTGCCTTTATAATCCCTTTCCCCTTTATGTTTGTTTGTTTTGTCTGTTTGTTCTTTGACTTATCATATGACCATATTTTGTAAAACTAGATCTTATAGAGAAAATATAAATAGGCAGGTAATTCAGCCTTTCCCCAGGCTTTTCTGGGGAAGGAATTTCCTGTGAAAGGGTCTTACTCCGTAGCCAAGCTGGCATCTAGAACTCATCATGTAAACAGAGATAGCCTCAAACTTAAGGTTGTCCTCATGGCTCTGCCACCTGTGTGCTGGATTCCTAGATATAAGTTACCTGCCCTACCCCCCTCCAGCATTTTAATTAAAATAATCAAGAACAGTTACCCTCAGCTTCATACCATACCACTGGAAATGGAGGAATTTCTAGGTCTTTAAAATGTCATCAAATTTGAATACAATTTTATTGAGTTTCTTTCATGCAGGAGCTAGAAGAGTTAAGTCATTCAAGCTGTAGTGAGTCTATCAGATGTTTGAGCTGGTATCTCATGTTCCTGAGTGTGAATTGTGCATTATGAAATCTCACTATATTTGCTCAACATAAACAAAAACAAACAAGTGTTGCAGTAAATATTAAAAAATGAATGGTTATCTCTTTATTGGCCTCATAGTCTCACTCTAAGGATGCCGCTTCTAGTACGGAGCTTGCTCATGGACTCTGTCACTCAGTCTAAGCCTCCCACAAGGTCTCACTCTGTCCACATAACTGCCTCTGTCCTGGGTGGGATTACCACCCCGCTCAGCACAAACATGACTCTAAGGCCAATAGCTTTTTATACAGGTTTATATATCAAACTCTCAATCTACAAACCCTCTACACAATAAGATTACATCAAATGGACAAAACTACAAACAGCCCTTCTATGAGATAAAAGACCTATAAAATCCTTAAAATGTTTGTAGCTACCTAACACCAATTAAGTCCACCTGGATCTAATTCTTTCTTCCTGAGCTCCGTCTTGATCCTCCTGTGTCCTTCTCTCTTTCTCCCTCTGACCCTCTCTTCACCTTCCCTTTTCCTGCCCAATCACTGGCTCTTGCCTTTATTTTACTAATTAAAATGGGAAGGTTCTGATAAAGTCACCTGAGTATGTGACTAGGCAGCCCTTCTTGGGGAAGTGGAATTAACATCAAGATACAAATGACTGCAGGACAATCTACAACAAAAAAGTCATCAGAAAACTTGAAACTCCCCTCATCTTCTTTGAATAACTTCCTCTTTATTAAGAAACTGTTCAAAGAGCTATGTAGTTTTTGACCTTTGTCCTTTTCTGAATCTCTGTCTCTATGTCTGTTTCTGTCTGTCTCTGTGTCTTTGTCTTTCTGTCCGTCTCTCTGTGTGATACTGTAATGTGCTTTTCTTGAGGTGACGGGGATTTTCAATGACTACATGTAGTCAAGTTGATGACCAAGGTTAGCTATCACACCACTCCTGGAACACTGTTTCTTCAGGCATTTGCCAAAGGATTCCAGCTCATCTCTCACACCTGTGAATGCACCTTCCATAGTGGTCTGAGCAGCACCTTCTTCATCTTTACTGCATTCAGCACTTAGTCTTCTCAGTAATACCAGTGGAGAGATTTTTACAGATTTCCTAAGTGCTTCGTTGTCTGATTATATCTTGATCTGACTTTTTTTTTTTTTTTTGCATGTCTTCTAACTGGACAGCAGGGTCAAATCACAGGGCTGTAATTCTCATCAATTTCCTCTTTCCCTTATGGCCCTGAACATGTTAGGAGTAGGATGGATGACCAATAGACAGTGATGTATAGGTCACTAAAGGATTTTTTGACCCACACAAGCAGTGATTAACACTTTACATAGAAGCCATTCATTTTTTAAGCATTCTGAGCCTTTTGTAATGAAAAAAAAAAAAAACTCAGTTTCACAGATGTACCAAGACACAGATATCTGCCATTTGTAGGCATATCTCCAGCTAACTTTTACAGTAACATTATTTCTACACTGAAGGAATTCTGTAGTGGTCCAAAAAAACTACTTATGAAAGGACTTGGGGTGAAGGAACATTGAAAAGTGCTTCACTTACGGCTCCAGTGAGTGCAAGTAGTCACTCATCAATGGAAATTCCTTCCCTGATGTGTCAGGCATATGTCATAGCCTAGGGATACAGTGATTGGATCCTTAGCATAAGGTGTGTGACTAGCACTTGGCTCCATGTATGCAGAGTAAAATTAACTCAGTCTTGAACATCAGAATTTTTCTAATGAAGTGTTCTTTAAGTCAAGGCCCAAAAGATAAAAATACACTTTGAGGCCTGACTATAGCTGAGACCAAGAAGCAGCTTAGGGGGAAACCTCCTAGTGAGGTTTGAGCACAGAATATCAGGAACAAGAGATTACCTGAAGATAAGTCAGTAGTTACTGGATTGCAAAGAGCAGGTCTGAAATCATTGATTTATCTGTTCTACTAAGTGGGGCAGTAGGTTTTTTGACACAGTTTTGTACCAACAACTTTGAATTTTAGGGTGTACTGGGTCACATGATACCCAGTGAACACTGGGTAATGTTTTGTTAAATTAATGTAGTTAAATAAATTGAAGAGAGTAAGCTGTTTTCAGGAACATTCCAGTGGGAGAAACCTCTGTTCTTGGATGTGTTTCGATCCACTGTTTATTCATTTATTTAGTATGGCACCTGAGGAAAATCAGGAAGGCCAGATGCAGACATGATAGTGATTTGCAGTCCTTCCTGACAGAGCCATAGGCCTGAGCTACTGTCACAGGAAATGGGAGCAGCCACTCCCAACACAGTGGGAGAAATATGTCTTTTCGCCTTTGAGCTTCTCAAAGTGTCAGAATCATTTAGTTTTTCAGAATATGCAATATCAAAAAATGGTAAAATGGAGAGAAAAGTCCAAAGGCAGAGAAATAGTAGACACTGCAGACTTGTTTCCATGTCACCGGCCAATAAACGGTGTCTAGACTCTGTCCATCATTCCCATCTGGGGAGAGTCCTGTTCTTACATAAGAAACGAATCAAAGAAAAGTGATCACACACGTGTGAGAAACAGCAGGCTCTTCGCATTAGCCTCCCTTAGGAAGGCTCTGCCAACAGGAAGGCGACTCTTCTAGCTCAGCCAACCAACACTTTATGCAAACTGCTTCAGTTCCCAGCTATTGAACCCTCCTGATCAGCCAAGCCATTTCCAAGTAGCTCAACACTTTTTACTTTGGCTCAGACCCAAGGCTTTCCTGAATCCTGAGAATTCATATGAAGAAGATTATATAAACTTTCCACGACTATATTTTTTTTCTTCTGAGCTTGAAACCCAAGTAATATTTGAGCATTCTGCTATCTAGGTTGAGTATTTCTGAGTGACTGGTCAGGCTTTTACATGGGATGGGTACAGTTTACTTGAGGATATAAGACAGCAGAGAGTTTTGTCCTTGGGGAATTCGTCATGTAAATGACAAAGCAAGAACAATGGTTCTAATGGGAGGGAACATCCAACCTCCGCCTTGGCTTTCCACAGCTCCTTACCCTTTGCTTAGATGACATATTTTGCTTCTTTAGGTTTCTGTTTGTTACTTGATTTTTGTTCCCAATTTTGATTCCTGAATCCTTCACAGGAGAAGGGGCGCTGTTAGATTAAAAGAAGCAGGAGGAAGTTGATATTTCAGGCAGGTTAGGAAGAAGGGTTTCTGGAATCCTCTATAGTGTTTTATGTTCCTTCTCTGCATCTTTAGTTATCTGGGAAGAAGAAATTAAGCAGTTGGTTTGGGGGCTTATTGACCTGTTTTCTTGAGACAGCATCTCACTCAGTAGCCCAAGTTAGCTTTGAACTCTCACAAAGTCAGACTGCTTTCAAATTTCTGTGTATTCCAGATTGACCTCAAACATTGTATATCAAATGGCATTTTTGAAAAAGTGTAAGGAAAGAGTATTATACATCTAAAAAGGACTTAATTATCCAGAATATATAAAGAACTGTCCACAGCAACTAACAACATATGTCAGCTAAGAAACAGCAGACTGCAATGGACAACCCTTTACAGACAATTTTCAAGTAGATGGAAGGGAACATCTGGAAAGACATTCTGCATCATTTTCCAGAATAGTAAACAAACCAGGTTATACAGATGCCACTTTATAGCCCAAGGATAAAACAGGAAAGAGACAGAAAGCAATGGGTACTGGTTAGAATAAAGAGACCACCTATACACTGTGCTGGGAATGCAGATGGCTAGACCACTGGAGACTGTTTTTAAAGATTCTTTTATATTAGATTTCATATTTGACTATGTTTCTCGCATGTATATATGTGTATATATGCGCTGCCTGTTTGAGGCAAGAGGAAGAAGTAGGGTCCCCTAGAACTAGAGTTACAGATGACTGTGAGTCACAAGGTGAGTATTAGGAACCGAACCTAATCCATTGGAAGAGAAACTAGTTCTGTGTCACTTTTCCAGCATTCTGAAGAAATTATTTACAGCTCCTTAAAATATGAACTTATGGGGGCCACCCTTATTTAAACCAGAACAATGATGCTTTTGTGAGTTTGGAGAGACAAAATGAAATGGGATAAAGATCTGGGGAATTCTTCTAGGTTGTTTACAACATTATTGTAATCCATGTGTTTTACTAACCAATGCTAGCCTTAGTTTTAGAATGACAATTTAGTTGAGCATTGTGTCTAAGAGTTTCAGTCAGTGAATGAGCTTTACCATACAGTTCTGACCCTTTGTGTCAGTTGTGAGCACCAAGTCGTGGGGCTGCCAGAGCTTTGCTTCAAACTCAGCTAGACAGAACAACACTAAGCAAACCATTCTATATTCACCGGAAGTTATTAACATCTTCTATTCCCGATGTTGTAAAAAAGAAGGCACCCCCTATTTTCTGCTAAAACCCACTGCAGAAGGTACTGGAAGAATCAAAGGATAAGGGCTAACTACCAAACAAGTTGGTAGCCAGTAGTGTGCTGAACATCAGATTCCCAGGTCTGCAGCAATGTGCAAGTGGCCCTTTCACGATCCCTGTGTGGAGAGAAGAGCAACACTTTCAGTGAGTCATGCTCCAGTTACTGCTTTTATGGCTTTCTACTTGGTAGAAAGCTTTGTATAATTGGTTCACATGCTACCTTGCATATGGATTCATGGCTCTCATTAACTCCTGTTTCTTGCTCTGCCAAAGTAGGACATGGCGATCTCAGGTTTCAACCTGAACCTCATTTGCTCTGGAGGCTTAAGAGTGATAGGTACATATTGTTGAGCTACCATGGCCCATGAGAATAGTCTATATAGGATTCGATTATGAAGTTGAGGCATTTATGTACTTATTCCTGTGTTTTTGTATTTGTTATAATAAAACATTAAAGAACATTTAGAAAACACAGAAATGAGTTTCAGAGAAAATTATAATCACCAACTACCCAGAAATAACTGTTATTAATCTTAAAACATTTCATTGTAGTCTTTTTATGTGTTTATGCTTTCTGTTTTAGTTACTTTTCTACTTGGTGTGGCAAAACAGCATGGCCAAAGCAACTTATAAACTATTTAATTGGGGTTTTTATGGTTCTAGAGAGTATTAAAGTTCATAACCATCTTGGCATAAAACATGGTAGCAGGCATGCATGGTGCTGGAGCAATATCTGAGCACTTACATAGGATTCACAGCATGAGGTATAGAAAGGAAAAAGAGAGAGAGAAAGATATAGAGACAGAGATATGGAGAGAGAGAGAGAAAGAGAGAGAGAGAGAGAGAGAGAGAGAGAGAGAGAGAGAGAGAGAGAGAGAGAGAGAGTCAAACACAGACACACAGACATAGACACAGACACAGACAATGAGAGAACAAGAAAACTAGTGGTTTGGGCTTTTAAATAATTAGTCCCTTTTTATTTCCATTTTTATTAATAAAAGATCATTTTCTCCTACAATATATCCTGACTATACTTTCCTCTCCCTCGACTCCTCCAAGTTCCTCTGAAACTCCCTTCTTTTCCAGATCTTTCTGACTCTCATTAGAAAAGAACAGGTTTCCAAGAGATAACAACCAAATGTGACAAAGATAAAGTATAGTAACATGAAGCAAAAACCGTTATATCAAAGTTGTGATAGCAAACTAACGGGAGGGAAAGAGTCAGAGATCTCCTCCAAAATCTATAAAAATACTAAGCTAATTGCTAGACTATATATGCAGAAGACCTGGTGGAGACCTGTCTAGGCTCCATGCTTGCTGCTTCAGTCTCTGTGAACCCATATGTGCCTTGTGAACCCTTAGGTTGATTCAGAAGGCTTTGTTCTCCTGGTGTCCTCAATGCTCCCTGTGTCTTAAAACTTTCTGTGGGGTTTCCTGAGTTCTAAAGGGAGGGATTTGATGGAGACCTCCCATTTCGACTCTCTCCTCATAATGTCCACATTAGGATCCCCTTCATAGTGGGGTTTTGGTTTTGTTGTATTTTATCTTAGCATCTGTTCCCATCTGCTGCAGGAGGAAGCTTCTGTGGTGATGGCTGATTGAGGCACTGATCTATGAATGTAGTAGTATATTATTAGGAGCAATTTTTCTGATATATAAAAATATTTTTTTAGATCAGAAGTGTTTGGTTATACCTTAGGTCTCTGGGATATCTACTCTCTTGCTCTTGGTTACCCAAGCAGTGTTGGTTATGGGTTCCTTCTTATAGAGTAGGTCTGGTCAAATCAAACATTGATTGGCTATTCCCATAAGTTCTGTGCCACCATTCCCATAGCATATTTTACAGGCAGGACAGATTGTAGGTTAAAGGTTTTGTGGCTGAGTTGGTGTTTACATATATCTTTTGGTAGCCTGCAGAGTACCTTTCCACACCCAAAAGACTTCCCACACTCAAAGGTCTGAAGGCTCCGTGTAGGCACAAGTTTCACTTCACATTGTGTGAATATTGTCCTCTGTAATGGGGCCTGCTGTCAATCAATTTATGAAGAGCAACCCTTGGTCTTAGCAGCAGTCTGGGTTGTTTGGAAATTTCAGTGGGATCCCCTTGGGTGCACTGAAAAGTCTAGAACATGGGGGTGAAGGCTCCATATAGGCACCAGCTTGACTTCTTCATGTTTAATGAGTTGTCTGGATGTTTTCTTCTACAATGGGGCCCACTGTCAGTTTGTGGAGGGCAACCTTTTGTCAGCCTGGGTTGTTTGCAGATTCCATCAGCACCCCCTTGACCTCCTACACAATTGAATGCAACTCTGGCCCAAGATTGGAATCACTGCTTGGTTATAAAAGGTAGCCCATTGAGGTGATGTATTCCCCACTACTAGGAGTCCTCATTAGGATTACCTCATACTGGGAAGAGCAGTCAGTGCTCTTAACCTCTGAGCCATCTCTCCAGCACCCCCCCCCCCAACACAGTGTAGTTTTATAGTAAGACTTAATATTGAGCTGCGTCAATCAATCTCTTGAGCACTTCAATACTGAGCTGACTATTCTAGTTCTTTAGTATCTCCATATAAACTTCAAAACCAGCTTATCAGTAGCCATCAAATGATCTCTGACTATGGCTTTGTTAGTCACTTTCATTGCTGCTATGACAGGATGTCTCATAAGATCAACATAAGAAGGACAGTTTATTTTTGCTCATGATTCCACAAGGCAAATAAGGCAGTGGGTGGCTACAGGGCACTTTGCATCCACATTCTGAAAACAGGTGAGAACTGGTGCTGAGTCCTGAAGTCCCAGATATAGGATGCTACTGTTCACTTTAAGGGTGGCTCTCTCCACTTGGCTAAATCTCTCTGGAAATGTCCTCACAGAAACAATTCAAAGGTGTGTTTCCATGGTGATTCTAAACCAGTGAAGTTGACAATGAAGATTAACCATTGCAGTGACCGTGTTTAGAACAAGGCCATTGACAGACTGGTGTAATTGAAGCAGATTGAAAACAAGATTGTCTGTGATTAGAGGTGGGATCTCAGCCAGTAATCAGGTCCCTAAAAGAGACACAAAGAAGAAACAGTGAGTCCAGAAAGAAATAGAGTTGATGGTAGAGGCAGGTGCTGGGAAGATGTGAGTGTGAGCTTCTCAGTTACTACAGTTTTGAAAGCTGGGGGAAGCAAGGATTGTCCCCTAATACTTACAAAAGTTACTTGGAAAACTTGGCTTTCAGAACCACAAGAGAATAAAGTTTTATTAATCTACATTACCAGGTGCATGGCCATTTGTTATGTTTGTTCTAGGAAATGAGTCCATGTGGAAACCTGAGGTGTTAGCTTTACCTATGGGTTTTAGTTTCTCTCACAGAAGTCCCAGGACATGAATGGAGTCCAGATTCATGCCTTGCCAGCTACCATGCTATCACTTGGAACCATTTCTAAACATGAAGGAAACCATACCAATCCCCACAGCTATCAAGAGGAGCAGTCGTCTGGGAGAGAGTGAGGGAAATGGGGCATTTATCATAGAAAGCCGTCTGAAAATGGTCTGTTATTTTCCCCTCCATTGTGGAAGTGATACAGAAATTGAAGTCATCTTGTGTACATCCAAGAAAATTCTTCCATGGTTGGGGGAAGATAAAATATGAAGCTTAAGTTCATTGCACAGGTATAGCCATATTGACACACACTGTAGCTCGAGGCCAGAGCAGAGAGGCCTGATTCCAAACCCTGAGAACATGGAAAACAGCTGGCAATGAGGCAGAAAAATGTGTGGGTTGGTTGTCTTCATGAACCTTCCCTTGAGAGGCAGTTTAGGAGTCTGCCAATTAGCTTATTCATGCATCATGGCTGAGCACTCCAGGGTAAGGCCCACATGTCCTTGCTGGATGGTCAAGGTTGAGCCTCAACTGGCACTGCATTGGTCAAGAGGTATGTTCCATGTTTCTCACTCTGCTGGCAGAAAGACCAGAGAGGACATCAACGTTGGGGCCTACTGGTCTGTAGTATGACAGGAATCACTGCCATGGAACACAGATCAGCTCTCCCATTTGTGAGACTTGCATATGAGCTACAGGTTGGTGGGTATAGACAACCTGCCTTACCCTCTGTTCCTGGGTTCATGGTACTGGGATACTTACTAAGCCACTGGCATTTTGTCCCAGTGAAGTCATCTCCCCCTTTCTTTCTTTTCCTTCTCTCCCCTTCCTTCCAGTCTCTTCCCTTCTCTTCTTCCCTCCCTTCCCTTTGCCTCTTCTCCTCTTCCTTTCCCTCCTTTCCCCTCATATCTTTTACCCTTCCTTTCCCTTCCTTCCCCTCCCCCTTCCTTCCTCCCTCCCTTTCTCACTTCCTTCCTTCTTTCCTCCTTCCCTTCCTTACTCCCTCCTTTCCTTCCCTTTTTCATTTCCAGCCTGTGCTGGTTAGGGTTAGTCTTCATTGTCACCTTGGCTGGATTCGCAGTCACCTAGCAAACATAGCTCTGGACATGTTAAAGGGAATGTTTGTAAACAAATTAGCAGAAAAGGGAAATGGATGGCCATCCTGAATGTAGGTAGCACCATCCCAGGGGCTAGGGTACCTGGCTGTAGTAAAACAGGAAAAGGCAGGAAATTGCCTGACATCATCTCTGCTTCTTGATTGTGGATGAGGTGAAAGCAGAAGTGCAGATGCTTCATGCCCTCACTGCCATGCCTTCCCTGTCCTGGGGACTGTGTCCTCCAAATGTGAGGTTATTTAAGTTGCTACTGTTAGGTTATTCTGTCAAAGGAAGTAGAACCAGCCAATCCTGCCTCCCTTCCATTCATCTCCGTCTCCTTTTGTCCTCTAGCTTCCAATCTTCCTGCTGCTGGTGTCGAGTTGGGAGAATTAGTAGGACAAGAAATTGAGAATGTCTGAAGGCAATAGATACTCTGACAGGTGAAATAATGCAGTTCAGCTGAACCACAAGTATGTCCAGAGAGTGATGGCCCCCGGCCAGGTACTGCAGGCAAAAAAATGCCAGGTGATGAATTGTGAAGCAAGTAATTCCTCCTGGTACCTGGCCTGTAACACAGAGACTATGGTTCTTGTGTTCCAAGTGCCTATAGATGACAGGGGAGATCAGAGAATTTGTCAGAAGGAAAATAACAAAGCAAGGTGATGTGTGTGCATCAAGAATGTGGGGTAAAACAGAGCAAGCAGTTAAAGAAGAAAATGTCTATTTGTCTCTTGAAAGCTGCCCTGCATGAGTGCAGTATGCTTAGTTACCAAGGGGAATAGACACAGCAGTCCCCAGGAAGAGCATCGCAAAGTGATGAATTTCAGAAGGAAAGGAAGCCTCTGGACACAATGTCCCTGCAGGTCAGTGGCTAACACCCTCCTATCCCCATCCATCCACATTACAACAAATGACAGGATCTGGACACAATGTCCCTGCAGGTCAGTGGCTAACACCCTCCTATCCCCATCCATCCACATTACAACAAATGACGGGATCTGGACACAATGTCCCTGCAGGTCAGTGGCTAACACCCTCCTATCCCCATCCATCCACATTACAACAAATGACGGGATTTCAACTTTTGGGATGCTTAATGGTATTCCATTGTGAGTATAAGCCACACTTTATTATCCATTTGTTTGTTGAAGGACAAACAGGTAGGCACAGAAAGAAAACAAGTTCTTTTTTTTTTTAAAATTAAATCTGCAACAACTGATTTTATTCAAGTACAGAGTAGGCTGTGGTTATTAGAGGGCATATGGAAAGCCTAGTAAATAAATAAGAAATTATTAGTGCAAAGTTCTGGTGTTGTAGATCACTGTGCATAATTAAATATTATATCATGTATCTCAATATAGCTAGTGAAACTAGTATTTTCTCACTATAAAAATGCTCAGGGCTGAAAGGTTTGCACCTTCATGGGAAGAACAACACCATAAACAGCCAAGACACTGAGGTAGAGAGAGTGACTGGGAGAGGAAGCACCTTTATTGAAACAAGTTGAGGGGGAGGAGGGAGGAGATTGGGGGGTGTAACATTTGAAATGTAAATACAGAGAATATCCAATAAAATTGAAAAAAAAATGCTCAGGATTGAAGATGAGATAGACCTAAGCAGTTGATCTCATCTTTGCTTGGTAAATATCAGAATGTCACCCTGTACCCCATAAGTATTATGTATCAGTCAGTAAAGTTATACCACTTGGGAGATGGAAGCAGTAAGATCAGGAATTCATGGACAATCTCAGCTACGTTGTGATTTCCAGGTTGGCCTATATGCCGTAGTAAGACCCCGAAACAGGAAAACAAAAACAAATAGAAAGCAAAACCCATGAGAGGGCTGGATGGCAGTTCGGTGGTTGGCGTGGTGTCATGGTTGTCCCTGCAGCACATGTGTGATGGCCCATATTTTGCATCCTAAGACTCACATACATGACTAGTGGGGGTGCCCCCTGTCTGTTATTCCAGATTCTGCAGGTAGAGATTAGGGATCCTGGAACAAGCTGGCTTAGGTTTGATCAAGAAACCCTACTGTTGCAGTAAATATTAAAAATATAAATTAGGTTTATCTCTTTAACATTCCTGAATAGGACAAGAAATACAGTTGCAATAGGCACTTGGCTATGGTTTACTCTATCTGTTCCCTCAGTCCATTTATAAACCTGTCTCACATAGATGACAAGGCACTGAAGCACCTTAATCATTTAAGTTCAGATCTGTGCTGTCAGTTAAATCTTATCACATGCTAACAATATAAACAGAACCAGTGACACCAGGCACCTACTGTCCTCTGAGACTACTTTAAGGCCAACAGGAAATGATTTCAAAGCCAAATGTTTTGAAAGGACCCCTACCCCTATTCCCACTCCCTCCTCACTCACTCCCTTCCCCTATACCCTTCCCCTACTTTCCCCACTCTCTCCCCTCTCTTCCCTTCCATCTTCCTCTCTCTTCTCCCCCTTCCCTTATCCCCCCCCCCGTTCCACACATACACTTTTACTCACTCACTCACTCACTCACTCACACACATCTACTGTTATGTTCTTTTTGAGAGTACAGGTGGATAAGGCTATTATTATTAGAATCTGGTCTAGTGTTATGGTATTAATTTCAGTATTATCATTTTTACAGTTCAGATGGTCTAAGCCCTGTGCCATGTCTGAAAACAAACAAACCAAAAAACACAAAACAAAACCCAACTACTTGCAAAGCATGTGGCTTCCCCCATACCCTAGTAAGGATGCAAACCAAATGCAGTTGTCAGCCTGTGAGAAGCAGCATAGCACACTTAATAAACCCCACATGTGAAGCAGTCTTCTGAGTCACAAGGAAAAGGATGGGTGGGGTGCTGTGGACCACAGATGCTCAGCTCACCACATCCACCCACCCATCAAATTCTTGCCCTAAGAATTCTGGGAAAAGAAGCTGTTTCTACAAAGGCTTGTGAAACTTTAATGCCTATAGAGAAGTTGGAATATTGAAGGTCCAGAGCCTAATGTCTCTTGGGTGACCTTTAGACCCATGGACCTTGGAGCCAGACTTGCATAACCTCTTCTATGTCAGATATAACATTCCACAAACAGATAAAAACAGTTGAAATGTAATAACAACAAAATGCTGCTCTCCACCAACCAAGAGACTAGCGTCAGATAACATTTGAGGCCTATAAATGAGATTTCTTCCCTTGACTGCAATATACTTCTTTGGTGTTTCTACCTGTTTGTTTGGTTTTGTTTGTTTTGTTGAGAATAGGCTTGAGGCAGTCTGGAACAGGATCCTTCCAGTTTCTGACCTGGTGCCAGAGTACTCTATACCGAGACCCTGCTAGGAGAGAGCCAGTCTTACAGGAGCACTGACACATCTGAGAGCACAGGAGAAAGAGACCACCACCTCTGCTCAAATTCCTGGACCAAGAGGAACCTGTCTGGAGTCCTCAGGACACAGGAACCAAGGAGCAGTCTGAAACTGGTTCTCCAGTAATGCTGACACACAGGCTTAAAGGAGGGTCAAGCCACTGTTAGAATCAATAAGGCCAGCTAACATCAAGATAAGCATAGGCAAGAGGCAAGTCCAAGAACCTAAGTAAGAGAAACCAAGGCCATATGGCATCAACAGAACACAGTTCCCCACCACAGCAAGTCCTGAATATTCCAACACATCAGAAAAGCAAGATTCTGATTTAAAATCACAATTCATGATGATGTTAGAAGACTTTAAGAAGGTTGTAAATAACTCCCTTAAAGAAATACAGGACAACACAGGTAAACAGGTAGAAGCCCTTAAAGAGGAAACAAAAAAACACAAAAATCCTATAGAGAACTAAAGGAAAGCACAATCAAACAGATGAAGAAATTAAATGAAACCATCCAGTATCTAACAATGGAAATAGAAACAATAAATCACAAAGGAAGATAACCCTGGGGATAGAAAACTTAGGAAAGAGATCAGGAGTCATAGACACAAACATCACCAACAGAATACAAGAGATGGAAGAGAGAATCTAATGGACAGAATATATCATGGAAAACATTGACACAACAGTCAAAGAAAATGCAAAATGTAAAAACCTCCTAACCCCAAAAATTCCAGGAAATCCAGGACACAATGAGAAGATCAAACCTGAGGATAATAGATATAGAAGAAAGCAAAGATTCCCAACTTAAAGGGACAGTAAATATTTTTTAAAAATTATAGAAGAAAACTTTCCTGACCTAAAGAAAAATAAACATGTATGCCCATAAACATACAAGAAGCCTACAGAACTTTGAATAGATGGGACCAGAAAAGAAATTCCTCATTTCACATAATAGTCCAAACAACAAATGCACAAAACAAAAAAGAATATTAAAAGTAGTAAGGGAAAAATGTCAAGTAACGTAAAAAGGCAGACCTATCGGAATCACACCAGACTTCTCAACAGAGACTATGAAAGTTAGGAGATCATGGACAGATGTCATACAGACCCTAAGGGAACCTAATGCCAGTTGGTTCTTTTGAGAAAATCAGCAAGAGAAACCCTTAGCCAGAATAACTGGAGAGCACAGAGACAGTATTAAATTAACAAAATCATAAATGAAAAGGGAGACATAACAACAGAAACTGAGAAAATTAAAAAAAAAAAAAAAACTCATCAGATCCTACTAGAAAAGCCTATACTCAACAAAACTGGAAAATCTGGGTGAAATGAACAATTTACCAGACAGATACCAGGTACAAAAATTAAATCAGGACCAGATAAACCGCCTAAACAGTCCCATAACCACTAAAGAAATAGAAGCAGTCATCCAAAGTCTTCCAACCAAAAATAAAACAAGACAAAAAAAAGCCCAGGACCAGATGGGTTTGGTGCAGAATTTTATAAGACCTTAATAGAAGACCTAATATCAATACTTTTCAAACTCTTCCACAAAATAAAAACAAAAAGAACACTATGCAATCTCTTCTAAGAAGCCACAATTATGTTTATACCTAAACCATACAAAAACCCAACAAAGAAAGAAAATTTCAGACCAATCTCACTTATGAATATCAATGCAAAAATACTCAATAAAATTCTTGGAAACCAAATCCAAGAACACATCAAAACAATCATCCATCACGATCAAGTAGGCTTTATCCCAGGGATGCAGGGATGCAGGATGCTTTACTATATAGAAATCCATCAATGTAATCCACTATATAAACAAACTGAAAGGAAAAACCATAGGATCTTCTCATTAGATGGTGAAAAAGCATTTGACAATATTGAACACCATGAATTTTAAAAGTTCAACTGTGCGTTTTTAAAGGATGTCACTTTACTTAAAGACTTAAATGTTTTATATGGGTTAGCAAAATGGTTCAACAGGTTAGAATGTCTGTGGCAAAAATTTATGACTTGAATCTGAACCCTAGGATATAAATTCTCCATGACATCTACACATGAGCATGTAGGTGTGCATGCATGTGTGTGTGCACACAAGCATGTATGTGTGAACACACACACACACAAAGTGTTTAAGTATGTAATTTAAAACATGTAAGCATCTGAAGGCTAGGATCTGCATTAAAGAAAAACCCACACCAGTCATGTTCTAAGAGCCATCCTGTTGCTCTGTCACATTTTAGACATGTATTTACGTTCTGTTATTAGGAATAATGCTTCAAACTTCAAAAATCTATAACAATATCATTTATAACTAAAGGTGTGTCAAGTTGCTACTGCCCCATGCTGTAGCCTTAGATTTGTATACTTGTCAGACCGAGATGATGTCACTTCTGTCAAAGCCCCAACCAAATATATGAGGGGCTCTCATGAAGGTCTGTTAGCAAGAACTGTTACAGACTACCTGATTCAGCGCTGCAGAAGGGATTCTCACACCTCAGCAAAGGCTTTTAAGCAATGATACCTGCTCAACTTCACCCAGGTACCAGCCTATCGATCCTCCGATTAAGATCATTGCTTCTAAATAATCATAGAATCTGCCTCATCTGGCTTTAAGGAGATTCATCACATACACCCTCTTTCTCCCTCTTTCTCTGACTCCTATGCCATACTGACCCATTCCATGCTAAATAGCATTGTCATTTAGTGAATCCCTCTAGGTCTCTCTGTTTTTCTCTGCTTCACTCTGTTTCTATGTTTCTATCTCGCTGTCTGACCCCCTACCACACACTCGTGTGTGTATGTGTGTATATGTGTATATGTATGATATCTGGAGGAATGGAAAATGTCAAATTATAATGTTAAATTATAATAATGAAAGTCATGTTTATAACTCATGAGCATATTGACAAAACTCAGGAAGTGAGGTTGGAAATATGAGTAGAAATCCCTAATGAATCTTTCAATAGGCTCTGCTGACAGTGTTCCATTCTTTTTAGTTGATTAAAAAGAATCTAACAAAGGTATTAAAGAAAATGGTGCAGTTTTAAAAATATACAATAAATGTATACATTTACAGTCTTCCCAAATTTCTCTCTTCTAGTTCCAAAGCATATAAAATTATAAAACTAAGATAGTCATAATAAAATACACACCAGTAAATAATCATAATGATACAACCATATTTGGTGAACAGAAGGTAATCTGTGTGCACATGCCAATATAAAAGCTGGATTAAGGTCAACACAGGAGAGTTATATTCCAGCTAGCACTAGGAAGACCTCTGTTCCCAAGAAACTATTTCAACAGCTGTTTGAGATAAAGATGAGAGAGCAACAGGATGGCTCTTAGAAAATATCACTCTTTTGATACAGATCCTATGTGACATATTTTTGTTTTAATCATTTGATTATGCACCTTGTCCATGGAACTTTCATGGCATTTAGAAATAGTCCAAGGTTCTAAGTAGCTTTCTTCAATGAAAACATCAAGGGAAACACCAATGCTTTTGTGATGGCTTTAAGACAGAAAAGGGGACCCACAACTCCCTTGGCAACTGGTTAAAAAAAAATCAGTTGGTATTTGTTAATGTAAATAGTATTCCCGATGTTTACTTACCTATAATTAAGCAAAGATCTTGGCAGCTAAGGCAATTAGATGCCTTGTTTACAGCTGTTGGATTCCCTTGATAACCTAGTCATTCAAACCCAAGGACTATCAGTGAGACAAGCAACCGGTGCTGGTGATGCTAACCCTCCACAGATGCCATGTTATGAGAAAGCCACATGAGATTACCCCAGATTGTCTTAGTTTCTGAAGGCACAGCCCCAGCCAGGATCTTTTAAGTTTTACATCAGACATTCTACTACCACAGCTTCAGTAAAGTGTACATATCTCTGCAATTATTTCTACCTATGCCAGAGGACTTTTCACTTACCCTTATAGCCTAACAGAAATACTGTTGTGATTGACACTAAACGAGTAATGCTGAGATTATGAGATTAACACAAATGCAACCCTTCATTTGCATGTGGCTCTGTGATAGGTGCAAACACCGACCTTTATTTCCACATGAGGTGTTGTTCATAACTTGTCTAAACACCCATTCTCCAGCTATGTAATAGGCTTCCCAGGCTCATTCAATGGGTCAACTGGAGATTCTTTCTTTGGCTGCATTTCTTGGTATTGTAACATTAGTACCAATAAAAGTCTTCTCTCTAATTGTCTTTTATTGCCTACTTTTAATATCTTAGGCTGAGCACATAACAGGAAGAAAGAAACAATGGGCAGTCTATGAAGTCTTGAAGAGATCTAGAAATCTGTCAACATCTGGAGCTAGGGTCTCAGAAGCCATTTCCTCAGAACTGTACCATCAGATGCTGTCAAAGGCTGAGGAATTTCAACATCCAGATCTGACCAGGAGCTACACTACCAGTTGTTGCCAAATGCTAAGGAATCTTGATTCCCTGAACCGTTTACAGACTTAGGGATTGAAATGCCTAAGACTTTCATAGATGCTTGCTACCACTACTCACTGCTGAGGGGGATACTGAAGAACCCCAAAGCTGCTAAAGACTGTCCATTGAGTAGCTTCTCCTTACCTAGAAATAGTTTCTATCTGGGTAGCCCAAATGCCCCCAGGCAGTTGATTGGTAATAATTTCACTTGTGACACTTCAGAATATTGGTGAAACCTGGTGACAAAATCTACAAGTATCAAGAAAATCTAGAAAATTGAAATAAGTCTATTTGTTAGTAGTGGTGGCCATTTAATGACTTTAAAGGAATTCAGCACCATATCAGTAGGATCAGTTGAAGGTGGCCTTTTCACAGAGTTCGTTTTATAGCAGATAAAATTTTGGCCCAGATTCTTCTCAGTAGCGTCATATTTAGGCTTCCTAGTTAAGAAACAGCAGCTCACCCAGGACTCCAGAGATCACAAGAGGTCAAGAGGTTGCCTTCAACTTCAAGGTAACCACAAGGTATCCACTGTTGGCTTTAAAAATGAGAGACAATACACAGAAGTGAGAAAGACAAATCTTGCCTAGAAATGACTGTCAAAAGTAAATAGTCAGCTACAATTATTAAACAATAACAGCAACAGCTATCAATCAATCAATCAATCAATCAATCAATCAGAATCACACAGGAAACAAACCTACCTCTTTTAGCTCTGTAAACCTGATCAAGCATAGCTAGAGCCTGGGCACAGTCTAGAAAATTCCTTGTGTATAGTTTCACGTGGGTGTGGATCTCAGTGCTAAAGATTCTTTATGCAGTAACTTATTTTCTCCTGGAGGGTGAGATTTTTCTTATGGATTTGGTAAGATGCTGAGCAGTAACACAGTAAGACATGCATACAATCTTCACAAAACAACCCAAATAACTTTGTCAACTTTATGCTCACAGTTATCATAAATAGCTCTTTTTCACTCTGAAGACAGACAGACATACATACACACACACACACACACACACACACATGACAGAATCTAAAACCATCAAGGAGATAAAATTTTAACCATCTATGTGACAGGGTTTTTAGATTGGGTTAGCTGGAGTAAAAAATACCACTTCAAACATGGTTGTCCCAATTCTTAGGACTGGTATCCCAGACTAAAGAAGAAATTAAGTTGGGTGCTAGCACATATCTCTCCCCACTTTATAACTATGGACACAAGGCAACCAGTTGCCTCAAGCTCTGGTTGCTACCATGTCTTCCCTGTCCAGAAGTTACCTCAAAACATGAGCCAAAACAAAACCATTCTTTCTCAAGTTGCTTTTATCCAGTGTGTCTTAGTTATATCTTTACTGCTGCGAACAGACACTAGACCAAGGCAGCTCTTATAAGGATGACATTTAATTGGGGCAGGCTTACAGGTTCAGAGGTTCAGTCCATTATCATCAAAGTGGGAGCATGGCAGTGATCAGACAGGCATGGTGCAGGAGGAGCTAAGAGTTCTATATCTTCATCTCAATGCCTCTAGGAGAAGACTGGCTTCCATACAGCTAGGTTGAGTGGCTTAAAGCCCATACCCACAACAACACACTTCCTCCAATATGGCCATACCTCCTAAAAGTGCCACTTCCTGGGCCAAGCATATTCAAATCACTACACAGTGTTTTGTCACAACAAGGAGAAATGTGAAGAGTGCACACAGTTCTCACAGATTTCTTGCACCTGAGAGGAATTAACAAGGACACACACATCAGACTGGCTGGTTGTGAATACTTGTTATTCTAGCACTTGGGAAGCTGAGGCAGGAGGGTTGCTACAAGTTCAAGATTTTTCTTTAAAAGGCACAAAAATAATACATCAAGTAAAAATATATACAGATAGTAAGACATGACTGTATGTGACTTATATTAGGATTGCAAAGTTGAGGTAGTATTTTTAAAAATACACCTAGTTGATACAATCACTTATTAACAAATTAAAAGGAAAACATAAAATACCAATGGGTTCAGAAAAGTAATTTAAAAACTGAAAATTTATCATTTAAAAAATATTAAAAAAAGAGAAAACAAATGCTATAGTTTAGAAATGGCTGGTTCACACCCAGCTAATACTGAAGTTTGGTCCCACTGTAATACCCTAGAGAAGGGTTGAAGTCTTCACTAGGCAATAGGGATGCTGAAGTGAGTTAATTCCTGTTCTCTTGGATATGAGTTCTCAGTCTGGTGACACTGGATGGCCACTTTAGAAGACAGTTTTTATAAAATAAAAATCAATTTCTCTGTGGCTCTCCCTTCCCCCTTCCAATCTCTCTCTCACTGTGTGTGTGTGTGTGTGTGTGTGTGTGACTGTCTATTGTCTAAAAAGTAAATTCAACCTTGAACTTCTTTGCTTCTAGAAACTTCAGCTTCTAGGAAATAAATCTGGACTTATAAATTACAAGTCTTAGATATTCTCTTATAGCAACAGAAAACAGAGTTCTTCAGCTTGGGGAAGAACATTGATAGCCTGTAATTAACATTATTCTTATTGCCAAAGGCTAACATATTCTCTCCCTCAGAGCAGCAAAAGACAAGAATGTTTGTTCTTCTACTTTTGCTCAAAATGGCAGTGAAGGTTCTGTAAATAGGAAAGGAACAAAGAGGGAATTCAGATTAGAATGGTGAGGAAGGTCTTGATCTCAGATGTCATCATCTCCCATGTAAGAATTCCAATGGAACTTACCAGGTAGGATCTAGAATAACAAACAAGTTTGGTGTGGATGAAGTTTATAGCATCACTAAATCAAGTAAGTTATAGTTCATTTTATTAGTTATAAACCAATATAAAATTGAAAATAATGTAATATGACTTCAAAAGCATGAAATGTTATAGACACTCAAGCAAGAGAAGAATAAGACAGACAGAAAAAGCCTCAAGACATTGCTGGTGTGCAGTAGGAAATATCTCAGTCATTAGAGTGAGCGCCTTTGCATGTGACGCTGCATACTTTATACTGACACATAGACTTATTGTGATGCCTGCAGGAACTTCATGTGTGCTTTTCTTTAATATAAAAACTATTTCTGAAATTTATACATTTTAGATATTTTCCAAATTTAGATAATTTCTAAAATAATCTCTAAAATGTGGAGATTCTGAGAGCTTAGTTAGCTAACTAGCAATGCAAATAAGAAAATCAAAGTTTATCCCAGCTTGACTTAATTCCCTGGAGCTACCGTGCTCATGACAGCCACAGAGGCATCAAAATAGACAACAACAACAAAAAAATATTGTCAGGACACAATCACAAAGCAAGAAATAGATGCACATATTTAGGCCTGACTGATGTTGGCAGAGGAAAAATTATTGTATAAAAATGATGTTTAATAAATGGGGCTACATACAAGGCAATTTTATTATATAATAGAGTTTATAAAGTAACAAAACAAAACCTCTAGCTAATGTTTTACCCAAGTTACCTCACAATGATCTATGAGTCTATAGGGGCTCAATAAACGATATCTCAAATTGTAATGCCTTAATGTGCTAAGTTCTATGATATAGAGAAAATTGAAAAGCCTTAAAAGTAGATTCTTGTACTAATCTGTTTACAACTGCTATAATAAAATACTTGATGCTGGATTATTGTATTAAAAAGATTTACAAAATAGGTATTTTTGTTGTTGTTTTTATTTTGTTTTTGTTTTGTTTTTAGCTCTGTGTTTATTCAGGTATGGTCCATGGGTTAGAAAATCCAGGCACATGGCATTGGCTGTAATGGGGGTCACATTATGGAAGTTGGTGTCATGACAGGAACACATAGGTGGGAGCTTCAGGAGTCAGTCTTGCTTTGTAATAACAGAACTTAGCTGCTTTCCTTGGTTTATTGAGAATGTTAACCTTTGGTGGGAGTTTAATTTGTTAACTTTTAATTTATTATTTGAGATGATGCTGAATTTCTTTTAGCTTAAACTGTATTGTTATGATGGATTGTTTTAATTTTGAGATGTTAAACCAACTTTGTATTCCAGTGATTAATGCCATATATTTACAATATGCCATAAGCTTTAATGTGTTTGTAGATATTCTTTGCCAGAAATACATTAAAGATCTTTATAAGAGTACACATGGGGGGGGACCCATGGCTCCAGCTGCATATGTAGCAGAGGATGGCCTTGTCTAGCATCAATAGGAGAAGTCCTTGGTCTATGAAGGCTCGTTTCCCCAGTGTAGGGGAATGCCAGGGTGGTGAGGTGAGAGTGGGTGGGAGGAGGAGGGGGGTGGGATCATGGATAACCAGAAAAGGGGATAATATTTGAAATGTAAATACATAAACTATCCAATAAAAATACGTATTTCATGAAGGTCTGTGACATTATTTTCTTGTGCTATTCCTCCTTTTTTTTTTGAAAGTACATTCAATCCTATATTATTTCTTTTTAAAAATTTGGCAGATCATGATATTCTACACAAGCTTCAGTGGTAACATGAGCCACACATATCCACGGAGCCTCTCGCTATACCAAGACCACTAGCCACTCATGGCCTTCAGCAATTGCACTGACCAAGGGCCTTAACATGGCCTCAACATGACTACACATACCTCTCACATCACCAAGGCATCAGTGAGTGGAACAGACTGCATACATTCACTTGAATCTCAGACTTCATTGAGGGGCTCAGGGTTGCAACACAGATCAGAGAGAGACACCAGTGTGTCTCTGTTGGCATCATAAACAACTGTGGTCCTTCAAGGAGGTCCGATCTAGAAAGCAAACCTTTGGTAGTTGTATCCCTTGGCATGTTCAGGGGCTGCGTCTGCGTCAGCATACCATTCATCCAACCCTTTCCATCGCATGTTTGTTCAGCATACCAGTGCCTGCTGCTCTGTACCATAAGGAAGAATCTAAGAGAGTGGGGTGGGAGCAAAAAGGAGAGGAGGGAGGGGCACCCAGAGCATTCCCTTGTTTTGTTTATTGCTCTGTATGAGGAACAGCAAGATGACAGTCATAGCACATGGACACTCCACATACACCGAATTGACCAGTATTTTAGCTTTGGATTATGGATCAGTAAGAAACACATTCAATTTGTTTATAATCCATCAAGTCTATGGGATTTGGTGCCACCTAAAGCCATGTTGATGTCTGTGGGCTGGCTCAGTCCCTCTCTGGCCACTGCACAATGGTACCAATGGTGGTGTGGGCACTGGGAGAGCTGGCCCTGCCCTTCTCCTGCCTCTTGCCAAGGTTCTCTACAGTAGATAACTCTGTCAGGGGCACAAGTAGAGAAAGACTCACCTTCCCTTGAGGGTGTAGGGGTGGCCACTAGGAATGCGACCATGTTCCAGGGAGTGTGTGAACAACACAAATTGACTTGTTATCCCTTTTCAATTGAGGGAGAGGAAGCAGACATGGGAGGACTGGAAGCTGAGTATAATTAGGGGTGTGCAATTTAAGACACCGAAATAATCAGTTAAAAATTTCAAAAATTGACAGACTTTACCCTTCAAGTCTGAAGTGTAAAACTGAGTGCTGAACTTTTGTGGAAGAAATTTCAATTATTAACTTGATTTTCCTTACTGATCTATGTACTGAGACTTTCTGTTATTTCTTGTATCACTTTAGATAACATATTTCATATAGATTCTCTCGTTCTCTTAAATTATCTGATTTATTCACAAGAGTCTCTTGCATGTTTGCTTCTAGGCTTTTTATACCCCTGTGAAGTTACTAGTGGCCTATCTGGTTTAAATTTCAATTTTGATTATGTCTTTTCATGTGTTTTTCTTTTGCATGATTTTTTTTAAATCCCTGAAGAACTGGCTATTCGAGTTTATTGTATTTTATATTGATGTGTCATGTGTGCTGTCCCTGCACAATGGCAACCCCAGGGAGGGCATTCTAGACAACCGAGTTCCTTCTGGAAGCCTTTAGATGACAAAAACCTCAAGTATTACTTGTTTTATTTTTTCAAGAGGAACAGAAATGGTAGAATGACTTTCTATATAAAGGGGACTTAGTAAAGTGCCTCACAGGGTATGGTACAGCTAATCAACAATGGCTGCCTACCAACAGAAAGTCCAAGAATGAAAGTCGTTGAGTCGATTAGACTGGATGTCTCAGTTGGTCTTCAGTATATATCAGAATCCTGAAGATGTAGGTTCTAACGCCAGTGAAGGAGCGGACTTGTCAGTGTGAGGGAGATTGGGCAAAGACAGAGCTTCCTTCCTTCATGTCTTATATATGCACTGCTCGAACAAGGTGACCCATATTAAAGTTGTATCTTTCTACCTCAAAAGATCTGGATCAAAGGGAGGTCAGTATCACTACCCCGAGGAACAGAACTCTAGCATACCAATTCTGAGGAACAGGAACAAAGCACACCCTAAAAGCATCTAAGAACCATGCAGATGTCCTGAATTATTGAAATGTGATGGCTACTCTTGGTTGTCAACTTTTAAGGACAAAGTCCAATCACTTACAGGACATGCTTGCCTTCAGATATTAGTGGTGATTAAGAAGAGACCAGCATCACTGGGATGAAATCTTCTGGGAAGTATTTTCTGAGAGCACAAAGATGCTGTATTCCAGAGATAGCCAAAGTTGTACCTTGTGCTGTAGCTGAGTTTGGTAATGTGTAAGAGTCTCCCAAATGGTACTGGTTTGAAGGAATGAAGGGGTCATGAAGAACAGCTGAGGCACAGCACTGTGAGAAGACTTGGAAGGCCATTGGTGAAGGTGCAGCCCCAGTTGTAGTTAATGCCCAGGGACTGAAGGGGTCACATGCAAAGAAGTTGAGGGTTGACACCATGAAGAGAGCCTATGAGAGGCTAGGTGAAGAAGCCTAGTTGCAGTGGAAGACAGCAGTGTTCTGGAGATTCCAGTACCACAACATGACTACCAAGAACAGCAGCAGCAGTGGAGAACAGGAAGCTGGAACCTAGAAAACAACGTGTGTGCTACAAAGTGCAGAGCTGGAGAAGTGACCCAAGCCCTTGGACGAGCCCAGAAGTTTATGAGTGAATCCCAGACATTGTATAGTTAGAGTTTCATTTGCTTTTGATTGTGGCTGTGCCCTGATATTTTTCCCTCTTGAAGGAAAAAGGGAGCCCATGAGTTAAGAGACTTTGAATTGTAAAAAGACTTTGAATTTTAAAATAGATTGGATATTTTAAAGGAATTGACATTTTAATATGTAAGATTTTGTAAAGACTGTGGGATTCTTAAAGTTATTTAAATCTTGGGGATAAATAATAAAGTAAGGATTGAGGCTTAATAGTGATATGTTTGTGTGTCAAGTTGACAAGGGGTCAATTGTATTGACTATTTTTGTGTCAACTTGATATAAGCTGGAGTTATCCCAGAATGAGGAGCCTCAGTTGAGGAAATACCTCCATGAGATCCAGCTGTAAGGCATTTTCTCAACTAGTGATCAAGGAGGGAGGGCCCAGCCCATTGTGGGTGGAGCCATCCCTGGGCTGATAGACCTGAGTTCTATAAGAAAGCAGGCTGAGCAAGTCAGGGGAAGCAAGCCAGCAAGTGACATCCCTCCATGGCCTCTGCATCAGCTCCTGCTTCCTGATCTTCTTGAGTTCCAGTCCTGACTTCTTTTGGTGATAAACAGCAATATGGAAATGTAAGCTGATTAAACCCTTTCCTCCCCAACTTGTTTCTTGGTCATGATGTTTTGTGCAGGAATAGAAACCCTGACTAAGACAAATGTAATGAGGAATCACTAGCCTATTAGAGTGACATTAGTATATTCTTTTCTAAGATCCGTGACCTCACCATCCACAGAAATCTGGCTAAGTTTCCAGCAGTAGACATGATTTTCCTTCTGTTGAATGGGACACAAGTCCCATTAGACAGACAGCTGTTGGCTGCCACTGACATGTAAATGCCACTTCTTGTGCCTTTATGCATATCTTAGAAAAAGAAATCTTAGATATTACATTAAAATCACAACCCATTAAATGGGTTAAAATTAGACTTTGCAAATATTTCAAGCATTTCATCTCTATAAGACATCTTTAGCACCAGGAAAAGATGAACTACTAATAGGAAAGTAACTTTAATTACTATATCTTACAAAGACCTATATCCCAGAAATAGCATTCTCTAGCTCTTCAATAGCATCCCAATTAAAAGTTCTTACCAAAGAAGATGCATGAATAGATGAGAATTGTGTATGTGCATATGTATATAAAGATACAGAACAAGAATTTGAAATTCTTCTCTACAGCATCAATCATTAGTAAGTTGAGTTCCAAGTTCTGCACTCTCCCATAGCTGCTAGCACACCTAAAATCCCAAACCCTGATAATAACAGGAGCTGGCAAAGGCACAGAGCCTCTACCTCAGCTTCTGTCAGAGTATGATAAAAAGAGACCTGTGGGGGGGGGGTTGGCAGTCTTCAAAAGTTTTAACTTATTTACTGCAAGATCTAAAATTTTCCTTTCAAGGGTGAGCTCAAAAGAAATGAAGAGCGTATGTTCATATAATGTTTTATATGCCTGTGTTTTAAGGAAATATGTATATATACACACATGTATATGTATTGGTGTTTTGCCTGCATGTATGTCTGTACGAGGGTGTTGGATCCCCTGAAATAGGAATTACTGTAGACAGTTGTAAGCTTTCATGTGTATGATGGGAATTGAACCCAGGTTCTCTGGATGAGCAGCCCATGCTCTTAACCATTGAGCCATTGCTCCAGGCCTTATATGCTTATTTATATAGTAGAAGTTTTCATAGGACCCACATATCCACAAAACCCATCAGTGTGTATACTGAAGAAAACTGATTATCAATGTAGTGGAAAATTAAATTTGGTGTTTTATTTGCAGTTTGCTAATTATGATTAATAATATAGAATATAATGTAACATTAATATTCTATATATTTGCATTCACATATAAACTACTGATGCTTATATCAGCACAGGTATTTTTCAGGAACATTATGCTGAATGAAAGAGGCCAGAGGCAGACAAAGGAGACTACTGAGTGGTTGTATTAGAGGAGATTTGAGGTGAGATTTGTACAGAGACATAGACTAGGTCCCAGGTTTTGCAGACCCCAGGGAGAAGGGAAGTGACTGAAAATGGCAGAAGGCAATGAATGTTTGATGATGGAAGACCCCCTACAAACCCCTCAGCATAGTGGTTCTCAACCTGTGTGTCACAAACCCCTCAGGGATTACACATCAGCTGTCCTGCATATCAGACATCTACATTATGATTCCTAACAGTGGCAAAATTGCAGTTATAAAGTAACAATGGAATAATATTATGGTTGGGGTTCATGACAACATGTATATTAAAGGGTCACAGTATCAGAAAGGTGGAGGATCACACAGTTTTGGTGTGATGACTCAATTGTACAGCATTAGTAATATCTTCCGTCTAGACCGAGCATTGCTGGAGTTGTTTCTATTTATAGCTGTTGAAAGTTATTTTTTGTTTTCTGTTTGTTTATTTTTACCCTGCCATTTCAAGAATTCAGCAAAATCCGAGGGGAAGAAGTATGAACACTACCAGTATGTTTGCTGATGCTAAAATAAACAGAAAATCAGAAGTGTGAAACTTTGCACTTTTGAATGGCATCTCACAAAGGGGATGGCTGTTAAAGAAACACACAGTAAGTATAGCTTGTTGAAACCCAGTGATACCCCTGGGCTCAGTCTACTGCATTGCCCTGCATCTGTTCCTAAAAATCTAGGAAACATGTTTTAAAATACATCGAACTCATGAAAGTTTTTCAACATTAGACACTTCTTTAGTTTTCACAAAACTTTGCCAGACTTACTTAGATTCATATTTCTGTATATTTGCCAAAGATTGGAAGAACATTATCTGTGCAATGTGGATAAAGTTTACTTTAAAGTGGTTTGAAGATTTTATACAGAAACAGCTTCACAAATTACTGGCAGATTTACACTTAGAAACCTCTAGATATAGAAGTTTGATTTCTATTTAAGAAGGCTCTTGTCTAATATTTGAAAGTGTAGACTGCACTCACTTGTAGTTAGGTTGGGAACGTGTAATCACTGACTATTTTTGTTTCATGACAACACATGAGAATAAAGAGCTACGTGCATCCCAGGAGAGAGATGTGATGAAAAGACATAATTCTTTCTCCCCTTCCCGGGCAAGTGATGACTTGGCCTTTGACCTCAGGCTTGGCAAATGTTGCTGTAACTAACAAATGAGAGCAAATACACAGTTGTCATCAGGGACTGGCTGCACCAGCATCCTCTTGGACACCTGTATATCTCCACAAGTGAAGATTCTGGTACAGGAATGAGAGAGAGACTAGGAAACAAGTCTGACTCCAGCTCTGATCAAGAGCACAGCAGGGCAGTTCCCACATAATCCCAGCAGTCACACTGAGTCACTTAGCCACATATGGGAGGAACAACACAGTCAGAAAACATTTTGACTTACACTCGGTATTCAGTGCTTCATGGCCACCAAATCAACTGAGGTCCATGGGCTAGTCTAAACTCCCTGGGCTATCCCAAACCCATGGGCTAGTATCACATTTGCATGATATATGTGCTGTTTCAGAATTAGCCCATGTCGGTGGTGGTGAAATAATCAGTGTTTGCTATGACTGATCAAAACTTGGAGAACTGTTTCCTTGGTTTACTGTGAGATGATTCTCCTCTTAGGATGACACAGTAGAGTTCCTTTATATAGAGGAGTACAGATAGAATGATCAATGTTTAGCATTCTGTTCTACTTCCCTCATTATGACTATATCTGAGACAGTTAACTGTAAATAAACAGTTTATGTTGGCTCACAGTTTGGGGACTTCTAGTTCATGGCTTGTCCTGCCACTCTGGATTTAAACTGATGTAGTAAATCATGGTTGTAGATGTATGGCAGAGAAAACACTGTTCTCTCAGGACCAGGATCCCGATGTCCTCTTTAAGGCTCACCTACAAAGATAAAAGGGCCTCCTCCAACCTTTTTGAATCCATTTGTACCAACTGGATTCATATGTGTCAAACTCTCTCTCTCTCTCTCTCTCTCTCTCTCTCTCTCTCTCTCTCTCTCTCTCTCTTTCTCTCTCTCTCTCTCTCTCTCTCTCGCTCTCGCTCTCTCTCTCTCTCTCTCTCTCTCTCTCTCTCTCTCTCTCTCTTCTCTCGGTGTGTGTGTGTGTGTGTGTGAGTGTGTGAGTATATGTGTGGCTGTATATATATATATGTGTGTGTGTGTATTTATATGTATGTGTGTGTCTGTGTGAGAGATTATGTGTGTATGAGTGTGTGAGTACATGTGTATGTGTATATATGTATGTGTACACGTATATGTTTGTGTGTATACTTCTGTGTGTGTGTGTCTAAAAGTACAGTCAGAAACACATAAAGAAAAGTTTATATAGACTATATTTCCTGGATACATTGAAGAGCCAAGGGCTTTCTGGAGTAGAGAGCATTCAGAATGTCATCAGACTTTTTCTTGGTGTATAAGGAGGAAGCACAGAATGGCCCTTGAGAGTGCAGTGTGGCTATACGGTTCTCTGAGCTGGCAGTTTTCTATAAACTCAATCAAGACCAGTGTGTCAATGGCCCATGTCAAGTAACTGCAAAGTGTGCTCAGCGAGATTCCATTCCTCCTGTCCTCTCTCTTTTGCTCCTCATTCATCCATTCATTCATTCACTCACTCACTTACTCATATGTGTGATACTGGACATTAAATTCAGAGAGTCATAAGAGCTACATAAGTCTCTCCCACTGAGGCCCACCCCAGGTTTCCTGTTATTTATTTTTTCTGGCTTTTAAAAGTTTTCTGAAAAAAAATTTCAGTTTTCTAGTAACTTTTCTTTTGAAAACAATAGTGAAAATGAAATGAAATATAGGTGCAGCCACTTCTTTAGGTTCACTGTATAGACTGCATGGCCTGTGTCACCCTGCAAGTCTAGTACGTCTACCCCTTCCCCTCAGGAACCTTTGGATAGTGACAGTTAACACACAGTCAGAAATCATTGAAGGAATGAAGTGATGGTTGGTGTCCATACAGAATGGGTTCAAGGGATGAATTCAATTGAGGGCCATTTTTATTGTGGAATTGAGTTTGAGTAAAGCATGATTATTTTCCCAAAGTGTCTTTTCTTTGGCTCTAATCCCAAGTGTCCTAAGCATGAAGTAATATAAATTAAGAAAAGAGAATTAGGCATAATAATTTCTAAAACCTCATTAAGCACAATCACATGATCAATAATGTAAACTAAAACATTTAAGTCTTAGCATGAAAAACTGAGTATGAAATCTATAAAGTTCTAGAGAAAAAGTAGAATTTTGTTTTAATGCCCAAAATCAATTTACTTGATGAAGAGTGAGAACACACTTAAACCCCATTTCACATAAATGACTCTTGATCTTGGCTATATCAAATAAGCACTTATGATGCTCAAACCCTGCCCAGCCTTCACCACTGAACTCTCACAGGGAAGGCCACTGTAACCCAGCAGCGCAGTGACTAGCCTAGATAAGCTTCCACGGCAAAGAATGTATCTTCTATCTGAAAGGCAAGAAATGATTAAACAAAACAATGTCGTGATTTGGTGTGTTTTATCCTCAGTGGGTTTGAGAAGGCAGTTAGATCTGTGACCATGAGGTAAACTTCAATAACTGTATGCAAACAGTGCAGGGGCATTTCTAGAGTAGCTGAGGATCTCTAGACCCTATCTTCAGTTTCAACTGAGACTAGGATGGCACTGGGTGATAAGAATGGCTGTTTCTGTCATCTGAGGAATAGCAGATTGTCTGTGGTCAGTGAAATGGCCAGAGGGTGAAGGCATTTGCTGCCAAAGCTAACAACCTGGGTTCGATCCCTGTGTCCCAGGTGGTGAATGAGGAGATCCACTTTCATGCACGTGTGATGTATCATGTGGATGCTCACCCCAAATAGAAAGATGGGTAGATGGATGGATAGATAAGTAGATGGATGGATGAACAGATAGAGATAGAGAAAAATTTAAAAATATATCAGATTGCTAGCAAATGCAAAATAACAACAAACCAAGATGTTCAGGTAATTTGGCCTCACACTCTGTGGCACTCTGCCTATGTATGTGGAAGATTCAAATGTGTCGTTTTATAACTATAAAAGATTACTTTATTTTCCAGTCCTTGGTATTTGACTCTGTCCTCCATACATTCTAGACAAGGGCACTACACTTACCTATATCCCCAGCTTGGAATAATTTCTAATGTTTTACTGTTGTTTTATTTCTGACAAAATCTTTCTATATAGGCCATGCTGGCCTTGAGCTTTCCATAAAGAAACAGGTTGGCCTTGAGCCGATTGTGTTTCTGGATCCATCCCTGGAATGCTGGGACTAAACAAAGGGCTACTTATTGAGATTAAATCCAGTTTTCGTTGCATTTGGAAATTCTATACAAGCTCCTGGGGGAGCAAACTAACCAGTAGTCATACCCAGCTGTGAACCTTGAGAGCTACAATAACAACTGGCCTGCTAAGTTGTGTTCATTGGTGTAATAGAGGCATGAAAGCCACTGGCTGTAGGGCTAACCAACAGCTTTCTGATTGGATTAAGACCTGCTTCACATAGAAATAAACTACCCTCTAAGTAAGTGGCAGTTAATACAGAGACTATCCTTGAACTGATAAACAGAGACTAAGAGAGTAGAGTTCTGAGCACTCTATGAAAAGAGAGGGGAAGTCAGAAGATCAGGGAGGAGTTGGGGGAGGGGAAATTTATCAGGATATATCATATGAAAGAAAATCTGTTTTCAATAAAGAAGCACATGAACTTAGGAGGGGAGCGCTGTGCAGCAATGAGGAGAAAATGAAAGGGAAGAGTTGTTGAGGTGGATTTTATTTCAGGAACATATAGACATGTGTGAAATCTCAAATGATATCAAAATGTGTAATATAAATAAATAAATAAATCTAGAAAAATAGTTCAGTGAATAAAAGCCTTGGCCCG
Organism: Micromys minutus; assembly: GCF_963924665.1. NCBI lineage: Eukaryota > Metazoa > Chordata > Mammalia > Rodentia > Muridae > Micromys > Micromys minutus. The sequence continues at coordinate 60,506,652 of NC_137981.1, read as the reverse complement.
GCAAGCATGAGGATCCATGTTCAAATCCCCGGCATCGACCTAAGCATCTGAGAAAAGCTGCACATAATGGGATCTAGAACACTGTTTTATGGCCTTGTTTCTTTGTTCTTCTAACTGTGCCTGCATGGAAACCTCATTTACTTGATCTTGGGAATTTTCTATAACTTTTTTTTTCTGAAAATTGTCTCTGTATTTTACCTGAAATTGTTCTCTGCCCACGATTCACAGATCTGATCACTTAATATTGTCTCTCAGTCTTTGGGGCCCTGATATTCTGTGTTCCCTATAGACATTGGTAAGGATTTCCATAGGAATATTTTTTTCCTCCCTTTGTGTGCACACATCAATGTAGTGTACATATATGCTGTATATCTGCACAGGTATTTCTATATAAGAAATGCTAGAGAGTTTGCACGGTTTTGGCTGGGTTGGCAGCCAGCAAGCCTGAGTGACCCATCTCGATCCTTACACTGCTGACATTACAGATAAAGACAGCCACATCTGCCTCTTTCCTCAAGTGCTGGAATCTGAACACAGGAACCTGTTATTTGATTTATTGTTGTATTTTCATTTCAGTTTGCTTTTCCTTCTGTATTTCTACCTCTTTTGTTAAACCCCACCTTTATAAGCACATTGTCTTCCTTATTTTATCCAAGTGTTTGTACTTTATTTAGAATTCATTCTTTTATTTCTTCAAGAAGAACACAATACAATACATCATAATCATTTTGTTGAAATTATTGGGATGCTAAGCATTCACAATCACTGGAGTCCTACTGCAGGAATGGGAATTTCTGAAGCCATGTTGTCCTGGATTTTTATGCTTTTATATTTTTGTGTTGAGACTATTGTATTTGGGATTAAGACACTGGATGTATTTTTTTTATTTAAATCATCTTACTCTTTTGGTAGAAGTATTTAAGAAGGAATGGGCTTCAGTCAGGGTGTGTCTTAGTTAGGGTTTACTGCTGTGAACAAACTCCATGACCAAGGCAAGTATTATAAGTAACGACATTTAATTGAGGCTGGCTTACAGGTTCAGAGGTGCAGTCCATTATCCTCAAGACAAGAGCATGGCAGCATCCATTCAGGCATGGTTCATGAGGAACTGGGAGTTCTACATCTTCATTCAAAGGAAGACAGGAGCAGACTAAGCATCTTCAGGCAGCTAGGAGGAGTGTCTCCAAGCCCACCCCCAGAGTGACACACTTCCTCCAACAAGGCCACACCTTCTAATAGTGCCACTCCCTGGGCCAAGAATATGCAAACCATCACAGGTTGAGATGCTATTTTTCTCTGGTAGATTGGGCACTCCTCTTATAGTAGAAATAAGTCTACTAAAAATTGTCATGGAAGGGTAGCCTAAGTATGGAAATATGGTCATGGTCAAAAAAGAATACTCAGGAGACAGAGCTGGTCCACCTCTATCAGGACTCACAGCCAGCCCACATATTGCTGAGCACCCAAAGAAGCCTCAGGAGCGTTCTCCCTCCTGAGCCCACTGGTAAGCCCCAACTTTCTCTCCACTGACCATCTGGGGAGAGACCGCTGGGAACTCTTGGGGCACATGTAGCACAGTGCTACCTGGGAAAGGACTATTCTGGCCCAGAGCCAGAGCTGGCTCACTGCCATCAGGACTCATGACCTGCCCACAGATTGCTGAGCACCAAGGAGCAATCTCCCTTCTGAGCCCACAGGCCTACACACTCCCAGGAGGGATAAGCTCCAGTAAGAAACAAAAAGGTCATCTAGCATCATACATAACAAGATGGCAAGAGGCAAACTTGAGAACCTAAGTAACAGAAACCAAGACAACCTGGCAACATCAAAACCCAGTTCTACTACTACAGAAAGTAGTGGATATCCCAACACACCAGAAAACAAGATTCAGATTTAAACTCAAAATTCAAGATGATAATGGAGGTCCTCAATAAGTTTATGAATGACTCCCTTAAAGAAATGCAGGAGAACCAGGAGAACACAGGTAAACAACTATAAGACCTTAAGAGGAAACACAAAAACAATTAAAGAGCTACAGGAAAACACAACCAAACAGGTGAAGAAATTGAAAGTGGAAATAGAAACAATAAAAAAAATTACAAAAGGAGACAACCCTGGAAATAGAAAACCTAGGAAAGAGATCAGGAGTCATAGATGCAAGCATCAAAGATAGAATATAAGAGATGGAAGAGAGAATCCTGGGCAGAAGATACCATAGAAAACATTAACAAAACAGTCAAAGAAAATGCAAAAATCTAAAAGTTCTTAACAGGAAACATCCAGGAAATCCAAGACACAATGAGAAGATCAAACCTAAAAAAATAGGTGTGGAGGAGAGCAAAGACTCAAAAAAAAAAAAAAAAAAAAAAAAAAAAAAAAAAAAAAAAAAACCTACTAAGTATCTTCAAAAAAGCATAAAAGAAAACTCCCCTGACCTAAATAAAAAAGATGACCATGAACATACAAGAAGCCTAAAGAACTCCAAATGGGACCAGAAGATAAATTCTTCCCAGCACATAATAGTCAAAACACCAAAGGTTCAAAACAAAAAAAGAATACTAAAAGCAATAATAAAGGCAGACCAATCAGAATCACACCAGACTTCTCAACAAAGACTTGGAAAGCTAGAAGATCCTAGACAGACACCATACAGACCCTAAGAGAACACAAATGCCAGCCCAGGTTACTATATTCAGCAAAACTCTCAATTACCATAGATGAATAGACCAAGATATTCCAGGAAAAAAACAAATTTACACAATATCTGTCCACAAATTCAGATCTACTATGGATAATAGATGGAAAACTCCAAAACAAAAAGGGAAACTACACCTTAAGAAAAGCAAGAACATAATCTTCTTGCAACAAACCCAAAAGAGGAAAATCACACAAACATAATTCTCTCTCTAACAACAAAAATAATAGGAAACAACAAGCACTATTCCATAGTATCTCTTAATATCAATAGACTCAATTCCCCAATAATAAGACATAGACTATCAGACTGGACAAGTCAGTGCAACTTTTTGCATACAGGACACTCATCCCAGTGACAAATCAGACACTACCTCAGAGAAAAAGGCTGGGAAAAAGCATTCCAAGCAAACGGTCCCAAGAAATAAGCTGTCACAGCCATTCCAATATGGAATAAAATAGATTTTCAACTGCATGTTATCAAAAAAGATAAGGAAGAACACTTTTTACTCATCAAAGGAAAGATCTATCAAGACAAACTCTAAATCCTGAATATATAAGCTCCAAATACAAGGGCATCCACATTCATAAAAGAAGCTTTACTAAAGCTCAAAGCATATATTACACCACACAGAATAATGGTGGGAGATTTCAACATCCCACTGTCATCAATGAACAGATTATGGAAGCAGAAACTGAACAAAGACAGTGTGAAACTAACCAGAGTTATGAACCAAATGGATTTAAGAGACATCTATAGAGCATGTCATCCTAAAATTAAAAAAAAAATACCTTCTTCTCAGCAACTCATGGGACCTTCTCCAAAATTGACCATATAATCAGTCACAGAGCAGGCTTCAACAGATTAAAGAAGATAAAAGAAGTCAACATATCACTATTTGCAGATAATGTAATATTACACTTAAGTGACCCAAAAACTCCACCAGAGAACTCCTACAGCTGATAAAAAAAAATTCAGCAAAGTGGCTAAATATAAAATTAACTCAAACAAATCAATACCCTTTCTTTACTCAAAGGATCAAAGGCTGAGAAGGAAATTAGGGAATCGACACCCTACACAATAGTCACAAATATAAAATACCTTGGTGTGAACCTAACAAAGCAAGTAAAAGATCTGTACAACAAGAACTTCAAGTCTCTGAAGAAGGAAAGATTTCAGAAGATGGAAAGATCTCCCATGCTCATAAATGGAAAGTGTCAACATAATAAAAATGACTATCTTCCCAAATGCAATCTGTAGATTCAATTCAATCCCTATCAAAATTCCAACTCAATTTTTTATAGAGCTAGAAAAAGCAATTTGCTAAATAATTTGGAATAACTAAAATTCTAGGATATCAAAAACTATTCTCAACAATAAAAGAATTTCCAGAGGAATTACCATCCCTGGACTCAAGATGTATTACAGAGCAATCCTGGTTTTAAAAAACCATGTGGTATTGGTATAGAGACAGGCAGGAGGATCAATGGAACAGAATTGAAGAACCAGAAATGAACCCACACACCTATGGTAACTTGATTTTTGACAAAGGAGCTAAAAACATTCACTGGAGAAAGGACAGCATCTACAACAAATGATGCTGATTCAACTGGCAGTCAGCATGCAGCAGAATGCAAATTTATCCATTCTTATCTCCTTGGACAAAGCTCAAGTCCAAGTGTATCAAAGACCTTCACATAAAACCAGGTACACTGAAACTAACAGAAGAGAAATTGGGGAAGATCTTAGAATACATAGACATAGGGGAAATTTTCCTGAACAGAACACATGGCTTATGCTCTAAGATTAAGAATCAACAAATGGGACCTCATGAAATTGCAAAGTTTCTGCAAGGCAAAGGACACTGTCAAGAGGACAAAATGGCAACCAAAAGATTGGGAAACAAAATTTACCAATCCTATGTCTGATAGAGGGCCAATATTCAATATATATATACAAAGAACCCAAGAAGTTAGACACCATAGAATCAAACGATCCTATTTAAAAATGGGGTACAGAGCTAAACAAAGAATTCTCAACTGAGGAATATTAAATGGCTGCGAAGCACCCAAAGAAATATTCAACATTCCTAGTCATTAGGGAAATGCAAATCAAAACAATCCTGAGATTCCACCTCACACCAGTCAGAATGGCTAAGATCAAAATCTCAGGTGACAGCAGATGCTGGTGAGGATATAGAGAAGAGGAACACTCCTCCATTGTTGGTAGGATTGTAGACTGGTACATCTACTCTGGAAATCAGTCTGAAGGGTCCTCAGAAAATTGGACGTAGTGCTACCTGAGAACCCAGCTGTACCACTCTTGGGCACTCCAACATATAACAAGGACACATGCTCTTCCATGTTCAAAGCAGCCTTACTTATAACAGCCAGAAGCTAGAAAGAACTCAAATGTCCTTCAACAAAGGAATGGGTACAGAAATTGTGGTACATTTACACAATGGATTACTACTCAGCTATTAGAAACAATGGCTTTATGAAATTCCTGGGCACATGGATGGAACTAGAGACTATCATCCTGAGTGAGGTAACACAGTCACAAAGAACACACATGGCATGTACTCACTGATAATCAGATACTAGCCCCCAAAAGCTCAGAATACCCAAGAAACAATTCACAGACCTTATGAAGCTCTAAAAGAAAGAAGGGCAGAATGTGGATGCTTCTGTCCTTTTTAGAAAGGAGAACAAAACACTCACGGGAGGAAGTACAGGGACAAATAGTGGGGCAGTAATTGAATAAAAGATCACTCAGGGAATGCCTCACCTGGGAATCCACCCCATATGCAGCCACCAAACCAAAGCACTATTGCTGATGCCAAGAAGTGCTTACTGGCAGGACCCAGATATGGATGCCTCCTCAGAGGCTCTGCCAGAGTCATACAGATACAATTGAGAATGCTTGCAGTTAATCATTGAATTGAACAAGGGGACCCCAATGAAGGAGCTAGAGAAAAGACTGAAGGATCTTTGCAACCCCAAGGGAAGAAGAACATTATCAACCAACCAAACCTGCCACAGCTCCCAGGGATTAAAACACCAACCAATAAGTTTACACGGAGACAGCCATGGCTCCAGTTGCACATGTAGCAGAGGACAGTATTGTCTGGCATCAATGGGAGAAGAGGCCTTTGATCTAGTGAAAGCACATTTTCCCAGTGTAGGGGAATGCCAAAGTGCTGAAGTGGAGACAGTGGTTGGGAAAAGGAGCACCTTCATGGAAGCAATGGGAAGGGGAGAAGGAATGGGAGTTGGTGGAAAGGAGATAACATTTGAAATGTAAATACAGAGAATATCCAAGAAAAGAAAAATAATAATCATCCCTCCAAGCCAGCTGCTGAGGATCTGAATGACCAGGGTAGAGTCCGTTACAAAAATAACAAAGATTTGCTGAGCTTCTGTATCCCAGCCACCTGCTGTTGTTTACGGTGCTCCCTAAACAGTCCCACCCCCCAAAAGATGAGCTATGGCTTCTCTCTCCTGCTTTCCCAAGCTTCCTATTTCAGGTTGCTGTTAATGCTAGAATATTCAGGTACCACCCATCTCCTCTGACAGCATTTGTCTCACTTTCTCCAGTTTATTTCCTGTAGATTCTGCCAGGCCATCTTTCCCAGTCTGGACAAACTTTACTCAACATCTTTTAGTTTTAAGTCCAGATGTTTTCCTAAGAACACCTGTACTATTTGTAAAGGCATTTCCTCCTGTAACTATTTGTCAGTTTGTAAGAGCATACAAACTAAGACAGACACTTTATTAAACAGGGAGTAATACAACACTTTCTATTGGATCTGTTTATGGGCTTTGCCACTTTTATTGACTAAAATTTATTGGGTACCAGAGAATTTTAATGCCAGGAAACAATACTTTGGTATTTCTCCCAAATATATGACTTAGAAACAAGTATTTTGGGTGGAACTGTATAGGGCTGTGGTTACCTAACATAACTACAAAGCTACATGCTTCACAGAGCATCCCATAATCAAAATAGCCTAACACTTTACAATGTAGTTTTTATGTAAAATGTTTCAATGCTCAATTCTCAGCTGATGGTAAAACTTTTGGAAAAAAAAAGACCCTAGATGTTGGCCTTTGGTTCCCCAGGGTAGACTTTGAAGAGTATTCTTCAATTACCTGTCTGAAATTCTATTCGAGAGTTTTGTCTGCTTCTAGTCCCCCAAGATGCCAAGGCAGCAGCCCAGCCCCTACTTTGGTGAACTCCACCTAGCTTCCCTGAGGTGAAGGGTTGAAACTGCAAGCCCACATAGACTCTACATTTGTGTTGCTTCTGTAGAGCATTTTGTTACAGCCACAAGGAGAGTGACTCACAGGGACCACCAGCAAAGACTGAGTGACTTTGGGATACTGAGAGGGCTGTCCAGGTGCAGTGTATTCCAAGCACCAAGCAGAATCAACATGCACGCAGGCAGTCTGTGTCACCTGAGGTATAATGCTCTCCACAGCTCCTCAAATCACCTTGGGAGTGTTTCTTCCTCTAGTGCCATCTGTTCTGTCTCCTACCTCACTGGCTCTCACTCCCGAATTTACAACCATTATTCATAGAATAGTCCCTTTGGTGCTGGATTTATTTTTTTCTTGTTATTTTTTATCTTTGTTCTTGTTTTCCTAGCTGATATTCAAGTTGGCTTTTGTTCTGAGAGCCATTCACTGAAGGCAGACATGAGTTTTCTTTTACACAATCATCCTACATCACTACTCCTGTCTGCAGCACTGTTTTTACAAGAAGGATTTTGTTCAGCAGTTAGATTTTCAGGAACTGGGTGAGCTGACATAGGCTTTTACAGATAATTGCAAATGGCATCATTTATGTGAGGCTGAGGATGTGAGAGTCGTTTCAGTTTTGATTATACAGGGAACCAGAGAGCAGAGGCAACTAGATAACTGTGTAGTCATTTGAAAGGAAGTGTTTAGCAATGTAACTCAGATAAAGTAATAGAAGAAAACCAAAGCCACCATCAGTGTATGATCAGCATTAACTGGAAACCTATTCAAAACAGAGCATGTGTGAAAAACTTGGTCTCTGGGTTCTTTCTTGATTCATATACTGGCAACAGCTTTGGTTTGTTTTTTCTGTTTTGTTTTAACTCTGCAGAGTGGCCTCTATCCTTTTATAATTGCATGTTATTTACCAATTTATAAGTCATCTTAACAAAATGTTTGCTCTATTTTTATGAAAAAAATAAAGAGAAATTTTACAGAATCATAAACGAAATAAAAGTTCCTCTTTTCTTGCTACCATCTTGGTAGTTCTAAGATCTGACAAACTTTAATTATATAAAAAGTTGAGTTGTTTTATTTATGTTGTATAGGCTGCCCAATTTAGTAGTTTTGGAAAAGGGGAAGAAGTGAAAGAGAGCAAGTTAAAAAACAAAAGTACTTTCTCCAGGGAATGTGTGATTTAGCATTCACACAGATAAAGGGATTTTTATTTTTTTTCTTTAAGGTAGCCACCAAATCATATTTTCTTTTAAAAATGTATACATTTTGTTGGGTTTTTAAATTTTCATGCACTGTATCTTATCACAGTAACCACCCCTCCAACCCACCGCTTCCCCTCTATCCAAAAACCCCATATAAACCCCGTTCTCTGCTCAGTTCCCTGCTGCAGAGGAAACCCCTCCTGGGTTTTCCCTTCCAATTAATCTCTTATGTGAAGTTTGTTTTATTATGGGTGTGATTTTGTGATATTCCTTGGATCCTGACTGCCAGGATACCACTAGGAGCAGAGCTTTCACTGGGGAAACCCCTCCTTCTGCATAGCTGTAACGTGTTCACCTGGGAAATATCCCCTGTTGAAATTGAACTGTTACACTTGTACTGGGGAAATCTTCCTCTGCAGCAGCTGGAGCAGAGCTATAACACCCCCCCGGGGGAAGCCTTGCACTTCAGAGCTGCAATGCTTACACTATTAATTAGACTGTGCTTTTTAAACTTAAAAATAAATATATTTTGAAACAGAAGAAGTGTGGGGTAATACCAACTTACCAGAAGGGCCTACAGACTGAGCCCTGCAGAGATGGTCCTTGTATTGGACACATAGTGATCCTCTCTCACGGTGGAGCTGGTTCTACACAAGTGATTTTAAAATCAAGGAAATTATTTTGGTTAATAGATGATAATTTAAGAGTTTTCATGTCAAGATAGAACTCTTGGTATTTAAGCTCATATACAATAATACCAAGGCTTTCTCTCATTCTTCCCTTAAAGTTAATTAAATTAAAGAAAGAACACCAGACGATTGAGCAAAACTTTTCTTTCTTCCTTTCTTTATGGAGAACATGAGCAAACTGTATCTCTTATAGTGAAGTATGACTGAAGTCTGACCAGTCACAGTGAATCCATTGCTAGGGTTGGCCTCTTCCAGAATCATGAATGTTTGTTTCTCTTTGTCCATTGGATGACCAGAATCTGGTATTTTAATGGAGAACTCCAGAACCAACACGATTTCCAGTCTTGGGTTCAGAACACCCACCAATAGGTAATTTACACCTAATTCCTTTTGAAAGTTGCCTAAAAATAGTTGTCATCTCAAAGCATCTTTCCTTTGATGGAGGAATAACAGACTACTGGTCTGGGGGTATAGTGCAGTGGTAGAACATTTGCTTAGAATGTATGAATTGTACATTTCATCAACACCAGGAAATAATGAATGAACGAATGAAAGGCAAATGCTGCCATAACATTAGCATTGTTTTGTTTTTGTTTTGTTGTTTTTCTAATGATGTGTCTGTTGCTGTAGTTAGTGGTGGTGGCAGTGTTTTGGGGTTTTGCAGATAGGGTCTCACTATGTAGCCTTGGTTATCTTAGAACTCACTAGGTAGACCAGGGTAGCTTCAAATTCACAGAGAAGCACCTGTCTCTGTCTTCAAAATTCTGGGATCAAAGCCTTTTGGGGGGAGACATCTTAAAAATTATAAGAATGAACTAATTTTGTAAAAATAAGCTATAAGTATATATTTCAAAACTAATGAATGAAGAGGGAAGCTATCTACATACACGTGCCCTGTTCTTAACCAGGCTCCAAGAGATCTGCTTACATGTGAGTACACTGTCACTTACTACCAGGCTCCCTGTCTTCGGGGTCTTCTTTAGAAACTGTTCATGGACTTTTGAAAGACAGCTTACAAAGCACTGACATTAAATGGCAGCTATGCCTACACTTTACAAGCTGTGTGACTAAGCCTCCAGGTTGGGCTCTCTGAACAACAGCAGAAGCCTTCTGTGCTCTGGCTCTGGACGATGCTTAGTTGCCAAACTTAGGACACAAAGGGATCACTTCCTCCAACTCAACGTCTGGACACTATCTTGGGCTCTCCAGAAAGTGGCAGGGGCAGCAAGTTCATTTAATTAAAGAAAACGTTGTAATAAAGTTCTCCAGTACTGTAGCATCTGCCACTTGTACTCGAAACAATAGCAGCAGAATCAGAAGTGGAGCTGCCCAAATTGTACCACAGCTCACAGCAAATGAGATTTGATTCATTTAATTAACCACTTAATTCCTAAAATGTGGTGGTGAACATAGAGGAGAATTCTGCACTGGATGCTAATGTTTGCCCTGAAAGTTAGGAAGTGATGGGTATAGTTGATTTCAGCCAATAGTCCAAACATCACTTAAATGCAGGTATTAGCTTTCTGACAGTGACAGTTGGCTAACAGAAAGGTGCTTTGTGACGTATACTCTTTCAAGCCATGAGGGTACCTTCAACTAAAGAGGGATGTATCATTTATTAATCTCCACGGTTGAGCTTCTAGCTTGGATGGTCAGGAGCACACACGTCCAACCAGCCTTCTATGAGGTTGTCCTGTGTCACTGCCTAAATGACAGCTTCTATAGAGGTCCTCTATGTAGAGGACACCATGATCTACATGTTCTACGGAAGCTACAAGTTGTGTTTTCTTTTCCTTCTTTGTCTTATATTACTCTGCTTTTTTCTTTAAGAGATTTATTTGAATATAGAAAACACCTCAGTTTTTACAAATATGGTACTAATTGCTATCAATGTATAGAAAACAATATATAATACAAATCAGAACCATAGTATTGATCATGGATGGCTATACTTATGACAGACAGAATAAACTTTAAAAAAAGTTACAATAAAAGAGGCTGCTTTAAACATAGTCAATATATCAAGAAACTATACAAATTATAAATATATATTCAACTAGTAAGAGACTAAAAAATTTATAGAAACTACAAAAGAAGTATTAGAAAATTCAACAATACTAGTTTCTTTAATAACCAAAACTTGAAAACAAGAACAATTAGACAACCACTAAGATATCAGGAGAGTTGGGAAATGAATATCAACCAAACCAGACAACTATCGAGCACCTCCTCAGTAGCAATGGTTGGTGGCTCTGCTCTTCAATGAAATGTTATCCAGAGTTAGAAACATCTCAGACCATAAAACAAACTTCAATTATCTATGAAGAACAAGCCTGATTTAAAAAAATACCCTGTCTGACCACCATGGAATGAGGTTAGGCATAAATAAAGTCTATTTCAGAAATTCACAGGCACATGGCAACTAAGTGCACATTCCTAATAGGTCAAAAAAGAGATCAAAATGTAAACCAGACACATTTTCAGATTGGCAAAAATAAAAGACATCATACAAACTGATTTGGGATATTTCTAGAAGAAAGTCTAGAGAGAAATGTGTAAATATTCATATTACATGTAAATTAAGATTTTATAAGCACCTATTAAGAGATGTAAAAGATCTTAAATCAATAGATTAAAATGCCACTCTAATATGGTGGGGGAAAAAAAACAAAGATTAAATCATGTAGAAGACTGCTATAAAAATTAGAGATAACCTTTTTGTTGCTGTGATAAAAGTCCATGACCAAAAACCACTTATTTGAGAGTTTCTTTGGGCTGTTAAATTGGAAGGTATAAGGGTCTATCCTGACAGGAGGAGTTTGACAAGAGGCAGCAGGTGTTTCAAGTAAAGCAGGAAGCCAAGAGCTCACATCTTTAACCATAGTCACAAAGCAGAGGGAGCTGGCAGTGTAGCAAAGCCTTGAACTCTCCAAGTCAGCCCAGTAAAGCACTGTATTCTACAGGTTGGATCTCCTAAAGGTTCTTAATCCCCCCACCCCCAAAGAGTGTTATCAACTGGAAACCAAGTGTTCAAACAATGAGGCTATGGGGAACATTTAAAACACAACAGAATGGAAAATTAAAATAAAATAGAAATTACAAAAAGAAAAAGAAAATCAATAAACCAAAGCTGATTTCTTGTGAGCTTCAACAAAATGAAGACATTGTAACTGTTTTCTAAAGTGGAAAAGAACTCCAATTTCTGGGGTAAGAAATGGAAGATAAGCCATCACTTCTGACCTTCTTCCTAGAGGCAACAGCAAACATGTTTTTATTGCAAGCATTTTGAGTGGCAACAAACGTCAGGAAAAAAACTATTAGATCCAGATGTCAGGTTTGAGATACTAGAAAGTCTGAAACAGATGTGAGAAGTATAAACAAATGTATTCTATGCCATTTTTGACACAAAAATTTAAACAAACATATACATGTAAACAAAACATAAAATAGTAAGATTGTTAATATTAAACAATTAATAGGGAAAATGGCCAGATGTGGTCAATACCTGGTGTACCTGCACTCTTCCTCATACACAATAGTAATAAATTAAAAAGAAAGTAGAGTCAGCTACAAAATTACTTGATGAAAATGTGTAAACTCCCCCAAGTAATTATAGCAGTGACATGCAAATAGAGTTAAAAGAAGGCAAGAAAGGGGAAAGGAACTAGATACATCAGAAAAATTAGAGACCGTAAAAGTATAGAATGAGCAACTATCTATGCAGAATCTCAATATATGTATGCAAATCTAGCCCCCAAGTCACATAAGAAAACATTTCATATGAGGTTTACAAAAAAAATGTACCTCTAAGTTGTTTTCAAAAAACCTACTTAAGGTAGAGAAATTAAAACTAAGTGGTACTGTTCACAGGAGAATACTGGCGGGTCAGCACATCCAAAGGGGGGAAAAGAAATGCTACTGTTGGATAATTTTAAATAAAAAGGCAAAGGAACAAAATTGCACACCTGAAAATACAGAGATGCACTGTAGTTTAAAAAAAAATGACAATGGTCACCCAGCAGCACAGAAGGCTTTATCACTATGCTACCTGCCGTAAATACACAAAGTAAAATTTAGGGCATTTGGAAAGTGTTTTGAGTCCATCATTCATTTAAGAATAGGCAGTTTGAACAAAAATTATGAAAGCTATAAATTATTTGTATTGTATGATAAACAAGTTTTTGGTTAATGGGGATGTAGTTTATGTTCTCCTTTAAACAACTTGAATAATCCTTTGGAAACATTAGATTTATTTCTCTCTCACAAATAATGTATGTGTGTGTGTGTATTTCATAATTCAAGATATTTCATCATCAAATAAAATGTTAAAAGTATATGAAATATTTTTAAAATAATTGTTATCCTTTATGTGAAACCAAATAAGCATTGAGATAAAATAGACTGCATAAAACATCAGTATAAATGCCCCATGTAAGAGACACCATAGTTTAGGAGGTATGGAGAAATGTATTAAAGAGAAAAATTTAGCTTATTCTTTTATAAATAAGGGTCAGGAAATAACACGCAGCAAACAACAATTATGTTTCTATGTAGTTGGTGCCTTCTAAGTCACACTTAATATCACCTTTATCTCCAACTTTCAAAAGAACAAATGAAGCTCAGGAAGAGTGGGCAAAGTCACACAAGCAGCAAGAAACAGTGTTAAATTCAAAGCCACAGTTTGGAGATTGTAGTATTGTTTTAGTTTTGGTGTCCAGGGTTGACACTAGGTCCTCTGTCCCACAGAGCTACACTCCCAGCCCCATGCCGACTACTCTGATCACAGAGTCTATATGAGTTACTACTATTACTCTGCAAATAGAAAGACTCATCTAACTAGAAAATTATAAACAACAAGCACTATGAAGAAATGAGGAGATTAGACAAACACAGTAAGGGTACAAACAGTAGTGAAAGAAACCCAAGCTACAGCAAAAGGATCTGTGGAGTTTTCCTACCAAATTAAAAACAAATCAGTTTGGATATTCGATGCTAGGGAGACTGAAGGAAACTAGAAACTTCCAGATACTTGGGAGGAAACTGTGGCAGAAAGCACTTGGCACTGTTTACTAAATTGGAGAGTGGATAAACTCTTTTGTTTCATCAAAACACTAGAAATGCTCGTGTGGCAGACATGGCAGGGCAAAAGACTCAATTTAAGAGAAAGAACGTCCAATCTCTCTCTCTGTCTCTCTGTCTCTCTGTCTCTCTGTCTCTCTCTCTCTCTCTCTCTCTCTCTCTCTCTCTCTCTCTCTCTCTCTCTCCTCTCAGAACAGGGATCACAGAACTTCTTGAAGGATATTAAACTTTAAGAGGCCACTTTGTAGCTTTAGTGACCCCAACACATAGCACAGTCCTCATCTTGAGGTCATAGAATTGACAAAATGGAGATCGTGAATTCTCCTCACCACGGGCACACAGACATTTTCACAAATGCTTCCAACTTTCTACTCATCCATTCTTTCCTCAGAAGAAAGCTTTGCCAATGCCTTTGGGAGAATAATTGCTGACACTCATCAAAACTTGGACAGCGACTTCCTAAAAGATCCTTTTAATTTGTATGCATCTCTCTGCCACCAGGATTCATTGCAATTGTAGCTTCTTTTGAAGACACACAACAGTGTAGAGATGTCTAACAGTGACTGGTGAGTTAGAACAAAGCTCTTTCTTCACCTGAGCACACACTCTCTCTTGACATTGCTCAACATCTTCATTAGGCTGTTCCCAGAAGTAGAGGCCGTGCAGATCGTTAATATGGAGTATGAGATTTATTTTCCCCTCAGATACATGTGATACATTTTTGCATGTGATTTGTTCTAATGACCATGTTCATAAGGATGAAATTTCTGGCTCCAGCCAGAGCCATCTGTAGTTATGGAACAGCAAGACCGTGACACGTCCAGATAGGGGTCCTTTCCAAGGTTCTGGTTTCATAAATTCCAGCCTTCCATCAACTAAGCCAGATAGCAAGCAATAACCTGCTTGTGCCAAGCACCTAGCTGCTCCCTATTGTGATAGCACACTGTGTTGAAGGAGAGACCATGAAATAAATAAATACATAGAATTTAGCTCTTAGGTTCTAATTGGACTTTCACAAAAATAAAGCACACTCTGAGTTTCAAAATAATGCTATTTGAGGATGCACATTATTGGACTAGAATATAAGCAAAATTGGATTACAAACTTTGGTGACTCTTGGAATTTGAGTAGGTCCTCTAAAAGTAAACCTTTTATGCTGAACTCTGCTTTATAGTCACACCCAGAAAACAAGGTGATTTTGACAAACCAGTTCTCAGTTTGGAAATCTTTACCCTCAAATAACATCATGTCAGGCTCTTTCTGAATGTGTGTGTGTGTTTGGGGGGGGGGGGTGAGGCAGGGGTTGCAAACATAACAGAGTGTCCAAGGAGGATATGCAAAGACTGATGTTGTGAAAGTTTCCTGGGATTTTCTAGAGATTAACCAGTTTTTCATTCTCAAAATCTCAGGTGTGAGTTGGGAACTCAGCCATTAATTACAGCCTAAGTGCACGATGTTTCCTGATAGTGCCGTAGAGAGTGTGGTTGGCATCCACACATGCTTCAGTGCTCCAACAGATGCTCACACAATGACAAGTGAACTGTAACAGCCAAAGCAGCACATTGTTCTATTTTAGAGAAGCCATAGGAGATGGGAAAATGTCAGGTAGCCTGGTAATTATATTTAAAGAAACTTGATAATTAAAAAAAATAGTAAGGAAACATGTGGTTATTATGTGGCTACATGCCCCATCCCATTGCTCTACCACAAAATTACCAGTTAGAATTTCTGTATCTACCTCTTGAGTCTTTCAACAAAGACACTAGGTGTAAAACCCTAATGAGGAGGGTGAAAAGTTATTCTGTGTTGTCACTGACAAAAGAAAAAGAAAGAGAAAAGAAAATGAAAAAACTCACCCAGGCTGTCCCTCAAGCTACTATGGAAACAGAGTAGGCAGTATTCTTTGGAAGACCTTTTATTTATTTTCTCATTTTTTGGCTGGAATTATGCTCTGTTGATGGGAGAAGGAAGCAAGAGAAATGCCACTCAAAGTACACGTGTAACGACCATCTGGCCTTCATCTAAATGTCTTCAGTAGGTGTGTGGGGTCCTCTGATCAATTTGAAAGATTTTAATCCATGGACTATACGGGGTTATTCAGTCATGAGGAGGCACAAATGGGGTTCATTTATCTCACAGTGAAAGCTCAGGTGGACTGTTTTATTTCAAAAATAAAATAAGGAAAGGGGTTGTCTTACACTGCCACATCTCAGTCTATCACTGAAAAAGGAAGTCAAGGTAGGAGAGCCTGAAGAAGAATCTGAAGCAGACATGACAGAGGGACATTCCTATTGGATTTCATTTTGATTGTGCTTAGCCAGCTTCTCACAGTGGGCTGGACCCTCTTCCATCAATTAGAAACCAAGAAAATGCCCCATAGACACTGCAAAGGCCATTCTGATGGAGATAACACCTCAACTGAGGCTCCATCTTTCCAAGCGTGTCAAGTAACAACAAGAACAGCTCTCAGAACATACAATAATGTTTAAATTGCATATTATGATATATATTTTAAATATTGTTTTAACTAAAATAGTAGCTTTTATAGATTGAACTTAAATTATTTCTTTTAAAACGACATGTCTTCCCTTAATGAGAACAAAACCACCTGTTTTGTGAAAGATAAAATGTTACTAAACATTTATTTCAATAATTGGTTATAATTAGCAAATAATGGGGCAGATGAACACAAAAATTCTTGGTGCATTCTGTTTTGTTTTATTTTTTTCAAACTCTGACAAATATGAAGTTTCTTTAAAACTACCATATGATTCTGTACCACTCCTGGGAGTCTACTCCAGGAAGTGTAAGTATACACACCAGGGAGGGGGCACATGACCTCAGCACTCGAAAAACAGCAGCAGGAGGATTGCTATAATTCAAAGCCAGCCTGGACCAAATCTCAATACAGAACAAATGAGAACAAGACAGAATTTCATTAAAATATATCTTCTTACAGGTGAAAACATTTCAATGGAGAATATTAGGGATTTTAATTTGAATACTAAGTACTTTCTTATCATATAATCCAGTCATTTTCACCTATAACTTCTCAGTGAATGGCCTTGAATATTTATTATTCATTTGCTTTCTACTGAATAATAAAAATATAACAGTGTCATATGGTAAAAATATCAACCTTATCTTGTAAACTTTAAAAAGGTCTAGGAAATGGCTCAGCCCACTTGCTGCTTTTTTGGAGGATCTGGGTTTGATTCCTAGCATCAACATGGTGGCTCATAGCAACTATAATTCCATATCTAGGAGATCCAATGTCTTCTTCTGACCTCTAGAGACACCTAGCATGTGCACGATGCACAAGCATGTATGCAAGCAAAACACTTATATACAATAAATAAATAGTAAATAAATAAATAAATAAATAAATAAATAAATCTTACAAAGTAATGATAAAAAAGGTTTAATAAAATATTTCCAAATCATTTTGGTAAAAATAAAATTAAAATTCAAGACATTATTCTTTAGAAGTTAGCATGGTGATGAGAGACTTTTGGTTCAGCTTCTGGCATAGGATCATAGTTGATACAGAGACTAACGTCTGTTAGTAACTAACATACAGTCAAAGCACAAGACAATAAGTGCCCTCGGAGACCTCAGCCATGAATGATACCAAAGACTCAGGAAACATTAGGGGCTAAAAGAGCATAAGAGCCAGAGGTTGGGGAGACCCTGTCTGGATATTATAGGATCATCACACTCACAATCTCACAGTCGTTGTGGTTGTGGTTGTGGTTGCCTGCACAAGACCTGTAAAAGATCAAGCCAGAAAAGAGTCAAAATTCCAGAGTGGATGGGGGAGATCAGAAAGTCCCACCCCAGCTACAGAGCTATTGATAGATAATGACTGCCGGACATGGGTGAGTTAATTTTGTTGGGGATAGGAACCCCAATTTGTCCATGCTTCAGTGAATAACCCTACACCCGTGCACATGTGGGCATCACTAATTGGACTCAATGGGTTAAAAATGAGAAAGAACATGAAGTGGGGAGAAAGGCAGAGTAAGGTGAGTCTGGGATGAGTTGAAGGGGACAGGAGTGGTGGATATGATCAAAATACACTGTATTTGTAATAAATTCTCAAAATGATAAATATCCAGAAAAAAAGGTCATTTCTGAGAGTAGGGGTGTCACTTGGTCTATACAAGGCCATGTGTCCAGCATATTTGTCTCAAGGAGAAATTATTTCTAAAATCTGTGAACACTGAGGAATATCCACTAGCAGCCATGGCTGCTGTATGTTTTGGCACCTGGCTTGGAGTTTGTGAGATGATGGTGGAGGTAAACTGTCACAGTGGGAATTCTCTCATTTGTCTCCCATATTCTAATCTCAGGTATGTATTATATATACATATACATACACATACACATGCATATATACATTACACATACATACACATTATATACGCACATATATACACATATACATATACATACACATGCATATATACATTACATATATATCATATACACATACACATATATCATATACACATACACATAAATCATATACATACACATACACATGCACATATACATTACATATACACATGTACATACACATACATCATATACATATACACATACACATATACATCATATTCATACACAGATACACATATATACGTAGTTATATTCCATTTTACTCAGAAGAAACCACGATTGCACAAGTGGATCCCTAAGACTAACAAAACTGAAAAATCCCTGTGGCCAAGCAATGCTCTTGTGCAACTGTCACTCCACGTTAGCACAGATATTGATGTAAGCACATCCACTGTGCTTCCTAGTGGATAATGAGCAACTGTGTGCAGTTTACAGTACCTGATATCAGCTGTAAAGGACTGTGACATTGGTTCATTAATTTACTATTGTATATTTTAGGTCATTTAAGAAGACCCTTTAAAAGACAAATTCTTTTTAAAATATAAGCAAATATTCTATGCAATATGTAGGCATTTGGCACACAGCTCTTTGCTAGAGTGCATGATAAGTGGGCTCAAGACCCTGGGTGCCATCCCTTGTAAGAAGAAAGACAGTGTGTTCTGCTCATCAGTGGTAGCCTCGTGCATTGTGTGGGTAAACTTCTTTTTAATGCATTGTTCTCTCTTTAGGACTCATTTAATCTTATGCTCCCTTGTTCCTTGGGGTCCAAGGGAGCCAGGATTATACAAACTCATGTCACGCAGCATCTGTGTGACATGATGCTTGATGCACAGGTTGGTTTAAATGCTTTCTACCCTATCTGTACGATGACAAAATTACCACACCACATTCCTCAACACATGTCCCTATGATTTAATGGACTGTATGTTACTGAGGCTCAGATAATTACAGAAATGGCTTCTGACCATCATGTGTGGGGGAGGAGTCTTTAGCACCGACCTCTTTTAACTCTCCGTGATAATAAATAATGATTCCTGTGTATGTTTTCAGATCACTGGCACTCAGGGAAAGCCATTTCCACAGAATTTCCTGTAGTGCTCACTGGCCCAGCCAATTGCAGGGACATTTATCTTTCCCATTTCTCTTAGCAGGAACATCCATTTCACTGTGTAGAGTACTCTCCCAGGCATCTTTTCGGTCACTCTGCTCTCTGTTATTGTATAATATATCCTTAATGTTTTTTAGGGTTTTCTTATCTGACAAAAGGGCTATCTGACAACTTATATTCCAGGTACCAGAAGAAAAGAGATGCCATTGTGATCACTCAACTAATCTCACAGGATGAGTCACAGGATGAGAATCACATCACAGCATCACCCAGTTCTTCCTCTAATGAATTCAATGTACGAATGATGGTTTACCAAGGGGGATAACTCTTTGATCTAAATTTCAAACCCGGTTTTATGAAAAAATATTTAAACAGCTACATATTATAAAGTGTCATTTTTTTGGACAAAGCTTTTGTAAAATTCATTGAATTTTGAAGTTGATACTATGTCCTTGCCAGCTGTTCCTTGTGTAGTTATTGATAAACATATAACATCATGTTACAGGCCATAAACCTTGATGAATATTTCCCATGGTCATTCTTCCATCTCTTTTTTTGGGGGGGTGCAGCAGAACTTTATTGATGGTTTCAAGAGAGTAAGGAGGGCTCCCTAGGCCCCCCTGTTATTATAGAGTCTGAGATAGGAATTGTGAGGGAGATGCTTAGTGTTGGGGGCTGAGTTGGAATGGGTCTCCTCAGCAACTGAGGCCCTTTCTCTTGCTTTCAGTGTCCTTGCTAGAGGCTGGGTGGTCCAGTGTTTCTTACTCCTTAGAAGCCATGTAGACCATGAGGTCCACCATCCTGTTGCTGTATTCATTGTAATACCAGGAAATGAGCTTCACAAACTTGTCATTGAGAGCAATACCAGCTCCAGCATGAATGGTAGAAGAGTGGGAGTTGCTGTTGAAGTCTCAGGAGACAACCTTGTCCTCAGTGTAGCCCAGGATGCCCTTTAGTGGGCCCTCAGCTGCCTGCTTCACCACCTTGTTGATTTCATCAGACTTTGCAGGTTTCTCCAGGTGGCATGTCAGATCCACAACAGATACATTGTGGGTGGGAACACAGAAGGCCATGCCAGTAAGCTTCCCATTCAGCTCTGGTATGACCTTGCCCACAGCCTTGGCAGCACCAGTGGATGCAGGGATGATGTTCTGAGCTGCCCCATGGCTATCATGCCACAGCTTTCCAGAGGGGCCATCCACAGTCTTCTGAGTGGCAGTAATAGCATTTACTGCAGTCATGAGCCCTTCCACAATGCCAAAGTTGTCATGGATAACTTTAGCCAGGGGGGCTAAGCAGTTGGTGGTGCAGGATGCATGGCTGACAATCTTGAGTGAGTGTCATATTTCTTATGGTTCACACCCATCACAAACATGGGGGTATCAGCTGAAGAGGCAGAACCCTTTTCGTTCCACCCTTCAAGTCGGCCTTAATTTCTCCATGGTGGTGAAGATGGCAATAGACTCCATGACACACTCACTACCAGCATCACACCATTTGACGTTAGTGGGATCTCACTCCTGGAAGATGGTAGTGGGCTTCCTGTTGATGACAAGCTTCCCATTCTCAGCCTTGATTGTGCCATTGAATTTGCCATGGGTAGAGTCATACTGGAACATGTAGACCATGTAGCTGAGGTCAATGAAGGGGTCGTTGATGGCAACAATCTCCACTTTGCTAGTTCCTGAGCAGAAGGCAGCCCTGGTAACCAGGTACCCATTACAGCATCTTTAGACATCATCTTATCTAAAGAATGAGGCTGGCACTGCACAAGAAGATGTGGTTGTCTCTGGAACAGGGAGGAGCAGAGAACCTTTCTATCTCTTTCTAAAAGGCTAAAAAAGATACTTTAAATTTTAAAATTTTATCACCTCTACCCCCTCTCTCTGTCTCTCTCTCTTCAATACATGCAAATGAACACACATGCACACGCACAAGCACAGAGAGAGAGACAGACAGAAACAGAGAGACAGAGAGATACTGCAACATACATGTAGAGATTGGAGAACAACTAAAGAGAATTGGTTCTTTCCACCAAGTTAGACTCAGGGATCAAACTCAGGTAGACAAGCTTGGCAAGCCCCTTTAACTGTCGAGCCATCCCCCTGATCTCCTATTCAGTATCTCAAATACATTTAGTACTCATTTGTTCTCTCCCTTGCCTTTTTGTCTCATTTTAGTGCCAAATTTCTGATAAAAGTATTACATATTTAGGCAAATCATTTTAGACTGATAGGATCCTATGCCCATATGTAGTTCCCTCCTGCCAAGAATTTGCATTTCCATTAGGACTTGCTTTTAGCCCTGGGATATGGTAGAAGTAATAATATGTAGGTGAATTTTGTGATAAGTACTAGCAGGTCTAACTGGGTTCTTTGGTATACCCTTGAGTTTGGAACTACCAGAAAGATTGTTCAGCTTGTTCTAGTTCTAGAGCAAGAAGCACATGGAGGAGTGTGGGCGAGACAGGTACCACATAGACTGCACAGAGAAGTACAGAAGACCCTCCCCACCCCTTGAGGTAGCAGTGAAATCCCAAACTTTGACATTTCAATCTCCATACATCTAGACACAATCATGTAAGAGCTGGCAAAGAGAAGCCATATTAGACCAGCCAGCTGAGCTAATTATGACACAGTGGAAAATGTCTGTTTTAAGCCAGTAAATTATGGTCTTACTTGAGTTAAAAACACCGAAACTTGTACTTGCAGTATTGCCACACATACTTACTAAATCACGTGAGACTGGCTTTGGAACCAGCATAATTGCAAGTGGCCTAACGAAAACTTTCCATTGGGACTTCAAATAGCAAAATGGAGGAAGAGGGCACCCAGCACAGGGTAGCATGTTTGGGAAACAGCATCTCTAAAGAAAATGTGGAAGAAGGTAATGGACCTATGGGAGCTATGGATGGAACTCAAGATTTACCTAAAAATTTAAAGCTACTAATATTATTTTTTTAGAGTATTTTTAAAGGTGAGGAGAAATCACCAGCCTGGACTACATGTAGATCTCTGTGTTTGTCAATACTCCATTGTTGCAACAAATAACTAGATAATTAGCTGAGTTATTGACTCTCAGCTTTAAAGGTTCTCATCTGTGGTGGGCTGATCCTGTTGTTTTGGACCTGTGGTGGAAATGGTGACACAAAGCACTTATGCCATGATCAGAGAACAGGAGACAAAAGCAGAAAGATGCAAAAGGCCTAAGTCACTTTAGGAACATGCTCCAAATGACCTAATGGCCTCCTACTGGGCTCTATTTCTTAAAGGATTAAGAAAAAGAATCTACCTTAAAGTAGTTCTTTAACACATGGACTTTGGGAGGGCATTCAAGACTCAAAGTACTTCAAGTTAGCACACTTTAAACCTCCCCAACTGGCAGGCTACTAGGTGACATCATTCATGATAGTTCAAATTTTAAATATATTCACATTTATTTATGATATCAGTGACTATATCTTTTAAAATGTCCATTTGTTTACATAAGTGGGTAATAGCTATCCGGAGCACAGGAGATAAATTCTGCCATGATTAATTTTGGTTGTCAGCTTGACTACACCTGGAATCAGTTAAAACCCATGATTTTGGGCACTCCTGCAAGGGATTTTCTAAACCAGATTATTTGAAGAAGGAAGACCCACCCTAAGTCTGAACCACCCCTTCTGGTGTAAGGCCACACAAAAGAACATGGGAAAAGGAAGAGGGGTATGGGGGAGGGACTGTGTGAGGGGGCACTGGGATCAGGTGCATAAATCAGGATATAAAATGAATAAATAAATAATGGGGGGTTGCTTTTTGCCTGCCTGCCCTCATCCTGGCTGGAACCTATTTCTAAGGCATTCTTTCACTGGTATTTAATCTATTTCTTCAGGGTTCTAACATAAACCAAAGAACAAACGCTCTCCAGGAATTCTGTAGCACTTCAGAGCCAGATTACAAAATCTAACATCCAGCCTTGTGGACTGACCAACTATCAGATTCTCATCCTTTACATCACCAGACAGCCATTTCTGGACTACATGGACCACTTCCTAGAAGCCAGTCTAATGAATCCTCTTTTAGCACATGTTAATTATATCAGCTCTGTTCCATTATGAGTGGTTCTCAACCTTCCTAGCATTGTGACCTTTTAATACAGTCCTCATGTTGTGGTGACCCCCCCAAACATAAAATTATTTTTGGTGCTACTTAATAACTGTAATTTTGCTACTGTTATGAATCATACTGTAAGTATCTGTGTTTTTCAATGATCCTAGGTGGATCATTTCAACTCCTGGTTGATAGGAAAAGGGTTGTTTGACCCACAAAGGGATAACAACCCACAGGTTGAAAAACACTGCTTTGGAGAATTCTGACTAATAGAGACTGCAATACCAGTGTTCCTCAGTATCTAATGGGGAGAACTCTCAGCACTCCCTTAGATGCCAGCATCCATAGATGAATATGCCCTTTGAATGAAATACAGTATAATATTTGTATATAATTCAGGCACACGTTTCTATATAGTTCAAACCATTTCTAGATGGTACAGAATATCCAACACACTGCAAAAGCTGTCTGCTAGTAAATGGTTGCTAGGCTGTGTTATTTAGATAAGAGTGACGAGAAGAACTACTACTCTAAATAGAGCATAAATGCAGTTGTAAAATATAGGCAAAGTTGACTGAATATGTGGATGCAGAGCCTGAGGATGCTTCCTACCAAAGGGTAGACTGCAGAGTGAACTAAAACTAAGACTTAAGTGCTGGAGTTAGCTCTCCATATTTGTATTTATGCATGGAATCTATGCTGTTTATGGTTTCTAGGTGCTCTCTCTCTCTCTCTCTCTCTCTCTCTATATATATATATATATATATATATATATATATATGTGTGTGTGTGTGTGTGTGTGTGTGTGTGTGTTGTAAAGGAGAGTGACAGAACCAAATGCCCTCCAGAGCAGCAAGTTTAAGTTCTCATGCACCAGATTTATCTGGAATACTGGGTTCAACTCTGGACAGCAGAGAATGTAAGGTATATAACAATTTTTGTCCAGATGGAAACAGTATGTGCTGATTACTTTTGTCAACTTTACACAAACTATAGAGTCACCGTCGAAGGGAGAGCCTCATCTGAAGACTTTCCTAGATCAGATTGCCCCATGTTTATGTCTTCGCGCCTTTTGCTTAACTGATAATTGATGAATTAGCAAGGCCCAGCCTACCTTAGGTGGTGCCATTCATAGACAGGTGGTGAGGGCTATACAAGAAAGGTAGCTGGGCATGGGGAGCAAGCCTTAAGTAGTGTTCCACCATGGTCTGCTCCAGTTCACACATACAAGGTTTCTGTTTGAGCTCCTGCTCTTGATTCCCTCTATAAAGGACTGCAACAGGGCAGCATAAGTCAAACAAAGCCCTTCCTTCTCCAAGTTGGTTTTTGTCACTGTTTTCTCATAGCACCAGAACGCAAACTAGGGCAGAAGTTGCTATTAGGAATGTGGGATAATGCTTTGCTGGACCTACCTGACTGTGTAGTTTTTATTCTTTACAGTGTTTTGTGGGAGGAAAATGAATGATTTGAGAACTTTGAGCTAGAAAAGCTATTTAGTCCTCAGAGCTTACTGAGCTGTTTCGAGAACTCGGGAGATAAGAAAAAGGCAGGTGAGGGAGGCCTGGCTTGTGAAATTTCAGAGGGAATTTTGAGAGTTCCTTGAAGGCTCTACTGGGACTCTTAATGTAACATGTTTGAATTAAGAAGCCAAGGAAGTGAAGCTGTTATTCTGTAGGAACTACCAATACAGGTTAGCTTGAGCATAAACATCAGCTGAACAATAAGAGACCAGCATCTATCACTGACATGAAATCTGGGAACTATTTCCTAGGGGTCAGCTCACAGGACCTGTGGTCCAGAAAGGTCAAGCCTACATTTCAATTTGGCAGCAAAACATGGCTGTGTGTAGGACAGTCCCCTTCATGGTACCCATTTTGAAGGCATGGAACGGACATGGAGAGCAGAGGAGGCTTGGCACTTGTGGCAGGGTCAGAGCCTCCCTGCATTGGTGAAGGCCAATCTTCAGTTGTAGTGGAGACTCCAGGGTGTTGAAAAGGAAAGACTCCTGGGCTGGCACACTCCAGAGCTGGCCTGAGTCTATATAACACAAGCCATGTTTGTGGATGGTAGTGTTGG
Source organism: Micromys minutus (assembly GCF_963924665.1). NCBI lineage: Eukaryota > Metazoa > Chordata > Mammalia > Rodentia > Muridae > Micromys > Micromys minutus. The sequence goes on along the minus strand of NC_137981.1, from coordinate 60,481,055 downwards.
AGAAGTCAGATTGCCTGAGCCATTTGCAGCCTAGAAAACTGTGAGTTCCAGACATCAGACATTGGGCTTTTTATAGTTGGATTTGGGTTTTGCTTTGATCTGTTTGTGACCATTCCCTAGTTCTTCCTCTTGAAGTAAGAAAGCATTTAACTTGTTTTGATTTTTATAAGAACCCACAGTTAAGAGACTGAATTTTTCTTTTTAAAGAGACCTTAAACTTTCAGTGTTGACATTTTTAAAGACTGTGGAACTTCTAAAGTTGAACAGTGCTTTCACACAGTGAGATTAACATGGGATCTTGGGGATAAATAAGCAAAGTTATAGCTTAATAGTGATATGTTTGTGTGTTAAGTTGACAAGGGATGTGTTGTGCTGGGTTTTTGTTTTTATTTTGTTTTTTACACAAACTCAATTCACCTGGAAGAGGAACACTCACCTGAAGAACTGCCCAGATTAGATTGTCCCATCCTCAAGTCTTTGTGCTTTTTTGAACTGCCAGTTGATGTAGGAGAGCAGAGACCACTGTGTCCTCACTAGGCAGGAGGACCTGAACTGCATAGGAAAGGTAACTGAATGAGCCACGGGACACGGCCAGTAAGCAGCCTTCTTCCTGATTCTGTGCTTCAGTTCCTGCCACCAAGTTCCTGCTTGAATCCCTGCCCTGGCTTCCTCATTGACATACTATGATGGAAAACTATAAGCCAAGTCTTTAGACTGCCTCCTCCAAAATTGGGTTGGTCAATGTTTTATCACACCATAAAAAGCAAGCTAGGACATTGTCATTGTCTCCCCTGGGAGAAGTCAAAAGGGACTCATGAGACTCAGCATCTCAGAAAGCAGAAACCTACACAATTCGTGAGTGTCCCTCCACAAGGAAACAGCCCTGAAGAGAGGAAACTGACTAGCACACTTCAAAGAACAGAGTTTTTGACCTGAGCTGCCTAGAAGCTGCAGAGAGAACTTCAGAGATCCAGTTTTCAGGGCTCATCAGCTGTGTTAGCATTGGGCTTTTAGTGATGCAGTTATCTTTGCGTTTTATCCCTCCTGTAAGTAATTCCTCACCCACACTCCTGTAAGTAAGTCCAATAATAACTCACTAGTTCATGAAGCTGGACTTTGATGCAATCATTACTTTGGTCTGTCATGGGTTCCCTGCCTGGGTTGAGAGGATGCGTCATGTCTCCCCAGGAAAAGTCTCACACATCAGCCCTATTTCCAAAGAGTTGTTTATAAACAAGTATGTGGAATCTAGAAATTATAACTGCCAGGTGTAGGAATATTGAACACAGCTGGGGCTACTGAAGAAGAAGTAAAGAAGACTTGTATACGTGACTGCAGCTGTTAAAGTGTCTGAGGAGTGCTAGACCTGCCTTCCATTGCTTTTAGGAGACTGAACCCTGTGGATACACAAAAGCAAAGTGGCTTAATATGGAATGGACTTTTCCAACTGTTAGTGTCTCTCAGTTAAACAAGGCCATTGCTCAATGGGAGCTTAGACTGTGCTCCTGACCTGGCAGGCGGCTGCAACTGTGGAATATTGTTCTTACTAAAAATCGATGGTTTCGATTATCTCTCCCTATAAGTGAAATTGCATAGGAAATGTGCTTGTAGAGGTTTTTTTACTTATAAGGAAAGAACAGTTACTCTCACCTTTGTCATATCAGCTTGGCTATTTGTAATAAAACGTATGTCTGTGTGTGTTAGATCAGGATCATGATCTTAATACAACTACTTAAAAACAAGAGAAACATGTGCTGCCGTGCTTTGTGCTTTATTAGAATGTGCTGTTCCGAGTAAACACACTGACATTTCTTTGAAGTGTTAGAAATGGAGACTGTTTATCCCTAAGCTCCTGAAAACCGTCTACAATGTTCCCACACTGCTTTATTAGCTCACATGAGTAGGAGGCACAAAGTCATGACGAGCAGGATTTCTTTCACTTTTTTTTTTTTTTTTTGGCATAAGACTGTACAGTTGAAGAAACATTCTAGAAAAATTAGAGGGGGAAAAGATGCTGTGAATTTGAAACATTTGTAAAGTTGGAAATTTTGTTTCTTTGTTTTTATGAACCAGAAAGAATCGCATGTGCTGGTGAGGAATCAGAGGCATCTCGTGGTTTCTGTTTCCAGGCAGCTCTCCTGAGGATTGGTAACTAGCAATCATATCAGAATAACAGTACAAAATGAGAGAAAGACCACATGTACAGCCATGTGACTTTCGATGTGGGGATCCATCCATGTGGCAATAGAGGCAGTGGGGTGCTTATGGAGTATGGACTAATGGATCATGAGGAATCATATGCCTTACAGATACTTCCTACACAATTGGAGCATCTCAATCATAGACCACAGACTGGAGACTGAACATTGTGAACTTTCTACCTTATAGGTCTCCCAAGCCTACTAAACAGTCATTGGTCAGGTTCCTTTTTCCCCCTTCTATAAGGGTGGTCTTATAATGATAAATTCTCAAAATGACCTTGAAAGTTACTCAGATTTCAAAGGCAAAACATTCCTAGTAAGTGTAAAACAAATGAAGGGTTAATTTTTTTTCAGGCTTTCCCAGCTTCAATTCACTGGTCATTGGATTTTGCCTATTTAATAACAAATCACACCTATTATCAATGACTTACTGATTACTATTCTTTTGGTTTTGTGAAGAGAACTGCAAGGTGAGGAAACATTGAGACAAAAGAGTAGGCAAGAAAAAGTGGGATTTCAAATGAGAGAGTTAAAAAGGATAAAATGAAGATATTTAAGAATTGAGACTGGTGGCCAGTAGTAGATGTCAGGAGCTGCCAGCTAGCTCTCATGTACCAGCTTATGCCAATCGGCCCTGGAAAATTAGGAGCTCTTATGGAGGGTGAGTCTACATTTCCTTCTTCTTCTTTTTTTTTTTCTACAGTGAGATTTCCAGCTGAGGATGGCTTAACAATTTGACTCCACTGTCATTGTTCCTCAAGCCACTCTTTTTGTGCCTACTCAGAGCTGTGACAGGGTAGGCAAATTTATTTCTGAGGAGCAGCATTAACTGACTCACTTAAGTCACATACACAGGACCACAGACTCTAATCTAAACTATGTATCTTTGTGGAGAAGTACTTTATATCTCCATTTGTCTGACTCAATGTGGGATGAAGAAGAAAACATATTTTCTTGGATTCTCCTTATCTTAAATCACATATCATTCTAGATGTATATAATGGCATCCAGCCTTAACATGTTTTCCCATAAGCAACCATATTGTTCATGGGTGCACCTTAACTGTTATATAGAGAAGATACAATAACAGTGCACACATCCTGGTCCTCGCATCCCCACAGTCTTGACTCATCCTTTTCTGGGATGTTACCTTAGCCTCAGTTATAGGCACTGTGTTGTACATATATGATCTGGGGCTAGGAACACCATGGCCAGTTATTCTGTGTTTTGGCCAGCCATGGCTTTCTACATACTCTCCATCTGTTGCAAGAAGCTTCTTTGATGAAGAGTGAAATCAATGCTTAGTTTGGGTATAAGGACAAGACCTAAATAATGACAACACCAGAAGAGACATTGACTCTGATGGTGAATCTCACAAAGCTCCATTACTAAGTGAAGAAATAAGGCCATTACTAAGTGAAGAAATAAGGCAACTAGTAGATGCTGAGAGGAGAATTGGTCTAACTTAGACATGAGCCCTATAATTGGTTATTCAGCACCAACTAGTCAACCCTAAAAACATATACATATGAGCATCACTAAATGGATTTAATAGGATATATATTCCTGGGTGTGTATGTGTATAAAACAATAGTTATTAAAGAAATGTCATGAATTTGAGATGAACTGTGTATGGGGGAGACAGGGGAAATATTAGAAGGAGGAGAGGGAAGAATGATGTAAATATAGTAAATATATACAAAATTTAAAAACTAGAAAAAATCCCCATAAAATGAAATAATTGAAAAAGATGATTCTGAAATCTTTGATTTTGCATCTCAGCCCCACCATTGATAGCTATGTGCTTTGGGAAGGAGGCGACTAAATCTGAGTCCAGGTTTTCTTGTTTGTAGAAAGGGAGTAGCCAACTGTAATGCTAAGGCAAACCAACTGTAAACTCTTCTGCTAAACAAACTGGTGTGTCGTCACTAAGATAGAAACTAGGCTCTTCCCTGCTGCTTCCTGGATCAACTTTTTGTACCCACTTGCTCTTACCCACAGAGTCCCAGCTCCAAGTGTTTACTCAGCAGACCACTATGTTTTCCTTGTACACAAACAAGGACTGGCCCTTGACCAGGAGCAATAACACGGACAGCCATAGATCTTACAGGATGTATCACCAAACTCCAAATGCCTGGTCAGTTAAAACTTGGATATTCTGTTATGAACAAGACTGCTCACAACTATTTATCTCAGTGCCCAAGACTTGAGCTTCCTGTAGCTTCCTAAGTGTGTTTTCTGCTGTTGAGAACTCTTCTGACTTACCAACCCGGCACTGGAAACTGTATCAAAAGTCCCTGTGTTGTAAACTCCCCCCTGTTTCATTTTTCCTTGGACTTTCAGATTCAAATGTTCACAAACTGTGAGTTGATGTTAAGATGATATATGATTGTACAGTGGAGAAGTAGGCGGGGAAAAGGCTAGGAAAACGGAAGAGGAGAGGAGGAGGATTCAAGAAGTAACAAAGATGGAGGCAGATGTTTATGTTTCTCTCGGCACATCTCTTCATAAATAAGGTTGTTATGAATGTTATATAAGGGATGGAATTGTACAAGATCACTTGACTTATAAAGGTTAGCAAATAATATTATACTTATTGGATCAGAGTAGTTTGGTGTGTTCTTTGATGTGACTAACTGAGTTCAAAGGGTATAGTGGTGGAACACACAAAGCCCGCCACAGAGTTGGGATGTGTATGTCTAAGGCTTGGTAACAACATGCCAAGGGGAAGCGAGTGAAAACAGTACACCAAGACAGATGTATCCACCCAGGTCAGAAGCAGCAAGGGCGGCTGGTGTGAATCGCCTGGGAAGGGAACCATGAGGAGAGGGTGGCTTGGGAACCATTGTGCTCAGCTTCACACTGGAGTGAGACCATGTGGCCTATAGCAATAGAATATTTTTAATATTTACTGCAACAACAAACCACAAAGACACTGGCAACTGTGCTATCAACTGTCTCTTATCTCCATAATGTAGCTCTGGGACCAATGTTGTGGAGTTGGATGGCTTCTTACTTACTTGGTTCCATAGCTTTACCTGTTTGAACCTTAGATTCTTCTTTCTTTAAAAAAAGGTAAGAGATACTAATGGAGTTTTTGTTAAGTAAAACATGGGTTGGTGGTTAATAAAGTGCTTGGAGTATGCTAAACACCTTAATAAAATTATTTTAATGTAGGCATTGAACCTTAATTTATTGTTGCAATCAACTTAAATAAAATGCCTGTCTTTTTTTTTTTTAATTGAGACAGGGTCTCACTCTATATCCCTGGCAGTTCTGGAACTTACTATGTAGGCCAGGTTCTCCTTGAACTTAGAGATCCATTGGCCTCTGTCATTGAGTTAGTGCTGGGATTAAAGGATGTGTTGCTACCACACCTGGCAAATGTCTGTGTGTTTACAGACTCTGGGTTACTTCCAAGTTAATAGTTTTATTTTAAGTTCTATAATGGTAACAAAGAATTTAGAAAAACTAGAAGATTCCTAATCTTTTTAGCCTGCTCAGATCGACATCTACTCAGTAGAAATAAATTCAACTACAAAGGGGGTTTATATGTTTGCAGCCACAGCCACACAGCTATATATACATGCATGCACATTTTTCCACAGATATGCATATGTAAGGAAACACAAGAAAGGGCAACTTCGTACCATCTGCACATGATCGAGTGTAACATTCATTAGGTAGAATGCTAAGCAAGTTGCAGATGGCTCTTGAATCCGATCAGTTGTAGAGTGAGTTCCAAAGAACAATTAAAGACCTCAAAACCCTCTAATCCAAGCTACTTGCAGCAAGAGCAGCTGAAGGCTACATTGATAGAAATCATTTGAAGACTTTCAGACAACAGAGGTTGAGGCTCAGTTCCAAAGAGATGCCCCAGAAATAGCAACGAGGGTGCTGACATTGACAGCTGCAGCAGGGCAGGTGGTTCTCCAACCTCAAAATTGACTCTTGACTCTGCAGCTCGGCAAGCTTGGTAACAATAGCTTAGTATGGTGCTGAACAATACTTCAGGTGCCGAACAATTGCTAAGGTTAAGAAGCACATACAAGAAAAAAATAAGGTATATGATTCACCTTATTGGATGGCACCCGTGTATCAGCAGGGATAGAAAGCTCACCAAAATCCACAGTTTACAAGGTTCCTCCCATTCAGTTAAACTAGCAATTGTGGTTCTAAGGCTCCCAATAGATGTGATGAGACCAGAGGGATGATTTCTTTCTTCAGACTCTTTAGGATAAAGTCCTTTCTGTCCTCTTACACAAAGGCAATTCTTACATCATCAGTGTTTGATTTGGCTCTAAAATTATTCCTCTTGATCATGGCTAGGAAGACTAAGGATCACTGTGGATGAAGACATAGGGCAAGAATCAATGGGTGCAATGTGGAGGAGAATATATTCTTGACCTGGAAAACCCTGTCAATATTTATCAGTCCCCACTGCTGGGAACACTAGCCAAACAGTTCTGCCTCCTAGTCCATGAGATGCAAGATATTTGCTGAATACCAACCTGTAGAAACAACTCCAGAAAGTCACACTAGTGAGCCATCAATAGAAAGTCCTGGCTGGAAAGCATCTCAATGGATACTCCTTTGGGAGAGCATGGCTGTATGGATGGACACAGTACACTGTTGTTAAAACAGAATCAAGCAATGATGTTTATAGCTCCTTGGGGCCTTTGATTTCAACACTGCAAATGGAACCTGATCCTTTTGATTTTATAAATATTACAGAAGTCACTGGGGGAGAATGTGCTCATGGTGTTAGCATGTGAAGAAAAAATCCAAAACTCGGAGGGCTTTGAGGAAAAGAAGATCAGCATAAAAATGTAAAAATAGGAGGTCAGGAGAAACTACCATAAATAATATTAAAATGTAAGAGATACTCTGAACAGCTTTGAATGTTCATATTGTTTATAACTGTAGAACAAAAACAACCACTACAAACCAATGAGACTGATAGGTCAACAGAAACAAGGAGATGCACAGCAGGGGAAGGCCTGAGGGAGTGAAGTCTGGGGTGAATGTTTGTTTGACACATTACACCCTGAACATAGCAAAGCCTTATCCTGAGGGTGAGGTTGGTAGAGATGCTGGGGGTCCATGAGCAGATGTTGATAATATGCATAGAAAATGTCCACCATAGCTCCTTGGCCATATATTTATGACCTAAAGACTGTTCCCCTAAAGAGACTACTTCAACTGAGCTTAGCTAGACCTGCCCTCTTGCTTATCTGTACACCATTCAACCTGCATCTTTATTTATTTGTATATTCCACTTTATAAAATAAACACTCTAAGTTTTCAGGAAGCTCAGATTACCTGATTCCGATTTTTCTGTGTGTGTGTGTTTTCTTCATTCTCTCACCATCTTTGTCAAATGAGGTTCTTGAGACTGTACAAAGACTCAGTCAGCAATGAACCTGCAAATAAATGAGATATTAATATATTATTTAAGTTTAAAACAGCATAGGTTAACAAATTTAAACAATTGTATGCCAATTTTTGCCATGTTGCCAAAATAAAAATATGGTTGTAATATCCAGCTTGTGTGAAGAAACTTAATAATGGTGTCACTCTATGTGGTACAATTTCCTTGGCGATGGTTACAAAGAAGTACTAAATCTTGTAGGTGCACATACACATGCATAATAAAACATGTGCCCAAGCAATTCTATTCATGAAGGCAAATAGTTAATAAAGAAATTCTTTAAATGATGGATAAAAAATATTATAGTATTTTACCTTAGAGTCCTGAAAAGGGACAGCAAACAAATGCAATATTTTTACAATAAATCCTTAAGTACAAAAAACAAGTCACATGCCAGCACTAACATGTCTGTACAACAAGCTGTGTGTGCAGGCATAGTGATGTGTGAGGGAAAATGTGCATTGAGTCAAATCACTCTAGCAATGCTGTTGTGTGTAGTTGAATAGATGTAAGTGTGCTTCTCCACCCTGAGTCTAAATCTGTGGCAAGATGTGTGATGTTTTCCTATATTTCTTGTAAAAGACCCAATATGCTTTCTTTAAATGTATAAAAGATGAATATTTATAATATATTAAACTCTAAGTTTCCTACAATTATTTTTTTAATTAAAATAGGAGATGACTCTTCACATTTCTAACATCAGAGGAGCTTGCAATGACTTTTGACATGACTTATAACTCATTATAAATGCATTAAGCTATATAAGTCAATATCGATCAAAATTAATAAGGCTTATTTACTGCCGTAATTTTAGGCATTGTTGGTACAAAACCCGTATATCAGAAAGTAGGCAAAAAATCTGGCTTGTTTTAGAGAAAAGAAAATATTCTGAAATATGTAGAATAAAATTAAAGGCTATTTTAGAAAATTCTTAGTGAAATTTCCATTTTTACACTAAGAACAGTGTTTGCCATATAATACCCAAGCACCTTAACATACATTTTGAATGTTCTTTCCTGTCATGTTTAAAATAAGCATAGGAAAAAAACAAAAGCTGTGTTAGGTGGCCAGTGTCAAAGGTAGCTCTCTGTGCATTATGTCATATAATAAATGATGTAGATCTAAACAACAGAGTCACAACCAATAGTCCAACTCAACCTGTTCTGCAAACAAGGCAGCCAAAGTTTTGAGAAGTCGAAAGCAGGCAGATGTGTGGATTTCTATAGTTGTGATCAATTCACATCTGCTTCGGCTACTTTCCTCACATCCACTGCCAGAGAATTCTACCATGACTTCAACTAGTGAGGTCCTTGAAACCCCTAGAGTGCTTGCAAAGCTACCTGCTGTACCTTTACTCCCCACCCTTCCATCCAAAGCCTGGCAATGGCATGTTTTTGGGCCATCGAGATAAGCAGGGTGGCTTAGCCAGTAAAGGCAGCTCTCACAGACAAGCCAGAGGACCCAAGTTCAATCTCCAGTTTGGACATGCATATGGTGAAGAAGAGAACTGACTCCCAAAATGTAGATTAGCATACATGCATTCACAGGAACACAGTAAGTAACTAAATAGACTACTAAAGTGGCCTGCCTCTGTTAATTTCAAAGTAGCAACACGGTAGAACTTTCTCTGTTCAAACCAGAGGCTCACACAAAGACACACAATGCAAGTTGGGAGAAAAGACACATACACACTGTAAGCCCAGAGTTGGGAAACTGAGGTAGGTAAGCAACATCACTATATACTATGTTGTGAGTCTTGGCCAGCCAGAGCTATAGAAAAAGACTGTCAGTTCTTTTTCTTTTCCCTCTTAGATGCCCCCATACCCCATACACAAGATAGATAATAGAAAGCCTCAGCAGCCTGGTGTATCCATCTCCCTGAGGGTTCACCAGACAAGACTAATCCTAGATGTTCAGTGCCCTTTGTTCTAGTGAGAAATTAATTTCCTGAGCACAGAAAAATCATGGGGAGATAAAACAAAAACAAAAGAGAGAGAGAGAGAGAGAGAGAGGGAAGCTTTAAAGAATATTCTTTCCCTTTGAGCAAAGAAAAGGATTGAAATTTGTAAATAATCAATTTATATTTACATCTATTCATATAAAATCTTTGTGTAAAATTCAAGTTTTCAAAAATGAGTGTATTGTCACAAGAATGCTACAGATAATTACAAAGATGAGCTATCTGGGCTATTCTCCTGATGGGCAGTTGAAACGTCAATGAATACCTTATCTTTATCACCTTTGTGCACAAATATTCTTGTTGTTACTTGAATCATTTTCATGGAGAAAATACCTGAGGTCTCCTGTTTCCCTTTCCCCAAGTCCAACAGGTTAATTTTTTAGTCTCAGTTTCTCACCATGATAGGTTTCAAAGTCTAATGCTCACCTCTGAAGGCACTTTCCCTATCATGGTAGGGTTGTCATAGTCACTAGATTGGCAGGCACTAGAAAACATTTTTCTATAATAATAATAATAATAATAATTATTATAATAATGCCACATGCTATAATAATAATAATAATAATAATAATAATAATAATAATAATAATAATGCCACATGCTATAATAATAATAATAATAATAATAATAATAATGCCACATTCAAATGAATGCTGATTTACTCCCTAGCAAAAATAAGGAAATATGTGACATTCTTTACTATGGTTTGTATTATTGATCCCAAGAGCTTTGTGATAGATACTACCAATCTCAGGGTAGGGAAATGTGCCAAAGGCCAGCCTCAGCGTGGGGAGGAGTTCTGAGGGAGGGGTGTTTGGGAGCATTAAAACAAAAGATGTGAAGTCAATCATGGATCCAAGCTGATGACCTATGTTCCCCTGGAGACAGTTTTTTACACTATTTTCTTCTCTGTTCTGCTTTCTCTGAAGATCTCCAGATAGCTCTTTCTCTCTGGACAGCTTTCTCTTGCTATTCTTTGCTGAAGACCGTTCTCCAAGCAGTTCTTTCTTGCTAATCTAAAAGAAAGTTTCTCGATAGCTCATTTCTTGTAGACCAGTCTCTTATTTTCTATATCAATCTAGTGATTTGTTCAGGTTCCCTTTTGATGACCCTATGAACCAGCATCCCACGACCCCAGTCCCTGAATTCTTAGGAGACAGCACACACACATTTTCTTTTAACATTGCAAAAGAATTCAAAGATCTTCCTGCCTCTGTTGAGTGAGACCCTGAAACTACCACTTTTACCACACCTGGGCCTAACCTTGCTCTGTCCCAGGTCAACCCAGACCTCCAGAAATTGGCCTGCCTTTGTAAGCATAAACCAAATCTTAGCTAGGCGAGAACTGCAATCACCACTCCCTAAATCTCTTTTATCTTCTTCCTTAGTATCTTTCTGAAGAGTTGGCTCACAGTGCAGCTGTTTTTGTTCCTTTAGAGTCATGAAACCCCTCATACAGTTCACATTGAATCCTTATTTTTTGAGGAATTATATTCTTTGAGCCCATGTTTTTAGAGTCCCCCTGTTTCCCGCAGCCTTAAAGACTGTCTGAAGGTCTCAGTGTTTATCATTTTGCTGAGACTGTGTCTGATTATCATGGAGCTGTTAATATTAACAGGGAGGACCTTCCTTGAAGGACAAACATAAAGTATGTACATTATTATACAAACAAGCCTTACATCCACAGCAATCATCATTGATACTCATTGAGGCCCACATTTGCTGGGCCTGTCCCAGGACAGGAACCATGTCATTCTGTCCCTACCAAAGCCATGCTACACCCAGCAGAAATGGCACCTTAGAGTGACTGCATTTCACTAAGTTCTGTAGTCAGCTCATATGGGAGACAGGATGCTCCTTAGCTCTGAGTGTGTCTTGAGCCTTTGTCTCTGGTCTTGGCTCATACCACACTTGTTAGATCTCATAAAGTTCTGAACTAAGAGCTGTGTTGCTGCTATGCAACCACTGCAAGTGTTTTCTCATCTTACAGACTTTAGGCCAGCTCCTCTTGTGCTGGCTTGTTTTATGTCATCTTGACCCAAGCCATAATTATCTGAAAGGAGGAAACCTCAATTGAGGAAATGTCTCTGTAATATCCAACTGCAAGGCATTTTCTTAAATAGTGATTGATAGAGGAGAGCCTAGCCCATTGTGGGTGGTGCCATCTCTGAGCTGGTGGTCCTGGGTTCTATAAGAAAGCAAGCTGAGCAAGCCAGGGAGCAGCACCCCTCCATGGCTTCTGAATCAGCTCCTGCCTCTAGGTTTCAACCTTATTTTTAATTCCTCTCCTGACTCCCTTCGCTAGTGAACTGTAATATCAAAATAAACTCTTTCTTCCTCAACTTGCTTTTGGTCATGGTATTTCATTACAGCACAGTAACCCTAACTAGGACCCTCTTCTTTCTTAAGCACTCTGTGCAAAGATCCACAGATGGTGGCCCCTTCCTGCCACTGAACCATTCTATGCTGGTTTGATTGAGAAATGACTACCATAGTCTGATGCGTTTGAACATTTGGTCCCAGATGGTGGTCCTGTTTGGAAAGGTTTAGGTGGTATAGCTTTGCTGGAAGAAGTCTGTCACTGGGGGTGGGCTTTGAGGTCAAAGCTTACACACGCCACTTCCAGTTTACCACCCCATCTACCCACTATTGGCTTTTGAGGATGTGAGCTCTCAGCTTTCTGAAGCCGCCATGCTTTCCCACTGTGATAGACTCTTAGCCCAATGGAAACAAGCCCCCAAACTCCTGTAAGTTACCTTATTCAGTTTTTTATCTTAGTAACAGAAAAGTAACCACCTCACCTAAGACACATTCCCCATTTATGTGAACAGTCACTGGTTTATACCATCCTACTTTAAATCACAGCATAGTCTAAAGAAATACTGAACAAATTTCTAACCTGTTTTATTCGCCCCTTCTCATAAAAATGCAGGCTCCACACTGGTTCCCTGCTGTCCCTGGATCTAAATCTTAGGTGCTCAACAAGCCTGCAATGACAGGTACATGGCTGCCTTTACCCAACTAAACATATGGGAGGTAAAGAAAACTATGCAAAAAGCAAAGTATGAAACTTGGCTCTTGCTCCTAGGACTCGTCCCCTAGCACCTGGCACATCTTTACGAAGCAAGGGGCTAAATTAGATTCAAACCATGGGATAGGTTTAACAGCTACTAAAAATAAGTATCAACACATAAATTTGGATGTTAGCAAACCCCACTCCAGATCTTTAATTCTATGTATGCAATATAAACTTCGAATATCTGTCTTTTAAAAATAATACCACATGTCAAAGGCTTAATTCAAAGTAAGTTTGGGTGGTTATTGTGTGCGTTTTAAAGCCTTGCTAGATCTACACAAGTACAGTGTAGCAAGCCCTGGAGGAGACCCAGAGTCTGTAAGAGTGAGAGGTGGAGGAGACAGAGCAGGTACCGTTTCTGGGATTTCAGGTGGCACTTGCTGGGATGAGCGCATGCATATTTATGAATACCCTTCTTGTCGGTGTGTTGCATTATTTATCTCCACCTTCTCATCGCCCACAAAGGCCACCGAACACGTCTGCTGAGTGAGGGAGAGGCTCAGAGCTTACAATTCAAATGAGACCATGGGCCCTGTTACCCAAGCAGTTTGTATACACCATACAGAGAGCATCCGTTCAGAGCAGAATTTCTGCTGGGCATTTGAATTGGCTGGACCTTACCTGGGGATTGCTTTAAAGAGATCCAGTACCCCATGGAGGCTTTGCATTCTTATAGTGGGCTGCTAGCTATGGGAGACCATTGTTCAAGACAGATCTCCTTCATGAAGCCCAATTGGAATGAGCAGACTTCGGTGGGAACTATCATAGAAACATATCAAACCTTTAAAGGGGAAAGTTTCCAGACCGTAAGACAATGCTAACGCCAAATGCCATCCCCTCTGGTTAAAATGTAAACAAGTCTGCTTCATTCTCACACCTGTTCTTCTTGGTGCCTAGAGAGACAAGCCCCACACGGTGGTACTTCCGGAGCTGACAGTAAAGCACTTTGAGGCTTTTAAACTTTTAAATCCTAGTCGTATTTTATAATTTTAACATGCATCAGAAAGTAGTGTGAAATCGGTTGTCAGTGCATCAGTAAGAAAGATAAAACTAGAGATACAGAAACATCAGATAAATTGATACATAAATCATCCTAATATTCCATAATTACAAAATATCATTCCACATAAGACAGTTTAATTTGTGGACACTGAAGTGAGCATAGGTTCTCATTTCCTATTTAATGTTGCTTTGGTTTGGTTTGATTTTGTGGTTTTATTTCTGTTTGAGACAGGGTCTCACTATGTAGAACAGACTGGCCTGAACTCAGAGATCTTTCTGCCTCTGCCTCCTCTGGGCTGGGATGGAAGACGTGTGCCCCCACACCCTGCCTTCAATTAAGATATGTATGTGTGTGTGTGTGTGTGTGTGTGTGTGTGTGTGTGTGTGTATGTGTGCATGCATGTATATGTATGTATATGTATACACACACATATATGTATTCATTTTAGGGGATATTAAAAATGTGGTAAAAACAGATTTTCACTGATTGTTACAGCAATCTGCAGAGGAAAACAAATTTTAAGTTGTTGGATATTTTTTAGACATTTCTGGTGTACATGATTTTGTAATATATAAATGAATTCAAAATTAATTATGGATCCATCCATGTAATGTTTCATCTTCAAAGTTCCTAACGTTATAAGTGAAAAGAATGCTAATTTTCAAGAATTTGGGTATTTTTGCTTACAAAGTAAAACAAAGCACTTTCAATGTGTGAAGGGATCCTTCCTTTTTAGCTGTCACTACATCATTGCTTCTGTTTCCATAGTAACGGTTGTTTGTACTGTGGAGATATAACTCTTAGGTTCTTCAATCCATTGACGCTGCCTCTCAGTAACAAAAGACTAGCTTGTGAAATTTCAGACCTAATTTTATGCTTCCCTGGTTATACTCAGACAAATTCTTACAAGTTTGTTTTTTAAATGAAGGCAAAATATTCAAGGCGTTGCAAACAATTGGCTTAAGGTCAGACATACAGGATTCAGTGCAATTTAAATTTTGCAACCATAATTTCAAAAACTCTCTACACACCTGAGATCCTCAGCTAGCACATAAACCATGGGGAAGTAGCCTAGGCCAGGTACTTATCTGATTTCTGGAGGGAGTAGTTCTACCTGCCAACCCCAATGTGAACATTTTCACAATCACCAAAAGCTATCTGAACACCCCATTCCCAAATACAACCATGGAGTCATTAGCTTCCCTACTGGGAGGCTTACCCAGCTAAGGCATGCTCAGTTACCTCCTGACCCTAACATGAGTCTGTGAAGGCTTCTCCCAGGTAAGGTTCTGACCCACTTCAGCTCCTTCTCCAGGCTCCTAACACCGTCCAGCTTACCCCGCCTATGGCTACAGGTGCACCGAATGCTTCAATTATACTTGGTATTTAAAAAATAATCTTTTGTCTGAGCAAGGGTTTTCAGAGCTCATTCCCTAGGATTCAGACAAAGCCAGGGACCAGTCACAGACCCAAGAGACACAGGAAGAGAGCACATGGCCTGTGGGTATCTGCACTTCGGAAGATACCATGGCTTTGTTTCAGTTTTTACCTCACTGGGCCCTTTCTTAGTGCCCTACAGTTAGCCTAACAGTATCCCTTGCCTACAACCCCACGGGTCACTTGTAAACATCTGTGAAATTGAAGCTTCTGAATGCTATTAGCCAAAGCCTTCTGATCCTTACAGTATTATCATCAGAAGAGAAATGTGGAGACCTTTCTGAGTGTGGTAAGGTCTTTGAATGGACTGACATTTCCTCAGATGCCCTAGTACTGAAGAAAATTATTATGAAAGTCAGCTATTTCCAGGTCTGCTGCCCTCTGAGCTGAATGAGTGGTACTTTAATCCCAATAGGTCCAAGATTGATCATGACTGAGGAACACCTTGAAGACATTGAGCCAGAGAACACACACCACTCCACAGCTGCAGTCCTGTGGAGTCCTCTGGCCCTGTCAGGCTGTCAGGGTGAGGACTGCATCAAGACAGGCCTCTTTCCCACAGGACTTTTCACTGGCTTGTTGGTTCCCTTAACCCCTTTATTGCTGTTTGCAGAAGAGAAACTGGGAAATAATACCGATAAAGTAACTTTGGAAATGCCCTTTTTCTTAAATACATTTAATCATTTTAAATTCCTTTTATGCTTTCTGCTTCTGTGAGAGAAGGGAGCTGAGGCTTTCAGGAGCAGTGGATCCATTTTTTTTTCTTCAAGACCAATTATAAGAACCAAGTCCTATCCATGAACATATGTAGATTTTGAGTGTTTAATGAGCAGAAGTTATGAGATGCGCTATAAAAGTGACAGCAAGTGTTGACAATCAGCAAGGCACCTGCCACAGTCATTACCACCCTCCCCAGTGTCCCCTTCTAAACAGGGAAAAGCCATTACAGCCCCTCTTCTATAAGTGGAGAATTGGGGAGGGCACACATATGTGTGATACGCTCATTAAGCAATTCACTCTGGATTCATGAGTTCTTCTCAATTATTTTCTTCTTACATTAAATCTATTTAAAATGGATACATCAAACTTATAAATGTTTTATACCCAAGGGGAGCCATGTGACATTTTGATATATATATGCATTGCATGATATTAAAACCCAATTAAGCATCCTTCTCTCCTCTGATATTCTTGATTTTTATGGTTAAAATATATATAAATTGTTTCCTCTAGCCTTTAGAAGTATAAAGTCTACTATCCTTCCTCTTACTTTTCTGTGGAACAGCCCATTGCTCAGGACATCTGAGATAGCTCACAGGCTCTCATCTTTATGTAAAACTGGCCTTTTCACATTGTGTGTGTGTGTGTGTGTGTGTGTGTGTGTACACACTCGATCTCAAGCATGCATTTACCTGCCTGCATAGCAGAGCATATGTGTGCAGGTCAGAGGAAAACATGGAGAAATTGATCTTTTCCTTCTACCAGGTACATCTCAGGGATTGAACTCTGATCATCTAGCTTGTTTGCAAGCTCCTTTACCCACGGAGTCATCTTGCTAGCCCTAGTTTTGGTATTGAATATGGCAATAAGCATTCTATATCTTGGTTACAGAGTTTATTGACACTTCTTAGATTGTCTACCAGCTAATTCAGTCCTCGCCTAACTCTGAAGTATCTTCATTGAGGAGTACGATAGATATTCATAAACACAGTAGTGAAGTATTGTGGAGTATGAAAATATTTAGAAACTGTATACACAAAATGAAACTCACAAACCATTTGTAAGAAGGTATCAGAGACACATGCAAACCAAATTCTACAAACCCTCCTTTGCCCATAGAAGCAGAGTTCACATGTTAATCAAAGACCTATGTTTCCAAGTTCCAACTTTTTAGAGGAGTTATGGTCTTTCCATTCTGTTGCTCTTAAGCAATACAATGATTTTTATCCCAAAGTTGCACATTCAAACTATTTTCACCATTTATAATATTTTTCTGAAGTGGAGGGTAGAGCTGTTCATCAAAAATGACTTCTGTATTACAAACGCATTGTCCCCTTGACTCAGAATCACAGCTGACTTTTTTTAAAATCGCATTTGTTTTAAACACCTGTGACTTAACTGTCCTGTGAATTGTATAAACTTAGAGGAATTAATGGTATTATTCTTATTCCCATTGATTCTGCTTAGCTGGTTATCAGTGTCTTTTCACTGTGTATTTTTATGAGTCTTAACAGCAGGTTTAGCTGGTGGTGCAATTATCAGACCGGGAGATTTAAATCCTTTGTAACTTTGAGTACACATCACACCCCGCACAGCACAAGGAGCCTGCTGTTACAGTCCCACACATTTGATGGGAGGAGTTTCTCGAGGTATGTGAAGTCTCTCCAAATTTGGAGTTTGTCTTCAGAGAACTCCTCTGAGTAGAGAAGCAGTTAATCAAAACGTTCCATTTGTTTTACCTGCCTCCCTCAATCTGTAATTCTCACCCCTTTCTGCATGATGAGTTCACTGAACATCCAACTTAATGAAATACAAAGTTCTCCAGTGCTGAGATCCATAAAAACAGGAAGAATCAGGCTGCTGGCTCTTTTCAAGCATGAGCCAGGGTATCTTTTTTTTTTTTTTTTTTTTTTTTTTTTTTTTTTAGAGTGTGTGATTTTTCTGTAACTCACCCACTGTTCCAAATGTCCATTAACTTAAAAAGTCCCACTTGGCTATTTGCAGAGGGCTGAGTCTGAATCCCTTGCCTACCAAAGAGTAGTAGCATCTGTCCTTGATCAAGTTCCTAATTAGATCAGCCAAAGCCTAAGATGAAGTAAAGTGTGGGGATGATAAGGTGAATGAAGAACCTGGTTTTGGGGTGAAGGAAAAGAAGACACACAATTAAGGAAACATCCATAACAAGGCCCTGGGTTTACATGGCCCAGGTCTCTCTCCCCATTGGCGGCCATGAGTTTTCACAGACTCAGTGTCCATCCATCATGTTTGCCCTGGCGGCTCTACTTTGAGCCTCAGATCACAAATGTATGCCGCCTTTTCATGGGTAGACATCTACATCTGGCTGAGCATCCTTCCACAAAGACACATCCATCACCCTGAGAAGGGAGTTCGGGGGTGACTGTGATTGGAGATTGTGCAGAGGAAGGGAGAGGTTCATTCCTCAGGTCACGGGCTCCCTTGAGTCCCTCAGTAAATGTCTAACTTTAGAGCAGCCTCAAAGAAAGCTGTTCTTGTTATTGTTTGGAATGTCTGGGGGTTGATTCTCTTTCCCCAAGAATGCAGTTCAGAAGCCTCTTGTGTTTGTGAGAATTTGCAAAACAATAGCAACGGGGGTTCCTAAATATGGTTCTAGGACTTAGAGCTCCTTTAAGCTAAAAAGTCTTGAGTTGTGCCACCAAAAATATTCAAGCCAAGTGCTTTGACCTTACCATGACACTGCTCTCATCTCATAGTATATAAGACATTTTCTATTCTTAACTACCAGGATCTTACAACTCTGGCAATTGTGTGATTGGTGATTAGTAAAACCCTGAAACTATGATGTCATGTCTGTAAAAATCATGGAAACACTGCACATTAGTAATCTTAATACCTGAGCTGCACAGATGAATTTGAGCAACTTCATTGGTAGCTTTACACATGCCACTTGGCTTTATAGATTCTGGGTGAGTTCAATTTTATTTCCTTCTCCTTCTTGGCATATCTCTGCCCCTCACCCACACCTCCCCCTTGCTAGGCCCCACTGCTTCCCCAAGTGGGTGATTAGGAGACTGCTAAGCCTCAGCATCACCCCATTTACCCTCTGATCTTTATTGGAAGGCTTTCTCCATTTCCAGCCATAGGCCTGATTTTTGTACACATTGGTACTTCCAGATGCTTTGCCCCCCAATTCCCAAGCTGAAGCAGAGGTATGGAAATTTTAAGGGCACACATTGTCCCCATCAATGCAAATAAAAAGCCTCTCTTGCCTACTTCTACTTAGAGACTGGGAACTGGGGATATAGACCTAAAATCGTGGCATGCTTGCACAGGAATTCAGCACAACACTTTCAAGGACTGTCTTGAACATTTTTAAAACACAGGAGATGTTGATGTTTAAGCCAGAGTGAATTTGTAAAGGAAATGCCAGGTGGATAACTACTCCAAACGTCTGTGCTGTCCACAAATTCCCTGCCATGGTTGTCCAATAAACTGTAAGTTCTTTTCTTAGGAAAGCAACATGTACATATTTACAGAATAAACAGTTTTAACTACCCTCCCATGTTTTAATGCTCACATTATCTCTCTCTGGCCATTAGTACTCACTTAGGGTTATTCTGGTTTCCAAGGCCCTAGTTTAACATTCATGGCATAGTTGAGAGTTCTTTTGGGCAAGACAATGAACAGCAAATGTTGCTTAAATAAGTTCCAGGTTCAACTGGGCATCTTCATTCTATAGTGATTAACACCCCTGTTTGGACAGAATTCTCCAAAAGATAAGACCTTTGTCTGATATGTTATCTTAGTTTCTCTGCAGAGTTGAAAACTGGCTAATATTTTTTGGAACAAATGGAAACATAGTATACTTGATGATGTTTTTTATTCTAAAAACTAAGTTTTGAGATTTACCACCTCTTACACTTTTACACGGCTGCTAAGTATTTTTCTGATGTCTGCAGACTAACCCAGCACTGGGAGTCATAGTTATGGGGCACCAGCATCCAAAGCAGTTTTAGTGCCACACCATGGGAGGAGATGATTCCTGGATTCCTATGTTACTTCTCATCCATGGCTCTTGTAACAGAGACCTTTGAACACTGAGACTAACAGGCTTTAAGATTGCAAATGAAACCTTTAGAAAACACTTAAACTAGGCAGCCCTATTCAAAACTTTCTACTCAACCCTATGACCTTTGGGAAGCAATGAAGCCAAGAAACAAAGAATATAGTATTTAAGCATACTTCCTCTGCCAGTATATTAAAATCTTCTTGAATACTTTTTTTTTTTTTTTTTTTTTGCTTATAGAAAATATCATTTAGAAGCAGTATTTTACATTCTGATTTTATGGCTCAATGACATCTTTGTCTCAAAACCATGTTTATCCTGTCTCGATTGTTTGAAACAGTATCAGTCTCCTTGGAAAACAATTGGTAGTGGAGCTCTTTTCAAGAGAAGAAGAAAACATGCAGATGGTATTGTTTCCCTGAGAGACTAGCAGAGGTCAGCTGTGTGAGCATTAACTGACACCGGAAGGGAAACGGGAAGGCGACCTTTCCAATCATGCATTCCATATGACGTTTATACTGAGATCTGTCTATGCCGCCAACTCAACATATTAAACAGTACTCAGTTCATCTTATAACTTTAGATGAAGGAGAATCAGATGAAGGGATTAGAAGGGTTATAAATGGAAGATCAGGAGATCTGGTGTTGACTCAAAATTATGTAAAGAAGGCTGGTCCTGTTGGTGCCTTCTTTACAGTTATGGAGATCAAACCCCTGACAAGAAGCAAGGAGGAAGAATGGATTTTGGTTCATTGTTTGAGAGAGCTGGAGTCCATCATGGGGTAGAAGGCATAGGGGTGGGGGCCAGCTATGGATATGGCTACTGCAGACTGAGCTGCTTGAACAACTCTCAGTGGACCAGGATCAAAGCAAGAGGATCCTGGTGTTCATCTGGCTTGCTCCTTTCCTCATGTTCGAATGTGTCTTCTTCCCTCTGGCTGACAAAGGAATGGGACATGGGTTTTGTTTCACTGGGTACTTGCAGCAGCTGTGGCCCTCTCCTACTGTACCATCCGGTCTTTCTTTGGGAATCCTTCTTTAATCTTGTCCTGTTGTAAATGCAAACCAAAAGTGGAGAAACCTTTCCTCAAAGGCCAAGTTAGAAGGCTACCTTGAGCATTCAGCCCATTTCCGTCTGCAGAGGTACTATTTTTACTATCGAAGACACTCTTCCCTAGTGCAGTGTCCATCGCTTTCTGCCAGTCCAGACCTCACTGGCTTCTAAGGGGCAAGAGTTAAGGGAAGTTGAAGCATTTCCTAAGGGGACTAGCACCCCTCAATCCCATGTTTACAGCATCCAGCAGAGAGCCATTCTCAGAGCCTTCTTCACATGTCTGAACACAGGGCTGACAGGCTCAGTTGTGACAGCCAGACTCTCCTGGCCTCTAGCCCTGAGGCCCTTTGAACCATCTGTCTGTTGGTTATTGGGAACCACTCCTGGATTCCTACATTGGCTAGCTGGCCCTTCTTTTCAGTCAAAAGTATTAGGAATATACAATGTTTCTTTTAAGCTACCTTCCCAAGATCTTGGGGATAGAGCTGTTAATCAGCTAAACTATAATCCTGGATCAGATTTCTGCCCATGTCAAGACTGCCTCAGTGACACGGCCCAGGCCTGAAACAGAGCCTCAGGCTTGGAAGCCCGCCCTTGTCAGTGTCACAGTCTGTGCCCTGCTATGCTCCCTCTTTCCAAATCTTAATTGTCACAATATAGCTGCAGTCACTCAACTCCTAATGGAATAATACCAGTGCTTTGAGGGTGAAGAAACAGCTATGAGACAGGAAGGTTTTTGCTGCAGAAAGATTATTACTTTCACTATTTGGAGAGGTGTATAAAACAATGTATTTGTGGAAGCAAACGTATCCAAAAAATAATATATATTCAAATAAGGCCACAAAAATCTAAGATTCATCATCTGACATCTGAAACTATAAGCAAATGTTGAACATTCACAGAATAGAAAACCGGTTCCCTGGGTAGATTGTTACTCCAACCCTGACAATGTCTGAGCTAGATACTCCTACATAGGGAAACCCAACACATGCCTCATTCAGCTTGACCCCTGATGACTGCCAGCTTTGGCTGAGGGACCACTACAGATGAGGGACGTAAGCACAAAGGCCGAAAGATAGTGCAGCGTGTGCTAGTGTCTGAATCTGGATTAGAGTCTGAGTGATCCAGATTCCGTCTCATCTGTCTCTGATGTGGCCTATTCAGGAAAGATCTTTGTCTTTGTGTCTTCAAGGGGTCTCATGAAACAAGCACGGAGCTTCCGCCATGGCGGTTGCTAACACAGTATTTGAGGAGGGATTTAGATGTACCACAAGGAACTCCTGAACTGTTGTTACCTTAGCACCCCATTTGTTCACCTTCTGTCTCCAAGCAAGTGTTATGTGTCTCAATTATCTCTAGCCACTTTCTCAACAATAGAAACCATCAAGATCAGCCATGTGTCATTTGGGTCTTTTAATCTTCACCCAGAAATGTTAGAACATTTTCCCCTTTATCATTCTGGAAGAATCTTCCAAGCATTTCAGGGTCTGACTAAAGATTTCAGAATCCACATACTTCTGCCAAATAGTGTTTAATATTAACACCAAAAAAATAAAGAGTATTAGTCCTAAAGTCATGCCAGAGCAGGTCCAGGCAGAGAACAAAGCATGTCATGTGTGGATTGCCCAACAAGCATGCTTCTCATAACACTGGCTCTATTGTCAGCAATAATAAAACCTGAGGAAAGGCCTTGGCAACGGTGCTGCACATTTATTTGGTTTTGAGCTTTGATAATAAGTTGGCTGAGATGTGATCTTCATTATACTGAGAGATGTAAAAGGCAGCTTGTTTTCGAAGACCTTTGCCAGTGACTGACAGGTGTTTATTTCAATGTCGAGGGTGTTCTGCATGTCTCGTGCCATTCTGTACTTGCTCAGTTCTCCACGAATAACTTCCCAGGTTACGATGACATGCCTGGACTTATTTGACCTTGTTATACAGCCTCACATTGCAGTGATCAGTTTGGCTCTTACTATATGTGATGGTGGCAGGACCTCAGTCTACTGATGAAATGACCAATGGACTGGCATCCTTGCTTCCTCTGCAGCAGTTTTACCTAAGCTCCAACTGCATACCAGATTCTTTTAGGTATGACTGTACACATGCAGCTATGAACTCATCCAAGTCAGAGTAGCAAATGTATGGGGGTTTTAATAGACTTAATCTTTTAAGAGAATTTATCCTAGGGAGCTACAGAGGTTACATTTTGGAAGACTTTAAACAAAAATCAATTTTGGAAGAATCATGAAAATTTCTTATTTTAGGAGTTCTTCTTTGAGTGGATTAAGTTAAACGTTATTTTTTATAATAACGTTTAACTTAATCTGTTCCCCTAACAGACTGAGATTCTCTGAGGAAGAGAGGCAAAGGCTAAGTAAAATAAGAGTTTGGTGCATGAGCTGGGGATGGGGAGATGCGGGGTCCAAGAAGACTTGTGGGAGGACCTTGAGAGTAGAATAACAATCATATTTCAGATACTAGGAGGCTCAACACCAGTCCCGGACAACCAGGGGCCCTTTGTTTGTAGGCTAGTAAGCTATTTTGAAAACTTTCTGTTTAAATACTTTTAAGTGGAACACACACAAGTCCACAGGCCTTGGGTTTCCGGGGTCTAGTGCCTGGCTCCTGATGGTTTTTGAGGTTTGGGTTTAAATCATGCATTAGCTGCGGAGTACTCCCCACTCACAGTGTGTTGGTATTCTAGACAATGGGCAGACTCCCGTGTAAAGATGGGGATAAGGCAAACCCAGAAGTGCACGCTGGTTTCTAAGGCTTTCTTCCAGCCATGTGCAGATCCATGAGGACAGTTAGCAAGGCCTCAGTTATGTTCCCTGCCAAGTCCATGGCTCTGTGAGTGTGTGAGAGTGTGAATTTCAGAGCAAGGCTGTGTTTCCTCTGTTCTCACTGCATGTTTCAGAAATGCCATTCCCCACCAACCCTCCTCAAGCCAGACGTCCCCTCAGCTGCTCCTCTGCCTTGCCACAGAGATTAGGTTCACTGTCCTATAAAAGGATGAGTTTGAAAATGCTGAAACAGAAAAAAAAGTTTAAAAAATTAGTACCTGTATTCTTAAAGTGCCCTGAGAGTGCAAATAAATTGGTAAGTGACAGACTGACTGCCCTGCAATCTAAGACAGGACATTTAGATGCAAACCCACACAGCAGAGGCCACAATCAGTAGCACATGGAAGCAGTTTCCATTTGCTGAATGACTGAACTACGTAATCATCATGGGAACTGAAATCTCACTATGCCATCTTTTCCCTCACATGCGGCTTTCACATTTTAGAATTATTTACTTATTTATTTATTCATTTATTTATTTTTAGACAGAGTCTCACTGTGTAGTCCTGAGTGGCCTGAAACTTTCTCAGTACACCAGGCTGGCTTCCAATTAGATCTGCCTGCCTCTGCCTCCTAAGTGCTGGGATTAAATATATGTGTCATTATGCCCAGCTTTGATTTGTTTTTAATAATAAGTTCTTAGAAGAGCTTTAATATTCTATAATATTTGAGCTCTTATACTTTATTTTTATCTTATTGGGAAAATGTGTATATGTTGTAATACTATTTACATATTCAGATACAACCAAAAGAATCCCTTCTGAAATCAAGTGTTTTTTAATATATACATGTATATATATATGTATATGTATGTATATATATATATATGTGTGTATGTTGAGATTTATGTGGTATGTTATAGTGAAATATATCCTGGAATATTTAAATATTTAAAATGAAATACCAAAATATTCTTGAGGCAAAATAAACTAATTTCAGAAGTGAATTAGATTTTAGGAACACATATAATTACTATTGTTATGTAATATAATTTCAAACAAAACATAAATTTGGATAAAGAAGGTTTAAAAATATGGCTGGTATCAGATATTTTGTCAAAATAAAGGTTATATTTGGGAACATAGAACAAGGACAGAAGAGAATAAAGGTTTCATTTGTAGTTAAACTTGATACAGCTCCAGTCTGCTACGTATATTCTCTATTTTCTATTTTATCTTGCTCAGTGTTTGGAGTGAATCCAGGGCCTCACATAGTCTATTATGTTCTATCATTTTGAATGAATTAAGGACATTTCATTAACATTTCTAGTGGAATTCTGGTGCTCAGTACTGCTGAGTCTCTTATTGCTTGTTGATTGAACATTTACATTTCTTACTTTAAGAAATCTGGTTTCAGAGACTTCGCTTGGTTTTAAAGTTAGCTTCTATATTTTTATGACCGTCTGAAATACACAATGTCCGTAACAGACAATTTTGTTTAAATGCTTGGTTCCCAGCTGGTGGCACTGTTCGGGAAGATTGTGGATTCTTTAGAAGTGGAGGCTTGTTTGAGGAAGAAAGTCACTGGGTTTGGCCTTGAGGCCTGGTAGCCAAGCCTCACTTCCTGCTCACTCTGTTTTCTGAGTGTGAATGAAAGTCACTAGCCATAGCTCCCTGCTGCTTCCCTGCCAGATGCCATGCCTTCCTCACTGTGAGGCTAGGTGTTTTTCTCAGCACCTTCCTGTCAAGGACTTCCACTTTTCTCAGTGAGTTGTCCTGACAGATTAGTCAACACAATTTCCTTGTGAAGGGAAGAGTGTATTCTGGCTCTGCAATTAAAAACAGATTTGCTTATAACTGTTAGAACTCATTGATGAATCAATGCTCCTCACTTTTGTACCAAGCCCTATTTTAATATATATTAATATATTAATATACCCAGTACATATCACTTTTGGTTACTATTTACACAAACATCTCATGCCACCCTCTCACATTAGCCTTTGTGCCTGTAAATCCCACTTTATTTTCTTGTAGATTCATTCATTCACTGTCTGTCTCCTATTTTGGAATGTAGCACATTTACATTTAATGTAATGTAATGTAAGAAAAGGTAGTGTACATCTAGGATTTTGCTACTTTTTGAGCATCTGCTGTTTGCTTGCCAAAAGATTATATATCTACATGAAAATGTGTGCAGTGATTTTTCAAGCAGTTTATTAGTAGTTTTCAAAGGGTGGACACAATTAAGATGTCCTTTGATGGAAGAATGGATAAACTTAAAGGTATTCACCCCAACAATATGCTATCATCCAGGACTGAACATAAATGAGGATAAACTATGCCTGAGCAAAATGTATCAAATTATGAAGAGACATTCAATGAAATAAGGGAAAGGAATTAAATTGAAATGGCCATATATTATGCTAAATACTGTGGAAAAGGCCAATGTATGAAGACAGTAAAACACTGATTTTATGGAGCATACGTAGAGGTGGAGGGAGATCTGTAAAGTAGTGAAAAACCTCCATAAATGCCACACTGCTTGCAATGATGTACATCACTCAGGCTTCATAAATACATAGAATAAAACAGCAAGTGCTGAATCTGAACATTAAATATGTACTTTGGAATTATGATTCACCAGTACAGGTTCCTATGCTATAGCAAACATACCGTGGTGATGGGTGATATTGATAAAAGAGGAAGTTCTATGTGCTCGGTAAACCTCTGAACATGTCTGTTGCAGTAAATATTAGATGTATGGCTTAACCTTTTATCAACCCCCCAGGTCTTAGTTTGCCAATGCCGCTCTAGGGTGGAGCTGAGTTCATGGACTCTGTCACTCGGTCTACAAGCTGTACTCTCCATGAGATTCTCTTCCCAGATGGTTCACTCCACCTGCCCTGTTGCTGTGTCCCTGGTGCCTCAGTGTGTTTTATCTTTCCATTGCTCAGCACAAACATGACTCTGAATCCTGGAAGCTTTCCATACAGGTTTATATATTAAATTCTCAATCCACAAACTTTCTATACAATAAGATTATATCCAATGGACAAAGATGTAAACTGCTCTTCTATATGAGATAAAATTATCTATAGAATCCCTTAAAATATTCATATTTACCTAGTGCCAATTAAGTTCATCTGGATCTAGGTCCACTTTCTCCAGCTCCATTTTGTTTTTTTTTTTTAAAAAAAAAAAACAACTTTATTTTACAAAACAAAGATAAATGTACAGATTTTAAACATTTTTTGCTTAAAATTATACATTTTTGTCAGTACTTTTTTTTCAGATTTTAACATAATTTTTACATAAAACTATATGAATATATTTTTTAGTCAGTACTTGATTTTTTTCAAGGTTTGATAGTATGCCTTGAAAACTTAATAGTTACGATGAGCATAAAGTACATGTAAAACAAAATGTAACATGGAAATAGTTAAAGTTTTCTTGTTTTGTAAATATTTTTTGTTTTGTTTTGTTTTCTTTATTTCTTGGACTTCATACAGTCTGTGAGTTGTTTCTGGGGGAGTGCAAGCCTCTGGGGTTAGCATCCCACTATCAGTGACTGCATATTATGTCTGTTCTTTTGTGACTGGGTTATCTCACTCAGGATGATATTCTCTAGATGCAGCCATTTTCTTAAGAATTTGGTTAAGTCATTGTTTCTGGTGGCTGAGTAGTATTCCATTGTGTAAATGTACCACAATTTTTGTATCCATTCATCTTCTGAAGGACATCTGGGTTCCTTCCAGCTTTTATAAATAGAGCTGCTATGAACATTGTGGTGCATATATCTTTGTTGTGTATTAAAGTGTCTCTGGGGTATATGCCCAGAAGTGGAATAGCTGGGTCTTCAGGTAGTACTATATCCAATTTTCTGAGGTATCGCCAGACTGATTTCCAAGAACATCATCAAGAAAACAAAACAGCAACCAACAGAATCGAAAAAGATCTTTATCAACACCACATAAGATAGAGGCCTAATATCCAAGGTATACAAGGAACTCAAAAAGCTAGACACCAGAGAATCAAATAACCCTATTAAAAAATGGGGTACAGAGCTAAACAAAACGTTTTCAGTTGAGGAACACCGAATGGCCAAGAAACATCTGAGGAAGTGCTCAACATCCTTAGCCATCAGGGAAATGCAAATCAAAACAACCCTGAGATTCCACCTCACACCAGTCAGATTGGCCAAGATCCAAAACTCAGATGACAGCAGATGCTGGCGAGGCTGCGGAGAAAAAGGAACACTTTCTCCACTGTTGGTGGGGTTGCAAGCTAATACAACCACTCTGGAAATCAGTCTGGCGATACCTCCAGCTCCATTTTGATTCTCCCCCAAAATCTCTGCTCCTCTTTCATTTTCCTACCTTTTCCCTGCCTACCTCTCCACTGTCCAATCATGTATTAGCCCAACATCAATCACATGTCTCACCATGCTGAACCTAACTTCCTCTTAAAAATAAAACCCTTCCAAAAAGAAAGGCAATATAATGGAAAGGAGTAACATTGTTACAGATTACCCCTATTTCCCCCTCTGATACTGCCTCAAATGTGTCCTGTGGAGAAAGCCAGTCCACATGAACTTCCTTTGCTACTGGCATCTCAGCTTGTCTTTAATGTGTTTAAGACATATTCATTCTCCATTCATTGGAGTGACAATTGTATTCAGTATATCTTTATAGGGACAGTCTCTGATATATTGCCTATTAATCTTCCTGATCCATTCACACTGTAATATATACTAAGTAACACATATGTTTTGAAGTTTTAACAGAAAGATGATGGACAGGCATCTCAAACAGCTTTACCTGCTGCATCATTCAATAATCCAACTTCCTTTTAAGTGTGTGACATGGTCTCCAGTTTAGAAGTGAGACCTGTAAACCCTAGGACATTTAAGGTAATTTGTCCAAATAAAAGCACATGTTCGCAGTAGTTTCAAGCTTCCAAATCTGACTTCGAGATTAATAATTCCAACTGCATTTTTGGACCATTTCACTTACTCCAGGGTGATTCTGCTCTGTATCTGAGGAAAGCTCACAGTGAAACCAAGGTCCTAATCTAGTTATAAGGAGATGTTGCCACTCAGGAAGAATGTGTGACAAGCAAGGGAGGACATTGTGATACCCACCTAGGTAATCAGAAGTCTCTGCCTGCAGAGGAAGAGTTTGAGCCATGTTGCAAAGTCTCTGATAAATGAAGGTAGAAGGTCAAGTGTGACGAATAACACTAGTGAGGGGAGACAAAAGGGAAGTCAAGTTAAGATCTAGAAATGATTAAAGATGGTGGTAAAATGAAGAGAGTTGAAAGTAGCAAAGAAGGCAGAGAAAACACGCCCCTGTCCTTTTTCTAGAACACAATGATATGAGCAAAGGAAGCAATGCAGTAAGGGAAACCAGGAAATCGTTTCTGCTGAGAAAAGCTGAGTTTACTTAAGGCACAGTCAAGGGAAGCTCTGAGAAGATGGCTCGAGCAGAGAGCAGAAAAGACGGCGTGAGCCAACGGTAGACAGTTGGTTCTTTAGAGTCCCCAAGCTGCATTTGAACTGAGAGGGAAGAGGATATGGGGTGGACCTGAAGGTTTTCACTAACACTGTGAGGATCATACAGGGAAAGAGATGCACTCTCCATCAGTGTCTGCCCCAGTGGTCTACTGTAGGTTTCTTCTCTTCATTTATCATGTTTGTAGTTTATATTTATTTTCATTTAAAAATGTATTTGTTTATTCATTTATTTTCCTCCTATATTACATGCCATCTGCAGTTTCTTTTCCCTCCTCTCCTCCAAGCCCCTACCCCTGACATTCCCTCTCTCCCAGACCCACAGCTCCTCCATTTCTTTTCAGAAAAGAGCAGGCCTCCCAGGGATATCAACCAAACATAGCATAACAAGTTACAATAAAATCAGGCACATGCGCATATCAAGGCAGGAATAGGCAACCCAGTTGGCAGAAAAGGGTCCCAAAAGGGTCAGAAACAGCCCCCACTCTGACTGTTAGGAATCCTACAAGGACATGAAGCTATACAACCATAACATTTATGCAGAGGATCTAGGACGAACCCATGCAGGCTTCCTGATGTTGTTTCAGTCTCTGTGAGCCCCAATGAGTCATGGTTAGTTGATTCTGTGGGCCATATTCTTGGGGTGTCCCAGTGACTACTAGGGGTTTTGAAAAAGCAGAATAGTGACCAGAGTCTTTGTTCATTTGCCATAACATTGACAAGAATCCCAATATCTGCAGTTTGAAATTTCTTTGTCTTGTTTAGAACAGTTCTAGCATCCTCATTTGGCACAGCATTGCGTGATGGCAAGCTAATGAGAAAAAGCTCCGAGCTTTAAGGCTGTGTGGCTAGTTCAGTGACTTCAATCCCAGAGACATTTCAAACATCTTTAAACCTAAACTATTCCTTTAAAATGTATAGTGATTTCAGAAGTCTTTGGCCTATTGCTAGGATATCAATACTCTTAGAAACATGTGCCTGGTGAGATTAATAGGAGTTGATCTTTGAAAATAGCAGTAGGGAGAAATGGAGGCCCGAGAGACATAGGAGGATGCCTCCAAAATAAGAAAGTCATTGTCGGTGTGTCTGCTGAGTCAGGAGGAAGGCCTGGCACAGAAGCATGAGAAGGCAGGAAGATAGAGCCTCAAATCCCAGAGATGCTGAAGCCAAGTCAGCAAACCAGAGAATCTCTGATTCAAAACTGGAGCAAATTGACTCAGGCTCTATGGAGAAGGTGATGACAGTCGAGAAACCTTCTTTCACTTAGGAATCACAACCTTCTTGCAGAGAGAGAGATACATGATCTTCATGATGTCCAGACTTTAAACTGTATTTTGTAATCTAATGTACTGATTTCTGGGGCCATATTCATTCTTGGAATGTAATGAGATGACCTAGCTCAAGTCTGTCATGACATTTCCCCAGTTACCCTACTTTTAATCTAGAGAACTGATATCCCCCCCCCAGGGTGGGGGAACACTGGAGTAGGGTAGAAAATAGTGTGGCTGACAACACACATCCTGTGGCTTACCAGAGATAAGATGACATGCTGCAGTTTTCCATGTCCATACTGCAGTTCCCACAGAACTTTATTATATTCGAATAATGGACTTTGCAGAATTATCTTTGTACATGTTTGGATTTGGCCAATATATGTGTGTGTACACCATTTGTGAGCCTGGTGCCTGAGGAGGCCAGCAGAAGCCAGCCGATTTTCTACAACTGAATTAAAGGGCTGTAAGCAACTGTGTGGGTGGTGAGACTCAAACCTGCATCTTGCACAAGAACTGTTCACTGAGGCATCTCTCCAGCCCCTAAATTGTAAACTTTAAAAGAAAGATTTGTTCAGCTAAGGTGTGTGTAGCTGGTAATGTCACGACTCTTTTCTTTCCAAGATGAAAGAAAATGATTGATAATCTTCAGACACTGGAGAAAAACTATACTACCACATAATTTGATTCATCCTTTGTGGCCCATAACAGAGCAGTGTGGAAAAATAGCATCATTTCCCAACCCTGTAATAATCTGAAGATAGATTCTCTTGCTGCTAGATCCATGTAAGGGACACTCAGCCCTTGCAGGTTTATGGTTAACACAGTCAGTTCTAGAATAGTTTCAAATTGAGATCATGTCTACAAATCCAAGGCATCAAATACTTTTCTTGGGGGCTTTCCTGCTCAAAGTGAAGACAAAAAGTTACTAGACTCCTTTTCCAATGGTGGCAGCCAGCTGTGATTCTCCGAACCCTTTCTTGTGTGTCCCTTCACTGCCCCAATGTGTAACAGTTTAAATCTTATGCAAAGCTGTTGCCTTTAAACCCCATCTCTCTCCTCTATTCTCTTCCCATTCTCCAGTCCCGTGGTCTGGCTGATGCTTGATCTTTGAGAATGTCTTCATGGGAACATTGTTGGCTACTTTGCAATCATGTAGGGGCCAATAATAAATTTATATAATCAAATATAAGTATGCAAGTGTGTGTGGAACCTGAGGTACAAAGCTTTACCATACACCTAATTCAAAGAACTTCTGTGTATGTTCAGCAAGAGGTTTTAAACAATGAGGAAAAAAACATTCTTGGAACAAAGTACCAGCTCAGCCTCATATTTTTGTTTGTTGGAAATAACAGAAAATAGTCCTAGAAGCTTAACATTGAGACATCATCAAAAACCACGAGTATTTCTTCTTTGTTTATTTTAAAACATTTGAAAGTCAAAAATTCGTTCTAATTAAAACAATTAATAACAGATTAATTTATTATTTGTGCATTACACCATGCCAAATGGCAAATCAGGGAAAAATAAACAGTATTCACACAAAATATTTGTTAAAGCAAAGTAAATGTGTTTCTTGTTCTCTCTTCCCCCAAGATTTATTATCATTTTCTATTATCTTTAGCTAATTTGTTCAGTTCTGGCTCGATCTCCTGTGCCTGAACTGATTTGCCATTAATCCTAAAAAGTTTTGATGCTACATTAAAATGTGCATACCATGTTAGCCATGCCCTGTAAAATCATACTGATTTACAATAACAGTCATATTGCTTGATTGTACATGGTAAATGGGCCTCGGTCCTCTTTTGTATTTGATGGGTTTGCACAACTTGCAGCATAGGTAAGATTCATCTGTAACTAATTTCTCTGTTGTCTCTATTCATCTACTGACTGCACAGAGACCAGATATTCAGATGCAATATAATTGTTTGAGCTGTGTCTCCTCCTATTTCACCTATCTAATAAACTGAGGCCAGAGATGTCTTAAATGTGTGTCTCACACCCTGACCTTGGCACATCTCATTTCTCTGTTCTCCATCCCAGTCTCCTGTCTGAATTCCCTCTTACCCTCCTTTCATTCTTTTCTCTCCCCACATCTCCTAATATTTCCCCTTGTGCCTATGCCCCACTGAAAACTCATTCATGGAAAATTCAACATCTAACTCCAGCCTTTTACAGAATGTCCTCTCCAACTTTTCTTCAATTCTGGTTCTAGTTGCAAAGTGTTCTCTTTCTATGTATGACCCTCTGAAGTGGCAGTTTCTTAGTCTGCTAAAAGCACTGATTCTAAATGCCCCTAATGCTATGACCCTTTAATACAGTTCCTCATGTTGTAAAGAGTATTTTGTTGATACTTCATAACAGAAAGTTTGCTACTCTTGTGAATCATGATATAAATATCTGATATGCAGGATATTTGATATGTGACTCCCAAGGGGTCTCGAACCCCAGGCTGAGAACTGCTGGTTCAGAGCATGGAAGTAGAGATGGTGTTCTTTAAGTTCTTCTATACCATTAGAGAAAGCTTTGTTTGTCTTTCCCTCCAGATCTATGACCCCCAGTTCTCTAGTGCTTCATCATTTTTAGTTCTGTGAATGAAGCTGTGATGAACACATGGTGCTAAAACTTTAAATTTTCCATTGACTACATTTTCTACTATAATGTGCTAACACTCAATCTGCCTGCCTCTTCTGTAGGACTCCAGTTCTTTGTTCTTTAGATGTCCCTGCTGCTTCAGTCTCCTAGTATTTCCCTGCCCTCACTCTCTTCCCTCCTTCCTGGCTCAGGACAGCTTACAGGGGCAATTCCTGTTAAATTCTTGCATTCTTGCTAGTTCTTAGCATGCTGCTTCAGAACACTTATCTTGGTAACAATGGCCTGTTGACACACCAAGCCCAGGCACTCACTGCTCACCACTCTTTTCTTTCTTCCTTTGTCAGTTCTAGACAAACTCCTACTTCAGTGTTTTTCTTTTTTCTTTTTTCTTAGTCCCCGGGCTTTCCTTTGAAATCGTACCCCACCGATCAGAAACATTCTACTATGACTACTATCCCTTTCCCCGCTGCCTCTCTTTCTCTACTCTTACTTTCAGTAAATGGTTGTAATGTTCTCGAACTTGTCTAGGTTAGAAAGTGGGATGAATTCTCACACTTCTTACTCTTTCTGGTTAAAATGCTGTGGTGAAGATTTTCACACATGATGTGACTGCTACATTCAGTTCTTTACAAATGTTGCTTTATTTAATTCTCAGGTTAATTTTCCCAATCCATTTACTATCACTCTTATTACACCACTGTTGTCAAATGAAAATATTAAGGCCCTGAAACTTAAAACAGCCACCCAAAGACCAACTACTGCTAAATGACAAGACAAAGATGAACCAAATACTGTTCGCAACTTCTAAACATAGCATGTCTCTTCCTCTATGATAAAATTGCTTAATTCTGTGTCCTAACCAACTCTTATCCCAGCCACAGTAGGCCCTAAAGCAGGCTAGCTCACATTCATCCTGTAATTCTTGGATTATTATTCTGAGTTGATAACCCATAGCACTGATCTGCGGGGGAGAAAATCTAAAACAAACTAGATGTACTGTTTGAACTCTATGAGCACACCAACTAGACATAGCTATTGTTTTATTAAAACAAATACTATTTTTTAAAAATATTTTTACATTGATGATATATAAAAATTTAAACTAGAATAGAGAAAGTTTGTTGATAAGATGAAAATGTAAAGTCTTAAATTTAAACTAGTATCTCAATTTGAGTCAATTCCTTACTAGATGTCCCATAATCACTCTGCACAACAGATTCCCCACCTTTGATAACTATATTAGAGGACTGTCATGAGAAATGGACTGGCTAATTTCTGCCATCATTTTATGACTGCCTGGTTTTAGTAAACTTAGACCATTAGTATGATGATCCCCATATGGAGACTATGTGAGCTTGTTGGAAAATTAGAATCCAGGGCTGTCTTGATAAACTACCCTACTGTTCACCAGGAGATAATAGTTTTCTTACTGGAATCCATTCTGTCTCAGAGCAGTGATGAGCTGAAAAACATAGCTTTGGGTTGACAATCCCACACTTGGGGACTGAGTCACCCAGAAGCCTGTCTTCTAGAATTTGAAGTTGTCCTCCTTGACTTGGAAACTGGAATTAAATGTCATTGCCAAAGTTATTCCCTATAGTCACAGATCATTTTTCAAATGAGCGTAAAGTTCCTTTGAGACAAGAATGAGCACTCTAATCCACATGACATAATTCCCAATAAACGATGTTAGCCCCCCAGAAATCCAGCCAAGCAATCCTCTAACCACCACAACATCTGCTGAGTGAGAGTGGGCCTGGGGCCCTGGGTGAGCTGGGTCTCAGCATAAGACAGATGAGAGGCAGTCCGCCAGTTGGGAATACCACAATTTCCAACATTTTAAAGGCATAGTAAAGGCATAAGAGATGATACAAACAATGGACTGGTTCATGTCAACCTGTCTTCCAGATTACTCAATGAGTGAGAACAGTTATTGTTCAATGCTGTCTGCTGAATAAATATCTGTCCCAATTTCTTTTTTGACTCTTAAGACCAAGGCCAGCCTATTGAACATGAGCACATGAGCTTTTGTGGAGAATTTGATCCTATCCCAACTTTTACAGTCTAATAATTTATCTTCTGCTTAAACTGGATACATTCAGCTGTCCAGTTCGTGCACCAATGCTAAATTCTGAAGCAAAGTGCATGTGTACAATGAAGTTGGAGAAGTAACGATGGATTCGACATGACTTGGGAAATGAACAAGTAGCTCATAAGAAGAGGAGGGGGCCTGGGAACCAGAAGAGACAGCCTGACAGCAGACAGAAAGTGATTTAACACTCAGACAGAGGGGAAAACTGAGATCGGCAGCTATGGCCAAGAGATACAACTCGAACCAACTGTACTGAAACGAGACTGGAAGGGCACAACATATTACATCGACTTTTCCCATCACAAGATGTAAGCTAATCTACTTTGCTAAAAGCAAACACACTTTACCCTTGAGAGAATATTAAGTGCCCTGAAAAGGATCTGGGGCTCACTTCGTAAGACACATTTCATCAGATATTTAGAATGTTCACTGTAGAATCTCTAGCCTTTAGTGTTTTTCATTTTCTCATTCTTCTGTGATAATGAGAACCACATTCACTCAGGGAACAAGTTATAACCCAACATTTTCCCAACCATAGTATTCACATGTAGATGTTCATATATGGTGTTCATTCCCAGATAAGAGATTCAAAGAATTTAGCAACAAATTGTACACACATGTGCACATGCATACACATGCACACAATTTTTAATATATAAAGCCATGACCCAATCAGCCTTAAATTGTTTTATCCATCACTTTTTGATAACAATTGCAATTGTCTGTATTATTACTATTCTAATTTCAGTTTATTGTATGTATGTATGTATTTTGTAGAAGTTAGGTGCATGAGTGCCATGGAATACATATGGAGATCAGAGGTCAACTTGCAGAATCAATTTTCTCCTATCACCATGTGACTCCTAGGAATCAAATATAGGTCATTAAAGTTGAGGGCAGCTGTCTTTAACTTCTGAATATCTCTCTGGTCCCTTGGTTTCAGAACTTTGGAAACCATCTTAATTGGTCTATATTGACTTATTTTTTAGCTGCCCTGTAGCAGAGATATCCCACGTTCAGTGTTCTTTTGGGTCAGTGAAGCACAAAGAAAGGATTGGGTGGTCCCAACATTGCTCTTCAGGGCATTGCAGAAAGTGAAGAGTTAACTGTGATTCATAACAGTGATTGTTTCAATTATACTGACTCAATGGATGAATATATTTTTGAAGAAACAATATAGTTATTACATAACTAATCTTGATACTTCAATGATTAAGAGTGGAGGATTAAAAGAAAAGTGAACCATCAGTCTGAGAGACAAACTGAAACAATGCACAAGCTAAAAAAAGTGTGCATTGGTGTTTGGTTTATTGAAAGCCCTGTCATATAAATGTTTTTAAAAGATATTCAGTGGTGAATGTAGATTCCTGAATGCTGCTGTTTGTTTTATTTTCTGTTCACCTTTATTAAACATTGTTATAATTCTTTCTTGTGGTGGATGAGTTAATCTCTTCTTTCTCCATTCCCCACTTCTGCCATGCACTCTAAGCCCTCATCTTCACCTACCCATACAAGCTCTGCTCTCAAACTCCTCGATCACTCTAAAAATTTAACTATAGAATTACCATAGCATCTCTACGCCCAGCCACCCTGTTCTGCTCAGGAGCCCTGGTGCTCTAAAACCCAATGGCCGGATCTGAACTGAACT
Source organism: Micromys minutus (assembly GCF_963924665.1). Lineage (NCBI taxonomy): Eukaryota > Metazoa > Chordata > Mammalia > Rodentia > Muridae > Micromys > Micromys minutus. Next base: position 60,444,228 of record NC_137981.1, on the reverse strand, counting down.
GAAACAACATCTAAAACCTGAACTTCAGCAATAACTAAAGGAAAGGCATAATGGATATGTAAAAGCCAGGGTTACCCAGCGCCTAGGCATTTTTATTGCACCAATGGTCAATAGACACAATTGTTGCATTGACCAACTTAGAAAACCTAAATTTTGTGGAAAGAAGTTTTCATAACTTGAATTGTTATTTTTTTCTTTTATTTCATGACATTTTATATCATGTCAAATCATTCAATTATAGACTAATTCAATGCATATACTACATTGCTGTATACAAAAGCAAGTATGTATGTGGTTTTTGTCCATTTGTTTTGCTTTATTTTTAGAAAAAATCAAAAAGCTAGGACTAGAAGTTTGACCACCACATACTTATAGTAAATTCTAAATAATAATAGCTTCAAACCTTCTAGGAATAAAAAGTGATAATGAGAGATTTTTCCAGTGGGGTTGAGTAAAACAAATTTAGTAATGCCTTAGCCACAAAGACATCTGAGGGATACTGTGATATGTTTACTCCTGCCTGGCTTCAGTCTCTATTCTGTGATCTCTTTATACCTCTTGCAAACAAGCGCCTGCCACATCACACCTTATCAGGAAGAGTGTAAAGTCTAAAAGGGGACAGACCCATCAAAACTTCATAGTAGACACTGTAGGCAAAGAAACACACTAGCAAAGAATTTCCAGGTATCACTGGAAGCAGACTAGGGTTTTTCCACATAGTACTGGATGAACACCAGGGTTTAGAACATACCAGATTCTTCAGTCTCAAGACTCTTGGTCTCACTCACTGGGCTATTTTCTTAGCTGGCAGGCCTTATGCTACCAGCACTGTTACCAGAGTGACCTCAGTTCTCTGTGCTGCTCCATGCTCTACTGATGCTGTAAATGTCAGAAATAGGCACCATAGCCTTTCCCTTAGTTGGCTAGTTTTAAGGGCTTCCAACTGGAAAGGACCACATGGTCTTTGGACAGCTGTTCCTATGTTATTTCTAACTGAATGTGACATGCAGAGTTCAAGACATTTTGGAATATTGTCTCTTCCTTTGAGCCTAACTTAAAGTTAGGTCCACTTACAACTTCAAGTTTACCAGTAAAGAAGGTCTACTGGTTTGGAACAGCAAGTAAAATGTTCAACTATTTCCAGCAACAATCACCGGTGGCTCACTGGGATTCACCAGTTCATCGGCCAGACGTAAGGAAGTACTCGCTGGGAAAGAACGAATTGGGAGACAGCAGAAAGGGGTTGGTCTTCCCTTTCTGCCTTCTTTCACATTTTAGACTCAGACCTTATCCATGTGATGAGGTTAAGTCAGATGCTAAGCCTCGTGGTAGGGAAGGCCATTCTTTAGAACACTCAAAAGCCATAATGCTGTTTTTAGAACTTTCAAGACTTTCCTATGGCCTTTAACTTAATTAGTCAATGAAAGCAGTAACATGAAAATAAAAGGAAGCTGCCCAAGACTGCTTATTATGAACTCAAGACTTTGCCAGCAGAGGTAGAATGTGTGGTATGATATTCTCCAAAGACTGTTCTAAACAAACTTAGCATATTCATTGTAGATTCTGTAAGAAGACCTGCCTTGTGGATGCACTATTGGGTCTCCACTGTATTTTTTACTTAAGATAGGACTTCTTGGAAAAGCCTGCCAGGCCAGTGTAAAATTTAGGTCTATATTCTTATTTCAAAACATAAATTTTTGATCAAATTAAATATTCATCATACTTAATATCATGTGGATATTTGTATTATAGGAGGATGGAATAAAATTTAAACTAGGGAAACAAAATAGTTTCATTTAAATTTAAGAGTCCTGTTTAATGATCTGAGGAGATGGATCAGAGATTAAGAGCACTGGCTGCTTGTGCAGAAAACCCAGGCTTGATTCCCAGCACCCACATGGTGTCTCACAGTGAAGTGTGCTCTAGTTCCTAGGTATCTGACTTTTTTTCTGACTTCCAAGGGAACTTAACAATATAGTGCACAGAGATGGAGGTGAAGAGTTACACTAAATAAAAAATAAATATGTCTTTAAAAAAAGTCCTCTTTAAAAACTAAAATATTTGTTTTTAATAGGATTTATCAAATGTGATGATTTTAAAGTATTTCTATGGTGTTCTAAAATTCCTCAATATGTTGGATTAAGATAACATGCTTAAAGGCATGGTGTTTCAAGAAATACCTTTAATGGAGAAATGTTCTAGACCATTCTAAAGACCTAACTATAACATAATTGTACCTACAAATATTTTTGTTTCCAACACATAACTATTCTGAAGTGCTGAGACTAGGAACTATAGTTCTGCTAATAAATATAGATATAGATATAGATATAGATGGATATAGATCAGTGAAATTACTTTTAATAACATCTGCTACATCCATAATTCATTGTCTCTTGCAATAGAAATAAACTAACACAGAGACCCACAACTGGTCATTATACAAACAGTGAGAGATGTTGGTGCACTCAGTCCTAAATGGGATGACTTCATCAAACTCTCTCTTCAGGGCTCAGAGAACTATGTAGAAAGATTGTAAAAGCCAGTTGTCTGGTCACTGCTATGACAGCCTCCATCAGGCCTCGTGAACAAGGAATTTCTAGGCCTGCTACACCAAGAACCACCAGTTCAAGGCTGCCCTCAGGAGACCTGTTGCATGGGGAACATCCATATTAGGCCTGCCTTCCCAATACCTGCTACGCTGGGAACATCCATGGATGACCAGATTGCTAAGCCCCATGAAAGAACACAACCAAGAGCTATGGTGTGATGGTTTGTATATGTTCATCCCAGGGAATGGCATGATTAGAAAGTGTGGCCCTATTTGAGTAGGTGTGGCCTTGTTAGAGTAGGTGTGTCACTGTGGGTGTGGACTTTAACACCCTCATCCTAGCTGCCGGGAAGTCAATATCCTGCCAACAGCCTTCAGATAAAGATGTAGAACTCTCAGTTCCTCTTGCACCATGCCTGCCTGCCTCACCCTGGTAATAATGGACTGGCCCTCTGAACAACTAAACCAGCCCCAATTAAATGTTGTCCTCATAAGGGTTGCCTTGGTCACGGTGTCTATTCATAGCAGTAAAACCTTAAAACACAGGGCAATATGGCACCTTCATAGCCAACCTCTAAAGCTCTACAGAAAGCCCTGGATATATGACACAACTGAAGTACAAGAAAATGACCTCAAACCCAACCTTATAAAGCTGATAGAAGCCTCTGAAGAGGAAATTAAAAGAAATACAAAGAAATACAATTAAATAGGTAGAGGTCTTTAAAAAGAAAACCAAGATTTCTTAAAGAAACATAGAAACATATAATTAGTTAGGTGAAGGAAATGAATAAAACTGTTCAAGACCTGAGAATGGAGATAGAAGCAGTAAAGAAAACACAATCTGGGGGAATCCTGGAGATGTAAAACCTAGGGAAGAGAACAGAACTACAAATACAGGTATCACCAATAGAATACAGGAGATGGAAAAAAGAATCTCAGGAGTAAAAATACAATAGAAGAGATGGATATATCAGCCAAAGAAAATGTTAAATCTAAAAATTCTTGACACAAAAGAAATCTGGGACACTATGAAAAGACTTAACCTAAGAATAATAGGAATAGAAGAAGGTGAAAAGTCTCAGCTCTAAGGCCCAGACAATATTTTCAACAAAATCATAAAAGAAAACTTTCCTAACCTAAAGAAAGATGCCTACAAACATACAAGAACTTATGAAATAGCAATGAGATTGGATCCTCCTGCCACATACTAATCAAAACACTAAATTTACAGAACAAAGAATACTAAAAGCTGTAAGGGAAAATGGCCAAGTAACATACAAAGACAGGCCTATCAAAATTAGACCCAACTTCACAACAGAGACTCTAAAAGCTAGAAGGGCCCAGGCAGATGTCTTACAGCTTTTAAGAAACCACAGATTCCAGCTCAGATGACTATACTTAGACAAACTCTCAACCACTATAAATGGAGAAAATAAGATATTCCAAGACAAATCCAAATTTAAACAATATCTATCCACAAATACAGTCCTACTGAAAATCCTTGAAGGAAAACTCCAACCCAAGGTGGTTTACTACACAGGAGAAAACACTGGACAGGCAGAATGATGACAGAGGGAATATTTTCTATGGTATAGGTGCCAATAACTCACGTTTTGTGTAGATCAGTCCTTTTCTTGGATTGAGAAGGATAGTTTAATGGGTCAATTTTGGGGTAAAATTATTCCACCATAATACCAGCTCTGGTTTTGTTTGTTTATTTGTTTGTTTGTTTGTTGGAAAGGCTAAGGAGAGAATGGTTAATAGTGTTGAATTACCTAAAGAGGATATAAGATTGTCTTGGAACTTGGCTTCTATATAACTAACTAATCATGATCTCTCTAACACCTGACTCAGGGATAATGAATAGTTATGAGTCAGCCAAGTTTCAGTCAGTTACAGGCAACCACAGGAGCAGACCACATCCACACAGGCAAATGCCTGCTGGAACCAATCAGACAGTCCCTGTATTTTATTTCCTTGGTTTATGTACCCACACTGCCTTAGATGCTGGTGCAGCTCTCAGAACCTCTTGTCCAGTGTGCTATCAACTCAAATTGTTCTAACATTTGGGACAGAAGCTCTCTGAATTTTAAACTATTTTTGCACACATAAACAGAGCTGTCTTGAGGATGGGGCCTGCATATTAACATGAGATTCCTTTATGTTTCATGGACACTGTCCACACAGCCTGGAGTAATTTGGTGCACTATTCTGAGTGTGTCTGTGTTTTGACTGTGGTATGTCACATGAGGTCAGAACTGAATTCTTTACTTGTGATGTCATGCTAACACCCAAAGTTTCAGATCCCAGTGTGTTTAGGATTTGGGATTAAGGATGTTCAACTTGTATTATAAAGGACATATTTAAGAGCAGTAGGGTATGGCTGTGGAGAAATTGTGATATTTATGATTGTTACATAAATTCCTTTAGAAGGAAGCTGACCTGTAGGGATTCTCTGGCAGATAGCTTTTTCCTTGGACTTTATTAAAAATGATTCCTGGCACTCATTATAGGGTTTTCTCCTCTACTTATGCCTTTCTTATTCTGAAACGTGAAAAATGAGTAATTCTGGCCTTGTCTCTACTGTGAGCCAACTCTGGGGGGTCCCAGATTGTAGGGTCCTAATTATGGCACAAGTATGATCCGGATCCTAGGGTAGTAAAAGCTCTGGGAGACCTAGGCCAGTGGCAGAAAAATCTAATGTCCAGACCAGCACTGCAGACTGTGTAATGGAGGTCCAGTGTCCACAGTATATTGTCCACAATAGTTGACATCATCTTATTTTGACTGTGGCTGTTCGTGTTTATACCAGAGATGACCTCCAAAGGAGGACTTGGTTCCTCGTTCAAGCCTTTTCAAAGTGGAACTTGTGGGAAGTCATTGGATGATGAAGGCTCTGCTGTCTCCAGTGGGTTAATCCATCAGCACATTTTCAATCCATGGGCTTTGGGGAGTTTATGGAAACAGGGCTTTGCACTCATTGAAGGAAGTGTGCTCTTTGGAGCTTTCCTTCTAGATATATCTTCACCTCGGCTTCTTGCTCTCCTGTTTTCTCTTTCTGCTTCCTGATTGCTAGGATGTCAGTAAGTAGTGCTAAGAGTGTTCTATCACATGCTCACCACCATAATGTTCTGCCTATGATAGGCCTGGATAAAGGAGTCACATCATTGTGGACTGATACCTCAGAAACTGAGGACCTGAAAGGATGGTTCCTCCTTTCATTGCCCAATCCATGTGAGTGGTCACAGTGATGGGAAGTTGAGTAAAATAAGGATGGATGCTTCCCAGTCTTACTATACAATCATGGATCAATACAAAGAGAAGTGCTGAGGACACAGGTATACCAGACTAAGGAAAGAATGTGGCTCCATTACCTGGGGTCCATAAAGAAAGAGATGCCTAACACTATGATGGCAATAGTGATGATAGCCCCATCAACCTGTCACATGACAATGGAGCATGTGAGTCAAGGACTGACAGGCAGAGAACTCTCAACTATTCTAGGGTTTTAGTTTAGCCTGGTCCTTGCTACTAATGTGGCCTACTCAAATTGCCATTTGTCTGTCTTGTTTGTATATAGGGGCCTGTGTGTTCATCCATTTCTTCATCTAGACCTGTCCCTTCTCTTTAAGCTTCTGAAGCTAAAGTGAACTCCACAGCTCATCTCTGACCTGTACCTGAGCTGTCAACAATTGGCAGCCATCAGTGGTCAATTCTGCAGCTTTTGCAACTGGATTGATTCCTTGTTTGAACAGAGACTTCTATTCCCCAAATCTGTCTTCCAGCTTTTCCTGTATTTACTCTGTAAACCACGTGTATACATGTTTAAGTATAATGGGGCTGGAGAGTTGGCTCAGTGGCTAAAAGAATCTCTTGCTATTGCACAGGACTTGGGTTGAGTTCCCAACAATTATATCATGCTATTCAAAGAATCTGAGGCATTTTTCTGTCTTTCATAGACTTCTGCATGGCTGTGGTACACAAACAGACAAGTAGGCACACATGCATACACATAAACTAAATAAATCCTTATAGAAATCTTTAGATAAATCATCCATGTGGTACGTAATAAGCAATGTAAGAGTGAATACTAGTAACTAAGAAGAGAACTTTGGAACCTTGGCCAAGGCTACCAAGGAAATTGAGAGCATTTACCATCCTCTAAAGCTACTGCCCCTTGGGGATTTACTGCTATCCGGAAACTTCTGGCTTTGTGTAAAAGATACAAAAGTGTCACCTGTGTTTTTCATTCAAAAGAATGTTCATCTACTAAGAAATTTATTTCTGAAATAGCCAAATGATGTCCCCATTATTTTCATAAACATTAACTTTTCTCAATTAGTAAATTTAAAGGTATCGACCTTATACAAGTAAACACTCATAGACTTTTGTGTTATTTTGTTTTGTTTTGAGAAAGGGTCTTCTTTTGTAGCATTGGCTAGCCTGGAACTCACTATGTAGACTGAGACTTCAAGCTTGCAGTAATTTCCTGCCTCTGCCTGCCAAGTGATAGGAATAGAGGCATGAACCACTATGCTGAGCTAATTTTGTTAATAAATGAAAATTGAATGTATATATATATATATATATATATATATATATATATATATATACATATATATATGATTATAAATTACTCAAATAGTTTTAATCAAAATACTTATAGAATTAAGATATCTGTTTTTAGGATTCTACAGAACAGATGGGATTGCTTAGTCCAAGTATTTGTATCATCTAAGTGGAAAAGAAGGAAGCTGAGTGCTGACACAGCCTTAATTAATCCAAGACCATTTGCTAGTGTAAGTGAAGCTAAGTTTTTGTTTAAGATCTCTTGGATCAAAGAGGAAATAGGCCGAAGTCCAGAGTCTGTCTTCAAGTTTAATCTTATTGAAAATCAGGACCATCTAGAGTAAGGTTCTTCTAAGCCTAGAACTCCAGGGAAAGACTGCACCAAGAACAAACATTCCCAGGTACCCACTCCCAAGGGATGGCTTAGAAGCTTGTATTGGTAAGAGGAGAGAGAGGACTGGTGTCCAGGAAACTGTAGCCTTGGTTGGCATACCCCACATGCTCACATATCCTGATTGCACTCTGGCCTTGGCTTCAGTTTAGGGACATCCACACATTTTTCCAAGTGTCTTCCAGAATAAAAGTAAAGCTTAGTTGTGGGACACATTTTCTCCTTTTAAATACATTCCACCAATTCCCAGCAAGGGTGTTTACAAGAGTGTGGTACCAAACAAAGTCAGTAATAGCCAACCACACAAACAAACCAGATAGGAGTAAGTGCTAGAGCAATTGAGGGAGGGCAGCTGAGACCAAAGGGCAAATACATCTAACTTCCAACTGTTAAACTGGAAACAGCACTTTTCCCTTAAAAATTGCTAGGATGGGGGAGGTGGGGCTAGAAAGATGGGTAAGAGTTCATAGCGTTCTTACAGACAGCCTGTGTTTGGTTCCCAGCACCCACCTTAGGTGATATACCTAATCTCGTTGTATAGTGTAGCCTATGCCTGCATCTCGCTGCTCTCCTGTTCTATTCTTCAGGCACCTATACACATGCACAGTGCACAAACACTTGAAATTAAAATCATCCTTAAAAAATAAGCAGTAAAACATGGCTGGCTCTTGAAAGATTTGAAGCAACTTTAGGAAAACTGAAAGTTGTATGAAAAGATGAAACAAGTCTGAAAAAGGGCCAAGTAGAAATTGTAAAAAAAAAAAAAAAGTGTAAAGATATAAATGCAAAAGATAATGCACAGATCACTCTAGATTTGTGGGCACATGAAAGCCATGCTGGATATAAAGCAAGGAAGGTGACCACATCACAAGGTGATTGAGAAAAACAAGTGACAATGGTGACTGGAAATGCCATCTCCAGCCAGGCTGCATGCAGTGTCTTCTTCAGGCCCGTGCGTTTTATCTGGCTGGAGTCACAGGCATAACTCATAGTTTAGGATTAGACGGCATATTTCTAAGGACAAAACTACAAAAAAGAAGAAAACTCAATATTTAATGATGAGAACAAGCCAGAACATCAAGAAAAACATACTTAAAACCAAGCAAATACAAAATGTAGCAAATATGGTAACAGGTTGAAACATAAAAATTTCATTTTGTATCATGTAACATTAAAGATGATGCATGGCAAAGGAAAAAAGCTCCCTAATGAATTTTTTATAGTTCTTTATTTATTAAATAATTATTTTATACAATATTCCCTGTCTACAGTTCCCCCTTCCTTAAGTCCCCTAAGATATTCCCTACCTACCCAACTCCAATTTTTCTTTCTTTCTCTGTTTACAAAGCAACACATTTAAAATATGTGAAACACAGGAAGTTATGGACTAAAAATCAGAAGGATACAAACCTCCAGTGAAGTGTTAAGGGTCATCAATGGTCCTCATACTAAAATATTTTATCAAGCATTGATGTCTGCTGCAGTCACTAACAATCCACACAGCTGTGAGCACAGCCTGGTCAGGTAACCAGACTTGGCCAAGAAAGGCATCTCTTGATGTAGTAGTGGTAAAGATTAGAAAAAGATGAACCATCCCTCTCTATCACCAGCCTTGTAGAGCCCTATCATGGCATTTTTGGGGGTACTTTTATCTCAGTCAGCAAAAGGTCTCTGCCTGCTACTCTCTGGTCCCAGCAGCAGCTCCCCTCCCTGGGCTCTCTGCCTGAGACTTTTTGCATTCCAAGTAACCCAGCAAAAGACTCTAGAGGTTTGTAACTCATCAATTAGATTTTTATCAGTAAATCCTCACTCCACCAAATGTCCACATAATAAACTCAGGTACAATTGATATAATCTGCCCACCTGGACAAGACAAATTGTCTTATAATAATCCATCCCTTATAAGATATTCATAGCTATCTGTGGCTGTTTGAAGCCACACGTAGATGGGTCATCTTCTTCCTCCATTTTGACTTCTTTTTCTCTTTTCCTATTTTTCTAGTCTTTCCAAAATTCTGTCTCTGCCTATCTTTTTTTGCTGCCCTATTGTAGGCCTTGCCTTGTCTTGTGCCTGCCCTCACCTACATATCAACCACACCTTGAGCAGTAGCTTAGTCACTTGAAAGGGCCCAGTAGTCCCTATGACAGGCCAGAGCATGTGACAAAGAAACCTACCAAGCTTTGGAGATTAGACAGCTGTCAAGTTTGTTGGAATGATCTGTACCGGCCTGACACTTGCCATTTTTAATCCCATTTACTGGAGGTACCTTTACTGGATGATCAGGATGCATTGAGCACAAAGAGCCCTTAGTCTGCACTGTGAGGGAAATAGGACAACATGCCTTCTCTGTATCTCAAAATGGACTTTTCTTTTCTAGAACCTTAAAACAAAATTTATGACTCACAAACTTGGCTACAGGAGAAGAAGGAGAGGGGAAGGCATGAAAAAGACAGAGAGAGAAAGAGAAGAGGGGGAGAAAGAGAAAAGGAGAGAAGGAAATAAAAGGAGAAGGGGTGGAGGGGAGGGGAAAGAAGCAGTCTATAGTGATCATAGTTGAAATTTTTAACTCAGCTCTGAGTAATCGACAGGATCTTCAGAAAAACATGATAGGCTTATATGAATAAGTAGCGGAGTGCACATAAATGTCAAATAAATGATTCTGTTCCATTTACTGCAGAACTAAATTCTTTTAAATAGAAGGGAACTTTAAAACATGTTTACATAAATTCTGCTTTCATCTCCAGAGGATGAAGACCCGAAAAGGCAGGTGAGCAAGCACAGCGCATGCAGATCTGGCCAATAAATACAGCGGCCCTACTGTTCCTGGGGAAGGGTGGAAGAACTGTTGCTCTGAACTACCCAAGCTCAGAGCAGTTTAGGAGGCCCGCAGCTCACTGTGGCCATGACCAGCAGGACCAGTTCCAAGGGCAGAAAGGAAATAACAAGTGGGTGTGGGGTCTGCAAAAATAGCATTTGAGCAAGTACAGGAAGTAGAGCCCTAAGAAGGAATGCATTCTGGGAGGAGGAGAGAAAGAAAGCAAATGAGTTTTTGCTTTGAGTTTCTTTTTCTTTTTTTAAGTTTTTTCTAAAAAGTATATATGTGTGACTACAGGCCTCTTCATGTGTACTGCATACATACTCTTGAAGCCCTAAAGAGGACATAAGACAGGCTAGAACTGGAGTTTCAGGAAGGGTAGAGTCTACACTCCCTACCCAGGGTTGGTGCTGAGAACCAAATTTAGCCTTCTGAAAGAGCAGTAAGGACTCTTAACTACTAAGCTGTTTCCTCAGCCCTTCTTGCTTTGACCTTTATGTAAGTAATATACTATATATTAAAAACAAGAAAACAACCTAGACCAGTGGTTCTCAATCTTCCTAATTCTGTGACACTTTCTCATGTTTCGGTGACCTCCCCCAACCATAAAACTACTTTGTTGCTACTTCATAACTGTTATTTTACTACTGATATGAATTGTAATGTAAACGTGTGATGTACAAGATGTCTGATATATGACCCTCAAGGGAGGCGTGACCCACAGGTTGAGAAACACTGACCTAGATTAATTGCTGTGGGCAAGGGCCTGATTTGAGTCTCTGTTGCTAGGATAAAACACTGACCACAAGCAACCTGGGGAGGAAAGGGTTAATTTCACCTCATAATTCTCAGGTCACATTCCAATACCAAGGGAAGTCACAGCAGGAACTCAAGGCAGGAACCTAGAGACAGGAACTGAAACACAGACCCTGGAGAAATGCTGCTTAGTGGCTTTCTTAGACAACTCAGGACCACCTTCCTTAGGCGGTGGCACTACCCACCATGAGCTGGCTATGCCCTTCCATATCTAGACCATTAATCAAAAAAATGTCCCATAGGCTTGCATATGTACCAACGTGGTAGATAGATTTCTTATTTGATTTCCCCTTTCTCAGATGACTGTAGCAGAGGCAGTGACTATTTTATTAAGAAAAAAAATAATCCTTTCGACTATGTCATTTTATGTAAGAAAAATTTTTTAAAATGAAGACAGATGTGCCAGGACTAATAATTTTAACTTCTGATTTTTTATTTGTATAAATGAAGCATATTTGGTTCTAGAGATTCTTATTTAAATTACCTGTTGCATCGTGATATCATTTTTGGTGCTACTCTGCTAATGAAACACCTTTGGATGGATTCATATTGAACAGCGAGTTTAAACAGAGAGAAATCAAAATCTTACACTTGAAGATGAACTCTAGCAAAAGTAGGCTAGGATGGAAAGAGGAGAGGCCGAGAGCAAGATAACGTCTCTAAAGGCATTTCACACTACTGTGTATATGTGTACACCTTCAAGTAGCACCATAGCCCACCCACATTACAATTAGTGCCCTACTGTTTTAGCAGGATCTGAACCTTAGTCCGCCAATGTGTTTTTTTCTCGTCACCTGGCTGTGTGATCTGCAGCATGCATCCAGCTTACACGAAGCAAGCTTTTTTTTTTTCCTTACCTGCTCCATTTCTTTCCTAGGCCAGTTGATTTCTCACTGAGGCATCCTGGTGGTCCCTGTTCCCCGGTCAGGAGTTTTATTCTTTTTTTTTTTCTTCTTTTCTTTTTTTTCTTTTTTAAAATGACTTTATTTTACAAAACAAAGATAAATGTACAGATTTTAAACATTTTTTGCTTAAAATTATACATTTTTGTCAGTACTGTTTTTTCAGATATTAAAATAATTTTTACATAAAACTATGTGAATATATATTTTTAGTCAGTACTTGATTTTTTTCAAGGGCTTGACAGTATGCATTGAAAACCTAATAGTTACAATGAGCGTAAAGTACATGCAAAACAAAACGCAACATGGAAATAGTCAAAGTCTTCTTGTTTTGTAAATTTTTTTTTTGTTTTGTTTTCTTTATTTCTTGGACTTCATACAGTCTGTGAGTTGTTTCTGGGGCAGTGCAAGCCTCTGGGGTTAGCATCCCAATATCAGTGACTGCATATTATGTCTGTTCTTTTGTGACTGGGTTATCTCACTCAGGATGATATTCTCTAGATGCAGCCATTTTCTTAAGAATTTGGTTAAGTCATTGTTTCTGGTGGCTGAGTAGTATTCCATTATGTAAATGTACCACAATTTTTGTATCCATTAATCTTCTGAAGGACATCTGGGTTATTATTTTATTGCCTGTCTTTAAGCAGACACGCTATTGAGTCCCTATGTTCAAGCCTCCTGGACCTCTGAATCGGCGGAACTGTAGGTATGTGCCACCACACCCTTGAAGCTTTTCTGCGACTCTTCTTACATGCCTCAGTGTATTTGCACATGCCCATTTTCAAACCCCCATCTCTGACATTTTTGAGACCTGCTTTCATCCATACCATAAAACTAGGAGGACCTACTTCCTGGACCTATTCACAGTGCTTTAGGCAGGATTTGTGCTTCAGCCATTACTAATATAAAATTGTAGCCAGTTCTAACATACAGAACAGTTGTGATTGAAATCTGACACACACAAACCCCACCACAGTTGGGTTTTAGTTGCCATTTAACCATCTAGGCAGCATGACTGGCATGTATGATTGACGTATAACAACCTTATGTCAGTCCCACCTCTACCACTACAGCAAAGTATCCTGGGAAACAAACCAATAACAGGCAAGACTTATTTGGGCTCAAATGTAAAGATTTCAGTCTATAATGGGTTGACCTCATTGTAATAAGTGGACAGAGAAGATCCCTAGGATTTTCAGGCCAGTCTCCCAGTCCAGCTAGTGTGGTTAGCCTCGCACCAGAAAAATGATACCTGATGTTGTCCCCTGCCCCCATTTGCATACACAAAAATGCTCATGTGCACACACTTGAAAGAAAACACACATGAACACCCACACAGAGAAATAGAACATGATCTGGTTGAATGACACCATAGGGCTTGAAGCTTCTTTAAGAATTTGGGGATTTGCCATGTTAGAAAGAATATGGTGGTCAGTGATCCCACGGGAAGACCAATGAACAGAGAAGTGGGGTAAGGGCTGGGGTAACAGAAGTCCCTTGGTGTATTGAGAACAGGCAAGCATATGGTGTAGGGCTTATGCTCATCTGGTAAATAACAAAATATAAAATGTTACAAAATTAGTTATATCACAACCAAGGAAATGAAGGAGTCTTTCAGTGTTTCTGGGATGTGTGTGACTGGCAGTGGATATAGGAAGGTGCAATCACACTGATAAAGTTAGCAGTTACTTCTCAGCCATGTCTCAGGAGCAGCATGTGAGCTCAGCCCAGAGTTCAGAAGCCACCCTTACACAGACAGCAGGGGGAACTCACTTCACACTTTTATAAAATTGCCTTTGATTATTTTCAAGGATTAGCTAAGGAGGAGCAAAGTAGAAAGAGTACCCCAGCTACAGAGACTTAACAGCCTGGTGAAAATTAGCCTTGAAAAAACACTGCACCTCTGAATTAAGAAGGAGGCTCAGGGTCCTGCTAGGGCTTAGCTGAGCTTGGCTCTGAGCCTGCTGAGGTACTTGGGACGATCTGATCAGCTTCTGCAACTGAGACATTTGTTGGGTAGAAGCAGACTTGGCTGTTGATGAGAATGCTACAGGGTCCACATACTCTTGATTCCTTTGTTTCTCACACTTTAACTTGAAGCAATCTGTTTTCTCCCAGAATGAGTCTCATCTTCACACTGATCTCCTTAGCAACGTTGATCCGGAGGAGCTGCAGCACACACCAGCAGAGGCAAGTCTGTGTGCCAGTGCCAAGGTCAAGAGGTCAACTATAGTCATCCTTGTTACTCTGCAATTATAGCGTTTATTGTTATTAGAATATATCATGTATATTTTATTATGTGTGATGTGTGTGAATGTGTTGAGTATGTGCACGTGTGTGCATGTGTGTGTATGTGAGCTTGTGTATATGTGTGTTCAGGATTCATAGATACTGTCAAGATACTTGGCAAGGCTGTGAGATTTCACACCAGCAGAGGATATGTCCCTCTTACTGAAGCCCTTGCCAGCAACTTGGCATTCTCTTCCTTCTATAGCAACTGTTTATGTTTTCCAGCTTTGTGGGTCTTCCTCAAAACTTCCTTATCTGTTCATGACTTGAACACTTTTACATAATTTTTTCCCATGAAACTGAAGACTTTGGCTGAGTCTGCCATGCTATATGTGAGTTGCCTGGGCCTGTGGGTCAGTGTGAAGTGGACCTGTGTCTGAGACAGTTCTGCAGAGATTGTACAGCTGCTCAGTCATGCTTCTTGCTTGGTGCAGAGGTCATGCATGTGCTGTCCTAGATTATTTTAACAATTTGTCTTATACCTTAGTGTGCAATATTTAAATTTTAGGTGATTGACATAAAAACACATAGATTTTTATATTAATATTTTGTTTTTTTGCAGAATTTAACTGTTAATATTCACCTTTTGTTTACAGATTTTGATATTTTGTCTCCAAAATAATGTGACTCCAAATAATGACGTCTTCTGTATTTCTCTTTAAGCCATTACTGCCCCTTTACATATGACATATGATGAAAATAGAAGGCCCCTATCTTCTTCCATAGCTGGAGTTATAGGCAATTGTGAGTAGCCCACTCTAAGTGTTAGAAACTGAACCTGGTCCTTAGCTAAAGCAGCTTATGCTATTGACTGCTAAAACCACCTCTCAACCCCTATACCTTATTTTTAATACCCCCGGATTTATTTTCAGAGTGCATTTCACTTCTGTCTTCATGAGAGGCTGAACTGTAATTTAGTCTTATGTCTCTCTTTCTGACTGCACACTAAGAGTAAGCTTGTCTTATATGATGTATTTGGAAGAGCCTCCATTTTTCCTATTCTATTTTACGGTTTATAAACATCACAAGGAAAACTCTATGGATAATTCATTGCCTCCCTCTCCTACCCTTGCTTGGTTGTTAGACGTTTTTGGCAACCTGACACACACTAGAATTACCAAAGAAGAACGAAACTCAGTTGAATTTTCTCCAACATATTTGCCTATGAACGTGTCTCTGGAATATGTCTTTTCACCCCAGATAGGGAATTAACAACAGACACAAGTCCAATTTGGTAATTCAATGAGTATAGTGCAGTCACTGGGGTGAAGAGTCCTTTATAGGAACAGGGGCCACTCCAAGGCAGTTAGCTGTGTCTCTCACTTGGGGACAGCTGTACACATGACAGCTCTGCCCCCCCCCCGACCCCCAGCAACTCTCTACTGTTTCTGTAAAGTCAGGTACTGCCTTGTGAATCTTGCAAATGTTCACAGTCTCACAATGTGACGTTTGTCTACTTCCTATTTCATGTGTCCTAGGGAAAGAATTTCCAGTGGAAGAAAATTACTCTGTGATAGAGTGATAGGCAGGAAACAGCACAGTGTGGAAGAGAAGGAGACATCTCACAGTGGTTCTGGCCTGAAAAATACAAGCTCTACTTGTTTGCCATTGATACTATATTGTGGGAATGGCAGCTCACTTCTGGCTCTTTCTCTCCCAAAGGCATGACACTAAGGGTTTGTGAACCCAGGGCAGGAGTTAGTGCACAGACCTGAACAGCACCCCTCAAAACCTAAAGATATTCCCCAAAGACAGGAAGCACTGGAGATATACTCACCTTCTATTGTATAAAGAGAAGTATCAGCTACATAGAATGTGGTGTCTCAAGTGGGATTCTGGAATCGAAACAGACTAAGAGACTCTCAATAATGTGTGATTTTAAAAATAATAGCCTATGACTACTGCCTGTTGGCATTCTGTTATAAAGTGTGATGTCATGCTGTGAGAAAACAGGTTATCACCTGTATGAGAATTTGCTGTAATGCTTTCACAACTTTCTGTGAAGGATGAGGACTCTACAATAAAATCTGAGTAACACAGTGTCCATTTTCCCTTGTCCTGACAAACATAGTCAGGAGCTCATAACTGTGTAGTTGGTTAGCCAGGCTACAGTGATTGTCTCATGACAAGCTAACCTGAAACTTTGCTATTGATCAGCAAGTCTGAATAAATTCGATGTATATGATTGAGATGACACAAAGATATATATAATATATGATACCAGAGAAGCTATAGATATACTCTGAACTCACTATCTCATTGGCTATTCTCCCTGCCCTTTGGTATGTAAGAAGTTTGATAAGACATTATCAATGATATCAATAATTGATTTGTAATGAATAAGAATGTATTAAAGCATGGGAACTGGACTGATGGCTTAGAGGTGACGTGCATGCTGTTTTTACAGAGCACCAGAGTACAGTTCCCAGCATCCTTATCAGGCAGCTTGCAACTGCATCTGACTGCAGCTGCCCTGTTCTGGCCATCTAGGCACTTCCACACAGATATGTATGCTCAGGCACAAAAATAAAGACTATGTTAGAGATGGTACACTCAGAGACTTACTGAAAACATTGAACTCTGTGTTATCATGAGACAACTGAATCATCATTTCATAGTGTGACTCTCCTTGTATAAAAAAAACTGAAAACATCTTTGAAAAGTCATCTATTGAGTCTGTGCAGATGTTAATGAATTCCAGTAGCAAATTTTACCCAGAGTGGCTCCACATCTGCTTCTTAAAATGTCATTGCAGCATGCAGGCATGTTGGTGCGTGGCTGCAATCCCAAAAGAAGGCTGAGGCAGGAGGAATTCTCTGTCTTTAAGACCACTGCTCTTTAGAAATGGACATCAGCATAAAGAAAAAGCAAAGTCCAACACCAAAATCTGTGATTTTTAAAAGTCCTAATAGAGAGAAATTTATATCCTTTTATAATAGGCCAGGACTTGTCTCCTTCCTGAATTCTCCACCTCATTGGTTTAGGACACAAAGCTTTGTCTAATGAATAACTTGGGGCTTGAGTCTTCCCCTTTCTGGCCATGGCCTCAGACAGGTAGCAGACTGCCTGCAACTCCCCAGCTCTGAGTTCTGGGCCAAGCATGGCACAACCACTAGCTAGGAGAGAGGAGGCTTGTGCTCCCTACTTACCTGTGACTCTTAGGAGTTGTAAGCTCACCTCTTCCTGCCAGTGGGCCATCAAAGCCTATTTCTCACACCTGGGCTGTATAACAAGGTCTTTTTTCAATAAATAAATGAAGTAAATAAATAAATTGCTTTTAATTAAGCATTCCTCTATAGTCCTGTAAGTAGAAACCTCACAGCATTGTCCACAGTCCGGCCACTTATTTTTTCACTGCACTTCAGAGACAACCTTTAACATTTAAGTTATAGTCGGTTTCATAATTTTAAAATATCATTTTAAGAAAAATTAAGTGACCATTTAAATTTAAAATAAGCATTCTAAATAAAAAGCATACTTTGTGTTAGATACTAAAAACAAAGATCTATATGTCATTGCTCATTCTCTGTTGCTAGGTCTTTGACTACAGTAAGGACTGTCTGAGCCTTCACACCATTTCTACCTTGGTGGTTTAAATTAATATGTGACCCAGTGAAATTCCCATGTCATAAGAATTACACAATTGATTTAACACTAGTCACTGAGAAAACCAACTCATCAGGTTCAATGTAATAATAATTTTAAAAAATTCTAGATCATCTCTTTATGAGTACGGGGTTTCCCTCCGTCTCTTGACAAATGCTTAAATGATTTACTAAATGACTGTGTGTGTATGTGTGTGTGTGCGCTCATGTGCTCGTGAATCCTCACATGTGCATAGCGTGACTGCACATATACTCATGTGCACTTTCTTCTAGAAAAACAGAATCTTAAAAAAAAGTCCCCTGAGAATCCTAGACAGGATGTTAACATGTTATGACTCCAAGCACTATAATTTGATGCTTGGGGTGAACACTCCATGCTGAGTTCTAGCCATCAATATTTCTGAAAAAGAAAATAGACCTTATAGCAGGCCAATTTACTTTTTTGGCACAGGTTATCAAATAAAAAGAATGGCTTGAGAAATCACACAGCCTGCAACAATTTACATCAGAAATAGAAATAACCCAGGCTCAAAAATAACATGCAGACACATCAATCAATCAAACAAGGTACTACTGGAAAAAGACTTAAACATCTTAGTCACAACACAGAGGCCTATTTTCAGGGTGGGCACCACAGACAAGTATTCCGTGTAGCTGCCACCAGA
The DNA here is from genome assembly GCF_963924665.1 of Micromys minutus. Taxonomy (NCBI): domain Eukaryota; kingdom Metazoa; phylum Chordata; class Mammalia; order Rodentia; family Muridae; genus Micromys; species Micromys minutus. Next base: position 60,425,624 of record NC_137981.1, on the reverse strand, counting down.
CCCCACAGCTGGCTGTGCACCTGTGGGAGAAAGGATGGTGATGAGCCAAGCAGACAGTCCAGATCTCCAGCTTCAGATGATAGTCCTCCACAGAGCCTCGGCATGCAAGTCACAGGACACCACCACCCATGAGCACATAGTTCAAAGCTCACATCTGAAGGCCTTGTAAACAAACCAGTGCATTCCATGGCCACTGGTGGGACACAGGGAAGCAATTATGAAGTAAAGAGCTTAAGATCGAAAGCTAACCGAGTTTATATGAGAGCCTGTCACCTCTGTGTTTTCCTCAGAAGATACTCCTTGCTTCCTGCTAAGACTGGAATGTCCACCTGTGCTCTGAGGGGACAGTAGTTTAACACACTCAGTTTCCTCAGCTTGGAGCACTGTTGACAGGCCATTTGGAGGTATAACTCAGCAGTAAAGTGCCTGCTTAGCAAGAGTAAAGCCCTGGATTTGATCCTCAGCAATGAATTACAAATATACATACAAACACACATACATGCATACATATATGTATGTATATGTATATATGCTCTCATCAATATATCATCATATAGGTGCACCCAAACGAGGATGGAAGGCTTCATGTCAGTTGATCCACTGCATCTTTTTAGATCTCAAAGCTAGAGAGCAGTCAAATCTCTCTCCAGTACAGCAAAAATGATCCTTTCTAGAGCACGTGGATTCTTACATCACATACCCCACAAGGCACTATGATAAAAAGTAGTAACATGGCTGAGCACACAGTTCATACCTATGGTCCATGCAGTTCAGGTAGGATAAGGATGGATGAGAAGCCAGAGCTCCCTCTCGTTCTCTGCAAGAGTGTGATACTGACATGGGCCTAGCCATGAGCTCCACAGTTGAAGAATCTGTAGGGACCTTTCTCCACAGCCATCCTAAGGTGATGGTGAACACATTTCAGTGTAAGCCACAGACCTCTGCAGAGTATTGACCTGAGTATTACTGCATGTGTACATGTACATACGTTCACATTTCAGATACATAGATATACTGTGTGCATATACATACACAAATCATATTTTTGTTCTCTCAGCTGAAAGTGTCCAGAGGCAATACCATCTGAGCAGTGCCTGGGTCCTAACACTGCTCTGCAATGACCTCAGTCTATCCTCCAGTATCTGGTGAGTCTGAGGCTGAGAGAGGAAAATGGTGATGAGGAAACTTGTGATGTCAGCAAGGAGGGACATGCTTAAAGGAAGCAAATCAAGAAACCCACCTGTCACTTATGGGCCTCTGACCAAAAGGAGCACAGGAACCAATGTAAACAGCTCTGATGAGCAAACCAGTGTGTGGGGGGGTCATAACCCTAAACCTACGATCTATATTGATGTACCTAGTGTTATAAAAACAATGATTGGATTAACAGTGAGAGGGACAGATCTATTTATTACAAGGAACATTTCCCAGCTTTATTTAAACCCTCTGCCATCCAGGAAGCCTAGGGTTCCTCACTGCATGGGGTGGACAGGAATATGAGCACTTTTTGTATCATCATGGGAATTTTTGTGGTAGGTCCTTAATTATATTAATAGGGCATTTCTTTTTAAAGAAAGGAGTTTGTAGTTGTCTTTCTGGGACTTCTCTCTACCCTCCCTCAGTAGGCTGGAAAGGGCAGAGGAGGAGAGGGGAGGGAGGGAGGGAAGGCAGAGGAGGCAGAGGAGGCAGAGGAATCAGGGGAGGCAGGGGAGGCAGGGGAGGCAGGCAAAAGTGAAATCTCTTCCCACTTTGTCCTTTAGTAACAAGGGGACAACTGCCATGTGTACCCAGGCACTGATGTCCGAAGGGCACTTTATCCCTAGAGGGAGCATCTGGTTTGAATGTACAGAGCAGGGAAGGGAGGATGCCCATGGGGCAGGAGGCAGAGGAGGAACCCCGCCAGGAGCCAGGCCTCAGCTCCTTGACAGACCTGGCTAAATTACTGTCCATGCAGAAGGAAATAGAACAGAGGGTTACTCAAAAGTGAGGCATGTTTTTAAATCATCTTTGGCTACTAGTAAGTATACAGAGATGTCCCAGGGATGGTCATAAAAATACAGCAGAAGAGAAGACATATCATCTTTAGTTCACAAACAATGACCATGTGGTAAATTTCAAGTTGTTCCTGTCAAGTGCTAACACCATCGTCTGCAGAAGCTGTGGCAACCGGAGGCTAAATAAACCTGGATGTGGAATCTCTCTGAGTCAGGGTCTCAGCCCACTAAGCCACTCCAGAAGCCAACCAAGGTCAAGGAGCAGCTGTTGGGGATGAATCACCAGTTCCATCCTTACTGCTGTAGCTCCTGCCCGCTCGACATGCAGGGCTTTTTCTTGGTGTTTGCTTCCTGGCATCAGGCTTCTTCTGCTTGCACCCCAGGCCTGATCCCTTTCGGAGCTCAATCTATACATACCAGTACTTGTGTGCTTATTTGCATGTATGTATATGTGTTTGCATGGATGTTTGTGTGTTTATGATTGTGCTGCAGTAGTAGAAAAGGTAAGACAGTTGCATAGAGACCGGCCACCCCACCTCCAATTGTATTTTCTGAATACATATCAGGGTCTTTCTCTGCACAACAGATTCTGAAGGGTCCTCAGTGTCCACTCTACTGTCCCTTGCCTGGTCCTAGCTTTTGGCTGTACCTTTCTCTATGGGGGAAATATCCTCTCCAGGTTCAGAATGCCCACTGATGTGCTCAGACCACATTTGTCTTCTGTGAGCAATCCTAGCCAGTGTATCCTGACACACTCCAACCCCCACCCCAGTACACCCCTTCTAGTGTGGCTGCCCTGTAAGAATCTCTCACCTTCTCACTTCCACACACACTTGACAGACAGTCTGGCCCTCACAGCTTTCCAGTTGTACCCAGTGCTTCTGCTGGAATCTCATATTCTGTTTTTTCTCACCCCACCCACTATCCCATTCAAGGTTAGCATATAGGACACAATTAAGCTTTTAATGATTAAACATCATCATACTTGATGCAAACTCTGGCCTAAAGTTCTGCTTGAGGATTTGCATATGCTTGTCTTTCTGCCAGGTCCCTCACATGTGGCTCTTCTGGATACCCCATAGAGCCCAGGCATCGCCCTCAGGACTCCAAGCCTAAGAATGACACTTAATTGAACATTTCTTTTTTTAAGTTCTTTCATTTTATTTTTTTAACTAGATACTCTGTATTTACATTTGAGATGTTATCCCTTTACCCCACCCTGCTCCCATCCCCCCTCCAGTTGCCTTCACAAAGGTGCATTCCCTTATGATCCCCCTCTCCACTCCATTGCCTTGTCATTCCCCTACATCTAAGCTTGTCTTGCATGTGCTGCTACTTTACCTGTTTATATCTGTCCCCCTTAGCTAAACCATGTCCTCTATGTGACAGGGCCCATATTTATTATGCCATTAAGCCATGCTGTAGCAGGATCTGTGAGGCCACCTTTAAGTAAGTGCTGGGGGCCACAGGGCCCCAAAAGTATCTCCTGCAGGAAGACCTAATTGAGGATTTCCTGAGAGACCAAGGATTGCTGGTGCAGACAATGCCAGCCAATCAGGAACTGCTGTTTAGGAGAGCTGCTTTCTTGGGAAAGACACAGTGGGGACACAGAGGGTATTAAAGGAGCTTGCAACAGTATTCATATGAGCTTGCTGCGGTAGTCCAGGGCACAAGCAAAACCATGCCTGGCATCTAGCTAGCTTGTTTGGCTGAATCCTAATACATGTTTGTCATAAAATTCACGGGGTCTAGGTGAATGGATACATATGTGTTACTTACAAAAAAGATAGCAAGAAATAGCAATGATGGGTAACAAGTTCATAGCCACCCTCTAGATTACATTGCGAATACCTAGCAGAGAAAATAGAGAAGTAAACAAACTAATAAGTATAAATACTGTCAAGGAAGAGCCAGGAACCAAGTTTTTGTTTGTTACATCAACTATATGTTTGCCTATTTTAAAAAATCCCAAGGAATTTGGACAAAATTTTATGGAAATGTTAGAATTCAGCAGCAGCCAACAAGGTGACAAAAGGAACCAAATCAGTTGGCCTGTTACACAGTCAACAAACAGTCCAAACAGATGCTTCAAAAGATTCATGCTCCAAACTGACAAAAGTTAAGATTTTCAGGTACAAATGTAAAGAAAAATTGTACAATCCATGTGGAGAAAAGTCATAACCAGGCTAAAGTAAAAATAAATCATTACTGGAGAAAACACCCACATATATGATAGAAAATATTTTTAGCATGTCAGTTCTCTATAAGGCAGCATTCATTTTATCTATAGGGCAATATATTCTCAGGGAGAGAATTTTAAGCAATGACAAGACATTAAAATGTACATATAAAGTAGATAGTTTTTGAATAAAAATTCTGGAAAGGGACATTCAGGTGGGGAAGGATATACATATTAACTGGGGAAGCTTATATGCATGTATGTATGTATGTATGTATGTATGTATGTATGTATTAATATAGACTGTTTATTTTGCATTATGTGGAATTGATCAGGTTAGTGGTACTGTATCAATATACTGATAAATTTACTTCATAATAAAAATGATTCATTTTAGATAATTGCTTCAGTATCAGTCCACTGTCACTTGGCCTGTCACTGTAGGCTTTCTCAGAACAGCATACCATGATAGGGACCATACAGCAGAGGGGACATGCTTACCTGATGGCAACCCAGAAGCAGAGAGAGTGAACGAAGAAAACTAGGACCAGTGTCCAGAGTCCTCGATAGGGAATGATCACAATGACTTAGATCCTTCCACTAGACCCCATCCACTACGCTCAACCCTCAAAAGGGTCAGCTAACTCTCCAACAAGAATCACAGGCTACACCTCAAGGTCTCAGCATATAAGCCCTGGGGGATGTTGAAAATCCAGACTGCTGCAGAGTAGCATTAAAAATCTTACCAGCATGCTGTCTGAGAAAATAGGCTGAGACATTTAAAGGAATTAACTAGAAGAACACTTGGTATTTTGTCTCTCCAACAGAATTCTATCTCTGAGGAAGTAGAGAGCATAATGTAAGAGTGTGCAATGATTTAGTCACCCTCAGACACTGCATTCTCTTCCCAGGTATTAACCACTACTACCAGGTAATATGGCTCTTCATGTGGTCCTGCTGAGCATCACCAAGCTTGCACAAATGACAGCAAACACATTCAACACTTGTGTGCTGTGTTTTCTTTATTACGTGACACTGCATCTGAGAGACCAACTCCTGTCCAAATAGTTCACTAATATGCAAAGCATCCCACTGAGTGGATAGTTCAGTGGCCACACGCTCATTTCTTCTGAATGTACCTGTGCACTGGTACTTATATGTACTCTTTGTGAACAGCATTGCTGTAAGCAGAGTCCTAGGCATATAGCAAGACATCCTGCCTTAAAGAACATTGGAATTATTACTTAGATGTTAAGTATTTATCAAAAGAGGTTCATGGTTTAAAGGCTTGCCCCACAGCTGGTACTGTTATCATGATGGCATGTGTCAGGGTCCAGATGCTCTGCAGCTCTTTTCTAGACACAATCCCTGGCCAAAATATGGCCATGAGACTGCAGAAAGCTAAAGCCGCGAAATAATGAGGAAGGAGGAATATTCTATGGGGAAAACAAGATCACAGCTAAAACTAGACTATCAGAAGAATGAGTAACCAACCAATATCTGATTTAACTTAAGGCCCACTGCAGGAGATGGAACCCACATCCATCTGCTTGGGTGAACAAAAACTTGAGATTAAATAGCCCAGGGACCTTTTTTGAAAACCAAATACTACTGTTCTGAAAACAAACAAACAAACAAACAAACAACAAAGACAAAGCAGTAAAATGACTCCTAAGGACATTCTGCTATACTCATAGATCAGCCATCATCAGAGAAGCTTCTTCCTGTAGCAGATGGGAACAGATACAGAGATCCACAGTCAGACCAGCTATGGTGATGTTAGCATTTGGGCCCAGTATGTATGAGGTCACTTATGAAAATAAAACTGTTTCTTTCAAAGAGCATAAGTCCATAACTGGAACAAGGAAAACGTTTTCAAAATTGGGTAAATATAATATTCTACCACCATTATTCAATAAGTTACTTTGCAGAAGCGTTTTACAATAGTAGAAGAATAAATTATGGAATGCTAGATTTTATAAGTATTGCCAGCAAATGAGAATGACCCTGAGAGTTAGTACCCCTTAGTTCACAGAACAGAATAAGATGGAACCCTACTGTCACTAAATTATTGCAACTTTTTATATTATCTCTCCAATCTGATTCATTAACTCGTTATTATTTATTATAAACATTAAATTTATTATATATTTATTATAAAATACTCTTTGGGAATAAAAGAATCTAGCAATGACAGTGGTTCATCTTCCTGTTGGAATTTCCATAAACAGCTCTTGTACTCTTTTCTTGGATGTGGACTTGCACATATGTGTTCCCATTAATGTTTGCTGCCTACCCTGATGCCATGAAACAAAGGATATTGCCATGGGTAAAGATGATATTGTTGAAAATAGAGGGTGGAGAAAGTAGGCAGGGTAGGGTCTGTATGTAACTGACCACTGAAGCTATCACCACTAAAGCCATTCCGCCTTGCACTTTGTATCCTAAAGAAGCAAAACCAAAGCAGCTGAGTTTGTGAAAACCAATTAAGTTTTAGGTGTGTGTGTGTGTGTGTGTGTGTGTGTGTGTGTGTGTGTAGAAAGCTATGAGCTAAGCATGCCACTGCAGTTGGCTTAGGAGAGAGTACGGAGCTGGTGGAATGGTTTCTTTTCATTTAAATTAAGCAATTAAGCATTAATCTTTTAATGTGGACCATCTGAAGATGCTCTAAGTTGTTGGAAATGTGGTGGAAAGGGAAGATGAATAGCCTGGAATTGCTCCCCAGCTTCCATTCATTCTTCTCATTAGGAGCTATGGTCTTGAACTAGGCACAGGTCTCACCCCCATCCCTGGAGTCATTGTTTTCCCAACCCTCAGCAGGAAGGCAAAACATTTCTCTTCTCAGTGCACATCGTGTAATCTGATGGTTGCAAGCCTAGAACAGACAACCTGGGCCTCCCTGTGCTTCTCACAGCATGGGCCGCTATACCAGTTAGAAGTTCAAATACCTGCTACAAGTGACCTGTAGGTAAAGACCTGAGAAGAGGCCGTTGGATGTGATCTAATGCCACAGAGGCAGGAGTCAAAGGTGAGTGCTGGGTGTTGAGGTAACTGAAATTCTTACCAGCAGTTAAATGAAGTCAAGAGGTGATGGTTACAACTTAATAGTCACACCTGTTGGATCAAATCTGTGATTTTAAAGAAATGGAGGTGAGTGCCAATCAAAAAGTGCCAACATGATGAATAATAATGGGCAACGTGGGGCATGGAGTGTGGGGTACAGGAGTGAGAGCCTTCTTGATTTCAGTTTTAAACACCCAGAGTTGTTTGCTTACTATGAGCACTCAGTGTGCCAGTAGAAGTATATACATTCACACTCCACACATCACACATGCTGATACACCAGAGACAGTTCTGGCTGTGTGCTGAGTGATGCCAAATGATTTTCCAAACATGGAGAGAGTCTCCTCAAACAATTCACAGATGTGCTTCGATATAGAATATGGTGGACTTCTATCCAGATCCAAGAACATTTCTACTGTAATCCAAGTTGCTTTAGGGTGTCCCTTCTCAAATAGTCTTAGGTCAGTATCCCCCATCTGCCTCTCTCTTTATCTCCTCATACTTGGACACATGAGCTTGATTTTAGCAATTTTTCGTGGGTTTTTCTCTTTAAAAGTCATGGATTCGGACTTCAGGGCACAAAACAGAGACCGGCCCATCTGCTACCCAGACCGGCAGCTCATAAAGGTTGAAAAACTGGTGAGTAGGAGATCTAGGCAGTCAGGGAGCAGAGAGATCTCTGCGGAGTGCACATGGAAAGTGCACCCCCCCCCACGCCCTGCCCTGCCTGATCCAGGGAGCAGGAACAGAACTTTGGAACTTCTCTTTTCACCCAGCGGCAACTTCAGGGCCCAGAACAGAGCCTGGCCCATCTGCCACCTGGACCAGTGGAGATCAAGGGACACAGACCAGATACAAGGGAAAGGCAAGAACATATCACTGACAACAACATGGCAAGAGGAAAGGGAAAGAGTATATCCCAAGGAAAACAAGACAACCTGGAAACACCTGAACCCAGCTCTCCCATAACAGCAAACATTGGAATGACAAACACTCCAGAAAAAGAAGACACAGACCTGAAATCAATCCTCAAGATGCTGATAGAGATACTTAAACAAGAACGGGAGGAAAAGCAAAACGATTCAGAAGCTTTTAAAGAGGAAACAAGAAAAGCACTCAAAGAACTCAAAGAACTAGAGGAAAACAGAACCAAAGAGATGAAGGAATGGAAGAGGGAATTTAAAACGGAAATTGACACAATAAAGAAAACACTAAAAGAGATAACCCTAGAGGTAGAACACCAAAAAAAGAAATCAGGAGTCACAGAAGCAAGCATTTCCAATAGATTACAAGAGATCGAAGAGAGAATCTCGGGGGCAGAAGACAACATTGTAAACATAGACAAAACAGCCAGAGAAGATGCAAAAAACAAAAAGCTCCTAACCCAAAATGTCCAGGAAATCCAGGAAACAATGAGAAGACCAAACCTAAGGATAATAGGAATAGAAGAGGGAGAAGAGTATCAACTAAGAGGCACAGTAAATATCTTCAACAAAATCGTAGAAGAAAACTTCCCTACCCTCAAGAATGAGATGACCACGAGCATAAAAGAAGCCTTCAGAACTCGAAATAGGTTTGACCAGAAAAGAAATACCTCCCGACACATAATAGTCAAAACACCAAGTGCCCAAAGCAAAGAAAGAATACTAAAAGCAGTAAGGGAAAAAGGTCAGGTAACATATAACGGCAGGCCAAACAGACTCACTCCCGATTTCTCAACAGAGACTATGAAAGCTAGAAGAGCCTGGACAGACATCATGCACACCCTAAGAGAGCACAAGTGCCAGCCCAAGATGCTATACCCAGCAAAACTATCAATCACCATAGATGGAGAGATGAAGATATTTCAAGACAAATCAAAATTTACACAATATCTGACCACAAACCCAGCACTACAACGAATTATTGGTGGAAAACCCAATACAATGAGGGAAAATACAGCCTAGTAAAAACAAGAAAACTCCTAAACAAGAAAACTAAAAGAAGAAAAAGACACAGACACAACTCAACCTACAAAAGCAATAATGGCAGGAAACAGAAACAACTATTCCTTGATATCTATTAACATAAATGGACTCAACTCCCCAATAAAGAGACATAGGCTATCAGACTGGATACATAAACAAAATCCAGCCTTTTGCTGCATACAGGAAACTCATCTCAGAGACAAAGACAGACACTATCTCAGAGTAAAAGGGTGGGAAAAAAACTTCCAAGCAAACAGCCCCAAGAAGCAAGCTGGAGTGGCTATTCTAATATCAAATAAAGTAAATTTCCAACCAAAAGTTATCAAAAAAGATAAGGAAGGACACTTTTTACTCATTACCAGGGAAATCTGTCAGGAGAAACTCTCAATTCTTAACATATATGCTCCAAATAAAAAAGCACCCACATTCATAAAAGAAACCCTACTAAAGCACAAAAAATACATTTCACCCCACACAATAATAGTGGGAGACTTTAATACCCCACTCTCACCAATAGACAGATCAGGAAAACAGAAACTGAACAAGGACACTGCAAAACTAGCAGAGACTTTGAACCAACTAGAATTAATAGATATATACAGAACATAATATCCTAAAGTAAAAGAATACACCTTCTTCTCAGCACCCCATGGCACCATCTCAAAAATTGACCACATAATTGGACACAGAACGAGCCTCAATTGATACAAGAAGACTGAAATACTCCCATGCATCTTCTCAGATCACCATGGTCTATGGATGCTCTTTAACAACAACAAAGACAACAAAAAGCCGACATACACATGGAAACTAAACAACCCTCTGTTAAACGATAGCAGGGTCAAAGAAAAAATAAAAAAAGAAATTAAGGATTTTCTAGAATTCAACGAAAACGAAAACACAACATACCCAAACCTATGGGATGCAATGAAAGCAGTACTGGGAGGAAAACTCATAGCCCTAAGTGCTTCAAAAAAGAAACTGGAGAGAGCTTACATCAGCAACCTGACAGCACAGCTAAAAGCCCTAGGACAAAAGGAAGCAGATATACCCAAGAAGGGTAGACGGCAAGAAATAATCAAAATTAGGGCAGAAATAGACCAAATAGAAACAAAAAGAACCATTAAAAAAATCAACAAAACCAAGAGTTGGTTCTTTGAGAAAATCAACAAGATTGATAAACCCTTAGCCAGACTAACTAGAGGGCAAAGAGAGAGTATCCAAATTAACAAAATCAGAAAGGAAAGTGGAGACATAACAACTGAAACTGAGAAAATTCAAGAAATCATCAGATCCTACTACAAAAACTTATACTCCACAAAATTGGAAAATCTAGAGGAAATGGATGAATTCCTAGACAGATACAAGATCCTAAAGTTAAACCAGGACCAAGTAAATCATCTAAATAACCCTATAACACCTAAAGAAATAGAAGTCTCAAAAGCCTCCCAACCAAAAAAACCCAGGTCCAGACAGGTTCAGTGCAGAATTTTATGAGACATTTATTGCGGACATAACTCCAATACTCTCCAAACTATTCCAAAAGATAGAATCAGATGGAATACTACCTAACTCATTTTTTGAGGCTACAATAACCCTCGTTCCTAAACCACACAAAGACCCTACAAGGAAAGAGAACTTCAGACCAATCTCACTTATGAACATTGATGCAAAAATACTCAACAAAATCCTTGCAAACCGAATCCAAGAACACATCAAAACGATCATTCATCATGACCAAGTAGGCTTCATCCCTGGGATGCAGGGATGGTTTAATATAAGGAAATCCATCAATGTAATCCACCATATAAACAAACTCAAAGAACAAAATCACATGGTCATCTCACTTGATGCTGAGAAAGCATTTGACAAAATCCAACACCCCTTCATGTTAAAAGTCCTGGAAAGAACAGGAATCCAAGGTCCATACTTAAACATAATAAAAGCAATATACAGCAAACCAACAGCCAACATCAAACTTAACAGTGGGAAACTTGAAGCAATCCCACTGAAATCAGGGACTCGACAAGGCTGCCCACTCTCCCCCTATCTATTCAACATAGCACTGGAAGTCCTGGTTGGAGCAATTAGACAGCAAAAGAAGATCAAGGGGATACAAATCGGAAAGGAAGAGATAAAAACATCACTCTTTGCCAATGACATGATAGTGTACTTAAGTGACCCCAAAAAATCCACCAGAGAACTCCTACAGCTGATAAACAAGTTCAGCAAAGTGGCTGGATACAAAATCAACTCAAACAAATCAGTAGCCTTCCTATACTCAAAGGACAAACATGTGGAGAAAGAAATTAGGGAAAAGGTACCCTTCACAATTGTCACAAAAACTATGAAATACCTTGGTGTGACTCTAACTAAGCAAGTGAAGGACCTGTATGACAAGAACTTCAAACCTCTAAAGAAGGAAATTGAGGAGGATCTCAGAAAATGGAAAGATCTCCCATGCTCATGGATTGGAAAGATCAACATTTTAAAAATGGCCATCCTACCAAAAGCAATCTACAGATTCAGTGCATTCCCCATCAAAATTCCAACCCAGTTCTTCATGGAATTGGAAAGATCAATGTGCAATTTCATATGGAATAACAAAAGACCTAGAATAGGGAAATCCATCCTCAACAACAAGAAAACATCTGTGGGAATCACTATCCCTGACCTCAAGCTATATTACAAGGCAATTGTGCTGAAAACTGCATGGTACTGGTACAGAAATAGGCATGTGGATCAATGGAATAGAATAGAAGATCCAGAAATGAGCCCTCATGTATATGGTCACCTGATTTTTGACAAAGGAGCCATAAACATTCAATGGAAAAGGGACAGCCTATTCAACAAATGGTGCTGGTCCAACTGGCACTCAGCATGCAAAAGAATGAAAATAGACCCTTTCTTATCTCCTTGTACAAAGCTCAAGTGTAAGTGGATCAAAAATCTCCACATTAAACCAGATACACTGAAAACTATTAGATGAGAAAGTAAGGAAAACCTTAGAACACATAGGCACAGGAGAAAATTTTCTGAACAAAACACCAATGGCTCAAGCTCTAAGGTCAAAGATTAACAAATGGGACTTAATGAGATTGCAAAGTTTCTGTAAGGCTAAGGACATTGTCAAGAAAACAAAAAGGCAGCCAACAGAATGGGAAAATATCTTTACCAACTCCACATCAGATAGAGGCCTAATATCTAAGGTATACAAAGAACTCAAAAAGCTAGACACCAGAGAATCAAATAACCCTATTAAAAAATGGGGTACAGAGCTAAACAAAACGTTCTCAGTTGAGGAATATCAAATGGCTGAGAAATATCTGAGGAAGTGCTCGACATCCTTAGCCATCAGGGAAATGCAAATCAAAACAACCCTGAGATTCCACCTCACACCAGTCAGATTGGCCAAGATCCAAAACTCAGATGACAACAGATGCTGGCGAGATTGCGGAGAAAGAGGAACGCTTCTCCACTGTTGGTGGGGTTGCAAACTAATACAACCACTCTGGAAATCAGTCTGGCGATACCTCAGAAAATTGGATATAGTACTACCTGAAGACCCAGCTATTCCACTTCTGGGCATATACCCCAGAGACACTTTAATACACAACAAAGATATATGCACCACAATGTTCATAGCAGCTCTATTTATAATAGCCAGAATCTGGAAAGAACCCAGATGTCCTTCAGAAGATGAATGGATACAAAAATTGTGGTACATTTACACAATGGAATACTACTCAGCCACCAGAAACAATGACTTAACCAAATTCTTAAGAAAATGGCTGCATCTAGAGAATATCATCCTGAGTGAGATAACCCAGTCACAAAAGAACAGACATAATATGCAGTCACTGATAGTGGGATGCTAAACCCAGATGCTCGCACTGCCCCAGAAACAACTCACAGACTATATGAAGTCCAAGAAATAAAGAAAACAAAACAAAACAAACAAAAAAAAGTCATGGATTCTTTCAAAATATCAGAATATGAGTCTTTCTGTTATATAAAAATCTTAAAGTTATATGTATTTTATTTGATTTTTTTCCTTGTGATCTGGCATTTTACTCCTAAAGAAGGTCTATGTTTAACTAAAAAGCCTTTTGTCAGAAACATGAAGTTGGCTCTGTGGGTTAAGGTACTTCCTGCTAACCCAGAGGACCTGTGTCTAATCCTCCAAACACACATGGTAGAAGGAGAGAACCAACTCGTACAAGTTTTCTACACCCATAAAATACACACACACACACACACACACACACACACACACACACACCTGTGTGTATATGAGTATATAAATACAGAAAATTAATTCATCAATTAACTTTAAAATCTCACGCCTTTAGTCAATACCAACACTAGACCAGGGGAAGATGACTCTCTGTCTACTGGTAGGAAGTGTTCTGTTCTAAGTATGTGGTGCTTTTCTCAAGGAGTATTAATATTGAAAGCCTCAAAAAAAAAAAAAAAAAGAAATAAAGAAAAAGGAAAATGATTTTTTTAACTCCACAGAGCCTCTCACTCACCCTCCAGAACATTGTGTCTTTAAAACCATCTCCCATAAGCATGTCTCTTTTGCATTGAATGAGTCACAAATCAGGCCCTTCCTACTCTCAGAATAGCAGATTTCCTTGCACTAGCCAGACTGAAGGTACACATGAATGCAATAACATGTTTTCTGCACCCAGCTCTCTTCAGGGTGGAGGGTCTGTGGTCCTGGAAGTTGCAGAACAATTATGCCTCCTTCATTGGGCTTGGAATGCCAGCCCCACCCAGCAGCAGCCTTCCTCACCTTGGGGAGGCTCCAGGACTGGGGACTTGGCGGCTTTGCACATGCAAGCAGTCAACTTAGAAGAGTGGCTTTTGGCTTAGCTTCAGTGAGAGAGAGGTCTTTGTTGTGCTCAGAGGGAAACTGGCAATGTCCTTTCATAGGTGTTAGGGTTTTAAGGGAAGGAGACAGTGGCATTAAATTTACAACAGTTACTTTGCAAAATCTTCAGATCCATAGTCATGGCCCTATGAGTGACACAAGATGATTTTTGGACAAAAAGTGGATCAATTTCACAAGGCTCTCTAATGTTGGCTTATTTACCTACAATATGAGCTGGTTTCACTTTTAAGGCATTATAGCAGGTCTAACCCTGGATGGGTCATTTTCAGACCATTGGTACCTTAGATATTCTCTGGAATTTAGAGAATCTTTCTTGGTGAGCTCTGTCTAATACACACACACACACACACACACACACACACACACACACACACACACACACTCATTTTCAGCTCTGGGAAATGCATCTTGATACATCTTAGTAAGGAAATATTAGATATCATTTTGGGGGTGGTTTGGCAAAAGAAAACAGGGATTTATAAAGGGAGATATTAACTACATTATTATATTCTGATGTTTGATCCACAGACATTCAAATTACTCTTAGAAATTCCCATCAGTCTTCTGAAGACCCCACCCCACACCCACTCCACCCCACCCCACACCCACCATGGAATTTGGTATTTCTGTCTGCAGCTGAATTTTCAGTTACTTTGCCTCTCACATCTGCCTCCAGCTAGGGCTACGCCTAACACATTGCTGCCACATTTCAAAACAGAACTGCCTGTGCCTGAAGACATAGGCATCATGAGCTCCCTGCACACCATAGATAGATGTGATACAGTGGTACCAGCTCAGACCAGAAACCATACCAGGCAGTGCACAGACCTCAGGCATCTCTCCCATAGACTCATCTACCAGCTATTCCACACTGACAAACTGCCCGCAGTCATCAACACAGCCCTTAGTGGTGTGCTTTGATGACTCCTAATAACTTTCATACATTTTAAACACTAGATAATAAACAGAGGGACAAGACCAAGGCCATTCCTTTTTATCTTGGAGTTTTTATAAATGGTGACAAGACCTTGATCATGCATGTCACTTCCTGTATGACATTTGGAACGATGATGTTCTCCAGTGTGGATGTCAACAGTTAGTTCCCCTATACCTAAGGACAATATTTTCTAAGACTGTCATAACCTATACAGAGTTTATATATTGTCTATTCTCTGCCCATCTGACTTTCTCAATTTAACCTTTCCAGTCTTCTGGGGACACAAAAACCAAATGTCAATGATTCTAAGAATGATTAGTGCAGCAAACATATAAAGCTCATGGTCTTTCTACCAGTTTTTGGACTCCGTTATCTTGTTCCTTTCCCTTCCTAGAAGTCACTGTTTCCATTTGATTTTGCAGACTATCTCCTTTCTGGCTAGCTGCTGGGTCAGAGGGCTGTAACATGCTTTGTAATACCACAGAGGTGCTTAAGAGCCACAGTAGTAAGAGCTGAGAACAGAGAAATCCCAGTTCCTGGCCCTCAGCCAGCCAGCTATATTGAGAATCTGCATGAATGATTCACAAAACAACATTCACAATGGGTCTGGCAAGCTGGCTCGATGAGTTAAGACACTTTCTGGAGAGGACACACATGGTGAATAAAAAGAGTGCCCTTGAACTGTCCTTTGACTTAAATATGCATGTATACATACATACATAAATACATACATGTATTTAAACATACACACATATATACAATATTATATATGATATATATGATATATTATATGTATATTATACATGTTAAAAGGAATTGATATTCTAAAACAAGTTCATGTGGATTTAAAATGCAGTTCTCCAGGGGTGAGAGTACCACATAATTAGATTACATGTGGGAAAACAGGTGTGTTGATTCCATGTAGAATAAGTTATTGAGCTGAGCTCCTCCACAGGCAGATCTACTGTTTCCAGGTAGAATTTTCATGGACATACTACCACCCAAATACTGTGGCCTAGCAACTGGTTAGAGAGCAGTACTAGTAGTCTTAAAAGTTTAAGTTGACTAGTCTTTGGCAATTTTGTTGAATGACTTTCCCTTAATATTAAACCCCTAGAATCTCAAGGAAAATTTAATCCATATGTTTCTGATTCGATTACTCTTAACTCATTAAGTGCTTTAAAAAGCTATTTGAAATTTGAGAAGTTGTTCTTTATGGGTTTTAGCAAGCCTTTGTTCTCCAAATTAGGAAGGAGAGTTCTGCCAAGACTTAATGGTATTTGAACCTCTGTCTGCTTAAGAGGATTTTACACTCAACAAAGCATCCGCCATCCTGTCACAGTCAACGCCTCTCGAACTCTCACTGTATCGACCTTGTACCCCTCCTTATGCATGCTTTGTGACATTGGAGATTCTCCGTTCCTCACATGGCAATGACCTTTTGTGCCAAAACCATTCCTATTAAAACCGGTATCACCAGGGAGTTGAAGACAAATTCAAGCTATGACTTCCTTCTGCAAACAATGTATCAAATGCAAAGCCAATGGTCTGAAAACTACATGTTATGATTCCTTGATTCTTTTCTCTCACATTATCCCCTTCTATGTCCTCTTTATCTCTCCTCTTAGAATGAAACAGAATGTCACTCTATAGCTCAGGCTGGCCTGGAACTCAATACCATTTTGCCTCTACTTCACTAGCACAGCTGTGACACCATACTTGTACACTGTTCTTTTTCTAGTTGTTTCTTATATAGGTCAGAATACAAGAATAGTTCAATTTTAACTCTCAATATCTAGCATCCAAGATTTGAAGGAGGGACACAATCATTCTATACATCGAGGAACTAGTGGTATTCGGTATTGTCATTCACAGGATTTCTTAGCACAGGCACTTAAAAATGAATATGTGGAGAAAGCAAAGACATGCTTGAGATTATAAACGCCATCTGTCTTGTAAATGATACAGATTTGTCTGTAGTAATAGCAGATCTGGAGACACAAAGATGACAGTGGCCCCTGACATTAAGGTAAGACATTAGGATACAGTGTTGTTCAAACACTGGATACATGGTCTTTGTAACTAAAGAGTGGACAAGTCTGGTAGTAGCTGTTCTTTCTAGAAAGTGAAGTATGTCACAACTCATATAAAGAAAGAAAACAATCTTTAAGACACATTAAAGCTACAGGTTGGAATCCTGGGAGAAAGGGATGCAATTTGAACAAGAGTAACAGTTTACCTCAGTGGTAAGAGACAGAATAGTCCTCTGGGACCCAAGGTTTCAAACAGCTTATAAGAAACAGAAATAGTAACATGAACACTGGCATTCACTTTTATCTTTGGATCACATAAATATTTCCAGCATCAACATCAGCATCCTATGAGAAAGAAGATAATACAATGCAGAGCTGGCGTATGTGGTATCTTTCTTTGGCCTTCTATGGACAAATGCTCTCCTCAGACATCTAGTAACACTATTCAACCATGGTCTTTAGGAAAGTGCTTGTAGCTAGAATTGTCATTGGGGAACAAAAGAACTCAACCTCAGTCATTGGGCTACTAAGATCACCGAGCTAAGCTTTGTGCATATGGTCCCCTAGTTGCCTTTGTTTTCATATCAGGGCATGACATGTGGTGAGACACAAAGGTCAAGGACCGTTGTTGAATAAAGATCATAACTGTTTGCACCTCATAATCAATCTACTTAGAAACGTCTGTTCAAATACAACTTCCTAGGAAATAAATGAACGTTAATAAACTGGAGAGATGAAGAACACTGTGTGAGAGTTCTGTGGAACCTCCAAGTCCATGAAATAAACTGATAGCTAGGAAGTTTTTGGGTCCCTCTGTGTTTATGTCATAAGTGAAGGGTTTCCACAAGATGCAGCAGCTGGTAAGTTCTGCCTGTGAGATTCTGTGACCTAGAAAAACATAGTTTTGAAGGTCTTTTAAGTTGATACAAACATATTCAAGAAATGAATTTACAATAGCAAGAATTATAAGAGAGAAAGATATTCAGCATGTATAGTCAATTCTAGCAATACTTTAACTGACATACACTGTAAATGTATCCTTTTTCCATATTTCTAGAAATCTAGGCCCTCCTTTCTGTCTCAGCCTGAGGAATTACACTTTGATTGTTGGAGACTCTTAAGGCAAAGAGTCTGGGGAGTCTTTGGACTTGGGTCTTTATGGCAAATGCCAAAGAGAGAATTCTTTTTCATCACATGAGGACAGAACAAACCTATAAACTAGAAAGTGCGACCTTCCCACACTCCAAACTGCTTCAGTCTTGAACTGTCAGCCTCCAAAACCATAAGAAAGAAGTTTGGTTACCAAGTGGGTTCCTCTTCTTAATTTGCTATAGTGTCCAGAGTCAACAGGGACAGCCCATAATATAGCCTGGAAGCCACCTGAGGCTGAGTGCAGGTTCTCTCTCAACTTGGGATAGAGAATAACACATGAAGGACTCTCGTCTGCTAAAGAAACAGAAGTAGGAACTTCCAGAAACAAGCAGTCATATTAATGTCTTTAAAACAGTATCCAATTTCCTACAGATTATCTGGTTGCTAAAACACTGCATTTTGTTATTTTTTTTCTTTCATCTTCTCCAAGGTCAGTAGTGTGTGAAGTATGTTCGGTGTGTGTAGCATTGGGAAAGTGAGTCTTTGAGGAGCAGACACAGATGGCTCCCTGGTTTAGTGACCTTCTTCCCATTGTGTTTTTTCATTTTTCTCCTATTTTGTGGTTTCCACCATTTTATGATGGATGCAAGTTGGATTCTATGGGGACCAGAGTTTCTTGGTGATTAAGGTCATTTATGAGGAGTAAATGAAACACAACTCCACTAAAATGGTGAAGTTAGGTTGCCTCAAAGTCATGGTGGCAAAGTCATTCTTCTCAACTCTAGGCACTGACAAGGGCTTTAACTCACTTTGGAATAAAAATCTACAACAGCAATAGTTTGATATTTGGGTGTACAGGCTCTGTGGCTCATATCTAAGCTTCTTGAGACCAAAAGTGCTTAAGATTTTAGGGCTTGGAATATTTGCTGATATCCAATGGCATGTGTTAGGTGTATGACTAAAATTCTACATACAATACATGTGTTTCATAGACACCTTATGCACATAAAATAAAGGTAATTTCATGTAATATTGTGCCTTTTAATAGTCATGTGTTCCATGAGATCATATAAAGATCTGGCTAAATTGGTCAATTATCTGACAGTTTTGTTTGTGTGGTAAGCTCTCTGCTTGATCTGACTTAAAACTGAGAAGTTTAGATGTTAGGTCTTGTGGGGTTTTTTTATACCTTGTATCTCTCTGTTATTTAAGAGACATAACCTTCTGAGTGTGGTGCCCATTCTGAGTCAGGGGACAGCTTTGGGCTTCCTTGAATCAGCTTGAGCAATTGCTGTTTGCCAACAGAGCCCATAGAGTAGGTCCAGCAGTTCCTATAAACAGGTACATTTTACAGAAGGTATTTCCTTTTCCATTTCCCAGCCTAATGTGGCCTTTAAGAATGAGTCATTATCTCATCTTGACTAAATTATTATTCTTAAGAGGGAGAGGCATTGGTGAATGATCCTAGAGAGAATACTGGACACAAGTCAAGAAAGGGTCATGCACTGGCCAAGGACACAGCAGTCCCAGAGGTGTGGCTGTCTGGGGCATTCCTGGGCACAGGAGTTTGGTTGCCTCCCTTTTTCAGTTCCAATGCTGCTTTCCACTTGATGCATTGTCTTACTTTCATTAAACCATTTATGTGTACTACTCAGGAGCCAACTTGTCTTCTTATTAATGGAAAAATATGAAGTGGAAGCCAGGAAATATCCAACTGTTTATCCACTCTCTTTCTTCACCCAAGTCAACTTCTCTACCACTGCCCACATAGACATAACAGAAATTCATATAGCAATGCACATTGAAATTTCATCCTTTTCTTAACTATTGTATGGCTGTAGTCTTCTCATTTACTAAAGGACTTTCTTCCCCCATACTTTCTATGTCAGAACCTTTAAGATTATGCAGAATGGAGAACCACTAATCAAAAAGGGGGAGGGACTGGTTCATTCAAGCCATGAGAATTGAGTACAGAAACAGCAATCAAACAACCCTATGGACTACTTTAGTTTTTCTGTTACTTTGAAGAGCACCATGCTTAAAAGTTCATTTCTTCATTTTGGGGGGCCAAGGCAGGAGCTAATGACAGGAACTGATGTAAAGGTCACAGAGAAGTACTGCATACTGGCTTGTTTATCATGGATCACTTAGCTTGCTTTCTTATACAACCAAGGACCACCTGCCCAGGGATGACACTGCCCACCATGAGCTGGGCCCTTCCATAGCAATCATTAATCAAGAAAATGTACCTAACCTTACCTATAGGCCAATAAGAAGAAGGACATTTTCTCAGTTGAGGCTCCCTCTTCCTAGATGACTCAAGTTGATTTAAAAAAAAAAAAAAAGGCAAAGGCACCACCACCAACAAAAGAATTAGCTAACCGACCCTATGATCTTGTGTAAAAAGGATCATTATTCTCATTCACACTTACACAATATGCATACCTTTCATTCTAGGCCTCTAGGACATCTTTAAGAGAACACAAGTTTTAGGAAAACAGTTTTAAAGGCTAATTTAAATATACCTGAGTTCTGAACCAAAAACTCAATGTTTGATGTTTAAGCAGCTTAGCATTGAATAAACTTCATAGAAGTTTCACTTATTTAAAAAAGAGAATTAGACCTACATGTAATTTATCTTAATGGATACAAAAGCAGTGAATGCAAAGGCCTCCATGGGTAAGGCCTAAGGATACAACTCAGAGGAAAGGGCATATGGAGGGGTGAAACAGGATCCTATGGAGAAGGAGTGGTTCTTAGAGCTAATGTATGATAGTTGGAGTCTCACAAGTGGTCTTCAGTCTAAACACTAGCTCTTAGCTGAGGTATGCTATTTACTTCTTAAAAGAACCAAGAAATGTGAGTTAATCTAATATGCCACCATTTTAATGTTTTAACTATCTTTTGAAATTCTGTAATTGTCTCCTATTCTCAGGGGATTACTATATTCTACTTTAAGTCTTAGCCACATAGAAAATATGACATTTTAATTTTTTCCAACTATTATTTTTAAGTTCCTCATTTGGAACCCATTGTTTTCCTTCATTTTCTTTCTCTCTACCCTCTCTTTGTGTTGGAAACTTTAAGCTTACACAAAACATAGGGCCTCAAATTAGGGGACACTTTTTCATTGACTGCTTAGAAGCCAAGTTCCAAATTCACTTGGATATTCATAGGACAAAATCTTTGGAATCTTGCTTCTTATTTCAAAATTGGATTTTTTATTGGTCTTTTGGAGTGAAGTCTCCCACCCAAGTAAAGAGGAGCTGAGGCCTGGAGAGGTGAGTTGAATTTTTGTCCACAGGAGGTTTTGCTGTGAGAGAAAGAACATTCACCAAGTGGATGGTCTATTTAGTAAGCTCTTGAATCTTTGATTTAGCCTAGAAAGGCATTATTGCCTATACTTTTAATAGACCCTCCTACCTAAAACTCATTTTACTTGAAACCTCTTGGGAAAAGAAAGAAGCCAACAGCCCCATGTTTGGGCTAAGAGTCTTCCAAATGAAGCTGCCATTGCTGCTAGCTAAGGAAAATGTCTCTGTGATTGGTGACCCTCTTAACCTGGAATACTCCCAGAAAGAGAAATAAAAGAATCTTGTTTAAGTAACCTCTATCTCTAGATGGCTTGAAATACTTTGACAGATCTATATTTTTATTTGAAGAAAAAGAAGAAAAATAATTCAATCAGAAAAGCCCATCTGTTACTAATCGATACTCTTGCTAGAGAATTAAGATGGTCTCTCTCTCCCCTGAAATCTACTGATAATTTTTAAGTCCTATGCCCTTCATTGATATCAGATGCACTTACTCAGCATCAGGCCTTGGAATTACATAAATAATAAAGTCCTCAAGGCTGATGGCATGAGAGCGGTGGAATGTGTAACAATATAATCAGGAGAGAAATCTACATTTAACATAAAGCATGCCAACACTGGGAAGTAAGATGGATTGCAAATCTCTTTGTTCTCTGAAGCCAGACTGTTCCAGGGTGAGGGCTTTTCCAGGTGTTAAATCTTTTGCTCTTTTATCTGGGGTGATGTCTTATTTTCTTTGTTTATAGCTTTGGAAGTTATTATAACAAGACACATGAAAGAGATGTGTGAGCAAGCACCAAAGGCTAAGTCAGCGCTCACCACCCAAGGCATGCTCAAATGGAGCCAAGACATTTCTAACCTGACTGTCTCTTAATCTTTTCCAGTGAGCTTAGGATGACTTCCCTTCTTGCCAAGTCTGTCGCAGTGATATGGGTGAATTTTTTTTTTTATTGCTGAGATTAGCTGAAGTCTAGCAACTCTAAGACTGCACCTCAGCCCAATGTTCATCAGCTTTAATCACCAAACAGTACTGGAGTTCCAGAGTACCTCAGAGATGTGATTATATTTCACAACCACAGCACTGAAGTCCATGAACTGACCTAAGCCCGAAAAAATTCAAAATACAAGAGAATCCGAATCAGAGCCATGCCCCTTGTTTTATGCAAAACTGCCAGCGGTATTATTATTCACAGGTCCCCAAAGTCAAAACAGAGCAGAGGAGTTAAGCCTAGCAGGGTGGCTGGAATGCTTGTGTGCACCTGACCACCTGTCCTTGGCCTGTCCCTAAATGGAAAGAGTTTTATTAGAACCTCATTATTGAAACCTTATTTACTGCTGGCATTTTGCTTGCATATTATCAAGGAATGCCATTGGATTTGCCTGTCTGTTACCAAAGATGAATTTACAGATGTCTTTTGGCCTATTCAGGAAGTCATCTGGCAGAAATTTCAGAGGGATGCCAAAAACCTTTGATATCTGTGTTTGAACAGCAAAGAAAAATGATGATGTTTGCTCTGTGACTCCCAGAAGGCTCAGTATTAAAGGGAAATGATAATTTTAAGCAAAAGACAATGGTGGCGCTGTCCCCTATCCCACTGAAGGCAGAAACACAGATCTGTGTCTCTGAAACCCTGAAGGCTACTCCAGCCAGGAAGCAGCAAAGGCTCAAGATCTTACCTCTCCCTCCATTGTTCCAAATCCAATCTCCAAGTCTCCTTCTCAGGTCTGCAGCAATCCACCTGCTGCAGGCTCCGCTTCCTCTCTCTCCTTTTCTCCAATGGTTCATACAGATTTTCATCTCCAAACTTCTTTTTTTTATTGAACAACTTTATTTTAAAAAACAAAAACCAAAGATAAATGTACAAATTCTAAGCATCTTTGCATAAAAGTCTACAAATACATTTTTGTCAGTGCTTGGCTTTTTTTAAAAAGGTTTGATAGTGTGAATTAAGATCTTACTAGTTACAATGAGCATAAAGTACATGTAAAACAGGATGTAACCCGGAATTAGTCAAAGTTTTCTTAGTATGTAAGGATTAAGAATAATGGTTTTTTCTTTTCTTTTCCTTTCTTTTTTTTTTCTTTCTTTTTTCTTTCTTGAAGTTGACACAGTCTGTGAGTTGTTTCTGGGGTGTTCAGAGCTTTCTGGGGTTCATATCCCATTATCAGTGACTGCATATTATGTCTATTCTTTTGTGACTGGGTTATCTCACTCAGGATGATATTCTCTAGATGCAGCCATTTTCTTAAGAATTTCATAAAGTCATTGTTTCTGATCGCTGAGTAGTACTCCATTGTGTAAATGTACCACAATTTTTGTATCCATTCATCTACTAAAGGACATCTGGGTTCTTTCCAGCTTCTGGCTATTATAAATAAAGCTGCAATGAACATTGTGGTGCATGTGTCTTTGTTGTATATTAAAGCGTCTCTGGGGTATATGCCCAGAAGTGGAATAACTGGGTCTTCAGGTAGTACTGCGTCCAATTTTCTGAGGAATCGCCAGACTGATTTCCAGAGTGGTTGTCCCAGTTTACAACCCCACCAAAAGTGGAGAAGTGTTCCTCTTTCTCCACAACCTCGCCAGCATCTGCTGTCATCTGAATTTTTGATCTTGGCCAATCTGACTGGTGTGAGGTGGAATCTCAGGGTTGTTTTGATTTGCATTTCCCTGATGGCTAATAATGTCAAGCACTTCCTTAGATGTTTCTCAGCCATTCGATATTCCTCAACTGAGAACGTTTTGTTTAGCTCTGTACCCCATTTTTTAATAGGGTTATTTGATTCTCTGGTGTCTAGCTTCTTGAGTTCTTTGTATACCTTGGATATTATGCCTCTATCTGATGTGGGGTTGGTAAAGATCTTTTCCCATTCTGTTGGCTGCCTTTTTGTTTTCTTGACAATGTCCTTAGCCTTACAGAAACTTTGCAATCTCATTAAGTCCCATTTGTTAATCTTTGACCTTAGAGCTTGAGCCATTGGTGTTTTGTTCAGAAAATTTTCTCCTGTGCCTATGTGTTCTAAGGTTTTCCTTACTTTCTCATCTAATAGTTTTCAGTGTATCTGGTTTAATGTGGAGATCTTTGATCCACTTACACTTGAGCTTTGTACAAGGAGATAAGAAAGGGTCTATTTTCATTCTTTTGCATGCTGAGTGCCAGTTGGACCAGCACCATTTGTTGAATAGGCTGTCCTTTTTCCATTGAATGTTTATGGCTCCTTTGTCAAAAATCAGGTGACCATATACATGAGGGCTCATTTCTGGATCTTATCCAAACTTCTTTTGACCTCTTTATTGATCTATCATCTTCCCAAGTCCTATGGGCATCCCTTGGGAATCTTTGAACCACTTCAGCTATGAAGCAAGCAGGCTAACTGCAGATCTTCACCTCTCTCTACATTCCTCCAAGTCTGATCACACACTCTCACCCCCAGTTCTCTACCACAACTTCTTCTGTGGTCTTTCCTCACTCTCTGATCCCATGCTTAGGGCAGAAGCAGATCCCAATGGAGCACCCTACTTTCCTCACTCCTGTGCTTTACTTGCTTCTTCACTCTAATCCACCTCCCAGCCTTACATAAAAATATTGGTGAGATCTCATAATAGTCATTAAACAGCATACCTGAAAGCTTGAGAATTCACACCAAAAAAAAAAAAAAAATGGGTAGATGACAAGAAATAATCAAACTCGGGACTGAATCAATGAAATAGAAATGAACAAGTAGAAAAAAAGGAATACAAAGAATCAATGGAACAAAGAGTTGGTTCTTTGAAAACCTAACACCATTGATAACTCTTTAACCAAGTTAACTCAAAGGTTGAGAGATGATTTTCAAATTAACAAAGCTAGAAATGAAAGGGGAGACATTTCAACAGATATCAAGGAAATCCAGAGGCTCAAAAGGACATCCCTTAAATACAGTACTCCACCAAATTGGAAAATCAATAGTAAATAGATAATTATCTTGATATACTTAACAAATTTAAATTAAGATTAGATAGACAACTTAAACAAACACATAACCCCTAGTGAGATGAAAACACTTCTTAAAAATCTACTAACTTAGAAAAGCTCAGGGACAAGAGGGCTGGCCCTACTGCCTGGGATATGGGGACTCTTACTGAGTCCCATTCTTAGTGCTCAAATACCCCAACCCAAAGTTGAAGAAACCACCTTGGGTGCACATGCCGTCGGCTATGTCAGTATATGCCCTGGTGGTAGTATCTTACTTCCTCATTACCAGAGAAGTAATCTATGATGTTATCCTTGAACCTCCAACTGTTAGCTCAGTAATGGATGAACATGGGGCAACAGAGACCAGTGGCTTTCTCAGCTTACAGAGTAAATGGCCGTTGTATTATGGAAGAACTTGCATCTAGCTTTCTGTTTAGAATGGGATGTTTAGGTTTCATCATCCTGGACTGAGCCAATGCACCAAATATATACCAAAACTCAATAGGTTTCTCCTTTTTCCCCCATTGGCTTTGTCTGTGTTCTACTGAGTTTCTTCATGGCTAGAGTATTCATGAGAATGACATTGCTGAGTTATCTGATGGGCTAATACCTTTTGAGAAGAAATCAGTGGATCCTTGATTTGCTCCTGTTAATAAAGTTTTGAAGGCTGAGCCACTCCCTTGTGCAATGTGGAAAAGAATAAAGAGTAAATATTTCATTGAGTGACACCCTAGAAAGCACAGCAAAGCTAGGACTGGAAGTCATGGCATCAGAGACAAGTTCATTACAGTATTTTTCCTGATGGCCTATCCCAATGTATCAGCTATGTTAAATGGCTTATGTTAAATTTCTTAGTTTTTTTTTAATTTTTAAAGAAAATATACTCCTTCTAAAAATTTTGTATTGAACAAAATGATTATTTTTTTTTACAAACTTGTCATTAGTTTTTGGACATGATATATTTGATTTTCAGAAATTAATGCAAATTGAGAAGTACATCATGAGAGCTGAGACATTTGGACAACTGGCCAGTGCTGTGTTGCTTTGCCTTTAAATAGTGTGTGGTACTCTGCCATTTCAGATGCATATGGGAGACTTGTTTCCTGGACAATGTGATGAATAAAAGGAGCAGAAATAAATTATTTTTCTAATTAAAAAGAAAAAAAAAGGAAAAAAAGAAAAGCTCAAGGACAGATATTTCATCACAGATTTCCACAAAACTTTCATAGAAAAGTTAATGCCAATACTCCTCTATTTAATTATTCCACTAAATAAAAGCAGAAATAACATTACTCAACTTGTTATATTAGCTCACAGATACTCTAATATCCACATAATTACCCAATACAGAAAAAAAGAATTACAGACAAATTCTCTTTATGAACATAGATGCAAAATTCCTCAATAAAATACTTGCAAACTAAATCCAAGAATATGTCAAAAGATCATCCACCATGATCAAGTAGGCTTCATCTTAGAGATTCAGTGATGCTTAACATATATAATCTATCATATAAATCAACTAAATGACAAAACCCACATAAGCATCAAGCTTATTAGATGCAGAAAGGGCCTATGAAAAAGCCCAACTTTTTAAGATAAAAGTCCTGGAGAGATTAGGAATACAAAGTATACACTCACCTAAACATAATAAAGGCAGTTACAGTAAGTCCATAACCAACATCAACTTAAATGAAGGGAAACTCAAAGCAATTCTACTAAAATCAGGTATAAGACAGGGTTGCCCATTCTCCAAATTTAGTCAATATAGTACTTGAATTCTTAGCTAAAACAATAAAACAACCAAAGGAGAGCAATAGGATATAGGTTGAAAAGGAAGACATCAAAGCCTTCTTATACAAATGACAGACTAGAAAAAAAAATCCAGGAAACAAAACCCTTTACAATAACCACAAATAATACAAAATACATGATAAAATTTTAAGATGTTGAAGAATATATCAGAGGATAGAAAGATTATCCATGCTCATCAGATATGTAGACTTATTATAGTAAAAATGGCCATTCTGTCAAAACCAATCTACAGATTCTAACACAATTCTTCACAGACCTTCAAAGGACATTTTCACCTTTATATGAAAACATGAAAAATCCAAGACATGTATTATAAATATATGTCAGAAATACACACTGGGAAAAAAGGCAACATCTTTAAGAAATGGTGCTGGTCAAACTGGATGGTTGCACATAGAATACAAATAGATCCATACTCATCATCACCCTACACAAAACCCAATTACAAATGGATCAAAAACCTTAACATAAAACCAGATGCACTAAACTTGATTGAAGAGAAAGAGGGAATGGCCTTAAATGCATTGGCGAGTCTTTCAGAACAGAACACCATTAGCACAGGCACAAGATCAACAATTAGTAAATGGGACCTCATGAAACTGAGAAGCTTCTGCACGGCAAAGGACACCATCATCCAGAAAAAGAAGCAGCCTACAGAATGGGAAAAGGTTTGTTGTTGTTGTTGTTGTTGTTTTGGTTTGGTTTGGTTTGTTTGTTTTACCAATTCCACATCTGCTAGAGGGCTAATATTAAAAATATATAAAGAATAAAAAAAAAACCTTGATATCAAGAAAATAAATAATACAATTTAAAATTAGGTATGGATCTAAACAGAGAATTCTAAAAGGAAGAACACAAATGGCTGAGAAACACTTAAAGAAATGTTAAACACCCTTACGTCCATCAGGGAAATGAGGAAATGCAAACAAATTGTCTTGGAATTTAGTCTCACACCCATCAAAATGGCTAACAACACAAGTGTGCAGTGGGTATGGAGAAAGGGGAACACTCATCCTTACTGGTTGGAGTGCAAACTTGTACATCCACTATAGAAATCATTGTGGCGGTTCCTTGGGAAGATGGGGATAGATCTACTTCAAGATCCAGCTATGCCATTCTTGGGCATATACCCAAAAGATGCTTCATCACACCACAAGGAAACTTGCTCAATCAGGTTCATTGCTGCTCTCTTCAGAATAGCCAGAAATTGGAAACAACCTAGATATCTTAAAATAGAAGAATAGATAAAGAAAATGTGTTTATTTACACAGTGGAGTATTATTTAGCCATTCTGAATGAGGTAACTCAGAATCAAAAAGACAGCACTTATATGTTGATATTAGCTATTAAATCAACAATAACCAAGTGACAATTCATAGACCCACAGAAGTTAGATACAGAGTAAAGGACATTATAAGGGGTACATTTGAAAGCATTGCAGTCATTTGCACTGTCAAGGTCTTTTGGTCCCGACATAGAAGTCAGGAAGAAGTACAGAGGCTAAAATATAGACGGAGACCACAGTGCAAGGGAGATGGCAGAAACATCCTCAGAATGTGGAGGCAGACACCATCTGATTTATCTTAATTATTATGTGACACTCTGTGGTGGTTTGAATAGAAATGGCCCCCATAGACTCATGCATTTGAATGCTTGGTCACCAGGAAAAAGATACTATTAAGGGGTATGGCCTTGTTGGAGAAAGTGTGTCACTGTGGAAGCAGGCTTAGAGGTTTCAGAAGCCTCAGCTAGGCCCAAAGTCTCACAATCTCTTCCTTCTGACTGAAGATCCAGATGTGGACCTTACAGCTACCTCTCTAACACCATGTCTGCCTGTGTGCTCCCATGCTTCCTGCCATGATGATAATTGTCTAAACATCTGAAAAATGCACACCAATCCCAATTAAATGTTTTCTTTCATAAGAGTTGCCATGGTCATGGTGTTGCTTCACAGCAATGGAACACTAAGGCATCCTCTACCATTCTCCTAGCTAGAATATATGAGTGAGAGCGCATGAGAATTTTACTCACCTCATTGATCCCCTCAGCCGCCATAGAGAATTCTGATGTTATCAATATCTAGACTATTCAATCAGTATTACTTTCTGAGAGTGACTGGAAATTTTCTGCTGGCTTATCCGAACTCCTCTCACCCTCTTATGTCTGCCCATCTCCAAATAACCAGCTATCTTTGTCTGTCTTTTAAAGAGGTCTCTAAAACTTTGCTTTGCTTTAGCAGATGGAAGGTGTTGAGTATGTCAGTTTATAACTGTCTTGAATGATTCGTAAAAAGAGCAGAAACAAATGACAGTGTGGGTGGGGGCAGGGCAGAGCTTTCTGAACAGAAGAGAAGGGGAGAGAAAAGGCAATTTATTTTGTTTGTTTGTTTGTTTGTTTTTGCCATATGTAGTCGTGACAGCTTTCAGAAGCAGGAAAACCAGGCTGTTTTTAATAGAAGAGAAAACCAAGTTGCAGAAAAACAGGCTTCATGATAAAATACTTCCTCTTTCTGATATATTGAACTAGTGACAGCCCAAGGCTTGAGACACATGTTGAACAAGGATGGTTTTTACTCATTGAAAACAAGAACCGCAGTGACAAGAACAATACACGCATGCTCCTGCTTCTTGTTTCATCATCTGCTTACTGATGAAAAGACAAAGAATGAATTAAAGATGTCAGGCAATTGGTGTGCTGTACATGGTTCACACAGGGACAGAGGTTAAAATGACAGTCACTCAAGGCCAAGCTCGGTATCATTTCCCTACCACAGTATGTGATTACCAATCTATGTCGCTCTAATTAACTTCCATAGCTTCTCAACAGAACACAATGGTTTTAGTGTCCACTGAATAGTTTTGTCCTGTGCATCTCCCTAGTCTTCGGAGGCTGTCCCTGCATCCTATGTTCCCCTAAAGTTGTGCAAGCTTTGGTTATCGCTATTGTATCTGTAATTTATCTGTAGTAGTTTAGCAAATAGCTCGACATAACATCTCAAAACTAGAATCAATTATTTAAGATGATTCGTTCTCTGCAGGGTTTAGCTAGGAAGCCAGCTCTGCTGGTCCTCCTGCTGTGACTCTTATGGAGTCCTGAAAGGTCGGCTGGCCAGAATGAACACAGATGATTTTACTCAGAGACCACAATGACCCAATTCCAGTACAAATTGCCCCTCCATCACAATAGCATAGGTATTATACACAAAATCAGCTAGACTCCAAGAAGGCAAACCACAGTGCTCAAGGGCCCATCCAGCCCACAGGAGGAGGCACTACTCTGTTCATCGTAGGCAAGAGCAATTCATAGTAAGTAGAATAATGTAGTTCTAGAATTTCATACACTACTCCCCCAAAGACTGCAAGCATAAATATTCCATGTGGTAAGGGGGCTTTTTAGATTAACAGTTTAAGGGTGGCACAGTGATACAGAAATCTAATCCAAATTAGTTAGGCAGGCCTGATGTAGCCCCAAGAGGGAGAAACCAGGCAAATGAGAGTCAGAAGAAGGGAACACAATGGCCAAAGCAGGTGGACACCAGGTAGCTGTGAGCCAGGTGAGTAAACAGACTCTGACAGTTAGAAATCACTTAAGGACTTCTCCCCTAGAGCACCAGGAAGGATGGCTGCTCTGCAAACCTCTTGATCCTTTTCCTGGGATGCCAATTTTGGATTTCTGGTTTAAAAAACTACAAAATGATATGTTTGTGTTAGTTTAAGCTGCTAAGCTTGTGGTCATGGGATACAGTAGCAATAGAGTGAAGATACAAACCACTCATCCAAAGGAAGAGTCAGCCTGAAAGGGGAATCATCAAAGGCCTGAGAGTCACACCGCTCTTAACATTATAGTCCATGCAGAGAAGGCATGCATGCTCAACGACAGCACAGCATCCATGGGCAGGCACATTTCCAGGGAGAGAGTGCTGCAACCTTTTAAAATCGCGTGTTAATAATAAGTGACAAGAACAAGCTGTACAGGAGGGCACTGAGAAGTGTGTGTTTGATATTAAAAAAGCAGAAGCAAGCTGCTGGGTGTATAGCCGAGGCATAGCATACAATCAGGAAAAAGAACAAATATGTAAATAAAAAGGCAGGCCACAGGATATTAGGTAAAATAAAAATTCCAATTTGGGGAGGAGTTATATAAGTAAAACACTCTTTTAAAAGATTTGTTTTTTAATTTGTGTGGGCGTACCTGCATTAGTTTATGTAGGGCACATGATTTGGGTGACTGTGGTGGCCAGGAGAGGGCATTGAATCCCGTGGTTGTGAGCCATCTTTCATGGGTATTGGGAACCACATCTGGGTTCTCTGTAAGATTAGTAACTATTTATCCACAAAACAATCTCTCCAGCCCATCAACATCCCAAGGTATTTAAATGGCACACAGGTGCATAGATTCATATACACACATATAGTCCACATGTGTGTTGACATTTAACCTCAAATAAGAACTGGACTTATGCATCACAAAGTACTGATTATAGATTTCTTGTGATGCTTTTGACTTTTTATCCCCATATATGCTCAAATACCCCGCAGTTATAAGAAACTGCATTTTGCTACCAAAGCAACATAACAGGATGACAAGGAATACTTTTTTTTTTTTTTTTTTTTTTTTTGAGAGAACAAAACCAGGTAATAATATGAGCGTGGGTTGGTACAATGCAACTATTGTTAGTGTACCTTGTGCTTACTGCACCTTTCTAAGTAGGGGGTAGAAAGAGTCCTTGCCTTTGAAGAAGAAGCAACAGACCTGGCCTTAGAGGAGGTCTGTTCTATTCAAGGAAGCAAAGGCTCAGTCATGAGGCAAAGACCTGGTGTCTGCTTAGAAGGTAGCTATGGCGACCACACAGAAGGGGACCAGTGTCATAGCCTGCCTGAAGACAGTGGAGGACATCAGGCTGGCTAGAAGCTGGAGACATTCAGTTTTAGAGGAGGCAGTGTTTCTTTTGTTTTAACTTTGTGTGGGCTCTGGCTGTTTAACACAGACTGGCTTCAAATTTGCAATCTTCTTGACTCAGCCTTCCCGGTGCTTGGAGAAGTTGCCAGACTATGCCACCATCTCAGTCCTGCTTCTGAACAGCGTGAGAGCAGAAGAGGGCAACTTTGAGTTCCTTCAGAAATCAGGCTGGGCTTTGTTATTTTAATGGTTCCAGATTTCCTACTTGTGTGGCAATACTCTGACCTGGTCCCAACACAGCCAGGCTATGTACAATTTGGGCACCTTGCCAGTACTGGAAAGCAATCCAGTTATAATAAACCAAATTTAATTTTTATAAAAATGAAAACACATTTAAGCTCGGCCAAGCTCGGTGCCCAGAAGATAGCCCAGCTGCCCCCCTTCCTTCCTCTGTGTTTTTTACAAGGCCAACTCCTACCACACAGATGCAACCAGACTCAGTTTCTCTTTGTGTAACAACTAGAGATGTGTAAGCAGCTTGAAATTGAGAGGTACAAATGAACTCTAGACTCCAAAGGGAGAAAAGGCCCCTCCAGGAATTTCTGATAAGAGTCCAACTCTAAGATCTATGGTTTAAGACAAAGAGGAAAAATATAAAACCAATGTGCTAGAATAGAATGGAGTAGAAAACATATGCCCTTCTTCACATGGACCACCTACCAGATGTCCTTTAGGCACCCTCTGACACAGCCAACTCTGTCCTGAGTCAAAGGAAGCATTACAAGCTTCATCAGCCCCCGATGTAATAGGGACAATGGTGATGTGTCTGTTGGCAATGTGGGTGTCAGGCCCATCCATCAGTGGTGCTTTAGCGATGCTATGGACTGTCACTAAGGCTGCCTTGGAATTCTAGCCAGTAGAGGAAAGGGCAGTAGAGTTTAGTGCTCACCTGCCCCCACCCTCAGTGCAGACAACAGGGCTTTCTGTGAAAAGGAGACGTAAGCCTTCTCCTGTCTCATCTTTGTCCTCTGTGAAGCAGGAGATGGATAGGGAGAACTTCACTGAGATGGTGGAGATTGTTAGTGTTAACTAAATACTCAATTCTTATTTCAATTTGTTTTTGTTTTATTTGGGGGTTCAATCAGCCAGAGTCCCCTTGGTAGAACACAGAACGAGACAAAAACAGGACCTGCCACAGGGAATTCACAGTTTCTGTCCATATTCCTCTTAGGGAAACTACAAATTTGGAGAGGGCTCATGACTCAGGAGACATAATTGAACTTGGGGCCCTTAGCCTCTTACCTATCTCACCACAGACTCAGAATTCTTTTTCCCATGCCTGTGATCTGGCTTTGTTATTACAGCAAAAAAGATGCTTATGTTCAAATTGTTTAGCAACTTTTGTAGCAGTAGTTTGAAACTTTAGAAGGTGAGGGAAGGCTGTCCTGAGGAAAGCAGTGTAGATAAGTAGAGCTTTGCCTTAGAATATTCGGAGCAGGTTTGGTTTAAGACACTAGCGTCTTACACTTCGACCTGTACTCAGTGGTACAAGTTATTTTAACCATAGACTTCTACAGTGATAACAATTTTGCTTTTTGATCTTTGGGGGGGGGTTGTTTTAGTTTCTGCGTCCTCCATGAGATCTTCAGCCATCCTGGAGTACAAATAGGGCCCCTACTCTGACTGTGCCATGATCCCAGAGAGTCTGGAATCTGCTTGCCCCCCTACCAATCCCATCCACAGACAGCTATAATAGCTTCTTTCCAGACGCACACTGTAAAAATATACACAGGAAAACCACATCGCCCATTGTCCCATTTTAGCTTTTGCTCAAGGGAAAGTGGTGTTTTCAAATCATTTCAAGGAAAAGCATCAATTTCAAGGTCAGATAAAATACTTTCTTCTGGGTTCTCTGGTATCTCATTGCCTGTTCCCATGGAACCCTTTTTGTAAGGCTTTGAGTGGCTTTCAATTTCTTTGCTGATAGGAGGGTTCTGTGAGTATTTGTACTCAGATCATCAAGGACTGAAAAAACCCACCTAAGGCTTCTAGCTGTGCTGCCAGGCCATGTTGGTGGGGTACATAGCTGACAGAAATCATGGAGCCTATGCAATCTCCATGCCTGGTTGCCATGATACATCATGAGGATGTGGATGTCCTTGACACATCTTCATTAGATATTGATTCTGAAAAGCATGGGCACATCTGTAGACAAAAATGAGGATTAGACGAAACACTTTCAATAACCATATGTTTTATTACCATTGTCAACATATGTCCCATGTTGGGAAATTGAAAGTCATAGAAAGAAATTTAAATTGGATCATAATCCCACTAATAGGTAACCTTATCAGCCATCGGTGTTTGTCTTTCCATCATCCACACTGGTAATGGATATGGCAGTGGTATAGCAATCCCCAGCATGTGTGGGGCTGATTTAAATAAATCACTACAACAGCCACAATGACTGTCAGTAAGTGGGAAGATGACCATTTATGCATATGTGTCCTCTTTGGCTAACATGGGGCCATCACTTTTAAAAAAGATTATGTCCAAGAAAAATTAATATTAGAACAATATTCTAGCCATGAATCTTAAAAAAAGAAATCCTCCCAATAAACTCATCAAATACTAACTCACATTTTAAATTGTATTTACAATTGCATTTCTTGTATCTTTTTATAGTTTTAAATTTTGTGTATATGTCTGGGTATGTGCACTTGAATGCAGGTCTTGTGGGGGTCCTGTGCAAAGATGTCACATTACATATGCACTGTTCCTTGTGAGATCACATGTGTCTGCTGACTTCTCACACTGGCCCTTGCCGAGACTCCTAAAGGACCTGACACTTGTGTTTCTGCTGACTTACTTGGTGTTTCAGCATTCCTATCTATTCTGTTTCTTTAAAATCTCAAGTACACTGTCGAGTTAAATACTCTCCAGTGTTTACTGGTACACTGTCATGTCACACACTAATGCTGAGATTAGCCATAATCCTCTGCTATCTATTTAGTCATCCAGTCATGCGTTAACATATAGAACTCCTTTGAGCCATGACCTAATCAAGGATGTGGAGGAACCCGGTTTTCCTGCACACTCTTCCCCTTCTGCCTGCACACTGGCCTGAGCCATGTGCCCTTCCCAGTTGTGTGTTTGTAGGTTTTAATCTGAACATTAGTCCACCTTTATTTTTCATACAGTGTGAATTTTTAAAGTTTAGTTTGTGTTCTTTAACAAGTGGTCTTTAATTTCTCATATCCCATTGCCACTGTGTGTTTTCATTTAGTCACCATTTTGGGAGAGGCATTTGCAGCCTGGGGATTCTACAGAAATTCATGGGGTGTCTTCTGAGGGACCTCTTGAAGCATTTTGTGTGTGTGTGTGTGTGTTAGGTCAAAGAGCATAATGGCCTGCAATCACACAGCGGATACTCCAGAGTTCTCCACATGGTTGTACAGCTATTGGCATGGCAAAGCACTCATTGGTCCATATCATTTCCAACAGTCCATAGCATCAAAATCTTATTAGCTAAATTGGTTTAACACAGCCTTTTGCTCTCTCTTGATTTGCAGTTTCTTAACCTGTGACTCAGAATGTCTGACCATGTCTGCTACCCAGAAGCATTTTCTCTTATATTAAATACTTGTTCATGTGTTTTGTTGTAATTTCTTTAAAAAATATATATATGTACACTTTACACACAAGCAGTGCATCTACACCACTAGTGCCCCTCAACTCTTACCATGTTCTACCCTTCCCTTCCAAATTCATGATCTCCTCTTTAATTGTTACTATTACATATACATATTACGTGTACATATCTTCTGAGTCCATAAAGTGTTGCTCTGATGTCCCTTTGGACATGTGTGCAGGGCTGAGCACTTGAATGTACAACCTACGGTAGAGTTTGTTCCTGAAAATAATTGATTCTGCCTGTCTCAGAAGTTGGTGAACAACTTTGAGCTCTTCAGCTAGGTGTGGGACCACATGGAAATATGGAACTTCTCCTGTCACTGTTGGCATGTCAATTGGGATTACTGTTATGCTGGTTTTGTTTAGGTGACCACATTGCTGATGATTCATTGGCGAATGTTTTCTCTGATGTTTAGGGACATGATCCCATATCATGTACCTGGGCCTCTGGCTCTTCTGACTCTTCAGCCTTGTCCACCATGATTTCCCTTTAGCTTTGAATGTATGTTTACAAGTTGTACTGAAGATGCATGAGCTGGTGCTTGGCACTCGCTGACACTTACTCTCTGCATTTTGACCAGTTTGGGATTTCATCAATAATCTCCATTAGCTTCAAAAAGAAGCTTTTCTGATGGAGTAAGAACTCTGTTTATCTGTGGGTATAAGGGTATTTGGGATGCCGTTAGAAATTATTTTGCTTTGGGAATGTGTTTCTCCTCTAAGATCCATTACCTCCCCAGTCACAGATTGTTGAGTAGGTTTACAGTGCTGAGCATGAATGGCTTGAAGTCTAATTAAACATTTGTTTCTTACCCTCAAGATGTAAGTACCACTCTTGCACTACTGTAGATACCCTGCTGAACCAGTCACAGTGTGGTTTGTAGGCTTTACAGCTGGGCAAGACTATTGATTGCTACTCTACATTGGCATCTTGTATAGTGCCTCCTGACACTGTGAGACCTAGTCCTCAGAGAAGAGAAAGTCTTCCAAATCAATTCCAGCTTTATTCCTCCAGATCCTGTTCCAAGGTGGTGTCTTCAGGAACAGGGTCTCACCATCATATTCTAGAAGGCAACAAAAGACAATGGCAATAGCCTACATTGTTTGGGGGAGACTCTTGTGTTCCACTAACCAACACCTTAAAGGGAGCTTTTCCATGCTTGGCTCCTGGTTTTTGTTAGAGGATGCATAACTTTCATGGGGAGAACCACAAAAAATCCATTAAAATGAATGTATACATGTATGTATATAATTATATATCTATATGTATCCACATATGTTGTATAGACATATGCACAAACACACACATATTTATACATGTACTTAAATGAATGGATGTACATATAAATATATCATATATATATATATATGATATACACACACACACATATATAGAAGTAAACTTGTAAAATTTAGATTATATAAATTCCCCCACCTTTATTTTTTGATCTCAGAAAGTTTGCCTTCTTTTCATGAACTGTTTTTTAAAGTGGTATTTTCTGCTAGTGTGTGTGTGTGTGTGTGTGTGTGTGTGTGTGTGTGTGTGTGTTTGTGTGTGTGCTCATATGCATTCTTGACACTAATCTTCTATGGATTTTAAGTTGCAGGTTCTCCCACCCCTCCAGTTTGTGGTGTGTCTTTTGCTTTATTTAAGATGTCATTTGATGAATAAGATCATTTAAAGAAAAACTAATAAAATCAAATGAGTGATTCCTTTTTGTTGTGTTTGGCACATTCTGTGTCATTCTAAAGAAATGTTTCTCTGGCCTGAGGTCATAAAGCAGCCCCCTTATATTTAATTCTAGAAGTTTTAACATTTTACTCTTGACATTTAAGTTCTTAATCCATCTGGATTTCATTTTTATGTATAGTAAGAAGTAGGAAATCCATTTTCATCTTTTTCCATATGAATAACCAATTTTTCCAGCTCCATTTACTTAACTATATTTTTCTGTTTATTGATATCAGTAGCAACATACATGCACAAGCACACACACACACACACACACACACAGAGAAAGAAAGATATAGCAAATGCCTTCCTTCTTAATATTAAAAATTAACAGGCAAATACAACCATTTTGAATATATGACTTGTTTGTTTTTTTTCAATTCTGTTTATTAGGGAACATTTCTTTTTGCAGTACTGAAGTTGAACTGCAGAGCTTCATGCTTTGCCTTTGAGCTGAACCCCAACATTAACAGTATTAGGTTGAATTAATACACATAAGGTAATAAGCTGGGAAATCTATGGGTATTAAGTTTTTAAACCTGGTGATTAGGTACAGCATCCGTATTTTGTGGTAACGTCAGACAAAACTACAAATACTGGAATGTACCAATACTGTCTCTCAGGGTGATGCTTCTAATTAGAGTGGTGGCAAGAATTTAAGGCATATCTAAGTCTGCCTCACGTCACCATTCCAACATGGAATTCCATAGCTATTCCCACTAAATCTGAGAGCTGGCCCACTGGCAAAAGCTGGAGGAACATTGTTCCTGACAAATAAAGACGGTATCCACTGACACAGGTGGTACTACTCTTTCCTCAGAGGGGAAAACAGGACTCTTGTGTTCAGAGATCAGTTCCTGTGGTGATGGGAGAACATGGCCTAGCATACACAACGGCAAATCTGCTCACAGGGCTGTACCTCCCTGAGGGCTAAAAGTGGCCCACAAGCTTTGTCAGTGCTCTTAAACATGGCAGCTGTCTCCTAACTGTCCTGTCACACACGAACCTCCTGTGTGTTAGGAAATGTTTGAAATCCCTGGCAGCTTTTCTGGGAGCTTTCAGGATGCCTGTTTGTAGGCAACAGCTAGACACACACACACACACACACACACACACACACACAGTGAGAGAGAGAGAGAGAGAGAGAGAGAGAGAGAGAGAGAGGAGAGAGCGGGGCAGGTAGCTCCAAGCCAGAGGCCCATGTTCCTTCCAACTGGAAAGGCCATCTATACTGAGAGCAGCTCAACAAGTAAGTGCTAAATAATAATGAAATGTGAGTTTCTCTAAACACACAACAAAGTATCATTGTTTTCCCCCACCACCACCACTTAGGTGAAAACGTTTTAAATATTTACACTATTAACAAAAACAAACAAACAAACAAAACAGAAACCACAAACCGGACCTGACAGCTCAACAGCAGTTTGCTGAGCCAGACCATAATCTGCAGTGGTCTCATTTATTGAATTCGGATCCCTCCAATCTTGGAACTAAAGGTATGGGTGCTATAAGGTCAGAGGACTTCTCCGTCTTATGCTTGCAGTGGAAGTTAGACATTATTATTGCAGTAATTTATACAGAAGATATCTGCAGTTTCTATTAGCAGGGAGCAATGTTCTCTGTGGTGGGAGTTCACCAGGAAACAGGACACACATTTCCTACCCTCCTGACCTTTACATTCTGGGGAAAGGAGAATGGTGCTAAGAAGATGGAAGGGGAACTTATAGCTTGTCAGATGGTGATATATGCTAGGAACAAGAGTCAGGGGAGGAGTTGGGGGGCAAGACTGAGCTGTGACTTTGAACTTTGGAATAAGCAGCGCAGTGATAGGATTTAAGCTATGAGGCTTTAAGAGACCGTTAAACAGGGTGGGCTGAGG
Source organism: Micromys minutus (assembly GCF_963924665.1). Taxonomy (NCBI): domain Eukaryota; kingdom Metazoa; phylum Chordata; class Mammalia; order Rodentia; family Muridae; genus Micromys; species Micromys minutus. The sequence continues at coordinate 60,386,174 of NC_137981.1, read as the reverse complement.
ATGAAGCAGATCTGAGGTGGGAAACAGGAATCCATCAGTTATTAGGTGTCAGTGAGACACAGAAGAAGCACCAGAGAACCTAAGATGTGGGAAGAAATCAAGAGGGTATGTACTTTGTGAGCCATGTGTCAGTGAAGACCAGAAGAAGGGAGAGCTTACTCCCAAACTAGATTATTTAGGAGCAAGAAGCCTGCATAGACTTGTACCATGGAAGTAGTTATCTTGGTAGCTATAGATGAAGTGTTGCACAAAGCTTTCTGGGTTATAGAGAAATCGTGAGGATATAAGCTAATGTAAAATAACAGAATTATCATCTTGAAGATTTTTTTTTCTTATAAAGCAAAATTAGACCTGTGCTATATTTTTCTGGGGTGGGGAGAGGTAAGAGGGCATGGGAGGGAGTGACAACATTGTTAATATAAAAACGTAAAGTTCCAACAGAGAAAGTAAAATTGATGCTAAGAGGCAGACTTACTGTTAAGACCTGGAGACCTGCTGTGATGGTAGAGAGGCTGCACTCAGCCCTGGGACCAGGGAGAACATCACTAGTAATGAGGGTGCTACCGGAGGAACTGACCTGCTAGTGTCTGTGTGGCTTGACGGAAATTCCTGTTTCCTCAGTTAAACTGAGTTCCTCTGGCGGTGACACTGGGTGCCTGGTGCTAGAGGGGAGAAGAGATGGTAAGAGTAACAATATATTATGGGTAGTAGGCAGAATTCAGGCTGAGTTCCTGAGATGCAACACACGGGAGTGGGGGCAGCTCTTGTGATATCTGTGGGTTCCTTACAACTCAACAGTGGTATTACCAAATATGCATTTTTTTTTTTTTTTTGCAAAGGAGTTGTTAGTACATTTTGGACTACCCCATATAGTCAAAAGGAACAACAAAATCACAAGTCTACTGGCAGAGCAGGCACACAGCCATCATGACTGGATGGTGTTCCTTACACGTGGCAAGAAAAACAAACTATGGGCAGGGCTCAGAAGCTGAGCTCCACTGAACCATCTTCAAGATGAGTCTTGGATATCAGGAGTTGCCCACTCAAACAAGAACCATCAAACCACCAGTCCAAGAGAGGAGCGTGGAAGACAGACTAGGCATCAGTCCAGAACTGTACTCTGGAAAAATGCTGTCTCCAAACCTGGTCCCCATATGTCTGTTTCTCTTGAATGTGAGCAAGGATGAGATAAGCTTCAAGCATCAAAATGGCTGTATGGGTAAAGGCATGTGTTGCTGAGACTGATAATCTGAATTATTAACCCCAGAATCCAGGTGATGGAAGGAAAGGACCAGATGTTACAATTTGTTCTTTGGCCTGTAAATACTCATGCCCATGCATATACATGTGTACTTGTACACACACACACACACACAAGCATGCTAGCACACACACATACACACATTTTGCACATGTACACACACACACACAAGCATGCTCATACACACATACACACACACAAGTATGCTCACCCAAGTATGCTCACATATGCTTACATACACATACACATACACACACACACACATTAACATACAAATTGAATATATTTTCTACTACAGGCAATTATGGAGTGCTGAATTGCCCAGTTGTATAATAAATTATTTGATACTTTTAGAGTTTGTATTATGACTCTTAATGCTTTCATGCTTGCATTTCTAAAAGGTATATTTTATAAAGAGCGGCAACTGTGAGATTGAGATAAAAACTCAAATTTAAAAGGAGCTACATTTGTCACATACCAACTAGTCACCCAGGGACTTAACCTTAGATTCTCTCTAAAACCAGGAACACAATAAGCATAAAGACAAAAGGAAAAGACCTTAACTGATGTTTAAAAACAACAACTCTGGAGCCCTTCCCCATCTCTGTAGCATTGACTTCAAAGCTGAGGGGGAAGCTCTTTAGCCTCTGCTTTTGCCTTTGGTGTTATTGAAAGGTGAGGCAAAGGTTTGTTCCAGGCAGAGAAGCTATTTATTAAGCCCAAGGCCAAAGCTGACCAACATATCCAAGTTATAAAGCCTTAGAAAAACAGCAGCTTACAGTGGAAACTGGGACCTGCTCTGTCTCTGGTGAGCCGATGCGATTCAACAATAATAACAATAATAATAAATCTGGTTTTCTTATACCCAGCCTCATACCACATTCTTTCTGGGAGGAAAATCAATTTATATTTCCAGGCAGGAATTCCAAAGTAGAACTGGGTATTTATCGTGACTGAACTGGACTAACAAGCTCGCTGCGTTCTATTTTAGAGACTTTTCCTCCGTGTTCACATTTGAGATGGTTAAAGCCACCCGGGGTACCAAAGACACCCACATAAAAACGGGCCTTTCTGGGAGTCACCCGCTGCCATTCTAATCAAATTAAGGTATGATTGCAATTTGTTTTATGAAATAGTCCATTAAAAAAAAGTTCCTGCAACGTATGCACTTGCTTCTGTCTGGCAGCCTTGTCCTCAGCTGCCGTCACTGGGTTGAAGCATTTTCTTTGAAATTCCTGCCAACTATTTTTGCCCCGCGCCACAGTAACAATCCAGCAATATAGAAATAATTTAGCCAAGTGAGTTTATAACGGGGTTGGCTGGGGCGGAGGGGGGACTGGGGGACGGGGGGAGACCCACATGGAACGCTCTCAGAAATTCAGACTCCTAAATTACATGTGGACCTGAAGCTGTGTGTACTCTGTGGCCTTTGCAGATGAAAATGCCACCAAGCAATTCATTATTAGCTTTCACAGAAAAACAAAAAAAGCCCAGAAGTTAGAAAACACGTACATAAGCACATGCCCATCAACTTCCAGGCTGTGCCTGAAACCACTCCTGTATGCCAATTACTTGCCTCTGCTTAAATGCGGGCGTTTATTAGGGACACACTTTAAAAGAGAAGTCAACACAAGCGTCTTTGCTTCCAAGGTTACACCCCGCATTTCTATCCACATCGATCTCCATGCCAGAATAGCTTCCCTGGATCGCCTGACAATCAGACTTTACTCAAAATAACTACCCGAAGGATGAGTTTGCTAATTTGTCTCTGGTTTCACATCTGTGTGTGGCTTTTCTTTTCTTTTCTTAAAAAAAAAAAAAAACCCACAACAAAGGAAGAAAACTGCTGTTTTGCCATGGCTGCAGAAGCTTGATGCTCATTTAAAAAGGCCGCTGTGTCCAAAGGATAGGTTGGCAGCTCTTTTGAGTTTCCCTTACTCTGCCCTTCTGTGAGAAAGAAAGACATGAACCACGAGGCAGTAGAAGTGAGACCACCCAAAGCTGAGCATGCTTAGGTGGCCAGTGACTCCTGTTAGACACAGTGAGGTGGTGAGGAAAACCCCCAAATGCAGCCTTCATAGATCCTGAAAGATTTTCTGCTTCATCCTTTTCTGTGGGGGCTTTAAGAAAACAGACAGAGCTGATTATTTTAAAAACAATGCTGGACCACACTGGGTCTGACCTTGCACAGAGTCCCAGCCAGGGTCTTCTGACCTCCTTTTTCCTACGTTACTCCTCTATTTATGGAGAACTATCATCAGTTTTCTTTTCTGAAAGAGCTGTCAAGAATGTGGCCTGTGGGAAACAGTCACAAATGTGGTCTTTTAGGACATCAAACTTCAGGCATGGACCACCTCGCTATGCCATGGCTAGGACCATGAAGCAACTTCTTCTGCTTGATTCAGAGACTTTATAATATGAAGGGAAGAGCCCAGACTTGAGCACACCTGTTTCCTTTGTCATCTGAGCCACCTCTCACCTCAAGAAGAGGCGACATGCGGTGACTAGACAGTTAGGTCGGAAGTCTGGCTGAGAAATTTGGCAGCAACTTGCATAGCAATAAAGCAATTGAGTGATTTCAAACACATTTTACATTTCCAGACTGTTTTTTGCAGAGACAGTAAAAACTCTGGGTTTTGTGCATTTGTGTTTACAGCAGCAGGGGTTGGAGGTGGGGGGTACGTTTTTTCCTATCTAGTCCTGAGCTTAACGGACTTCTTTGGGGTGAGGAGTTAATTAATAACACAGAAAGGAAAAGTTTGGAGGGATGGCAAGAAAGGGGACCATAAAATGGGCCTGGAGTAGTCATTCTAATATCGAATAAAAGACTTTCAGCCAAAAGTTATCAAAAAAGATAAGGAAGAGCATGTCATACTTGTCAAAGGAAAAATCTACCAAAATGAACTCTCAATTTGAAAAGCTACTCTCCAAATGCAAGAGCACCCACATTCATAAAAGTAACTTTACTAAAGCTCAAAGCATACATTGCAACACACACAATAATAGTGGGAGACTTCAACACCCCACTCTCATCAATGGACAGATCATAGAAGCAGAACCTGAACAGAGCCACAGTGAAACTAACAGGAGTTATGAACCATATTAACAGAAATGTATAGAACATTTCATCCTAAAACAAAAGAATATACCTTCTTCTCAGCACCTCACAGTACCTTCTCCAAAATTGACCATATACTCGGTCACAAAACAGGCATCAACAGATACAAAAAGATTGTAATAAACCTACACATTCTATCAGATCACCATGGACTAAGGCTAATCTTCAATATCAACAAAAACAACAGAAAGCCCATATATACATGGAAGCTGAACAACGCTCTACACAATGACAACTTGGTCAAGAAAGAAATAAAGAAAGAAATTAAAGACTTTTTAGAATTTAATGAAAACTGAAGGCACAACATACCAAAATGTATGGGATGCAATGAAAGCAGAGTGTGAAACTGTTCTTGAGAGTTGCTTGCTGACTGTGTAGATGAAGATGTTTATGGTAAACAGTCTATTCACTGGGTGGGCAGCAGGGCTTGTCTACTTGACTCTAGTTAGGCTAGGTAAATGTTGGGAGTGGGAAAGCTACAATAGGCGGAGCCTCTATCTACAGGAAGCCTTGAGTCCAATAGAAGAGATCTGCCTATAAATCAATAGATGAGAATCTTGAATGTAATTAACACATGCTGCCTATTATGTGGCCTGGAAAGGAGTAGATCATTAAGTAATTCTTGTTGGATAAACGACTGGTCTTGTACAGCGCTGTCCTCAGTAGACAGCTAATATATGCGCTTTCCAAATAGTTCAGAATATGGTTTGCAAATTACTTCATGTGTGGTTTAAAAATATTATTAGCTATTTTTCCTTCCCCAGAGGTAATGAGTTCATGGAATCCCATTTCTTGGCCGGAGCTTGGCATGGTCACTGAGGCCTAGAAGGGAGGATTACATCTTGGAAAGAAAGACGCCTCTTGTCAGTTTCATTGCATGTCTTTAAAGGTCATGGGTTCTTTGTAAATATGACTATTTTAATATAAAAATATTTTTATTGACAATAAAATGCTGAGTGATTCATACATTGCTATCTTGAGTCCTTTGATTTGAAGTATTGGGCAGAATGAAAGCTCACCAACAGTGTAGATTAGACCTTGCTCGGGGCAGTTTCTCTTCTTTGATCTTCTGTGTCTACAGTGTAAGAATCTGGGCATGTTCTGCAGTCATAAGCAAGCCAGGGTCCTTTGTGGCTTTCTCGGGCTTCTACTGAATCACCCCACATTTCCAGGTACATACCCCACTGGTTGCAAGGGCTGGGGGTAAGGGTCCCTAGTGTCTCTTACAAAGGCACTGATTATCAGATCTGGGTCCCATCTTTACAATCTTGCTTAGCGCTAGTTGCTTACTCAAAATATTCATATTGTTGGCTCAGGTTTTGACAAATGAATCATTAAACCCATTAGCAGTCATTTAAAAAGTTTTGTCAACTAGAGTTTGTTCCTTAAACATAGAAACATAAATGAAGCAGGTTCTATTTAGGATTTTAGATTTGTTTAGAAATTAAGGGAAATATATTGGGGTTTGGGAAGATAAAATTATCTATTGTTGCATGTATTATAACTAGCAATATATTAGGATACACAAAAATAGTATTAATTTACTAGTTTTTATATATTCTTTATAATTTTAATGCATGAATAAAATTATTTTGATAATACCTACCCTCCATTTTCCTCAAACAATCCCCCAGATGTCCCCCCATATCTCCCTCTAAATATCATGTCTACTTCTAATTTTAAAAAATAATAGTCCAATTAGTGTTGCCTGTATCAATATGCCCATTGACACACGAACAACCTACCAAGGGCTACATCCCTGAAGAAAACAGATTCTTTCTCCCCCAGCAGCCATTTCCTACCTGCGACTCCTTAGTTAGGAGTAGGAATACTACCCATGCTAGCCAGCATGCTGACTGTTTTTGGTTTGGGGCAGTTCTTGAAAAGATAATCACAGAAGTTGTGAGTTCATATTTGCAACATGTCTGCATTAGTCTCTTGCTCTTTTTTAAAAAATTATTATTTATGCACCTCACATCTGTATTGCCCCCCTCAGTCCCTTCTTCCTTTCCTCCTAGCCCTACCCTTATAAACCCCTCTGTTGTTCTTACAATCCTTCTGCCCGCCCCTGAGCCTTGGAGTAGGGAGTGTCCCTTTGTGGATGAGTACTCTGTAGTCATTATCCTCTGTACTTTGACCAATTCTAAGCCTTTGCATTCACTCTTAGTCACTACAAGCAAAAGTTTCCCTGCAGAAGTTTGAAAGCAAAAACTAATTTATGAGTATAAGAATAAGTATTTAGAAAGCTGGCTGTTGGATAGTATGTCAATTTGTCAAAATGTAACTGCAGGTTCTCCCCTAGGGTCTATGACCCAGCCACCCATGGGTTGGGGTGAGTTATACAGCACTAGGCATGAGTTCTCTCCTAATTAGTTCTCCTAGATCCACTCAGACAGCTGTTGGTTGCCCTCAAGACAGACGTCACCATTAGGGGTCTTATCTGGCCATTATGGTAGCTAAACAAGATTCCCAAATGGGGAAGAAAAACTTAATAATTTCTTTTCTCTTCTCAAGCAGTCTACATAGTACTTTGTGCACTGTAGAAGCTTGTTGTCTGGGAGGATTCCAGTCAGTAATATCTTAATGCTTTGAGATCCATTAACTGAAGTGTGTGGTATCTTCAGACATAGGGTCTTACCCTCAAGTTCTGGCCGACAACCAAGAGCAATAACCTGTGTTGTTTTAGGGTCTCTTGAACTTTCATCTTCTTAGTGGAAGTATTGTGCACCTGGCTTGGGCTTTCTGTCTGACAGTCTATGAGTTCTGTGGAAAACATTATCCTTCAGATGGGGTGACTTCCGATTAAATTGTTTCTTATATACTTTTACAAAGCTTATATTAGTAGGCTTCCATACAGCTTCTCAAGCATCCCCTTCCCAAACCTCTGACTATTTAGTCTCCCATGACCCTCTCCACATCAGCTCTCCACCCCCTTTTTTCTCTTTTGCGCTTCATATTACCCATACTGCTCTATTTTCTCCCTTCTTTAACAGATCTCTTCCTTTGTTCTTTGAAGGTGCTTTTCTACTTCCCCTGAATTCTCCGGGACTTCATGTGATGCACATAAATCAAAAGATGTGGAGCTTGGATCTACTTAGAACAGAGAATGTGTTGCTGTCACTTACATCAGTATACTTATTTCATTTCCATTCAATTACCCAAGAAGTTCATTATTTCGTTTTTTTTTTTTTTTTTTTTTTTCTTTACTGATGAGTAGAATTTCACTGTGTTTATGGACTGCATTTCAATTTTCCATTCATCAGTTAGTGGACATCTAGGCTATCTCTATTTCCAGCTCTTATAACTAAAGCAGAATTGAATGGATGCACAAGTATCTCTATAGTAGAATGTAGTCTTTGAGGTAAAATGCACAAGTGATAGAGCTGGGTCTTATGAGTCAAATAGAGCTAGATCTGTATTTATTTCTAGCATTTTGAGAAATCTCCACACTAATTTTCATGATAGCCACACACGTTTGCATCCTTACCAACAGTGAATGAGGGTTCTCGACCCCACATCATCACCAACATCAATTGTCATTTGTTTTCTGAACCAAGGCCATTCTGACTGGGGCCAACATAAAATCTCAAATTGGCTTTAATTTGCCTTTTGTTGATTCTAAGAATATCCAACATTGTAAAATGTATTTCTTAGTAATTTTTCTCACTTCTTTTGACAACTCTGATCATATCTAAAGACAATTTTATGAATAAATTATGTTTTATTGATGCTTTGAGTATCTGTTTTTAATTCTTTACATATTCTAAACAGCAACCTTTTATAGGATGTGAAGCTGGGCTCCCTAATCACTTGATGTGTTCTTTGCTGTACTGAAAAGGCTGTTTCATTTCACAGGGTCCACTTACCAACCCTTGGCATTATAGCCTGAGTGAATAGAGTTCTATCTGAAGTCTTTCTCTGTCCCTGATGTGATAGTATGTGCTCCCTATGCTTTATACTGCTAATTTAAAAGTTCATGTTTTTCCATTAGGATCTTATTATTCTGCAGGGTGAGGGATAATCATGTAAGTAAAATTATTCACTCCACTATATGTGAGCCGGGACTGAGGGACTTGCTAGGAAAGCTTGTGAGTGCAGCTTCTTACTGCAGGTTCAAGTTGTCCAAGACACAAGGTGAAAGCTCTGTAATGTTTACTTTATTTTAGGTGCTTAAGATTGAGCCTGTGGTCTTGTGTATGTCAGGCAAGTGTTTTCCTAACTGATCTATATGCCTAGTCTCTAGTTTTCTCATTTTTAAAATCAGAGGTTCAGTGCTGAGCAGATAATTAGTAAGGGTGATAGGGAATCTGAAGCTAAACAGGGTCTGTCAATCTTCATGGTGTCATAGAACCTTAATATGAAATAAGTAATGGGACACAAACTAAGAATAATCATCAAAATAGTGCTAAGATGGATGCTCTCCAAGGATACACAAAGTTGAAATAACTTTCAAGTGACTGAATCTCTACCAAATCTATAATTCTCTTACTGGAGTGTGAAATCAATAGGCATAAGATAGCTATAAACTTCAAATATTTGGATATTAATATTCTTGTTCATAAGATGACAGCAAACAGAAATTTATAAGATTTTTTATATTACTGAATGAAAACATACTATATCAAATGCTCTTGGACTGCAGTTAAAGCCATTCTTATAAGTCAACTGAAAGCTTTCAATGCCTATGTATGAAAATGAGAACAAAAGCTGCTATGCACATGGGCAAATGGGACACTTATTCACTGCTGATGGAAGTGCCCCCTAGTCCAGCCACCAGGGAAATCATTGTGGAGGTTCCTCAAACATCTAGAAATTGATCTATACCATACTTGAGTATATACCCCAAATGAATAAAGTTTTAAAATCAATGATATGTACATTTTCAGACACAGGTTAAATGAATGAGCATAGTAAAAACAAATGTAAGGAATGAGAAAGCTGGACAGGGTGACAGGTGACTTTAATCCCAGCACTAAGGAGGTAGATACAGGTGAATCTCTTCGAGTCTAAGGCCATCCTGGTCTACATAGTGAGCTCCAGGATGACAATCCAGGCCACCTAGGCCTAAATAGTGAAACTTTTCTCAGATAGACAGGGCAGAGGGGGAAGAGAAGTAAAGAGAGAAAAAGTAAAGGAAGTAAATACACAGACAAAGAGACAGAGCTTGTGAGAGGAATAATAGAAACAACAGCAGCCAGAGATCAATAAAGTAAAAATATAAGCAGGTTAAAAAGTCTAAAAGTCAGACCATATTAGAGGTCAGTAAGGTAAACAAATCCCTACAGGAATAAATGTTTAAAGGAATTAGAAAATAGCATAGAGATCCTCACAAAAGTAAAAAAAGAGACATCATAAAAATACATAGTAGTTTAATAACTCTTAAATATAATTTCTTAAGTCTTATCTACAAGATGTGCAGAGATTAAGATGGAGCAGAGAGTGAGGGAGCAGCCAGCCAATGACTGCCCCAATTTGAGACCCATCCCATGTGAGAGCCAACACTGGACACTATTAGTGATACTTAGCTGTGTTTGAAGACAGGAACTAAAACCACTGTATCCTGAGAGGTTTCTTCCAGCAGCAGAAGGGGGCCAAACATTGGGGACTCTTATGGAAAAGCTGAAGATAGAAGTGAACAAATCAGAAGGGTCAAGGACATCACAAGAAGACAGAATAACTAACCTGGGACCATGGGGGCTCACAGAGCCTGGGCCACTATTCAGAGAGCAAGCCAGAGCTGGACCTTAATTCCCTACACATTTGTAGAAAACGTGCACCTTGGTGTCCATGTGGCTCACCTAACAAGTGGAGTGGAACCTGTTTTGCTCTCTGTTTCCTGCCACTGGATCCCTTTCCCCACTATTTGGAATGCCTGGTTAGACTTCAGTGGGAGGGGATGTGCCTAGACCAGCTGGAGCTAGGTGCCCAGGGTGAAGTGGTACCCAGAGGGGTACTCCCTTTCTTTGAGGACAAGGGATGGGGACAATCGGGGAGGGATTTGTAAGGGTGGGGCTGGGGAAAGAATAGGAAGTGGGGCTGTGATAGAGATATAAAGAGAATAAAAAATTTAAAATAAGAAAGTGAAGCTTACCACGACTGATGATGGAAAAGAAATAAAAGATCTGAATGGCTCTCTATGACAGAAATTGACTTAATAAACCAAAACTAAAAGAAACCTCAGACATACGATTTCCTTGTTCTTTTAAAAATCTCCTACAGGCTTATCCCAGTTAAGTGCTCTGAACTAAGACTAGACTAAAACAGAAAGTTAAATGTTTAAAGAATTCTCCTTATGATGCAAAACTCATCCACAGACCCTTGGGAAACTTTAACAGAGATTATAAAATGAAAAAAAAAAAAAATAGCATACCCAAGCTACATACAGCTATTCTAGAAAAGTCATTGAATATTAATGGTATAACAAAACAATAGTTATAGATTAAGCAAAAAAAAAAAAAAAAAAAAAAAAAAGAAGAAGAAGAAGAAAAGAAAAGAGAAACCTCAGCACTCATTTCTTCAAAACTCACCAGCAGTCAGGACTCATGGGAAAGTCCAGGGAGCTGGCTGCTCATGAGCACTGAGAAAACTTCAGCTAGAAGCAGACAGAATGGCAAAGGATCTGGGTCTCCACTGCAGCTGAGGACAAGCTAGCTGTTTTTTCTCAAGTCCCCTGGTACAATATAACATGAAGTCCAGGTAGGGAAATGGGTTCCAATGGCAGGCAACAGAGTCAGAGACAGCACCCGCTGTCACATGGATACCAAGCTGGACATCTGCTACAAATATGTAAGTGGTTTACATCCAGCCCCCGTTCAGTCTCTGTGAGCTCCCATGAGCCCAGTTTACTTGACTTTGTATGTCTTCTTGTGGTGTCCTTGTTCCTACCAGGATTGTTCGATCATCTCCCCTATTCTTCCATAAGATTCTCAAGTTTCTTCTACTTTCTGACTGTGGATCTCTGTATCTGTTTCCATCTGCTGCTAGATGAAGCCACTTGGGAGACAGTTAAGCTAGTTTCTTGTCTGCAAACATAGCAAAGTATCATTGTCAGTGTCAGGGGTTTGCTCTCTCCCTATGAAGGGTTGTCAATTTGGGCCAGTCATTGATTGACCATTCCCTCAACCTCTGTTCTAACTTTATCTCTGCACATCTTGTAGGCAGGACAAATTCCGGGTTAAAGGTTTTGTGGGTGGGTTGATGTCCTCTGTCCACTGGAAGTCCCTCCTGGCTACAAAAAGTAGCCACTTCAGTCTATATTTTACACTGATAGGAACATCTGGTAGTGTCACCCTCTAGTCTCTCCTGTACTGAGTCTCCAGCTAGTCCCAGAGATGCACCCCCAACAATTTCCATTCTCACCATCAGACCTTTTCTGTCCACCTTCCCCATGCCTGATCACCGTACCCCTCCTCAGCTCCTCTCTCACACAGTTCCCTCCCTCCATCCACAGCTGATGAATGTTTTGTTTCCTCTTCTGGGTGAGATTCCACATCCTCCCTTTGTGCCCTCCTCATTACCCAGTTCCTTTGGATATGTGGATTGTTATTCTGAACTTTTATGGCTAATGTTCAATTGTCATGTCCTTGCCATACATGTCTTTCTGGGTCTGCATTGCCACATTCAGAATGATATTCTCAAGTTCCATTCATTTGCCTGAAAAACTCATGATATCCTTGTTTTTAACAGCTTGATAGTATTTCATGGTATATATGAACCAAATGTTTTTTTATCTAGGTTGTTTCCAGTTGCTGGATATTATGAATAAAGCTGCTATGAACACAGTTGAGCAAGTGTCCCTGTGGTGTGGTGGGACATACTTTGGGTATATGCCCAGGAGTGGTATAGTGGGTCTTGAGGTAGAACCATTCTAAATTTATGAAAACCACCAAATTGATTTTCAAAGTGGTTGTATAAGTTTGCACCCACTAGCAATGGAGCAGTGTTCCTCTTGCTCCATACCCTCACCAGCATATGCTATCATTTGAGTTTTTGATCTTAGCTCTTCTGACAAAGTAGCTGGATGAAATCTCAGAGGGAGTTTAATTAGCATTTCCTCTATGAATAAGAACATTGACCATTTCCTTAAGTGTCTGTTTGCCATTTGAGATTCCTCTGTTGTAAATTCTCCATTTATCCCATTTTTAAGTGGGTTATTTGGTGTGTCGATGTCTACTTTCTTGAGTTCTTTATATATTTTGAATATTAGTCTTCTGTCAGATGTGGGGTTGGTAAAGATCTTTTCCCATTCTCTAGGCTGCCATCTTGTCCCATTGATGGTATGTCCACGGCCTTGCAAAAGCGTTTTAGTTTCATGAGGTCTCGTTTGCCAATTGTTGACCCGAGTGCCTGAACTGTTGGTGTTCTTTTTGTTTTTTTTTTCAGGAGTTTGTCTTATGTACAAATGCGTTCAAGTCAGTTCCCTACTTTTTTCCATTAGATTTAGTGTGTCCAGTTTTATGTTAAGGTCTTTGATTCAATTAGAATTGAGTTTTGTGCAGGGTGGTTGATATGGGTCTATTTACATTCTTCTACATGCAGACATCCAGTTAGACCAGCACCATTTGTTAGAGATGCTTTTTTTTCCCACTGTACAGTTTTGACTCCTTTGTCAATAATCAATGGTTTGTAGGTGTGGGGGCTTATTTCAGCGTCTTCAATTTGGTTCCATTGATCCACCTGTCTGTTTCTATAGCAATACCATGTAGTGATTATTACTATTGCTCTGTGGTATAGCTTGAAATCAGAGATGGTGATACCTCGGAAGTTTTTATTGTTCATGATTATTTTAGCTATCCTGAGCTTTCTGCTTTTTCATATGAAGTTGGAAATTGCTCTTTCAAGGTCTTTAAAGAATCGTGTTGGAATTTTTATGGGAATTGTATTGAATCTGTAGATTGGTTTTGTTAAGATGGCTGTTTTTACTATGTTAATCTTACCAATCCATAAGCAGAAGAGGTCTTTCCATCTTCTGATATTTTCTTCAATTTCTTTCTTCAGAGACTTGAAGTTCTTTTTATACTGGGCTTTCACTTGCTTGGCTAGAACTATAAGATATTTTATTTTATTTGTGGCTACTGTAAAAAGTGTTCTTACCAGAATTTCTTTTTCAGGTCATCTATTATTTGTATGTTTAAGGGCTGCTAAATTCTTGTGTTGATTTTATATCCAGCCACTTTGCTAGAGGTGGATCAGCTATAGAAGTTCTCTGGTAGAACATATATATCATCTGTGAATAGCAATACTTTGATGTCTTTCTCTTTAATTTGTGTTGCTTGATTTTCTTTAGCTGTCTTATTGCTCTAGATAAAACTTCAAATAATATGCCAAATAAATAGGGAAAGAGTGGTCAACCTTATTTTTGTCTCTGATTTTAGTGGAATTCCTTTAAGTTCTTTAATTTAATATTAGCTATTTGTTTTCTGTGTATTGCTTTTATTATGTTTTGATATGGACATTGTATCCCTGATGTCTTCTAGACTTTTTAATACAAAGAGGTGTTGAATTTTGTCAAAGGCTTTTTTCAGCATTTAGTGAGATGAGTATGTAATTTTTTTTCTCTCAATTTGTTTATATGGTGGACTACACTGATGGATTTACATATATCAAACCATCCCTGGATCCCTGAGATGCAGCCCACTTGATCATGGTGAATGATGGTTTTGATGTGTTCTTAGATTTGTTTATGAGTATTTTATGGAATACTTTTGCATCAGTGTTCATAAGGGAAATTATCCTGAATTTTTCTGTCTTTATTAAGTCTGTGTAGTATAGGTGTCAGGGTGACTGTAGACCTGGAGAATGAGTTTGGCAGTGTTCGTTCTGTTTCTTTTATGTACTAGTTTGAGTAGTATCAACATTAGCTCTTTGGAAATCTGGTAGAATTCTGCTCAAAAACTATCTAGTTCTGGGGTTGTTTGTTTGTTTGGTTGGTTTTGTTTTTGTTTTTTGGAAACTTATAATGGCTGCTTCTATTTCCTTAGGGGTGATAAGACTGCTTAGTTTGTCTTCCTGATTTTGATTTATCTTTGCTAATTGGGATCTATCTGGAAAATTATTCATTTCATTTAGATTTTCTAATTTTGTGGAGTACAGACTTTTGAAGTAAGGCCTAATGATTTTCTCAGTTCCTGTTCTTATGTCTCTCTTTTTATTTCTGATTTTGTTAATTTGGATACTGTCTCTCTGCCTTTTAGTTAGTTTTGTTGAGGGTTGTCTATGTTGTTGATTTTCACAAAGAACCATTGGTTTTGTTGATTCTTTGCATTGTTCTATTTATTTCTAATCAGTTAATTTCAGCCCTGGGTTTGATTATTTCCTTCCATCTACTACTCTTTGATGTGTTGCTTTTTTTTCTAGGGTTTTCAGGAGTACTTTCAAATTGATGGTATGAGAACTCTCTGATTTCTTTATGAAGGCATTTAGTGCTACAAACTTTCCTCTTAGCACTGCTTTCATTGTGTCCCGTAAGTTTGGGTATGTTGTACCTTCATTTTCATTGAATTATAGAAAGTCTTTAATTTCTGTCTTTGTGTCTTCCCTGACCCAGTGATCACAGAGTAGAGAGTTGTTCAGTTTCCATGAGTTTGTAGACTTTCTGTTGTTGGAGTCCAGCTATAATCCATGGTGGTCAGATAAGGTGTAAGGAGTTATTTCAATTTTCTTTATCTGTTGAGGCTTGTTTTGTGACTGTGGTCAATTTTGGAGAAGATTCTGTGAGGTACTAGAAGAAGGTATATTCTTCTTGTGTTTGGATGAAAGGTTCTGTAGATACCTGTTAGGACTATTTGATTTATAATGTTGATTTGTTTCATTATTTCTCTGTTTAATTTCTGTCTCAATGACCTGTCCATTGGTGAGAATGAAGTGTTGAAGTCTCCCCCTTATGATATGTGGGGATATGAGCAGTTTAAGCTTTTATTATGTTTCTTTTACAAATGTGGATCCCCTTGTGGTTGAGGCATATATGTTCATAATTGAGATTCCATTTTGGTGGATTTTTTTCTTTGATATCTTTGAGTTTATTCTACCTTTAACCAAGATAAATTCTGCCATCTGATAAAACATGGATAGAGCTGAAAGCCAGTGGATGGAGATGTTAAGTTAAATAAGGAAGGAACAAAAGTGGAAATCCAGCATGATTCCATTTTTGAGTGTCTAAAATGATCAATTTTGCTGAATCAGAGACTAGGGTGTTATTGCTATAAGCAGGAGAGTATTTATGGAGACCTAATATAGAACAATATGCATGTAGCTGCATTATACTGTATACTTGTAATTTACTGGGAAGATGGGTATTTGAGAGAATACCCCATCTATTTGTTTTATATTTATAAATATTTTGTCTGTATAAATGCGTGTGCATAATGTTATTTCTGGTGCTTGAAGATATCAGAAGAGGACAGTGGATCTTATGGGAATATAGTCACATATAGTGTGAGCCACCATATTTGTTTTTAGGAAAAAACATAGGACCTCTGTAAAAACAAGTGTTCTCCCTCCAACCTTATGATGGGTTTGTATTAAATATTTTTATATACATGTTCACACATACACAAACAATTCTGTAAAGTAATAGCTATTCTGAGATCACAATCTTGGTGATTCTCTCATTTTGTGTCTATACTAAAAGACATGTGTACTATATATGTGGATTAAATAAAAGATATATGTACTATCACATATATATTTATGCATTCAATTCTGTGTCATGATAGCTTGATAAAGTTGTTCAAGAATAACTTGTAATAGAAACAAGTTCAGAGAGAATGGGAGATAGAATCAGGATTGTAAACACAGTGTTTGTGTTGCCTTCTCTCCCTTTTTTAAAATTGGATATTCTCTGCATTTACATTTCAGATGTTATCCCTTTCCCCCAGTCACATCCTCCTCTCCCACTGCCCCCATGAAGGTGCTCTCTCTTCCAACTACCCTCTTCCACCTCAGCACATTGGCATTCCCCTACACTGGGAAAATGAGCCTTCATTGGACCAAAGGCCTCTCCTCCTATTGATGCAAGAGAATGTTATCCTCTACTGCATATGCACCTGGGGCCATGGGTCTTTCCATGTGAATTCATTGGTTGGTGTTTTAGTCCCTAGAAGCTATGGTGGGTTTTGGTTAGTTGATAATTTTGTTCTTTCCATAGGGTTTTGGATCCTTTAAGCTCCTTCAGTACTTTCTCTAGCAGCTTCATTGGGGTCCCCATGTTCAGTCTGATGGTTAGCTGCAAGCATCCTCCTCTGTAGTATGGTTCTGGCAGAGCCTCTGAGGAGGCATCCATATCATGTTCCTGCCAGTAAGCACTACTTGGCATCAGCAATAGTGCTTGGGTTTAGTGACTGCATATGGGGTGGATCTCCAGGTGAGGCAGTCTCTGGATGATCTTTTCTCCAATCCCTTCTCCTCTATTTGTCCCTTTATTTTCTCTCTTGAGCATTTTTTCTCCCTTTTAAGAAGGGCTGAGGCATCCACCTCCTGGCCTTCCTTCTCTTTGAGCTTCATAAGTTCTATGACTTGTTTCTTGGGTATTCATAGCTTTTGGGGTTAGTATCCACTTATTAGTGAGTGCATACCATGAGTGTCATTTTGTGACTGGGTTACCTCACTCTTCTCTTACAAATGCTCTTGAACCAGACATACTCAGGCCAATGTTATGATTATTTTGTAGTCTAGATGGACCAGATGGCAGAGGCCTGAAGCCACTTTGGACTGAGGCAGGAGGGATCATGACTACAAACCTTCCTAGTCTATAAGACTGAGATCAAGGACATCATGAACAACGTGTCCCATCAGAAAGCAAAAATTAGATAGAAAGGGGAGGTATAGCTCACTGTGAAATTTAGAGTGCCTCACTAGTATGTTATTACTAGATTCAGTTTCACAGCACAAAAGCAAGAAGAAAGTAACTATTTCATGGCCTATTTCACAAAAGTCTGGCATTAAAGTTACAAGTTAAGAGTTGCTTTAATGATGGTGGTACATTGGAGGAAACGTGCTTTCTTTTGAAAATGGGAGCAGAACAAGGCTGGGTCGATAATATGTGGGCAAGAAAGCATTTCCCCCCAAGCCTCCTTACCTGGGGAGCTTTTGGCAATTGATGGATGCTAGGGGAGGGAGAATCACTTTTCTTTGCAGGTGGCTACTGGAAGGCTGCCCACGCCCCCATTGGATGAACACACAGCAATTGACAGACAGGCTGCATTCATTAGACTCAGTCGTTTAACATTTTAGAAGGCATGGATTTGGGAGGAAATCATGTTAAGGTGACCCAAGGAGAATAGGAATGGGAAGTGGATATGATAAAGATACAAGTATACATGTATGGAGTTTTTAAGGAATAAATAAAGGTAGCCATTAAAAAAAAAAAAACTTGAAAGTACACCAAAGGAAATCTAGCAATAGTAACAGAGATCAGGGCCAGGGTAAGGGCTTTCTTTCTGAAGACACCCAGAATCTTCGGGCAAGAATGGCAGTGTCCCATGTCCTGCTGGAGAAAGTATATATGCTCTTCACATGTAAGTGGGTAAACATTTTTAGCGCTCACCAAATAAAATATTTAAAGGAACTGTATACTCCTGTATATAGGGTATACCTAAATGTAAGTTATTTGAAAAGACAACATACAAGGGACTATTTTAAGTGTATGCCTAGTAGATAAAGCAAACAAACTAGGGTATTCATGGTTTGATGACTAAGTAAAAACCTACATCTTGATGAATCTTTTACTTTGTAACTTCTAATGAACCTGCATAATTTCTATATTTTAACCTCCTGTGTTCACATTAAAAACTATGAGGTATAGATATTTGGTAAAATATGTTTGATTAGAAGTCCTACATAAAGTAAGATTTATATGTACATTTGACAAAATCAGGCTAAATTCAAGTCTCTTACAGTTAAATTCTTTATGTTATGTGAGGATAAAATATTACTCAATTGTTTTTAGGTTTTTGAATTCATGTGGTATTTCAAAATATGACTGCCCCAGAACTTGCTCTGTAGATCAGACTGTCCTTGCCCACCTGTCTCTGCCTTCCAAGTGTGGGATCAAAGATATATGCCATCACACCTGGCCTAAAATAATACAGAACTCATTTATATTAATTAATTTCTTCACATCCCAAATGCTGCTCCCTCCCCCAGTCCTTTCCTCACAGAGTTCCTTCCCCTTCCTCTTCCTTCTTCTCTGAGAGGGTGGGGATCCCCCTGGGTAGCTCCCCACTCTGGCACAACAAGTCTCAGCCTGATTAGGAGCATACTTTCTCACTGAAGCCATGGAGACTGCATGTCTGCTGCATAGGTGCCTATGGCCTCGTTCCAGCACATGTATGTCCTTTGTCTGAGAGTACCCAGGGGTTGAAATTTGTTGACACATTTGGTCTTCCTGTGGAGTTTCTGTCTACTCCAAGGCCTTCAATCCATCCCCTATATATTCAGTAACTGTCCCCTACCTCCATCTAATGGTTGGTTGTAGGTATCTGCATCTGTTTCAGTCTGCTGCTAGATAGAGTCTCTCAGACAACAGTTATGTCAGCTTCCTGTCTGCAAGCATGAAATAATATCATTGATGTTAGGGATTGGTACTTATTCATGGGATGGGTTTTGAGTTGGGTCAGGTATTGGTTGGTCTTTCCTTTGGTCTCTGCTCCATTGCTGCATTTTAGACAGGATAAGTTTGAGGTCAAAAGTTTTGTCGGTGGGTTGGTATCCTTATCCTTCCAGTTGTGGCCTTGCTTTGCTACAGGAGGTGGCCCTTTCAGGTTCCATGTCTCTACTGTTAAAAATCTTGGCTAAGGTCACCCACAGTGGCCACATTTGGAGGCCTCCCCTATCCCAGGTCTCTGGGACTTCCTAGAGATTCTCCATTTCCCCCCAACTCCTGGCAGCTGTATATTTCCATTCATTTTCCTGACCCTCTGGGCCTCTATTCTTTCTCTCCTGATCCTACATCCCTGTTCCTCTTTCTCCCCTCTCCCACCCATTTTCATCCCTCCCCTTGCCTTCTACAACTATTTTGTTTCTCTTTCTAAGTGAAATGCAACATTATTGCTTGCACCTCACTTTTTGTTTAATTTTTTTTGAGTCTGTACAATGTATCATAGGTATTCTGTATTTTAGGGCTAATACCCATTTATCAGTGAATACATACCATGGATGTCCTTTTGGGTCTGGGTTAAGGCATTCAGGATGATATTTTCTAGTTCAGTTCATTTGCCTGCCAAATTTATAATGTTTTTGTTTGTAATAGCTGAGCAATATTCCATTGTGTAAATGAACCACAATTTCTGTATCCATTCTTTGGTTGAAGGATATCTGGGATGTTTCTAGTCCCTGGCTATTATAAATAAAGCTGCTATGAACATAGTGGAGCATGTGTCCTTGGGGTATGGTGGAGAATCTTTTGGACATATGCCCAAGAGTGGTATAGTTAGGTCTTTAGGTAGAACTATTTCTACTTTTCTAAGAAGCCGCCAGATTCATTTCCAGAGTGGCTGTACAAGTTTGCAATCAGCAGTGGAGGCATGCAGAACATTTTTTTTATTATTGGTTTACTTTCTGGATCTCAGAAGTAGATATGGGATTACAACATCCTTGGGTATGTGTTCCATCTGGGTATTGAAGATATGGTATGCATTCCCAGACTCTTGAAAGGTGGGCATTGGGAATAGAGCCTCCTCACACTTCTTACAGTTAACCTTTTAACCATGGCTTCATGTTGCCATCTTAAAAGAAAGAGCATCTTTGTTGGTTGTGATGAGAGTATAGAAATAACTTTACCTTTTTGTTTTCATAACATTTTCTAATTGCACATCTAGTCCTTTCATAGTGTGAAAAGTGGAATGCATTTTGTTAATTCTTACCTTATGGATAAAAATGAGGTTCTTTATGAAATTTTTATACATGGTTGCTCATATTTGCCCCAACATTCTTTTCCTAATACCTCTTCCCACTCTGATTCTGCCTTCTTGCCACATACATGTATAAATATACAAATACTTTATATTGGTGTAGATAGAGATTCTATGTATCCGGAGAAACAGAATATTTTGACAGAAAAATAGCTATCAAGTTTTAGTGACTCGGTCAATCACAACAGCTTCCTGTGGCAAAATTTATGTCTGATCTCTTTATAGAAGGAATGCAATTGTCATCAACAATTATAACTCAAAGGCCAAAAAATAATAATAATGAAAAAGGAAGCAAATTGCTCCCTGTTGCTGGGACAGCTTTTTTGCTGTGGTTAAGTGAAAAGGGTTGATGGATGTTAATTTCATGATAGTCCTTGGCTCCTACAGTAAATAATTAATCTTTCTGATGAAATGCCGTCAAGTTTCATAATTCTGTTCTTGTCTTTCACTGTAGCTCTGAGTCTTAAGGCCTTTTGATCCTTAGGTTAGGCCTCTGCAAATGTTCCTCATGCTTGCAGACAGATGTCTTTCATCGGAGGCGGGATTAACAGGGCTTAGCGAGTTTCCCAAAATTTGGACTCCAGATTTTCATTGTCTGCACCAATTCTTCTGTGGATCATAAGGAGGTGTAATATAGTAAGTAGAGTGATTCCTTTGATGTATGATTTTGTTAAAACCTGCCAGTGTGGGAAAGGACATTGAAAATGTTTTTAAAGCCTTGAAATCTAAAACAAATTCCTGAATCTGGAAGCAACTAGAAATATTTGTATGTGTGAAGGGAAGGATTCAGGGAAGATGTCCTGAGAAACAGTATCTTCACTAAGAAATCATGAACCCACCTTGCTTTAATGTTCTCTTTAGTAGTTCATAGGTTCCACAGAAAGGTTTTGGAAAGAATGTCAAGAATAAACTTCCCAGAGTTAGCTGAAAGAGTTAAGTGGGCTGCCTGGCAGTCTAACCATCCTTCAAACCCATATCTCTTCCTCTTCTTTTCCTTTTCTTTCTCCACCATGCATCTGCCTGTCTAAGCAGCAGTTAACACTGAGTTATTAGCTCACAGAGATGAGGTCTGAAAGGCCGGCCTTTCCTGGAGCTCTCTGTGTAGCCCAGGTTAGCTTTGGATTCATAATTCTCTGGTCTCAGCTTCCAGAATTCTGAAATTATAGGCACTCAATCTTTATTGATAGAAGCCTTGTCAATACAATACAATACAACATAACACAACATAGCATGCACGCACACATGTATGCAGGCATGTGAGTGTGTGTGTGTATGTACAACACCCCACCCAAGCATTTACATTCACAAGACTGACAGAGAATAGATGGTTCAAAGATCCCATCAGTGAGGAGTTAATAGGATTCTGTGTTCCATGAAGCACCCAAATTGTGGTGGCTGTTAACTAGGCTCTGGGAGATGCTGGAGAACTTTATTAAATACTGACATCTGGATTGTTTAAGCTTGTCTCAGCACAAACCTGAACAATGAAGATGAAGGTAAGTCACAAGAAAGACCCTAGTCACCATACCTCCTCCCATCAATTTCTCCAGACTGAGACTGCACCATGCCATTGGCATGTCTACAGAGTAGAGGAAGGTAGGAGGCCTTTGTGCTGGATGGGGGAAATATTTCTGGAAGGCAGGAAGGAATATCTTGTAAATTGTCTCTCCCAGCATCAACACCATCCCCATTATCACATTTCCTCTCACATAAGATGCTGGAAAATGCCCTGAAACTTGTTTTGCTTTCCAACTCCAATTCCCTTCAGTTCTTGCTGACTAGGCGAAGTCAAGACATAGTAGTGTGTACCAAAAGAAACAGAGGCAGTTGAAAATCTCTAGACCAACCTGCCTTTACACTTTAACTTCCATTTTTATCTCCTCATCTTCCTTGTCTTTGCTAAATCACTCAAGTTTTACTTTACCTAGTTATAAACATAAACAAATAACTGTTCCACGAAATCTTCAGATCACAATGTTTGTTTACAACCACATATTAGAAGTTGGCTTATCTCATGGAAAAGTACTACAGTAACTACCTAAATGAAAGTGTGCACATAGTAAGTACTTCTGTAATTAAAGTGACACTATTTAAGTCCCATACTATTGATAGCTTTAAAAAGAGAGTTATTATCTTCATGTTGCTCTGAATGTGAACTTTTCAACTATTTAAGTGAAGCCATTTTTTAAATATAAATAAAATTAGTCACTTAAGTCCTGGGTCTTTGGGTCTCACTAGCTACAGTTCCAGGGCTGGGAACCATGTGCAAGCTATTGGTGGCTGCCATGTGGGACATCTCAAATGGTGCTGTGGTTTCTGTGGCAATAAAAAGGAAGTTTGACTAACACAAGTTTATACTGCATACTTTAAAAGGAGAGATGGGGAACACAACACTGTTTTGGATTTATCTGTCAGAAAACAGCTAGATGTGACCAAATCATTCTTACATAATACTTTCATAGGTAGAGGGCACAAAAGCTTCCCAGAGTGCCTGACATTTACCACTATAGTTTTCATTTTAAAACTTTATCATTTTGCATATAAAATATTTGCTTTTGAATGAACCCATTTTGTCATTGTTCCTTTCAAAGGTACAAAAATGTCCTAGTAAATAGGTTTGGTGTCTCTAGCTTTCTTTTCTAGCTTGGAACTCTGAGCTTATTTCAGACAATAAAACCTAACACAGATGACTTTAGCTGTACATGTCTTACTAAAAACATGCCAGTGATATTCGGATACAGTTTGCCAATTGGGATTTCTTTTTTTCCCCGCCTCATACTGTAAAATAAATTCCTTTGTATGCAGAACTCCCTTGTTTTAACATCCCTCATGCATCCTCATTAACTTATTCTAAAACTTTATGCCATTTTACACAGGTCTCTGAGGACTTCCAGCACTACTGAATTACAGTGTTGACACACTCAATGTGTCCTCCAGCCTCAGAAAAGAAGCCAAACACTTATGCAGTATGTAGAATGAGCCTCCATTTGTCCAAGGATGCCCCATGCTCTATTCTAGCCTATTCTCCAACATCTATGCAAAGTTGAGGTTTTCTTCATGTAGTACAGACAGAACAGTCATTTATCTACAAAAGCCATGAGGCTGCAGTAGACACAGGACTATGCACCCGCAGGGCCATGGAGCTGCAGTAGACATAAAGACCAAGTACCATCAGGGACCATAAGGCTGCAATAGACACAGAGGCCATGCACCCATAATGACTATAAGGTTGCAGTAAACACAGGGGGCATGTACCCACAGTAGACAAAGCCCATATGACTGCAGGGACCATGAGCCTGCAGGTTGGATCCCAGACTCATCTGGTCTTACCTTTCTTACCATCCTGGACTGTCTTCTTTAATGATGTTGGCCAATGTCTAGATGGCACAGCTTAAAGTCACCTTATTTCTTCAGAATAACATTACATTTGCAGTCATAGGTGTGATTGCAGGAAACATAAGCAGAACTTAACTATTTGGATTGTCATTAGAGGACATGGGGACTTGAAAGTCCAGCTTTCTCTTAGCCCAGGTTAGGGTTCCCAAATCAAGAACTGAGCCACCAGTCACATGAGCAGCCATATCAGGGACCTTGAACTTTCTCTTTCTTCAATTTAGGAATCTCATTCCCATATTGAGATATAGAAGAAACCTTTGCTATTATTACCAGGTTTTGGGATCTCTGGTTACCGTGAGTTGAAATCCTACTGAAAGTCATCCTGTCTCAATGGCCTATTTGTTTCATAATCACGAAAAGATGTTCAACTCCTTGTTCTCTGATTAATGGAGTGTGAAGTGAGCAGCTACTGGGATTCAGAATAACTAGAGACTTCATGTACAGAATCTGATGACTCGGTGTTTAGAGCAGCAGTTCATAACCTTTATAACGCTGAAACCCTTTGATACAGTTCCTTGTGTTATGGTGACCCCCCCACCATAAAATTATTTTTGTTGCTATTTTATAGCTATGGTATTTCTACTGTTGTTAATCATAATGTAAATATCCCTGTCTTCCAATGGTCTAAGGTGACCATGTGAAAGGGTCATTCACCCTTACACAGGCTGAGAATCACTGGTTTGGATAAATAGCCCAGTAATAGCAGCCAAGAAATGGAGACTGCAGAAGCCAACCTGCCTCCTTACTCATTAGAACTAGATGAACATGTAAGCAAATGAAGGTATCATTATGGTTTACTATGAGGAGTCGAATGCATGGGGCTGGCAAATTTGTCTAGGTCTTTGAGGTCAAGAAAAATAAGACCAGTGCAAGTAATATTAAAATTAGGGAGCAGATGGTGTCTTTAATTTTATACTGTAGGAGGAATGGAAAATTTTGAGTTAGAAGTTATTCCTGGTGGATTATTTGACCCCATTTCATGGAAGAATAAGTTAGACATGACCAAGGCTGTCCCCTTTCAAGGATATGTGCTTCCTGCTAGGAGGTAATCTATAAATTCTGCAGCTATTACTACATAATATACTTTTGATAATCAAATGTTTAAATATTATTTTAAGAATAACTTCCATTTATCTTTCCAGGGTGTTTTCTCTTCTGTCTTTATAAAGCTGCCTTTTAACACGGGTTTTGGTGGAGGTTATGTGCAGCACCAGCAGGTCTAAATGATGGCAGGTGTGTTCGGGCTGGAGGCACCTACATGAGATGGACTCATACCACCTTCCCATGAATGACACAGCTCACACCGAGATGCAGCTTGATGGAGAGCTTCTTTTTAAGTTGTGTGTGTGTGTGTGTGTGTGTGTGTGGTCATGGGCACCTGCACTCATGTGCAGATGTCCACAGAGTTCAGACAAAGGCTTCTGATTCTCTGGAGATGGTGTAAGATACAGTTGTAAGAAGCCCCAACGTGGCTTCTGAGAACTGAACTCAGGCCCTTAGCAAAAGCAGCAAGCACTTTTCACCACTGAGCCATCTCTCCCGGACTGATGTTCAGATTTCTTAAGATGGTATATGAGAGAGTCTATAGACATTTATCTACAAGTACAATAGGCAGTTAGAGAACAAACTCTGTGACATCATATCTGGGAATCCATTCCAAGTTCATGTCTCCATAGGTGCCTTTAACAGACAAGAATCAGGTGCATTTGATGAAACAGCCCAGTGACAATCTGTAGGAGCAGCTAAAAACTTACTGGGGAGTAAAATTAGACAGACTTGGTAAAGCAACAAATGAGTTGACTGCGTGATACTCTTCATTGAGAGATGAGTTTCCTTATATATTGACCAATAACACCCACAATTGAAATACAATGATGTTTCATTTGTCATTGCTAAATTCCACTTATAGATTATGACACAGACTAGGTTTTTATGTTCAGACTAAGTTTTAGTATTAGTATTAATATTGATGTGTGTGTACACATGTGTACATTGGCAGAAAAAAGCAGAAGAGCTATACAATTGAGCCATCTTCTGTAATGACTTAAGCGATTACAATTAGTCCTGCTCTGTTACATGGAGATTCAAATTGTCATATTTGGAACAACTTGTTTCCAGCCTTATGTCTATAAATATACTCTGCAATGTGATGTGCTTCCAATAACTTCTCTCCATATATCTGTATCTGGAGAGAGCATTATCAAGTTGACTGACACTGAGAACAGGATCGGCTATCCCTATGTTCACTATAGTGAGCCTAGAAAACACTTTTACACAGAAAATGCAGGAAAACAACCAAGAGTCAAGGTAGGAAAAAGCTAAGAAAGCCATGTAGTCTACAAATAAATCTTCTTGGAAGACAAATTTTGGAAGAAAGGCTGCATATCAAATTAAGTGATAGATAGATAGATAGATAGATAGATAGATAGATAGATAGATAGATAGATAGATAGAAAGATAGATATAGGTAGAGGTAGAGATGAGATAGAGGTAGAGGTAGAGGTAGAGGTAGAGATATAGAGATAGAGAGAGAGAGAGAGAGAGAGAGAGATAGAGATAGAGATAGAGATAGAGATAGAGATAGAGATAGAGATATACCTATGCTTTCACAGCAGTGGAAGGTTTTCATAGACTGAACCACTCACTGTCTGGTGGGGATGGAAGAATCCATGGGAAGTGGGCTGCTAAGCAGTATTTATAATATCCAGTAGGAGTATACCAATAGCCACTCTAAGACACCCACTGCCATTTATTAAAATCATCTCAAACCATTTCTTCTGGCCAATAAAGAAACACAATTTCCTTGTCTGTTCTGTTATCTGAAACAATGTCAGGTTTTTAAAGTAAGTGCTAACAAGTCTGTCTGCATATGAGGTGTTACTGGCCTTCTAATAATTCTTCTTCTGCACTTCTAAGTGTCTTTATGGTTTTCTGAGCCAATAAATATAACTTACCAGACCAGACAGTGTTTATTGGAAGATAGGGAAGCAATGGGAGGTGGATTATGAATAACTTCCAGCTAGCTAGTCGAACCAATTGAACAGAAGAGTGTGAATATTTACTGTTCTTGAAATATTGTACAAGGACTAAGAAGATTACATTATGAGAAAAAGGCTCAACCTTGAAGCCATGCAAATTCTTCTAAGAATGAGAGGGTGTCTGCAAGGGAGCAGTGAAAGGCAGTACCCAGAACAAATATTGATATCAATGACAGTTGTGATGATGGGAATAGGAGCGAGGAGGTGGGGATGCTGAGGATGATGATAAGGACGAGGACTGTGGAAATAGTAGGATGGTTGAAGGGAATTGGCATGGGGATAAGGATGGTAGGGATGATGGAAATGATCCCGAAATGGTGGTAAGATGAGGATAAGGGTGATGCCTACCTAGTAGTCATGGATGTGAATTTGTACAAAGATTTTGTTTTCACTCCTGGTACCTTCAGCTACATCTTAAATACCACCAAAATGTTTAGTTTTTTTTTTTTTTTTTTTTTTTGCTAGTACATGTTTTGGCCCTAAATATAAATGTTAATGTTAATTTTGTTTCATTCCCTGGCATCTCAGTCTTCAGCCTTTTTTAATTTCACTTGGATAAACATAGCCAAATATTTTCTTCCAAAATACATCTACAGTACATCCAAGGGTTTTCCTGCAGACAGATTCCCAGAACACGGAGCAAAAAGGAAAAGCTGTAGTGTAAACAAAAGCAGCATTATTTACAAAAACTCAACTGAAGATTGAACAGAGGAAGAATGAGTCAGCCTCACTCCCCAACAACAGACTTCTCTGTGGCCTTGTGGTCTTCTTTTAAGCTCTGTCAGTTGTTTTCAAGTTTAATGTGCCTAAGAATCACCTGGTGAGCTTCCTAAATTGAAGATTCCTGGGACCCACCTCCAGAGGGTCTAATTCAGTGCCTAGAATGAGTCAGTGGAAATTGCTCTTTAAAATCTTTGTAAGATAATAAAGACGTGGTTTAGTCTGTGTAGCACACATGGCATAGTGACCTTTAGCACTGAGCCCTGCTTACCATCTCTCTTCTGACTGTCAGGGCTGCCACACTGAAATTAAGATTCCATTGTGCCTAATGCAACAGCTGTGCATAGGACTCTCCTGTCCTCAATATTTGCATCTCTTAGTTCTTTCCTCCTATTGCCTCTGCTCACTGCTCTAGGGCTGCTTGCTGTCTTGCTAGATGAAAAAAATCACCAAGCCATGTTTCCAATTAGGCAGATGTGATGAACAGTTATTTTAGAAGCATTTCATAACTGCCTACCAGGGACTTGTAGAGATTACAGGCTGACTTTATAGGGTTTGTTCATGGCACTGGACATCAAGGCCAATGTCAGTGCTTAGGAGTGCCTTCTGGGGTGCTCAGCTGTGGCCTTTTTGAAGTAGGCTCATATGCAAAAGACAACATTGTTCCAGTTTCCAGTGTGCTCTTTCTCAAATCCTAGCAGTGGAAAGATATATAGGAGTTATTACCATGAGAGTTATACAGGCAGAGAAATGCCCTCACTTCTATTTCCAAGCTTTACTCACATCCTATATAGTATTGAGGTCTCTGCCCAGAGAGGGATGAAGAAACAGCTTATAAAGCACTGAAAAACATTTTAAAGCATCACAAAAATTGATGACCAGCAGACTTAAACATCCCTTCATAATTCAAGTGTTTAATTGGAAAAGCTTCTAGATTATATTAATTTTTCCCAAATTTATGCTCTCTCATCTTGGTTTTATTCTAGACTCCTCCATATTGATAATTGCATCTCAGAGGTAATTTCCCAATCCAGTACCAGGTTTTAGATGAAGAAATCTTGTAGGAACATGGACATACATACACAAATGCCTTTCAATAATATAAGTAAGAATATTGAGTAAAATACTATCTGAAATACATATTAAGTAAAGCTAGAACAGCATAAAAACAAGGGCACCTTGAAGGAGGCAGAATGTGTAACTAAAGCACTATAGAGAGTCTATGGCACAGAAGGATTTAAAGTCAACAGCTGAGAATTCAAAAGGGACAAAAGACCAGAGTCAGAGACTAAGGAAAACTATGAATCACAGCAAATGAGAAGCCAGAGCACATTTGTATGTTTAGTACATGGTAAAAATGCTAAAGCAAAAAATACAAAGAGAGATGCTTTCAAATGTCCAAGGGAAATCCCACATTCCCTAACAAAGGACAATGCTGAAAGCTACATTTCTAACTTAAATGACCAAAAGGTGAAAAAAGTGAAATGACAATTTTAACAGGCTGAAAGAAAACAATTTTAAATTCTTTGCATCTTTCACAAACAATTGAATAAAAGGCCCTCACAGAGGCTGGAGAATTAATTGGCAGTGAAATACACAATACCAGAGTTCTTCAGGCACAGAGAATAAGGGAATGTGGAAGCACAGAACAGACTGAAAGTAGGGAAAGCAAAGTGACCAATTCTAGGACTGGGTGGCTTCTGTTTTCTGTATGACAATAACAGTACCATGGTTAGAAGTGGACCCGGAAGTACATGGGGACTCGAAGTGCACAACACTGATGGCGCCCACCATAGGGCAGGTGTAGTCGGTGAACATATCATTACAAATACCTACGCAAAGGTGTCCAGTCAACAAGGGGTCTCTGCTTACATCTGGGGGAAAGTCATGGTAACCATGGTAACAGTCATGAAAGGCAGCATTTGTAATAAACCAACACAACACACAGAACAACAATAAAAATCACAAGTATTTTAATTAAAAAATTCAAGAGAAAAATTATTCAGAAGGGGAACAAAATGAACTCACAGAGGCAATGGTGAGCAGTACATAGATTTAAAGTCAGACATGGCCAGAAATGTCTTAATTAAAAAACAAAGACATGGCTAACAACCCCAAATGTGCACAGGGTAGAAGGCGTTCCTCATGGTGAGGACACTGATGTTTACAAGTAATGGTGGACATGGGACAGCAAGTGACACTAGTGACATCACTGCACTGCTATGTTGCTCTTGTATCACTGAAGGCCACATAGGGATAGAAGCAAAAAGATATGCCTGGATCAAAAATGGCCAGTCCATACCAAGATTTAATTCTGATTTTACTTGCAGGTAATAGCATAAGTAAAAACTAAGAAAGTGGAAGAAGAAGTAGACATGTGTAATCTGATGAGGTACGTTAACACCCTCTTCACCTTTTCATTGGTGAGAATGCAGTAGAGATTGACATAGTGTTTGCCCACAGCTCATGTTGGCCTTGAACTCCCTCTGTAGGTAAGGATAACCATGGAGTTTCAATTCTTCTGCTTCTGCCTCCCAAACCCTGAGATTACAGATGAGGAGTATAGAGGAAAGGGAGAGGGGGAAGGAAAGTGGATAAAAGAAAGGGAAGGGGACAAAAATCTAAGGACATGCAACAACACTGATGGGAACAGGTAGAAGTAAGTTGGTGCTCTCTAGTAACCATTGTGAAGAATCTGCATTATCTACCAAAAATTACCTGCATACTCCCTCTTCCAAAGATGCCTGTGTTACAAGGACACTACTTACAGTATTGTGGATGCAGGAGATTATACACTGCAACAGTTTTTTATAAGAGCTGAAGATGGGGACTCACCTCTGAGTGCACCGGGTGAAATAAATCAAAGCAATGAGAGATAGCATTTCCTCGTGATGTAGC
The DNA here is from genome assembly GCF_963924665.1 of Micromys minutus. NCBI lineage: Eukaryota > Metazoa > Chordata > Mammalia > Rodentia > Muridae > Micromys > Micromys minutus. The sequence goes on along the minus strand of NC_137981.1, from coordinate 60,355,835 downwards.
ATGCCTGCCAATGGTGTTGCCAGTGAGAGGAGGCACAGGTCTAGAACTCACACAAAGCCATGCTGTCATTCTGGGAAAGAAAACATAGAGGACAGTAAGGGGAGGTGGCAGTACATTTTGTCTTGTGAACATTTCAGGAAGGATGTAGATGTAACACTCAGGTGATTCTGCATATAAGATAAACAGAACACTTTGTTTTGGGTATATGTGTGGTAACACAACACTTGGAGTGTATTTCTACTGAAAATGTGTTTGTGTTGAGCTAAAACTTAAACCAGGCCGGAGGGTCCAGGCACTTGTGTGTATGTTGATAGTGGCAATGTTACAGAAAGTGGCTGAGTCTGGTGGATGTTCAGGGACAAAGCTGGAGAGAACGGGGTACATGTGAGTAAAAGCTGAGTGTGACTTAGTCTTCTATTTATTCTAGACTTTTAAACCATGTGACTTCACTACCTTTTAGCATAAAATAAGCAAAAAAAAAAAACAAATATAAATAAAGCTAACATTCACACAGTAGGACTACTAGAGCCAAATGTCCTTAGTTGAGATTTTATTTTTATATTGCTTATAGTGAAAGCGGCCCATCAATGACTTTACTATCTGAAACTATAAATGTCTACATCTCCTAGAGCTGCTGCAGCCTGTGATTTTCATACTTTCGAAGTGTGTACTGAGTTTGAGGACTCTTGTTGCTTCTACTTATAAAATAAAATAAAACATCTGAGGCTTGGGTAGAGAATGAAAGTGTCATGAAGTATTATTCTTGAGAAAGCAGGCTCAGCTAGGCTTTTGAAATCTTCCCAAATCTTCTCAGCCTTTTGACAGCTTCTCAGATAACTCAAATGGCCAGTCAGACATGTTGCTGTGGTAAGCACCAGGTGGTGAAAAATCAAAGGGGAGGGTGGCAGGGGACTTGTTAGTGTGACAGGCTCTGCTCCACACCTGGCAGGCATACGAGCACACATGCACACACGCTCTCTCACACACACAGATGCACGTGCATGTGAGCCAGGTACCAAAGTAATTCAAGATTTTCCTAATGGTTAGAAACACGAGTGCTTATTCTAATAAAAACAAAGACAATCTAATCCAAGCAGTGGGGGAAATAAAAGTGCAATATTGAGAAACTCATGGTCAGTCTCTCTTTAAATAACAATGGGAAGGAGTACGGTGAATTATCAACCTATAACATGAATGTCTCCATTGTGCTTTTTATATTAAATTTGACTTTGATTTACCCTACTCTTTGTTTTCCAACAAAAAGTATGACAAGTTTGCAGTCTCTTTAATTGATGTGTCAACAGCTTTACTGTCTCTCACCCCCAAACCAATTTTTTTCTCCCTCTTCTAGTGCTAGGAATTGGACCCAGGGCATTGAATGTGCCACCACAAAGCAACACTACCAGTTCTTAGTTTTTAGTTTTGTTAAATGGCTCACTTTAAGAAGTCTTGTAATATGAATCAGGAGAGATATTTTTAAGGAGAAAACTACTTTTGAAGATATTATTGCTTGGCAAAATTGTAGGACAGCCAAAATTGTCATTTTGAAAGTGGAGTTTATAAAAACAACTTCAGCCATATAGTCCTAATCAGCTGAGAGATTTCCACCCTCCAACCCCATGCCAGCTGGCTTGGGTAGCCACATTTTTTTTTTTTTTTTTTTTTTGGCAAGTGGTCAAATACAACATACATTTTGAGCAGCTGGATTAACCTAACAGCTCTTACAAGAGCCCTTTCATCTGTTTTACAGAGATAGAAGGCTCCAATTTAATTATAGTCTGACTGGAAAACACATACATTTCTTCCTAATCAATAGGCTTACAACAGAAACATGTAACTCAGATTCTAAATGCAATATTTTAATAAAAGTGAACTCTCATACATCTATCATTTCATTTTGTACATATATATCTTTCATTGTTTGATTTTTTTTTTTTTACTTACTCAGTGGTTGCCTTTTCATTAAAGTAACACTCAAAGTCACAACATGACACAAAATTAGACAGCAGCCCTGTAATGAAACACTAAAATTCTTAGCTTAGCATGCAGGTTTGTTTTTTTTTGTTTTGTTTTGTTTTGTTTTTGGTTGTTTTTATTTTTTTCTTCTGTCTGAGTTTATAATCAAAACAGCATTGGACTTTTTAAAAATTTCACAGTCACCACGATGATGGTATTTGCAGTGTTCCAAATGAGAACCATATGCTCTTCCCTAACCTATTTAACAGTGGTGGCCAGATGTTTGAACAAATTATGAAAGACAGCTCCCAGCTTATCCTAACAGTTAAGCCTAATGCTGGCCACTCACTTGCTCTCACAATCTGTCCTCACTTCAACCAACAGAGAAAAAAAATATCTACCTTTAGCAACCTATGTGTCTGGGACTCATGTTTTTCCTCGGCTTCGAATGCTGACCAACATTCTGAGAAGTGGAACAGTGCCTTTAAGATACGCGTAGGGAACCAGTAAAAACAACATGAGAATGAAATGCTAGTACTCAAGAGACTAAGGGGGAAGGATCATGAGTTCAAGACCAGCTTGAGCTGCATAGAGAACTCCAGACAAGCCTAGACTGTAGAAGACCCTGTTTTGAGAGACAGAGAGACAGGAAAATGGAGAGACACAGACACAGAGAAAGACAGAGAGAGACAGAGACACAGACATAGAACCACAAAAACCAATAATCACTATCCAATATAAATAGTAATTGACTCTTAAGACCACATATAATATTAGGATATGGTTGTTGTGTATTGTGGAGAAGCTTGTCTTATGTGACGAACATAACATTAAATGAAGAAAGGCTATGACATGCTAACATTATACTCAAAGTATAAAGTTATAAGAAGTAATTTGGAAATCCAACAAGCTAATCAGATAAGATGGAAGGCTAAAAAATTTCAAAGGAAAAAAAATGGGGGCGGGGAGAATGAACGAATAATGTGCCAGTGATGAAAATGGTAAACTTAACCTTAAACATATGCATTAAATGTAAATAGTTGAAAATTTTAGTTAAAACAGCAGAGACCAAGGCTGGGAGATTCTTCAGTATATAAAGTGCTTCTGACAGTGTGAGAATCCAGTGTGAGTTCCCAGCCCCAGAACCTACATAGATGCCAAGTGATCTTGAATTCCTGCCCATAATTCCTACACTAAGAAGGAAGACTCTGGTGATCCTCAGAGCAAACTTCCCAGCTAGACTCAGCCATATTAGTGAGCTCTGGACTCAATTCCAACTCTACCTACCTCAGCCAGTCTTGGGCTTCCACGTACACACACATCACTGAACAAAGAGCTTCTTTATCAGGCAACTTGCTGATTAACTCAGCAATCTGGAAACTTAGAGCCCTCCACACAAGAGCACCATCATACTGCATTCAAGGGCACAGGAAGATTCACCAACACATAACAACCAACAAGCACACCAAAACTGTGAGTCCAGTGATAAAAACAGTAAATTCAAAATTGTTTGAAAACTAAGGAAAACTTTTCTGAGTTGCTCATATGCATATGTAAAATAAGAAACAGCCCGAGATGAAGAAATAGTTCATGAATTGAGAACTTGATTCCATTCTCCAGCAACCATGTTAAAATCAGGCATAGCTCTTCATTCCTGCAACTTCCGCACTGATAAATAAAGATCGCCGAGAATTCAGCCAAACCTGAGCTATGAACTTTGGGTTCAGTGAGAGGCCCTGTCTCAACGGAATAAGGCAGGGAGAGCACATGACTCCTTCCTCTGCCCTCCACGTGTGGGCACATGTGAACATGCACCTGCATGTTCATACGCATAATCTTTGTCCCGCAAAATACACACAAACTAAAAATAATTAGCAAAAGTATTAAAGGCTGGGTGATGCTGCTAAGTATGTTCTTAAATGCAAAGATCTAACATCAAGATGGGCACTTTTACCTTCAGGACTTAGAAGTACAACAATAACATAAGCACAAATAAAGACTTTATAAACCTAACTCAGTATAACAGGGAACCGAGAGATATTTCTGCAAAGGGCCAATAAAAACCAATGCAGCCAACCAGGAAAACAGAAGAGCGGAGATGAATTATTAATATTAGAAACACTTATGCCAACAAACTTGACAACTGGGACAAAGTAAACAAACATCTTGAAAGGCACAGTTACCTTAACTGACAGGAGGAAAACCAGGAATCTAACAGGCTTATCTCCAAATAAAGGAATAAATATGGCAATAAAAAACATATGTAAAGAAATACTCTAGCACTGAATAGTAACATAGGCAAAGGAAAATGCTTCTAGCTACCAGAATAAAGTGATCTTGTAGGACACACACACACACACACACACACACTTCTAATTAGTTAAAGGGACAAGAACCTTCCAGAGCATGTGGAAACTATAGGAAACGAAGTTCTCAAGAATGAGGAGACAACTGCTGGGGTTAGATGATTAGTACCCTACACTGAGGCTCCTAAAGAGAGAAGTGGAGGGCTGGAGAGATGGCTTGGCGTTTAAGAACACTTGTTACTATTGCAGAGAATCCAGGTTTGATTCCCAGGACCCACAAGATGGCTTCAGACTGTTCACAGTCTGGTCCCAGAGGAATCAACACCCTCTTTTGACCTCCTCTGGTACCAAGCATTTTGCAGGCGAGACACTGACACATGAAATCAATAAAATAATTGTAAAGATTTTAAGAGGAAGTTAATAATGGAAAAAACACAGCATGAACTGGTCAAAGTGTGGGATGTCAAAGGTTAAACTTTCCAAAACGTTGAAATGTCAGGTAAGGTTGAGTTTAACAGCCAAAGAACTTCAGAAGGACAAAGACACAAAATCTGAATACCAAATCTGCCTAAATTCCTAACTGTCAAAAAAAAAAAATCTCTGGGGCTTAGGCAAGGTGCCCAAGGGCCCAGCACACAGGCAGAGACACCAGAGAGAAAATCACTCTTTGGATGGGGTGTGGAGCTAATGACTGTTTTCTGCAGTTTAACCCAATCCATTCTGCTATGCTTTGTGGCCATAAAGCAGACAGAGGAATCCAACAGCCTGAAGCAGCTGACACGGAGCATGAGCCCAGAAGAATGGTTTCATATGCAAGAGAACCCTACCCACATCCTCTGCTAACCACCAAGAACCAACAGACCTCACGGGTAAAATTTAGCGGGTGGGAGTCAGAGAAATAGATGTGGGACAGCATCAGTGGGTAATGACAGCAGATAGCATTGGAACACAGAGCTTTCAGAAGTCAAACCACCAAAAGACTCCACAGTGCAATACATAAGCCATGCAGTAAAACAGATGAAGGGATAGGCAGGAACCGGCCAAAGTATTTCTAAAGGATGGGACTAGAGAAGTGACTAAAGCAATAGTTCAGTGACTAAGAGTGTGCATTGTTCTTACAGAGGACTGGAGTTTCATTCCCAACACCTAAGTCAACACTCCTGTAACTTCAGCTCCAGGATGATGCCCTCTTGTGGCACCCATTAGTATTTCACTCACATGCTCATAATTCTACACAGATGCACATGCACACATACATATAATTAAAAATAATGCAGTAGAACTTTAAAATACATTGTGCTAATAAAGCAACCAACAAGATGGCTCACATAGTGAAGGCATTTGCCACCAATTTTTATGAATTTAATTCTTGGTGGAAAGAGAGAATTGATTCCCACAGGCTGTCCTGTAAACTTCACATACATAATATCACACACACACACACACACACACACACACACACACACACACAAATGAATGTAATAAAACCTAAAAATATTATTGGGGGAAAAGAGAAAGCAATAATATTGGTAAGAGTTTCATTGCATCCACGAGATAGAATAATCACAAATAAAATTCCTTGTACATATATGATGTATGTTATAATTATAAATCTAAAAGGGCTCAGCTGATATCACACATTCTGTGACTAAAGAGAAAAATGGCAAACAGAAAGCAAGAGCTGAGAGCCAACAAGCAAAACAAAGTTTAGAGAAACTTCTTTCTCCAACATGTTTATAAATATAAGTCCCCTGGAGGGTATCGCCATCCAACTCAAACACATGGGTTCCTCTAGAAACCAAACATGACAAGACAGAGAGCATACAGGTAGAGATCTGATACAGGCCAAGGGGCAATATATTTCTAAAAAGAAGTAAAAGAGGGAGGGAGAAGATGGAGAGATCTTACAATGGCCTTTGTTTTCCAAAGAATTAAAATCAACTATGAAATGAGTAAGAATTGATTCTAGAAAATGTCAGCTAATCCATACCAGTCATACAGCTGGGGGCTGCCAAGGAGGAAAAAGAGAAATAAAACTATGAGAAGGTTGTAGAACCCTCATTCCCAGTAGATGGTTAATTGTAAGACACATCCCTGGTGACAGCTGGGATCCACATGAGTCTGTCCTGTATGGCTAAGGACAAATTGACAGTGCCCCATATCTACATAGACTGACTCCCATCCTCGAATCCACAAATTCAAGAAAATGGCTGTGGGAGTTATCATCAAGGCCTCCAAAGTTTCTCTTGCAGAATACTCAGTATTTTGGTTTTGTTTTTATTTTTATTTTTTAAGCCATCTGAAGAGATGGCTCAGTGGCTATGAGCACTTACTACTCTTCCAATAGTTTGGAACTATCTGCAACTTCAGTCCCAGGGCATCTGGTGCCCTCTTCTGGCCACTTGTGGCTCCAGTAGGTACACAATACACGTAAACAAACATGCACACACCAAAGGAAATAAAATTTCAAGCATCAAAAATAAATCGAAATAAGACAACAGAGTCGCAATATATAAGTGACTGTATGTGGACTAGGTTCTTGTTTTTCTGCTCATACTAATTTAAATAACTGAAATGTATGCTTGGGCCAATTCCTGTGATAGCAGATTAGACACAGCTGGAGAAGAGAACTGCGGGGTGGACATCTGTGAGAAATAATGCTCAGAGTGCAGGACATGTTAGGAAAACAGAGGTACAGAGATGCAGAGAGGAAAGGCAATGGGGCAAGGTAAGAACACCCGGCAGGGAGTCAACAGATATCAGGAGAGCACGCAGCAGTTAAAAACGTTGAGTCAAGTCTTCTCTGAGATTGATAAAATAGACAGCATTCCAACATGGTCCCATCTGCCTCCCTGGGAATACAAGCCTCATAAGAACCTCTCTGGAATGCTGATGGGCATGCTTGTGTCTTTGTTTCCCTTGGGTTTGAGCCTTTCATGAAGATTATGAGCTAGGAGAGACATGCACTGGTTCATGCGTTTTGACAAAATGTATCTGACCACATCAATATTCAAACTGTAGGACACTGCATGACTCTGAAATTACTGGGTCTCTTCCAAGCCATCCATTTGAGAGCATGTCCCTCCTCTAACCTTTGTCCTCACTTTCAATCGATGTTATAGATGCAAATTTTAGATTGCTGTACACTCCATGAATCTTCCTCACTGTCGTTGAGAAATGGTTGCTTCTATGTGTCCTGGCACATGTAGCATATTTGATTCTCTAATCTGCTCAATCTGTTATCAGTCTGTCTGCATAAGCTTCCTTTCGACTACCTAGTACTTAAGCTCACCCAGCTATTGAACACTCAACCTTCGTGAAGTCTTGTTTGTATTTAGTGGATTTCTGGGATGGTACATAACTAATCTTGTTAATGTCGATCTGTATAGCAATTCAGTTTTATTTCATACATATTAAATCTGAATTGAGTTAAATTACAGATTCATTTTAGTTCTAGAAATGGAATTCAGGGTTAGCTTAGCTTGTGAATGCTAAGCAGGCACTCCAGCACTGAGCTACCTTCTTACCCCTTTGTTTTCTGAGGCAGGGTCACACATATAACCAGGGTTGTCTAGAGCTCCTATATAGTCCATGGTGACTTTGATCTTGTAGTCTTCCGTCCCTTGTCTCTAGGATGGTAAGAGTTACAAGAGTCACAAGCCTGTGCCCACTTACCCATCTGGTTTTGTTGTTTGGGCTTGTATTTTCAGAGTAAATATCTTTAAAATTATTATTGTTTCCCTATTAATTACATATCCTATTCCTTTGGGATGTTGGATTTATTTCCCTTGGGCATACAGCACAGACTAGTCACATAGGGTATAGGACCTTGAAGCAATGCTAATTCCTTTTTTTTTTCTCTCTCTTGAGCTATATTTTACTTTTGTTTTAATTTATAAGTGCTCTATAAATCATATGGTACTCCTGTGTTTGATGAGTTTTTTTTTTTTTTTTTTTTTTTTTTTTTTTTTTTTTTTTTTAAGGATATATTTGTTTTTATCTTACATATATGTCTTTGGCATGTCTGTATGTGTACCAGATGCATGCAGTACCGGAGGAGGCCAGAAGAGGGCACTGAGACTGGAATTACCGGTGGTTGTGAGCTACAATGTGGGTGCTGGGAAGACAACCTAAGTTCTCTGTAAGAGCTCTTAACCACTGGGACGTCTCTCCAGTGCCCCTTTCACGCTGTAATTCTTTTATGCTACAGATTTTTCTTACAATAAATTTAAAGCTGTAGAAAATGCAATATAGAATTATCCTTACTCGATTTTTAAGAGTTTACAAGCAGATGGTGCAGAGGAAAACCAGTTTCAATGCACGCTTTTCATCCTGTAGAAACTATAGTTTGTGTAATTCTAATTGAACTCTCACCAATACTGTCAGTCTGTCCACTTGATGTTTTTTATTATTCTTTCCCGTCAGAGACCTCTGTTTAAGAAAGTTTTGATGTCTTTAACTTAAACTTTCTTCCATTCCCCTCCTTCTTTCAATAAAAATAGAAGATTTGAGTCATCTGAGATAAAAAGAAAATCTACAAGGACCACATTTCTTTACCCTTCAGATCACAGCTGCCCTGAAAAACTCATTTAACTCAACCTCTATTTAGAGCTATTCTAAAACTGATTTTTAAAGAAAAAAAAACATTGACAATTACTTAAAAACCATAGTGAAATACACTCAATGGGCCCTTAAAACCTCACAAGGTCAGAGAGTATTTGAGACATAACTGTGACTTTTGGATTTTTTTCAAACCACATGGCAAAATATGACTTTAAGAACTATCTAAGAAAGGATGATTTGCCTATTGCAATTGCTTATAATAAAAATTCTGGAGTATGGTCTATCTCAGCATTTTCCAGGTGATGGAATACAGTCATTGGGAAGCTATGACTGAGAAGCGTGGCTCCTCCTTGCCAAGGTTCTGCATACCCTTCCCAGGTCAGCCATTGTTTCTATAGGGCTCAACTCCTTGTTTGGAAATAAATTCTTCTCTTCTACAAATTTTGTGAAATAAACATAGCCGCAAATACAAAATTTCCTTAGTATTCACAGTATAAAACTGATTGGTTTATGGCCCATGATTTTCTTGATATTGTGCAGAAGCCACTGTAATTCTAGACTCACAGTTCAATATGAACATCACTGTAGACTATATGGGTCCATAGTGCCACATGAAAGTGTCATTTGTTCACAAGTTTTTATTTTATATTGTTTCCACTTGCAACGGGGTTATTTATTTAATCTTCTTCATAAGTCTTAGTGTTAACAAAACTAAGTCATATGTAAAAAGCAACTTTCCATTAATCAAAAAATGTTAAGAAAATTTTCCGTGTACGTGAAACCCTCAAGTACCAGTCTGCTTAGAACCCCATCTTTCTAGAATCCGAGCTGGGGATCAGTTTCATCTCCTCCCAGCATCCCCAGTTTTGCCTGCTTTGTTCCTCCTTTTGCTTTTTAGTCTTTCTTTCTCCTGTCTTGCATTTTCAACTACTTCTAATTTTTTATCACTATGGCCACTCATCTTTAAGTCTATAAACAAAGTATCAAGTTCCTGATGAACTCCTCTGAGGGAATTCTTGTTTCTGGTGTTGTCTTCTCATCTCTTGGTTCTGTAAGCCTTCTTCTCCAGACCTCTGGTTTTATTATGGCCACCGTCAACTTTCCTGACACTCAGCTCCCCTGATTCTAAGATAAAGAACAGTTGTGGATGCACCCCACCATCTATCTAATGACTGGCTTCTTTTCTGGTTATTAGACAGACCTTCCTTGCTAGTATTTCATCAAATGGCAGTGATTGTGGATGGCATGTGATGCTTGCTAGATTTTATTGTATTTTCTAAACTAGTATTTACCCTTTCTTAGCATGTAAATAAATTATTTGGAACCAGTTAGGTTAATTTAAGATTTTTTTTTTAAGTTTTTTGGGTCATGACTGGAGAAGATCTCAGTCCACAACTAATTTAAATACACAGGTAAAGCATCAGATTCTAAAAAAGTCTGCCCTTGTCCCATGACACAGTGTGCGCTACCACCCTGGTGAATGCAGAAACAGCTTGCAACTTTGTGTGAATGCTGAGGATGTGCCTAAGAGTTATTTTGTGTCTGTTGGAAGCAGATACTCAGGCTTCCCTATCTGGGGCCTTTGTTGTCTTCAGTGGTGCCTATTTTCTTTGCCATACCCCTTCCTGTATACCATAAGAATGGGATCTCCCTGAATTTCCAGTTTGCTCTCCTCTACCCAGACAGAACACCACACTCTTAGGTTCCCCCTTTATTTCTGTGGTCTAAAAGGCATCTCCGGACTGTAAGCAACAAAGTGAGGGGTTTCTGTTCTTCTCCTTTAGTCTGGTTTATACTGAAGTTGTGGGTGTGTGTGGTTGGAAGAGACTGTTAATTCCAAGTTCTCTCACTGTGTCTTTATTGAAACTTACTTGAATCCATTTTGAAGTAATAAAACAACAATTCTAAAACCACAAAAATTCTATAATTTGGTCTCTACAATGCAGAGCCATCTCCATTCCTTTATAGATTCTTGCATTTCTTTGTGTTTTTGAAATGTGATATTATGCTTTGCCCAGGGTAGTGACACAGGCACATCCATTAATGTACTGACCTGGGGCGTCATATTTATCTTGGATTAAGAACCATGTTGAAGTTTAGGCTATGCACCATTAAATTCTTGTAGACCCACTTTAACAGCTGTATGCGCATCCCACATACAAGCTTCCTAGAGAGACGTCACCACAAAAGAAAGGCTGGAAAAGTGAAGGGATGTGAGGGGAGCTAATAGGGTCACAGGAGATAAAACACAGCACATGTACTTTCTGTTCTGAGTGTTTCCCCACATCCTGTGTGTTCTGCATCATGCAGGTGACAGGACCACCCTCTAGTGGGATACAGAAGCATGCCGGTTAGCCAAATCTAGTGTGCACTTTGCCTTCAAAAGAAGGGGAAAAATATGACACAGAAAATTTTTCTTTGTTTTCCTTAAGAAGTTTCACTTCAAAATATAGTCATTAAAAGAATGTAAAACTTCCAGAGGTTGTTTTCCAAAGTCCCCTGTGCTTCATTTTTATAATCTCGGTAAAATAGATAAGACACGGATTCATAATCCTTCTTATGGATACTGATGCCAGTGTTTAAGTGCTTACCCGGGCAGCTCTATAAGCAAGTGCTATGATTAGAACCCACGGGTGTTCCTTGCTTCATAATAGCAATGGTGGAAGTTACAGTGGTGCAAGCCTCCTTGTTTTAAATAACCCACTATGCCCAGTGTTTTGCATAACACATCCCATTGCAATACTCATGTCTTCCTTGTTAAGCCTATTGCTAGTACATGATAAGATGGTTTAAGAGAAATATTTTTTAAATCTTACTTTATTTTACTCCTCAAATTAACAAAAGCAAATAACATAAATAAATCCCTTGATGATAAAATTGCAAAAGACTTTGAGATTGTGTCCCCTTAAATTAAAAAAGAGTAAAACAGTTTCCCAGCCTTTTCTGGGTGATAGCATGTTTCCAGTAAGCTTCAGAAACTGTCTACTTTGAGGGGGTTTCTTAGGGAAATGCCTTAAATGCCTGTTTGCTTTTACAGTGTGAATTTACTCAGAGACTCTATACAATTTTTCTATTTTCCCAAAGAACCCTTTGGACCAAATTGTTCCTTGTGGCTTTTTTTGTTGTTTGCTTTAGTGGTTAAGACAGATATTAAGACCAAGCCAATCACCTAGCTTCTAATTTTATCTCGACACCTCAAAGACATATTTTTACACCTATTACCTAACAGGTAATTAGAGAGAATGGCAGTGTGGTTTGGTGGTTGGACGCTTGGCTGGGGATTAAAGAACTTGATCTTTGGACTCCCACCACTCAAGCTGACTCTATTGTCATTGGGCTAACACTTGAACCCATACAAACGCAACATTCCCAAAAGGAAAACTGGCACTTCATCAGAGGTGAGAGGGTAGCATTACCAGAATAAAGTCATTGTGGACCTGCTTTAAATGCTTTATTTTGAGATTTTATAATCAATGGCGGAGTTTTGACAGATGCCATTAAGAGACTGGAGCCTGGACAGAGGGGCACACTCACTGGTTAGCTTCAGATTTCTCTTGTATGCCAGTGACTACAGAAGATTTGCTGAATTTCAGAAAACAACCTAATTTCTAAGGAAGATTGATGGTGTCAACTTTATTTCACTTTTGACTAAATCCATAAAAATTTCTACATGGTGGTAGCCCAATATATTTTATTCAATCGGTAATATTAGCAAGTTTAAATAGAAAGGACAGAAAAACACATTTTTTAAATTTCTGCCCAGGATCCACCCCAAAATATATTGGAATTTTTTTAAAGAAATGAGCATAGATCATAATTCATCTGACCTAAAATTAGTGCAAGAGCCAAGTTCATACTTTGCACTCCAGAAGAATTAATCATTAATAGAATATTTTGAGCCAAGTTGAGAAAGAACATCATGAACTTGTCAAATAACTATTTTTGAACAAAGTAAACATAATAAGTATAGACAGTTTTGATAGCTGCTAATTGTGTTCTCAGAAATATTTTATATTATGAAATTTTTACTCATGTAAAATCATAGAAATTATACTTTCTGTGCATGATATAAGACAATGTAATTACATGAAAAGGGATAAACAAAACTGCACAGAGAAGAAAATATCAACACATAAAACATAAGCAAAACTGATCTTGGAAAAAATAAATTTAGTAATGGGGAACAATCAGAATATAAGAAGAGCTTAAAACTCAACCATAAACAGGTTTTAAAAGAAAAAGAAACTCCTCAACTCAAAAGTGAGCAAAGAATTCTAATAGTTCTCCTCCCAAGATAATATCTATATGGTCAGAGAAAAATTCTCCAACACTAGTCATTGTGGACACATAATGAAAACCACAGAAAGACTCCACTTCTCACACATAAAGATGCTACAAGAAAAGGGACAATTGTTGCTGAGGACCTGAAATACTTGGAATCATTATACATTGCCAATCAGACTCTTAACTGCTAAAAGAACTTTGGAAAACAGGAGAGCTGAAAACATCCAAACCTGCAAAACATGTGCTCAAATGTTCACAGAAATGCAATACAGAAGTGGAAAATGTGGAAGCATTCCAAGTCCCAATAAATGATGAATGCATGTATACATGCATACATACATACATGCATACATACATACATACATACATACATACATACACACACATATTACTAAATATAAGCAGCTCAGTCTGGATAATATTACTTATATGTATGTTTTCAGGACTGACTATTTGGTACTAGAAAACCATTTGAGCACTTCTGGGCTCCATCTGTGCCCAGAGATAAGGCTGTGTCACTGGCATCAGGACCCAAAATCTGCCCACAGATCACCCAGGAGCACTCTCACCCTTAAGCCCGCAGCTTCACAGGCCCACAAGAGGGATAAGCTCCAGTCAGAAACAGGAAGACCAACTAACACCAGAGATAACAAGATGGCAAGAGGCAAGCTCAACAACCTAAGCAACAGAAACCAAGACAAGCTGGCAACATCAGAACCCAGTAGTCACAGCACAGTGAGTAGAGGATATTCCAACATACCAGAAAAACAATATTTGTGTTTAAAACTCATACCTCATGATGATGATATAGTGCTTTAAGAAGGACATGACTAACTCCCTCAAAGAAATACAGGAGAACACAGGTAAAGAAGTAGAAGCCCTTAACGAGGAAACACAAAAATCCCTTAAAGAGAAACAGGAAAACACAACCAAACAGGTAAAGGAATTGAACAAAACCATCCAGGATCTGAAAATGGAAATAAAAACAATAAAAAAAGAGAACCCTGGAGATAGAAAACCTGGGAAAGAGATCAGCAGTCATAGATGCAAGAATCACCAACAAAATACAAAAAATAGAAGGCAAAATCTCAGGTTCAGATGATACTATAGAAAACATTGACACAACAGTTGAAAAACTGCAAAAAGATCCTAACCCAAAACATCCAGAAAATCCAGGACACAATGAGAAGATCAAACCTAAGGATAATAGGTGTAGAAGAAAGCACTAGTAAATATCTTCAACAAAATTATAGAAGAAAATTTCCCTAATCTGAAGAAAGAGTTGTCCATGAACATACAAGAAGCCTACAGAACTCCAAATAGATTGGACTAGAAAAAAAATTCTTCATGTCACATAATAGTCAAAACACCAAATGCACAAAACAAAGAAAGAATATTAAAAGCATTAAGGGGAAAAGGTCAGGTAACATATAAAGGCAGACCTTTAAGAATTACACCAGACTTCTCAACAGAGACTAAGAAGCTAGAAGATACTGGACAGATGTCGTACAGACCCTAAGAGAACACAAATGCTAGCCCAGGGTACAATATCCAGCAAAACTCTCAATTACCATAGATGGGGAAACCAAGATATTCCATGACAAAATCAAATTTACACAATATCTTTCCACAAATCTAGTCCTACAAAGGATAATATATAGAAAACTCTAACACAAGGAGGGAAACTACACCCTAAGAAAAATAAGAAAGTATTCTTACAACAAACCTAAAAGAATATGGCCACACAAACATAATTCTACCTCTAACAACAAAAATACCAGGAAATAACAGTCACTATTCTTTAATAACTCTGAACATCAATGGACTCGATTCCTTAATAAAAAGACAAAGAATAACATACTAGATATGTAAAAGGACCCAGAATTTTGCTGCATGCAGGAAACTCATCTCAATGTCAAAGACAGATACTACCTCAGAGTAAAAAGCTGGGAAAAATTTTTTTCAAGCAAATGGTCCCAAGAAACAAGCTGGAGTAGCCATTCAAATATCAAATAAAATTGCTTTGCAACCAAAAGATCAGAAAAGATAAGGATGGATACTTCATACTCATCAAAGAAATAATCTATCAAGAAGAACTCTCAAGCCTGAACATCTGTGTTCCAAATGTAAGGGCACCAACATTCAGAAAAGAAACTTTACTAAAGCTCAAAGCACATATTGCATCATACACAATATTAGTGGGAGACTTCAACACCCCACTCTCATCAACGGACAGATCATGGAAACAGAAAATGAACAGAGACACAGTGAAACTAACAAGTTATGAAACAAATGGATTTAACAGATATTCATAGCACATTTCATCCAAAAAAGAAAGAATATACCTTCTTCTTAGCACCTCATGGTACCTTCTCCAAAGATACATATAATTGGTCACAAAACTGGACTCAAAATATTAAATAAGATTGAAATAATCCCATGCATCCTCTCAGATCACTATGGACTAAGATTGGTCTTCAATAACAACAAAATCAACAAAAAGACTACACACACACAGGAGCCAAACAATGCTCTACTCAATGATCACTTATCAAGGGAGAAATAAAAAAAGAAACTAAAGACTCCTTAGAATTTAGTAAAAATGAGATAAAATGAAAGCAGTGCTAAGAGGAAAACTCAGCTCAGAGTGCATCCAGAAATTAGGTGAACATATACCAACAGCTTAACAACACACCTGAAAGCTCTAGAAAAAAAAAGAAGCAACTGTACCCAAGAGGAGAATACAGGATGAAATAATCAAAATCAGAACTAAAATGAACCAAGTAGAAACAAAAATAACTATACAAAGAATCAAAAAAAAAAAAAAAAAAAAAAAAAAAAAAAAAAAAAAAAAAACAGGAGCTGGTTCTTTGAGAAAATCAACAAGATCGATAAACCCTTAGCCAGACTAACTAGAGGGCAAAGAGAGAGTATACAAATTAAGAAAATCAGAAATGAAAGGGGAGACATAACAACAGAAACTGAGTACATCCAAAAAATCATCAGATCCTACTACAAAAGCTTATACTCAACAAAACTAGAAAATATAGATGAAATAGACAATTTTCTAGACAGATGACAACTACCAAAATTAAATAAGGATCACATAAACCATCTAAACAGTCCCATAACCCATAAAGAAATAGAAACAGTCATCAAAAGTCTCCCAACCCCCCCCCCCCCAAAAAAAAAAAAAAATCACAGGACCTGATGAGTTTAGTGGAGAATGCTATCAGATCTTTTTCGAAAACCTAATACCAATACTCTCCAAACCATTCCACAAAATAAAAACAGAAGGAACCTTACCCAATTCATTCTTCAAAGATACAATTATGCTCATATATAAGCCACACAAAGACACTACAAAGAAAGAGAACTTCAGACCAATTTCTCTCATGAACATCGATGCCAAAATACTCAATAAGATTCTTTCAAACCGAATACAAGAACCCATCAAAACAATTATTCACTATGATCAAGTAGGCTTTATCCCAGGGATGCAGGGATGGTTCAATATACAGAAATCCAGCAACATAATACACTATATAAACAATCTCAAAGGAAGAAAAACACATGATCATCTCATTAGATTCTGAGAGAACATTTGACAAAATTCAACACACCTTCATGATAAAGGTCTTGGAAAGATCAAAAATTCAAGGTCCATACCTAAACATAGTAAAAGCAATATATAGAAAACCAGTAGCCAAAATCAAACTAAATCGTGAGAAAATTGAAGCAATCCTACTAAAATCAAGGATTAAACAAGGCTGCCCACTCTCCCCCTACCTATTCAATATAGTACTCAAAATCCTAGCTAAAGCAATTAGACAACAAAGGGAAATCGAAGATATACAAATTGGAAAGGATGAAGTAAAAATATCCTTATTTGCAGATGCTAAGATAGTATACTTAAATGATTGCAAAAATTCTACCAGAGAACTCCTACAGCTGATAAACAACTTCATCAAAGTGGCTGGATATAAAATTAAATGAAAAAAATCAGTAGCCTTCCTCTACTCAAAGGATAAACAGGCTGAGAAAGAAATTATGAAAGGATACAATTCACAATAGTCACAAATAATATAAACCTTGGTGTGATCCTGTCCAAACAAGTGAAAGATCTGTATGACAAGAACTTCAAATCTCTAAAGAAATCCAAGAAGGTATCAGAACATAGAAAGATCTCCCATGATCATTGATTGGCAGGTTTAATATAGTAAAAATTGGCCATCTTACCAAAAGCAATCTATAGATTCAATGCAATCCCCATCAAAATTCCAACTCAGTTCTTCATAGAGTTAGAAAGAACAATTTGCAAATAACAAAAAATTCCAAAATAGCAAAAAACTATCCTCAACAATAAAAGAACTTCTGGGAGAATCACCATCTCTGACCTCAAGCTGTATTACAGATGAATCATGATAAAAAACTGTTTGGTATTGATACATAGACAGGCAGGTAGATCAATGCAAAAGACCCAGAAATGAACCCACACACCTATGGTTACTCGACTTTTGACAAAGGAGCTAAAAACATTAAATGTAAAATAGACGGCATCTTTTACGATTGGTGCTGGTTCAACAGGCAGTCCGTATCTTAAAGAATGCTATTTGATCCATTTTTATCTCCTTGTACAAAGCTTAAAGTAAGTGGATTACATGCTTCCACATAATGCCAGGTACACTGCAACTAATAGAGTTCTCCTATTAAGTGAGGAAGAGCTTAGAACACATAGGAACAGAGAAATTTTCCTGAACAGAACACCAATGGCTTATGCTCAAAGATCAAGAATAAACAAATGGGATCTCATAAAATTGCACAGCTTCTTTAAAGCAAAAAACACAGTCAATAGGACAAAACAGCAATCAACAGATTGGACAAAGATCTTTACCAATCCTACATCTGATAGAGGGCTAATATCCAACATATACAAAGAACTCAAGAAGTTAGTCTATAGAGAATCAAATAATCCTATTTAAAAATGGGGTACAGAGCTAAAAAAAAAAGATTTCTTAACTGAGGAATATCAAATGGCTGAGAAACAACTAGTGTTCATCATCCTTAGTCATCAGGGAAGTGCAAATCAAATCAACTCTTAGATTCTACCTCACACCAGTCAGAATGGCTAAGATCAAAAACTCAGGAGACAGCAGATGCTGATGAAGATGTGGAGAAAGAGGAACACTCCTCCATTGTTGGTGGGATGGCAAGCTGGTACAACTTCTCTGAAAATCAGTCTTGCAGTTCTTTAGAAAATTGGACAGAGTACTGAGGACCCAGCTCCAACATTTAACAAGGGCACATGCTCCATTATGTTCATAGTAGTCTTATTTTTTTCCCTTTCCAGCACAGACACCTTTTATTGCTTTTCTTTTCTGCTGCTACTGGCCAGAACCAGGATAATGTGGAATACAAGTAGAAAAGCATCTCTGTCTTGTAATAACAAAATTTTGGTAAAAACAAATGAACATATAATTTTACTTCAAGCACTGTGTTAAGTGTGGATCTTTAATAGATGTCCCTCTTTATAATAGTCAGAATCTAGAAAGAATCCAGATGCCCTTTAACAGAGGGATGGATACAGAAAATGTGGTACTTTTACACAATGAAGTACTACTCATCTATTAAAAACAATGACCTCATGAAAATCTTAGGCATATAGATGGACCTAGAAAATATCATCTTGTGTGAGGTAACCCAGTCTCAAAAGAACACACATGATATGCACTCTCTGATAAGTGGATATTAACCCAAAATCCCGGAATACCCAAGATACAATGATAGACCATATGAAACTCAAGAAGAAGGAAAACCAAAATATGGATGCTTCAGTATTCCTTAGAAATGGAAACAAAATACTCAAGGGAGGAAATACTGAGACAAAGTGTGGAGCAAAAACTGAAGAAAAGGACACCCAGAGACTGACCCACCTAGAGATCCAGCCCATACACAGTCAACAAACCCAGAGGATATTGTGGATACAAAGAAGTACATGCTACAGAAGCCCAATATAGCTGTCTCCTGAAAGTCTCTTCCAGAGCCTGACAAATACAGAGGCAGATGCTCTCAACCAACAATTGGACTGAGAACAAGGTCCCCAATGGAGGAGTTAGAGAAAGGGTTGAAGGAGCTGAAAGGGTTTGCGACTCCATAGGAAGAACAACAATATCAACCAACCAGACCTCCCAGAGCTCCCAGGGACTAAACCACCAACCAAAGCGTACACATGGATGAACCAATGGCTCCAGCTTCATATGTAGCAGAGGGTGGCATTGTCTGGCATACACCAACAGTGTATGGAAATGCCAGGGTTGTAAGTTGGGAATGGTTGGGTTTGGGGGGAGCATCCTCATAGACATAGGGGGAGGTTGATAGGAGAGCAGGTAACTGGGAAAGGGGATAACATTTGAAATGTAAATACAAAAAGTATCCAACAAAAATTTTTAAAAAGATTACAAAGAATAATGAAACAAAGTGTTGGCTCTTTGAGAAAAACACTAAGATTCTCAAAAGCTTAGGGAAATTAACTAATAGGCAGATAAAGAATATCCAAATTAACAGAATTAGACATGAAAGGGGGATATGAAAATGAATATGGAGAAAATCAAGAGAACCATGAAGACATACTGTACTTTTCAAAATTGAATTTTTTAAAGTGGATAATTTTCACAATATATACCACCTAATGAAGTTAAATCAAGATCAGATAAGCACTTTAAACATAACTATAAATCTAGTGAAACATAAGCAGTCAATAAAAGTCTTTCAACTAAAAGGGGTTCAGGGTCAGATGGTTTTAGCACAGAATTCTACCATATTTCCAAAAAAAGAGTTAATGCTAATACTCCTCAAATTGTTTAATTAATAAAATCAGAAAGAATATTACTCAATTTGTTTTATGAGATCACAATTAGTCTGATATCAAACCCATAGTAAGACCCAGCCCTCTTCCCCCAAAAAGAATAATAGACCATTATGAACACAAATTTAACAATTCTTAATAAAATAATTGCAAACAAAATTTAAGAAGATATCAGAAAGATCATTCACAGTGATCAAGTAGGCTCCATTATATAGATTCAGGATCAGTTCAACACATGTTCATCAATAAATGTAACTTATCATATAAACAGGCTGTAAGGCAAAAACTACATGATCATCCCATTAGATGCTGGAAAATGTCTATGAAAAAAATCCAACATCCCTTTATGATAAAGGTCCTGGAGAGCTTATGAGCACAAGGGATATACCTCAACATAGTAAAGCCAGTTGGCACCACGCCCATAACCAACACTGACTTGAATGGGAAAAAAAAAATCAAAATAATTCCACCAAAATCAGAAACAAGATAAGGTTGTCTATTCTCCCCATACATGTTCAATATAGTACTTAAAGTCTTATCCAGAGCAATAAGACAACTGAAGAGATTGTGGGATGTAAATTGGAAACAAAGGAGTCAGAGTATCTTTATGATGTACAGATGACTTGATAGTATACATATGTGACCATAAAAAGCCACCAGGAAACTCATACAGCTGATAAATGCTTTCAGCAAAGTAGCAGAATACAGAACTAACAAAAATTAGTAGCTTTCCTATATAGAAATGACAAATTGACTGAGAATAAATCAACACCTGAGGGAAACAAAACCTCTCAAAGAACCCTCAAAATCTATAAAATATCCTGGGATAGCTGTAAGCAAGCAAGTGACAGATTAGTGAAATACATAATTCAAATCAGAAAAAGCAAATTTATAGATTCACTGCAATCCCCACAAAATTGTCAACACAATTTTTCATCAACCTTGAAAGAACAATTTTGAGCTTCATAAGGACACACACACACACACACACACACACACACACACACACACACACACACACACACTAGTTAAAACAACCCTGAATAGTGTTAAGAACTACAGGAGGTATCACCATTCCCAGTTTCAAATTGTATTACAGAAGTATGGTTTGCATGGTACTGACAAAAATTAGACATGCAGATTAATGGAATCTAATTAAAAACACAGACAATACAAACACCTATAGACACTTGATAAAGAAGCCAGAAATACACATTGAGAAAAGGACAGCATCTTCAACAAATGGTGCTGGTCAAAATGGACAGTTGCATAGAAGAATCCAAATAGATCTTGCACAAAGCTCAAATCCAAATGAATCAAAAAATCAACATAAAACCTGATGCACTGAACCCGAGGGAAAAGAAAGTGAAAAAGTTCTTAAACTCCCTGGCACAGGAGACAACATGAACAGAACACCCATAGCTAAGGCACTAAGATCAACAATTTTTTTTCTTTTTCTTTTTCTTTTCTCAACATCTAAGATCAACAATTAATAAATGAGTCCTTATGAAACTGAAAAGCTTCTGCATGGCAATGGGTGCCATCAATAGGACAAATAAAGAGGCCACCTACAGATAGATAGATTTTACAACTAACTACACATCCAATAGAGGTCTAATATCCAAAATATATAAAGAACTTTAAAAAAATAAGACAAGATATCAAGAGAATGAAAAAACCTCATTGGTACAGATCTAAATAGAAAATTCTCAAAAGAGTTCTCAAAAATGGCTAAGAAACATTTAAAGAAAAGTTCATCATCCTCAGTCATCAAGGAGTGCAGATCAAAATCACTGTGAGATTTCATTTTACATCTATCAGAATGGCTAAGATCAATAGAGCAAAGTAACAGACAACTCATGCTGGTGAGGATGTGAGTAAGGGGCACATCCATCCGTTGTTTTGGGAATGCAGACTTGTAGTCACTTAGTATGGTGTCAGTGTCATACTTCCCCAGGAAAATGGGACTTGACCTCTACCAAGATCCAGCTACATGACTCTTGGGCATATACCCAAAGGAAGACACATCCTACAACAGAGACACTTGCTCAACGACGTTCATTGCTGCTCTATTCATAATAGTCAGAAATTGGAAACAACCTAGATGTCCCTTAACAGATGAATGGATAAAGAAAATGTGGTAGTTTTACACAGTGAAATATTATCCAGCCATTAAAATAAGTCATAAAATTTTCAGGTAAATTAATATAACTAGGAGAAAAATCATCCTGAGTGAGGTAACCAGAAAGACAATTACGGTGTAATTCCATTTTTATATGACTATTAGCTGTTAAGTCAATGATAAACAGTATCAGTAGAATCACAGATGTTAAATATGGAATAAGAGACTTGGGTTGGGCAGATAGGTCTCACTGAGAAAGGAAATTAGAACATATAGTTCTAATGTGTGATGGGGACTGGAATGGGAGATAAAGTGGGGAAAGGGAGTGAAGAGGGGGTGAGGGATGGAATACGGGAAGAGACAACTAAAACTGAGTGCCATTTGAGGGGTAAAATGGAATGTAACAGAGTGGAAATTTCCTAAAGTATCTATGTATCTAAAAGTGAACTCAGTGAAATCGCCAAACAACATGGGAGACACAGCCCCAACTGGCCATCTCGTTTCCAAACAAGTTTCCAGTACTAGGACTGGGTTATATCTAACTGAATTGTTGGCCCCTTTGGGAACCCCCAAACAATACATGCTATTGTCTAAAGTATAGCTTGTTCTATACAAACTGACAGCAAGGCCCCATTTCTGAAACAAGCAAGCAAACAAAAAGTCTACACAATTTGTTGAATAGAGAAATAGAGCTGGTGCCAACTTAGAACCTTTACTTATGGTTGAGTGTTCTTATGGGTGAGTGTTCTTGGTACTACAATCTATTCTGTATGCAAGCAAAGGAGAAATGTGTCCTGTCTCCAAAATATGCTAGTGAAGTGTAGTTACAAAGCTGTGGGAAGATCCAAACAATATCTGATTTTACTCAAGGACTAGTCCAAGAGATGGAACACATACCTGTCTCTGCATGGGTGACCAAGAACCTGAGGCTAGATAGTCTTGGGACCTAGGATAAAAGCAGATACTACTGTTCTAAAAACAAACAAACAAAAACAAGTAGCAATAATGTGACTCCTAATGACATTATGCTATAGTAACAGATCAGTACCTTGGCAACCTTCATCAGAGGAGCTTCCTCCTGCAGTAGATGAGAATAAACACAGAGAACCACAGCCAGACATTATGCAGACAGTGGGCAACCTTGGAACATCCAACCCTAGATGGAATGTCTCTATCAAATTCTTTACCTAAGCTTCAGAAAACCCTGTAGAAGATGAGGTGGAAAGAATGTAAGAACCACCAGGGATGGAGGACACCTATGAAGCAAGGCCCTCTGAAGACAATAGGACTGACAATGCACACATGAAGAGACTGAGGCACAGTGCACAAGTCCTGCAGGGGTTTGTACCAACTACTGAGAGGGGAAATGGGCACATGCACATGCCCTCGATCCTAACACAGATGCTATCTCCAACTCATAACCACTTGCAAATGAAAAATTATTTTCTCTAAGGGCATCTCAAAGAAGAAACAAACTTCTGTGAAGGGTAGACTCTATGCCTAGCAGAAGACAGACAACAGAAAACAAACTCAGCAGCATCTTTGGAGGTTGTCTGTCTCATAACATCATGCCATGGCTTTTTTGTTGTGCTTTCTTCCTTTTTGTTTTTCCTTTTTAAATTTTCTCTTACCTTACAAGTAAATTCATTTTCAGTGATATAAAAGAAAATAGAAAATCACCACATTTTTCTAAAGACATTTAAAGTAACATGAGAACTCATATTTAATATATGGATAAAATATGTCAGAGTGACAATGTGACATAGTGACAATTTATTCTCTGCTACCAATTTCTATAAATTGATTTCTCTAATTATTGGCCAGTTTGAAAATACATAGATTATCAAAAAGAATACTGTGTTTATAAAAAATGAGATAATGAAGAAATGTATGTGAATATTTAGGTCTATTTACAGAAAATATAGAAAAATAACATCAGTTCAGTCTTTATATAGTTATCTTTAACTTTAAAAAAGTATTTGTTGAAGTGCTGGAGCATTGTATCTGCTAGGCAAGTGCTCCACCACTGAACTATACCCAGACATACTATGTACTGTAGATATGTAGATATATCACAGATAGATAGATAGATAGATAGATAGATAGATAGATAGATAGATAGATAGATAGGTAGGTAGGTAGGTAGGTAGGTAGGTAGGTAGGTAGGTAGGTAGGTAGGTGGATAATAGGTTTGTGTGTGTGTGTGTGTGTGTGTGTGTGTGTGTGTGTGTGTTCTTTTGAGACAGGGTATCACTCTGTGTATTAGCCTAGCCTTGAACTCTTTATGTTGGAGAATATGACTTTAAACTTCTGACCCTCCTGCCTCTACCTTCAGAGTTCAATGATTACAAAGCATACTTAGAATTAATCCCATAGTATTGTGTATGCTCTGCATTATAGGTGTGTATTATATGTATATGTCTATATATTATATTGTGTGTGTATTACTAAGTTATATCCTCAGTCCTTTTTATCTTTATTATATATGTATTTTTCCTGCATGTATGGTTGTGTACCACCTGCATGCCTGGTGCCCATGGGGGGGGGGGGAAGAGACCAAAAAAGGGCAATGGATCCTCTGGAACTATGTTTTGTTTTGTTTTAGCAAAAAGGAGTGTTCTGTAAGGGAGAGCTTGTGAGAATTGTCAATGAAAACTTGGTCCTCCAGACCAGGTTAGATTCATCCTCAGGAAAAGGCCAGCAGACTATGCCTTTCTACAGCAAGCAGTCAGGTTATAGTGGGAAGGACACATCTGAGAAGTGCAGAAGCCCATGCATGGTAGTAGAGAAAGGGGTATGGAGTGTACAAAAAATCAGGAATACCTAAAAAGAAAAAGTACAAGAGGACCTGCCAGTAGCAACAGACACTCTGTGCAGCTCCAGAAGCTCTCCTAAGCTTTTCAGCACTCAGCTAAGCTGGGACTTGTAGAACTAGCCAGTATAAGCAGTTTTGGAAATACTAATAAATAAATCTTAATGGAGACTAAGCAGAAATAGAAAAGCTTCTGTAAGGCTAGGGACACTGTTAAGAAGACAAAATGGCAGCCTACAAATTGGGAAAGAATATTTACCAATTCTACATCTGATAGAGGGCTAGTATCCAATATATACAAAAGAACTCAGAAAGCTAGACTATAGAGAATTAAATAATTCTATTAAAAATGGGGTACAGAGCTAAACAAAGAATTCTCAACTAAGGAACATCGAATGGCTGAGAAACACCTAAAGAAATGTTCAACATCTCTAATAATCAGGCAAATGCAAATCAAAATAACCCTGAGATTCTGCCTCACACCAGTCAGAATGGCTAAGATCAAAAATTCAGGTGACAGCAGATGCTGGCAAGGATGTAGAGAAAGAGGAACACTTCTCCACTGTTGATGGGGTTGTAAACTGGTACAACCACTCTGGAAATCAATCTAGAGTTTCCTCAGAAAATTGAACATAGTACTACCTGAAAACCCAGCCACTCTACTCCTGGGCACATACCCCAAATGTCCAACATATAACAAGGACACATGCTCCACCATGTTTATAGCATCCTTATTTATAATACCCAGAAGCTGGAAAGAACCCAGATGTCCTTCAACAGATGAATGGATACAGAACATATGGTACATTTACACAATGTCGTACTATTCAGCTATTAGAAACAATGATTTCATGAAATTCCTAGGCAAATGGATAGAACTAGAGACTATTATCCTGAGTGAGGTAACACACTCACAAAAGAACACACATGGTATGCATTCACTGATAAGTGGACACTAGCTGCAGAAAGCTCTGAACACTCAAGACCTAAGAAACAATTCACAGACATTATGAAGCTCAAAATGAAGGAAGGCCAAAATGGGGATACCTCAGTCCTTCTTAGAAAAGAGAACAAAACTCTTATGGGATGAAATGCAAGGTCAAATAGAGGAACAGGGATTGAAAAAAGATCACTCAGAAGCTGCCTCATCTAGGGATCCACCACATATGCAGTCACCAAATCCAAGCACTATAGTTGATCCCAAAAAGTATTTACTTGCAGGAACCAGACAGAGATGCCCCCTCTTTACATTGGGATGTAAAGTGAATAAAAATAAACTGTTAGAAAAAAAACATTTAAAATAAAACAAAATTTAAAAAAAGAAGAAGAAAGAGAAGCAGTCAGAAAGAGAAGACTACAACTGTAATGCACCAGTCAGACTCTCTGGGTAATTCTTAAGTTGTGCCTCAAATAATGGCTAAAATAAACTTCATTTTTGATAAGTGAAATTAGAGCGTGTCTCTGGTGAAGTCTGGTGTGGAATTATAATATGATAAGGTAAAACCCAAAGCCACTAGGGTCACATGAGAGGTTTAGGACAGTTTCTGGTGAGATTCCTAAAAAACTAAGCTTATAGATGAGAAGGAAGAAGGCTTTAACCAGTCATTAATTCTGTGGTAATTCCTGCTTGGCCTCTGAAAAGAGGCTTTAACCAGATCCCTGAGGGAGGGCTCCTGTCTCCTCTCATCTTTCTGTGGCATCATTAAGCAAACACAATGGAACAGTGACTTCTGTGTCATGACTAAATGCTTGGTCCAGCTCAGTGTGATTTATTTTGATGAAATAAGTAAAGATCAAAATGTGGAACAGTCAGATCATAAGAACCTGAGAGATACTAGCCTCCATAAGACCCCATGTTCTTAAAACTCCATAGCTGTAACTTTTGGATTATAAATAAAAAAACAAAACAAAAAACCTGTTTCCTTTTGTTGCTCCTGGAAGGCCAAAAATATTCCCCCAATATTTAGGCAAACCCCACCTAAGTTACGGCGCACACTCTTAAGCCATATGTACCACGCTGCACTGTCTAGCAGAACTCAGTGTTTTCATGTGGCATCACCTTACTGCACAGCACGCATAGCATGGTGAGCCGCACTTACAATGCTGTACAGGAACCAGATGCAATCACACCACCACTATGCACACGTAAGAGTGAGGACAGGGCCTTCAGAATTGCTCTGTGGGTAGAAGTAACAACTTGGCAAGCATAATGACCTGACTTTGATTCCAAAAGTCCACAGTGGAAGAGAACCCCCTTCCGACACTTGTCCTCTGCTATCCCCTCCCATGCCATGCCACGCTGGTCCCTACATCTATACACACGACAACCATCTACATACACTAACTCACTATTAATAAGGTAAATTTTAAAATTAAAAAAATATATAAAATGTTTTAATAACCAAAAGTGAAATAAAAGCAATGTTTCTTATCTTTAAAAAACAAAAAACATAGGTTAATTCTGATTAAGGTAATAATGACCAGTCAATCTGGGATTAATTAACCAATTCATTATGAAGTTACCAGTTTTTATAATATATTTTTAAAATCTCAAATTCTTCATTTTTGTATAAATATATGGACACTATATATATATATATATATTCAAATATATATATATATATTCAAAATATATAGAAAACATACATCCACACATATTTTAGGATTATTCTGAATGGTGGTGTGTGTGTGGTTGGTCTGATTCATGTGTCTATAAAAGCCACAAAGATATGCTGCTCTGCTTTAATTAACCCACAGGTCACCAAGGCTAAACAGAAGTCCAGGGAGAATGACAATGATGAATGGTGCCCTTGGCACCCTGGTGTTCTGGTAGTGACAATCAAGTGCTCATGGTTGGCCTCCTTCCCAGAGCTTGTATCTGAAATTCCTCCCATAAGATGCTATGAAGTAGTGTGTCATGTGCCTTAGGAGGAAAAGCACTAAACATCTCTGATTATTAAATAGCGCCTGTGGTTCCTAACTTCCCCTCCCAAGGAGAAAGATGAGAGAGAAAAGCTGTAGTTCAAAAACATGATTATATTCATCATCCAATCATCTGAAAGTACCATGTTTGAAGTATTTTGGTGAGAAAACAGGAACCTGGTGAATGACAAGACGTGATATATCTTTACCTATACTGAAAGCAAAAAACTCAGGGGTGCTCGAACTGGAGGGGGTGGGGTGGGGGTTCAGTCACACTCCCAGGAGCTCAAGTGAATAGCCCCAATAGAAGTTTGGACTTCTTGGATGTTCTGCAATACTGCTGTGCATAGACTATTCCCTACCATTCCTGAATCATATCTTAAAGAACCTTTTAATTTTAAACAGTAAGGTAACACTACAAAAGGTGCATGCTCTCTCTTCAAGATAGTGTTCCCACACTAGCATTCCCCTAGGAGGGAGCTGCTGGGTTCAACCTCCTGGGAAGCCAAGACTTAGCACCAATGACTTTAGTATTGGAGGCAGGTGTCACGTGTTGCCAAAATTAGTTCAAGCAGCACAACTACAGATCTGAGGACACCTGGTCCCCAGGATCACCTCCCCTGGAGGATGCACCATGATAGTGTGCCCTCAACCTCTACCCATGCATGGATGCTCTCTTCTCTGTCAAGCTTTAGGAGCTGACACTCAGCACTGCTCTCAGATGAACTTGGTGGACCAGCCAACTGAAGCAGACCTTTTGTCCTTAACTATGATCTTGTTGCCTTGATGAATACATCCAGACCACCCTAGTATAGGGTCTGGGCTCTAAATCAGACAAGAGCTGCTCAATGACCATCCTCTGGGAGCTAAGAACTAGCTCCATTTGGGGAGCTTGGCCATGTCACCCTTTGCTTTCATAAGCCACCTCCTGGCTTCACCAAGTGTTACCCTCCTGGATGTCTGTGATTCCATCCCACCCCAGCAGTGGTCCTTGCTAATCCTTTGCTTTTGGAGATGGGCCAAAACCTGGCTTCAGCTCAAGCTGAAGTGGATGCAGTGAATCGCTCCCCACTGCTTTTGAGTCCATTTGCATATCAATCAATGTTTTCCAAGAAATTGGACTTTATTCTTTTTCACAAGAGCAAAACAAGGCAAAGCCAGAAAATAGCACACTGATAACCTTGTCTAGGCTCTCAACAAAACACAAGGAGCCTCATGAATTTTAACAAATCCATAGTATGTGTCACACACAACAGGACTACATTGTACAGTAGTCAGCCGGGCTGTTTCAAACTTCACATAAACAGTTCTTTACTAGGGCAGCCTGCAGCCTGATCTAGCTTATAATCTACTCGGTGGGGACACAAACGACCCTGGAAGGTTTCCCAACTTCCCAGGTTGGTGTCAACTTCCCAGGTGAGCTTCAGAGCAAGGGTGTGCACAGCCCACATTCCTACAGGAAGTAAGGGATCTGCAGGAATAGAAATTGAAAGGCAGTTACCTGGCACCAGGCTGACACAATCTGTTCAAAGTACTGTGCACAGGTATGAGGTCGGTGGAGAGAAAGACCAGTCAGTGAGACAGGCTTCCTCCAGCCTTGGTGGTTACCAGCTAGCCAGTAGCACCTGGCAAGCTCAAAGAGCTGCAGCATTTGAATGTTTTGGTTTGGTTTATTTTTGTTTTGTTTTGGTTTTTTTTTTGTTTTTTTTTTTTTTTTTTTTTTTTTTTTTTTTTTTTTGTCTTTGCAGGAGATTTCTATGTCACAGAGGCTGAAGACCAGCATTTTTATGTAGCAGCATGGTTTGAAGACAGTTGTAATCAGTGACCTCTCTTCAGCCAGCTCCTAGACAGCTAGTGCTATGTTCTCTAGAGTCAAGGTAAGAAGGAAGGGAACGCCTGATACACAATGCTACTACCTGAATTTAAAGGTAGGAATCTTGCTTTTCTTTTGAAATTAGATATCTGTTTTTCAGCTCCAAATGTTTGTCTCTATTTCAGAAATCTACTAATATAGGATGAATATCTGTAATTTGGAAGTCGAACATCCAATTTTTTCCCCAATTTTGAATCTTTTTAAGTGGTGGGGGGACATTTGGGAAATCCCCTGCCTAACATCCTTGAAAGCTTTCTCTGTAACACAAGTGGTAAATATACCAAATCACTGTCCTAGCTTACTTTCTATTGTTGTGATAGACACCATAATCATAAACAACTATCTTGGGAGGAAATGGTTTATTTTATCTTACATTTCCTGGTAACAGTCCATCACTAAGGGAAGCCAGTGCAGGAGCTCAAGTAAGAACTTAACCAGAAATAATGAAGGAATCCTGCTTCAGGGCTTGCTCCTCCTGACTTGCTCATTTTGCTTTCCCTGAAACTCCTGTCCATGGGTAGCACTGCTCACAGTGATCTGAACCTTCTCATATCAATCAATAATCAAGAAATAACCCAACAGATGTGCCCACAAGTCAATCTGATAGAGGCATT
This sequence comes from Micromys minutus, assembly GCF_963924665.1. Classification (NCBI taxonomy): domain Eukaryota; kingdom Metazoa; phylum Chordata; class Mammalia; order Rodentia; family Muridae; genus Micromys; species Micromys minutus. The sequence goes on along the minus strand of NC_137981.1, from coordinate 60,325,518 downwards.
TCCTCAGTTAAGGTTTCTTATTTCCGTGTGACTCTAGTTTGTGTTGAATTTTAAAAAGTAACCAGAATTGTCATCTCTTTTTATCAGATGTGTCTAAGTTGTGTATCAAACATAAATGAGTTTCAGGTTTAGATTTGGGTTCATTCCCAAGATACCATGCTAAAAAGATGCAAATATTCCCAGCTTCTAAATCAAAGCTGCTTGACCTGTATTTTGAAGATGGAGTGTTTGTTGCTCATTCTTAGTATCATCTTACCTTTTAGATGGCTTAAAAACACTAAATGTGCTTGAAAATATGACTCTGTGGAAATGACCATGTGGATATCTAGATGACCACGGATGACAAGGCAATCCAGAACCCTCAAGTGAAGATTTTGGACCTTTCCTGGCACAGTACTAAGCCTGAGGTATAAGCTGCTGGTCCCCTGAAGACATATGGTTTTCACATAGCTCTTAGCACAGAGAGTAGTGGTAATTTTGCAACAAAAATCAAACTTTTATGTGCTTTTATTCACAATGGTAAAGGCAGTTAAAAAAGATAAAAGGCAAAGAGCCAAAGACTAGCCCAGTTATAACGTTCAAGTTTTAACTGTCTTATGCACAATAGAAAAATAGGAGTCAGACAATTCAGCATTATATCTGACTATACCAATATGCCTTACAATAGCAATGAACACACATATAGTTGAGAACTGGTATCCTCAGCCATCAGAAAAAAATATACAAATAAAATTATGTAGGGATTCCATCTTACTGCTGTCAAAAGAGTTCTCATTAAGAGATCAAACAACAACAATTGCTGTCAAGGGTACAAGAAAAGTGAATCCTTATACATTGCTGTAAAAATGTGAATAAAATCAGCCACTATATAAATCAATGTAGATGCTCCTGAGAAAGATGAAATTAGAAAGGCCATATGGGGCTGGAGAGATGGCTCAGTGGTTAAGAGCAGTGACTGCTTTTCTGGAGGTTCTGAGTTCAATTTCCCAGCAACCACATGGTGGCTCACAACCATCTGTAATGAGATCCAATGCCCTCTTCTGGTGTGGCTGAAGACAGCTACAGTGCACTAATATAAATATAAATAAATCTTTAAAAAAAAAAAAAAGAAGAAGAAGAAGAAGAAGAAGAAGAAGAAGAAAGGTCATATGATCCAGGATACTCCTTCTGGGTCCATACTCAAAGAAATCAAAGATAACATTTAATAGAGACACCGACTCATCTGCACTAATCACAACAGCAAGCTATGTATTCAGCTCAGGTATCCATAAGCAGAGAGATGAAGAAAGAAACTGAAGTATTTATAAATAATGGATTACAATTCAGCCATAAAGAAAAATGAAATTATGATATTTGTTGGAAAAATTGGTGGGCTGGAGATAACTGTGTTAAGTGAAAAAATCCAGGCCCAGAAAGACAATGTAGAATGTGGACTAAAACACTGTTGGAGAAAGAGAAGGACCAGTGAGGAGAGAGGGGCAGCTAGGGATACTGAGAGTGAATAGGATCCACACACATGCATGAAGATGATGCAATGGAGTCTGTCATCTTCCATAAATAATGAGTCAAACTTGGCCATAATCTAGCGTTTGGGAAGTGGAAACTGGTGGGTAGAGTCTTTACAGTCAACCTGGGCTACAAATGCCTGGTCTCAAAAAGGAATAAAAGACCTATATGTTAACTACAATAGGCCCAATTATGTACAATTAAAAGAGAAGATTCTATTTTTTCTTGCAGTGTTAGAGATAGGATCCAGGATCTCATGCTGGGTAAATGAGCTGCCTCTCCTCTCCAGAACAGATTCTCACTTTCCCTAATAGCCAGATGAAGCTTTGTATTCATTTAACCCAAACCAAAACATCCATACCTTTCAATGATTCAAAATATTTTTTTAGATAAAATGAGAATTAATATGGTCTTGTTTTATAAAATAGGAGATGTATTAGCACAGGAAATAGAAATGGGCATTTTTACTTATGCAAACCTTTCGTACTGTAGGCTTATATTTTTCAAATCTACTTTTGAGAAAGGTATTTAAAAACTTTAACCCCCCTTCTAGTCCACCTCCAACCAGATGTAGTGGAAAGGAAAGGTTATTAGAACAAATGAGGATGTGAACCTACTTAGTAATAGTTCTTTGGAACAATTGGCCATGTCCTCAAAAGATGTAAGAAGTCACTGGAACACCACCAGAAGTTTTTGGTGGCATTTCTCTCTATGAAGTGATGACAAACAATGACCAGCAAAGAATAGCAAGGCAAACTAATACCACAAAGCTTCATCTGTGAAGACTAGCATCAACAAAACCCAATGATGACCAGCAAAATACGGCAAGGTTAGCCAATACCATACAGCATCCTCCTCTGTCTTTTGGGTGATATTTATGTTCTTTCCAAACATAAGATGTTCTCTCAAGTGTCTGCTTTAGCAAAACATCACAAGCCCTTTTTTCCAGACTGCTGCCAGAAAAACACCACGTGTCTGTTCTTCAGCAAAACATCCTCCCATGTGGCTGCTCATCCTCTCATAAGACAGTTTCCAGGAAAAAAAAAAAAAATCACATAACACAACTGAGTCTTCAAAGAATCTAGAAATCTCTACTTCATTGTACTTTGGAATGCAAAGTGGGAAGAGAGAGGCTGTTTTCTTAGGGTAGAACTTGACACTAGGTTGAGACCACTGTAGCTCAAACTGGCCTCAAACTCATGGTCCTCCATCATGGCCTCTCAGATACTAAGATAAACAGTATACCACCACATCCAGTAAAGGAATTAACTGAATGAGATTTTTTTCACTTACTACAATATCCTCAGACATAAAAGTAGATAAACAGTATAACAAGCCTAAGAGACAACATGCCTTGGATCCTCTCTGCCAATGAATAGGAAGGACTGTCACCAAGCTGAAGTGGGAACTCTAGCTTTGTCATCTCTGAGGTCAACCCAGCAACACCGTGGCTTTAGATAATGCTTTGCTCTTTTGTTTTCCTGTTTCTAACACTTTAGCAAATCTCTGTTTGAATCCTTAAAATCATCTTGAAACAAAAAAAACTAAAAACTTCCAGAGAAAGTGTTAGGCTTTCAACACTGGGGAACTCTGGTTAAAAAAGAATGGCTAACCCAGTTCTGGTCATGAACATAGACAAATAATGGCCTGTCTGGGCCTCTCTCATCCATGCCAGCTTAATGGTTTTTAAGGTCACAGCCCTTCTGAAGTGTCCCCAGGGCAATAAGTTTTATCAAATGGTTGAGTTAGTCACATTGCTCTCTAAGAGAATAAACTGCTTCCCAACACAGTTCTGGGCAGAAAGTAATCTACTTTCCCCTTGATATTTCCTGAGATTGATGTTCTCCAAGTTACCAAGGCAAAGGGCAGACATAGATGAGATGTTTACAAGAATACCAAAACTTGGGATGGAAATTCTTAGTGTAGGAGACTTTGAAGATAAGAGGAGATGGAGGCCAACATTCCTGGCAGCTCAGTCAGACTCCTCTTGGAGATGCCATTGAAAGGTTGAATGACCACAGTCATGGCCACAGCTGTAGATGTGCCACATTCAAAGCTGCTTTACCGTGTTTAAGCCTTCTGAGAAGAGAAATGTGTCTCTCTCATCTGTCTCCACAGTAATTTCAAGTTGAATTTTGGCTAACACCCTTGGGTTTCACCATCAATGCACAGACTTTGCTCTCCAGATAAGACAAAAGAGGAGGAGGAGTATTCTTGGCCATGCATTCAGAGAATCTGTGAGTAACAGGAAGATTCTGATGTTGACTTCTGGCTTATGCACTGAAGAATTGGTGGCCTTCACTGCCAACACTGAAATCATACTTAAAATTTGACTTACTGTTGTTTTTTTAATTAAACCAAATATCATGTTTTAAATAATATTTTGTTGTGAATAATATTGCTTCGAAGTATCTACCCATTTTTATCATTAATTCTTAAATAAAAGATATAAAACCTTTATATTTATAATAAGCCTTAAAGCACTAGAGCTGAACAGATATCTACCCTTTATGCTATTTTGCCTACATCCATATCAATAACCCTAAGCTATCACTTGGCATGTTCTGCCTCAGCCATTCCTACCCAAACAGGCTGCCGCTCATGGCCACTTGCTCATAATCTGCCTATACCATGGTGCCTCCTTCCTCCTCCTCCCCTTCTCCTTGTGGTCTCTGCCTCAGGCTCCAAACCTGGGAACTGAAGCCCTGCCTACCTCTCTTCTGCCCAGCTACAAACTGTAGGCATCATTAGTCGCCAATACTTTTAAATTAAGGATCAAGGTTTGCACAACAAAAATCTGGCAAATACATGAGAATCCACTCATCTTGAGGCAACTGGACCCTGAGAAACAGACTTTTGCTTTATAATACATAGCAACACACCAAACTTCAACAATATTTTTAATTTATTCTTTGAAATTTTCAAACATTTATGCAATATGTTTGATCATATCTATCCATCAAAAATACTATTTGGGAAAAAAACAAGGAACAAGGCCACACTTTTCATAGCATTTCCTCCAGGTACAGATGGAAGAGCTTGGAAGGACAGTGAGGTTCCTGGAAGCAAAAGCAAAATCCTTCTAGTTTTCTGCAGGCTCACAGCAAACATTCCAGGTTCTCTTCCTTCCCCAGGCTTGACCCAAATCTAAAACAGTTGCACAGAGCTTTTCTTACCTAAGACCTGGGAAAACCTTTGTTTTACAAGTTAAAATGCATCTCACCAGCTATGAGCACAAGTGGAGTATCTCAAAATAGCAATTATTGTAAAGGAGGCACAATAAAAAGGATGGTTCCTGTTACAAATATAAAAAGAAATAAGACACACCAGGCAATCCTTCAGCAGAAATGCTGTCATAAGCCCACTACACTGTGGACAGATAGCTGGCTGGCAGCAGCTCACATGGACACTCAGGTCTTTGAGACTTCTGATATAATCTCTTCTGTACCAGGGGCCTCAAGACCATTCCATGAACTTCACATTTATTTCATGTACTAGAGAAAATAGAATAGTGTTTTTGCTAAGAATGAAACAAGTCCAAGAAGGGAACAGATGAGCGGATGCTGAGAGCTTGTCTGCACTCTCCCTATAAGTTTTCATGGTTCTAGGACAGAAAATTCTGTAATTGAAAGGATTTTGAGTCCTATTTCCTGGACTATTATTTTCTAAATATAGATATATATAATATGCCATAACATAAATTAATAAGATGATGAGTTGTGTTGTAATATGAATATTAATACTAATATTAACTATTCTAAATATGAAGTCATGTTCCTTGTGACCCAGTGAGGGTGGATGCCCACAAACCTAAAATCAGAACTTCAGAAGCAAGGTTTACGTGTCTTTGATGCTATTCTTGCCATTTAATCTGTTTTTCTCTAAAACTTAAGCTGTTAGTGGGTCTCACTAATTGGTTTCTCAGCTCTCTGAAGTGTCTAGACACTCAGACTAGAACACACCACATTTAATTACCTAAAAATGCACAACACACCTGTCTGGAAAAGAAATATCCCACAATCAGTTGACCCTGTTCCCTCGGCCATTTTCCACCCTTCATTTTGGACTTGGATGTAACTAAACAGTTGTTAATTTGTAAAATTCCTCTGACTGGTGTTTGTTGGTCAAACTCTTAGTTTTCACCAACATTACCAGTGCTTGATACTGCTATGACTGGAGACTAGCTAAGCGGTGCTTGGCCTAACCTTGTTTTCATGGGCTGTTGCCAGCTCTTGGTGTCACTCAACTCTGGCCGTAGAGGCAGATCTCTAAAAGCATAACTTGGCCAGTGGATGATAGCTAGCTCTCCTTTTGGCCAGAAATAATAATTTTAAAACTTCAAAAGCAAATTTTTCTAAGAAATGCTCAATATGAAGCTGTCAGGGCAACAAGCAGATCCTTCCTTAAATCTGCTCAGGGCTACAAACCCCTGCAATTCAAAGAGCAGCCCCCAGTCACAAGATCCATCAAGTATCTGAATTGTGTCTGGTGTGAGGAGTCACTGTGAGTTTTTAATTTCCTTTGTTTTCCATTATTTTTAATTTAAACTTGGAATTTGATGCTCAACTGGGTATTGGAAAACTGGGAAGTATATTTTAACATACTGGGATTTATGAGTCTATTTTTAATAAAATCAAGTACTAAAATCTTCCAATGAAAATGTAGTCTCTTAATAGTGATGTGGGGTATGAACAGAGTACACCTGGCTTAAACACTGAAAAATGTAAAATTTGTGGTGAATAATTTATGTTGACTTCATATGGAAATTAAAGTATTTTGGCAGTGTGGAGTCAAATAAGGTATATGTCACCGTTTGTTTGTCAGCTGTAGTTGCTAGGCAACTAAATGACTCATTCCGCTCACAGAATGCTATTGGATGGAGCTTGTCTCTCTTTCCCACCCTCCACACAAGTCCAGACATTAGCAAAACAAAGTCAGAGATAAAGACACCTTCCAAATGCAGCTGTCTCCATGCTACCCCATGTTACTGTTAGATTCAGTTCGTGGAAGTAAGGACCTGGGCAGCCAGCTACTCAGTGCCAATGCTGAATGAAGCCTACATTCACACACATTTTCTCACTCCTTATTTCATTTCACTTCAATATATAAATTTCCATGTAACCGATCTATGCCTCCATTTTCAATTCTTCAAATTACTTTTCTATGTCATGCACACCACACCACGCACACACACACACACACACACACACACATTTAAAAATGTCCTGAAAATTTAGGCAATAATTATCTGTGTATAAACTATATGATTATCAAACCACAGCTAATAATTTTGGAATACATAAAGATAAATGAAGAAATGTTAAGTGACCAAGGGATGTCCTACTTCCTATTTATTAATTTTAATTTATTCTCTATACAGAAGCACTGGCAATAGCATTACTTACTATACATGGAGTCCCAGCCCTCTTAGAGAAATGGTCTTTAGGGCATTAAGCCATGCTAAGAGATCATGGGCCACCTTTACTACTACTCTTTATCTCTTAGTTTACCTAAATTGTATAGTGCACTTAGTCATGGGTATGTGTGTGTGCAGGGCATGGTAATATATCTTGTTGACTGTTGGTTTCATCATATGACATATGGACATTTACTTACCACTGTACTCAGTGACCAACAGTGAGTGGCTCAAAGCCAGATTTTAGATGACACTGAAGAGCTCATGAAACAGCTCCCTCAGAGCAGAGTGGAAACCGCCACCCAAGGCAATGTGAGTAATGTTTTACCTCTGACAAATTCCAGTTATTCTGTTCAGAAGGTGCAGTGGGGTGGCACCATCAGAAAAAAAAAAAAGTGTAGCCAGAAAGGCATCTTCCTGGTAGACTCCATTAAACAAGCAATCTTAATGTGCCCAGGAGATATCTATGCCACACAAGCTCTTAAAGACTTCTTGGGCACGGGCAATGTTTTACTTCTTAGATACATGATAAGAAGCACCTTGAACAAGCGACTTAACTTCCCTAAGCCTTGGTTCCCCTCCTGTAAGTGAACAATAGTACCCAGGAAGTTACATTGAGAACTAGAGAGATTGAACAGCAGCCTCATGTGTTGTAGAGACGGCATAGTACAGGGAGAGAATATGGTGCTCACTAGGATGTGTGCATGCAAAACTTACATTCTTTAACTTCATATTATTCTGGATTTGTATCTCACTTCTTAAGTGTGAGGAATACTTTCTTGCCTACACTCATCACAGTTTGTCTATCTCGTCCTCAACTGGAGGCCATTTTGATTCCTTCTGTGTATAATGCTTCCATTAACATCTGTGCAGTGGTATCAATGAGAAATTGCTTTTCAAATCATTTAAGTAAAAACCCTCAAGTGATTGTGAGTACATCCAATAATTGTATGTTAGGTTTACCTACTGTGGGTCATTTACCAGTGTGGTGGTATTTGTTGCTGTGAAGTTTGGATGAGAATGGCCCCCATTGGTTCACATGTTTAAACTCTTGGTCCCCAGCTGATGGAACTGTTTTGGAAGAATTTGAACGTGTGGCCTTGTTAGAGGTGAATTTTGAGGTTTCAAAAGACTTTTACCATTCCCGGTGTTTCTGTCTTGTAGTTGTGTCTAAACATAAGCTCCCAGCTACTGCTCCAGCACAATGCCTGCCTATCTGCTGCCATGCTTTCTGCCATGATGGTTATGGACTCTAGCCCTCTGTAAGTCCCAAACAAATCCTTTCCTCTGTAAGTTAGCTTGGCCATAGTGTCTTATCATGGCAATGGAAAAGTAACTAAGACAGTTGTCAAGTTGATTAGATCTGGGATCAAATTAAAGACAAGCTCTGGATAAGTCTATAAGGTCATTTCCTAGAAAACTAACCAAGACAGGGATTAGGGGGATCCTCCCCTAGAGTGGGCAGAATTTTCCTATGGCAGTTGTGGTGCAGATGAAAAGAAGTCTGAGGGAGAAGCACGGTTGATCTTGTCTATCTCCCTTTGCACCCTGATAACAAGTACATAAAGTAGAAACTTCCGGTTTCTTTGGGAAGTCAGTTATGTCAAATGATGTTTTGCTGGGGCATGCAGGTGAAAGGATGTTTTGCTAAAGCAGACATGAAAAGGAATGTTTTCCTGAAGCAGACACGGGTAAAAGGATGTTTAGCTAAAGCAAATGCTTGAAAGAAGGTGTGATCTTTAGAAGGAATATAAATATGACCACACAGACAGTAGCAGCTCCAGCATTGGTTTGCTTTGTTTGGTCTGGCTATTCTTTGCTGATACTGATGACATGTATGTATTGGATTGCTTTACATTGCTTTGATGAGCTTTGCTGGTGCTGTCTTGATAGAGAGAAACCTGCTTCAAAGAACTTTTCTCGTGAGGTTCTGGCAGCTTCTTGCCTCTTCCACAGACATAGGCCAGTTGGTTTTTTCTGGATTGAACTGTAGTTGCTGATTTCTGTGTGTTGCTGCCAAGTGAACTAGACTGCAATTGCTGATTCCTGGGTGGTGTGTGCCAAGTAGGAAGGTCTGCAGCTGCTGATTGGTGTTTGGTGTTTGCTAGTGGAGTTTATTAAGAACAACAAAGATGGCAATTGCCCCAAAGAACTATATCTAAACAGGTATACTTTCTTGTATACTAATAACTTTTCTTTTCTACTACCTCTGGTGGGTGGTGGGCTAGAGGAGAATTTAAACCCTTATTAAAGTAGGCTGAGAAAATGTATGCCTACACATACATCGAGATGTTCTTTTGGTACTTGCTTCTGCCATCTTTTGCTGACAATGGAATCCAGCTTCTTCAGCTTTTCAGCATGGAGAGCTCTCTGAAATCTTTCAGTCCTTCAGCACAAGATTGGAATTTTGGAGTTATCAGCCATGGGTACTAGGTAGCCATGAGGTTCTCAGCCCCTTCATTGTGAAAACAGTCATTACTAGAATATCCAAACCGCATCATATAAGCGAATAGAATAAAGCCAATTTGCTGTATGTATTAATTTCCATTATTCTGTCCCTCTTATGAACCCTGACTAATACAACCATTGTTACCACAAACACAAGACTAACATCGCCTATTATAACCTAAGACATGGTTCTTGTTACTTTTCTGCTACTGCAATAAACACCATGACAATGTAGGGGAGAAAAGCATTTATTAGTCTTGTATTTTATAGTCCATCAGAGGGCCAGGCAAGGCAGGAACTCAAGAAGAAACCTGGAGACAAGAACGGAAGCAGACGCCAGGGAGAAATCTCACTCATTGGCTTGCTCAGTTTGATTTCTTATACAACCAGGACCACGTACCCGAGGTGGCCCATCCCACAGTGGGCTGGGCTCTGTCATGCCGATCATTAGTCAAGACTTACCTAAGGCCAGTTATCCCAACTGTGTCAAACTGACAAGTAAAGCTGATTGTAACATGTGGCTGCAATGTCAGTGGAAAGGGGGGATTTTCAGCTCTATCATAAACTTATAAGTCTATTATCTATGTCACTGTATGGTAGATAATTGTACAAGAAGAGATGAACAGTGTCTGAGTAATGTGTTCAAATACACAAATGAATTCTAAGGGTCAAATACGAAATATATTATTGTCTCACAAATACTTATGCCTGGTAGCATGTTGATAGTATATGTATACTTTTAGTCAAGCATAAGACAGTATTTCCCTGTTGCTTTTGAAATATGCTTAATGTTATGAGTGTCTCCTTCCTCTCTCTTCTCAGTATTCTCTCTCCCTCTCTTTCCAGTTAAGAACCCCAACATTCGTCCGATTTCCCCTTCATACCATCTCAATCCCACTCTTCCTACCCTAGGGCTCCTCCACCCCATGCTCCCTTTTTTCTCCCCTGGCTTCTGCAGTTACTCAAGGTTGTATACCCACATCTAAGATTTAAAGCTAGGATCTGCAAAATAGAGAGAAGGTATGGTATTTGTCCTATGAGGTCTGGGTTACCTCACTGTAATACTATCCAGCTCTATCCATTTACCTGAAGATCTCATTATTTCAATGGAAAACTATTCTGCTGCAAAGAAAATGGAAACAGTGAAGTCTGCAGGTAAGGTAACACATTCACATTGATCATTTGGTTGATTGAGCAATGGCAACTTTATATACACATAGCAACTGTGGTTTAGTGCTGTCTGCTCCATGGCCATTAGTTCCTTGGGGGGGGGGGCACAAGAATCATCTTCAAAACCCACAGAAGTTCAATATTTGAGATTTTAAAAGTGTTTTAAGAAAGTCAAAGTATGGTCACCCAGGTTCAATTTTTGAAAAGCTTGAACATACAAAAAAAGCCCATATTATCTTAGAAAGATTGTTGTTACCTGTGTCTCAAAGAATGGTAGATAGTGCTAGAAATGATGTCAGCAATCATCTCTCATGCAAAGCCCTGTTTTAAGAATGAAGAAAAGGAAACCTGGGAAGGTAAGGGATTGACACTTAGTAAGGACCTTCATGGTGTTCACAATGGCTGGAAAGTCTAAGTGAGTGGGAAGAAAAGATTGTCAGCAACGTCTTCATGCTACTCTACATTTCACCTGTGGACACACTACTCCGATGTGTGTTGTTGCTGCTGCTATTTCGATTGTTTTGTTTTATCATCATGGTTTAAGACACAAATGAAATGCATCACCTCAACCATTCCTCCTTAATTTCACCTTACAACAGCTCATGTCTTGGATTTCTGCCAGTGGATAAATTCTGACCCTGGAAGGTGGGTGCTTTGCTGTACCCCAGTACTGCTCCTGTGTGTAGCCTGGGGTGAGAAGGTAGCATTCAAAGCCCTGCTGTGGGCAAATATCTGACAAGAAGCAGATGGGCAGAGATAAAATTTGCTTTGGCTTACACTGTGAGGGTAGACTTCCACCAGCATTCACAGGAAATGCACCACAGCCAGCATGCTCTTAGCTGAGAGGCAAGGGCTTTAGGCTACAGAATAGGAAGACTAGAGCAAGCAGGGCTGGTGGTAAACCTTAAACTCTGCCCACATGGCCTCTGGAACCCAGAAACTCTCCACCTTCAAAAAGTTTCATAGCTTCTTTGCTTCCCCAGCCACAAACTAGGACAGGTTTAGACACTAAAGCTTGTGGTACAGGGTTCTACTTCACTTTTCAGTGATGACACCAACACATGGAGATCGCCAGGTGTTTTGCAGAAGGGAAAGACAAAGTCTAGGGAAAATGTTTGAATTGATGAACTCTGATTTTGTCTAGTAACTACAGGTGGGCTTTGCAGTGAACTCTTTGCTATTAACTTAGGGCATGATTGTCACTGAAAACACAGATTCCATGTTCCTACTGTCACCACTAAAGGAATGATGCTCAGCTGAAGTTCACTATGTATCATCGTTGTCCCAAACTATTGAGATCACCAGCCTTCTGTGAAAATTAGATGTTGTTTTATTCAACTATCTCCTTCTGTCCTTTGTTCAAATATGTTTTCATGAATTTAGAAGGTAGAGTACTAGAGAGATGGCTCAGTACTCTGAGTACTCTGTGTACTGCCTTTGCAGGGGACCCAAATTTTCTTCCTAGCACCCAAGTCAGGCAGCTCACAGCCACCTATTACTCCAGTTTCAGGGGACCCAATGCCTCCAGGTATGTGCTCACACACACACACACACACACACACACACACACACACAATTAGAAAAAAAATAAATCTTAAAAGAATTAAAAGGTGGGAGCAGGATATTCTGGAGAGTTGGGAAACACATTTGAAGTAGATATAATCTGCAAACCTATGGACATATAAGAAGTTATAAAATATATTAAAATATTCCTTTAAAAATTAAAGATACAAAAATATTTTTAAACTATTAATATTTTATTTGTAAATTGTAGCTTACATTTTTCTTCTGAAGCTGTTTATGCCAATTTCTTTCCCCCTTTAGCTTCTGGCTCCCACTTATCAGAATACCAGTGGCTGCAAGGTTGTTTGAATATGCGAGCCTTCCTCTCAGAACATTCAGGTTATATTGTGGGCAGCTGTTCACAAGTCCAACATACCGCATTGTTATTTTAGTTTCCTCCTTCAAATAGAGCCTCTGCATAAAGTAAAGTTGTGTGGGTAGCCTCCAGATCCCCTGGGATGGAATCATGAACAACGGCGCTCAGCAGAAGGTTTAGCGTGAAAGACTCACTTTGAAATTTGAACCTGTGGCAATGTAAGAATGAACTGGAGGCTGGAAGCTCACAGCAGCCTGAATGTCCCCACATCAGCTGTGGCTACTGCAGCCCATGGGGCTGAAGTCCAGGGCTGCTGATGGTGCTTTCAGAGTTAAAGGGATAAATGTCATTAGAAATGGGTGTGTTTAGGAAGACTATAGCCATGCTCAATGGACACAATATTTGTTTTATTGGGTGTTGTATGGTTTTTTCTCCTATCATCACTTTGGATTGCAGTTTGGGTTCTTTTTTTTTTTTTTAGTGCAACTTTTTTTTTTACTAATATTTGGAATTTCTAAAAACAAGAACATTATGATACTTTCTAATTTTGCTTTTAGAAAGGTTTTGCATAAACCGTATGTCTAACCGGCTCCTTATGATAAAGTATTGATGTTCTTTCCCTTTTTCTTTTTTTTTTTTTCAGCTAAAAACATACTTTTAACAAATCTTGGCTTCTAACATTTTAACTTAAATTTTAAAACAGTTTAGATGTGTTCAAAATAGAAGTCCATGTGCACATCCCATGTAATCTCCATAGCTCCACTTACTAATAACCCAGCCTGATGTGATCCAGCCATGCCCATGGTAACAAAGTTAGTGTCTTCTAATTAACTCTGCTACACTGTTGATCACATTCTCTGGTTCTTATTAATGTCTGTTCCATTCCATGTGGCCATTCAGGAAACCAAGTTCCTTTACTGTTCTCTCCTTACGTGGCCTTGGATGTGAGTATGCCTTTCCATGCTTTAGAGGAGTCCTGGTCAGAATGTTCCTCCGTTTGCTTCATTTGGGAGTTGTCTCGTTTGTAGACTGCTGGCAGGGTATTAGGATAGAAAAGCACAGAGGTTGGGCATTTTAAGGAGATTTACTATTACATCGACATGGTAGAACTATTGACACTGAGGTTAGGCCTCTGCTCAGGCGAGTTCTATTCCGTTCTCCCCTGGAAATTCCAAATCCTCATCACATGGACCGCACTCTGCCTGTGTCAGCCTCAAAGGTGAAAAGTTACAACTCTCCACCTTAAGAGCAAAGAGCATTCCATGAGTTATGTGGATTTCTTCTGCAAAAGCAAGTGTCCTTCTCCATACCCTGCTTTACTTATTTGTTCAAATATTTGCCTATATCGATGTAGATACTGGGTATTTACAGCTTGAGCTGTAAATCCCAAGTTACCATGTTTAATTTTGGTACTTCACCCTCCTGGCCAAGCCATAAAAGGCTCTTTTTAGAGGGGTCCTTGGTTCTTCTGAAATGTTCCCAGCAATGTAGAGTTTCTTCTTCTCTTTTTGTTCCTGGGACTTTTTATTTTTTTTAATCATTTTGATGCTACCAGAAGCTCTATGCTGATTTTGCACGTTTCCAACTACAATTCTAGATCTGGCCTTTTCTCTAGGATCTTAGGTTGCTTCGATCGGAGATTTGGATTCAAAAACAAACTTTGAGATTCAGATGAGCTCATTGCTCCTGAAGTATTGTCAGTTTTACAGCCTGTCACTTGGCAGAAGAAAAATGTATATGTATGTATACTAACCCAGTGTATATATATTTGCAAATATTACTATAGCTAAGTATAGATCACACTAATTAATGTCTTCTACTCCTACAAGGGTTGCTGAAGCTTCATCCACAGTCTATCTATATTATTGTATAATAACATACAATATTTAATCATTCCCTACTGAAGGGCATATTGATTTATTTTAGTTCTTGATACAAAAGAGTTAAGTTAGATTCTAGCTATAAACAGATGTTCATAGCCAACTTGATTCTTGTTAGCTATGCACACCTTTAAGAACTTGGTTTTGTGTATATGTAATTTTTTTTAATCTGTTGATTAAATACTTAAAAGCAACATAGCACGGACATGTTGTGCTTCATGAATAACAATGAAACTGTCCACTTTGGCATCACACCATCAGTGCCCTGGTGCTCCTGTTAGCCCAGTACACAGTGTCATGTGCTGTCACCCTGCATGTTAAACATTCTGGGCTGTGCAGCAGAAGCTCATGGTTTAAATACCTGCTTTGAGTCTGCAAAGGCTCTCGGCATCCATTCCTGTAGCTGGATTTCAGATTCACACCTTCTTGTGTGAAATGTCCTTTCAGATACGTTGCCCAGATTTTATTAGGTTGTTTTTGTTCTTATTGTTAAATTCTAAGAGTTCTTTGCGTGTTTTTGGATACATCCTTTATCAGATATTAATTACTTCCACAAATATTTTCCTTTAGTCTGGCACTGGTGCTTTCTTTTAATGGAGATTTTAATGTTTAATTATTATTCCTATGTAGATGTGTGTATACTTATAATGTATGAGGGGTGAATACACATGACACAGTACTCATGTGGAGTTCAGAGGGCAACCTTGTGGGATCAGATCCAGACCTCACACTCAGATCACCAGGATTGTCAGCCTGACCTAACCAAAGGTTTTGGTTTTGATAGAGGTTGTTATCAATAATTTTTCTCCTAACCCTTTTTTATATTGTACAAAACACTCATCACCTCAACCAGAATCACTTGGATCATCTCTTATATTACCCTTCAACTTTGTAGTCTTCAGCTTTACAGTTGGGTCTATGATTCATTTTAGGTTAGTTTGTGAAAAGTGACAAATATGTGCTTATATTTCTTATTTTTTTGTTTCTGAGAAATTAATATGTATGCACAATGAAATATAATCACTTCTACCTCTATCACCCCACCTCCCCACATAACTCTAACAGAATTCCTCCTCAACTTCCTATCAGATAGTTTGTTTGACAACCCACCATATGCAGTTAGTGCTGCCCTTGTGTGCCTGGATGTGGAACCATCGAAGGGAGCATGGGCATTCCACCAACAGTAAATGCATTTCCAGTTAATTGTGCAATGTTTACTAAGATAAAGCAGCCTTCCTATATTACATGACTCCTCCATCAGCTGTGTGGAGGCTGTTCTCTTCTCTCGCTAGTCATGGTTATAGTAGCTTCAAGAAGCATAGCATCAAACCCTTTCCAGAGAGAGCTAGTCTCCAGGAATGCTGTCACTTCTAAGTTCACAGGTGAGACCAACACATTTTCTCCAATAACTGGCAAAGAGGGACCCACCAGAACACCTCAACCTTCAGGAACCATGGAGCAACTGAAGGAAAGATCCTTATAGTCTCCATTTGTGACCCAGAGTTAACCCTGTGGCACAGCTCTCTGGACCCAAATCCTGCTCTGAGAGAGCTGGTCTCCCAAGAGTGCTGACACACCTATGATCACAGGCTCACAGGAGGGTCAGGCTTCAGTAAGACACAGCAAGACCGACTAACACCAGAGATAAACAGAGGGCAATAGGCAAATGCAGGAACCTAAGCAACAGAAACCAAGGCTACTTGGCATCATCAAAACCTAGTTCTCCAACCACAGCAAGTCCTGGATACCCTAACACACCAGAAAAGCAAGATTCAGATTTAAAATCACATCTCATGTTGATGATATACTTTAAGATAGGACATAAATAACTCCCTTAAAGAAATAGAGAAGAACACAGGTAAACAAGTAGAAGTCCTTAAAGAGGAAACACAAAAATTCCTTAAAGAACTATAGAAAAACAAAACAGGTTAAGGAATTTAACAAAGAATCCAGGATCTAAATATGGAAAAAGAAATAATAAAAAAAAAAATCACAAAGAGAGACAAGCCTGGAGACAGAAAACCTAGGAAAGAGATCAAGAGTCATACATGCAAGCATAATCAACAGAATACAAGAAATAGAAGAGAGAATCTAAGGTGCATAAGATAACATAGAAAACATTGGCACAACAGTCAAAGAAATGCAAAATGCAAAACTCTCCTAACCCAAAACATTCAGAAAATCCAAGACACAATGAGAAGATCAAACCTAAGGATAATAGGTGTAGAAGAGAGCAAAGACTTCCAACTTAAAGGGCCAATAAATATCTTCAACAAAATTGTAGAAGAAAATTTCCCTAACCTAAAGAAAGAAATGCCTGTAAACATACAAGAAGCCTACAGAACTCCAAATGTTCTAAATCAGAAAAGAAATTCCTCCAGTCAAATAATAATCAAAACACCAAATGCACAAAATAAAGAAAAAATATTAAAAGCAGTAAAGGAAAAGGTCAAATAATATATAAAGGCAGCCCTATCAGAATTACACCAGACTTCTCAACAGAGACTCTAAAACGTTGAGAAAACAAGATATTCTATGCAAAACCAAATTTACACAATAACTTCACAAAAATCCAGCCCTACAAAGGATAATACATGGAAAACTCCAACACAAGGAGGGAAATTACATCCTAGAAAATCCTGAGAGAAAGTAAACTTCTCTCAACAAACCCAAAAGAAGATACCCACACAAACATAATTCCACCTCTAAAAAAATAACTAACAAGAAGCAGCAATCACTTTTCCTTAACATCTCTTAACATCAATGGACTCAATTTCTGAATTAAAAGACATAGACTAACATAATGGATACAAAAAAATAACCCAGCATTTTGCTGCATACAGGAAACTCATCTCAGTGACAAAGATAGATACTACGTCAGAGTAAAAGCCTAGAAAAAAAATTTTACCAATTCAACAGTCCCAAAAAGATAAGGAAGGACACTTCATACTCATTGTCATATATATATATATATACACATATATATCTCCAAAATGAGCTCTTAATTCTGAACATCTATGCTGAAAAAGAAATGGTACCTGAATTCATTAAAAAAATAAATAAATAACCTTAACTAAAACTCAAAGCACACATTGTACCACACACAATAATACTGAAAGACTTCAACAACCCACTCTCATCAATGGACAGATCATGGAAACAGAAACTAAACAGAAATACAGTGAAAGTAACAGAAGTTATGAACCAAATGGATTTAACAGATATCTATAGAATATTTCATCCTAAAATAAAAGATATACTTTCTTCTCAGGACATCATGGTACTTTCCCCTAAATTGACCATATAAGCAGTCACAAAATTGTCCTCAACAGATACAAGAAGACTGTAATAATCCCATGCATACTATCAGATCACCATGAACTAAGACTGGTCTTCAATAACAACAAAAACAACAGAAAGCCCACATACACATGGGAGTTGAAAAATGCTCTACTCAGTGGTAATATGGTCAAGGAAGTAATAAAGAAATTAAAGACATAATTTAGTGAAAATGAAGGCACAACATACCAAAACTTATAGGACATAATAAAAACAGTGCTAAGAGGAAGATTCTTCATGTCTGTCATGGTGGGGTTCGTTTTCCAAAATTCCTCTCTCCTTCCCTCCTCCATCTCTCTCTCTCTCTCTCTCTCTCTCTCTCTCTCTCTCTCTCTCTCTCTCTCTCTCTCTCTCTCTCTCTCTCTCTCTCTCTCCCCCACCCTTTGTTGGCATTTTACATTAAAACCATTAGTATATGTTTTTTTAATTTCTGGTATTTGTTCTAATGTTCTATCATTTTGATTTTTTTTCCTGCTCAGGAAAACTTGTAGCTTTCATTGCAAGGTGGACTCAGACAAGTTGTCTTGAGTAAGAACTGAAATAACCAGGCTGATTGAATGAAAGTAGATATTTTATATTGATTTGCTGAGCCTAGACTTTACTTCCTGTTTTTCATGTCTTCCATTAGAAGCTAGCCTATCTTTCGACATCTATGTTTTTGTCTCCCCAGCAATCTTGGAGTGTCTCTAGGGACTCCTTCTGAAATAGAGCTCCCTCTTTATCATCTTCAGCCCATTTGCATCATGTGCATTCAGTGGTTAGGAAGACTGGTGAGGAATACTCTACATTTTTACAATTTCACAATCTCAACTTTTTGTGTTCCTGAGCTATGGCGATTACAACTATTTCTTATTATTTTCCCATCTCCTTCTTTTAGGAGAAACATCAAGGTCAGCACAGGTTGGAACTGGACATTTGCTCTCACCTCTCTGTGTGCTGGGTTCTGATGAACTCTCACTGGAGAGTGAGCCTTGGTCATGGAAAACATGCTGGGCAGGTCTCAAATGTCTTGGCTCACTTTTCCTGGTACCAAAGACACAAGGTGATTTTTCTTGGATCCTATCATGAGAACCTGCTGGCATCCTTTCAGTTATGCTTGATGAGGCAGAACTTCTTCACTCTCCATTGACCTATAAAATTAGCATCCTGAAGTCCTTTAAGTTACAGTCCAGTCTGGGAGATCCCTTTGGCATCTCCAGTAAGCTCTGCCACAGGTAAGCAGGTGACAGCTATCTGTTAGAACTGACATTTTGGGTGGTGAGTGACGGTCTTTCCCAATGATGTCAATGCTCTTAGATGTCTAAGAAAAGTCACTGGTTTTCAGTTTTTCCAGCTTTTGCTTTTTTGTGTCATAATGGTGAGAGGGACAGTGATCTAGTCCTTTAGAAGTGGGCACTGAAACCAGAAAGTATGTGCATCTTTTTTTTTTAACATAGCATATTTAAAAGGAGTGACACCGTGGTTAACATCTGGTTGCTAGATTAAAATTTTGTGGTTAGGAAAGTATTTTTGAAAGTACAGGGCTAAGCGATCAACCCATAAAACTTTGCTCAAATGAACAAGTGTTCCATGGATAAAAATCCCTTTAGCCATTGGGAGGGTGGTAGCCATAAATCCCCCTTTCCTGCAGGCAATTTTACCATTTCAGCAGATGAATGCATAGTTAAAATGAAATCCATCTTCTGAGCAAACTATTTTCCCAGTTATTGAGTTAACTGAGGTGTGGCTAGATTTTCTTAGGAAGACATTTGTCTTCTAAGGAATGGGCTGCAGTTTATGCTAAACAGTCAAGGCACTTACCTGAAGTTCAAAATGTAAGAGAGACCGAAGAAAAATATCCTAATAATGAAGACAAATAATACTCTGGGGCAGCAATTAAAAAAAAAAAAAGATAAACGAGTGAAGAACAAAATATCAAGACATGTTTAACAAAGAAAAGAAACAGGTCCTTGCAAAGCCATACTGGAAACTAAAACAGGAGAGGAGAAATCCATCTTAAGACTTTTTCAATTCTTCTTTAAATTATATACCCACAGCAGTATGTCAGCTTCGGCCCAGCCCTGAGAAGGAAAGGTCAAGTCACAAGACACTGGCAAGTACTTTGAGATGTGTGTGACAAACGAGGCAATTAAGAGATGCTTAATATAAAAGTACTTCCACATGGCTACTTGAATGGGAAGAACAACATTATCAACAAACCAAACCCTCCAGAACCCCGGGGACTAAAACACCAACCACTGAGGACACTTGGAGAGACCCATTGTTCCAATTGCAGATGTAGCAGAGGAGAGCTTTGTCTGGCATCAGTGGGAGAAAAGGCCTTTAGTCTAGTGAAGGTGTGTTTTTCCAGTGTAGGGGAATGCCAAGGTGCTGAGGTGGAGAAGGTGGTTGGGAGAGGGAGCACCTTCATGAAAGCAAGGGGATGGGATGTAAGTGGGGTGAAAGGGGATAATATTTGAAATGTAAATACAGAGAATATCCAATAAAATATTTTTAATAAAAAAAGAAAAGTATTGTCTACACCTTTCTCTTTTGTTGTTATTGTTGTCATTGTTGAATGATAAAACCGTTCTTTCATTCAGTAAGTCTTGACATTTGTAGGGAAGGGTTGAACTGATATGAAATGCTCTGTCTGGCCCATGTGCAGATGTTGATATTGTGTGCAGAAAATGTCCAGCATGGTTTTCTCCCCTCTTGATGTTTACAGCTTGAAAACTGCTCTCTACAGAAACTACTCCTACTGAGATCGCTAAACCATGCTACCTTGTTTCCCTCTATCTAGAACCTGCCTCCTTGTCCAGCTGTGTGCAATAACCCTGTTCAACTTTACTTAACAAGCATGCTGAACCTTTGAGTTACTGATGTGTAGGGGGGGGTCATGAGAGAGGAACAGCAAGCAGCTTTGAGACTCACGACGAACAGTCAGGATGGGTGTGCCTCTGAGAGGCTGAACCCCGAGGATTACATTTTGTTTCCTGAGGGCCTCAGCTGATGTTGAGCATAGCTCTGCTTATTGCCTGAGTGGTCACCATGTCCCCTATAATTTGTGAGTTGTAGGAAAACTTTAGGGGTGTCACTGGATCATACAACAACAGTGATTGACTTTTTTCAAACATTGCTGCTAGAGCAGATTAGTGACTCATCCACCAACTTTAGAAGGAATTTAGCAAGGAAGACTATTAGTAAAGTTAGGTTAAGATGGTTCTGTTGATGGCTTCATTTGGAAAATCTTGGGGAACAATTGAAAGTTGAGAAAGCACACTTTTGATAGTTTATTAAGAGACTCCTTGAAGTCAGGGGAAAAGAAAGGCAACCATGTTATTACTAGTTGGCATGCCTTTCTTGCAAAAGATGGGTTGGTGACCAAAGGTGATGATTAATTTCTTGTACCCATTTATACCCTAGCTTCCTAATAAACAATTGTTAATGAGTCGGTGTGCATCCTGAGGGCTTAAACTAAAAATGACTGATTATTTTTATATTTAAAAATTTAGATTTATGATTAAGATTTTTGTAAGATTACTTTTTAGATAAATAATAAAATGATTATTTCTTTATAACTGCAAAGATACAGCCTGCCAGTGAAAGAGCTGGCTGGGTTGACTACCTCTCTTGCTTACTCTTTGCTAATCTGTAACAAGTCGCTTCCACATGAATGTACACAGGGCCTTGAGAAGAGTTTGTTTTTCACCTGTAATGTGCAAAATGTATAATCACATAATGCTTTTAGGAAACATGTTATTTTTTATTTATATTTCTAATCCTTTACTTAAAGAAAAATAGGATGTAACTGCATTGTATTCTTTATTTATTGCTTCAACGATTTTGCCAGGGGATATAAGCTGATATAAGAAAAAGCAAAGTTGTTGGATCCTTGCTTCTTCCACCAAGTGTGTGTGAGTGTGTGCCTGCTTTACATTAGTCGTCAGCCCCACGTCTTCCCTTGGATCTCTGAACTCACTGTCAGAGCTGCCTTCCACACCGATGTTTTTCCACCAGAGATCCCAGTCCACTCGGTCCCAGCTTTCTGTGTCTGTGTGTCTGTGTGTCACACATGTGCAAGCATACACAGAGAGAGAGAGGGGGGAGGGAGAGAATCCCCCAGCAGATAAGGAAAAACTAACATTTCCAGAGAGCTTAATCATCTCTTCATGGCTGTCTAGGCATCTGATCTTCCCATGACTTTAAACTTTGTGTGTGTGTGTGTGTGTGTGTGATGTACTTTAAAAATAAAGATATATATGTTTCTCTGTGTGTGTATACATATATATACATATTCATCTTCACTTTTGAAAACTGTAAACAGCTAATATCTACACCACAGTATCTTGATATGTGCAGTGTTCTGTTTCCTTCCATCAGGAATCTCCTCAAAGACTCCCTCCTTTACACAGTAAATGCACCTGAAATTCCTTCCCTCTCCATATCTCTCTGTTCCTCTCTTTATAGCCAAGGAAGCTTGCATTTATATTCATATACCATTTTTCTAATAAAAATAAAGATGCCTTTTAAGTACTACAGTCATTTAAGTAAATATAGAGATATGTTTAACCATATTATTTGGGTATATATTTATCACTTGTGTAAATGCATACTCTTCAATTGTATATACAGATTGAGACATTCCACTACAGAGTGTGTAATTTTAAAATGTGTTGGAGCAGAAGGAATCTGTCTTATCACTGAAGCATTCCAACATTTCTTTTGATCTCATTATACACGATCAAAATACACTCAAACGTGAGGGTTGGGACTTACTGGGTGGGGGGCATGGAGGGAAACAGCTGTTCCCTATGCGCTGGTCATCGAGCCTAAACCCATGGAATCAACAGGCCACAGCACTTCGGGCACACATGTTGAGAAACACAGCCACAAAGAAGCATGTTCTCTGTAAGAGTAGAATGATAATCAGGGTGATTTTGTATTTTATATTTCAGAACTTTAATGCCCATAAACTTTCTAAGAATAATAAGGAGGAGGGTGGAAGTTATCTGAGTTCTGTAGGTACAGACTGTGAACTGAGCACCTCAAGCTCATCTACTGAGTCAGAGATAGCAAGCTAAAAAGTATATGTTAAATTTAAGCTGTGATTTTTTAAATTGGATAATTAAGGCTTTGTGCAAAATCAGAAAAATTCAGGATGTTCTCAATACTAGCTATTGATTTTGTGTCCTGAGGCAAATATTCTTTAATCCCTTTCTATCACAATTTGCCATGTTACAACAGGATGTTACTTTTTAACTTCCAAAAATATTCATCATTGTCCAGTATTGCCATTATAATAAAAAACAAAGAATGTGGAAATTAACCTAGCACATGTTACATTGCTTAGCTTCTGAACTGTGGTGTGCAATATATATCATATCATGGGTATAGTTAGAGAAGAAAGACCCTTCTTCAATATTAAATTCCATTTTTAATTATTTCTTAGTCAAGTCCTTTAAGCATGGTACTTTTAGGATTTGCTGTAATTTTTTTTTTAAACTGTCCAAAGGAAAAAATGAAGAGTAGGAGATAAATAATGGAGACATTGCCTGAGGCCCCAGGACACAGGCACAAACACAAGGAGCCACTGGCAAAGGTTTCCTTAGCCCATAAATTACCATCTAGATTTTTATTCAACATCAGGACATCTGATGCACAAGTCATGCGAAGAATGTCTGGATTAAAGAGGTTGAAGAAAAAGAAAATCGAGCAACAGTGTCGGTAGCTCTGAATGACTTGGTCATCGTCCCAGACTTCAGGCAGATACTTAAGTGCGTTCCTTACATAACTGTGTGCCTGGTGTTGCTTCTCATAGATGGGAGAGGCTTTGTGTTGCTTTTGTTACTGAGTGGGGATTGTGGAAGAACATCCTAAGTAAAACATTGGCAGAGGAAAAAAAAATCTCATCACCAAATGTTCCTGTCATTTTGTCTTGTATGTTATTAGAGGCAGATGTTGTGTCACAAAAATCCTACAGCCTTTCTGTCTGAACACCTACCCTTGTGTCCCCTTGGCCCCAGCAGGATAGATATCAGACATGCCTCGGCTTTGTGGCTCAGCTTGGACACATGCATGTTCTTGTCTCCATCCACTCTCACTTATTTCATACGAGGAATTTCCAAGTGGTTTCAGATTATAAACTAAACCAAGTCAATGGGCACCTTTATTAAACATGAGTTTCAACTTGGTTGAACCATTTTTGTAGAAGTACACTTGTCAAATACAGACAAGGATGATCAAAAGTCAATTCGAAAGAGACTTGACCTTCATGGCTTCTTAGCTCTGAGCGGGGTATTTGACCCATCAGAGGCATAAATGAAGCAACTGGTTTAGAGGAATGCTTGAAGATGGCCATCAGGGCTGGACAACTTTGCATCAGATTTCTGAACAATTTATGTCAGTATGTTCACAAACACACGCATTCTCATGCCACACTTCACATGAGAGGTCAGAAGATAACTTGCAGTAGTCAGATCTCTCCTTCCATGGTGTCTCACAGGATGGTATTCAGATCACCGCACTTGGTGGCAAGTGCTATCAATCCCTGAGCCCCTCACTAGATCCTGTTCCATTTCTCTCAGTCCTTCTCCCTAGTGGTCAGATGGTTTGCAAAAGTATAGTCTCAACTTTGAAATGGTGACACTACACAGTTGCAGGTAGATACTACATGACACATGCTAACTATTTTCCTTTGACTGTTTACTGAAAAAAATATCATTCAAAGCACGCACATGCTTTCTTCTTCCATGTCCTCTGATAACTGAAGGGACTCTTACAAGGCTGAGCATGGCAAACATGGCTTTGGCAGGCATAGCCTTTCCTCCATTCCCTCTGCCTTGCTAAAAACTCTTAGATCACATCCCCAAAGCCAGCCACCAACCTCTATTCTCATATTTTACACTTCCTCCTCCGGAGGCTGACTCCCAAAGTTCAGATATCAAAGTATTATAGTCTAGCAATCAAAAGCCTCCTTTTAACTCACCAAATTAACATGCCCAATCAAAGTTAAACACCTCTTCCTAACACGGGTTTCCACTTTTACCTTTATAAACTATTGCCTAAGGGCCATGTCTGTTTACTCTCTATCCTTAGGCAATCCTTTCTCCCTCTGGGACAAATACCCCTTTCTTCTCTCCCTTGTTTCCTTCCTCTTTTTATTCATCCTCTATCTCATGTCTTTATCTCATATTATCTTTGTTGTAAATTAGATTTCTCGCCTAGGCCCAGACAGACCACACCAAACACGGTTCCACGTGGAGAGGTTTAATAGAACGGGATAGGGCAGGGGTCAAGGCCGGGCGAAGAGAGGAAGAGGAAAGAGAGAGAGAAGGAAGGGTTTCGGCCTTTTGTAGGGGTAGTGACGTCACTTGCTCCCAGGTGGAGATGGGATTTAGAACTGATGTCTTCTGGGAATGCTTTGGCTGTTTCCATGGCAATTGATGTGCTAGGTTCCTGTCACCTGTGGGTGGAGCCATTGCTGGGGGAGGGGGCTATCCTAATGCCAACATTCCTCCCTTTTTTCTTATATAAAAAGAGAGAAAAGGGGAGGGTAGGGAAGCCGATGGTGAAAAGGGAATAGGGGCGTCGGGTCTCTTAAACTGCTTCCTGCTGTCTTGGGGTGTCGTAGGGGTGTAGCTGGTTTTCGCCATCGGGTTCCACTTGGTAATCATTAACATCAGGATTTTCTATAGGCAATGGCTTGTAGTCCTGCAACAGGAACTGATTAATGGTTTGGTTAGAAATTTTTTGTATCTGTCGTTGAAGGAATGTAGAGACAAGATTGATAAGGCAGGGAGCAAATAGTAATGCTAGAAAGATGACTAGAAGAGGGGTTACGAAGGGGAGTATCCACTTCCATATAGGGTTTTCAAAGGTCCAGAAACTGGAGGTCTCACGTTCCCTGGAATTTTGTATGTCAGATTGTAGCTCTTGGATCTTATCTCTCACTATCCCGGATTGGTTGACATAGAAGCAGCATTCTTCTTGGAGGAACAGACAAAGGCCACCTTCTTTAGCTGTTAGAAGGTCCAGCCCCCGTCGGTTTTGAAGAACCACGGCTGCCAGGGAATCTATCTGTTTTTGGATGGTGAGCAGAGTTTCAGACACTTCTTGAAACCTGTTGTTGAGGGTGGAAGTGATCTCATTATATTTGGTCATGGAAGTAGTTATTCCTGCTATCCCAGTGCTAGTTCCTACTGCTATTCCTGCAGCTACCAAAAGTGGCACGACCTGAACTGCTCTCTTATGTCGGGCGGCTATCATATTGACGACTGGGATTGGCAGGGGCTCGTTTCCCTGGATTACTCCTAGTTCGGGGAAAAGGAGAACCAAAGTGCAGCTTCCTGACCAGCTGCCAGGTAAACGATGATATGCCTGATGCCACAGAGGATTGATGTATTTTGGATCACTGGGCACTGTGGCAGAGATGGGGTATCAAGGGTTGTGGTCATATTGCAGTCTAAGGAGCCTAACATTCCTACAGGATGTGTCCCAGATGCCTTAAAACAGTTTGCCATGCCAAGAAGAGAGATAGAGGAGAGGTAAGGGGTCATGGCAACATCAGAGTCGGGACAGCTGACGAAGGGTGAGGTAAGGTTATTGGGCAACATTACTGGAGAAGCTGTGAGCGGCAATTGTGAGTTTGTTCCAGGAGGAACACATAGCCAGCAGTCTTTAAAACGACCAGGTCGGGTGATATTAAGGAGCTTGTATGCTAATGTCAAAGTCTGGAGCAAAAGGCGGAAGGACAAGCTGGTGCCATTTATGAGGGGGGATGTTAAGGAAGTAAGGACCTCAGAGGAGTGTTTGATTATTTTTCCTACCCCTTCTATATCTAGGGGTTGGGCAACTGAAACATATTTTCTCTGAATTTTGATAGTACTCACTGGGGATCCTGGTTGGTTTTTACGGTAGAGCTTACCGACAACTCCAGTCTCCCACCTGGGATCCCATGGATCTTCTATGTAGAAAAAGAGCTTCTTGTGCTGTTGGTAGAAGAAGTGGTGGGGCCGTGATCCTAGCATGTGTATCTGGCAAGACCAATATGGGCAACCCCCATATTTATCTGGCCATTTCTTACAAACATCTGCTGTCTGGTCAAAGAGAAACAGGTAAAGAGATCATAGTACTTGGATGGGATGACCGACACAGGGACGACAGCGATTTGAATCGGTTCTTGACATCCAGCCATAGAGCAGTTTCCTGAACCTATTTGGAAGGACTGTTTGTTATCTGCAGAAGTCTCTTGAACCTCAAATCTCCAGATATATGGGCTTCCCTGGATAAAGACAAACAGTAAAGGGAAGATAAGAAGCCCATGTCTAATCCAGTGGTGTTGGGGTCTCATTTTCTGGAAGCGAGGGTAACGTGGATTGTCTCGACGTCCTCTGGAGCTTGACAGAGCACGGTCCTGTTAGGGTCGATGTGTATGAAGAATGTTTAGGTGGGGGAATAAAAGGTTTGAGATGGGACAGGTGGACCCAGTGAGGGAGTCCCTCCAGTTTGGCTGCTGTAGGTGTCGCGAGAATCACTTTAAAAGGGCCCTGCCATTTAGGGGAGAGTGATGAGGGCCGATTGTCTGGAGGAGATAGAAGAACTTGGTCTCCAGTGTTTACAGGCAGTGGGCAAGGTTCAGTGTGTGGTCGGCGTAGATGGTGGTCAGCGAAGTTCCACAAGAGAGAGCGAAGGTGGCAAAGTAACGGGGTGAGTAGATGGTCTGGGAGGGGAGAGCATTTAGGTGAGAGGCCAGGAGTTAGGACCGGACGTCCATACATGAGTTCAAATGGTGAGACCTGAAGAGGTCGCTTGGGAAGAGCTCGTAGTCTGAAAAGAGCCAGAGGTAGGAGTTTTACCCAATCAAGGTGAAGTTCCTGTGACAGCTTGACAAGGGTGGTTTTTAAAGAGCGGTTAGTTCTCTCTACCTTCCCTGAAGATTGAGGGTGGTAGGGGATATGAAAATGCCAGGGGATGTCTAGAGCCTTAGACAGGTTTTGAGAGATTTGAGAGGTAAACTCAGGACCATTGTCTGATTGCAAGGAAGCTGGGACACCAAATCGGGGAATTATCTCTCGGAGGAGGAGATCAGAGACTGTCTGAGCCCTCTTGTTGGTTGTGGGAAATGCCTCTACCCACCCTGAGAAAGTATCTACCAAGACCAGGAGGTATCTGACTCGTTTGACAGTGGGCATGTGGGTAAAATCAAGTTGCCAGTCAGTTCCAGGAAGAGAACCTCGGGCTTGATGGGTAGGAAAAGGAGTACTACGATATTTTGAGCTAGGGTCTGACGCCTGGCAGATTTTGCAAGAAGCAGTGATAGATAGTTAGTATCTGGCGGAGGAAGAAGGCTGGAAATGTTAAGAGGAGAGTCTTCGATTAGTGCTACCTGGAGAGAAAGAACCCTGGAAGGGGGCAGGGTCTGTAGGCCTTTGTAAGTCAGGAGCTGCGACAGGTTATGAGAAGAGAAAACAGTTATGGGCGAACCAAAGGTTAGCTTTTTTGACTCTCTAATGAGGAGTTCAGCAGCTGCTAAGGTGCGAATACAGGGTGCCCATCCCTGGACGGTTAGATCTAGTCTTTTTGACAAATATGCTACGGGTGCAAAAGATGGCCCCAGTTGGTGACCTAGGACTCCAAGGGCAAATCCCTCCTTTTTAGTTACATAGAGGGAAAAGGGGCGAGTCAGGTCAGGGAGATGTAAGGCCGGAGCCTTAAGGAGGGCCTGTTGGAGCCTTCGAAAGGGCCTGGTAACAGGCTTGAGGGGAGGTTCATGGATGGAACCTGATGCTGCTTCATATAGGGGGCGAGAGAGGAGGGAAAAGGAAGGAACCCAGGAGCGTAGAAAGCTAGCTATCCCTAGGAATGATAAAATTTCTTCCTTTGTAGAAGGAACGGTTAGGGACTGAATTAGGTTTTTTCTATCTAAGGTAATAGCTTTGTGGGTTGGGGTAATTGTTAGTCCCAGATAGGTGACCTGAGAAGTGGACAGTTGGACTTTGGAAGGTGAGACCCTGTAGCCTCGACTGGAAAGAAAGTTTAGGAGAGTGGAGGTGTCATCCTGGCTGATCTCTGAGGAAGGACTACAGAGAAGAAGGTCATCTACATAAAGTATGACCTTAGATCTGAGAGGAGGCAGAGATGACAAATCAGAAGCCAGAGCCTGGCCAAACAAGTGTGGGCTGTCTCGGAACCCCTGAGGTAGAACAGTCCAGGTAAGCTGGGTAGAGAAATGGGTGTCTGGATCTGTCCAGGTAAAGGCAAATATGTCCTGTGACTGTGCGTCTAGAGGGATGGAGAAGAACGCATCTTTGAGATCTAGGACTGAGAAATGGGAGGTCCCTGAGGGGATAGTGGAAAGAAGAGTATAAGGATTAGCCACAACAGGATGAAGGGGAACCACTGCAGAGTTGATGCGCCTGAGGTCTTGAACCAGACGATAGGTTCCGTTGGGCTTTTTAACTGCTAGTATAGGGGTGTTAAAAGGAGAAGAGGTAGGGCGAAGAAGTTTTTTCCTTAAGAGGTCAGAAATGATAGGTTTAAGTCCCCTAAGGCTCTGGAGGGAGAGAGGGTACTGAGCTTGGGTTATGTACCTGGTAGGGTCCAGTAATTGGACGACAACAGGAGAATGATGTTTAGCAACAGAGGGGTTCTGGACGTCCCAGACTTGGGGGTCTACCTGAGAAGCTGGTAAAGGAAGCAGCATGTTTGTGTCAGTAGGTTGGCTGGCTAGGAGGAGAAGCAGAGGGGTTGCTGGCGAGCTTGGGTTTAGGCGAGTGGGGGGAGCAAAGGAAATGGAAGCTCCCAACTTTACTAGAAGGTCTCTTCCCAATAAGGGGACAGGACATGTAGGCACTACCAAAAAGGAATGGGTGAGAGGTATGCCCCTGAAGGTACAATTAAGTGGTGGGGTTTGGTGAGGGAGATAGGGTTGTCCTCCTACCCTGACAATAGGAAAACGGGAGGGAGAAGTGGGTCCCCAAAACTCCGTCAGGACCGAGTAAGTGGCCCCAGTGTCCAAGAGGAAGGAGATGGGCCGCCCACATACCATGATAGCTACCCGTGGCTCCCTGTTTGTAATGGTAGTGGTCGGGTCAAGGGAGCCCAGGCTCCATCAATCGTCCATAGCCAAGCCTAGGAGATCGGCTGGAGAGTTATTTGGGTGTGATGCCCCCCTGTCTTGCGCGACATAAGGGCAGTCTACAGCCCAGTGTCCCTCTCGATGGCATCTAGGACATGGCCCCTTTGGTTTGCGGGGGCTAGGGCAGGCTTTTGCCCAGTGACCTTTCTGACCACACTTATAGCGGGGAGCCGGTGGTCCCTTTTCCCTCAGAGGCCGGGAGTTTGTAGCAGTGGCTGGTCGGACAGCCTGTGCCAGCATATGGTACTTTTGTTTGCGAGCCTTTTCATCTCTCCCATGGTACACTTTAAAGGCCAGCGCCAAGACTTCTGCCTGTGGAGTTAGGGGCCCCCTCTCCAGCCGTTTAAGCTTGTCTCTTATGTCGGGGTAGCTCTGGGGAAAAAAATATGTCATTAACAGTTGTTTACCTTCTGGGTTTTCAGGATCTAAGTTAGTGTACTGTAACAGGGCCTTTGTGAGGCGCTCTAGGAATTGGGATGGGTTTTCTTGTCTGTCTTGGAAAACCTCTTGTAGCTTTTCAAAATTTACCGGTTTTAAGGCTGCTCTGCGGAGACCGGCCAGGAGGCAGGTTATGAACCTGTCTCTGGCCAAGATACCACTCGTGGAATTGTAATCCCATCGGGGATCTTGGTCAGGTACTGCCTCAGATCCAATTGGGTATGTTGTATCTGTTTGTTGATTTTCGTCTGCATGCGTTTTTGCCTGCTCCCAAACTCGCTGGCTTTCCTCAGGAAGTAAATTATTAGTGAGTCTCATAGTAAAGCATAGAACATCAGACTATAAGATTGCGGCACAGAAGAGGACAGAAAGGGAGGAAAGGGGCACCGGCAGTGGTGCTTGAGGCCGAGTGGTGTGTCCACGTCCACATGTGAGTCTGGCTGTGGAGGGGAGTTTTGAAAAGCTTAGAATAACATGAATAGAAGCTGAGGTAGAGGTTTGGATTTTGCGGCGATGGCTAGTTGGCTGGATCGAGAGCTGTGGTGTCATCTGCCTTATTGCCTCATTGCTAGAAGGAGGTGGGTGGGGTTATAAGAACACAGAGAAGGATTAGAGCGGAGATAGATAAATAGGGAACCTCTTTCCATTTACCAGATCGTTGGCAGTATGAGTGGAGGTCTCGTAAAATTAACGAGTCTAGGGTGCCATTTTTCGGCCATTTTGAGTTATTATCTAGTGGATATTGAGTCCAAACATTGTTGCAGAGATGTATCAATTTTGATGTCTTTAGCTGAGGTGTTAGTTTTAGAGATTTGGAATTTTCCAGGAGACATCCCAGTGGGGAGCCTGGTGACACGTTTTGAGACATTGAGTTGCCCATTGGGAAGGTACAGGGAGGGGGCTACGGAGCCATCCAATCCAGCGTCCCAGTGGATGAAACTCGGTAGAAAAGTTTCGCCTATGCGCAGGGGTCGCGAGTCGTCACTCGGACTCCTGGTGGCTTCGCCAGATCCTGGATCTGGCAGAGAGTGCCCTCGCCAGGCCTGGACTTCGGCTGAGTGAACCGGCTGCTAGAGCCCTGGGGGAAGGGAAAAAGTGAAGGGCACTCCCGACGAGCTTCTCAATGGTCAATGTCTGTCTCAAAACTGTGGCTATAGAGAAGTAACCCTCTTTGCCCGAAAAAGCTGGCCAGGCCTTTTTGGGAAATCGGGGATTCTCTCCACCAACTGGAGTGACAATCCCTACCAATTTGCCGATGTTTGTGCGGGAGCCTTAGCCACGATCTGGTATCAGGAAAAGTGAAACCGTGTGGCGTGTGGCTGATCTATCTCAGCAGCCCGCGTGGCAGGAGCTATTGGCACACGTGGCAGAGCAGTGGCCAGCAAGTGTCTAGAGCTTTAGTAATGGCGACAACTCACGTGCTGGAAGTCTGTGAGTCGGGCAGCTGTTGGTAGATCAGCTGTGGCGGCAGATGGGTTGCACGTGGCGGCGGCGGCGGCAGTGGCAGCGGCAGCAGCGGCGGGAGACGGTCACTGCGGCAGTCAGCAGAACAAGAGGCAGTATGGGAACTCGAGGCAGTGGCCTCGGTTAAGAGGAATAGGCAACCACAGTGCCCGCCATGCAGCTGCTGCTATGCCGAGCCCGATGGGGTGGGCCGGGGTGTGCTGGAGTGGCCGGCAAGGACTGGTCGCGAGAAAATCTGGCTCCCCGTACGGGCCACCAATGTTGTAAATTAGATTTCTCGCCTAGGCCCAGACAGACCACACCAAACACGGTTCCACGTGGAGAGGTTTAATAGAACGGGATAGGGCAGGGGTCAAGGCCGGGCGAAGAGAGGAAGAGGAAAGAGAGAGAGAAGGAAGGGTTTCGGCCTTTTGTAGGGGTAGTGACGTCACTTGCTCCCAGGTGGAGATGGGATTTAGAACTGATGTCTTCTGGGAATGCTTTGGCTGTTTCCATGGCAATTGATGTGCTAGGTTCCTGTCACCTGTGGGTGGAGCCATTGCTGGGGGAGGGGGCTATCCTAATGCCAACAATCTTCCCTTTGTCTCTAGGGCAAATAAAATTCCTTCATTCTAAGAACATGCTCTAGGCGTGTCTTGTGCCAAATACTGGTCTCTTCAATAATTTCTTACCCAAAGTTTAACAAGTTAAAATACTTATTACAAGTATTTTTAAATTCTCATTGAGTAGCTTCTTTTCATTTTCTTACTATTTTAATAATTCTTTTAAAATTTTATACAATATATTTTGTTTACTTTCATACCAAAGTTTTTCCTATTCTACCCTATAGCTATTCCCTCAACTTTATGTTTTTGTTTCTATTTTTTAATGACCAGTAGACTCCAATTTTTACTGCCAATGTACTCATGGATTTGGGGCCATCCACTAAAACATGGTCAGCCTATCAAGATCCATGTTCTTAAAGAACAGACTCTACCTGGAAACCATCAAATTGTTTATGGCTCCTTAGTTAGGGGAACACCTCTCCCTTCTCCTTTAAAGCTAGAATAGTGTAGTGATTTGAATGACACTATTCCCCATATGTTTGAATGACTCCCCAGTTTGTGGAACAGTTTTCAAATGATTAGGAGTGATTAGGAGGTGTGGCCTTGTGGGAGGAGGTATGTCACTGGGGGTAGGCTTTGATGTTTCACAAGATTTGTGCCAGTCTCTCTCCCTCTCCCCCTCCCCTTCCCCTCCCCCTCCCTCTCTCTCCTCTCTCCTCTCTCTCCCCTCTCTCTCTCTCTCTCTCTCTCTCTCTCTCTCTCTCTCTCTCTCTCTCCCCTCTTTCTCTCTTCTCTCTCTCTCTCTCCTCCTCCTCCTCCTCCTCCTCTTCCTTTTGGATCAAGAAGTAAATTTTCAGCTGTTTGCCACCATGTCTTTACCTTTATAAACTCTAACCCTCTGAAATCATAAACCTAATAGAATATTTTCTTTTATACCTTGCCTTGGTCATGGTGTTTTGTCAGAGCAATGAACATGTAACTAAAGCAAATGTAGACTAGCTTAATCTTTTACAAGCAGTCACATTTGTTGTAAGGTCCAGAAGGCACTGTTTCACCATGGCCATCCCTGAACTCTGGCTCTTACAATCTGTATGCCCCCTCTTCTTTAACAGGTCCTAAGTCTTAAGGGGGTGGCAATATAGATCTCTGGTTTGTGTCTAAGCACTCCACTAACACTCATCTCTTCACTGTAATCAAGTGTTTCTGTAACTGCCCAGAGTGGCACCACCCACACTGGGCTGAGTCCTCCTATTCTCCAGCTGTGCTCATAAGCTAATAAGACAAAGGTAATTCTTCAATTAAGTTCACTGTTTCCAAGTGTTTTGAGTTGACAAAAACTGACCATCGGAATAGCCCACACCTGGCACTGGGCTGTCTGTCTGGCACTTTATGGCTTCTGAAAGGAACATTACTACCTGTGTAGGGTCACTCCAATTAAGTCTTCCATATGAATATGTGTGTGTGTGTGTGTGTGTGTGTGTGTGTGTGTGTGTGTGTGTGTGTGTCTTTTTGAACAATTCTTAGTGTTAACTATCTTACTTCCATTCCCATCCCTACTTCAGACTTCCTCATTATTTTCCTTTTTCTCTTTTTGGTTACGTAAGCATGACTTAGTGCCATTGCATTTATTACTGCAGGCATCATCATCAGCTTAAAATGTGAATACTTTGTGAATGTTATTACCATAAATACTTTGCAGTGTGTGGGTGCTTTGATAAGAATAGTCCTTATAGGTTCATAGACTTGATGCTTGGTCACCCGAGAGTGCTACTATGGCAAGGACTTGGAGGTGTGGCCTTCGTGGGGAAGGGTGTCACTAAGGTTATTAGAACCCATGCCAAACCTAGAGTCTCTTTCTTCCTTCTGCCTACAGATCTGTATGTAGAGTTCTAACTACTTCTCCTGCAAATCTGCCTGTGTGCCACCAAGCTTCCAATCATAACAATGGACTAAACCTCTGAAACAGCAAGGAATCCCCAATTAAATACTTTATAAGAGCTGCAATTGTCATGACGTCTCTTCTCAGCAATAGAACATTGACTAATACACAGATCTACCACATTTTATCACTCACTTACACACACACACACACACACACACACACACACACACACAGAGGAATTTTCTATTACAAGTACCACAATTCTCTACGTGCTGCATAAGGTCAAACAAACAAGCTATTTAGCTTTGGTCACTGTGGTTTCATTTTTATCCAGTAAGTGACCTAGGTGACATATCCTTTTTCATAGAACCTGAGTCTTAGAATACACAACTACTTAGTCAAGGTCACAAAGGAGGGGGAGATGGGTCTGAAGCTTCTGAAGGATCTGCTCAGCTAGCTATCATATGAACATCATGGACAGAGCTAGCCCAAAGTCTCAGAAATGGTGCTTGCTCAACTCAAACTCCATTTCCATATTTCTGACCTTAATTTCTAATCACAATTTTAATTGTGTTATTACAATCTTATTATCTAACACAATCTTCACCACTCAACCATGTTTTGAGTGCCATTCTTAATTTTTTGGTTGCCCTGGTACTCCTTATAGCCTGAAGCTTCCATGCGAGCTACCAGAGCAAGAAGCTCAAATCCTTTGGCTACAGATTTATGATGTCAAGTTTCTCTGTCAGTCCATCTCCCAACTTTACCCACTGCTGAAGTCACCAAACAAAAATGTAGAGAGAAATCTTCATCTAAAGAGTTGTTTTGATTTCATTGGATAAGTCAGGTTAGGATTGCAATGAAGGACACACTTGCTCTGGCCAGGAAAGCCTCTGGCCTTTCTGGGGCACAGAGGGAAGGCTAGAAGGCCAGGGTTGTTCTATTTTAGTAAGAAATGCTACAGAAGATGTTTCAAAGATGGCTCACTGACACTTAGCACTTAGTTGAGAGTTGGTGTTGAGCTCTGATTGATGGATTGGTACATAGAGGCACTTAGGAAATGAACCACTTAGAGCTACTGCCGGCTTTTTCTTCATGTTGCATTTGTGAGATGGTATGTCAGGCAAGTGTCCTTGTATAAGTGACTCACTGTCTCTGTGTTGCTGAGCTGTTCTTGTGCGATGTATTATTAGGTGACCTGTGGTTTAAAAGGTGTCTCATGGCAGTTCCTGGGACTGAGCCAATCACACAGCACAGAGTTCTTCCATAGTCTTCCTCTCTCCCCAACCCTCTACCATTGCTGGAAACCTGTGTGATGCAGTTTCCCTCCAAAGTGTCTCTCCACACAACATGCACCCCTAGCATACACACACATACACATGCCAGGCCCTGACACCTATGATGCCATTTTGAAGTTGACAGTTTTCACATTAGCTATAACAGATTTAACAACTCTGTTGTCATAAA
Organism: Micromys minutus; assembly: GCF_963924665.1. Lineage (NCBI taxonomy): Eukaryota > Metazoa > Chordata > Mammalia > Rodentia > Muridae > Micromys > Micromys minutus. The sequence goes on along the minus strand of NC_137981.1, from coordinate 60,289,966 downwards.
TGTAAGAAGCTAGATATCCGAAGCCATGAATGTGAAGGAAGTAAGAGGCACTTACATTGTAGCTTACTTATAGATCTAAATGGGGAGAAATAGTTCATTTAAAATGCTATTGTCTCAATGTACTTATTAGTTGGAGACATCCCAAGCCTTAAAATATAGCTAAGATTGGCTCCACACCCTCTCAGTGTCTTCAACCTCTCTAGGTTTGTGAGAACACCTGGTATTTTATTTCTGAGATATGCACTCACAGTGTAGTGCTGGCTGAATTCCAACTATGACTACTTTTCAAGGCCCTCTAACCTCTAACTTATGCTCCTATTACACTGGTAACAGGCAAATTGAGCTCCATAGGTGACCCTGATGAAGAAAAGTGAGGAGTTACATTGCTGTGCCATTCAGTTGCTAATTTTGCTATTAGTAAACTCTCTGAACCTGGTCTATACTAGCTCTTGGGTGGAGGTAAGGAGACTGAGGCAAAGGGACCATGAGTTAGAGATCAGTGTGGACTATATCGTAATTTCAAGGCCAACATGATGAAATCATCTCAAAAAAGAAAAAAAAATCTCTCAAATGTAAGTTAAGTACCTTGACCATTGCTTTTGATAGAGATGCAAGGTCCCTGGATAGCTCATTCCCTCTTTTGTCTCATCTAATCTATACTTTCTTCAAGGATCATTCCCATTTCCAATAGCATTTTGATCACCCATTCTTAATGGTGGGCCTTGGGGCCTTGGCATCTCTCTGTGCTCTCCCTTCTTTCTCACAAAGAAATAACTCCTCAAGAGTTTGCTAAGCCAGAAGTGGCTTTTCCATTTCAGTTGCTAAAATCTTCTTCATCCCCTAGGCTTCACCATCAACTGACTGTTCATCCCTGTCAACCCCTTGGGTAGAGATAGCTGCTACTTCCTTCCTTGTAAGGACAGATTTTCAGACCTCAGCTCTGCACATGGGTGAGAATTTAAGTAACCTTATTTTAGGAGGGCCTGAACTACCTAGTAAGAGTTCTTCAATGACCAGAGATATTTCTTTTTCCATTTTGTTAGAAACACAGAAATGTATTGTTGGTATTTTTAGATAAAGATAGTCTTTATAAAGACCTTTGCTTCTTAGGTACATTCATGACAACAATTCTGTAACGAAGCAGGAATATAACAATTAGCTTGCACATATGAGCATTTGCATACATATATAATCGTTTATACACATTTTATAGGTGAAATAACTATATTATCATATTGCATGTTATTATTATATTTTACATATAAATGATACACATAATTATATGACTATCTATGAAAGATAATTCATAACAGCATACAAAGTATAAAACACAAATATTCACATACCAAACTATGTACATATAGTTACACATATATTCATCCTGCTTTCGATTTTATGGGCACAGTGTCTATAAGTACACAGTGTATAGCTACCTGATTCTATCACCTGCCTATGATGTATAGTTCATCTACACTTCCCCACAGGTTCTCTCTCCTATCATGTTCCTTACAAGCAAGATTCTCACTATGCCTAGCCATTCATAGATTCATTTATTACCCTCAAAAGTTCCATAATGAAGCAGAGACAGATCTGACTCTGAGTAACTGTCTGTTACCTAATGTTTCCATTCTAGATGTCAGTTTAAATATCATGTAGAGACAGGGTAGAAACTCTGAAATTTATCAAAAAGCAAATATTCGGGTTAGAAATGAAACTCGGGCCTGACCTTATAGTTTTGGCTCTTTACATGGCAGAGAGCTCTGTCCATCCAAGGACAGTGAGAAGCTGAGTTTATCCCCTTTTGCCACATTGATTATGATCATGCACACATGGCTTATAGTGGCTCCCCGTGTGCCAGGTATGTACCTGAAGAGCTTGACATCATAGTTTTCCATTGTTCATCTTTTTGAAAGCTTTAATATTATTGCTGTAAATGTGATTATACAAAGCTATAAATTTTTCACTTAATCCATTTTAAATCTCTTTGACATATGACTAGGAGTTGGAAATACAGAAATGTTAGATTTTATGGTTTTTTTCCATGTAACCAAGGTCTGCTATTCTATTATAAACTGTCATGTCACCCAATCAAAGGAAAATGGGTAATAACACTTAGGATAGTCCAAGGAACATTCCTTTTGGCATGGACTTAACAATTTTAATAGGATGTAGTCAGACTGATGAAATTTGGGAGTTTTCAAAAAACAGTAGTGAAGGGTGAGGGAAGGACTCATCTCAGGTACCTTTGTTTCTCCTTGGCATCTCCTCTCTCTCTTTCCATATACCCTGTGACACCAACATATGCACTTCTGATTGGTTTATAAATTAAACTTGGGCCTTGCTCTTCAAGGCCTCTTACCCAGGAAGAAGAGAGAGCATGTTTTCAGAGACTGTAGATTTTTATGTCAGAAGACAACACTCTGCCTCGGTAAATCTATTTCACTCTAGAGCTGAGACTGACTATTAACCAGACAGCACTCTAGCCAGATATTTGCTACAGGTTCTGAAGAAGTGGGATGAGTCTGACTTTGAAGCTAGAAGGGCTCCTGTCTTGGAGCTGGTTTCTACCTTTACAGATGCAAGGTTTCTCTTAGCCTGCTTTCTACTCAGCAACATGGCAGTGATTGAACACTGTGTGGGATTCCACCAGTGTTTCAAATCATTCAAGACATGAGGTCTTCAGTCACACAGCACACAGAGCACTGTTAATCACCAGTAGCTACTAGTAACAAGTTTCACAGTAGCAGTGGCTTCCAAAGGGACCTTGGGATGTAAATGTGGCAGGGCTCCTTAGAGAAGTGTTTTGAGTTCAGGATGTAGGCAGAAAGTGAAAGGGTACGATCTGGAGGGGCCATGTGGAAGGGACAGAAGCCAGCCTGAAGAATGGCTCACTCTGGTGTGACTGCCACACTGCTGCCAGGGGAATAATGAAAACCTATGAGCCTGGTGCCCTGACTCAACTTGTAGGGAACAACCAATAGACCTTCACTGTAGAATTCCAGTCAATGAATGTTGAAGGAATTCAGCAATCACAGTTGATATTAGAACCCCATGGTAATAACTATCACATACATATGACCTTTTACCTGCCCAGTGTCCTTCTCACAGGTAACCAGGCCCATATTTCCTTCCCTCCCCCTCATCTCCCACTGGCCTGAAATCCAAAGATACCATTACTGATTATGATCACAGCTTCTACTCCAGTGTGTGCAGGGACCCTGGTCCGCACTTCAGGAGTACTAATGGCTACAAGAAAAGATGGCTGCAACAGCACTCTCTGAAGCAAACAGGAGAAAGGAGACAGATGTGGCCATCATAAGGGGTAGGTCAGGTGGAAAACAGTCCCAGAGAAATGAGTGAAACAGAGGGGATGCTCAGGTGAGTGAGAGTAACCTATCACCCTCACCCTATGTCCTACTGACCCACTAGGATTCATTTACATGGCATACACTTTAAAAACTAAAACTAAATAAAAACTTCCTGTTTTAGAGACCATAAAACCTGGGGCCTAAGGGTATAGGACTTTCTTAATACAGAGTCTTGTGCAGCAGCCCAGTAGAAGTAGCCCTGACTTTCCTAAACAGATGGTGATAATCTCATTAGCAGTAAAGCTAGTAAGTATCCTGGGCTCACCCATTGAACACTGGGGAGCTGGCATTTTGGCCACATCAGGCACAAGCATAGTGAGCTTGTGGTGGCAGGACACCATTCAAAGCATGGAAGCACAGCCTCCTTCTAGTGCACAAGCAAAGGATATGAGGTCAGAGGAGGATCGTGAAAGTACAGACACAGCAAGGTCATGATGGAAGAGGGTAAGGGGAAAAACACTCGATCTACTTCCCCTTCTGTTGTCATTATAACAACACTCTGACCAGAGCAACTGAAGTAAGGGAAGGATTTATCAGGCTTCCACTTCCAGGTTATATTAAAGGAAGTCGGGATGGGAACTTGAGCAGAAACTTGAAACAAAAACCATGGAAGAATGTTTTCTGGATTTCCCTCTGGCTCACCTTCTGCCCCAATGTCTACTTCACATTTTCTAATACAACCTAGAATCACCTGCCTAGGGATAGTGCTGCCCACAGTGGGCTGAGCACTCCAGCATCAATTAACAAACAGATCAACCTGATTAAGACAATCACTCTGGACTGAGACTCATTTTAAGTGATTCTGGGCTTTGTCAGGTTGAATTTTTATGCTAATTAAAACAATCCTTAGAGTGCTTGGGGTTCCCGATTGCAAGGGATGGAGGACCTACCCGTGAGCAATCTGAAAAATAAGCAAGAGATCACAGGTGTCTGTCTACAGGGACTCCTATGCTAAGGGATTAAAAGCAAGGAAAGGAATTAGACTTGTAGTAAGAGACGACAGGAAGCCACTGGAGAATCATGACCCAAGAGATTTCTCTAGGGAATCAAAGCAGACTCTATGGCCCACAGCCCATGGTCCAGATGGTATGAATAGTAGCAAATTATTCTAGAATTCTAGTTACAATAAAAATTAAAATATGAAAGACAGCCTCAGAATCTACTGTAGAGAGAGTCAGCAAGTCTGGGTGATCAGTAGGAAGAACAAGTCCCTCTCAGGGCAAATGAGGTGTATTGTCTTGGGGCTTCCATTTCTTTGATAAATACCATAGCTAACTTGTGGAGGAAAGGTTTATTTGAGCTTAAAGCTAACTAAGTCTATTACTTAAGGAAGCCTGGGCAAGATCTCAGGGAAGGAATATGGAGACAGGATCCACTGCAGAGCCCATAGAGAAGTGTTGCTTACTGGCTTTCTCTCCATGGCTTGCTCAGATTGCTTTCTTATAACAGCCAGGATCACAAGCTCAGGGATGATACCAGTTACAGTAAGCCGAGCCCTTCCATAGCAATCACTGAACAAGAAAACGCCTAATAGGCCTGCCCACAGGGCAATCTGGTGAGGACATTTTCTCAACTGAGGTTCCCTGTTTTCAAATGATTCTAGCTTGTCTCAAGTAAACATAAAACTAGACAATAGATGTTTGAAGGACATGAAAAATATTCATGGACTCTCATGTACTGGGAATACATTAATTCTTATGTTGGGGCTTCACATTTTTCTCTGTGCATGTGTGTGTGTATGTGTGTGTGTGTGTGTGTGTGTGTGTGTGTGTGTGTGCAAGTGACATGTCAGACATTTGTTGTCAGTACTAAGCTCCTAATCACAATGACTGGGGCCCACAACCTATATCTCTACCCCATGTTCACTGAGGTACATTAAAGGGATAATCTCATATGGACAAGAACCCAACTGTGCCTGAGAAAAGGATCTTTCCTGTATGGCATTTGCTGCAGTTTTTTTGTCCCCAGTTATGGCTGTGTACTTGAAGGGTACATTATGTCACTAGTAAAACTTTTGGACCATTGTGACTGGACTTGGAGTCATACTTTGTCTGATCAAATGTACCCATTTCAGCTCCTTCACTGAGGTTCAGCATTCACAGGAAAGGTATGTATAGTTGAAATACAAGTTGAAGTTGACTCCAAAACAGAGCACTGAAGTGCATCATGCACACTTATTGCTTCACACACACACACACACACACAAAGAGAGAGAAGAGGGGATAGGAAGAGAGGGAGGGGAGAGGGCGAGAGAGAGAGAGAGAGAGAGAGAGAGAGAGAGAGAGAGAGAGAGAGAGAAAGAGACCTACATTCTGGTTCTGTGACTCTCCCAGGAATGCAGAACAAAGACACTGCTTGATAGTTTGCTTTCCTTTTGCTGTGACAAATACCATGACCCAAAAGCAACTTAGGGAGGAAAGAGTTTATCTGGCTTAAACTTTCAGGTTACATTGTATCCCTGAGGAAATCCAGACAGGAGCTCAAGCAGGAACTGAAGCAGAAACCAGAGAAGAATGTCCCTTAGTGTATCACCATCCTGGTCTCATGATCAGCCAGATTCCTTATGCAACCTAGGCTAACAAGCCTGGGGAGGCACTATTATACATCAGCAATTAATCAAGAAAGTATTCTGCAGACATATCCACAAGCCAGGGTAATCACTCTTATAACTTTGGGGTGATTTACATCAATAGCTAAAGCTCACTAAGAGACCATGTTTGCACTAAGATCTCCAGAAAGGACAGAGGTAGTGTACAAAGCTACAGATGTTCCTCTCAAAATACACAAAGTTGGACCTTGCTCTCTGTAAAGTTTACCTTACCCACTCGATGCACAGGTAGGTAGGTGCCTATGGTATGATATGATATGGTATGATATGATTGATATGATATGGTATGATATGGTATGATTGATAGGATACGATATAATATATAATGTATGATATGGTATGATATGATTGATATGATATGGTATGATTGATAGGATACGATATAATATATAATGTGATAGATGATATGTACAAAGGGTGAAAATAAGGAAAATGCCTATGTTGGTTAATTTTGGGTTTCAGAGAATAAAGGTCTAATATTGATGTCTAAGTTCCCAAGATTACCATTAAAAATACTGAAGATCAAAAGCCATAAACAATTACTATTAATTTTCTTCTAATTCTGAAAGCAGGAAAGATAAGGTCAAGGTCCTTAGAGAGCAAGGCTGGTTTCTCCTGAAGCTTCTCTGTCCTTGTACAAGGTTGACTTCATGCCCAGGCCTCCCATGATCTTTCTACCCTGAGCGTCTGAGCTGAGTTCTGATTATAAGGACATAGTTAGATTAGCCCACTCTAACAGCCCCCCTTTACCTTCTTTGCCTCTGTGAAGATGTTTTCTCTCACCTGCAGCCACTATTTGAAATACTGGTGTTAGCTCTTCACGGGTCAGTTTTAAAGGACACCACTCAGCCCAGGACAGTGAATACAAAGGGTGGCAGTTCACCTCACGCTGCAGTGATAAACACCATGAGCAACTTGGAGGGGAGAGGGTTTATTTTGCTTACGTGTTATGACCATGGTCCGTTGAGGGAAACCAAGCCAGGAACCTGAGCAGGAGCAGAAATGAGAACCACAGAGGAATCTGCTTACTGGCTTGCTCCTCTACAGCACCAGCTTTGTTTCTTACACAGCCCAGCACCACCTGCCTGTAGTTATCTCCCAAAGTGGGCTGGGCCCTCCCATGTCAATCAAGAAAATGCCATTAGGTGTTTGCCTACAGCCCACCTGATGGAGGCAATTTCTCCACTGAGGGTCTCACTTCCCAGGTAACTCTAGGTGTGTCAAGCTTACAAAAGCCAACCAGCTCACCCTATAAATTGTGTCTCTGTGACACAGTTGCTGATAGTTTTAGGGGTCCATTCAGTGTGTAGTAGATACAGCTCAAGAGTGAACTCCAACACTCTGATCTGCAGCTATGTAAGAACTTTTAATGCTTTCCTTCATTCTGTTGGATATTTAAACATTAGACACCAAACACTGCTGTTGGGCTGCGACTGACAGACTAACAGGACTGGGGAGAGCCCGTGAGGCCGCAACCCTACTCAAAGGACTACAGGCAACTGAAGAATGTTGAGAGGGAGAAATAGTTGTTCCCAGAGAAGAGCACACCAATCAGTTGTCCACTGCCAAACGGTCAGCCCTGGAAACATAATACATATAAGCAGCATTATCCAGACCATTTAGGTACTTAGGATTAAATTTTATATACATACATGTATGTAACAATAAAAAAAAAAAGGTCATGAATTTGAAAAGAGAGCAAGGAGGGGCATATGACAAGTTTTGGAAAGAGGAAAGGGAAGGGGCGAAAATTATGTGATTACATTCTAATCTGAAAAAGGAAAAAGAAAGAAAGAAAGAAAGAAAGAAAGAAAGGAAGGAAGGAAGGAAGGAAGGAAGGAAGGAAGGAAGGAAGGAAGGAAGAAAAGGAGAAGAGTTTTGAGAAGAGCAGTGTGTCCTCTTAACTACTGTGCCACTTCACCACCAGCCCCCTTTCTTTCAAGTACACAGTGGAGTCTAATGAGACTGTATGGCTGCCATCTGGTGAACAAATACAAGCATCCCCCAGCGCCACTGCGGGTGGCATGTGGCAGGTATTCACTCTGTGTCTCAAGTCGTGAGCATATGCACAGAATTATGTTACCACATTTATCTTGTGTGTGACAAGGGACAGAGAAAAGTGACACTGCTTCAGAGGGTTCTTTGAGAAACGGATCCGGTAACAACAGAGCCTTTAAGACTGACAGTAGAGCAGATAGAGGAGAAATTCAAATCAAAAAAAAAAAAAAAAAAACTGCTCATTTTCATTAGCCATTAGAGAGATGCAAAACCAACAGCACCGTGCAATCTCGTTCTCTCCAGTTAGAGTGGACAATTTGTAAGAGAAGGAATGCTGAGTACAGCCGCATATGCTTAGCTCCCCTGCCTGGGGAGGTTCAGGCAGGAGGTCATGATTTCAGGATCATCCTCAGGTATGTAGCGGGATCCTACATAAGTATTCCAAAACAGAAGCAGTGCAAGGATGAGGAGACAAAGGACCTCTCTCCAAGCTGTTGGTGGGAATGTCAGTGGGCACAGCCACTGTGCACGGAAATATACTTCTTGAGGTAAACATGGCTCTATAGGAGGCTGCTATAGGAGGCTCCTGAGGGGATGCACAGGGAATGCCTCTGGGCTTTCAGGGAGACCCCTGAGCAACAGTGCTTCTCAGATACCACTCACAACACCGAAGACATGGAACCCACCTAGATGACCACTAGTGAGTGAACAGATGCAGCAGACCATTGCATGTGTGAGCACATGTGTGCGTGCGTGTGTGTGTGTGTGTGTGTGTGTGTGTGTGTGTGTGTGTGTGTGTACACATACGCACAAAGAGATCTTATCATTTACAGCAAAATAAGACGCAGGGCCTTGTGTTAATTATGAGGCAAGTGCTAAATATAATATGGAATATTCTTTCTCATAAGTAAATATCTTAAAAGGCTAGGAGAATTAATCTACAGGAGTAATTAGTAGGGTGGGGACACAGGGCAGTGAGAGACTAGATAGCAGTGGAGAGAATGTAGTTGACAGTGAATTGTATATTTATGAATAACTAGAAGAGAGTTCAGTTTCCAGACAGCAAGAAGGTGAAGAAACAAAGCACGGTCATCCTGGCTGGTCAGCAAGTATTTTATACACAAATTGAGATGCACCACTGCACAACCTAATGAGTTCAATCATTAGAGGTAAGTCAAACTGTATAAAAAATAGTTCAGGAGACAGAGATGCTAACGACCGAGGCTTGATCTCTGCATATTCTGCGTTCACTACAACTTAGTACATTTTACTCCCTACACTTGCATAATCAAAATAGGTTTTCGAAAAGATTAAAGCCAAGACCGTATCTCACATAAATTGGATGTTAAAAACTTAACATTGGCAGCCCAGGACCACCTGGGTTGATTCAGTCTACCTTCTCCTTCTAGGTTTAGAAAATTTCTTAAGGAAAATCGGTCTTGCTAAATGACTAGGGACGTGGGGGCACAGCTAAAGGGTGGCTCTGTGCTTTAAAATGTCTGGTGTGTCTTGACCACAGATTAACCCACCATTAGATGAAAATGCTCCCTTGGTCACAACACACTAGATCTGTGTCATCTTATCCTTCAATCTCCTCTGCCGCAGAGGGTCTCTGTGAAAACATTTTTTTTCTTTTGTCCCCTTCAACTACTATGAAAAATAATCTCTGCTCAAGGACAACCAATGTGTCACACTTTCTTTCTTCTGGAATTTCATCTGTGCCAAGAACGAACCCTTTAAACTCAGTTGCTGATGGTGACCCAGACGGGCTTCCTTTGAACTGTGTCACACCTCACGCTAGAATCTCTCCCAGCTTAAGGCCAACACTCTGGCGAGCACACAGTATTTTCTGCTCCGTGGCAGTTTGGTAACAAAGGGGCCGTAAATAATTCCCGTGTGAAGTGTTCCAGTTTTCATCAGTAGTTTTGACTGAACAAAAAGGCGCTTTAGAAGCAAAGCCCCATTACTGTCTGCGGAACAATGCGGGCCTGCGGTAGGTCTATTTGAGACAAGATTTTTACGGCTATGTCATAAAACATATCTGAGTAAAAACACATGCTTTCTTGATCATTAAGATTTTTCCAAAAGAAGGGGCCAAACTTCACAATACAGCAGAATCTCGGGTTTGCTTTGCTTTAATTCCTGTAATGAATGACCAAACAATCACTGGAATTGTGGGTTTAAACGTAAAAAAAAAAAAAAAAAAAAAAAAAAAAAAACAAAAATTAACCATTGCTGAAACACCAGCGGCCGATGGCTGAAGCCCTCAAACCGTTTTTTCCTCTTTTCCTGCTCAGTCTAGAATAAAACACAGGAAGTGAACTGAACCTCTCTCAAAGATTCTTGCCCTGGGAGTCATTACTGGCTGGCTGTCCCAAGTCACTTCCTGATACATAAGCTTGTCTTCAAAATAATACTGATGTAGGAAGAACCGAGCAGAAATGTAAAAAAAAAAAAAAAAATGCTAAGAAAACATTTGCAAGATTTATTCTGAAAATTTCTTAAATTAGATAAGTTCCTAGAATTGCCAACATTTTAGCATGCAATGTGTTAACTGTAGCTGTCCAGTTGAATGATTTCTTTCTGGTTGTATTCATCCAACACAAATGCAAGTCCATACCCTGAGATCTGCCAATCCTGCTTCCTGCCATCCCGGGAACCTCTCATCTCTCATTCATTTCTACATGGTGGATATTCCAGATTCTACGTAGGGATGGGATAATATGGGTTTTTTTTTTTTCTGATTTTTCTTGTTTTTATATGTTGTTTTTCTATTAGTGTTATAAAGCCATAGGTTTCACTATAACATGCTTTTTCATAATTGGTTTTTACCATTTCATCTTCTTTTTTCTCCCCATTTCCCAAGACCCCTGTACTCTTCCATGCTAGAAGTCCCCTTCCCCTTTTCATGGCCCATATGTCCTATGACCCTCCCTCTCCTACAAAAAAAAAACAAAAACAAACAAAAAAAACCCATAATCTTCTTTCTAGCATCCTTACCTACACACACATTCACACACACACACATGAGAAATTGTGTAAATTAGAAGCTAGGACCCACGTGAGTAAGAATCTGCAGCATCTGCATTTCTAAGTCTGAGTTACCATGATTAAAATTATCATGTCTGAACACTTAGATTGTTTTACACATTTCATAATTTGATTTTTCTTTACAGATGAATAGAATTCCGTTCTGTACACAAACCACAATTCTTTATCCATTCATCTGTTGATGGGCAAGCAGGCTGATTCCTTTTGTTTAGTTTTGGTTTGGTTTGGTTTTGGGGTTTTTTGTTTGTTTGTTTGTCTGGCTACATAAACAATAAAATGGGTGCATACTTTAAAAAGTTTCTGCACAGCAAAAGAAGGGATCAAAAGTGCAAACACACAGCTTGCAGAATGCCAGTCTTTGCAAGCTGTATGTCAGACAGGGACTTAATAGCCTAAGTATACAAAGAGCTACAAAAACTAAACATCCAAAGAAAGCTGCCAATCAATGATAATACACTAAAGAACTGAAGTGCACTTTTGCTATTATACCAACACCTCATGTTGCATAGCTTAAATTTATATTCATCAAAGGAATGCAGTCATACGCAATACACACCTAGGTTTCAGGCTTCAGCTGACTGTCCTGAGCACGTAGCAACCGCTTTTCCTCAGAAGATATTCCCATTACTCTTTTGTGAAATAATGTGTCCAATAACCACGGCCAGCTAAGTAATGCTCCCCCCTGCCACGTAGGTGGTTCACATCCATGTCCTGTCAGCTCATCACAGACCTGTAACCTTCTCCCATAAGATGGTGGTAGCCCCTGGCCTCAGGACTGCCTGTTGCTGTGGAGGGGCCGTGTGTTCTCCAGGTAACTTTATCTCCGAGCAGGCTCCAAGGAACCACCACCCTCATCCATGTCTAACTTTGGCAGCAGTGTTTCAGGTTCAGAAAAGTACTAGGAATAAGCGTAGGACTCAGTAGCTCCCTTAGGCAGAGGGTTTTTAATGCTACTTGGCTTATCCCAGGTTCTTAAGTTACATTCCTTCCCGGTGTGCTTTTCTGGCCGTGGGTGGCCTGGGTAAGTCACCCTAGCTCTCCATGGCACATAGTGACCTCCACTGGAGCTGTTCTTTGCTTCACTCTTGGCTCTGGTTGAGAAGTGGAGAACTCCCTTCAAGTAGCAAGGAACAAACAGGCTAGTTTGGGATTTCAGTGTATTAAACACATTCCAATGTTGAAACTCAGAGTCTGTGGCCAGCTCACATTTCACCTTAGAGATCAACCAAAGAGCCTGATAACTTTTCTGGATACTCAACAAACACAAGTGTGTGTGTGTGTGTGTGTGTGTGTGTGTGTGTGTATGTGAAAGTAATTAATTAATCACTTTTCACAATTAAGTAAATAAGCTTCCCAAATAATGTCTATGCAATTATTACTAACCATTAGTAAATTAAAATATTTAAAATTACCAGTAATGCATTATATACTTACACAGACAAATTCAAAACAACAATAGACATACCGGGCAATCACAAAATGTTACCTAACTTTGTGATCCAAACAACAGATATTAATATACACTAAGCTAGAAGTATATGTCCTGTGCCTTTAAATACTTTACAGGCTTCCAGATACCAGCCAGGTAAGCAGAACCAAAGCAGTAGGCCCACAGAGATCATGTAACCAGTGCCTCAAGCTACAGGTAGCTGACCTTGAATCTGACCATAAGCGCAACTTCACAGTCTAAACTAGGACCATGCACACAGCATCCACTAAAGAGGACCTGCTCAGGGTCTGCTTGCTGCTAGTCATGTAGCTAAATGTTTAGGAAGAATGCTTGCTGCTGCTAAACGCAGGCTACTGGTCATTATTTCTATATAAAAGAACTCGACCTTTTTCAATTAGAAGCATAAACCATAGATACATTTTCATGGGGTCTTCTTACCCCATTTACACATGCCAGTTCCTAATTTTCATTGTTCTTCTGAGATTGTGACCTCGCTGGCCCATTAAGACAAAATGTTTTAAAGCATAAGACTTTCTTGGCATTCAATTCTTTGTGAAAGTTAGATGTACAGGACATTCTGATTCCTGAATACACTCAAAGTCTTTGTCTCCCTAATACAAATTTGATGGTAGGAACTGTATGATGTTAGTGTCTGTCTTGGGTACTTTTCTACTGCTGTGATAGATAGATAGATAGATAGATAGATAGATAGATAGATAGATAGATAGATAGATAAATAAATAAATAAATAAATAAATAAATAAATAAATAAAATGACCACCATGACCAAGGCAAATTAGAAGAGAAAACACTCTGTTTGGAGCTTACAGTTTTAGAGGGTTAGAGTCCACAATGGCACAGCAAAGAAGTGTCAATCTGTAAGCAGGAGGTACAAAATGACTGGGAATGGTTTTTTAAAACCTCAAAGCCTACCACCAATGACACACCTCCTCTATCAAGGTCATTCCTCCTAATCCTTCCCAAGTAGTTCCACCAACTGAGGACCAAGGATTCAAACATGTAGACCCATGGAGGCTGTTTTAATTCCAATTACTACACTGTCAATGCTAAATTTTGCTCATCGTGTGTGAGGTGAAGAACATAGAATTCTCATGAATCGGCCAAGTGGCCGAGTGGCTGAAAGTCAGAAAGGGTAGAACAGCAAGGGCGACCTGGATGACTAGATCCTGGGACAGCAACAGTGACTGTGCACAGATGTGAGACACCCTACTCTCTTTGTGACCCTTCCTCCTTTTCCATCTACCACCAGCATAAAGTATAGCACTATCCTTGGGTGCTTGAGCCATAGATGTGGAAAAAGCCCCCTAGATCAATGATTTTCAACCTGTGGGTCAAGACCTCTTGAAGGGTTGAATGAGCCTCTCACAGAAGTCACCAAAGATCATTGGAATACACAGATACTGTTATGATTCATAACATTTGCAAATGTTACATACAGTTATAAATTAGCAATGAAAATAATTTTATGGTTGGGAGTTACTACAACATAAAGAACTGTATTAAAGGATCACAGTATTAGGAAGATTGAGAACTCCTGTTCTAGATTGATCTGTCATTCATAGAATCACATTAGGCTCTGAGCACTCAGCTTGGGGTTAAGGCAAAGAGGGTGGTAGGGTAGTGTAAAAGCAACAAGCAATACATTGTGGGTATTAAGTTAAATGCACAATAGAAAATAAAATAGGAAAATAATAATAAGAGGCATTTCTAGGGATGATGCAATGGAGCCCCAATCTGGGCTGCTCCCATACTGTCTACCCAAACAACCCATCTCTTCCAAAATCCCAAGGATGCTTCAAGCTCACAGTCCCCACTAACATATCTACACTACCATGCACATCCCATACCAAGGACTTTCTGGGCATTGGATAACTAATTCTTAAACCATTCATCATTGCATTTCTCTCTTTTTTTGCCAGAGAATTTTATGGTTGTCCCATTACCTACAGAGCTCTGACCAACATGGCAGTCTCTGTGGAATTTTTAATCACTGTAAAGTTGGACTGACCATAGTGGAAGTAAACAGGATTGTCATGAAGACGCAGGATGGGATGATCCAAAAGTCCTACATCATCACGGAGCAGTTGCTATTTATTTATCTTTTGTAAAAATTAAATGAACAGGAAAAAATAAAGGATGATGATTTAGAGGGCCTCAACAGATAGACCAGGCTTTATCTGAAAAGAAGTCTCAGATCTGGTTGCACTGTGACAAGGGTGCAGGACCCGAGAACATAGTAACCAGGGTTTGAGGCACTGCAGATTATATGCTTCAAGCTATGGTGTCATATCTAAAGGTTGAGGAGGGGAAAGGCATTCCGTTATGGCAGAATGGGAGGTTAGCTGTGTTTCCTGGATAAGCTGTTCTGAAAACTGTGGGTCTTAGTTTCTTTTTGTAACCACTGAGTGTGTGGGGTCAGCTGATTTTCTGCAATCTCCAAATAGCTGGATTCCTGGAACACTGAGTTCAATGTAGGGCCTTGGCACTGGGGGGTGGGGGTGAGGGACAGATATCCATTTGATTTTAAATAAAGAAAAACAAGAGGGGCAGTAAGGAGACAACACAGAACATTGTACACACACACACACACACACACACTTTCTTTTTCCAGCTTGTGTGAGTTGTTATATACTTGATGGACTTACCAGAAGGAAGGAAAGTCCAGAGAAGACAAACAGAGAGGAAGAGTGATTGCCAGCACATCTTGTCCAAAGTGACACATGGCCTGTGCTTCACAGCCACAAACAATCCAAATCTGGTAATGGTCACAAGGCACTGCCCAGAATAAACAGATTCCGAAAAAAAAAAAAAACAATTCTTCAAACACTCCATGCACTATTATAGTTTTGTCAAGCTCAAGATGGTGTTTACTTGACAGATGCTACTGTCTGGCTAGATGCTGTGTGCCTCGGTGACTCTGGCTGAGTGGATGCCTAGATTTCTGAGCCTGGGCCTCTACCTGGCTTCTGAGCTGTGCAGCACTTCATCACACAAAGAACAGGGGCGGCAGGGTAAGGAAATTTGCCCCCCAGCCCAAAACTAGAGCTGGAATCTGCTTTGGTTTTCTCTTCATGGTCTAACTTTACATGTTAAAAATCTCTTAAAAAGCTCTGCCTATGTTCTAATCCTTCTAATGCCTTTCAACCACTGCCTTAGAAGCCAGAGACTTGCCCTGGGTGTTACAACTCACAGAGACACACACACAAACACACACACACAGAGACACACACACATAAACACATATACATTCACAGATTCACACTCACACACACAGACACACACACACAGACACACACATATACACACACAAACACACATATGCACACAGATTCACACTCACACACAGAGACACACACAGACACACACAGAGAGACACACAGACACACACAGAGACACAAACACACACACACAAACACATAGACATACACAGACACACACACACACAAACACACATACACACAAAATCACACTCACATACACAGAGAGACACACACAGACACACACAAGCACACACCTTACTCTAGAAATGGAAGTCAAGATTAGACATAAGTAAATGAATAGCAAGTGCACGAGAGTCTCCTCCCCCAGCAGTATAATCCTGGGGAGGGGTTCTCATGACTCTTGCATGTGTCTGCTTTCCCAAACCTGTGTGGTTTGTTTACTCCTGAGTGTCCTGAGTCTCTGGCTCCCTCCCACCTGGAGAGACTGTGCAAGGCTGGTAAGCACAGGACTGCTAGGGTTGGGCAACAAGCAGAAGTTGGACTTTTATCTTCCTTCAGTCTCTCTCAAGTCCCAAATCTCCAGCACACCAGCCATACATACACGTGTATATCCATGCTGCATAAATATGTGCACACATACATACAAAGCCATGACCTTTGACTGTTTTCATTGTGCTAATAACAATCATTTCAACAGTATCAAGAAGTATTCTTTCATTTCTTCTCCAGCCATGCTTCTTCCAGATTTCTTAGGATAGCCTGCCTTTCCCCTCCTCTTTGCACTGAGCTCCACCAAGGTGTAAACCACAGCAGAAGGAATAGCAGGAGTGTTTTCTGACTCTTCTTGCCCCCCAGGCCAAGCCATTGCTGTTCAACGGCACCTTGTGACAGTGATCACCCAGATTGGAAGGCACAATGCTATTTACATAGAGAAATCCATCTTCCAACGTGTGACACATTTGTTTCCATTTCAACAACAGCAACTTGTGGCTACAGACATAGCTGATCAGATGTTCTAGTGATGTTGTGTGGGCTCCTGATAATGGATCCATTAATCTTCATGTCACCCCAGCAGGTCATCGGCTGCAGCGAGAGCGGTTGACTTAATTATTTCTGAGCCATCGTTGATTAGATGGGAGGTAGTATAATGGCAGGTGTCACCTCAAGTGGCCCTCCACCATAAATAACTCACCCCTCCTCTCGTCCAGTTCCTGAGCTCTGTCTTCCCCAGGTCTCTGTAGAGAGGACATGAGTGGGTACAGGAGCCCCAGCCCTTGTCATGGGGAACTGAGGAAGAAAGGCATTTGGACTGCATGTTCTACTTCAATCCTTGGAATTTTTAATCAAATTTTCAGTCACCCTGAATCTGCTCTGGAATTCAAGAAACTTAATAATGAGGCCATGGAAAGGAATTATTGCAGATAGCAACATGATCCTGTTGAAACAATCCTTTACATTGTAGCAAAATACCTTCTTTGAAGAAAAGACGCCCATAAGGGCCCATTGGCTCCCACCAACCTGCATATTTTTGATTTCCTAATGCTTCAAGCCCACGTTTGGCGCTCCACCAGGAATCTGGGGTAGGAAAGTTTTGAGTTAGATACTTGCATACAATAAATTTTAGCTGACAGCCTAGGCACTTACTTTTATTACTGTGTCTCACTTTCCCAGGCACACTGAGTAAAGATGTAGGAGACTCCGGCTATCTCCCAGGGTAGCATGTGTGCCCTGTGCGGAGCCTTTCTTGAAAGGGTTCAAATAAGACTGTGTGTCTAGTTACATTTCCTAGAAAAAAAACTTGCTATTTTGCAATAAATACTTACAAATTTATGTGAGACAAACTCACCAGCATCAGTACTTATGACTCCAACTGTCAATGACTAAAATATCTGTCATTAACTGGTCTTGTGAAATGCTACATAGGTGTTACTTTTTTTCCATTTATGCTGAAGAAGTGAGCCAAAGGTATTTTAATTAGTTTATAGACTTAAAGAGTGTCCCACTTTAGGAGTTTGTAAGTGTTGTTTTTAAACAATATGTGTGTATTAGGTTCTCCTCTTCATTGGGAAAGCAAGGTGCTCACTACCAGTCATAACTGCTAAGACATGGACATCACCCAGCAGTCAGGAAGAGCTGTGGTAAATCAGACAACAATGAAGAACTGCAGCCTCTGATTGCCTCTCCTGAACCAAGGTGGCATCCGCCATCCAATTCTCTCAGTTCCTCAGTAGCTGCTTGGAGCCCCCTAGCTCTTTCTGAGAACCTTCTACAGTAGTGAGAATGAAGAGGACTGCACTTGGAGTTAAACTGCAGGGTGCTCCCATCCTGTGCTCCTTGATTTACCGAGCTTCGGCTCTGACCTTACCTTGGTACGCCACTCCTTCTGGTAGAAGGGCTGCCAGTCCTACCAAGTTTTCTACTTGTAAGTGTAAACCAAAAATCAAAAATGTACCAACTCGACCTGCCCTTCCTGACAAGCTAGCTCTAGAATTAAACCTTTCCCTCTGTGATAGGAACTGACTGGAGCCTCTGGCCATTGCAGGGGCCCAGCCCTGAGCAATGTTACTTTTTATTACCAGTGTGTGTGTGGGGAGATCCCAATTCAAAATCACAAGTGTGTTTCTTATGACTCTAGCTTTTGACCACTTGTGACATCAGGAACTTTTAAATCAGTCTTCATAACTGTCTATTTTGAATCCTGCAGAAAACATGCAGCCTTACCTAAGTCTTGGCCTTACCTTAAATGAGGAGACATGAAGCCATTCACTTAACCTCTATGTGCTTTTATTCTGCTGCTAAAACCCAGAGCTTTGAGGGTGCTGAGTACACCACACGAGAGACACCACACAAGAGGCACCACACAAGAGACTAGCACTTTGCCAGTGTCCTACAGTATACTATAATGCTTCTAGACTAAACATTCTTATCCATCTTGCAAAAGACCAAATAACAACAACAAAAAAATGCAAAAAATTAGAAATCAGTCAGTTACAGCCTTGGGGTCCTATATTTATATGTAAAAGACTATCTGTGTGCTCCCTAAACTGACTCCCACATTTGTTTGAAATACAAACCCACTGGTTCCAGAAATTCTAATATTCCTTAAAACTAAACATTGAGCTGTTCTTACAGTATCTGTCAAGTGTGTCCAGTAGCCTAGAAATGACAACATAGTCTATGATGTCCCACTTGGGAGTGATTTTACCAGTTTATTCTTGAAAGCAAAGAGGCTAAAAGAAAAAAAATTGCTGTCTGGAGAGACAAAACATGAAAAGAGAAGCAGAAACCCTTGGTGGCTCTGCAGAGACCTGGACTCCTGGAAATCTAAACATTCAAGAGAGCCCTGACTGTGGTGCTGTCCCTGGAGTACAGTGGCAGCACACACAGCCAGCAGGGCACACTAGACAGAGTCCTCAGGCTTATCATCTCACAAAGGAGCCCTGGGGAATCAAATGTACACTTCCATTAACCACAGTGAGGTTGCAGCTCCTTCTGGCTGTGCTGATAAACCTACCCCTCCCTGGATGGAGCCTGGTCCATTCAGAATGGAAGCAAAGGATGCAGGGCCTCGCTGGTTTTCTTTCTCTGATTTTAACGAGGTGCCAAATATGCAGTTTGATTATAAGCGCTTCCATTCCAGTGATGTCAGTGTCTTAGTTGCTGAAGGACAGGCAAGGCCGTGAGGCTGGAATGAGGGATCTGGATCACTCCATAGGAACGTATGCACTCAGCAGCCAGGCATGTGCAGGGCAGCGGCCTTTAGGTAATGTCTAGGAAGAACTGGCTTCCACTGGAGCTTCTGTGGAAAGACTGGGGCAGGGGTGCGAGAATATGGGGAGCTGTAGTCTAACAGATACAATGTAGGTTATATATGAATATGTATATATAGGTGTGTGTATATGTATACGTATGTATGAATTCTCTTATGCTATTTTCAACCAGTGTCATGAGAGAATTCATCTGACCACCCCAGTTATTACTTTTCCCTTCTGCAAGATACACAAAGTATCTATTACTTTGTTTTACTTTTATACATTTTTAAAACATTGTTTTTCACATTTTAAAACAAGCTAAACATTTTGAAATTATCTTTTAAAATATTTCCCCCACCCCGTGTGTGTGTGTGTGTGTGTGTGTGTGTGTGTGTGTGTGTGTGTGTTCTAATGGAGCTAGCATTAGAGGCAGTTATGAGCTGCCAGTGATGTGGGACCTAGAACCAAACTCAGTAACTGCTCTTAACTATCTCTGTAGCTCCTCAGAAGTAAATGTTTCAAAAAGAATTAATAAATTATTGAAGATGTTATATTATTTATATCCTAAGAATGCATTTAATTTAAAAAACAGAACATTTTTGTTATGTCTTAGTCATGCTTTCAATAGTTTACCAAATTTACCAGGTTCAATTAAATCAATCTGATTAAATTTCTAAAATATTTTTGTGGTCTGGATACAGAGTACCACTTCAAATGTTTGGTTTTTGAAGGCATGGTCCTCTGCTGTGTTGTTATTGTTCAAGAGTCTGGAGGCTATCAAGAGGAACATAGTCTCTAAGCATTGCTGAGTCAGCACTTTGTCTGGACCACCCGATTCATTTCCCTCTGCTTCCTGGCAGCCTTGAAGTGAGCATCTCTGCCTTCCACTCCTTCCTCACTACACCAACGACCACAGAGCTGCTGACATGAATTCTGAAAGGTGAGCCCAGAGAAATCTCTCATTCTTTATTGTAGTTTTGTCAAGTATGCATTACAGTCACTAAAGAAGCTAACTATATAAATGTATGTAAATATATATATATATAATGTATATAACATATATACAACTATAAAAATATCTAACAGTGACCTCTGACTTATTAATAAATAGATTGTTACTTCTACTAATGTAGAGCAAAGTTATTAACGGCATAGTTGTATATTTAAGGCTAAAGTTGAAAAAGTTCCTAGACAAGAATAGTAACCACCAGGTGGGGGATGTAGCTCAGTGGTAGAACACTTGCCTAGCATGGCAAGGCTCTGGGTCTGATCCCAGGACACTGAAAAGAACAAGGAATGGAAAAGAGGAGGAAAGGAAAGGAAGAAAGCAGAAGGAGGCACATGCTAACATTCTAGTGCTCAGAATGTCTTAGCTACCCCTTGCCTAGTCAAGCCCCACGGTACACAGTAAGGCTGGCCCCTATGCAGCTCTTTGTTGATGATAGGTGGCACAGTTAGTTTCAGACCAGGAAAATGTAAGCACTGCTCAGCTGGCTTCTGTAAAGCTCCTTCCTTCCTGGACATTTACTTCTTTGGATGTTGGAATGTTAACAAACAGCCACTTGCTGCTGGAACATCCAGGAGTACAGACAAGATCTGATGCATCCGGGCAGGGGGTGTGGCCACAAACAGAGCAGCCACTCAGCCGAGAAAAATTAAACACAGTAGTGCATGTACCTGGATGAAATCCCAGATAATCTCTAGAAATACCCCAACTCGCCAGTGAAGAAAGCGATCTCCATCTAGCCTGGGGTGGTAACATGACAGAGATACATTTGTGCTTACAGATTTATGTATTATTTACATACGTGCATAAATACATAACTGTTTACATACAAATACATGTATTTATGTGTGCATATGCACACATGCAGACGTGTTGTTACGCTTAGGTAATCAAAGGGCTGCCTTAGCATTCATGTTCAACACCTTCACTGACACTACAATACACACCGCCATCATTACAGACCCAGATCTCTTTGACTTTGAGGCAAATTTAACAATTCTTTAACAAAACGTTGGATTTATTTACAGTATTTTTGGTGAGGAGAGTCTGACAGAGGGTCTGTGGTAGTCTTCTTTTTATTACTAAGGTACTAAACAAAAGTAACTAAGAGAGGAAAGGGTTTGTTTGACTTACAGGTTCAAAAAACTGTAAAAACCAAGACAAGGACTCATGGCAGGAACTGACGGGAAGCCTGAAGCACTCATTGGCTTTCTCGGACTACCTACTTACACACCCCAGGATCACCTGCCCAGAAGTGGCACTGCCCTCAGTCAGCTGACCCTCCCATGTCAATCATTAGTGAAGAAAATGCCCTACATGTTTGCCCATTGCAGGTAATCAGATGGAGGCATTTTCTCAGTTGGGGTTCTTCCTAGGTAATTCTAGCTCGTACCAGGTTAACAAATATACAAACAAGGTGGGTCTCATGTAGCTCAGGTCAGCTGCAAACTTGCTATGTAGCCTGACATGACTCTTAGTCTTATTTCTGCCTCCTGAATGCTTGGAGTTTGGCTACACAGTACCACCCCCAGCCTGTATTTAGCCAATATTATGTAACTCGGTTTAAGTGAGCTAATTTGCCTTTGAGAGAGTGGGACCCAACAAACATGACCCTGAAGGCAGCTTAGTCTTGATGCATAGTTATATTTCTTGGTGTAATCTACTGTGAAGTGATTGTCTCTGCCCTTGTGTCGTTTGTGAAGCACGTTGGATGTAATAAGTCACATGAGCACAAAGGAAGTCAATATTTGGCAAGGGTTTGAGGCAGATCGAGCTGACAAGTGTCTTATTTCAGTCAGGACTGGGTACATCTGTTATAACCTCACTGATGCCAAAATCATGGTTACTGAAGTCATCCTGCTGATGCTTTTGATTAACTTTCGTTGTTTCCATATCTGAGTGTTTGCCCTATAGCAGTTCGGCCAGCACCATCACCACGCATGTCTTAACACTGTTGCTTCTTACCCACAGTGTGGAGTAAGGCTAAGGAAGTGATCCCATAGCATCATATTCCAGCCATCTCTCCAGCTGAGAGGGTCAGCTATAAAGGATTATTTTAGGGCATGCGCTGTTCTAAAGAATCCTGCTTGGTTAACCATTGCCAAGCAACGAATCACTGCAAGATAATGTGACAAAGCAAACTCATTTACCTCAAAGCCAGAAAAAGAGGGGGGAAGGCGGCAAGAAAGGAGAGAGGAAGAGAGAAGGATTTACGTTTAAAAGAAAACAAGGAAGTATTTTTTGGTCTCATATGTTGACATGTAGCATCTCGTAAGATGATAGTAAGTTGCTCACATGTGTCCCAAGATTGCAATGGCGGCGGTGAAGGAAGCTGAGCAGTGAGGCTGGAGCACCTGTGTTGCTGAGTTCACTGAATCTAACATCTGAAATTTTAAAAGTGCCCTTGCAACTGACCAATGGAGACCTGTGCTTTAAGGTCACTAAGGAAGCGTTTGTAGTCTTGACAACCCTAAAGTCCTAACATGGAGTCTGTGAAACACAAAGCACACTGTGGTACTTTCAGTGGCTACCCACATCACACGCTTCTTCAAGCCATGATTATATTTTAACTTTTATTTTGAAAAATGTTATTAAAAGTGTAAGGTTGGCACTACACAAAATGCTTTTGTGAAGGAAATATATTATTGCCAATTATGCATGTCTACAATGAATACGTATGTCTATGAGATGTGTCTGTGTACCCATGCATGCCACAGGATTTTAGGGGTAAGGACTAAGTGATAGGATTAACCCCAGCAGCCCTCTTCCCACTCCTAAAGGAAGCATGAGGGTGACATGCTATAGGAATGAAGAAAAGAAGGCAACCATACTGTTTCTTTACTATTGACCCTGAACAGGAGAAATGAATAGTATTTTGAGAAAGTTAATGAGTCAGTCTGTCGGGAGAACTCCAGGGATTGTGGTCTTTGACCTGAGAGCCATGATTACCACTGCATGGAAGTGCTGACTGAAAACTTACCTCCTACTGGTATCAGGGTTTCTTAGCAAAAGCATTAGAGCTCCAAGGTCTCTAAAAGAGTAAGGAAGGAGGAGGACAAGAAGAAGGAGAGAGAAGGAAGGGGAGAGGAGGAGGAGGAAGAGGAGGGGGATGCCAGAGAAGGCAGATATTTGGATGTATAGAAATATGACAGGTTCTTCTTACTGCTGTCAAAGTGAGAAATCTCTAGTCAAGTGTTATCTGTCACTTTCATCTCTCTGCTGTCACTGCTCAAGATGTGACTTGTCAACTGGGAGAAATGGAAGCCATCTCCTTGACTTTCAGTCACTCTTACCTACAGCTCTCCTCTATGTAAGACAGAGGTAGGATGGTTTTGTGTTACAGGGCTTTGTGAACTAAGATGTAGTCAACTGTGCTGGGGTGACACAGTTAATCCCCCTAGCTGTGCCAGGTAGAGTATTGTAACCCAGGAAATGCCTGACATGGGGTAGTCTCTTTAGGGACCCTGCTGGTCACCTCTCACAAAGCTCTGGATGCAGGCAAGATAGGGGAGCTCAGAAAATCCCCACTCAGTTTCCCTTTCTCTGCTGCCTCCTGGAAGTCTATTCTATAGGACTTGTAAACATTCTTTCCAGGCTGTAACTTACTGGGCCTTCATCACAAAAGAGGGCTTTGCTCCACTTCATCTCCCAATCTCAGGAAATAGGGGAAGAGGTAGCTGGGACTGGATGTCTACCTCACAGAAAGAGGTCTTAGTACACCTGCTCATGTGTCCCAGAATATCTTAACTTAGACTCAGCTCTTCTAGCAGAACACTAGCAATGGTGTTCAGTTCTTCCACCTGTCCTGATCCTCAGCTTTGAGACTCCACCTGGAATGAGAGGCATGCCATGAGGGCTGCTGGATGCATGTACCAGCAGTACCACAGAATGCTTCTACCCAGGACATGGTGTCAGGTGAGCAGGTGAAAGAGTGCTTTGTGTTGCAAAGTCTAAACCAGTAGTCATGCCCCAAAACTGGATGAATAAGAGATACTACCAGCTGCCAGTCACCATACCACAAAGAGACTTGCTCAACTATGTTCATAGTAACTTTATATTATATTATTTATATTATATTCACTGAAGAATGGATAAAAAATGTGGTTCATTTATACAATAGGATACTACTCAGCCATTAAAAACAAGGGCATAATAAATTTCATGATATGAAATTTACAGGTAAATGGATGGAACTAGAAAACATCATACTGAGTGGGGTAACCTAGACCCAGAAGGATATGCGTAGTATTTACTCACTCATAAGTAGATATTAACCATAAAGTACAGGACAACCAGGCTACAACCCACAGATCCAAAGAAGCAAAATAAGAAGGAGGCCCCAAGGGAGGATGCTTTATTTTCATTCAGAATGGGAAATAAAATAGATATCGGATGTGGGTAGAGGAAGAGACTGGGTGGGAGAGGGAATAAGGAGAGGAGTGGTTGGGGGGTCAGGAGTAGGAAAAATTGGGGAGAGAGAGTAAGCAGAAATTGGCAGTGAGGGGTATCTCTAGGGCATGCCAGAAGAGAGAGGCTCCAGGGATTCTATAAGAGTGACTCTAGCTGAAGCTAGCTTCATATAGTCATTATGAGGGAAAACATGCACCGTGAGGGGCTATTAGAAAGTACTCTGTGGATTGGAGGAAGAACATAAAGAATTGGACATTTGTTCCAGAGGGGATGTTGCCAGCAAATGGGGATGACTGTGGTCGAACATGTTAGAAGTGGGCAGGGTAGGGGTGTCTGATCACGTAGTGTGGCATTAACAGTGGACATGTCTTTCTGTAGTCTGACTTGCTTATAAAGTGTTTCTTCCAAGGTCACAGAGTGGTTTGCATTTGAACAAAAAGCACCAGTGCCTCGATGTAAGCAGCAGTCCAGATCCTGGAAGGCATGGAAGTGTTTTGTTTTCTCCACAAACACCTGGATTTGGAGAAGAAACACACACACACACACACACACACATACACACAGTGAATGTTCTTCACATTGTTAACACTGATGAGATGCATTGTTAACCACACTCAGTGTGTCACAGGTGAGAGGCATTTCTGTCACCCCAGGAGACTTGCTGGATCTTCTGCTGTGGTGATTGTTGCACAGCAACACTGCAGGCTTAGAGAATGAGAGCTGACTGTGTGTTCTGTGTGAGCTGACTGTGTGTGCTGACCATGTGTGCTGTGCGAGCTGACTGTGTGTGCTAACTGTATGTGCTGACTGTGTGTGCTAACTGTATGTGCTGACTGTGTGTGCTGACTACAACAGAAGCAGTTACAGGGGGAAAAGCAAAAGCATCACTACTTAGGTTAAGTCCTGTCCAAGCACTGATTCCTAGTGGGTCTTATTTGATTTTCTCTTTTTGTGCTCTCTTCCTCCCCCCCACCGTGTGTGTGTGTGTGTGTGTGTGTGTGTGTGTGTGTGTGTGTGTGTGTGTACTTGTGTGTTTGGAAGTATTTGTGTTGTGTTATATATGTATGTGTGTTTGGTGTGTGTATGCATGTGCAGTATGTTATGTGTGTGTGGTGTGTGTTATTTATGTATATTTTGTATGCATGTTGTGTTTGTGTATGGGTGTAATGTAAGGCACAGATGTATGTTTTGTTGTGTATGTGTTTTGTTGTGTGTGTGTGTTTGTGTATGAGTGTAATGTGTGACACAAGTATGTATTTTGTTGTGTGTGTTTGTATATGAGTGTGATTGGTATGTGTGTGTGTGTTGTTGATGGAATGGTATGTGTATTGGTGTGTGTATGGTATGCACCTGTGTCATATGCAGATGCTGGGCAGCACTCAGTCTCTCTCCATCCATCTCCCTTAGGACAAGGTCTCTCATTGAACCTGGAGCTAGGCTGGGGACTCAGCAGTTGTCTCAGGTCTTTCCCACCCCACAGCTGTTATTACAACTATGCATGTGGGTTCTAGGATTTGAACTCATGTCCTCAAGCAAGAAAGCAAGTGTTCTGACACATCGTGCCCTCTCCTTGGTTCCTTGTTTGCTTAAACAGCCATACATTCATCCACTTTTGCTATGCAAAGGCTAGGACCGAGAGTCTCATAAATGCTAGGCAAGCATGCTGCCACTAAGCTCTGCCCGCAGCTCCTGAGTATACTTTAGAACCACAGGTGCATTTATGAGCTTAGGCATGAGCCTATTCACCTTGCAGAGCACAAATGTAGCAAAAGTGTTCATTCTGTTTGAATTATACCTTGGTTAGTTAAGAAAACAAAGCCTGATTCTCTGTAGTCACCCTGATGAATGGTCTTAGATTCATTTGTTGGCCTCCTACCTGCGTGTAAACTAACCAAGAAGCTAAGGTGACCCTAAGAGAGCTGTAGTCAGTGTCCTGTGCAGGAGGGGCCATCCTACTTGTCACTTTGGGGAGTTTTATATGTGAGCTTATGACACCTCACTTTAGAAGCTTGTTTTTATGAAGATATAGTGACCTAAAATGAGATCACTAAATTTTTGCAAGCCTCTAGCATTTATCTCACAATCAGTAAGTTTATAGATGTCAACCCACTGCTAGTGCTTTGTCCATTCCAGAAGGAATGGTCTGGTTGTGCGCTAACATGTATCATGGCAGAAGCCACTGATATGTCATTTCACTACATTTCTTCTGCAACAATTTAAAATAGACTTAGAGTGTCTCTCAAAAGAACCAATTTATTAATGGGACCATTATGACCCCAAGGTATTTTGGATTATCAGTCAGCTCCTCTTGAAGGGACTAGTTTGGCTCATCAGGAATATCTGATAGCATGAGGTTAAGGTTCATGTTATTAGAAGACCAGAGGTTGGAGTTACTAATGTGAGGGGAGTTGGGATACCTTGTTGCTATATGAAGAGGGAATGTGCTTTTGGGAGTGTTTGAAAGCCAGCTATTGTGCAGGTAAGATACAGGTTAGGGTGGAGTTAACTACCACACCAACAGGCTGTGACAATGCTTGGGGGAATGCTGCATGTCCTCACATACGCACACTGTATCTCAGATGGTCTCTCTAGATCTTACTTCTCACTCTCTCAGAACAGATGCCAACACCATTACTTAGGCTTCTGTGGGAGCCTGAAAACCTTGAATGGTGCTTCTGTTTAAAGAAAAAATGTTTTGGAGCCATAAATATCTGAGCTGATTGGAGTCTTTAGAAGTGGATCCCTGGATCAGCTAGAATCCTTGGGCTTGGCTCCAAGGCAGGCTCGATTACTCTTCCGGCATGTTGACTACTGGAAAAGGAGGAAGGAAGTATACCTCGTGGAGACCGGTTCTAAACATGGGTAATATTCAGTTGTGCTTACTTTTACTCTATAAAACTGTACCAGTTTTAGAGAGGATGGCTTTGTTGCAGGAAAAGAATTTCAAATTGGAGTTCAGGGCTGCCTTTTCATTTGCTGTGAATCTGTGGGTTATGAGAGTTCAGACACTAAGCCTCACAAGCACTATATATCCAACACATCCCACTGCAAAAAAAAGTGCATAAGAAACCTTCACCCCCATCCCCCACAGTCTGTTTTCAAAGCATTGTTATGTGTTGTGGTTCCATTTGTCATCCTGGCATCTACTAGGGATAAGATCATTTAAAAAAATTTTTTTTTTTTTTTTTTTTTTTTTTTTTTTTAGTTTTTATTTATCAGAGCCATGGAAAAAATACATCCCTATTAGCTTTAGCTGGAAATATTGGAAAGGGTGTTGTAACCCATTCCAGGTAATATCTTTCTTTGTGTTTGGCTATTACTCAGACTGATCTAAAGAAATGCTTGAGTGTGAATTATGTCAAAATCAAAGTCGTCTCTTGAAAATTTGCAATGCATTACACACCTGAGGTGCTGACAGCAGAGCTCAGGCCAAGCATTTGATCCACTAAGACCCATTTTCCAAGCACGCCAGAGCCTCAGATCTGGGTTCCTTCCATTTTGCACAAGCCAATTTTCAAATAAGGGCTGGGGAAACAGTTCAGGGATCATAAATCACACTGATGGTTGGGGGGGAGTGTTCTTTTCCTTCTTCAGATGTGGTTCCACGCATTTTTACACATCTTTCAGCTAAATCAGAAATCCAGATGCATGATTTTGGTGTTTGCGTATGTCGTGGCTATTTGTGGCTATGCCATGGAAGAGCAGCAAGACCAAATTGTGACTGCGCTGGCACAATAAAGTGTGCTGAATACAGTAGAAGCACTGGGCGAAAACATTCTTAAAAGTGAAGGTGGTTTCCACTCCATGTGTGCGGTCAAAACAGACTAATTAATTCAGCCAAAATATAGCTTCAAGGAGCCACTCTTCACAAGCATTGATGGCCCAACAACCTATGTGCTCAGCGATAGCTTCTGCTTCTCTAAAGGCCCAAGCTCTCTGGTAAAACCATGAACCATCGTTTTCCTTAAATTTTTTGCCTATTAGAAATTCTCATTATTTTCAACATAATAAGGTGTTATTTTTCTAATCTTAAAACATGCTTAAGGTCTGGGGATATAGCTCAGTATAGCAGAGTGCTTGTGTGGCATGCATCAGACCTGGAGTTTCAGTCCTAGGATGGAAAAATAAAGACAAAAAGAAAGTAAATTTGTTGTACTAGATACTATATTATATTGTAATGTTATAGGACAGCATATTATACCAAAATTCTATTCTTTTCCCTGGCTGCTCTGCTCATGGTAAAATTCCTCCTAGTTTTCCCTCTAAGTTGATTTCTAGGTGGTGGGAGCTCTTCCTGTGATGGGCATGTTAACTATCCTTCTGTGCACAGGCCATTTGCCTTCACAGCATTCTGCAAGGGTTTCAACTGTGGGGTGATTGTCCCAGGACAGAGTGCCTCTCTGAGAAGAAATACAGCATCAGCACGATGTAGGCACAAAGCGCCCACCAAGATTTCTGCTCTTACATATGGTATTCTTGCTTCTCATGACCCAAGTCATGGCATCAAATGAAGGGACCCAAACAGGTTCACGTTCTAAATAATTGCTTCTTTGCTGCTCCATTTTGCAGTTTTGGAAACATCAGGCAGAGAGGCCTAATTGGAAGAATTTGTTCATTTGTAACGTTGTCCCTGTTTGTTATGAATACTATATAATACTCCTCCAAGTTGTCTTTCTCTCCCGCAATGGAGTCAGCCACTTTCCTCTAGCACATGCTCTTCCTGTCATGATGCCCTGCCTAAGCAAAGGGTCACATCGTCATGAAACTCTGTGAAACTGTGAACCTAAATAAATAGCTCCTTGAGTTGTTTCTGACAGTTGTTATGCTTTTTTTTTTTTTTATTTCTTGTCACAGAAAGAAAAAAAATTCACTTCCTTTATTTGTCTTTTTAAAGACTAATAGGAAATATACACAAAATCCAAGTCCAAATTTCAAACCCTTCAGCTCTTGTTCCCAATATGCTTGCCAGGGCTGGTTAGCCTTTAACTGCTCCTCTGAACTTCATCTTCTATGAAGAGATATTCCTGGTCACTACTTCCAAATTCCAGATCCATCTCCCCACTTTATCCACAATGTGAGGGAAAAGACAGTGTTTGGTGACTATTTTACCTAGTTGAACTCTTATCTCTCCGATGAAATATATCTCCTTTATTGCTATTCATTTTAAAATTTTAAAGTTACAATTTTATTATTCTACATTATTTCTAGTTTTACTTATAATTTTATATTTTATATATACTGTTACATATTCATATTATATATATACATGTACCTTTAAATATTAAAAACAATAATTATTTGTTAAATTCTTGTGTTTTAAAAATGAATTACCATATATCTGAGCCTTCTCAAAGAGAGGGTATTCCATATGCCGTACTCTAAATCCAATCTGGTAGGAACCCTACTCATCATATTTTTGTCATACACACAAAGTTTGATAATTTATTGCATCTCCCGTACACACTGCTGTAATTACTTCCTGCTCATGCTTAAGTTAAATGGCCTCCCAGAAAGGGTAGTACTGTTCTTACTGATTGTCTTATGTTTCTATTTCTGTGATAAAACGCCAACACCAAGAGCAACTTAAGGAGGAAAGGTTTCATTTCAGCATGCAACTCTCAGGTCATGACCAAGAGAAGCCAAGGAAGGAACTCAAGTTGGAAACCTTGGGGCCTGAACAAAAGGAGAGGCTATGGACAAGTGATACTTACTGGCTTGCTCCTCTGCCTTCTTCAGCCTGATTTCTGATACATCCCAAGACCATAGGCCAATCTGGCATTTTCTCAATTGTGGTACACTCCCCATAAACTAGCCAGCACACTGATTGTATCTTTACCTTCTTTTGCTGAATACTCTGGTGACCAGAGTTGATCTTTGAAAGCATGAAACACAAAGACTGCCCCCTGTTCATTGCTATTCCGTGCCACCCCATAGCCTTCAAAGTAAAACCCAAAATCTTTGAGGCTTATATGACACGAGCCCTCCTCAGACCTCTGCCCTGATTTCCAGTTACCAATCATAGAATC
The DNA here is from genome assembly GCF_963924665.1 of Micromys minutus. Taxonomy (NCBI): domain Eukaryota; kingdom Metazoa; phylum Chordata; class Mammalia; order Rodentia; family Muridae; genus Micromys; species Micromys minutus. Next base: position 60,259,055 of record NC_137981.1, on the reverse strand, counting down.
ATCCATCACTAGTTTGTCCTGGCCCACCCATTACTTGTGGTTTTAACTGGCTGACCCACTCTCAGAGATAATCTTTCCCTCCACATCCAGACAGCTAAATACTTCACTACATTAAAGACTTCTCAAGGGTCACCTTCTCTGTGTCCTTCCCCAACCTTAAGGAAAGTATCCCATTCCTTGCCCTAACCTTCACAGCCCTTCTCCTTTTTCTGAAACATTGTTTCCTTTCCCACAACATATAAAAACTTAGCAAGTTTTATATGTCACTGGCCACTGATAACTATCTCTCCCCCATGCTAGCCTGGAAGCCTCAAGAGATGGCGTCTATTCATTCATAGACATTATCTCAAACATACATGGCATATGACACATATTCAATAAATATTCTTAGCTATTAAATTAACACAAGCTCAATGCCATTGAATACTTACTCTGCTTCAACCCAATGGTCCATATTTATTACCCAACCCTAAATCTGTTGCCCCCTCACCTGCCATAAACCTTTGCCTACCAGCAATGCGGAGACACCAACTCCACCATTCTCATTATTAATATATTTGGCAAGTGCCTCCTTAGATGTAGAATAACATTCTAGGCATTAGATTTAAATTGTTTAAAACAAATTTCTTAGATCCCAACCATTTCTTTTCCTAATCGGGAAGACCAGGATTGGTAGCAAAACGTGTGCTTAAAGGAGCAAGAAATGTCTTTGACAAGAAATTGCTGTAGAAGCTATTTAAATAGTCTTAAAATACAAAATAAAACTGGATATTTGCCATGCCGGGTTTAGTGTGGAGAATAAATACTATGGTACCCTAAAGGAAGGAAGAAATTAAGTAAGGCAAACCTATTTAAATTAGGTTTGAAGTAAAAACTTAAATTTAGATGAGTTGAGAAGGTTACTATGGATGAAATATGTGTTCTCAGAAACAACTGGGACCTTCTGGATGTGAAATCCAAGGTAAAAGTCTGAAAAGAAATCCCCCTACTATGTGCCTAAATATATTCAAGTTATAGAAACTTTAAGTCAAGCTAGCACACTAAGAACATATGATCTTGACTGGAGAGATGGCTCAATAGTTAAGAGCAATGACTGCTCTTCCAGAGCACCCTGGATTCAGTTCCCAGCACCCACATGGTAGTTATAACTGTCTGTAATTCCAGTTCCAGAGGATCTGATGCCCTCTTCTGGGCTCCATGGGTACTTCACATATGATACACAGACACCATCAAACCTCATACACATACAGCCTAAGAAATAAAAGGAAGAAGAATGAGAAGAGGAGGAAGAAGGGGAAGGGGAGGAAATAGGATCTACTCCATTTTATGGAGATTCACTGGAATGTGAATTTAAGTTTAGTGTCATCTATGTAGAATATGGAAGTAGCCACTGTGACCGTTCTCTCTCCTGCCGCAAAGATTTTTAAACAAATGCTTGAGGTACGCAAGAGTCACATAAGCTCAAACCACATTCTATCCCAAACAACTCTTAAGTCTTTTATTTGCAGGCCTATGAGTTTCCAAGACACTACACAGTCTGCCCCCAGGGAGAGACTTTAGGGAAGCACCTATGTAGGTACTAGTGGCCTGACCTTCAGACACCGGTGGCAGCAGGATTGCCAGCTAACCCCACTTTCAAAGGAGCACACACTGGAATTCCTATTAGCCTAGCAGCAGGCTTGACTCATGGTGGGCTGCATCGGATAGTCGACAGTGAAGGTATCTGGGAGGTATCTGAAGTTGGTGGTGACAGCTTGCTGAGGCAAAAGGTGGCATGAAAGTCCAGCTACAATATCAGCTAGAGGGATTTCAGAATAAAGGGTTAGGTAATGCACTGAGCATGTCACTCCCACAGTACTGTGAACTCCAGTAGGAGAAACTGTTCTCCTCTTCAGGCCCACCCAGTGCCCTGTTATTCTATCTGGAGTATTTAGCTACATCATTATATTACAAAGACTTTATAATATTAAAGTGTTAAAAACAATATTATAAGTAAATATCAAATAGTCATGGGTACCCAGGGTGGGTAAAATAAGCACCCATCTTGTTGCAACTATTTCTATGCAGACACAAAGTCTCCAAAGACATTAATTTAAAACACTGTTGACTAGAAAATATAAAATACCAAATGTCTGAAATGTATACAAATTTTTACACACCATTTTCAGAAGCATTATTATCTTCTCACAGTCTCTGTCAGACAAGAAATGAAATAAACAAAATTTGCTTTTAGTAGATGGTTTTACCTACATTTAAACAATAGAACCAAAGCCAAACAGTTTTTCCCACTCTCAAGTGAGAAATATGTCTTACAGAACTCCATATCACAGAGGAATAAGGATATTGGTATAATTCAAAAGCATGTGTCATGTATTTCCTCTTGTATTTAATTGTAGGTAGTAAACTGGAGGGTTTAGCTATCTGACATATAGGATCATACAGTCCTAATGTATTTGCAAAGCATGACAGCATTGAAGGAAATGAGAAGAGTAGTGGTCGACGAATGATCTTTCCATGGACATGTTATGGCTGATAGAACATGGCCTGGAAGATTGTTTCAAATAAGATCTCAAACCATGCACTTGAAGCTTGTTTGGATAAATGTGAGAACTTGTCTATGTCTTGGTGTCTGTCTGTCTGTTACTGAGTTTGGAAGAATTGCCTGGTTTGATTTTTAAATCTTCAGTACAATTTTCCATCTAAAAAAAAGAAACATATCCACTCTAGACCTTGGTGTTCATTTCCCATTAATTTCCACACAGGGTCTGGCTTGTTTTTATATGTGAACAGATGGTTATCCATAGGCTTTCCATTTGAATATGTGCATGTGTTTTACAAAGATTTAGGAAGCAGAGAGCCCATCAAATAACTAGAATGGCACTCAGCCATAAAGGAAGCAAGAGTGTTTGTTATCCCAATGATTTCTTCTTGGAATAATGTGTGCTTGGGGCTCCATTTTTTTTTTTCTCAGAGGCTGACCTTTCCATGGAACCTCTGTGCACCATGGCTGTGTACTGAATCCTGCAGCTCAGGACATAAAACTTTCTAAGTCAGTCCTGGGGCTTGCAGATTGAGTACCATGTTAATACTCTCAAGACTTGTTGATGTGGCCTGGTACTTGCTCTCTCTTGAGCCCTTCATTATGCTTTCTTTCCCTCATTATCCCACTATTTTCTTAGTCACCTTCACCAAGAGGAGCCTACTCCTGCCAGGCTTCAGCTAGGTAGACATCCTGGCAGACCAAGATCCCCCTCAGTGAAGACAGTGACACTTGCCCCTTTTATTTGAATAATCCCTGTCAGAATGACCTATTTGCTTTGCTCCAGAAAGTAGAAACTTGTAGCATTAGCATAATATCTCCATATTTCTTTAAATTTATTGGAGAAAATAAGTTGTAATAAATATGGATTTAGCTTTCAAAGTTTTCAGGAAATCAGTGGTGATACCAACTAGAAAAGATGAAGAGAGAAAGGTCCCTTTCTTTGAGTGACAGATGGGGTATAAACAGGTGAAACAAAGCAACAGGAAGAAACAGAGGAAAAATCCAACACTCTATGGGATTTGGTAAATTTACTAGAACAGTAACTGAAAACAAAGCATGAGCTCTAGATATTCTTAGCTTTGTAACAGAACTTGAGGAGCCCATTTGTAAAGCTGAATATTTAACACCCTGTGGATTTTGTGGCAAAGAACTACACATTAATAATTACAGAGTCTCCATACAAATTGAGTTTAAAGTGCTTATAATTCATTTAACATCCTTTTTTAATTAGAAGGTAGCTTCTGTGCATGAGAGAGAAGTCACATTGCCATGCTTCTTTGTGCCACAGAGGGGGCATAGTGAACAGCTTAAAGGTGGGAAAGCCTGCCAGTCACTTGAGATAGAACCATGTCAGAGGCATCTGAGACGTCTGTGTTCTCTGTTCACGTGTTGTATTAGGGTTATTATCACTTTCTTGAGACACCATGGCCAAAAGCAACTTCCGGAGAAAAGGGTTTATTTCACTCACAGTAAAAGCACTTGCCATGAAAGCGAAGATTCCCGGAATGCATATAAATGCTAGAGACGGTCTAGACAAAGCAAAGGCCATCAAGACTAGCCAGAGCTGAAAGTCCTTGATGCATAAGATGGAAGAGTGATTAGTGGTGATTCCTAACACCAACCTCCAGCCCCCACATGTATGCACATACAAGTGCCCACAGGCGTGCAACACATGCCTGCCTGTCACACACAGCAGAAAAAGAAAAAAAAGCAATAAACAAAAACACACTAAACTGACAAGTCACCAGAAATCTACAGGAAAGGAAAAGGAGATACATTGTGTGCAAAGATTGGCAGTTAATATTAATCATTGGAAAACATAGAAAAGGCAGACTAAAGCCAGGGTGCCTTCTAAAGCACTCCTGGTATCAACTTGATTGCATTAAGGAATGCCCAGGGTATTATTGAAGCTCACCTTTGAGTGTGTTTGTGATGGTATTTCCAAGATTTGCCCTTACTGTGGATAACATGATCCTGTGGCTTTGGATTCAAGACTCAATAAAAGGAATAAAAAGACAAACCTGAACATAGCCAGCAGTGCCCAGGCCTTGCTTCCTGATTTGCAGAGATGATGGCCAAGCAGCTTCCTGCAGTCCAGCTGTGAGCCACTCCTACCTCCGCGCCTTCACGTCACAGTGAACCGAACTATGCACAAAAATAACTCTCCTCCACTGATTTTTTCAGTCCTATCAGCTGTCTGTCTGTAATAATGGAAACAGTAACTAGTACAGTACTAGAATTACTTAGTTTTTAAAATGTAAAATACTGAATGTTGGGTTTGATGTGGAATCGCTTCAGGATGACTGAGAGACTAACTCAACCAAATAAGGTCGAGTGACAGAGCGGGACATGTACAATCCTCCAGACTGGGCCGATAGGAAAACTACTCAACGTGAAGAAATTAAAAAAGTACAAAGCTGCCTGTCAATTAAAATGTTTTAAAAAGGAAAAGAAAGTGTGTCAGATGCAATAGAAGGAACGCCACCCCTTCATGACATAAAGTAACCTCAAAAGAGGCATCCCTTCACCATTTCCACTTGATGGATCTTAATTAGAAAAGGGAGCTTCTGCCATCTTTGTGAGATTTTCTTAGACATAAATCCCAGTTTCCTTCCATAGACGAGGCGATGACTATACAAGGTCCTCAATTCCAAGGGCCAGGAATTACTGAACACCAACATACCATGCTAGCATGGGGCTGACCTGCACAGTGGCTGAGGAAACCCAGGGAAAGTGTGGACCCCACATAGACAGAGACAAACAGTTCTTTAGTGGTAGGGATGGTTCTAGGTCAGATGTCACATAGCAGCTTCCTCCAGTTCACCCTGACCAATGCAGAACTTCAACACTAATTTTTCCTTTCTAAGATGCATTAAAAATATACAATGAATGATTATAACATCCAAAAGGAAAATAAATGGGCCATTTAGTGGAAGAGAGCTCATAGAATATGTAGAAATTAAATGAGAATAAAAGCCTGTTGGCTAATGACATAGGTCACAAAATTGAGAGTCAGAATATACAGGAGGATGTGGACCTGCAAAACAGGAATCCACCGGTTTCAGCAGATGGAGGCCCTATGTCAGAGGAGCCCTGAGTACAAAGAGGAGAGTCAAGGTGCAGACTGAGTAAGCAGTAGGTTATGCTGAGCTCTCTAACCATGCTGTGCTCTCTTTAAAGACTGTCAGGGTTGATTTAATCTCCATCTAGGTAGAACACAGAGTGAAAACCGGAGGACAATCTTCCTGCTTGGTTAATACACCTACCAGGTTTTGTTTAAGGAACATGAGTTAGAATCCAGCTCTCTGGGTGCCCTGACTTCTTTTTCTGTCTCTGTGATAAAATAACCCAACAAGAGCAACTTTAAGAAAGGATTTACTGGGCTCACACTTCCAGGGAACAGTTGTTTAGCCCAACACTGAAGGGAAACCAGGATACAACACCTTGAGCCAGCAGGTGATATACAGGGTAAGGAGAGCAAGCAGATGTCATATCATATCATGTGAAATCATATCATATCAAATCATATCATATCATGTCAAATCATATCATATCATAGTGTAATGTTCCTTTAAAAGTCTGCTTGTTTTCTAATAAGAGACAGAAAGAGAAAGGATCAGGATGGAAGGGGAACTATGGCAGAGCTGGAAAGAATAGAGGGAGAGGAAACCATAAGATATATGAAGAGAGGAAAAAAATCTATTTTCAATAAAAGAAAAAATTTCAAACAAAAAAGGAAAGAAAGAAACGTATCAAACATTAGAAATTGGGAATTCTCGGGAAAAGGAGCTGTTCTCTCTGGAACTTTCTCTAGACGTGTTGAATAGCAGGCATGTACTAGAGAAGACATGATCAACACAGAAGAATGTGAGCTTTTTATTTGTATATTTATTCTTGGAGATGGGACAGTGAGTCTTAGACAAAATACTCTTCCAGGTTACTACAGCACGTTAAGAATAATTATAAACAGCTTAGAATTTGGAGTTTGGTACTCAAAGACCTCTAAATACCCATCAAACAACAAAGCTGTTGAAAACCAAGACTTTCAGTAGTGTCAGGAGAGCCAGGCTCCAGATGGATGAAGTTAAAGGAGTTGTGCCTGTTGTAAATCTAGAAAAGTCTCTATTCCAGAGAAAGATGATGAGGGGTCAGCTTTAGCGGAATCTCCTCCTAGCACCTCTAGCTCTTAGACAAGCTATTACATCATCCTACAAGTATTTATCCAGGACAGATTCTACTCTCAGCACTTGCCTCTCTGAGATAAGTAAACAAAATTCCTGCTGTCCAATAACTCATTGTTGGCATTTTTTTTTTTTTTGGATTTTTTTTTTTTTTTTGTTTTGTCTTGTTTTTTGAAAAAGTAGTGTTTGAGACTGCAGGGTAGATAAAATATCTGCTTTGGATTCCTTCTAATCCCCTGATTTTCCCTCACCCACATTGGTTAAGAACTTACACAAATATATAGTTATTATTGGGCTTTGGAAAGAATATTAGTTTACATATCAGGGGCCTAAAGTCTACATAAAGACACTGTGTGCCTGTCTTCCTTCCCATGGCAGTATTTCATTAAAAGAGCTCTCGAGTTGGAACTGGTTATTTAGGCATGTCTGCAATAGCACAATGTCAACAAGTGACTACATGGGCTCAACCTGTGATCCCATCTCTGAGTAACATGTAGCTATAGAGAAGTGCTCCCAGATGAACCTACTGGCTTTAGACAGCTAAGCTTGAGCACTCCTGCTACCTTTGTTGAGGTAGCTACAGAGGCAACATGGTCTATGGAGCACCATAGGTTAGGGAAACTTCATGAGCACAGAGAACTTGGGAAGTGATTTTATTGCAGAAATACGTAGTGACTTGAATTATGCACATGTATGCTAATATGAAAACTGAGAGTTCTTGGAGAAAGAATCTTTCCATGGGCCTTAAGGATTCAATTTTGTAGTGATTATCTCCAAATTTGTCATTCTTCCTTTAGTTAAAATTGCTTTACCTTGAGTGGAACTGTACTGGAGAAGCTGAACGCATTGCCTGGCACAGTTCACTGAATTTCTTAATTTTGTTTGCTTAAGTTACTTTCATAATAATTTCAGAGACCATTATGTAAAAATCATCAAGAATATTCAAAAACTGCTTTCCTCTCTTACCCTATCCCCATCTCTCTTTCCCCCAACTCATCCCATTGACCCAGTCTCCAACACCAGCAGACACCAGCGGACACACCAGCCAAGCAGAACAGGGAAACAGTAATCCAATTGAAGAGTCTCACCATTTCTTCTTCTCTTCCAAATCTAATGTCCTAGTCTCCTCCCTAGTGCTGCAACAAAACACTTGCTGCAGTCTTCCTTCATACCTGCCCCTAATATCTGTGAATTCCACAAACCATCCCTTCCTTAACATCCTCATTGCTGAATCAGTTTCCAACTCAGCAGACATCCCCTCCACTTCTTCCAGAAAACCAGGTAGACTGTCCACAGATCTCTCTCTCTGTTCCCCCAGATCCAGTGTTCCATTCTCATCCCCAGCTCTGCAGCAGAACACCTGTTCGTTATCTCTGCCCCCCTTCTATTTTCAAATACTACAGATCTCCCCCTTCTAACATTTCTCCACATACATGTGGCTTTGTCCCAGACCCCAGCCAAAGAAGGTACCCCCTGATAAGCCAAGGGCAACTATTCTGAGGGCAACAAATAGGCTGAAGGTGAGCCCACACTACTTGTACAGCTCATGAGATCAAATCCCTCAGCTTGGGTCTCCCTTTTCTCATTGATGCCATCCCCAAAGACCTATTCCAACAACCTTCCTTCCCCCAACTCATCACTGTATTCCAGACCCAATACTACCAGGCATTCCCTATGAACACATCAGCTGAGTAGGCTAGGAAAATGGGCAACATACAGTCATCACACTCTCTCAAATCCAGGAAGGAAATATAAAGCAAAGAACAAAACACCCACCCAACAAAGGCAAATCCCAAAATGAGCACCTGAACCTATAATTATTCAAACACAGATGCCTAGATGCTAGTGTAAAAAGAGCCAGGTCAATATGTTTCCATTAATGCTCAGAATCTTCCAACATAGCTGAAACACACACACACACACACACACACACAAAGACCTTAACCAATTACATGAAGAAATTGAGGTCCCTAGTGAGGGAATAGATAAATCTCTTAGAGAAATCCAGGAAAACACAATCAAAGTGGGAGAAAAGGGGATTCCCTTAAAGAAAGTCAGGAAAGCGGAAACAAAAACCTGAAAGAAATAAATAAATCCTTTATAGAAAAAAAAAAAAAAAAAACATGTGAAGAAAAGAAATAAAATATCAAGACGTGAAAACAGAAATAAAATCAATTAAAAAAAAAACACAAACAGAGTTTTGAAAATGGAACATTTAGGAATTTGAACAGGAACTTCAGAAGAAAGCTTAACCAACAAATGCAAGAGATGGAACAAAGAATCTTGGATGTTGGAGATATGATAGAAGAAATGGAAAAAAAAATATGTCAAAGAAAATGTTAAATCTAAAAATCTAACACAAAACATCCAGGAAATCTGGGACACTACTAAAAAACAAACAAACAAAAAACAAAGAACAGTAAAAGTAAAGCATGGTGAAGAATACCAGATCAAAGGCCCAGAAGATATTTTCAACAAAAGTAAGAAAAGGAATTTTCTTAACATTAAAAAATGAGATGCCTGTAAAGGTACAAGAAGCAAACAGAACACCAAATAGAAAAGAAAGTCCCCTGGAGAAGAAAGTCCCCTGGCCACATAATCACCAAAACATTAAATATACAGAACAAAGACAGGATATTAAAACCTGCAAGGAAAAAAGTTCAAATAACATAAAGTCAGACCTTTGAGAATTATACTGACTTCTCTATGAAGACTGAAAGCCACAAGGGCCTAAACCAGTATACTGGAGACTATAAGAGACCACAGATTCCAGCCCAGACTATTATTTCCTTATTTCCAGTAAAATGTTCAAAGACCATGGATGGAGAAAATACAATATTCTATGATAAAGTAAAATTTAAACAAAATCTATCTACAAATCCATCACTACACAAGGTACTAGAAAAAAAAAAAAACAAAAACAAAACAAAAATCTTCAATGAAAGGAGATTAACTATACCAATGAAAATCCTGGAAATAAGTAATCTACACTATCAAAATCAAAAAACAGGAGTCTCTCTCTCTCTCTCTCTCTCTCTCTCTCTCTCTCTCTCTCTCTCTCTCTCTCTCTCTCCCCACTCCTTTCTCTCTCTCACACACACACACACACAATACTACCAACAAAAATAACAGGAACCAAAATTCCTTAATATCTCTCAGTATCAATGGTCTCAATTCCCCCCCAAAGAAGACAAAGATTAACAGAATGGATGTGAAAACAGGATCCATCCCTCTGATACATCCAAGAGACACATCTCAATATCAAATATACATACTGCCCAGGGTTAAGGGTTGTGAAAAGACAGATCTCAAATCAAAATGAGATAGGGAAAAACACTACATAGTCATCAAAGGAAACATCTATCAAGAAGATGTTTCAATTTTTATCTGATCATCTCTGCCCTAAATCAAGACTCAAGTTTGTAAAAAAAAAAAAAAAAAAAAAAAAAAAAATTAAGTCATGCACTGATTCCTACTCTGAGAATGGAAGACTTTAATACCCTACTCTCACTGCTGGGCAGGTCATCCAGACAAAAACTGAACAGAAATACTGGACCCAACAAATATTTTAAACCAAATGTACCTAATATATTTGCAGAACATTTTGCCAAAACACAAAAGAATACTTTTTCTTTTTTATACCTCATGGAACATTCTCCAAAATTGACCACATACTGATATAAGAAAATTGGAATAACTCTCTACATCCTAACAGACTAGCATAGCTTAAAGCTGAATATCAGAATAGAAACAACTGAAAGCTTACAAATTCATAAAAACTGACCAACTTTCTATTGAATAAAAAACTGATCAAAAAAGAAATAAGAAATCAAAGACTTTCTATAATTCAATGAAAATAAACACACAATGTAGCCACACATAGATGTTGCAGTAAATATTAAAAAATAAAAATGCTTATCTCTTTTCCATCCCTGAGGTCTCACGTCTCAGGCCAGACCCTGATACAGAGCCGCGCGCACCTCTGGCAGCGGGTCTGAGCCGCCACCACGGCCAGCTTGTCCCAGAAGCTCCCTTCCCTTGGTGGTTTTCTACCGCCTGTTCTTCGCCTTTGTCCCGGGGTATTTCTGTTCCCCAAAATTCCCCACAAACACAACTCTACAGCCCAATAGCTTTTCATACAGGTTTATATATTCAACTCTCAATCCAAAAACCACAAGATTACATCAAATGGACAACGATACAAACTGCCCTTTATATAAGATGCTAGTCCTATAAAATCCTTAATGTTCATAGCTATTTAATACCAGTTAATATCACCTGGGTCTAGCTGGTCCTTGGGAAACTCCATTTTGCCATGATGACCTTCACCCTCTGTCCTCTGACCTCCTCAGAGCTCTCCACCCTCTCTACTTCCCTCACCCAGCCCAGTCATTGGCTTTCCTTTATTTTACTAATTAAAATGGGCAGGTTCAATTGGAATCAGGTGACTAGGCTGCCCTTCTTGGGGAAGTGGAATTAACATTAAAATGCTACAGCTTAAGGACAATCTACACGTAAGAGTACAAGGTGAAAGTGCAAAGAGGTAAATTCACAGCATCAAGTGCCTACATTAAAAATTAAAAATTGGAGAAATCTCAGACTAGCAACTTAACTGCATAGCTAAAAGTGCTAAGACAAAAAAAAAAAAAAAAAAAAGTGAGCACACCAAGAGGAGTAGACAGCAGGAAATAATCAAACTGAAGGTAGAAATCAATTAAATGAGAAGGGGGAAAGAATACAAGAAAATCAATAAAACAAAAACTTGTTCAAGTAATCCCACTAAACTCAGGAACAAGACAAGGTTGCCCATTCTCTCTACATCTGTTCAATATAGTACTTGAAGTTCTAGCTACTGCCATAAGACAACTGAAAGGGATGTTCAAAGGGATGCAAATGGGAAATGAAGAAACGTAACGCCATTCTCAGGCGATATGATAGTATACATAAGCAACCCCAAAACCTTCAGCAGGGAACACCTACAGCTGATAAACATTTTACCTTCAGCAAAGTGAAACAAGCAAACAGCCAAAACAGTATTCCCACCTAAATACAAATAACAAATGAGCCGAGAAAGAAATCAGGGGAACAACACCCACCTCTCACGGTAGCCACAAGTAAAACACAATATCTCAGAGTAACTCTAACCAAACAAGTGAAAGAGCTGTATGATAAAAACTTCAAGTCCTTGAAGAAAGAAATTGAAAATATCAGAACATGAAAGGGATCCCATGCTCACGGATCAGTGGGATTAACATACTAAAAATGGTCATCTTACCAAAAGCTATCTACATATTCAAAGCAATTCCCATCAAAATTCAAACACAATTTTTTACAGACCTTAAAATTCAACTTTATATGGACAAACAAAAATCCCAGAGTATCTAAAACAATTCTATACAGCTAAAGCACTTCCAGAGGTATCACCAGCCCCGAACAAGCTCTATACAGAGGGAGAGTAAGAAACCACATGGCATTGGCATAAGAATGCACACCTTGTTTGATGGAATTCAACCAAGACCCAGACATAAATCTACACACATGGACACCTGATTGTTTTTATAAAGAAGCCAGAAATTAGCACTAGGAAACAGACAGCATGTTCAGTAAACGTTGCTGGCCAAACTAGATGTCTCCCTATAGAACAATGCAAATAGATCCATACTTATCACCCTATACAAAAAAAGACCTCAACATAAAAGCAGATGTAGTGAACCTGATAGAAGAGAAAGTGAGAAATAGCCTTGAATGCATTGGTACAAGAGACAATTTTGTGAACAGACACCTGTAGTGCAGGCACTAAGATCAGCACTCAATTAATAGGGCCTCATGAAGTGAAAACGCATTGGTAAAGGCAAAGGACACCAACAGTTAGACAAAGTTAGACTGGGAAAAGGTTTTTACCAATTCTGCATCTGATAGAGGACCAATATCCAAAACACGTAAGGAACTCAGGAACTCAAAAATTAAATAAAATGGGGTATAGATCTAAATAGAAAATTCTCAATAGGAAAAAAAAAAAACCCAAATCGTTGAGAAATACTTTAAGAAATATTCAACATTCTTAGCCATCAGGGAAATGCAAATCAAACTACTTTGAGGTTCCATCCTTTTATTCTCAACATAATATTTGTATTAAGGAGAGAGAAGGAGAGTGAGAATAGATGTGGCTGGAATTTGGGTGCTTTGGGGGAATGGTGTAGGAACAATGCAAGAAAAACTTCCTGAAATCTCTGAAGGTGATCCTAATGAGGACTCCTAGTATTTGGAATATGGGGTCCCAACTGGCTATCTATTATTAATAGGTGAGGCTTCCAGTGGCAGGACTAGATCACATTCAATTGAGTTGTTGGCTGAAGGGATCCCTCTGAAATCCTTGAACAACCCAGGCTACCAAAGGGTTGTTCTCTGCAAACTGACTGGGAGGGGGACATTGTCAAGGACAACACCCACAGAACCCATTGAATGTGGAGCAGTGGGACCACTGCCTACATGGAGCCTTCACCCCGCCCTCCAGTGTCTTTGGTGCAGGAAAAGTTCTCTGCAGGAGGCAGTGGGAAGAGAAGTATGGACACCAAACCAGCCACAAAACCTTTGACCTACAATCTGTCTTGCCTGCAAAATGCCTAGGGCAATGATGGCACAGAACTTGTGGGAGCTGCCAATCCATGTTTGCTTTGACCTAAGGCTAGTTCCATGAGAAGCCTATAACAGATACTGCTAGGGTAACTATGACCCAGTGATCAATCTCCTGGAGACCCAGGGTAAAAACAAACACTACTGGATGGAATGAAGGAAGGGAGGGAGGAAGGGAGGGAGGGAGGGAAGGAGGGAGGGAGAAAGAAGGAAGGGAGGGAGGGAGAAAGAAGGAAAGGAGGGAGGGAGGGAGGAAGAAAGAAGGAAGAAGGAAGGAAGAAAAGAAAGAAAGAAAGAAAGAAACAAAGAAAAAAACAAAGAAAGAAGGGAGGGAGGAAGAAAGGAAGGAAGGAAGGAAGAATGAAGAAAAGACATAACAAAGAAAGAAAAAGAAAGAAAGAAAGGAAGGAAGGAAGGAAAAAAGGAAGGGAAGAAAGAAGGAAAAAAGGAAAGAAGGAAGAAAAAGGATAGAGAAAGAATCAATAAAATGACTCCATGATTAAAAAGATATTTAAAAATAATTATCAGCGCTAAAAGTCCAAATTTATTTTACACAGCCCATACCCATACATATACACACTTATAGGCAAAAATATTACAATGATTAGCTATAGACAGGGAGAGAAGATTTTTGTCTCAAAAAAAGATTTGCATTGTTGAAAGATAATGGAGAAAGAGTCTCCAGCATTTGCATTCCTGTTAGGGCTCGAATACTCACTAGATCTCCTATTCAATAAATTTCCTTATTTGCCTTGCTTTTGTATAGAATCTCAAACTGTAGCCTAGTTTGGCCTGAAATTCACTCTATAGCCCAGGCTGACATCTGTCCCAAAATGTCCCTTAGTTTCCAAATGCAGACCACTGATCCCTGCCTCTATGGCCTTCCTCTATCCCTGTGAACCTCTGCCTTTGGGCATATCTCTTCTGATAAAGCTGCTAGCCAGTAAATTTAGCACATGCCCAGTGTAGTCAGTGCTCACCCTAATTTGGTTCCATCTTTCCTACCTATTCCAAAACAGGTCATACTCTGAAGTTCTGGGATGGTGTGGATCTTGGAAGACACTATTCCTCTGCATAGTTTCATGGCTATGAAACCTATCATGGCTTCAATGTGCTGATCCATCCTTGTAGTTCCAACAGCTATTAGTGTCCAGTACTTGGAGGGTCAAGTGAGCATGTGGAGGCCCCTCCCTCCCTAACTGTTAAATGGGATCAGTTTTAGTCTTAATATTTAAATAAGTACTTTCATTGGCTCCTACTTTACCTGAGAAAAATTTAAGATTCAGACTCAATCCCCCAGTCTTCTGCTTTTCACAAAACCAGTGTTCATTGCACGGGACACTCTTTTGGATCATGCATTTGTGACATCCCCAGATGGTCTTGTCTGACCATACAGTCACTGAGATGGAAGTTCAACATTTCTGGTTAAACCCGCTTTAGCTGGTCTCGACTCAATTTTCTGTCTCTGTCTGACTCCCCTTATATGAGATGAACCTTACAGACCAAATACCCCTGAATGCTAAGGCTGTAGCTGTCTGGATTTAGCAAACAGTTAACATTCTGGATTCGTATTTCTTTATTTGAAAAATGAGGATGCCGAGGCTACCTACAGCAGAATGTTGTTACGAACAGTCAGTAAATTATTATTTATAAGGCACTCCAAGTACTCCGGTTCAAAATTAATTCTTTCTTTGTGGTCCATAAATAAATAGTTCTTCATGTTAATCAGAACTGAGGAATTTTTCTGTATCTGTCAAGGGCCCAAAAGGTAGGGATCCTTTCTTCTGATTTTCATGCAGATGTGGCAACTGCAAACTGGTTTCATCAAGGTAGTTTCTAAATTCAGCAACATGAAGGAAAAAATTCTGAGAAGCATTTTCCTGGCTAAGCTTAAAGGTCTGCCTCTCGAACACTTCTGTTTTGGAGATATGACATTTTATAGCACGGGTGGAAAAAATATGCCTGGGAGAGAGAGGGGGGAGTATTGTACGTGTACGTGTGTATATGTGTGTGCATGTGTGTGTGTGCACATGCATATGTGTTTAATGTAACACTTACTGTTGTGCATGGCATCTTACACTTTGCAAAGTGTTTGTACTAAATAGTAATGTTTCAGACAGCATGCCTGATAACCGTCTTCAGCTATGAATGACATACACTGTAAGGACATCCAAATGACGTCCTTTTCTTGGCTAGTGGTTTGCATGCTCACTTGAGGTCTGTCAAAGTTGGCATGACTTAAATGTCATTTTTTTAAATAACTCAAGACTTCAAGTCAGACTGAAGTTCTGTGAGTGTGTGTGTGTGTGTGTGTGTGTGTGTGTGTGTGTGTGTGTGTGTGTGTGTGTGGTATGTGTGTGTGCACTAGTTATAAACTGTGTGTATGTCTGTGTGTAAGATGAAAGCGTTTTAGCAAATATCCCACATTACTGAACATGAAAACCAACTCAGACTTCACTTATACACAGACACATTCATCGTCTACCTGCAGGACCGTTTCAACCAGGTTCAGTCAAGGTGCCACTAAGGACTTGTTAAGAATGACATTGACATGAGAAACATTCCACAGATCTTAGTTTCTCCTTTCTCAAATCCATCCCCACCCCCACCTTTAGCCCTTTGCCAGAGACTGAAATCTGTTATTATTCCCCCTGGGAGGTCCGTTTACATTGAATGCACATCTGGCTTAATTGGGTTGACAGCTGCTCCAGGTACTATTGGACAGAGTCCAGCCATCTCTGCATGTCCCATTCATCTGACAGTTTAACCTTTCACAATCGGATCTGTAGAGTGCCCGTGAACTCAGAGACGTGTGCTTTGATTATTTGTTAATGCACGTTCATTATCTGCCTTCCTACTCAGATCCTTATCAACAGAGGCCACACCGGGATGGGAAGGCTGAGTCCTTAGTGCCAGCTTGTGAACTGTAAAGCCCACACTCAAAGAAACCATGACTGAGAGCCCAAAAGGCAGCAGCAAAAGAAGCCAGCCAGGGTAGTTGGAGAAAAGGCTGGGGGGGGGGGGGAATCCCAGTTTTGAGTCATTTGCTTCTATAAAATATTTAGGGAGTAAAAGAGAGATTATAGCGATGGCTGTCTTCAGTCACAGCCAACATGAACTCCGGAGTCCCCATAGATTCAGTTGTTTACCGTCTACACTCTAGTCTTCCAGGATGCTCATGTGTACAAGGACAAAGCCCTCGGCTGCCGGTTTCTGGTCTGCATTCATTACCACTTGCATTGGGGGCCTTTGCTGCTCTTTTAGTTAACCTGTGTATCGTTTTATTCCGCCAGAGCTCCTCACAGAAACAGTGTGAAATGTAGCAAATTCAGCTGCCTCCACCAAGACACAACCTAGACTCACCAAAGCAGCAGGCCTATACGAAGAAAGAGTAGTTAAGCTTTTCCCTCTCCCACACACAGTGAGAAGAAAACTGTCTTATTTAACAGTTGCTCTTTGACATCCTGGATGTTCAGATTCTCACTGGAGCTTTTATTGAATTCGAAGGAACATTCTAGGGGAGCCGGGAGACAAACTCTTTGAAATTGGGCGTCCTTCAACTTATAAAACTATGAGTTTCCATCACCATAGTGACATTTCTCCTCCCTTTATAATTTCATTACCTTTTGATCCTGCATATACGTAATACCAAAACTTTCTATGGGGTACCTTCTATAAGAATTCCGTGTTGAAATGTATTTTGTCTCATAAACTAGGCTAAACAATTTGCTTGCTTTTGTGACCGTAACTTCAGATTCCTAGTATTTTTTTTACTGTGGGCAGATTCATGAAAACCTGATGAAGTTTATGGCATGCTGCATACAGCATTCAAATGTAAGTAATCCCCAAAAAAGGTGATGGGGACATTGATTAACAAAAAAAAAAAAAAAAAAAAAAAAAAAAAGGAGAAGCAAACAGAGAAACAAAGGAAGAAAGAAACAAGAAAACAAAAAACAAAACAGACAAACAGACAAAAAACAGTCAGAAGTAGGAGCTAAGACCAGCAGGTGGGGGGGTACTACCACTCCAGGGCTGACTGAGGTCACAGTAGGAGTCTCTTTGCTTAGATGGAACCATGGACTTCCCACCTCCATACTCCCACAATTCCTGCTTCATGTGGAAGTGGGGGGAGGCTCTAGCCTTTAGGAACTGTTATAAACTATTTTCCCTGCTTAGAACAGGAAAATTCATGCCAGAGTCTTCATTCATGTGCCCTAATGGGTCAGCTGCACTAAAGCATCTAAATATAAGGAAACCGGAACCACTTTCTCAAAGCAACTGGAGTTGCAGGTTCTGGTAAATAGAAACCAGACAAACTAAGTAAACGACTTCTGAATATGAATTTGTGGGGCTGTGAAAATGAGTTGGTAATGCCGGGTGAGGCCTTCTGAAGTACACCTCTCTCCAGTGCACTTAGCAGCCCTTCAGAAGCAGGGATGTCCCCAGCCTTAGGTCAAGACCTAGGAAACTCTCCAAGCAACCAGAGTTTTGATAATTGGGGACCCTCCCTGTGTGGCCCCATGAAGAGTTCCTGCAACCGTCAGGAGCTCCAAGCATGGGCTCCTTGCTCCAGGGGTGTCCTTGAATGGCTAAGAGAGCTGTCCTTCGATAGCTACTGTGCTGTGGAAAAAACGAGATGCCAATAAAACTCCAAGACCAAATAAGCAGCTGTTTATTTTGTTACAGAGAGATACATGTCTATAAGAAAATACAACCACTTAAAGATGCAGCTACATAAATCATTTACTGGAAACTCTGATGTTGTTCACAGTGCAGTGGGAAACAGGAAACAGAAAGGTTAGCAAGCATGAAAAACATTGTCATTTCTGTTGCTGCTCCAGCCAATGAAGTGCACATTACCCATCCTGTTAAAGTGTGTTCTTAACCCGTTCCTGTATCCACTCCTTCAAGCAATCAACATGAACTATGGAGTTGAGCAAGCAGGATATCAGGTCAATTTTCTCCACATTTCTGTGGGGCAGCCATCCAGTCCAGATCACACACTACCAGAATAAGTGACATTTTCCCCTTTGATGTTGTTGTTGTTTTTTTTAAACTCTATACAGCTCAGCCCCATTGTCTGCTTTAGTTTCTAGAAATATAAATAAATAACCATACAATAAAATTTTATGATCTAATCACACATCCTGCCTGAGGTATTAGTCACAGGGCAGGCAGGGCTTGCTCTGGCTATAAATCACTCAGCAAGGCAGGCAAAGTGTTTACAATAAACTGTTTTGACAAACGCAGTGCAGCCTTTCCCACCACCACCCCCCATAATAATTAATACTTCAACAAAGACTGAAGCTACCCCTGAGACAACAGCACCCTTCTGTTCCCTTGTGTACCCTCCCCCACACCCCTTCAGGCTCCCTTTATAGGTGCTGTTTCCTCTGTGATTAAACGAGATAAAGTCAAGCTATGCCACGGTTCTAATAAGTGAGCAGGGCTGAGTAATCGTGCACCTGTCAGGGGTTTAGGAGCCTTCAGAGAGAGCCTCCCCATGGTCCCTTGCTCCCACAGGTTTCTCATGAAGACAGCAATGCCCAACTGGTAGGACATTTGTGCAAACCTCCTCAATGTTTCCTGTGACACAAAGCCACTGCCAATACATTTCTGAGAGCCACATTTTAATTTTCAGTTATTCATATCTTAAAGATTCTAGCTATTCTTAAAAGTCACTGCAGAGAATCCAGATTAAGCCTGAAAAATACAGCCCAAAAACAATAATACCAACTACTTGATTTATTTTAGACCAAACATCCAGCTGTTTGAAAATCTCTGCCTTTGACTGAACTTTTATTCTCAACCAGATGTTTGGCATTTTTCTAGAGTCTGTTTAAGTGTCTGCATTAGCATAAAAGAGCCGCTTTCAAAAGGGAAAGTGATGTAATTTGGGCAAGCCCAAAGCAAGTGGCTTCTTTCTCAGCACCATCAAAACAACATCCTCAGTCAAAGGGGAGGTGTCTATAAAGACACTTTTTATCCTTTTGTTAATTGTATCTAAGGATTAGTTCAGCCAGGAACAAAACTGTCAGCAACCTGCTCTTTAACAGGAGCCAGCCTCAGGAGTGTCTGGCCCACTGTCAGAGACCAAACCCCAGCCCAGAGATGCTGCCATTTTAAGGGCACCCCATTCCAAAGCCGAGAAGATACGGAGTGAATTTTGATCCACGCAATCAACCTACTTCAAATACGTGGCCTGGGAGCTAGAGGCCTGGACCAAGTACCAACACCCGAGTAAAGCTCACAGGGAGGGTAGAGCCACACCCTACCTGAATCTTGAGGCTGGGACACCACTGGTATCTTCAGGTTGCTCAAGGCTGGAAACTTCAAGCTATGAGGTGTCCTAACCACTGCTCGGTGACCCACCCCAGCCCTCTAGAGACCGGCTCTTTCCTTGGCCATTTTTTTTCTTTTGTCAGAGCCCATGGCTGGGAGGTCTCAGCAATGCCACTGCAGGTACAGGCTTGGAGTTCCTCTGGCAAATTCCTCCAGTGAGGCAGAGAGCATCGTGCTGAGGCCGATGACAAAAGCGTGGGAGAAGTTACTGACAGATGTGCACAGAGACGGCTGGCTGGTTATTTTGTAAATAAAGAAAAATTTCTGCAGCCAGAGGTTTCTGCCAAATCCTCTCCCCAACCCCCCTTGCTTCTGTGGATGTTGCAACCAACTCCAGTGAAGATGAAGGGAAACTGAAGTCTGTCTTCATGAGGTCATAATCCAGAAGGTGAACGTGGAGTAACCCGCTGTTCTCACTGTTCTAATTCAGACAGAGTAAGCACAGCCAGTCCCAGTACTTGAAAAAAAAAAAAAGTCAAAATTTAAATTAGTAACTGTTGCTGGTTTTTAAGGGTCAAGGGTTGACATAAGGGCTGGAGACACAGCTCAACTGTTAAAAGCACTTGCTGTTCTTCTAGAGACCACATCAGGCAGTGCACAACTGTCTGTAACTCCAGCTCCAGAGGAGCTGACACCTCCAGCCAACACAGTCACCTGTGCTCCCTGGAACACACCCACATGTGAACAGGTACACCTGCACACAAGTAAAAATAGACACTCGTTACAGTTTTTGCTCATTTTCTATTGTACAAGTGTGGTGCTGTGAATAGGTTCGGTTCCCATAGATTCATGTTTGAATGCTTGGCTCACAGGGAGTGGCACTATTAGGAGATGTGGCCTTGTTGGAGGAAGTGTGTCACTGTGGAGGCAGAGATTTGAGGTCATAAATGCTCAAGTTATGCCCAGTGTAAAATACATTCCGTCTCTTCCTGTCTGCCTTCCGATCAAGATGTAGAACTCTTGGTTCCTCCAGCACCAAGGCTGCCTGAACCAGGCTATGCTTCCCACCATGATGATAATGGACTGAACCTATGAAACTGTAAACCAACCCCAATAAAATGTTTCTTTTATAAGAGTTATCTCTGTCATGGTGTCTCTTTATGACAGTGAAATTCTAACTAAGATACCAATGAAATAATAAAAAGAGCTCAGTGCTCAAGAGCTCAAACATCACCATCAGGATACAAGTTTACCAGTGAGGTGAATGGAGCTGGGAGTGGTTAGCAGGAATGGATGAGAGTGTAATGTATTCAAGTTTCATGAGCCTCAACTGTAGAAGAACAAGGCTGCCATGGTCCATGGACCATTTAAGTAGAATGTAGGGGAAGCCCCAGGAAGGATTTGAGTGGAAAGATAACTCACTTTGCATTTTAAAATATCATTCTGGTTGGCATATAGAAAATTGGGTTTCAGAGACACAGTAGAAACAAGGTGGCTTTTAAGACTCTATTAGGGTGTTTTAACAGAATGGCAGAATCTGGATTATGATCATACTGATGGATGCAGGGAGAAGCAGCTACTTAGGACATTAGCAGAATACACAGCTGTGAGTGCTTTGGTAGGATTCAGGCTTAGTAGATTAACAAGGGGTGATGGCCATGGTTGGGGATCATGGTAGCAGGGGACCCAGGAATTTCATCAGGGGCCATGTGGCAGGTAGTCACATGGAGTCTGTCTGGACTGTCTTTCTTTTTTCCAGAACCAAATTAGACCTGACTCTGGAAGGCCACACTTGTCTTCTATAGCACATGGCAGGCCATGCCACGAGTCTTTTACATTGTGTGCCTTACTCTGAGGAGACAGGGTCATCTTTCCATTGTTCCATGCCCTGAATGTGACCCAGCCAAATGGCAGGCCAGCCTTCCTGGAAGGAAGAAAACTCAGACCTCAAAATCTACAAAGACAGCCTAAAATTTCAGCCCACCTCACAAGTACCTCCTGCTAGTAACAGCTTAAATTCCATAAAAATTGAGGTTTGCGTAAATGCTAGCCTGCCACTAATGTATATCCTTGGTATGTCTGGAATGACACTTACTACCCATATTTTTTTTAATGTATAACACAAAAGAAATCTCAACCATTCTTTCTCTCCCCTTCTTTGTCTTTACCCCTTCCTCCCTGCCTCTCTCTTCCCCCCTCCCTTGTCAGTTCACCCCCCTCCCTCTCTGGCTCTTTTCTCCCCCCTCCCTTGTCTGTTCACACACACCCCCAGCTTCTCTTCTCCTCCCTTGTTGTCTCCTTACTCTCCCCTCTCTTGTCTCCTTACCCCCTCCAACCCTGCCATTCTTCTCCCCCTCCCTCATCTGTTTATCTATCCCCCTCCTCTTTTCTCCTCTCATTTACCTTTTCAGTTTTGGAAAGTAAAAAGTTACAGCTGGAAAGAAATCCCAAAAGATTTTTAAAAAGAAAAAAAAAAAAAAAAGAAACCTAATTCCAAAATCTCACACATAAAACAATTATTTAATTAGCTTATCATGTGCATGTTTAGGGTGGGGAGGGCCTGCAAGCTACACCACAAATGTGGTGAGGGGACAACTTGGTGGAGTTTGCTCTCTCCTGCCTGCTTTCTATGGGCTGAGCCCCAGAGCACTTGTAAGAGCCTCTATCCATCTAACAGCCTGCCCTCACCCACACTTCCACATCCACCATATTTCCCTCCCAGTCTTCGAGGGCTCCCAGTACACCGTAAGACATTCGTTCATCCCTCACTTGCATATTCATCAGCTGACCCTCTTTCCTTTCTGCTGATTTATTCTCTGCATCATAAACTTTCTTGCCGTATGTATAAGGTGACAGGTGCTAATTCATTTTTATTATCAGATTCCATCTTTCTCATTTCGTAAATGCAGTGCCACATACCTTTTAATGAATTGGGCACTGGAACTGATTGATTTATTATGAGAAATCATATCACTAATTAAATAGGACTAACATGCCAGGCTCATTAGCTCTTTCTGGTGCCTAAGTCACCTTGTTGTGGATGATGTTTTATATGAGACTTATGTAGGGTCCATAAGTATAAGCCTCAGTGTTTCTGATCAGTGAAATGGGAATAATATCAGTAGGGTTTTTCCATTTCATAAAGATGTAAATACCTCCGAAGTAAAGTCAATTTCCTTTGACACATGTTAAAAAAAGTCATTCTCCATAAAGGTTTTGACTAAAACATAAGGCACTTCTCCATCTACTATTGAGGTTTGCTGGCAACCACAGCCTAGACCAGAAGTTTCCAGAGGCTGACCAGGCCATCCCTATGACACCTCTCACTGCAGATGATATCCATGAAAGCAACTAACTCAGTGAAACTTAGGGTGATTAGTTGGCCACGGATGAAACAGTTTCCAGGGCCATCAATCCCTTTCCTTCAGGAGGCAAGCTCAGTAGCAACAGCTGCTTTGAGAATTTCCACCCCTACTGAGATCACATCTAAGATCAGACATAAAAATGAATGAAGTCCTAGCCAAAGTCTCTGTTGCAAACAAATGCTGGTTTATAAGAGAGCAGAGGAGTGGATTGCCCTTTTCTCTCAAGCAAGATACATAATTTCTTTTTTGTTATTAAGATTTTCAAGTGTTTGGACTGCATGTAAGTGCTCCACATTCATGCAATACCTAAGGAGGCCAGAAGAGGGCATCAGAAGCCCTGCAACTGGACTTACACATGGTTGTGAGCCACCTATGGGTGCTGAGAATAGAACTCAGGTCCTCTGAAAGAGAAGCAAGTGTTTGTAACCACTGAGCTATCCCTCCAACTCCTAGTTAGCCCTTGAGCTCAGCTAAGTATGAAGTGGCCTTAAGGAGCTTGGAGAGAACACCACTGATTCCGGCAAGAGCAATAGCTACCAAAAAAAAAAAAAAAAAAAAAAATGTACTTCAATATGACCACTGCAGGACAGAGCTGACTGTACTTAAGGGAGGGTAAGACCCCTATGTGCTCATCTATTATCAAGATTCATAAAGGGCAGGCAGCTCTGAGGGTAGTCAAATCCCTTCTTGTGCCTCTTTCTGATCCCTTCTGTCCATAATGCACAAAAAAGTATTTAGTAATTTAGGTTCTCGTCTTAAGAAAAGTTCAAGATAAGTATATGTCAAAGGGAAATCTGAACCCAAAGAAAGGGTGACAGCCTCAGTCCCAGATGTATCAAGAGTCTTTGATGCCATAAATGAACAAAATTGAACATAAATCTGTAGACATCTGGGTGGGCTTTTACTGTGGGCATCACTGGAATGAGATGGGAAATGCTGCAGAAGAGAAAGGGAAATACTGAGAGAAAAGGGGAACACGAACTATAAAATTATAGATGAGCTCATGACATGGTTTCAGCAAATACCCAAAACAAACGGGAAATGGCTGAATTGAATTCCTCAAAATACGTGTTTTTTAATGAGTTTTACTTTTAGTCACTGTTACATTTTTTTATGAATACGGCAGGTCCAATTATTGACTATCCTATTAATAAGCAAAATATATGCTAAATTGGCATGTTTTACAGAAGAAGTAGATGAGTACTGCTCTGTGAGTTGATGATAAGGATAAATGGTATCAGCTGTATGCATCATGTACCCTGGGCCTTGTGTGCAGTGTGTACAGTGGTCCTTCTGTGCAGTGTATACAGTGGTCCTTGTGTGCAGTGTATACAGTGGTCCTTCTGTGCAGTGTATACAGTGGTCCTTGTGTTCAGCACAGACACTGGTTCTTTTGTGCAGTGTGTTCTCTGGGCCTTTGGAAGAAAGTTGAATGATACCTGCATGGCTCTGGCTGCACTCACTTTAACACTCTATTCACATAGGTATATTTAGATGTGCACCAAGCCACCACTGTACACAGATACCAAACCTGTGTCAGCCTCAAGCACTAAATGACCATCTACTGTGTATTCTGAGACCTACTTCCTACATATGCTAAACTGAGTTAAAGCCCTTCCATCTTTTCCTATGGCTAGCACCTTCTTTGATGTTTCTGAGAGAGAAAGAGAGGGAGAGAGAGAGGGAGGGAGGGAGGGAGGGAGGGAGGGAGGGAGGGAGGGAGAGGGAGGGAGAGGGAGGGAGAGGGAGAGGGAGAGGGAGAGAGAGGGGGAGAGAGAGGGAGGGAGAGGGAGAGGGAAGCAGAGGGAGGGAGAGGGAGGGAGAGGGAGAGGGAGGGAGAGGGAGGGAGAGGGAGGGAGAGGGAGGGAGAAGGAGGGAGGACTTTGAAGGCTTTCTCATCCTGTAGGTTGTCTATCTGCTCCTGCCTTCATTATTATCCCTAACCTCCCAGAAAACAACAAGGCCCTTGTAAATGAATGATTACTGATTACTTCGTGACGAAAGGGTTAAATAAATCAATGGATTTGATCGATTGTCTCAGATGGTTATGAAATCTGGACAAAAACAAATAAACCTATCTACCTGAACTATTTCAAAAATAATTTCCTTGAAATTATTTACTGCTAAGAAACTAGAAATTCACTTTTAATCAGAATGTTTGAGATTTCACAGCTTCTCTCCAATGTACTTGCTCATAATTTAGGGTTCATAACGGTACAGATTACTGTAAATTTTCATAATTCTATTTAGAGAACAACATGGACAGATTTGTTGAAATTTACTCAGGCAGTGGTGACACATGCCTTTGATCCCAGCACTGGAAAACAGAGGCAGGCAGATCTCTGAGTTCAAGGCAAGCCTGGTCTACAGAGTCAGTTTCAGAACAACCAAGGCTACACATTAAAAAAAAAACAAATGATAGAAAAGAAAAAAGCACAATCATGGCTACTGATCAAGGTAACTTTTCTGCATGGTATATGAACAAGTTCATACATCCGAATGTCTCTTGCAGATTTTATAATGAAAATATTTTCTATCTTGAGCAATGGTAGTTGTCAGCAATCTGATACACTGCTCAGCAGGAAGAATCTGGGTTTCAGATAGAAGTGGATTTCCTGGGCAAGATTAGTCATAACTTGTTCTTATGAAAACACCCAAGAAAGGGTATGGTGCATTCTTCCCTGGGAGTGCACTGGGGGGGGTGGGGGGGTTAAGCTTTAAACTTAATGGTCCTATTGTTTCACTAATACAGAGTAGTGAACTGAGCTGCTAGGTTTGAATTACTAATTAGGGGAATCCCACCACAGGCCTTGCTGCCCATCTCTCTGAGCACTCCTTTCAGAATCTGTTGCAAGACACTGGTCTCTTTAAATCAAGCCTGTTTGCCACACCTGGACTTCCTAGTCTCTTCCCCACACAAAGCCCCTTCAAATGGGGCATTTTTCTATGCTTTGTAATTACTGACTCTTACAAGAGACACCAAAGAGCTGACCTAAAGAGAAAGAGGGGGTTCTGCCATCAAAATACAGACATGCACGTGATTAACGAAGAGGGTCATGTTTCAGAAGCAAGGGGATTCACAGCATCAATTCCAGTTTCTCTTTTAAAAAAAAGAACTTTTGATTTCTTGTCAAGCACTTTTCAATGTGTCTAATCTCCTTTCGCCTCACTTAAACTTATATTAAGTCGGCTGGATCTATCTTCTGTGTGTGAGTAGGTTGGGTTTTTTGTTTTGTTTTGTTTTGTTTTGTTTTTGTTTTGTTTTGTTTTTCAAAAGAGTCATACTGCTTTAACCTAAGAGAAACAAGCACAAAGTAGGTATTTGAAGTCAGGTCTACTGGTTCTGGTAAAAGAGCAGCATTAAAAGAAAAAAGTAAAACACAGAATCATCTCTTTGCTCTGATCAAACTTAGCAGTAACTGTTGGTTTGTGACTGTAAGTTTTATTTGTTTGTTAACAACAGACCAAAGAACTGAATGAAGCAATCAGCTAGCCAAGGAGTCAGGACTTGGTTAGAAAGTCACAGGAGAGGTTTAAACCATGTACACTGGTACACCGGGACACCAGAAGGTCACACACACGCACACACAAAGAGCAGGGTTGGGGGAGACTGCTTCTACCTTCTGAATGAGTTTTAAGGCTTTGGTAAGTCCCAGATATACACAGTCACCTTTGAATTTCATGAAGCTCCCAAACATTGCTTAGCTTTAAAGAAAAATCAAGGCGAGAAATGGTGGGTGCGGAGCAACGCTTTAGCTGCGTGCTTCCGGAAGATCCTGGGATAAGAGAGCAGAAAGAACACAGTCTTTGTCCATACTGTTGAAAACAAACACCATTAGAACACTTACTGCAGAGTGAGACTCACAATCAGTCACCAGGCCATTGAAAACTGGGGATACAGGAGCTGAAGGTCTTATGAAAAGCCTGGCTCTTGATGCTCTGCTGAGCTCTCAGCCTTGTGTCGCCTAGAAATGCTTGAGAGCCCTAAGACTGGACAAAGAGGGCGGCTTCTGTGTCTCCTCACCTCTTGGCACCTTCCTCTTCCTCAGGGAATTCACTGTTACACCTCACCCTGGAGGGATCTTCTTTGCCCTGTTTTTCTCCGGTGCTGTGGTCCTACTAATGTTCCAAGGTACATAAACTAGAGTAAGGTGGGGGAAGGACAGAAGACACCTTCTGCACAGTGCACAGAGCTGAGTAGAGCTCTGGAAAACACTTTCACAGGGGCTTAGATTCCCATAAGAGCAGGAATTAGAACAACAACAAAGTGAAAGGAGCGAGCAATGGAAAGGGACCCTGAGGACAATCAGAAAGTACACTATGCATGTGTGAAAATGTCAGAATAATGTTTGTCTGTATGCTTAACAAAACATTACTCTGGAAACAAAATGCAAAAGCAAATTTAAAAAACACCCCCCCCCCCAAAAAAAAGCCCTGTTGACCTTTGATCAGGAAATGGAAAGATTCTGCTCCTACATGCAGTCTCATTACAATCCCTTGAGAGACGTCCTCTAAACCCCGTACCACAGAATACCTATTTGCCGTGGGTTATGCACACAGCTCCTCCTGTAATAATGTACTTGGCAGCCTTGTTCCTTCCCCCTGTAAGGGCATGCCCACACATGTATCTCCAAATGACCTGTTTTGCAATCTCAGAACCCCCTGGACCTCCCTCTGCAAAGGGGCTCCATATACTGCTGTCTGGAAAGTAGTGTTAAGTTTCTCGGCTTATACTATAATCCTACACTATTCTGGTAACCATCAAATTTAGATAGTTTCTATTCAAGTGTATTCTCAACATATCCAGATATAAAGAATAAAGGGGCTTCTGATCTAGTCTGGACTGGTTTTGAGGGGGTGTATCCCTTCCCCTTTCATGTAGAATACCCATATTTTTTTATTATTTTGCTTCAGTTTTTCTCAGAACACACTTAGCCCTGGAGTTGACTGTGAGGCAGTTTCTTCTGAGTGGAGACAGAGGGTAAGTTAGCCTGGAAGTTCTAATGGGAGCTCATAAAAGGTTCTAGAAGGCCCTATCACAATGCCCCTTCTTTCTAAATTATATAATGATGATATCAGTAATGATAAGAGGGCAAAGGAGGAGGGTCCTCTCCAAGTTGTCTCCACGTTCCATAGTGAGCTCCATTTGTCTTGAGGTATCACTCATGCTAGGGTGGGTTGCCATGAATGAGGCTGCCTTAGAGTCATTCATGCTCCTGTAAGTCACCCCAATAACTCATCGGTTCACCATTGAGTTGAACTTTAATAGTATAGTGACTCTGACCTGTCGTCATTTCCCTGTCTAGGATGACAACAGAGATTGATCATACAAAACCTGGAGCAAGATATCACATGGAAAAACACCAGGCTTCAAGGTTTGGGTTGCGCTTGGACTCCCAACCCTCATGTCCCTCCCATCCTACCCTTAAGGAAAGATCTCACTCCTTCAGATGCCTCTGGCCCCTCTCTCTTGCCTTACTCTTCACCCAGTGAGTAGAAATCTCCAAATGGTACTCCAACAGCTCCCTGGCCCCAAGTCAGCCAGCAGACCAGGCCACTGACGGTCAATTGTTAATTTACTTCATTAAGCATTGAAAAGATGAACTCATTCAAAGTATAACTCCTCCCCACCATGGTAACTGACTCCCCTCTGCCTCTCAGGATGCTGCTCTTCTGGTTCTTAGCTCTTTGTCCATCCCAGGACCTGTGTACATGTGTGTGTGCATACATGCATGTATGTAACCTGTAATAAGAAAACAAAATTGTGTGTGACCCAGCAGTCTCCTCCAAACATTGACCTCTCTCTTGCTGGCTCTGAGAACTCCCTCATCATGAGCTTCTTTCAAGCACAACTTCCAGGCAATTCCCCCAGGATACTGTGTATCCTTGTCTTTACTACACCGTGGTGGATGATGGGCCATCTCTGTAGACAGCTGGCTGGTCCTTCATTATAGAAACAGCACCTGGGCTTTCTCAGTTGTTTCCTTCTAAAGAAAACAGTGCTGATGGTGGTCACAATGTTGCCTTGCAGGGTCCTGCTGATGTTCCTGTGCTTTCTATTTGAGGAATTCTTCCCTTCCTCTTTTGTTACAGGAGAATATTACCACACATCACCTGGTTTCCAAAATAGAAAGGAAGTATTATCAGCATTCTGCATGCTTGAGCACTTCAGGCTCCGCTGGTGGAGCTTTGTGTTGGTTTAATGTTTTGCCACTGACAGTCTGGAATTTAAAATTTTCTAACAGAAGGCCCCTCACACTGTCATCTTTGCCCTGAGTCCTGGTGATTATCCAGCCAAGCTTGGACACACTCTATAATTCAAAGGCAGGCCAGTTCCATCACTCAGCTCAGCTACCCCTTACCTTGGCTGTGTTCATCCTTGGCCAAGACTTCCAAGGGACTGTTCTACTGTGTTGAACCCTCCTCCCTTCCAGTTAGATTCCAAAGAATAAAATAGTTGCCAGAAAGCATGATATGATGACTCATGTCTTTAATCCTTGCCTTCAGAGGCAGTGACAAGCAGATGTCTGTGACTGCAAGGCCAGCCTGATCTACATAGAATAAGTGTCCTCAAAGGCTTCTGCTGCCTCCGCTGCTGGGTCCAGCTAGGTGTGTGCGTTCTGGTGAAGGAGAGAAGGACTCGGGTAGGGAGGGGAAACCTCCACTGCTGGAACTGCCCTGCCTCTGTCTATGCAGCTGCCATAGGATGTCGGGCCAGGTTGAGCCAGTGTCCACAATTCAGGAGAGCAGATCTCTTCCCAAGTGACAGTGTTACAGCTCTTATGACAGAAGCTTCAGATGATGGGGTAATTTCTGCATGCCTTTAATTCTGGACATGCCTCATATATATAGTTTTGGGATGGTTCAGAGTCTGACAACAAGTGCTTCCTATTGGCTTGGCCTGAGAGCTTGGGAAAACCTCATATACATATTTAAGGGTGTGGTCTTGCTTCTCTCTTGAGCCTACAAGATGTGTGGTCATATCCTCACCTATAGAGAAGTGACTTGGGGTGTGGCTGTTCTGTCCTGAGACTACCTAGAGAAGGGACTTGGGGTGTGACCAATCTGGCTTGAGTCTATGTCACATCCTCACCTGTGGAGGAAAGACTTGGAGCATGACCTACTCAACCCTTTCTACAGGGAGCTGTGAGGAGCTGTAGCTGCATGAGAGGAGCCTGATCTCCCAAGAGATTAGGAAGCTTCCTGCCATCCCTTAGGGTCCCTAGGGCTTCACTTATCTCAACCAAGAATGAGGGTATCCTTCACCACCAATTGCTCCACAAGAATCAGCTAAGACCATAGGGAAACCAAGATATTTATATTACAATTTGTAACAACAGCAAACTTACAGTTATGAAGTTGTAACAAAAATAGTTTTATGGTTGGGGGGTCACCCCAACATTAGGAACTGCAGGGTCACAGCGTCAGGAGGCTGAGAACTACTGACACAGAGAGACCTTGTCTCTCAGATAGATAAATGGATAGATAGATAGATAGATAGATAGATAGATAGATAGATAGATAGAGAGGTAGATAGATAGACAGATAGATTATAGATAGATAGATAGATGATAGATAGATAGATAGATAGATGGATGATAGATAGATAGACGGATAGATAGATGATAGATGATTGATAGATAAATAATAGGTAGATGATAGATAGATAAATAGATAAATGATAGATGGATAGATAAATGATAGATAGATGATAGATAGAATGATAGATGATAGATAGATAGATGATTGATATATAGATAATAGGTAGATGATAGATAGATCGATGATAGATGGATAGATAATAGATAGATAGATAGAAGATAGATAGATAGATAGATAGATAGATAGATAGATAGATAGATAGATAGATAGATAACAGTCAGGAAAAATGTGAAGGGCACCTGAGGTCAGACAGAAAAGCAAACAGCAGAACCCTAACACACATTTTTCAAGTAGGCCAGGTATTTGCCAGTGAGGTTTTTCACTGTCAGTGAAAAAAAAAAAGAAACTCTAATTCACCCATTGTGTCTTCAGCATCACAACATATAAACAAAGACACAAGCTCCTAATCTTGGACACTCTGGAGTTCCTAGCGTGTACACATACAGATGAGGCTGGGGCATCTTCCCAGCTCTCTTGACGCCTCTCCCTGTAAGAACTTCCTCACATGGAATCACACTGGAAGGGGCTTGAACATTTTCAGCATCAGTGCAGAATGAAATTGCTTTCACAGGACTTGGACTAATTCCCAGCCTGCAACAATGATGAGGAATGCGGCTCACTTCTGTGCCAGGCTTGGTGCTCTCTCAGGCAGTCTGGTGGCTAAGAGTGGCTTCACATCAAGCCTCAGTTTCCACTCCTGTAGTTATTATTTAAGATAATTCATATATTTATGACATTAGAATTCCTTGTATTCCTTTTTTATTATTTTCTGCTTGTGTAGTTACATTGTATCTGTACAATCTTTTCCAATTACATGTATATAATGTTGTACAAAGCAGTTTCCCTAATCTTAAATTCCAAAATCTGAAACTGTTTTGACATCAACAGCAATGCCACGAGTAGAAAATTCCACATCTCACCTCACATGATGCATTACAGTCAAAATTTAGGCCCACTAAAAACATGGTCAAAAATTACATTCCGGCCATGAGCATGTGGTGCAAAAGCAATCTCAATGAATTTCGTCTTTAGTCCAGACATTGCTGACTTGCTGTGGTTTGGGTTTGCCATGAATACCCCATTTATTGGAAGAGTAGTCTTCAGTGAGGTGGTGACAAAGTGACCGGATCACCAGAGTGATGCTCCTAAAAACAATCAACTTCATAACAATGGGACACCACAAGTTCCTTCATGAGATTAGATGGCTCTCCACTCTGGCTTTCAGTCTTGCCCGGCTATCTCCTCTGTCTGAGGGGTTCTATCCACCGTATGTCCACAGGAACAGAACAAAAGAAGGCAACATGTTCTTGAACTCCCAAAACTTGTGAACATAAAACCTCTTTTCTTTACAAACAACACAGGCTCAGGTATTTTGATGCAATGAAAAATGGAATCATACAAGTCCCAGCCTTGATTATGCCTATGCAAATATTGTGAAATCAAAAATAAATTCAAAATTAAGACTACTTCTTGTCTCAAGATTTTATATGGAAATACTTGGCCCAAAGTATAACAATTTTTGTGTAACCAAAATCTTACTCCAAAAATCTGTCAGTGTGCTTTGTTTAAGTGTTATTGGTCAGATGCAGTTTATAAAACCTATTCTTAAATAAATTCTATTGACAATAATGTAGTCCTCTGTAGTTTCAAGTAAGAGATTGCCTGTGTACCTAAACCTTTAAAACTGTCATTAATATTTGAACTTTAGCCATCCAAGTTCATTTTATAATCTGAAATAAGATACTTAGCCCTCCATTCCTTAAAAGTCACCCATTGAACCTGTTTTCTGAATCACACTTTCAGGTTTACATGGCTTCCAGTCCTGTCCCTACCAAGCCTCCATTCCTGGAAAATCTTCCCTGAATTCCTCTCTCTGATTTGGGCTTTACAAACATTACTTTACATCTGGTAAGGTGCCTTCCTTGTCCCCTTTCTTTCTGTTCCCATCATCCTCCTCTTTGGTCTTAGAATATTTCCAACTTTTCTATGTAAATTTATGCTTAGCTCGTCAAGTTTAATTTTTAAATTTCCAATTAATAATTTGATTCTAATTTTGCGGACTTTGAACATTTTACCAAGCACCACTAGTCTGTTTTTACATTTTGAATTTATTCCGGTTTTCTGTCTGATAAGTGTTATAGTGGGTTTTTTTTTCTAAGTAGGCTTGAACAATTTTTGTTAAAGACATTTCCAAATAACAAATGGCAGTTTTGATGTTATGCCTATCAATTATTATATCAAAATCATAATAACCTACTATCTTGTTGCTGTTACAAAGTTTGTCTATAGTCTAAGTGCCAAAAGTTACATGTCTTTTTTCTCATGTCAAAGGTTCTGACAGCTACAATTACAGTGACTCTCTTGGCACTTACTGTGCATAGCATAGCAGAACCAGAGGCCCCAGCATGCTCTCTGTACTACAAGGATGGGCTTTGTCACCTCTGTTCCACTGCAGACACTACTGTACCCTCCCCGTCTTTGTGGTGAACTTTATTAGAGATGCATTGAGAAGTGCATTTTCTTCCTCTTGTATTCTCCCCATCTGAAGTCACTCTGTTCAGTTCATAAAATAACATACACACTGTCCTTCTCTTTTCTCTGTGCTCTCTAAATACTTTGTCTTTTGATGTTGTGTTGGGGGAAGAGGTCACCTCTAAAAGTCTCGATGCTTGTCATCGAACAATAAAATCAGGTACAACTGGAATGTAGATATATTTCTTTTTAAAAGTTACTGGCTCGAGGTTTCTTATTGGTAAATTTTTTTTCTTTTGTTTCTGCTTAAGCCAAATATGACTGTGTTTGTTTTGTTGATCTCTGGGTATTTAATCTGTGTTTTCAAGTTTGAGGTGCAGTGTAGCACAGATTTTCTCCTTTTAAAACAATCTTATTAAGTATGCTTTTACTTTGCCGTTCTAGATAATTCCATGAACTGATGGACAGCTACAGTTTTATGGCTAGTTGTGCTCAGAGAATGTTTGCTAAATCTTCTCCAATGAGAGCTGAGCACGTTTATTTCCTGACATAATCTAAGATTCTCAGCATTTGCAAACTTTTTCCAAACCATAAGACCTTCACCATATTCAGTTTTCCTCCCATTTTCTTTTTCCATCTCATTTTCATACTGGATGCATTTTGATGGTCAATATTTAAGTAAGCTAAGGCTTCTTGAATTTTTGTTTTAGATTTAGTCAATTAATCTGATATATGAGCATTTTTGCCTCCCTGAATGTAGGTATGCAGACTACTTGCACACCTGGTGTCTCTTGTGTCAGAAGAGAGCATTGGCCCATGGAACTGGAGTTATAAATAACTGTGAGCCACATTTTAGTACTGGGAATGGAACCTTGGTCCTCTGTAGGTGCTCCTAACTACTGAACTGTCTCTCCAGCTCCTAGATGGTCTCTGGCATGGCTTTGCTTAATCCACCTCTATTTACACATCACATGTTGGGGCCTGATTCTTTCTGAGCCTAGTTCATGTGCTCAAAAGTTCCCTGTGCTCAGCTCTTGTTCATATACTTTGGAGTTTATGTTTACACAAGGACTCATTATAGTTATTTTTATTTTTTAAGCCTCCCGTGTTTTATATTGTCCTGCTTTTACATCTCATTAAATCCTCCACTTAAAATGTACACAATGTCATTTTAAAAATTAGCAAATGACTTTGTCCAATTATACTTTTGAGATTCTAGTCTATATTAAATGAGATTTTAGTCTTGGGGAGGGAGTTAGCTTTTAGAGATTGCACACTGGGAATTTCGTTCCAAGATCATAGCCCCGGCCCCTGTGTAACATGCCCTTCCCTCTTCTCAATCACTCTTCACTCTTTCGAATTTTCAGAAAAGAATCTGTCCTTTTGAGATATATCTGAACACATTCCATAGGATTGGGTTTCAATTCTCTAATCCTCTTTGGAATTAAGATATTTGGAATTTGGATTTGTGGGCACAACTGGTATAGCAAGGCCATCTCCCCCTCCCTCCCTTCCTCCTTCCCTCTTCCCACATACCCCCACACCATGTACACTGTTTCTTTTGATTTCTAGAGATCACTGTGTCTCTATCTGAGGCCCCACTCCTGAGCTCTGTTTCACAAAGCCCAAAACTTGTTCCAAAATGATCAGGACAAGAGTAACTCTGGCTGCAGTAGCGATATCTCCTTCCTCAAGGGACAGCAGTGTTGTCAAGCACCTCTCCACAAGGGTCATGTAACTCACCTGTTCATACAAGCCATAGCCCAGTCACCATAACCTGGATTCATAACTCAGTCAGTCACTCACTTCTTGTTCATTTAGGGACGTGTGGCAGAAGGACCCTCCAGGGCTTGGCCACGTGGTATTTGCCGTGACATTTCTTCTGGCCCTTTATCAGGATCTCACCATGACTCCATTTTTTCCTCACCTTGTCTTCCAGGGGGTCACAATCTGCTGAAGGAGTAAGACAGTAGTAACAGGACAACCATGGAAACACGGATGCAGAGATTCGGCATTACAGAGGCCACCTAGACCTCATACAGAGACATCGCTCCTCACTCCTGCTGTGGGTGGTCAGGAAAAGTGGAGCACTCCTTGCTCTGCACCCCACCCACTCAACCACCCCACCCACTCAACCACCCCACCCACTCACCCACCCCACCCACTCAACCACCCCACCCACTCACCACTTTCTGCTTCAGGTCTCAAAGCTGCCAATTCTCTCTTACGAGTCTCTCAACCTCAGGGATAAGGGAATGTTCCTGAACTCTTTCCTTGCCTCCCCATCCAATCAAGATCTGCCATTGCCTCTTTCCTCTTTTTCAGAGTCTGTCTTCTTTATGTCAGGACTGATGGCTGTCTTGTGTTCAGAATATTTTTTACCACCGCATGGTCCTTTTACTCGAAATCATCATCTTCATTATCCTTCACATAGTAACAAGTTAATCATTCAGGACAGACATTACTACATTTGTTCTCGGCTCAGTAAAACAAGAGCAATAGTAATGCATTAGGATTATGCTATGTTTAAGTAAATATGGAGAATGATGTCTAACTGGCTGGCTGTTGCTTTTTATGCTGCTGGGTAATTTGAGGCAAGAGGGGATTATCTGGGAATACACACTTTGTCCTTCTGGGGAAGCAAGGAACACATAACTCTGTGGGAAGAGCACCATGCTGGGGAAAGTAAGAGGACCAAGGCTCTGTCTGGGAAGAGCATGTGGCTCTTACTCACCTCAGTGGAGCAGGAAGCAGGAGAGGGAAGGAAGAAGGAACAGCATATGAACTCCAAAGACCCATTCTTCCAGTATGGTCTCACCTCTTAGAAGTTCTAGAACCTTCCAAAAACAATGCCAGCAGTAGGGTACCAAGTGTTCAAGGAACCTGAGCATTTCGAAGTCAAAGCATAAGAAAAAAAAAAAGATAACAAGAGTAATAACAGAACAGAAAGGCGATTTTCATTTCATATCAATTTGCCCCCTCAGGAATATTCCAGACCAAAACTTTGTGTATTGCATATGAGTGGGCCTTTGATGTCTTTAGAACTGAGTAAACACAGTCATTTCATACTCCATGGCTACATTCCGGCTCCTTCACAGAACTTAAGGCTGAAACTTTAAGGCCATCCCAAGTAAAATGTTTGCCAGAACCCATGATTCCAGAAAGAAGTCAACAGGCCTGCTGTGGAGTCATGCCATGCCTCCAAGAAGTAGCCTTTGTTGTGTGTGAGTGTGAGTTTGCATGTGCTTGTTCATAGTCCTGTCTAATTGCTGACATGAAGGGAGACACAGACATGCTTGCACTGCCTTCCATCTTATTCCCCAGGATCATAAGATGTAATATTCCTCAGAGGTTTTAGACTCCACCTTTGTCTGCGGATGTACTGTACCAAAACCGAGAGAGCAGAGTATATATTCTCATTAGGGGAAAGTCTATTTGAGAGGCCTTTGACTCAGTAAACCAAGCTGGGGGGGGGGGGTTGCAGCACAGAACTAAAGGTGACATTAAATACTTCAGAGTTTGAGTAAATTATTCACCCAAAGGACTAAATATAAAGCTTGGAATCATTGTTTATCCTCATAGGCCTGCTAGAGATGGTCACTTGGAAGCACTAAGCTTTGTATTTTATCTGAGAAGCAAACACATGCATTCCTGAAGTCTGCACGGAGGGTGTCTGTGGTCTGGCTGCAGCCTGAAGCCTGCAAGGTGCTTGTACGTGATAAAGATTAAAAGTTAGTAGACTTCTACATTGCAGACAACATGATTAGATTATAATTCTGCAAACAAGCCCAGGCTGCCCTCTGCTCTTCATCTCTGCTGAGGTCTTCAGTGTGCGAGGATCACTGCAAAAGGACCAAGTGACAGAAACATCTGGTTTTCTCTGCCCTGTCTTTAATGTAAACTGTCAAATTATATAGGCATGGAAGTATTCTTTGTGAAATATGACTTTTAGCTTACGGAGGCTATAGGAAGATCAGAAAAGATGACCACATGGAACAGAAGTTTCTAAGAGGAGACTACGGTTCTCATACCCTCCAGACAAGTGCAAATTTATTCTCTCAACTCCTGAGTCTTGTGAAGAAACCATTCCTTGATTCACATGAAGGACAAAGAACCTTGCTTTAAATTTTTTCAGAACAATGGCCCAGAAGGATCTTCTCATTTTTCTTTTCAGACACTTTGGTGTGGTCAGTTTTATTGTCTGCCTACTCCCTGTCACTCAAGGGCTTCGGCACAGAAACATTCCATCATTCTGTGCTAAGCGTGCCTAAGACTCCTAATGAACAATGAAATGCAGTGTGCTCATTACATATGAACGCCTCCTCTAAAGGTATGACAAAGTATCTGACTCAGGCACAACGGACTTAGCATGACAGTGTATAAACATCGTGGCTTAAACTTTCTGATGTACACGAATCTGCACATTTTTCGAGGCATGCGCTCATAGTGGGAAACCAGAAATGTCAGCACCCAGTGGCATTTCCTTCTCTTCGTATACACAGAAGGCAGATGTCAGGATTAGATTTGACAGTCTGAGCTTTGAAATCCAGAGGGAAAAGCCAAAGGATTCGCAAGAAGCTAGTGAAGTGGAAAGAGAAATGGAGCCGAGGGGAGATGGGAAGAGTCAGCGCCCGTGTAGAATGAACTGGACTAGTTCCAGTGACTACTATCAGGGCCTGGGGCCAGGGAAGTCTGGCTGCGTCCATCTCCTGTATCAGCACTCCTAATGAAAGGAGATGGGGGCTGCCATAGTGATATTTGAGGAGCTTTTCTGTTTTAAGAACATCCAGGGCTACCTAATCATGAATGTAAGCGCTGGGACCCCAACTTAGGGAGAAGACGAGACCACAGACAGAGTGAAAGTCAGACATCCCATGGCACAGTGTCCTTTGGCTCTTACTTGTCAAGCATACAGATCTTGATAAAATATTTATGCAGGTGTGTATTAGTGTGTGCATCCATGTATGTATAAACACATATACACGTGCATGGAACAGAAAGAGGAAGATGACCCAGTTGATCGTGAGACATTTTCTAGATTTAAACCGTGTGTAGAGTTGGGCTCTTCAAAACTTACAAAAATGTGAGAATGATGCAGTAGATATTGTCTGTTGCTGACAACAGTTTTGAAACAGGTTTGTCTGGATTTGTCTCGTAGGAAAAAAATAAAGAAATAAACACAAAGCGAGGGCTTATACACAGCTTAACTGAACATGGCTTCTTTGTGCTCATCAGTTCTTGACTTGCGCATTCCAGTCCAGCACTTAACAGTTCAAAGAGCATCTATTTATTTGTAAGGCTCTTGTTTGGAGATCTCAATATGCAATGAGTCCTCCTGCCTCTGCCTCTGCCTCTTGAGTGCTAGACTACATACCAGAGTGACTTTTTTTTCCTTTAAAATATACAAGTACAGTGGTAGATTTAATAATGAGACATGAAATCTGCAAGAGCCTAAGGATATGAAAAAGAACTTATTGGAAAAGATTCAACTACACCAAGTTTCTGCCTCTCTCTAAAATATGTTTTCACTTATGTGACAGGAATCTTCTTAATTATAAACAATTACAATTAATTAAATTGATTAGCTAAGTTAAGCCTGAAGTCATTTTATCTCACCCATACACTTATAACTCCGAATGCTATATGGGTCCAGTCATTTATCATACGATGTGCACAGCATACTCAAAAATCCGCCAATCACATCACCAAAACCAAGCACAACATCCCTAAAGGGACCAACCGCCACTGAATCATCAACGAATAAATGAATGAGGATGACCCACACACCCCATTGTATTGGTCCTCTGAAATCTGTAGATTTGACATTTGTAGATCTAACTGTGTATCAAAAATAAAATAAGAGAGCTGTATGAGAACAAATATGTACAGATTTACTTCTTGTCATTGTTCCTACGATAATACAGTGACTACTTCCGCAGCAATAGCATTTGATATGTGATGTGATATGACTCTCCTGGGAGACAAATGTCTGGTCCCTCTAGACAAAGCACAGATGGCAAGCTGGACAAACGATTTCACCCAAATAAATGACATTACCCAAACCTTAAACAGTAAGCCGGCAGGTTTCCTGGGGTCACATATAGGAGCCTAGATATCTCAAAGTACTATCAAAAAGCCCAAGTAAGCATGAGTGACTACTCATGAGAGCTTCATTTTGGAGGCTTTCTTCCCAGTGTTCAGTCAGCTCCCTGGAAAAAGAGCCTTTACTCCAGCAACTGTTGCTGCTTATGAAACCTTGAGGAAAGGTCCTGTGGACCTCACAACTTTCTGAGCTGCCTGGGTGAGCCTTGCAAGTCTCCCTCCATGGAAGCTGTGAATATACAAGAAGATACGCTGAGGTTATGTGCAAATAGTGTGTGGTTTAATAAAGGGAGCTGGAGCAACCGTGGTGCCAGCATCTGTGGGGCATCAGGAGTGCATCCTTCATACACAGCAAGGCTCAGCTACCATGCAGTAGAATAAGATAGATAGAGGTGGCATAGTGAATAAGTTCCTGGATAAAATTAAGAAACCATTTAGATATTTGTACCTTATTCTATTTGTTTATGCAACACTGCTTATAAACCTGAACCATCTATAGGAAGAAAAAAATAGCCTAGTTTACTTAAGACTTACAGTCTTAAGATTTTAAGCAGTATTTTAAATGAAAAGAAGAAATTGCCTAATTGTTAGTGTTTAATTGTACCTCCATGTTAGACAATTACACGTCCTGAATGTTTGACATATTTTACATTAATGCATTTTATTAAGTGAAAACTAATATTAAATAATAAAACAGTTTTTTTTAGATCATTTTAAATTAATGGTTCAAATGTAAAGACAAGTTGACCACCATCTCTCTGACAGCTTCTACTTAAGAGGGAAAATAAATATCAATGTGGATGGTTCAGAATTGCTCCAGGCACTTAAACAAATGCTTCGGTTCACTAGCATACTTGTTTATCTTACATCTAAGACCACTTTGTTTAGATAGAGAATAGCCACAAAGTGTTCCCTTTTATCTTATAACGCAGAAAAATGATTCGGAAGGCCCTGCCTAAGAAATACATCAATGTGTAAGTGGCTAAAGGTCACTAAAGGTCACTGCCTTTGTGACCATAGCAGAGAGGCAGATAGAGTGAGAAGTGGGAGGTGGCACTGTCCTGGACACTGGAAATTCTTCACCTAGGGTACTCTCAAGTTCATAACTGTTTCTTGATGGAGATTTTCAAGGTTTTCCCTAAAGGGTGTGAGCAAATGCAACTGATCCAGTTGATGATGGAAAGCTAATTGCTCCTCTTTCCATCTCTGCCTCCCAAGGATTCTACTTCTACAAAGAAGTCTCTCTTGCAATAGCCATCCTAAACAACAAGGGGAAGATGGTCTTTCCTCATCTGAGCATGAGAACCGCCATGCTGTGTGGAGGGCGAGACCACTAATGGATGTAACCGGGGCCCATTCTGTACAGATAGAGCATTTACTATAAACAAGGAAACCGGGAAGGCGGTGGCCTTTAGGTAATGTCAATGCATAGTAGTGGTTCAGCGGCTCAGAGACACCACAGCGATGAGAAATATTAGCAGGAGTAAGTGAGCATGGGATGTGGGAGCTCTCCTCCCTAAAACTGTCCTGTACCCTGAAATCTACTCTAGATGTACATCCAGATGCTTTCGCTGTTAACTGAATCACTGCAACTGAGATAAGGTATTTTTGGTAGGCTGGGATTAGCCCGAAGCTCTTGTGTAACCCACCAATTACAGGAAACAGCTAAATTTAGGACAAGGCATCTTGTACGTTTGATTTATAAGCCAGTGTATTTCCCTCTACTTATTTATATGGAATCTTGAGGCAGTTGGGTAAAAGTGAGTTGACAAAATAAATCCAACTGCAAAACACCATGAGTTGTTAATATGAAATAATTAATGTCTAAACTTGAGAGTTGTGCAAAATAGTCTCCAGGGAACCCACGCCCAGTGGAAATGGCTCATTCAAAATAATGGTTTATTTTGTTCAACATTCGACAGCAGGATGGGGAGCCACATTAAGGTACAGGGGACCATCTGGTGAGGAAAGAGCATGGCTCACAAAAGCTCAGAAACCAGCCAGACCCTGTGTAGGACTCAGCATCCCACCTACTGAACAATTACAGAAATCAAAAAGGAGAATGAATTTCTGGGACTCTTGCCTATGATTCATTTTGAAATTATTTCCCTTGTGTGTTCCCAAACATCCGCAACATCACTGTGAGGACCAAAGAGGAGACAGAACTCCTAGTAGGAGCCATATCCCTTCATCCCACTGACAGCCAATAGAGTAAACTGCAGTTCTCTTCTTTCTCAAACAAGAGTGTTTTCTGTGTATTCTGGCAGTGCTTGTGTCTTTACATATGTAAATGTGTCTCTCTCTCTCTCTCTCTCTCTCTCTCTCTCTCTCTGTGTGTGTGTGTGTGTGTGTGTGTGTGTGTGTGAGTGTGTGAGTGTGTGAGTGTATCTTTGTGTGTCTCAGTGGGGGAGGCATGTGTAATGAAGTATCATCAGATCTGTTGAAAGAGTTATCAATTACACAGACAAATTAGGGGCTCTGAGGGCCCATGTACAGAGTTTCTTATAGCTTCCAGTGGGAACCAGACTTATGCTGAATCTCCCTTGTGCTTAGACTTGTGCAAAGTAGCTTTGACGATTTCTTAAGAAAAGCAACTTTTGACTTAGTTCAATACCTGAGCATGGATACTACCTTGAAAGGGATCCTTGTCCCTTGTGAGGGATCTGGGATAAGGTCAGAGATAAGAGTGGGATTATGTCTGCACACTCCGGTGTAGCTGGCTCCTGGGGAAGATTTATAGCATGCTGTTAGGCTGTGGAAAGAGCTGCTTTGAAGCCTCCAGCTGGAAGTCCACAGAGCAGGGTGCAGCCCCAACTCCACTTCACCACCTGCTGCCAGGGAGTGAATCCAGGGGCAGGTCTCCATACAGAGTCATTCCCAGGGTACCAGCTTGTCATCATGTCTGGGGAAGTTTTCTAAAGCTAAAACATCCCATCAGGCTTTCAGACTGAAGATGGACCGCCTACAGAAAGGCTGCTGGGTAGCAGTAATATTGGGTCCTAGGATTCTTCAGTTCACAAACCTAGTATCTCTATACCAAACAGGCAAACGCTTTCATAGAGTAGCTCTTTGCCACCCTGCTGTTCAAAAGAATGAGCTCCCTCATTTCCATATACTTACCACGAATGGCAGTCCAGACACACTTTGTCTAAACCAGAAGTAGGCCAACCTCTGCAAAACAGAGTCTTTAAGTGATAGACTACTGGGTCCTTGCCCACTATAGCCCAACACAGTCTTAGAAAGACAAGATACCATTGGGCTTTAAAAGGGAAGAGAGAAAATAGACCACTTCCATCTATATAACTGAAGTGTCTCCTTGAACAAATATCAGTTTCTGCCATCACGAGACCAAAGCAGTCACCCCTGTCTGCCCTGCACTGAGGCCCTTTTCTCTCTTTCTATCTACCCTG
The DNA here is from genome assembly GCF_963924665.1 of Micromys minutus. Lineage (NCBI taxonomy): Eukaryota > Metazoa > Chordata > Mammalia > Rodentia > Muridae > Micromys > Micromys minutus. The sequence goes on along the minus strand of NC_137981.1, from coordinate 60,216,406 downwards.
AGTTTTCAGTGACAGAAAGGTAAATGGTTCTCTAGGCTTGGGTTCTCATTCATTGTGGGGATTCCAAATGTGTGGCTGAGCCTTGAGAAAGAACAGACCTCGCATGGTACTAGTTATCAAAGGCCAGCCATTGGTGTGAGAGAGCTCTGCCTCACCTCTGCTGGTGAACCTGTGATGACCCCAGGGCTGCACTCTGAGTGCCCAGCCTTGTCAACTCCCTCAAGAGGAATAAGCTATGATAGAGACACTAAGACAGTGCTACACTGCCCAGTGATCCTTGGCCCTTCTTTCATGTTCCAGAAACTCATTCTGTTTGAAGCTACTGTCAGATGGATTGGCCTCTTATGTGGAGTGGCTATTAACACATACCAAGGATGCTCAGCTCCTGATACACTCTTCTGATTCAGCACTTTATAGTTCAAGGATTGGAAAGAGCAAGAAAGAGGGAGAGGAAGGCATGAGACCAAGATGGGAGAGTGAGAAACTAGGAGAGGATTCCTAAAGAGACTTGAAAGATTAAACACTCAAGTTTTTGACCATCGGTTTGCTTCACTTCTTAGTAGGAACTGTTGACAATGGCATCCTATCAGACACAGTTTCACATGGTTTAGAACTGAAACAGGAAAGATGGCATCAAATATTCTATCCCTATAAAGCACCTGGTTTCAGAATGGAGGCCTCAATAGGAGGTGGATCTCAAGTGACTTGGCAGTGTCAATGGACATGAGTTGATTCCCATTTCTGCGTGAGTCCCAGCACTTAACACATCTCATCTTCACAACATGGAGAACTCTTCTCTGGAAATCGATAAAATGGTGAGACAGATAGAAAGACCAGCTTTACACCCTCTATTGTGAAGCCAGGTTTCTCTTTCTTTGCTACTGCACCCATTCCCGAGCTACTCTCTGTCAGATCAACAGATGCCCCATGTTGTAGCTACAATTCCAAACACCTTTAACACAAGCAAGGACAAAGCAGCATTTTCAAGTGTCCCATTTCCTTCTTATTTAAGCACCCCCAGTCTTCATTTCTAACCCTAACATAATTTACCACTGAGAAAACTTCAACGCCTTCTAGTTACTCATAGAATTACAAGTGGCAGCTGGGATCCAACTTTACCTGGAAGGCAGCTTACCTGACAAGGCTGTTGTTCAGGTGGGTGCTACTATAAAAGTGTCAGAAACTCAACAGGACCCAGCTTAACAAAGAGTATTGGCTTCATCAGCTACAAAGGGTCAAACTGACCTTGGGATGCTGAGATTCCGGAGGGCAAAGGATTCCTCAGGCATTTGGTCTCCCTGGCTCTGTAGGTTCTGCTGTGAGCTTTCTGGACTTCGAGAGTGAGCAGAACTTCTTCTAGAGGACAGAGTTCCCCACTGCGGGTAAGCCATCAGATCCAGAGATAAGAGATCATCCTTTTAGATTTAATTTTACTTTCAGTCCGATTTTTAATTGACATAATAACTGCACAGACTGACAATGAACAAAAGCAATTTCATTTGAATTTATGAATCAGGGCAGTTATTATACTCATCAGTCCCATGTCGACTCTTTGTTGATAGTGGCAAACCTCAAAACCTTTTTTTCTAGATATTTTGAGATACACTGGGTTCATACACTTAGCTTCAGTCACTCCATTGCACACTACACCAGCGTGTATTTCTTCTCCTAACTGCACCTTCCTATGTATATGTAGGGGTCAAAACTATAATGAGAAAAGTGACTGATTCTGGACACTAAGAGGTAAGGGGGTGGGTGAAAAGCAAATACAGAACTGGTCTTTTCTAGAACACTCTGAGGAAAACGTTTAGACAGGCTGTTTGAGTCCTGTCCTGTGTTCTTTGATTTGGTCACGGCAGCCAGGCTGTAACAAGGCTGTGGAAAGCCAAACTGAGATCACACAGCTCCTTCTGTGCCTGAAAGGTTCAAGATCACACACTGTCTACCAGCACTGAGTTTTTACACTGGGTGATGTGGTCTCTATGAAGACCAGGGCCAGAACACGGTACATACAGGGAGCAGAGCACATCCACCTCACCTGTCCTGGTGGGCTTGATTTCTGAGAACCCCAAATCTCCTTCCCTGCAAACCACTTCACCTGTTTCTTAGTGGTGTCCAGCATGAACAGTGCTCTTTCAGAGTCTCAGTATAAAGGGACAAGTACAGTCAATGACAGATTTCTCTCCAGTCTCCTTTTGTTTCTGCCTAATACATTTCAGAATTACTTTTCTGTCACTGTCAATGAACCTAAGCTGATGGACGCTTCCCTCTCCAGCTGCATTAGATCTTTCAGTATTTTCTAAAAGAGCCTCTGATTCTTTCAGAGGTGATGGTGCCACGGTCAATAGAAAGCAGTATGCATTTTGAGCCATCAGCCCTGGGCTCAAGGCCAATTCTAACCCATACAAGTCTGTGAATTCTTGCACATCACTTCATCTTAGAAAACCCAGTGCTGGTAGAGTAGTGTGCCCTTCTCAGTGGGTTGTTGAGAGACCCTAATGAGATATTACGCATCTGCCAACTGTGAAAATAAATTCAAATGTGTTTCAATTTTTATACGTCTTTCAACTAATTTTACCTACTTGACTTTGATCATGGTCTACTTTCCCTCTTTTGACCAAATCAGACACTATTTAAAATAAGTAGTTACGTGTTGTGTTCCTAAAAGAGTTTAACGGCCTAGCAGGGCATCTAGAAAGCATTTGCTTCATGCTTGGCTCTGAAACACAACATGAGGATAAATAGTTGGCAGTTGGCGGCACATAAATGTAAATGGTAACTATAAGCACACTTCAGCTCACGTGGGAAGGAGACAGAGTCACACACTGGACGGACAATCTCTGTCCTCCTAGAATTGGTCAAAAAGCCCCTTTCTGTAGAAGGGAGGAGAAAAGTGGGAAATATATTATAAAAAGAAACTATGGAGCTGGGAAGATTGGGGAAGGGGGTATAGTGCATTTTGAATGTGATGTTCAGATTGTACTCACCCCCATTTGCCCACTGGCTGAGAGAAGGTCCCTGAAGCAGAAAGAAGGAGGGTGAGGAGAGAGTGGATGGTCAGGCTGGCAGGAGCATACGTGCCCATACATGCACAAGAGACATTAAGGAGATTCAAAAGCATCTCTGACTAATGAACGCCCTGGCCCAGTTGTCTTTGAACTTGAACAGCTTTGCTATTCTGTGAAACTCTCACTATTTTTATGATAGAGTTCCACATTTCTATGGATATCTTAAGAATAAAATGGCCTTGATTGTCTAATGGTTTCATGCCCAACACATGAAACCAATAGAAGCCCCATTAGGGGAGGGGGAAAGCATTAGATTAGCAAAGGATGAGATACTGAGTAAAGGGGCAATTCTGTTCTGCTTGAGGGTAGAGACTTCTTACAGGAGACCCAAGACCCAAGACCGCACACACACACACACACGCACATGCGGTTCCATGCTCTAGAAAGGGATTCTCTTCACTGACAGGTTGTACTAACTGAATTTGAGCTCCCAACTGTGCTCTCAGAAACCCAGTGTTATAATGCAACTGTTATGTCACCGTCAAAGATCGTACCTTTTCTCTGGACCCACTTTCCTTCTTGGTTTAAAAAACAAAAAATGGAGATAACTTGAATCTATCCCTTGGGAGCTGTGTTGACTGAATGCTGAAAAGGATGTAGTGAACTGACACCTGACGTTATTTGATGGCTATAGTTATTTTATTACTGTGCTCTACAGAATTTGATGTTCTCTATATACTGTATGAGACTTTCCCCCCAGAGAAATGTGACAGAAACTTCTATCCATCCCAGATAAGGAACCAGAAACAGACCAAAATAACAATCTAATGAAGTACAACATGGCAAGCCAGTGAGTATGCTGAAGTTGTGCACAGGTGTATAGATCAGGGCTACTTCCTGAAGTAGTGACCACCAAAGGAACCTACATCACTGAAAAGCCCAGCCTGCTCCTGGGTGATGGCTGACATTCACAGAAGCTGTATCCTGAGGTTCCCCGCACAAGGGTCAGACAGGTCCATGGGTAAGTGGGTTGGAGAGTCTCCTCCTCAGAAGTCCTTTCTAAATATATAATATTGGAGAGAAAGATGCCTTGTAAATCTGCTAAGTTTCAGGGATTTCCTGTGAGGAGTTTAGAGAGCCTTCCCCTGGAATAAAGCATTTCAACTCAGAACACAGTACATGTCACAAGAGGCCATACCCAACTCCATCTATAAGCACTGTAGGCATGTTTGTTGGTGACATTTCAACCTTTTCCAATCCTTACAGAGTTTTAAGGGAGAGAGCAGAGACCAGGAGACCCCATTACATCATTACACATCTCTAGTCATTAGCATTTTCTAGGAAAAGACCTAGGTCTGGTAGAATACAGAGGCCTGGATTTAAATAAAACTAAGTTTTGCTTTGTTACATGACTGCTTCCATTATGTGCATGGGAAGTGAGGTGTGCACTGGAAGAACTGAATCACAAAGGGTACCCTCTAAGTAGAAGGGCTTTAAAAGTTCTAATTTGATGTATTAGCTGAAAGATGCTAAAAATAAAATCAAACTGGGCTCCTTCAGGGGAAATATTAACATATCCCGCAGCCAGAAAAAGTATTCTATGAAATGCCATGCCAAATAGTATTAAGTTATATTTTATTTTATATTTTGTATATAGATATTTTGCCTTCATGTATGTCTGACCACCACATGCATGCCTGATTCCAATGGATGCCAGAACGCATCAGATCCCCTAGGACTGGAGTGACAGACATCTGAGAAAGCCCCTGTGGGTGTTGGGACCTCTGGAAAAAGCAGTCAGAGATCTTAGCCACTGAGGCACCTCTCCAGACCTTTAAATATTATTTTTGAAAATATTTTCCTTCTCAGTAAGCAGCTAGTGTGATCTAATATTTTAAAAAGCTTTTCACTGCTAAGTATGCCTTCAGCTTCCTTCTTGTGTATTAACGCTTAGGGGTGACATAGCTGTCTCTCTCTGATCACTCTTTCCACCTTCTCCACAAGGAGGCAGTTCATAGAGAAACAGGCACAGGTCTGAGATGGGATGGCAACATTCTAACTCTGGCTTCTATTCAATCCACCTAGGTTTGCCTCCTCTTAACCCAGCGCCGGGAGATGGGAGAACTTGAATTGTCTTTCCTATATCCATTCTTTGGATGCACAGGACTATTCCATGATAAAATGAGAAAGACTACCATCCTCCTTTCTAGACCTCTCCACTACCACAGGATCTCACCATAAAGTCACCGCTGAGGTCGGGAAGGGACCTAGTGGCCAAGTACCCACTGGCCTATCATTTGTGCAGCTCCAGGTTCATTCTCATCATTGAAAGATTCAAAATAAGATGAAAATACCAAACAAATCACAACATCAAAAGCCACAGAAGACCCACAAACTACATAGCAGAACAAATGATTCTATTTCTTTTCAGTTCTATCTATCTGTATCTGTGTCTGTGTCTATACCTATACCTATATCTATACCTATATCATCTATATCTATATCTATACCTATATCTATATCTATACCTGTACCTATATCTATACCTATATCTATACCTATACCTATATCATATATATATATATATATATATATATATATATATATATATATATATATATATATATATATATAAAGAACCTTCTTGACAGTTACGATATGATCATGGGCCCTGCCAGCTCTTGGTCTTTATGGGAAGCCACGGATGACAAGCAGCCTGCATGCAGCTCCTGGACCACCTAGAAGTTGCATCAGGCAGGAAGAGTGGCTTTCCTAAAAACAGATTTCTTTACCTTTATAAGAAAACCTTATAAACACCAACCCCATGGCTGCTAAAGCCTCAACCTGTATCCATGGGTGACATTCCTCACTAAATATCCCCATGAGGTTTTAGAGGTATTAACTGCCCTGCAGAGCAAAGAGAGACATGTGAGGCACCAATAATGCAATCATTGATCATGCTGACGAGAGATTAGCTGCATCATTCTTTGACTCCATAGATGGATTTTCGTTATTAATCAAGCTCTTTCTCCTTTAACTATGTTTACCCCATTTTAAACAATGTTAGAAGATAGACAGATACCCCCCGCTTAACGTGCTAGGATGCTGATTTATTTCTGAAAGCCCACAGAACGGTAAATTCTCAAACTAAAGGATTTGTAGCCATTCAACGTATTCCCCCAGGTTTCCCAGTAGAGCCCACAAACCTTCCAAACTCACAACTTGCCCCACCCACGGAGGACTGAGGACCGGCATGCCTAACAGTTTTTCAATACCTTCAATCTTCCACTTCTCCCCTGAGCACCAGCAACCATATTCGAAAATACACTCTGTGCTTAAGGTCTCACTGTTACTGGGTTTCTGTTTTTTAATTTTTAATTTTTAAAACATATCTGTAATCAGTGTGTAAAAACATAGAATTTACATATGTTTACATGTGTTTATATTACGTTTCTCTCATGAGAACCCTATATAGTTGTTAATCAGGGTAAATACATTTAATTCTTAAAACATGTATTTGTGGTTAAAAAATAATCATTCAAAAATTCTTTTCTCTAGCCTTTAGAAATACACAGCACATGACAAGGACCTGCAGTCACCCTGCTGCCCCGTAGCATGCTACAGCTTCTTTCTCAGTTGTGACTCGGTGCCTATTGAGCAGTCTTTCCTCATTTCCATGTAAAACAGTTAATAATACTCACCTGCCCTTGTAACTGGTTGCTACTAGGTCCATGTATGGCTAAGGAAGAGTGGCTTTCCTAAAAACAGATTTCTTTACCTTTATAAGGAAACCTGTGAGCATGGATCAGAATTATCATCTTCCTCAACTGGGATGATTCTGTCAAAATCAGAATTGTACTGTTGGAGGTATTTTGTTGTTGTTCCTAAATTTTATTTATAAATCCATGCAAATCATATCGGATCAATCTGCCCTAATCCTCCTCCTCTTCATCTTCACTAATGTGGAAGGAACTGACTCCTTTCACTGTTAGTGAGGATGAATATTAATTATGGATAATTCTTCAAATATTTTCAATGAGGTATTTTAAATCCCTATTGAGGAGAGCTCCCTCAGCAGTTACCTCCCTCTTGGTCTTTTTCCAGGACTTCCTGCCTGGCCATTTATTTTCATTCTCTCCTGGAGACACTGCTCCTGGGTGCCATGGTGGCAGGCAGCCGGAGCAGAAAGGTTGGGATGTTTTTGCACAGTGTGACCTGCATTGGCATAGGCCTCTTAGAAAGTCTCTTCTAAGTTCAAGCTGGGGGTTCTCTTCATCTGACATTCTCACAGAATATCCCAAGTTGGAGTCTTCAGTCATGCATAAGTAACCTGAAAAGAAAATATTAACTCATCTTTTAAGTATAATCCTGCCTTGTCAGCTTTACAAACAAGAAATCCTTAGACACTACCACCCAGTCTATGTGACACCTGCAGACTGTCAACCATCCCTTCCTCCACATAGGGTCACTGCAGTATCACTGTGATGTTTCAAAAGGAAGAGATAACAAGCCACTCCAAAGAAGAAGATCGTGATCCCGTTTACACATGGGGACTGTCTTCACGTGGGATATTTAGCTAAATGTGGATTGGCATTCTTAAAGGCACAGCGCACCATGCTGTCAGGAAAACTAATTAGCAGAGCAATTGCTCTAAGAGCATGAGTGATCTGGGAACTCTCCGAGGACAAGGGAGGCAAGCTCACATCACCAAGAACAAATGGCTGTAACTTGTATCAGCTGAGAGAAGGAGCAGGCTGGCCGGGGGAGGGGGTGCTCCAGACATCTTTTTCCAGAGAAGAGAACTGAAGCAACATTCAGGAACAGAGAACAGGCTTTCCCACTTAACAGAGCATTAGTCAGAACTCAGCTCAGGATGCTTTTTACACACACACACGCCGCAGACACTTAGCTCAGCCACTCTGCTGGTTGGACATTTTTACACTGATGCTGAGTTCAAGACCAGCTGGTGCTTCTCTTGTTTATTGGGTGGGAACGAGAACACAGGCTGGGGAGTGCACGGAGGGAGCATTGGGAGCCCACAGCCTTTTATCAAAGACCAGCAGTTGAGCCACTTCCTGAGCAGGCCTCAGAGACACGTGGAATGGAATTTATGTGAAAATTCTGGTGCCTTTCCCAGATGTTTCCCATGTCTAGACAGTGAGTGAACAGAGAATATCTTTACTCTTACTTAATGTAGCAAAAATCTCCCCCCTTTCAACGTGCCTGCCAAGGCTTCCACAGCGCGTGGAGTGACCCAGGGGCAATAGTCAAAGGATGATTCAGGAGGAGCAAACAAGCATCTGCCTCAGTCTTGTGCTTTGTCTCCTCAGGAGGAAGCTTGACTGGTTCGTGTGGAACCAAGAATGTACACACACACACACACACACACACACACACACACACACTTTCTTTGTATTTTCCTGTGAGAAGATCTCTGTGTCCATTTAAGCTGAAAGCCAGAGTAGGAAAGGGTTTGAAGCTATGCCTTACAAAAACCTGAACAGAACCATAGAATGGGTGTTGTAACCAATTAATCCGTTGATTTGCTTATTCTTTTTCAAATTAGCTGACGTCATGAACACTGGAGAGATGACTCAGAGGTTAAGAGCTCTTGTTGATTTAGCAGAGGACCAAGATGTGGTTCTCAGCATTCATAACGTGAACTCATGACCTCCATTTCCAGGGATCCAACACCCTCTTCTGACCTCTGCAGGCACCAGGCACACATGTGGTATACATGTACACATGCAGGTAAACCACTCACACACATAAAATAGAAAAAAATAAATCTGGAAAAATACACATGCTGACGAACATGGTAATATGTCCATATATATATATGGTAATATGTCTATATATATATATATATGTATATATATAATATATATATATATATATGTCAATTCTATAATGTATGCATTGCAGAAGTGTGCTGAACAGTTCTCGTTCCTCCCTGGACATTATTTTCTCCTAATATAGCTTTTGACATGCTTTCATGGAGGTTTTTGAAATGTACAGTTTGTGGATTCAAGAGATAGTCACACTATTACAAAGAGCTGACTGCATCTCAAGCTGATGCAGGGTTCAGCCTTTCAGGACCCTAGATTGGTGTAACATATTAGGTTTATCAAAGTGGAAAGCAATGAGTAAATGGAAATTTTATTTCTGAGAACTGATGGGTTGAAATGATTTAAAGGAAAAGACCGTGGAATGAGACTGAATCACTGAGTTTCCTTTTCTTATTTATAGAATGTATGTGTATATGCATGTTTATGTGCAATGAAACACACACATGCATGCACACTTGTGCACATGCACACACTCTGTTATACACTTTCACTCTCATACTCACACATCCACACATGCATTTGTGCACACATACATACACATACAAGCACACCCTCCCACTTGCATATGCACACACGAACTTACACACACAGACACACACACACACACCGCACATATAAAGTAGAGGAGGTGTTCATGTTGAAGGCCAGCGTTTAACATCCCTGTCTTCTCCATTACTCTCCTCACTCTTCACTGTACTGTTTAAGACAGTCTCTCACTGAACCTGAGGGCACCAGACTCTAGGGAGCTCCTAGATCTGCATCCCCAGCTCTGGCACACCAGGCTCATGCTATGAACTTTTGGTTTTCTGTGGGTGCTTGGAACCAAACTCAGGTAGATCTTTATGTTTGTCCAGCAAGCACATTACTGACTAAGCTATCTCCCCAGGCTCAAGTGTTGCTTTTTGTGCTGATGTAGCTATGAATCCTGATAGGGCTTCTGTTTAGATGTTCCCTCTGGGGTTTATAAAGAAACTGCTTTCTCAGAGTTTTGTTTGCAGAAACGTCAGCACATGTGATGTTGTGTGTGCAAGGCCTTCACTTCTACTATTTCCCTTTATACAGAGAGCTGACATCTACAAAACACTTAAAACTATCCACACTGGGTACAGACATACTAATTAACTTCAGACTCACAATGTGGCTATGTGAGGGTCTCCAAGGCGCAGTCTCCAAGGGCATGATTGCAAGGTTCAAAGTTAAAGTCAGAACGCTTGGACACGTTTGTATCTGCTGACAATGGACATATAGCCGATTGATCAGTGACAGACAGGCAAGTCACCTGAGTGGCATGTTTGCTGTAAGAGAGGTCCCCATAAACAGACAAAAAGAAAAATATATTGAAACAGTATAAAAATTCTATTCTTAAGCATACCGCCTTTACCAGAGTTATACCTCACTGATAGAACATCTGGTTGATATGCACACGGCCACGAGTGTGAGTCTTAGCACTGGAATTGCTAAAATAAAACCTGTAAAGCCTTGAGAATGTGCGTGGCAGATGAGGCTGTTTGCTCTTCAAGAGTGTTCACCACGACTAGGACACCGTCTCCCAGCTTTGGTATCAGAGACATTTTCCTGGATAATTTTTAACAGTACCTGTAATATTTACTTGATCTATACCAGTCACACCCTCTGTCCTTCAATATGTCAGCCTCAATGCTGACAGCTGAAACTGCCCAACACACTGCCGGATGTTGCCGAAAGCTAAGATTCCCTTCTCCCCCTTAATGTGAAATGCTGCACTCCACAGAACTGTTGTGTATTTCCTCTTCTCCCCTGGTTCCTTCTTCCTTTTCTACTCTTCTTCATCCTCCCCCTCCCTCCCTGCTCCTCCTTCTTCTTCAGAATGAGTAGCCCTAGCTGGCCTGGAACTGGCTCTGTAGACCAGCCTCTGCCTTCCAAGGGCTGAGACTAAAGTTGTGTGCACCATAGTCCACAACGACAACTTCTGCCCTGTGACATTCTCACTCTGCTTATGTCAGTACCCTGTGTGTCACCCCAAGACAGGACCAATTTTCCCAAGCTTAGATGACATGGAGTTAATACCAAGCAGCTGTTCTTTTCATTAACTTGCATTCAGTATAGTTCAGAAGATCTGGATGTGTTCAAGGATTCACTTGCTGTCTTCACTCCTTTCTACGTGGTCTCTTAAACAGTGAGTTATTTTTAAAAAATTACAGAAAGTTTGACAGTTTTATTATGAAGCACTCCTAACAAAATTTCACTTTGAAGGATAGACTTAGCACCTGTAAAGTTGATTTTAGTTTATAAACACATGACCACAAATGTCTTAGCTGCTCTAACTCAGGTAATTAAGTGATGGCCTTCCCCACCCCCAACCCCAGCCAACAACTGTTGTCATCACCATGCCTAACCTGCAGGAGTGTATGACTGCTTATCTACATCTGGGCAAGTCGGGAAGCAATAAGAAGGAAAGCCATCCTACATCCTTTTATTCAGGATAGGGTGCATGGGGCCATCTCATAGCCAGGGTGTCTTCCTTCCCAAGTTAACCCTCTCTAAAGACACCCTCACAGACATGCCTCTAGAGATGTCTCCTAATCCTGAATTCTGTCAAGATTACCCATCGCAAGAACCCCTAGCAGAACTGACCATAGCACAAACCCTGAGGTGGACCTGGGCTGCATGTTGGCAAATTGGTTACAAAAGTCTATGTGTGGTTCAAGCAGTTGTAATCCTTTGTGAACACAATATGGACCCAAGTTGTCAGCACAGACCTCAAAGTGGTAATACCAGAGTTTTGCTTCCTGTGGTTTTATTATTATTATTATTATTATTATTATTATTATTATTATTATTATTATTATTAATCCATTTAAGCTAATGCAGTAATTACATATATTTACAGGTACAATATGAAATTTTGATACATTTTTAGAATGGATTAATATGTCTATTACCTCAATGTATATATTTACTGTTCAGGTTAGGAACATTCAGAATCTCTGCGTGTGATATTTTAGAGTGGATGGAAGTTATGGCTCTTTGTGGCTACCTACTGTGCTATGTTCCTCTATAGCTGTGGCTCTGGTACTGATAACTAACTTCTGTCTCCTTCCATTCACTCACCCTGCTCAGCCTCTGATATTTCTATAAAATCAACTTTTAACCTGCTCCTTATGAGTGAGAATGTGTGGCATTTGATTGCTGTACCTGGGCTCATCTCATCATGACCAATGTTTTATGAGACAGACAAGATGTGTGGGTGACAGAGGTGGCCAAGGTGCACTTGGATTGCACACAGATATCTCACTTCTCTCAGAAAACTCCACCTCGGGACTGAGGAGAGGCTTCTGCGGTTGTCTCTACTGCCTCTCTCAGCCGGCAAACTTCCCACAAAGCTTTGGTGTGATGGAGTCATTTTTAATAAACTGTACACAGGAAGCTCCTTCCCAATATCAGCTGTAACTCGTCACGGCCGAAGGCTGGAGCCTCATTCCCAATGTGCACCTAACAATCCCGGGATGATCCCAAGTCTGAAATGCACAATACCAAAAGTGTTTTGGATTTCAGATGTTTTTTTGAAGTTTGAAATTTTTGCAAATACATTATGAGATATCTTGGGGATAAGCCCCAAGTCTAAATGTGAGATTTGTATTCTCTCTTTCTTCTTTCCTCTCTTTCCTTTCTCTCTCATTACTTTCGTATTTGGGAACACCGAACGTGTCCCTCCTAGCCTCACTTTTGAATTGCGGTTGGCTGGGTATAAAATGCTAAATTCCCCAGCTTTCATTTCCTCCTCAGGTCACCGAGAATCTCAGTGCAACCTGCATCTTTTCTCCTTGCAGAAAATCTGCCTCTTTTCTGGGTTTTGTTTGTTTTACCTGTACGTGTTGTGTAGACTCTATGCTCCTTCCCAAAGCCCCATCTCTACTCACACACAAACTTAAAAAATATATATGATGTTATTTTTAAAATGTATAAGGCAACATGGCAGAAACCATAAGGACGTAGTAGACAGCATTTTTCTGTGCCAGATGTGACTGCCAACCAGAATGAAGTTGAACAAAAAGAAAAAGAGATAGCAGGAACCTTGCTGCCAGGATCTAAGACTGTCTCCTGAGCTGTTAATCTCAATCCTAATAGTCTTCTTAGTTCCTGTTCCTTTCGACCTTTCTCTATTTAGAAATTAATCACTTCAAAGGGGTACAATTTTCTCCCACCTTGTCTCATCTTTCTGATTTTTGTGTTTTGTTTAAGTCTTTTCACTCTGTTCATATCCCCAGATAGGAATAGAATTGTTTCTAGGATTGAGATTAAAAATATTTGTTTACTCTCGACTTGCTTTATTGGTAACCTTATTTTTCTCTTACTGTTTTCCAGTGTTAAATAAGAAAAAATAAGTCAGAAAACTAAGCCAGGATCATAGAAGTTGGCCAACCTATTCTGGAAAGGTCTTGACAACAAAGACCCAGGCCTTACAAAGGCAGTGTCTGTTGCAAATGCTCAGATCCTCTGCTGTGGTGTGTGCACAGTCTTGAAGATGCAGTGTGGAGAATTATACTCCAAACAAACGTTTGTCAGCGAGGTAGTGGGACCTATTATGGCCTTGGGTTGGCGTTTGCTAATCCTTCCAGAAATGTTATTAGTGGTACTTACCAATCTTCATGCTGCAAGGGCTACCCTTATGTATATGTGGTGTCAGAAACAGAAACTGAGTCAGATTGGGATTCTGAGGATATTATTAACTTATGTAGGACTCAGTTTCCTTCTCCACCTACATAAACAAACTGGATTAATGTATATACTACAGAAAGGCTGTGCTTCAGCAAAGGACTAAGTAAGGCTCATCCTCTGGGAACACAATGGTCTCCCTCTGTACGCTGTACCACAGCTAGAAGTATCACTTCAGCAAACTTCAGTGAAAGTCTTTTCCTCTTTAGCTTCTCTCTACTTTCTGATGCACTTTCTCCCTAATACATTTTATTCCTGGAAAACCCATTGAAACCTAATCTCTTTTGGAGACACGGGCTATGTCAAGCTCAATTTCATAGCCCTACAGAGAAATGAGTTTATAATTTTGTGATAAACATTTAGTTGTATCTAACCATAGGTTTTTATCAAAGGAAAATATGCTTTGGTTTATATTTATAGGTGTATTGGATCAAAAAATTAACCCTACTGTCTTTTAAATGTGTCTAAACATTTTGTATGGCTTTTGACTTACAATAAATATTCCTATGAAGATATTTTAATACTTTATTTTAAATCATAAAATGTAAGATAGTTGCTGATTTAATGCCAAGTCTTTCTGTATAATACAAACTCTTTGGAATTCATAGCTCTTCAATTTTCATCTGGAGTAAGATTTTAATAGATTTTTATACACTATGTCATCTATACATAGATTGGAAGGTGTACACATGAATTAAATTCATTTTATTAAGATCTTCCTTCTCACTATGTATGTTCCAGTCCCACCCACTGTGAATACGTTTTATTTTCTTATCAGCAGGTATAATGTTACATAAGTTATCATTAACAATGTTGACAATCTTCACAAGCCCTGTCCCAAATGGTTCTTGATTCCAAAGTAGAAACATGCTGGTTTTAAAGTAATACTCTGTTGGCTTTGAAGAAAAGTTAGTGAGTAAAATAGACAGGTCTGCATATTCTCAGAGAAGCTGTCATCTAAATATTATCAAGTGTTTTATGTACGATATCGTGTCTTTATTTTGACACAGGTTCCCCACTGTGCTGCCCTAGATGTCCTGGAACTCCCTGTGTTATCCAGGCTGACCTCGAACTCCTACAGATCCCCCTGCCTCTGCTTCCTGGGTTCTGGAATTAACAACTTGCACTAACACAACATATATTATTCTTTACTAATAGTGTACTTTGCTTACCAAACAACAAAGATACTGCATAGGTATTAAGGTTACAATATAGGTACCATGTCTCATAACTGCCTTTTGTCACCAAATTTCTTGGTTGAGAAGTCCTTATTGTCATGTGTCTCTGCAGCCCTTTAAGAGCTGACTTACTATGGTGCAGTGCAGGAATTTTCAAATAGAAGTATGAAAGTAAGCAGTGAGTCCCACAGGAAATTTATCAGACTTAACAAGCTAGTGAGAACTGCAAAAACTGACATTTCACACATAGCAAAGATCCAAAAAGCAAACGCCAGGAACCAACCTTTGTCCACTAGCCCCACCACATGGCGGTGTGAGAATTTACAGCTCATCAGAGGAAACTACACCAGTTATTAAAAATGCTTCACGTCAGTTGAATGCTTCATGGCAAATGTTCGTGTCAAGGGGTAGCATTGCACAAGAAATAAATGTGCAATCTTGACCTGGTTCCAGTCTGAAGAGACCCTATGACTCGTGCTTTTCCTGCTGAAGACACATTGCAGCAGACTAACCTTGAATTTTAAGTCTAAATGCTTACAGAAAACTTGGCAGCATTGTTTTGCAGCTTCTAATACTGGATCAGAAGCATCTGTGGTTTGCTTTATTTTGGCCAATAACATTTTGGACATTAAAATTTGTCTGGGTATCTGTATGAGGCACTCCAGCACCACGTACCGCTCTAAGTGTCCTTTGGAAGCCAAGTCAGTGATTTCCCTCCTCACGTCATCTCTCCTCCTGTGCCTTCAGTTTGTTTCCTAAACCGCAGGGCGCAAGTATTGTAGGGATGTGTCCTTTTGTGTGAAGGATTCTTCTACACAATACACTTTTTAGTAAGCTTTATTGCATATACTTCAGGTATACAACAATGATGTATAACCATTATCATGTGATGTCACATACATAGTGACCCCCCTTGGGGTATTTTTATGCAGGCTACCCCAGAACTGGAAAAGGCATGCACAGAAAAGCTGTGTAATTACTGTGCAGGGCAGCCACAACCCTTCACAGAGCACCCATCAATGGCTTTTCCTGCCTCATCATGTTGAATCTTCTCCACAGAGGTGTCTGGCTGCTCTTACCATTTCCTGGTAACAGATGAGGAGAGAGACCTCAGATGTGGCCATCCCAAGTCTGGTCTCTGGTCCCGAGTATGGAAAGCTTTACCCACATTTTTTTTTCAGTTTTACTTTCAGGTTTGTTTTGGTTTGTGTTGTTGGTGGTGATGGTTGTTGTGTTTGTTTGTTTGTTTGTTTGTTTTCCACTTCAGAGATTTTGTTTTTCATTACAGCCCCAAGAATGAATTAACGTTTGTGAGTTTAATCTCCTGTCTCTATATTCACTTAGAGTTATCAGCTACTCACTGACTTTGACAGCAAAATGTGACTTCCTAGAAAAGCCACTGGCCCTGGGGTTTCTAGTTGCCACGAACAACTCACCTTGATAGTTTGCATCCCCTGGCTCATATCCCAGAGATGTTTTCCGGTTCTGGCCATCTATGGGGACAGCGTTCAGTCAAGAAAACCTGTAGGACCCCTTACTGGCTTCTGACATTCGTGTCGTTCCCCGTCAGTATCCAACCTATCAAAGGATAAGCAAGGAGAGTGCCCCCGAGTTCACTTTGGTTGTCAGGAGGGATAAGCAGCGTTGTTCTGCAGCGGGTGTGAACCTGTGTGTGCAGTCCAGTGTGCTTAAGGCACACCGCGGCTACAATAACTTCAAACGCTGCTTTCCCCGTGTTTATCCCTCAGTGGGCTTCCTTTGTGAGAGCAGTCCTGGCTATTCCCGGGCTTCACGCTTTTCCGTTGAGCCAAAGTAATGTTTGATTCTTGCGTCTGTGACAGCTCCAGATCCATGGCCCCTTCCCCCAGCCCGAAGAAGCTCTAGGTTTCTAGATATTGCCACTTCCACACCCGACTTTATTTCCTGTCCCCGGCGTTCTAGCATTGACTGTTGGATCTTCGCAGTGAGTAAGACTCTCCTGTCTCAAATAAATGCTTCGTTGCTGAGACCCCTGAGGTTGCTCCAGTTGTAAATCTAACTCCGTTCCACACAAGTATTTACTTTCTTCTTAAAGGGTATTAAAATATCATTCCTTGAAATGGGTTTGTAAACGCTCTATCCGTTGTTTGGGTATTCTAAAACTGGGAACGCCCCACTGACCTTTATTTCCTCTTTGTTGGGCAATAGTAAATATTTCATAGCTGAAAATGCCGTTTGGATATGAGGAGCTGTCACTCACTGCCTCTGACTCGGATTCTTTTTGAAGTAGTTTTGAAGTCCTACATCTATTCAGCGCGCTCTTGCTGAAATCTCACTGTTCGTAGGCTTTATGCATTCAGTGGACTGGGTATAGGCTCCACTTGCTCAGCCTGTGATGTGTTTATTTGAACGTATCCCTGTCACACATCAAGCGTTATAATTGTTAAAATAGTTGGTCTTTAAAGTCGAATCTGTCCTTGTAGGGACACAGAACCTGTTTTTCAGGCTTTTAGTTTCATTGATAAAAGAATTTAAAGACAGGCTCAAAGGGGAGTCCAGGTACAATTTATTAGAGTTAGACAGAGGAAGCAGGCAGGAAAGAGGACAAAGACAGCATCTTGAAAAATATTCAGTGTGAGAGAAGGGCACACAGGAAAAAGAATAGGCAGGTTTTTGGGGCCTTTGTAACCTGTATATCCTTTGTAACCATTGAAGGAACAAAAATTTCTCCTCTTAGTGATGTAAGCCTTGGATTTAAAAAAAAAAAAATACATTCCCTCCTTTTTCACCTACCAAGAGGTAAATATTTAACCTTCATTTTGTGCAGTAGCTTTGTAGTTAGCTAAGAGCTGTTCTCGGTAGCCTAGAACTCAGGCTGTGTCTAAGATAGAAAGGAATATTCTCTATCCGTTCTTCACTGTCTGGTTACTTTTCAGTTGTGTTGATACTGAGTCAGGGAAGGAAGGCATGGCAGAGCACTTTAATAAGGTTACCTTCCGGGTTGGTTACCTTTGGGCGAGTTCAAAGCTCCTGTCCCTGGCTCATCCTTAGCCTTGAAAACAGTTACAGCCTACAGTGTCTATTGCTGACTGAATGGCCAGCCTCGGTTTATTTTAACCTGCCATAGAAAGCCAGCTCCCAGAAGAAAACTAGGATCTTCCTGGAGATTTTCCAGAATATTGTTTGCCATCTGCCTCCTTAAAAAATATGTTTTGGTTTCCTATATTCCAGGGCAGTGCTGAGCACTGGCTGTGCCATCATTCTCAGAAGAGGCCGTAGAAGGAAGAACTTCCCCCTTCCTTCTGAAGCTGAGCACCCCATCTCAACGCCCTTCTTATGGAAATAAAACAATACTGAAGAGACCCATGTCCATACAGAGTATAGAATCTATACACATTACTCCACCCCTGCCCTGGTTTGGTACTCATCATGGATGCTGATTTCATATTCACTCAGAACTGAGACAAATTCAGGTGTTTCCCGAGAGCTCCCCTAAGCACACAGTTCAGGGGTGCCGGAGACCACCCAATGGATTTACTTTCTTATTTTCCTTGCAGAAAGCACAGGCCTCCGCTAGCAGGGAGCATTCTGCCCACATCTCAGCTTGGCTGCGGCCTTCTGTTTCCGTCCAAACCTCCTAGTGCACATCAATCTGGTCAAGGACAGACCACATGCCTCACAAAGTGACTGATGTCTGCGCCATCCTTTTCCTTTCTTCCCACAATGCCCAATTCCCTCATTTCTTCAGCAGACATTCTGAGTACTTCTGAGTCCAAGTGGCCCTGGGAACACATGGACTCAACAGCATCAGATGAAATCAGACCATCTGTGGCCTGAACATCAATGAACCTTACTGAGTTGGTCTCTTTGGATGCCCCAACTCTCCAAACACCCCACACACCCCACACACCCCACACACTCCACACACCCCACATACCCCACACACCCCACACACCACACACACCACACACAACACACACAACACACACACCACACACACTACACCATCCCACACACCCCACACACACCCACACACCCCACATACTCCCACACTCCCCCACATACCCCCACACACTCTCACATACCCCCACACACCCCTACACACCCCCACACACCCCACATACCCCACACACCACACACCATCCCACACCCCCCCACACACCATCCCACACACCCCACACACCCCACATACCACACCATCCCACACACCCCACACACCACACACACCCCACACACCCCATACACCACACACACCCCACACACCCCCACACCATTCCACCATCCCACATACCCCACGTACCCCACACACCCCCACGTACCCCCACACACCCCACACACCCCCAAATACCCCCACACACCCCACACACCCCACACACCCCCATACCATCCCACCATCCCACACACCCCACACATCCCACACACCCTACACACCCCCAAATACCCACACACACCCCACACACCCCCATACCATCCCACCATCTTACACACCCCAAACATCCCACACACCCCACACACACCCACACCATCCCATACACTTCACACACCCCACTCACATGAATTGTTTCCTTGTCTCCTTGCTTTTTTGTTTGTTGTTACTTTTCTTGTTTTCTTTATAATGAATCCAAATCCCTACTCTGGATAAAGTCTGTTTTTTCTCACTACAAATTTTAAAAAAGTTAGTTGGATTTTTTACTCTCCCCTAATTTTGGTTTGACATAAAATTAAGTCTAACTTAACTAAACTAAATTCAGCATAGAAATCACTACAGGTATTTAAAAATTAGAAACAATCTACAACTATCCAGAAATAAAAGTTGTTGCATTTAAGGTGCTAAGAGGTCTCTGTTCACATCATCAGGAGCTTGTAGGTAACTCAGAGCCTGCTCTTGATTCTGTTTGTTTGTTTGTTTGGTTGGTTGGTTGGGTGGTTGGGTGGGTGGTTGGTTGGTTGGTTGCTTGCTTGCTTGCTTGCTTGCTTGCTTGGCTGGTTGGTTGATTTACTGCTGCGGCAGCCTCTGTGGCTGCCGTGTTTAGAGGTGGGATTCTTCTTTTTAGCCTGATCTGCTCTGGAACTCAGAAACCTGATTCAGCGACCTGAGTGTTATGAGCCACTGGGCACAGCTAAGCATCCATTAAATTCATGAGTTTTACAACTAATACAATGGATAAGTTATATGTGATAAAGAGGACATAAAACTTTATTTGATGTGCTATCTAGCGTCTGTACATCTACAATCATATCCCATGTGTATCTGTTATTTATATAAAGATGTGCATTGTATAATGTACAGGGTTTACATGTGTGTCTTACATATTATATCATGAACAGTTCTGTAATTCATCAGATGCTTCCTAGCTCCACCTAATGTATCACTGATATAAATGTACCACAGGTTATCTGAGCAGCCCTCTGAAAACTTGCATGTCCACACTCTTGTATCTGTCATTTCATCATCATTCCTATATTTGGATCCTGGGTCAGGTCTTCAACAATGAGTCTGAAGTACAAATTGTTTGACTAAAACTAAAAAACATTTTAAAATTTTGAATCACACTACTAACGTATTCATAGAACTGCCTCCTCAGTATCTCCCTAACCTCAAGTCAGCTATACTTCCACCATGCCCTGGTCATAGCCTTTGGAGTCTGGCTACCACAACTCATACGCACATTATCAGTTTTGAATTGATTTGCCAATCATATGAAATTTATGAGTTGGTCTTAGGTCATTTGCATTAATGACTTAACTTAGTTTTTATTATTTATAACAAACTTTTCTATATTACAGTAATTCATGGCCAAGATAGCACTTATATAGCAAATTTTCTTAGCCTTCATAAATTGACCTTTGGACTAAAGCAAGTTGGAAGACATTCACATTCTCCTCCATGACCTCAGCATTGAGCACTAGTGCTTTTCTGGATGTTCTTGTTTTGGCAAATGGTGGCTGCTGAGAACAAAGATGAGTCTCTCCAGATAGTCCAGTTAGTGACTGCCCCAACACTGTCAATCAAAGAAGCCATTCTTCCATTACTTTTATGAGATATTCATTCCCATACCTTCTATCCCTTACTCCCTCCTCCTGCCTCTGTTTCTCTTTCTCTCTCTGATAGGGAAAAAGACACACTACAGTTTGAATTAGTCCTTATGTTAAAAGTAATAACACTATAATGATTACATTTAAATATCATTTTACATCTGATATTATTGCCCATATTATCATTCTTTTTATTCTCCTTATTCATGTTATTGATTTCTAAAATGTATGCTATATTTCTTATTAAACATTTTCAATGTTCTCACCAAGTCTCATGTCTTCATCAGAAGCCCAGACTCAGTTGGACACTTCAATTTGTGGACAATGTCTTTTGGTCTATGTCATGACCATAGCACCCCTCAACCCGTTTTAGATGCTCACAGTGGCCTGGTCACAAGCGAAAGGAGTGGTAAATGGCCAAAGCCAGAACTATACCTTGAAGAAGCACACATCTTTCTCAATCCCTAGCAGGATATTTTTCCAGTACTGAGTTTTTCTGCTCAAAGGCTCAACTACATTCTTTGCACCTCCTTGCTGGGCCCTCCAGTCTCAGAGCAGTTCTAGGCCTCAAAGAGAGTCCTGTATGTAAAGGAAACACACAGTTCCACCATTAATGCTTTTAAAAAGGACATTCCTTAATAATGTCTCCTATCAGTTACAACTCAAGTGTTGATTACAAAGAGAAACAGTCTCCCATTCAAGGCAGCTGAAATCCGGTTTCCTTTAATATATTCATTTAAGCTATGTTAATTCTCCCAAGGTCTTCACTGGGTGTGCGGGCATCACCTCTGCTCACCCCCACCCCAAACTCTGAAAGGAACATAAAGGATTCTGGACAATACACAATGGAACAGATAGAGAGACAGAAACAAGCAGCTCTTGTAATGGGAAAGTCGAGAGATGCCTGATCAAGACTAAGGGTCAACAACTGATGCAGCCAACAGTAATGGCAACAAGAGGGCCTTGTCCATTCAGAAGGCTGTGCTTTGTAAAAGAGGAGAAAGCGTCCAAAGCATTTTAGAAAGTTCTCTAATCTTCCAGAACACAGATGCTATGAAACCAAGAATAGTGGTGCGGAATGGCAGTTGATTCAGCAAACTGGTCTACGTTGTCAAAGTCTCATCATCATCACCAGTTAATTAAGTTCAGCATACAGTCTTTATCTACAATCTTTATCATGCTGCCTTCGACTTTCTGATGTTTACATTCACCACACTGGTGTGGGAGTTTCTTCTTAGCTGCACGTCTGAATAATCATATCCTTCCATTTAGCTGAGGCCATTGTGAAAGTCAGAGTTTGATGCATTAGCTAACACAGTGAAAGAAAGCATCCCAGCATGGACAAGACTGTTTTCTCTTCACGGGTGGGAACATCCCTCCTAAACACAGATTTTCAGTGATGTAGAATTGACCCTTCTCTTCCCTGCATGTGTGGATAGAGAAGCAATAGAGGATTGAAGAGAAGTTGAAAGCTCACATGGGACGAGGACATACTTTCCTGTTGTGTTTTTTACCAAGAGAGGTTCTTTTGGGGAACTAAATGGGGACCTGTAACTACCTGTTGTAAAAGTTCCACAAATTAGCACCTGTTCTTTTATAAAGTGAGAAATGCATCATGTAAGAACTAAATATAGCTGCCCCTCTCTCTGGCAGTACAGCAGAGCTGACCCTGGTAGCAGGAGTGTGGATGAGCAGGCAAGTGTGCTGGACCCCAGGTCATGAGAACAGGGGAATTGTCCCTGCCCTTCTTTGGCTGCAGACTCAGGAGAATGGACCCTGAACCTCACCTGGGCAGAACCATAGAGATAGCCCTGTTGGCAAAGGTGCAGGGGAACTGGTCCAAAGGACCAGGAGAGTGGTCTTTAATTATGGTGGGAGGAATGAGGTAGATAGTGAGGATTCTGAAAAAGTCATAGTACGTCTTATTGCTATTTTTCTACCTAAAAGTGCATACACGTAATATGTATATGCTTACATAGACATAGACATGTATTATTTTCCCATCTAGGCCGTCAATGCTCTGCACACCCCTGACCCAAAAGTCACAGACTTTCTAGCAATCATACCAACATCAGGCATGAAAGGTTCATTTTCAGTTGTTGGTCTGGATTGTCCAAGAGACTCTTAGAACATTATAAGCTACCAATATTGCCCTTGGTTGCCTCTCAAACATAAAAGGTAAATTTCTATTTCAGAAGATGCCATGAATATTGGATACAGGACCCAGAGAACCCCTAAGCTGGATTTGACCTGAATGCGACCCCCCCAAGACTAGTTTTTCTGGTACTGGAACATGCCATGTACGCGTCCAAAGGACAAAAGCAACAGCCATACTTTGTTAAGATACCTGTTAATGACAACAAAGACCAGCATTGGTACAATGACTCTAAGGGTCAGATAGTGTTACCCACACCTTGGTGGTAACCAATAGCTCTCAAATTGAACTTAACAAGAGGGAAGCCATGCCTGGCAACAAAAACCTAGTTACTACTGATGGCTAATAACATCATGAATCTTGGAAAAGAACCTACAACTGCCACCTTACTAAACAAACATAATTCTTAACTACACTGTAAATATGTGTTTCTATAACCCCCAAAATGAATGTAATTCTTACCCCTGCCACCAAAGAAACTTCTACTTGCCACAGATGGAGACATGACAAAAAACCACAGCTGATTAAAATGCAGTAAACAAAAGACCATGTGTTGTCCAGTACTAACTGACACATCAGCACAAAATTCTTTGCACCTAAAGCTCAATGTTTATTAATTTTTATATAACATTTATATATAACATTCATATATAATGTTTATATATATGGAAGAAGATGTGAAAGGATTTCAAGAGTCAGAGGGATGGGAAGCTTGCAGTGAGATTGTATTTTCTGGAAATGTCAGAAAGGCTACACCTATGAAGTTTCATCAACATGGCTTCCTAAAGATGACCTGAGTCATAACAGTACCAGAGGACATGCTGGCACAGAAAGGGGAGGCAACTGGGGAAAACTTACAGCAGAAGAAACAGTCTTCTTCAGGAAGAGCTCCCTAACTGGTTA
This sequence comes from Micromys minutus, assembly GCF_963924665.1. Lineage (NCBI taxonomy): Eukaryota > Metazoa > Chordata > Mammalia > Rodentia > Muridae > Micromys > Micromys minutus. The sequence goes on along the minus strand of NC_137981.1, from coordinate 60,192,603 downwards.
TCCAATACCAAGTGGTCAGTTCTGAGATCACAGACTACAGGTAACAGCATATGGGCTGAGAAGTTAGTATTTATGTACTTAGGAATGTGTGTGTGTGTGTGTGTGTGTGTGTGTGTGTGTGTGTGTGTGTGCATACAATAATTTAAAAAACAGAGGCCATGAATTTAAGAATTTTAGAGAAAACAAAACAAGGGAGATGTATGGAGGGGAAGGAGGAAGGAAATGGAAAGGGAGAAATGGTGTAATTATAATTTTAAGATAGACATTATTTTTAAGAAACATTTTCCTCCCTACCATGTATGCATACATATACATACATACACATACATATACCAACATACACAAACACACACAGAGAGACAGAGTATAAAAAAGGATAATAGATGACAGGTGTTGAGGAGGACATGAAGAAAAGAAAACACTACACAGTGCTGATGAAAATGGAAATGAATTCAGTTAATATGGAAAACAGGGTAGTGTTTTTAACAATCTAGGAGAACCTTCATAGAACTCAGCAATCCTACCACCAGGTAGATAACCAAAGCAAAGACAAGTCCCCAGTTTGAATAGTCCTTTGCCCTCTCCTGTTCATTCCAGAGGTTTCTCCAGAGTGAAGATGTGAAAAGAATCTGAGTGTTCCGCACTGGAAAAGTTGCTGGAACATGCAAGACAGTGTCCTACTGATGCTGCTACTGAATAGAAACCAAGTGTAAAAGCCCTTCTTAGGTTGAAATTAGCTAGATGTAAGAAACTAAAACAAACACAGGAGTCACGTGTCATCAAAGGTTCCTTGTGTCAAAACACAAACACACTTGCCTGTTTGCTAAGGAAATGAGTAAATCCACCCTAGACAATAAAACTTTGTTATCTCCTTTCCGAGTTTCCCTTTAAAGTCCCTCATGCAGCCGTGTCAGAACAATGAGGACTGGGGGATCCTTAACCCAAAAGATGTCACATATCCATGTTGGGGATTGGTTCTAATGCTTTGGATTAATCTGGCCCCCAAATCGGGAATCTGTGTATCCAAACACTGAAGGTCCTTTTCCCCAATTGGTTTTGATCTATCAATAAAGAGCCAACAGCCAATGGCTGAGCAGACAGACTGAGGTGGGACCTTTATATTAGTGGGCTAGGAACTTGGAGAAAGGAAGTAGAGAGAGAATCCGGAAGGAGACAGGTCAGATTTAGAGCAGCAGAAGGAAAATCATATGAAATGTAGGTGAGAAGGAATACAGACCCCTAGAAGGGCTGGCCAAAAGCATCTTGGGTAGCAATATCTAGGGAGCAGCCCAGAAGGAACCAGGACAACAAAGATAAAATGTAGAATTAGAGGGCAGTAAGCTAGGGTTACAGGAGGGAAATGTATGCTAGCTGTGGGGAAGATTAGAACTGCACAGCCTGTGAGCTAGTCACGACATGTCAAAAATTATTGTGTGTGTGTGTGTCTGTGTGTGTATGTGTGTATCTGTGTGTGTGTGTGTGTGTGTGTGTGTTTCTTTTATTCACAAATCCGAAGAGCTCCTGGGCAAATGTGACCCTCCAGGAAACAGAGCAGTTGCCCAACTACCTCTGTAGATCTGTACCTGGAGAACAGTGAAGGCAGTCTGTTCATTACAATCTTCAGGGTTAGGAAATTTGAATTGAATTGGGTATTAAAGGATGCAGAGGGATCTTGCTTTCAACTTAAGTAAAAGAAATGTTCCACAAATTTTGGTTGGTTGTATAATAGTACTAGACTTTTCTGTTTGATGTTGCTGCTGCTGCTGCTGCTGCCACTGTTGTTTCGTTATTGTTATTGCTGTTGTTTTATTAATTAATCTTGCTGCTTCTTTCCTTACATTTACTATAATTTTGTCATTTAAAAAAGAGGTTGTAGATTTCAAAGCAAATACTTAAAATAATTTGAATAATTGCTTTATATTAATTTAATTAATTAATGTATTATTAATAATTAATTACTTGAATAACTTGCACTGAATTATCTGAAAAACCTTGCAGTGACCCACTTTCTGGAAACATGTTAAATAAACAGCAAGCATTGCGCTGTCGCTTCTTACACAAACCAACTTCCCCCACTCCTTTTTCTTTTCATGCTACTATAAATGTGGTAATGACTTCATCTTTAAACACAGAAATCTTAATAAAGTTTGCAGCACTTTTTATTATTTTCAGAGCCAACTGCAACATAAATTCTTAAGATTAACTATGTACTTTTCCTTTACAACCATGGTGCTCAAAAAATGGTTAATGAACGAGCTAGATCCTTAAGAGATAATTAAAATCTTTATAGATATACAAGAACATTTTTAGTTAGTATGACCTAGGTAAAAATATTTTGCCTACATGTGTGTATATGTACTGCATGCTTGCCTGGTCCCTGCAGAGGTCAAAAGAGGGCAATGGAGCCCTTGAGACTAGAGTTATGGATGATCCTGAGCCCCTTGTGGATGCTAGAAACCAAACCTAAGTCCTCTGCAAGAGTATCCAGGGCCCTTAGCAATCTCTTTCTACCCTATGACATTTTAAAATTTAAATTTAATTTAATTTTTTTACCTATTCACTTACAGCTTGCTCACTTCCCCCTCCTGGTCACTCCCTCCCACAGTCCTTCGCCATCCCCCATCCCCTTCTCCTCTGAGCAGGTGGGGCCCCCAGGTACTTCCCCCACCCTGTCACTTCAAGTCTCTGTAAGGCTAGACACTTTTTCTCCCACTGAGGTCAGACAAGGCAGCCCAGCTAGAAGAATATTTCCCAGGTACAGGCAACAGCTTTTGTGATACCTCTTCCTTACTCCAGTTGTTCAGGACCCACATGAAGACCAAGATGTACATCTGCATATGTTCAGGGAGGCCTAGGTCCAGCCCCTGTGTATTCTCAAACTCTGAGAGCCCAAGGGCCCAGGTTAGTTGACTTTGTGGTTCTTCCTGTAGAGTTCCTATCACCTTTAGGGCCCACAATCCTTCCTCCTATTCTTCCATAAGAGTTCAAAATCTCCATCCACTATTTGACTGTGAGTATCTGTATCTGACTGAGTCAGCTGCTGGGCGGAGCCTCTCAGAGGACAGCCTTGCTAGACTTCTGTCTGCAAGCATAACAGGGTATCATTAATAGTGTCAGGATTGATGCTTACCCATGGGATGGGTCTGCAAGTAATCAGAAGTGGGCATGGAAGTAAAATAAATGCATGTATATAGAAATATTTGCATCTGGTATGCTTTTCAATGACCCATACTAGATAGATCAGAAGGGGGTGATCAAAACAAAAAGAAATTTGAGGGTATATTTAATCAAGAACACCAGTGTCCTGTTTCCCATCAGGTATGAACAATTGGAGGTTCATAGGGGAAAGCTGCTAAATATGACTCCCTACTAAAGTACTTTTAGGCTGGTGATACAGCTCAGAATACCAGGTGTACCTAGCATGTGCACATCTCTGGGTTTATGCCTGAAAACCAGAAAAAAATAAATTTTAAGATGTTATATGAGTATGAATTACTTTTTTTTCTTTTATTGGATTTTTTTATATTTATATTTCACATGTTATCCCCTTTCCCAGTTTCCCCACCAGAAGCCTCCTACCCCATCCCTCCTCTCCCTGCTTCTATGAGGATGCTCCCCAGCCCACCTACCCACTACCCCTACACTGGGGCGTCAAGCCTTGACAGGACCAAGGGCTCTCTTCCCATTGCTGCTCGACAAGGCCGTCCTCTGCGTATGCATCATTTCATGCTGTCTTCAATAAATATGCAGTGCCCACACTTAGGGTGCATGACCCTCAGTAACATGTAGTCCATCACGTCAGACTGTGGCTCTCCATGGAGAACATGTGTAACGCTAGATATTCAGGGCCCAAGATCAGCCTTGGCACCTCCAGAAGACCCTGTCTCTATGAAATCAGAAGGGTAGGCAATGTAGGTAAGACATCTAGCACTTGGCTAACGTGAGCCCTGGATTCAATCTCAATGGCCTTTTCACCAACGTTATGGAAGATCTAAAGCTGCTTAGGATCAGAACTGAATATACTTCTCTTTGAGGTTACACTTAAATCTGAAGGAGGAAAATTCACAGAAACACTGTTTTGGTCATCCTTCTGGTCTCTGGATGAAGACAGGTGAAGTGAAATGAAGTGTCGCTGCTGACTGGAGCAGTGTCCTCCTCCAGAGAAGCATTGCCAGGACCCATCCACTGCCAGCTAGCTCTGCGCACCAAAACAACCTGCTAGGCTGAACGCCTTTGAAAGGTTTGCTTTATTGCAAATCATAACCCAGCTGCGGAGCCGGGTGAAGCCTGAGGCCGTGACCCTGCATACCTGGGATTTTTTCAGTGAGATGGAGAACAAAGGATGTTTTTCTCTAACTCAGGGACGATTAGATTATTTTTTCCACTTTCCCATTAGCAGGTCTATCTGTATCTTTCCCCATCCTCTCTCACTTCTTGTTCAACTATTTGAGTTTGTCTATCACTAAACTTGTAACACAGTCCTTGCAGAGGCTTCAAAGTGATGTTCAAACTAGAAGATAAAAGGCTTCAGACCCTGTCAGAGTGGAGGACAGACACAGTATAAGGGCAAGGAGGATGGGAGCCCACGGTAGCTGGGCGTACAAAACCTCTTTGCTAACAGAGGCCACTGCACCATAAGCAAACCTTTGTTTGCTTATGTTACTGTATCTGTGACCTCAAGGATGCTCCCTCCCCTTGAAGACCATGGAGTCAGCAGGGTGGTTATTCTAAATTGCTAACACCGCTGGACGGGAAAAGACCTGTCCAAGTCTTGATCTCTTTAGCTCAGTGCAGGTGAAGTCCAGCTCAACCATCCATCAAAGCTCACAGTAAATACCCACTCTGTGCCAAACAGAAGAAAAACTGTTCATGGACTTCCCAGTCTCCCACCTCCCAGGGGTTCTCACCAGACAATGGGGTAGGGCAGCAAGTAAGCAAAAGACAAATGATGCTTTTATCTAGCATGCTCCCTCCTGTGTGCAAAGTTTATGTTAAGGCCACTTAGCTGTCTGGAGCACAGCCTGGTGGATTACCTGTTGGCTTGAACCAAGTTCACTGCATGAACATGTGACCTGGGGAAGGATGAGGATGGCTTGGATATATGCTGCTCCCCCACCCCCAAGGAGAAGAGATGCAAAGCAAACAAACACCGAGCTGACAAGTTCATTTTGTATTTCCAGTTATGTTCTTAATTTAAAATTCATTAAATTGCAAGCTTTAAAATGGGTCACTTGAGAGAGCGGTGAAGGAAAAGCTTCTCGCTGGGATAGTTTCCAGGAGCTGTGGGGACAAAGCACCCAACTGAATGCTGGTCTGCCTTCTGAGGTAAGGTGAGACTGGAATGTCCTGAAGCTACTTCTGGAAGGTCAGTATTCTGAGGACAGTAATCGTCCTCGTTAGCAAAGTTGGACCAAAACACCTGAAGCGATTAATCGATCCTTCTCACAGGAGGTCAAAGCTCTTCTTGTTCAAGTGGATCTTGATTGCAAGAAGGAATTCCTTGCCGCCCACTGCCTGAGTGAACTGTTTGTTTCAGTCTGCACAGCTTTATCTGCTTGGGCAGCCTAGGATGGAAACCACAAGACACCGGAGTCGTTTGTTTCTGCTCTCTGTGTCCCACAGTCTAACCTCAAGAGCTCACAACATCTTGTTGTTATTAAGGGACACTAAGGTCAAAAGTTGATGCAAATACCTCTGCATCTGTCATACCATTTTCTTTTGTAAGATTTTTCAAGTTTTGTTATATATATATATACATATGTATACATATATATATATATATATATTGAGAAGTATATTTACATCATTTCCTCCCCATCCCCCTTTCCAGCTGTCCCCATGCCTCCCACTCCCTTTAAAAGCCATGGCCTCTTAATTATTGTTGTTATACACACACACATACACACACACATACATGTACACATACACAAACACAACCTGATAATATATACATGTTGCTCATATGTGCCTGTATTTAGGGATGACCATTTGGGGTTGGATAGCCAATGAGGAAGCTCATCTCTGGAGAAGACTCATTCTCTCTTTCTTGGCAGCCACTGATTACCTGCAGTTCTACGTCACATCTGGGGGGGGCAGGCTTGTAGGATTTCCCCATCCATTTTGACATCCTGGCTGTACACCACATGTTTATTTCTTAATACCAAATAGCTGAGTGACTATGAGGTTGGCTGGAGATAAGTCTGGGACACAGTAGTGAGTTGGGAGTCACACACTTAGACCACTTCTCTCTGACTCAGGATGGAAACTTAGTCTTATCACCAGCATGGATTCTCCGTCAAACCTTATCTCCTTAGCAAAGGACTCACTGCATAGCACAAAAGTTGGGTTTCTCAAAACTTTCTTCCCTGAATGCCAATCATGCAATGCAGTACACCTTGACTTTGGGCTAATTTTAATTAAGAGCAAGTCTTTATTTAGCCAGGTCAGGGACTTTAAACTTATTTTTTAAGTACAAGTAAGCAAAGACTTGTGATCTATTAACTCATTCCAAATAAAATATTTTTAAGCTGGTAGAAACTTAAATCAGGTGGTGTGGCTGTGATTTGTGTGTGCGCATGAACATGTGCATCTGTGTGGAACTCAGAGGTCAACATCAAGATGTCTTCCTTAATCATTTTCTTAAGCACGGTCTCTACTTTCTGGGGGAAAACCAAACTCTCTTCAGCCATTATTAGGTAGATAACCTTCACAAGCACACCAAAAGAAGGCAGTACTTGGTCTTCTAGTGAGAGAGTTTGTCCTTTTGTTCCCTCAACTATAATAAAATTCCACATTTCAGGAGAACCCCCTTCTCCTCCCTTCATTTTGGTAAGTAGTGGTCAGTAAGTTTTGAAGATGGCTTGCCTGCTTCCAGAGTGTTGCTTCCCTGTGCTTTCTTTCTCTGAGTTCTCTATCTTTCATCTATGTCCTCTACCAGTTTTGAAGCTTTCTGTGTTGTCTGTGATGGCTGATACAATGCAAGTGTGATAAAATACCATGACCAACAATGAAGGAGAAAGGGGTGTGTTTCTGCTTACAGTTGTAGTCTATCATAAAGGGCAGTCAGGACAGGAACTCAAGACAAGAACCTGGAGGCAGAAATGGAAACAGAGACCATGGAAAAACACAGCTTACTGGTTTGCTCCCAATGGCTTGCTCCTACTGGCTCGCTCGCTATTTTATTCTTGGGGGGGGGAACTTTTTGCCTGCAGATATGCCTAAGTACCACATGTATGCTGAGTTCCCATGGATGGTGGAAGAAGACATTAGAGTCCCAGGATTGTGGTTACGGACGGTTGTGAGCTGCCACATGGGTGCTGGGAATCAAACCCAAGCCCTCTGGAAGAGTATTGAATGTTCTTGATCACTTAGCCATTATATCTGGACACAGCCTATTTTCTTATACCACCCAGGACCACCTGCACAGGAGTGGTACCACTCACAACAAACTGTGCCCTTCCTCATCAATAAATTGGGGGGAAAAATTAACCAGGAGAATGAGTGTTGTGTAAGTGCTTGTAATGGCTTATTATCCAGAGACTGACAAGCAAAAAGCCTTAGCTGTCCAGATGATTTGGAGGCATCCCCACACATGGAGCCCACAGATGCAGAGGCTGAATATGTGTGACTGGAGGAGCACAAGAAACAGAGGCTTTTCAGTCCTTAATTTAAAAATGAACTATAAAAGAAAGGGGGAGAGCAGAAGCTTGGTCTCATGTAGGAGAGGGGAGAGATGGATCAGTTGGGTGTTAGAGAGAATCCTATCACTGAGTGGGCCTGGGAGAAGACAAAAGTAAGATACCTTTCCACTCTCGACATGGAGAAAGTATGTAGCTAAACTCTGCCCTGAAAATAGACAGATAGGTCATAGTTGGCAGCATACACGCACATGCACAGGATCATACTATGTGAAGGCTGAACTCTTGCTACCACACACCAAGGAATTGTAGGCAGCAGGAGAAGGCTCTGGAGCAGGGAAAGTACTTTTCCCTGGTACCTACAGAGAAAGTTGATGCCTTCATCTTGGACTTGGACCCTCCAGGTCAGCAGTGGTGGCTCTGGAAACGGACACAATGACACACCATTCATTGACTGTCCTTTGTGGTCTTCTACCCTGCAGCAGGACACTGCCTCATTTGATGCCTGTCTTTGATCATATTCTCAAAAATGGATAGATTGGTCAGCCACCCTGTGTACTTGGGGGCATTCTCCTGGCCTGAGAATCAAGGTGTCCAGAATGTCCCAGAGTATCAAAGAACATCCTTACTTGAAATAAAACCAGTGGTATCATATTTCTTTGCTTTGTCACTTTACAACTGGGTCTAAATCTGTGTGTACATGTGTGTGTATGTGTGTGTGTGTGTGTGTGTGTGTGTGTGTGTGTATACTTCAGTGCATGTGTGAACATGTGTGCACATGTGTGTGTTCATGTGGATGTGTGTGCATGTGTGCATCTCTCCTTTGTTCATACTGTCACACAGCAGACAAGTTTCAGGCTGGCTCTCCCACGCTGACACCCTGAGGAGACTCATCTGAACCCAGCCATCAGGGTCAATTCTATTGTACTTTCCAGTGAGGCGAGGGCCTCGCTCTGGACTACTGCAGCAGCCGAGAGGCAGGGACCGCTCTCCTGCTACCATGACCCTGGTGAGGCCAACTCTCACGGCGGCATGAGAAGACAAACAGGCCATGATCTTGGATCTATAATCTAAGAATACAGAGTCCTTAGAAGGGTTGTGAAGTGGTTACCAGAGGCCAGGAGGGTTTGGGAGAAAGGAGACATTAAAAGCTGGTTACCAAAACAAAGTCAAAAGCAGAAAGACTTCTGGGGTTCTGTTACGAAAGGGGATGATAGCTAGCAAGTTTGCATTGCAAGGTTTAAAATACTTGGGAGAGAAGAGTTTGGTATTTGCTTCCTTGCTTGCCTTCATTTCCTTCCCTCCTTCTCTCCTCCCCTTCCTCCCTCCTTCCCTCTCTCCTTTCCTTTCCCTTTTTGTTTTTGATACTGAGGATTAAACAAAGGGCCTCATACATGTGATGCAAGCTTAGTAACACTGAACTACATCCCCAGTCATTGAATGTTTTCATTACAAGAAATAAAAGAGGTTTTGGATAGTGGGGAATCTAAGGGTCTTTAGGGGTTTTTAGTATTAGACAATGTATGAGTGTTTGATTACCCAGCCCATCCATATTGCTACAAAGGGTGGGATTTCAATCTTATCTTGGCTGAAAGGTACTCCATTTGTGTGTGTGTGTGCGTGTGCGTGTGCGTGTGCGTGTGCGTGTGTGTGTGTGTGTGTGTGTGTGTGTAAGAGAAAGAGAGAGAGAACAGAGAGAAAGCACTCATGTGCATAGAGGTGGAGCTTAAACAGAGACAGACAGACAAGATAGACAATTTTTCTGTATCCATTCTTCTATTGATAAACACCTCCATGTTTCCATGTCCTTGGTAATATAAACACTACTGGAATGCAGACATACCTGCCTCTTTCACATAATGATTTTATTCCTTTGGCTATACTCCCAGGAGCAGAAATGTACCCATTTCTGAATCTCTTGGCTCTTCTATCTTTAATTTCTAGAGCATTTTCCAGAATGGCTGTGCTAATTTTTCTGCTCTAACAACAGACTGCAGAAAAAGAGTCCCACCATCCCAGCGTTCAAATTTTGGCTTTTACTGGGATGGTTCTTATTTTGGCTTGGTTTGCCTTTTGCTTGGGGAGGCAGGTTGGGTTTCTGTGGTAGTGACAGTGGGCTTTTTGTTTGATGGTTTTTCCTTAATGGCTGTGTACCTGGAATGGAATGACATCTCATAGTGATCTTAGTTTTCATTCTTTGGTAATTAGTGATGTAGAATTATACCCTCAGCCATTTACAGGTCTTTATTTATTTCTATTTTTCTCCTAAGTTCTCTGAGGTCTTCAAACATGATGGGTGTGATTTTCCTGCACAGGTTGGAAATAGTGTCTCATTCTTCAGGTTGTCTCTTCACCATCAATTTCTTCTTTTGTGTTACAGAAACATTTTAATTTAATGGGAAAACATCTGTTTGTTCTCTTATTGTTGCCTGATTTTTATACTCTTCTTTAAAATAGCATTTCCAGAAGCCAGGCTTGCTGATTCATTCCTATAATTCCAGCCTTTGAGAGGCTGAGACAGAAGGATCTGGAGTTTGAGGCCAGCCTGGGTCAGATAAAGAAGCCTTATCTCAAACACAAAGTAAATCCTCACCCAACCAAAGTCACAGAGCATTTCTGATACATTTTCTTCTAGTAGTTTTATTGTTTCGTATTTTGCATCTATCTAAATCTCAATCTATTTTGAGGTAAGTTTGGTCAGGAAAAGAGTCTAGTCTTATTGTTTTAAATGCAGACACAGACTTTCCCCAGCATCACTTACTAAAGAGAGTTTTCTTAGCCAGATGTATTTTATTGGCACCTTTACTGGAAACCATGTGTCTTTAAGTGTATGGATTGCATTTCATCAATCTGTGACTATTTTTATCACAGTGCCATATGTTGTTGGCCATTATAGCTCTGTAGTATATTTTAAAGTCAAGTTTTGATTTTTCTCAAAAGTGTTTTGGCTATTCTGGGTCATTTATGGTCCAAAATGAGTTTGTACATATTTTTTCTATTCAACAGAATTTTGATAGAGATTGCATTAAATAGGGAGAGTTTTTTTGGTAATATGGATATTTTAATGATATTAATTCCTTCAATACACAAACACAAGATGTTTCTTTTCTTCATAAATATCTTGTTTTCATTATAGGGATATTTAACACCTCAGTTAAATATATTTGTAACTTTTCTGGATCTGTTACAAATGGATTACTTTCTCAACATCATTCTCAGATACCTTATATCTAACTATCAGCAGGTAGAAGTCTATTGTTTAAATATGCTGATTTTTTAAAATCTTGTGACTTAAGTGGATTTATTAATTTTTCTAATTTTGGTAGTAGCTTTAGGATTTTCTATATAAATGAGTATATAGAAAAACTTATAGTATATAGTATATATAGTATATGGTATATGGTGGTATATGATATATGGTGGTATATGGTATATGGTATATGGTATATAAGCATCTGCTAACAGAGATAACCCCCAAGAGCTCAGCAACAAAGCCTCATTTTATACCATGTAGCCCTGGCTGGCCTTAAACAGAAATATGTTTACCTCTGTTTTCTAAGCATGGGGATTAAAGGTGTGTATGTCACACACAGCAAGCTGAATTCTGATTTAAGCAAGTCTTTCATCCGTGATTGCACATTTTACAGCAGTGTCTTTGCAGTAGCTACAGCGAGTCCACTTTATAAAGAAGTGGAAACCTTGATTCCTCATAAATTAACTCCCTTGCTAGTAAGAAGGAAGTAAGATAGCCACTACAAACTAATTTTCTTTTTCTATCATTTTTTTAATCTCAGCTGTGTTTCCTATCTCAAAACCAGTAAGCAACAAAGGTACAGTCAAGAGACACTGTAAATGCATGAACTCCTGCTATCAGAAATAACTCTTTGGCTAGACAGCTACATTAATGCAAAGGATAATATTTTCTATATGACATAAATTGGAATTTAGTACATTCCAAATTAATGTACTTTTCTTCAGTATTTCTGAAATTGTGTCTTTAACTTCCAAGTCCCAGGAAGAGAGAGCTGTTCTAAGGGAAAAAACTCTCTCTCACGCATGCACTTATGCGGGTATAGCTCACTGTTGCCCACACTGAGAGAACTATGAATTTGTCTTCTACATAAATCAATGAAATCCTTTTTTCATTAATGGGTTATGAGTATATTACTGGGGTTATACTGCCATCGTGTGGTAATAATGAGGAACTAGTTAATTTTAATTTTTTTTTTTAATGAAAAATTTTATACATTTTTCAAAAGGATTAAAATGTATAAAATAATAAATGCAAATGTACCTGCCTTAGTTAGGGTCTTACTCCTATGAACAGACATCATGACCAAGGTGACTCTTATAAGGATAATATTGAATTGGAGCTGGCTTACAGGTTCAGAGATCCAGTCCATTATCGAGGTGAAGAATGGCAGCATCCAGGCAGGCATGGTTCAGGAGAGTTCTACATCTTCATCTGAAGACTGCTAGCAGAATACTGACTTCCAGGCAGCTAGGGTGAGGGTCTTAGAGCCCGCATACACCATGGGAATGGTTATTCATCTTCCAGTCTCATCCATGTATTACAAAACCATCTGTTCTTGCTGCCCCTGTCATAATGGGGAAAAAAACAAAACAAAACTTCAGACAACGGCATCAAAAATCTGCTAGAGCTACTCATGTCCAATAACAGTGCCTGCTGAGCCAAGAGGAGCAGAGGAAGAGCATGGGCTGTAACCAAAGAAAACTCCATCTCAACTTGTGAAATGTTCTTATTTTAATTATCATTCAATTTTTTAGGTTAAAATTGGGGGTTTTTCCATTTCCTTTTCTCTTTTCATTTTTATTTTTAAATATTTCATATAATATTCATATAATATTTGGATAATATTCTTCCACAAACACACACCCACTTCTCACAGATCCTCCAGGACTCCCAACCCTCTCATCCTCACGTTCTCTCTTTCCCTTTGCAAATAAACAAAAAATTTTAAAAACCAACAATTAGAAAAGAAAAATAAAAGGCATGTGTTAAGAAATGGAGCCTATTTTGTGTTGGCCACCTACTCCCAGGCACAGGGTCTGTCCTGGATGTGCTCGCTAACCCTAGCGACATCCCACTGGAGAAAACTGACTTTCTCTTCTCCCGGAGGTATCAACTTCAGATAGCTTCTTGGTTGGGGGCTGGGACTTTGTGCCATTTAGGCTTCTCTGTGCTGGGATTGTGTCTGGGACAGGTGCAGGTCTTGTGCACGCTGCCATAGTCGCCAGCATTTATATCTGTACTGGTCCTGTGTACCTGGAAGACAGTCTTCCTGGATCTTACAATCTCTCCAGCCCATCTTCCACATCAGTCCCTAATCCTTGAAGGAGGGGGGTTGGTAAAAACATCTCATTTAAGACCAAGTGTTCCAGAGACTCTCACTCTGCACATTAGCTCTGGGCCTTTGTTTTAATTATCATCTGTTGAAAGAAAATGCCTCTTTGGTGTTCTGATCTATAGATATAGCAATAGGTCATTAAGAGCCACTGTATTGCTAATTTCTTTGGCATAATAATATCTGGTTTCCCTAGGGTCCATAACCTATCTAGTCTCAGGTTCTTGGCCACTATGGCAGTGTTAGGCCTGGATTCCATCTCATGGGGTGGGTCTTAAGTCAAATTAAAGAGTGGTTGGTTATTATCAAAGCAATTGTGCTACTATTGTACCAATAAATCTTGCAGGCAGGTCACTTTTGCAGGGAGAGGACTGAGTTAGCCAGAGCCAGGCTGACTTCATGACAGGCTGCAAACTGGCAGTTTGGGAGACTAGATCTAAGTTTCTGTTTTCCAAAAATGAGAATCCCAGATCCAGGAACTTGTGATCAGCCAACTACAGCCATGAGCAGTCAATCCAAGGATAACTTATCACCAGGCCTGGAGTAAGAATAGGTAGCTAGAATGAGTAAGCAAGCCCCGGGGAACTGTCCAGAGACTTAACCAATTGTAGAATCAGTTAGATCTAGAGATAGAGCTAACCAATCAAGGCAAAAGGGCACATACTCCTCCCTGGAATTCCCCTAACCAACAATAAAGGCTGGGCCTGAGATTCCAACAGAGGTTTCTATTCCCAAATGGGGGAACCCCTGCTAAATTCAGCTAAATAAATGTTCTTTGTTATTGCATAATAACTGAGTCTTCAGTCTTTCTTCATTGATTCTTGAACCCTAACAGTAGGTAGCTGTTGTGGGTCACTGTTGTGGGTCACTGTTGTGGGTCACTGTTGTGGGTCACTGTTGTGGGTCACTGTTGTGGGTCACTGTTGTGGGTCACTGTTGTGGGTCACTGTTGTGGGTCACTGTTGTGGGTGTCATTGATGATTACTTTTCCCCGCCTGCAGTGTGCAAAGTACCGTGAGTGCTAGCGAGTGAGGGAGGAAGTCCCCTGAAAGCATTATGGTTGACTGGGAAACAATCCATAAAGAGGTGAGAATGAAAAACTCAGTTTAGCCTGAGGTAGTCAGCCAGGTTGGATCAAACTTCAGGAATCTGATACCACATAGTTGATTGGCAGCATGTTTAAACACAGTACAATTTGGAAAAAATTATACTGGTATAATACAATTCCCATTGGTCAATGAGGCATAATTACATCAAAACCCAACTCAGAGTATATGTGATTCCTTTCAAGAAGGTGGGTTCTAGAGATAGGCTACCTGGGTTAGCTTAAGGGCCGGGGAAGAATTTGGTGTGGTCTCAGCCATACAAACAATATAAAGGTTATTTGGGCTACCAGCCATCTCTGGTTCTTGTTCTGAGAGCTTGGGGGAAAACCCTGGATATGTGGATATGTAAGGGTCATTTATACTGCTAGCCCTCTCTGCTCCTGGTTGTGGGAGCTTCATATGGCCTGGCCCAACAGATAACACAGTTCACTGGGCTGTTAATCACCTCAAATTCCCAGCCTTCTAGATGGAAAAACAAGCTATATGTCCTTTCTTTAGGAGGTCAATATGCATGCTTAACATTTCCTGGTTTCCCTGGAGATCTGTGGGCATAGGACTTTCACCCTCCCAACAGGGGTGAAACTTCTAGTTTGGCACCAGTTTTATCTCTCCATGTTCAATGACTTTATGTAGTGTCTTCAACAGTAGGGATTATAGTCAGGTTGTGGATAGCAACCAATAGCCCTGGAAATAGCCTCTGATGTTTGAGGAATGGGTCTCATGGGGCCCCTTTTGGTCAATTATTCAACTACATGTAGCCTATTCCTGCCACTGGAGGTTATGGTGGGTGGCATAATTCACTTGAAGCACTGACTCCCCCATTTAACTTGTATCTCTATCTTAAGAAGCTTCTATAGTAATGGGTTTCCATATGATTTTTAAAGGGTCATTAGTGCTAATTGCTCCTGTCCATATTCCGTCCTTTACCCTGCTCTCCCATCCCCCTCCTATTTGATCCTCCATTCTAGTTTCTCCTTTATTTCTTTATAAGATTATATTCTGTTCCTCCTTTCTCTCTTGTTCCTCTACTTCCCTTACTAGCTACCTGTCCACTGGGGTTATTCTGCTTGAAAAACCCAAGGTGAGAGTTTAAGAGAACGCCTCTTTTGGGGTCTGGGTTACTTAACTAGTATGTTTCTAGCCCCATCCATTTACCTGAAATTTAATTTTTTAACTTAATAATAATGATGATTAATAATAATAATTAATAATAATCCCTTATGTAAATATACATTTTTATTATCTAGTTATTATTTGGTAGAAATCTTAGATGGTTTAAATTTTCTGGCTATTGTGAACAGAGAACCAATGAACATGTATGAATAAGTATGTCTGTAGTAAAATGTAGAGCCCTTTGGATATATGCCCAAGCGTGTTATGGGTGGATCTTGTGGTAGATTGATTTTAAGCTTTCTGAGGAACCTTTTGGGCTGTACCGGTTTTCACCGACACCAGCAATGAGTGTTCCCTTTTCCCTGCATGTTCCCATTCTCCCTAGCCAAAATGTCATTTGCTTCATTGATCTTGGCCATTCTTTGCTGGGGTGAAATGGAATCTCAGTGCAGTTTTTAATTTCCATTTCCCTGATGACTACGGATATTGAACTCTGAAATATTTCTTAGCAATTTGTCTCATCTTTCAGAATTCTCTAATTAGTTCTATAACCTATTTGTGATTTGAATTGTCTTATTTTTTAGTTCTTTGTATAGTCTAGATCCTAACCCACTGTCAGATATATAATTTTTAAATTTTTCCCACTCTATAGGCTGCTATTGTGCTATGTAGAAATGTCTTAGCTTCATGAGATCTCATTTATTAATAGTTGGTCTTGGTGCCTGTGTGATCAGTGTCCTGCTCAAAAAGTTCTCTATTGTGCCAATATCAATGTATTGAACAACATAAATCATAAGGAATGGTCTTAGCAAGGTAACTATTTGCCAGATGACCCTACTCTATTGGTG
Organism: Micromys minutus; assembly: GCF_963924665.1. Taxonomy (NCBI): domain Eukaryota; kingdom Metazoa; phylum Chordata; class Mammalia; order Rodentia; family Muridae; genus Micromys; species Micromys minutus. The sequence goes on along the minus strand of NC_137981.1, from coordinate 60,176,533 downwards.
ATGGTGGCTGGTGTTAACATAGGTCCTTCTGTTCTAATCTTAAATATTGATTAGATATTAACTAATCAATTATAACTCCCAGCATTATAAATTACACATCACATACTATATGTGTAAATGTGTAAGTATACATGATTGTGTGTGTGCATGTATGTGTTTGCATGTGTATGAATATGAATGTATGTGTATACATGTAAGTTATAGAGTGATTGCAAAAAGCAAGAGTTTCCAGAGAGAGAGAGAGAGAGAGAGAGAGAGAGAGAGAGAGAGAGAGAGAAGTTAAAAATGGAAGCCCAAAGAGATGCTTGCAAGGAGGAAGCCAATGTAACTCACAGGTTTGAGAGGAGTCCAGATTGGCAAATAGGAAGACAAACATACAACAGCTAAACAGACTACATAGACAGCAGAAGTGGAGCTGAGATGAAGATCAGAAGACACTGCCTAGTTCTCTCTCAGAGGCCCTTGACACGTACACTGGGTTAGTAGTGGCCATTACCACCACAGTGCTAGGAGTGCAGATGACTTACACACTTCCCTGTACGGTTTTATTACAGGTATGTATACTTCCAGTCCCAATTTACCCTGATAAGTTTATGAAATAGCACTGTGGTAGTTTGAATATACTTGGTCCAAGGAGTGTCGCTATTTAGAGATATGGCCTTGTTGAGTAGGTATAGCTTTGTTGGAAGAAGTTTGTCACTGTAGGTGTATGCTTTGAGAGCTTCCTCCTGGCAGCCTAAGGATGCCAGTCTTCTCCTGTTTGTCTTCTGAACAAGATGTTGAACTCTCAGCTCCTCCTGCACTATGCCTGCGTGGGTTCTGCCATGTTTCACACCTTGATGATAATGGATTAAGCCTCTGAACCCCCAAGCCAGCCCCAATTAAACGTCTTTATAATAGTTACCTTGGTCATGGTGTCTGTTCACAGCAGTAAAACCCTAACTAAAACAATCACCCTCTACTTACAGGAGTTAAGTCAGTATTCACAAATAAGAATTATAAAAATGTATATGCTAAAGGCAAAGCATTCTAAAGAATTGGACCTAGTCACTCCACATGAAGTTATGGCTATAAAATCTTCAGGGGAAAAAACTTAAAATTAGAAGCATTAACAAAACCTTCCCTTAAATGATTTAAATATGAAATAAAATATTTTATAGTATACAAATAACTGTAGATAATGGAAGGAATATATAGTCAATCTAGTTTTAAAATAATATAATTTGTACTTGGTGAAATATGTGTCTCCTTTATCTGCTAACTTTACAAAGCCAGTGTTCTTGATCACTTTAATATTAAATATAACATTCCTATTGTGTGTCACATGCTAAATCTAATACAAAGAATCAACACAAATAAGACTGGGATCATGACAATTAATTTGATATGTCTGTGATCACTAGAAAAACCTTTGAAGGGGTAGAGTCACCTTGAATTTAGTCTTATGGATAAGCAGAAGTTGGGGGGGATCTTACAGCAAACAGGAGAACAGGGTAGACAATTAGCTGTGTGATATGTGAAAAAGTGCTCATGGAATGGTGTTGCGGTACACAAGCTTTTTTTGCTACAGGAAACCACAGCCTGCATAAGGTTTATCTCTCTGCCAGCCCTGAGGTCTCACTCCTCAAGCCCAGTTTTAGTTCAAAGCCACACACTCCTCTGGCTGTGCAACTCCCTTCCCTGGCGGTTTTCCACCACCTATTCTTTGCCTCTGTCCCAGGGTATTTCTGTGCCCCATAATCCCACACAAACACAACTCCCGATAGCTTTTCATACAGGTTTGTATGTTCAACTCTCAATCCACAAACCCTCTACACAACAAGATTACATCAAATAGACAAAAATACAAACTGCCCCTTATATAAGATACTAGACCTATAAAATCCTGAATGTTCATAGCTTTTTAACACCAATAAATATCACCTGGGTCTTGCTTGTCCTTGGAAAGCTCAATGTTGCCAGATCTTCCCCTTCCATCCTCTCACCTCCTCAGACCTCTGCAGCCCTCTCTACTTCCCTCGCCCCATGCAGTCACTAGCTTTCCTTTATTTTACTAATTAAAATGGGAGGGTTCAGTTGGAGTCTGCGGATTAGGCATCCCTTCTTTGGGAAGTGGAATTAACATTAAAATACTAACAGCTTCAGGACAACTGACATTTCCTCCTTTTTGTCCAGTTTAAAAAAATTCCAATTATGAAATAAATAACTGTTACAGTTTACAGTTTATAAAGACAGGCTTAACATCTAGCCTATCAAGTTTATCTATTAAATAAAACACCCTTTTATCTATCTTGAAAGACTATAATTTTATATCTGACTTACATCTCAGTTTTAGATTGTATGTCATCTGAAAATCACCTTTTGAAATCTATATTAACTTTCTTAACGCCAAACAGCTGGTTAAGCTAAGAGGCTACCAGTATTCAACAATGTCAGAAATCTCAGAATGACTAATATTACCTGATAATGAGAAACACAAAACACAGCTTCCAAAACTAGCCAATAAATAGAGACTGCTGCTGATCACTAGGACAGTCCCACCTCTCTCAAAACACTGGAGCATCAGTCTTCAGCCTTCTGGCTCAGGATCATATCTGACAGACCTTTTAATGCAGAAATTTGAAGGGCTGATAATTTTGGCTTGGCAAAGATTATTAGTTGACTATTCCACAAAAGTGTCCATTTCTGGACAATATTTTCTGTATATGAATGAGGCAATTCTTGCCAAATGGCTGTCTTGCCACAACTGGAGCAACTCTACTGATGATCAATTTCTTCTTAGAATCTAAGAAGGAGCAGACAGGTCTCTAGTCAAATGTCCTTTAATTTAAAAGAAAAGTTTATAAATATCATATTCTGTGAACTTCTGATGCTTTTGAAGATTATCTGAAAGACCCCCGAATGGAGACCCTCACTCAAATCTCAGGAGAGGCGCGCACCCAGCGAGGCACCGAGACCAGACTTGCTGCAATCACACGAGGAAGTTTATTGAAAGTGAAACAGAGTGAGATCTCAGGCCAGCATGCTGGGGTCGAGACTCATACACCACACAGGGGAAGAGGAGTTCGACCCTGGCCTGAACTTGTAATGGGCTTATAAAGGCAAAAACCACAAAAGAGGGGGAGGACAGGGGGAGAATAAGGAAATTCAAAGGGGACAATGAGGAAATTCAAGGGGAAGAATCATACATTTTTTATCAGTTAAACCATGTGTCACATGAATCATACACCTGGGGCACACCTAGGGCGTTGAAACATTCCACAGAGGTCATCCGGACCTTCTGTGGTTATTCTGGGAACTCAAATCTCAAGAAAGTTCTGGGAGCGATTACCTGCAGAGGAGAGGGCCCTAGGACAAGGAATCAGTGTCCTTTGACAACTTTTTACTCTTCATTCCCTCCTTTTTCTTTTTGTAAAAAGCTCTAATCTTAGAGCGATCCCTCAGCTTCTTGTAATATCTGGTATTGTTGTCTTAGGACCATTACCTATACAGCACTCACCCTTTCTTTTATAAAAGTCACCAGTCTATTGAGGATGCATGGCCCAAAGGTTAGGATTAGCATCAAAATGAGTAAAGGCCCAACCAAAGTGGAGACTAGGGTAGAGAACCAGGGTGACCGGTTAAACCAATTTTCATACCATCCTTGGTATGTTTCTCTTTCTTTTTTTCTGTTTTCTAGTCTTTCTCTAAGCTTTGCCATAGAATCTCTTATGACACCAGAATGATCTACGTAAAAGCAACATTTTTCTTTTAGAGAAGTACAGAGTCCTCCTTTGGTGACAGAGTGAGACGAGGAGGTCTCTCAGGCCTGGGTACAGGGTTATCAAGCACCGAATTGGGGCCTACGGGTCGTGCGGGCGGACTCTCTATCTTTATCTTAATAGCAAAAACGAATCCAGGGTCCCCTCTGCCAGTATGGACTCTCCATCTCCAACGGTTTCCTCTTACCCACTGACGATCTTGTTTTCCCTGTGGGGTGAAGAGACATCGGGTGCAAGATCAGGCCACCAAGGTGCACTGCGGTTGTTGACCACACAACGTCGCCCTCTTCATTAAGCACTTCCCAGGTTAATTTTTGAGAGGCATGGAGGTTATTACCCAAGGTTGGGGCTACAACAAAGGCACAGCTTAAGAGGATTGTCACCAGCTGCCACTGTCCAATTGTCTTCATGGTTATCTTTGCCTTGACTGGGTGTCTTCTTTACATGGGAGGCATGGACCCAAGCAGCAATCCCGTCGACCTTGACTGCCGAGGGGGTAGTTAACAGCACCAGGAAGGGTCCCTTCCACCGGGGCTCAAGCGTGCCAGCGCGATGTCGTCTGACCAGGACTGAGTCTCCGACCTGGAACCCGTGGGGCACCGCGGTGGTTCCTGGAGCATAGGCCTCTTTGATTCGACTCCAGATCTGTGTTTTAATAACTTCTAAAGCCTTTAAGTGGGTAAATAGAACAGAGGAGGAGGGGGAGTTAGTGCTAGGATCCAATATCCCGCACGACTTCGTTAAGGGGGGCGGTCCCCCATGTAGGATTTCATAAGGGGTAAGGCCGAAATGCCCCGGCGAGTTTCAGACTCTAAGAAGCACAAAGGGGAGGAGGGTCACCCAGTCTTTGCTGCCGGTCTCAATAGCTAATTTAGTATGGGTCTCTTTTAGCGTTCTATTCATTCTTTCTACCTGTCCTGAGCTCTGGGGTCTGTAAGCACAATGTAATTTCCAATTGGTCCCCAATAAAAAAGCTAATATCTAACTTACCTGGGCAACACAGATGGCCCATTGTCTGATTCAATTACCTTAGGGTGGCCAAACCTAGGGAAGATCTCTTCTGGAATCTTCTTAGCTATGACCACTGCTGCCATTTCTCTCTTTGTGGGGAGGCTTTTACCCGCCCATAAAAGGTATCTATAAAGACTAATAGATACTTATATCTATATCTTCTTGGCTCAGTTCTGTAAAATCCACTTCTCAGTAAACCTCAGGTCTATCTTCTCTCCTCCCGGCCTTCTACATACATTTGCTTTCTAACATGGCACACAGTTATCTAGTCAAATCTGGCACAAAAGAATTTGACCTCAAGACAGTCTTTACAAGTTTGTCTACCTCTAGATGAGTCCATTGATGCATTTTCTTCAAGTCCAGTGCTGTACACCAGGTTCTGGATGGGGCAATGAGCTCAACAGGTTATAGGGGTTAAGTACTGTGAGGTGGAGTTCTGCCACCAATTTGTTTACCTCTCAGAGATCTTGAACTATCCAGTAGTCATTAGTTCCATATTTCCACACCAGTAGGAGAGGCACACTTCAGGATGATGGACACATACGAAGTTGTTGGAGTAACCAAATGATGAGTGTCTTGATCCCGTCTCATACCTCCTTTGATATGGGGTACTAACGCACCACTAGCCTGGACTTTCAGCTCCATATGGGCAGGGGCTGGTTCTTAGCCTCCCTCATTCCTGCAGTCTCCGCCCAGGCCTGTGGATATGCCTGCAGCCACCGGTTTGTTTGATCTGAGGCAGGCTGTTTAGAGTTGGTACTCGTCCTCCAACTGGATGGTTAGAACCTGCACAGGCTCCCCTTCTGGACCTCTAACCTGTGGTCCATCAGAGTGGAAGTGAATCTGTGCCCCATCTCAGTCAGGAGGTCTCTCCCCAACAGGGTGCAGGGACAGTTTGGCATTACAATGAATAAGTGGGATACCCGGCCCACTCCGAGAGCCACAGATCTTCGGGTAGTCCATAAATATTTAAAACTTTGGAGCCACATGTCCGGGGCTTCTGTTGCTGGTGTCCCCTTTTTTTCTTGTTGGGGCAATTTTTGTCTCAGTGGCCTTCTTCTTTATAATAAGTACATTGATCTTTGTCAAGAGGCTCCCTCCTAGTGCCAGACTTGATTTCTAACTCCCTGGCCCTTCACTACTGTGGCCAAAATCTTACAAATTCCTTTTTTGTCTACTACCCTCCGGTCCTCTCTTTCCTCTGCCTTCTGCTTCTCTCTTTTTCACTTCTCTTCCTCAGTCTCCTCCTTATGAAACACTTTCTCTGATTCCTTCACCAAATCCTGCAAGGTATAGTTTTGGAACCCCTCTAGCCATTGTAACTTTCTCTTAATATCTGATGCTGACTGCTGTAGAAAGGCCATAGCCACCTCTGCCTGCTGACCCTCAGAGGTTGGGTCAAAGTATAACCCCTGTAAGCTTCCATTAAACGTTCAAGAAACACAGACGGTGGTTCAACAGGTCCCTGAAGAACCTCTCTTACATTAGCCAAATTCATGGGTCGCCTTGCGGCTTCCTTGAGACCTGCCACTAGAGCCCGGCGGTAGACCGTGAGACCTCCCTACCTTCTGCAGAGTTGTAATCCCAGTCAGGGCAGATCAAGGGAAAAGCTGCATCTATAAGATTAGGGAAATTGGTGGGGGTCCCATCTGGTCCTGGAACATTTTTTTCTAGCTTCCAGGAGGATCCTCTCCTTCTCTTCCATAGTAAAGAGGACCTGCAAAAACTGCTGGCAGTCGTCCCAAGTGGGCTGATGAGAAAACATCAGGGACTCAAGGAGTCCCGTCAGGCCCGAGGGGTTCTCTGAAAAAGAGGGGTGGTTAGTTTTCCAGTTATACATATCGGCTGATGAAAACGGCCAATAACTGTAGCAGGACTAGTTCTCCCGGAGCTGGGGCGGGTCCATAAGCCCATAATGGTAGGGCAATAGCAGAGCCAAGCCCCGCGTCATTTCCCTCCGGACTGCGACCCCGGCAGCTTCAGGTCCCGGCTGCCGGTCCTGTTTCAGAGGTCGTCCAGGAGTCAGTGGGAGTTGGCACCTGTGGGGGACTTGCATGAGAAACTGGTTGAGGGTATGGGGGTGGAGGGTGGTCAAGAAGAAAGGAACCATCATCAGTTTCAGGATAAATCTGCATGGGGGCCGATGGAGCGGGTGCCGGCTTGTCTGGATGAGGTACTTTTGGTTTCGTGACCACGGCCACGTCGCCATTTCTGCCCCTGCTGTCCAGGGTCTCACCCAGAGTGGCGGGTTTTAGACCAGGTCCTCCCACACGATGATGTATGGAACCTGATCAGGGTGTCCCCCTGAAGCCTGAAAAACAATTTGCTTGACAGCAGAGATGAGAGATAGATTAAAAGTTCCCTCTGAAGGCCATCCTACGCCAAAACTCGGCCATTCGGAGGAGCAGAAAGTCTGCCATGGTCCTTTCCTAACTTCAACAGAAAGATTATGAGCCCTTGTCTTAACGTCTGTCCAATGGTCCAAAGTCAGTGTTAGTGGGGTCGTCACAGTTTGGCCCATTTCTAGTTCTGTCACACACACAAGAAAAACAATCACAAATACTACAAAACAGAGAGACAAAGTCAGTCGCCGACCTTGAGTCGACCGGAAATCCTGAAAAGAGTCAGAGGGTCTAGAATTGGCCCTCTGACACAGATCGTCAAGGAGAAAAACTGATCTCCTGACTTTCCCCGTGGGGGTTCACCAGGCGTCCCTGGTCCTCCCCCTGTCCTCCTGGGACATCTCCCAGGGTGAACAAACGGCGGACACCTGTATACATCTATCCCCGTCCACTCCACTCCTCCTCTGGAAGAGCAGACTCGATTAGAGCGTTTGTGAAAACGGAACTGAGATTGCACCAGATATCTGAACAATCTACAAACACAGAATCACAATCTACAAACACAGAATCACAACAGGACAATGAGGAAAGAAAGGAAAGAAAATCCTTACCTCCAAGTAGGTCTAGGACCCCTGGGTGGTCGCGCAAATCCTGGACGAGCTCCCAAATGAAAGACCCCCCCGAAGAGAGACCCTCACTCAAATCTCAGGAGAGGTGCACACCCAGCAAGGCACGGAGACCAGACTTGCTGCAATCGCACGAGGAAGTTTATTGAAAGTGAAACAGAGTGAGATCTCAGGCCAGCATGCTGGGGTCGAGACTCATACACCACACAGGGGAAGAGGAGTTCGACCCCAGCCTGAACTTGTAATGGGCTTATAAAGGCAAAAACCACAAAAGAGGGGGAGGACAGGGGGAGAATAAGGAAATTCAAAGGGGACAATGAGGAAATTCAAGGGGAAGAATCATACATTTTTTATCAGTTAAACCATGTGTCACATGAATCATACACCTGGGGCACACCTAGGGCATTGAAACATTCCACAGAGGTCATCCGGACCTTCTGTGGTTATTCTGGGAACTCAAATCTCAAGAAAGTTCTGGGAGCGATTACCTGCAGAGGAGAGGGCCCTAGGGCAAGGAATCAGTGTCCTTTGACAACTTTTTACTCTTCAATCTATCTACATAAAGCATCTCTGAACTGTTAAACCTGACTACTCTTGGCTATCTTAAATTGAAATTGTCTTTTTTTTAAAAAAAAAAAAAAAAAGGTGCCTTTTAATAACTCAGAACCAGGAGCTTGTTATCTAGCCCTCAACTAGATTGTTTAACCAACTACACACGTTTAAACTTTAAATCTGTATCAGTTAATCCTTTAGTACTGTAAAGATTATAACTTTAACTTTGTATCAATTAGAAGGATTCTTACCAATGAAGATATGACCTTAGCTTAGTTACCAAAATAGGATTATGACTGTATAATCAAATCTGGCTAATTCTTCCCTTTATGATTATGACCATTTCTAAATTCTTTATAAAAACAACCTTACAAATTCTTTATAAAAACCCCCACTTACAATGTCCAGGGAATCGGGCGACCACTCATCTTAAGCTTTTTTTTTAGCCTTTCATACAGGTTTATTATATATTCAACTCTCAATCCACAAACCCTCTACACAACAAGATTGCATCAAATAGACAAAGATACAAACTGCCCTTCATATAAAATGCTAGACCTATAAAATCCTTAATGTTTATAACTTTTTTAACGCCAATTAATATCACCTTGGTCCAGGTGGTCCTTGGGAACCTCCATGTTGCCTAGACCTCTCACCTTTGTCCTCTCACCTCCTCTGACCTCTAGTTCTTTGACCTCTTAGACCTCCCTTCTCCCCACCCCTTTCGCCCCACCCAGTCACTGGCTTTCCTTTATTTTACAAAATGAGAAGGTTCAGTTTGGAGTCTCCAGATTAGGCAGCCCTTCTAGGGGAAGTGAAATTAACATTAAAATGGAAACAGCTTTGGGACAATCTACATTCAAGCAACATGAGTTGAATGAAGAAAGGAGTTGATAGAAAGGAAATTCAATAGCTTAGCAATCACTTAATATGGCTATCAAATGAATTACAGCTTAATTTTTACACTCCATCACATCCCAAAAGCTGTGCAGTGAATAAAAATAAAATGTTCCACTCTTCTTTGTTTTTAGCTTGCTTTCTTGTTTGTTTGTTTGTAAAGGCTTTTGTATCCATATATGCTTTAAATGTTGTGTGTGATCAGAGCACTAGAGGTCACAATTATTATTATTATTGTATTGATAGTGATAAAGAACAAAAATACTCAAAAAATAAAAATAACAAGATGGATAGTAAACAAGAATGATGCCTGACCAACCTCTGCCCCACACACACATGCAACATATGTGTGCAAATAAACATGCACACATATGTACAGAAACATGCAACATATGCCACATACAAAGAGAGAACACATGCGTGCGCTTACACACACACACACACAGAGAAAGAGACAGAGACAGGGAGAGACAGAGAGAGTCAGAATAAATAGATAAGATACACCACTGACAAAAGGTCTCAAAATACTTCTGATGTGCAGTTTCTAGAAGTAGGAAGAATTTGCTTGTTTAATTTATAAAATTATAGGCAGTAGTGATTGAAATTTGGAAATGAAATTGTAGTTTTCTTTTTAGTTGTCACCACGACAAATCCTTTTGTTTTCACCCTGATTGTGAATGTCTCAGCGTCCATGTGAGACAATTATGGAAATTCTTCTCTCCACACAGCCAAGGCTGTAAATTGACAGCACATGCCAGAAGTGTGCGCGCTGATCTTAACAATTTGCCAGATGATTCTATGGCTCCAGGGACTTTAAAACTGATCTCAGTACACTGAAGGAAAAAAAAAAGATTTGTTGCCAGTTCTTGACATATTAGCTGCATAAATATATTTTTATCATACTATAATTTACACATTAAAATATGCATGATTAAAAGGTTTCATTTCTTGTAGGGAGTTTTGAGCATGTGAACTTCTCTTTGTCTTAGTATTTGAACTTTGAGTGGCACTGTTTGCAGAGGTTTTTAGGACATCCAGGAAGTGATGACTCTAGAGGAAGTGGGTCCTTGGGGGCTGACCTTGAGGTTTTATAGCTCAGACCTGACTTGTTTGCTCAGCTTCTCAAGTAGGAGTGAGAGCAGGGGTGTAAAGCCAGCTGCTTCTGCTGACATGAATTCCTCTCCATCCAGGTCTGTTTTTCTCTGTCTTCTGTCAGGTTTTCTGACTGCGATGGAATGAGAAGCCAGAATAAATGCTTTCTTCCTTTAGTTGTGTGGAATCAAGGGCTAGGAAAAAGAAAATCACAGTTACAGGAGACCATGTGCTTCAATTGGTTGCTTAATAGGGATATATTGCAGACAGGGATTTTAATTAACTCAGAGTATGTTCTGGAAGATGTTACTGCCAAGGAACTAGATGGTTGGGGATGTTAGTTACCAGGGACAAAGCCAAGGAACTGGGTGGGGTTATATTGATTACCTAAAACTGGGCTGAGAAATTTGCTCAGGGACTTGGTAAAGGGAGATGTTGATCAATAAAGCAATGCCGTGAGAATGATTGGATACCAGAGGTTCCTCATGGAAAGATGTTGATTACTAACAACTTGACTGAAGAAGATCTTGGTGACCAAGAGCTAGTTAGTAGAGTGATACGTGTGGTCAGAGAGAACCCGGTTGTAAGGGACTGGTGAGAGGAAAGGTTGTTAAATTAGAGACTAAGTGGATAAAAGTGTTCATTTATCTGGAATATTATGGAGGTACATGAGGATCAACAGGGACTGGGCTGAGTGAATTCTTGGTTTTCAGGGCCCAGATGTGGAGATCCTGGGTTCCAAGCACTAGATAGCAGAGGGTGCTTTGATTACCTGGGTCTGGGTAAGAAGAAATATTTAGCATGAATTGGGTTGGTGAACTTATAAATAAGCAGGGATTGTCTTTTGGGAGATGTTGGCTACAAGTGACATCTTGGAAGCACATGGTGGATACTGTGGATTTAGTGAGAGCAGGTGTAGGTTACAGAGCATCGGGTAGAGGAGATATTGGTTAAGTACAGGTGATAAGAGATGGTTACTGCACGATCCTGTTTGCTTTCTGTTTCTGTGATAAAACACTGGCCAAAGTGGACTTGAGAAAGCAAAGCATCATTTTAGATTAGAGATTATAGCCAGCAGTTAAGGGAAGCCAAGGTATGAACCTTAAGACATGAACTGAGGCAGAAACCAGATAGAAACACTATTTCCTGCTTTGCCACCTATGCTTGATCAGCTGGCTTTTTATACAGCCCTGGCCTACCTACCTGTCTACAGATGTCTCATAAGGATGCTTTTCAGACATATCAAATTAATTTTTTTCTACCTTGACTCATTCTCTTTAATTGGCGACTTTCAGCCTTCAACAAGGAGCTTCTTTTTGCACTAGATGGTGACTACTTCAGAAATGTACAAGTGGTCATTGTGCAAAGAATAAGAGTCTGGTCTTATCATGGAAGAGAGGCCAGAAAGATTGTAGGAACTGGAAATAATAGGAGTCTTCAGCAAAACAGCATTCACTGGACATGACAAAGCTGTTACACATGGGAACTCAATTCACACAAGACGTGCAAATGATCAAGCCAGCCAAAGTCCCAGCATAGTCAGGATCGAGCTCATTAAATCCCACCCAATACTGGGAAGCTGCTGGTTGTTGATGATCTGTAAGGGAAGAATGTTGCAGTAATTATTGTTCAAAAAGGACTTATGGTTTTAATAGCCCCCGAGGTCTCACTCCAAGGATGCCACTCTAGTATGGAGCCAAGGGTACAGTTCTGTGTTCTGTCACTCAGTCCAAAAACTACACTCTTGACAAGATTTCCTTCCCAGAGAATTCACTCTGCCCACCCTGCTGTTTCTGTTCAGGATGGATATGACCGCCCCGGTGTGGTTTTTTACCCTACTACCTGACACAAACATTACTCCAAAGCCCAGTAGCTTTTCATTGTTGGTTTATATATTAAATTCTCAATCTACAAACACTGCACACAGTAGGATTAAATCCAATGGACAAAAGATACAAGCTACTTTTCTATAAGGGATTTAAAAAAACCTTTAGAATCTCTTAAGAATATTCATATCTACCTATCGTCAATAATGGCCACCAGGATCTAGATCTGCTTTCTCCAGCTTCATCTTGATTTCACTTTTCTCTCTGCCCACTATTCCATTTTCCTAACTTTTCTCCTTCTACCTCTCCACTGTCCAATCATGGAACACATTAACATCAATCTACATATCATCTTTTCTGTTTACTGTAAAAAAAACTTTACCTTTAAATGTAAGTTGTTTACAACTACTGCCACTTGAAAATATTCTAAATGACTATTTTTTCTCAAAGATAATTATGCTGGGCAGGCTATAAAACTAAATTAGTCTTCAACTCCATCAGAAATCTGGGAATGGCCAAGTATCTAAAAACTTAGGAAGCCTAACACGGTTTCCAGAGCTGAGAGAGGCTGTAGAGACAAATCTCCACTAGCAGTCACCTGTTAGCAACATGTGAGAGTAAGTCGTCGACCTTCTGGCCCAGGATCACTGACAGACCTAGAAATGCAGAAATCTTGAAGGGCTAATAATTTTTAGCTTGGCAAAGATTATCAGTTGACTATTCTGCACAAAGTGTCTCTTTCTGGACAGTATTAGTCTGTAGATGAAGTTGGCAGTTTCTGCCCAGTGGCTGCCTAGCTACAAAGTACACCTCACCTCAAGGTAGAGATCTTCAATTTCTTCATTAAATCCACCAAAAGGGAGCTGTAAGAAGCAGATATGTCTCAACAAAAGATAAATAATATTAAATGTCATAATTTACGGATTTCTGACATATTTAAAAACATCTAACTACATAAAGCATTTCTGAACTGTTAAGCTTTTAATATTCTTGGCCATTTTTAATTGAAATGTCTCAAAAACACCCTTTTATTGACTCAGAACCATGAGTTTTTTATCCAGTCCTTAACTAGTGTTGTTTAATCAACTAAAAACAGTGTATAAACATTAAATCTGTATCAAATAAATTCTATAGCAATGTAAAGATTATAACTTTAACTTTGTATCAATCAAAAAGATTCCTACCAGTGAAGATATGACTTTAGCTTAGTTACCAAAAGATTATGGCTATAGAATTTAATCTGGCTAATTCCTCCCTAAGATTAGACCATTTCTAAATTCTTTATAAAAACAGCCTTACAACAACCACCCACCAAAGTCCAGGGAATCGGTTGACAATTCTTCATACCTTCTTCAAGTTGAATATATGAAGAGAATTTAGAGGGGGAGGAGGAAGCCAGACAGGCCTCAAGAAGTAAAGCCACATTGATGGTTGTTGTAGTCTCTGATGTCTGGAATCAGGCCAGTTCAGCATTCTGATGACAAGCTTCACCATAGTTGTGCATTCTGTAATATATATAAAACTCAACAGAAAACATTTTAGTATTGAGATATATTTTGTTTGATTCTCTTGAAATTAGTTTTTCAGGTGACCTACCTCTATCAAATCTAATCCATATACCTCTAGAAGGCACACAGAGCCAAATCACACTTTTTAAAAACACAAAGACAAAACCTTTCTCCCAAAATAGTCTGTCCATTAGCTGGCAACTAGAATATCTTGTATCTTTTACTTTTCCCAGAGAAATAATATAATTACAAAACTCAACATCATACCCATTTTGAAACAATATAAACAATTAAGATAATCATAAATCCTCATTAGCTGGCATCTGACAAGCCATATGGCCTTAGCCAGGTAGTTCACAAAAGAAAACTTACTATCAATTACAAATCAATGAGTAAGCAATTTGTAAAATTATAACCTTAGTTAAAGTATTTAGATCTGTTCAGCTCTCAATCTTGAATATCAAATCTTCATTTATTAATAACTTCCCCAATATATCTCTGTATACACTCTGTCTGGTGTACAGACTTCTATCAATAATGACCTTTTTTTCACTTGCAAAAAATCACCATTCTCTCTCTCTCTCTCGGGATCAGTGACTAATTTTATCTAATTTTGAACCAACTTTTCATACATTTACTAAACAATTTTGTAAAGTCCAAAGTATTTCGATTTGTCCTTCTCTCAGTCTGAAGTGTCAGATTTTTTGTTTATTAATAACTTCTGTAACATATTTCTGTATTCACTCTTTTTGGTGTACAGACTTCTATCTTAGTTCTGAACCACAGGTGAAAATTCCCATGTGATTTTGGTAAACTCTGTAATCTCTTCTTCTAACTAGAAAAAGAAAAAAAAAAAACAAATTTGACTTGGTCATTAATTCTGTATATTATTTTTAAAGCAAACAAATCACCTATTAATACATTCTCTAAACAATACTGTAAAACCAAGACCTTAGTCCAAAGTATTTTTATTTGTGTTAACCTGCCTTCTCATAGCAGGACACCCACAGCCTGTCAGTAGAAGCTGTCTCTGTGGTTCTTTAAGGTTCCAGTGCTTGAGACATTACATGACTCCACATGGCACTGGCTCCCTCTTACTTAGAAAATAAAACATCTTCTCAAACTTTTAAACTGATAATCATAACCTTTTAGTGGATTCTTGCCTAATAACTTGGTGTGCCACCTGTTGCAGCAAATATTTTAAAAGGAGCACTTAAGGTTTTATCATCCCTCTAGGTCTCGCTCTATGGACGCTGCTGTAGGGTGGAGCCAAGTGCATGGACTTTGTGGCTCATTCCATGAAATGCACTCTCAAGGGGATTCCCTTCCCAGGCAGTTCACCTTGATATCTACAGGAGAAATGTCAGTTTTCTTCAGGGATGTAGTCTCTGAATCCTACCCATGTTTCCACAGGTGGTCCTACACCGATGCAAGCACAGACAGCACTAATAGGACTCTGTTTTGTAAAAGGAGAGTACATGAAGTTAGGAGAGAAGAATAAGAGTGAAAAGAGATATGGGGCAGATTAAAGAGGAGGGAATAAGAGGTCAGAGTGTGAAATTCTCAAACTATGAGAAATAGAAACAAAATTTTAGATCATGAATTTTTGTCAGGAGCCATCTAAGATAGGCTAAAAGCATGCAGGTAACTTTCCTGGAGATGGTCCACCATCTTTGCATGGCTGCAATTAATGAAAATATACTCTCTTGTATTGATTATTTCAAAGTTCCCACTAATGATTCTAAATATATATACAGGTAAATTTTGAGCTCTCTCTATTAAAAAAAAAGCTACAATTAGGACCCTATAAACATTCATGTGTCACAATCTAATTGCTCTAGGATAGAAAGCAGGCTTGGAACAAATTTATGATCAGGGAAAACATTCCTTCTAGGCTAGCTGTGAAATCATTATCTGATATGTAAAATGTCATACACTGGGAATGGACAATTTATTATAGCTGAAAAGACAGGAGATAAAATTTTGTCTAGTTATCTATATAAAACTTCAAAAGTAATGAGACACAAGGCAGATGACTTGCCTCTTGACAAAACTGTGCTAACTTTTAAGAATTATTGTCTTAAACTTTTAATGAACTTGTGGTACTAGTGACAGATAATGAACGCTTACTTAGACAACTAGTCTTAATGGAAACACATGTAAACATTCCTGCTAAAACTCCTTATTTGATTTATGATTAACTTTTAAGATGCTTGGATGCCAAGGACCAGCCTCAGCTTGGAGAGCAGTTCCTGAGAGAAGGGGTGTTTAAGAGCAGAGAAGAGGAAAGAAAGGAAAAGAAAAAGAAAAGAAAAGAAAAGAATAGAAGAGAAAAAAGAAAGGAAGAGAAGAGAAAAAACAAAATTACTCAAAGTCAAGCCTGGGGTACAACCTAACAGCATATGTGCTACTTAAAACAGTTTCTTCTAGAGATCACCAGACAGCTTATTCAGATAGCTCAGCTCTCCCAGACAAAAGCCCAGTCTTTTATTTAAATCTAAATTCACTCATTTAGTCCAGGTTTCCCCTCAATTATCCCATGAATTAGCATTCCATGACCCCAGCCCCCTGATTCTTAGAAAAAGACAGCAAGCATGTTTTTTAACATTGCAAATGAACTCAGAGATCTGTCTGCCTTTGTTATCACAGACAATAAGTTTGGGTTGGTGGGATCCCATCCTAAATTGCCATTCCGACCAGGCCTGCACTTGGACCTAAACTCTCTCTGTCCCTTGCTGACCTTGAACTTGGGAATTTTCCTGCCTTTGTATCTTTCTAACAAGCTAGCTCACAGTGCACTGCCTCTGCTCTTCTAGGTTCATGAAGTTCCTTATACAATCCATATTGCAACCTTAAATTTTGAATAGTTGGGAATTTATATACTTTTGGACTTATGTTTTCAGAGAACTTTCCCACAGCCGTAAGGACAGCTCTAAAGGTCTCAGCATTTAGCATTTGCTGAGACATTAAGCACACCTTTGCCTCTAGAACTCAGGCTTTATCACAGAGTCATTAACCTTGGGAGAATATTTCCTGAAGGAAGAACAAGAATAAAATACATCTCTTTTTATACAAACAAGCCTCATGCCCACCAACCGTTAACACTCCGGGAGGCTCACACTCTGTTGGCTCTGTTCCAAGAGCATCAAAACTTGTCACACCATTCTTCTGGGCTATGCAGTATTTAACACTTGGAAG
This sequence comes from Micromys minutus, assembly GCF_963924665.1. Classification (NCBI taxonomy): domain Eukaryota; kingdom Metazoa; phylum Chordata; class Mammalia; order Rodentia; family Muridae; genus Micromys; species Micromys minutus. Next base: position 60,159,720 of record NC_137981.1, on the reverse strand, counting down.
ACCATGTGATCTATTCTCCTGAGAAGGTATAAAAACTTAAAATGACAACAATAAGAATGCAGGCTTCTCAATCTACAGATTCAGTGCAATCCCCATCAAAATTCCAAACCAATTCTTCATAGAGTTGGAAAGAGCAATGTGCAATTTCATCTGGAATAACAAAAGACCTAGAGTAGCGAAATCCATCCTCAACAACTAGAAAACATCTGCAGGAATCACCATGCCTGACCTCAAGCTATATTACAAGGCAATTGTGCTAAAACTGCATGGTACTGGTACAGAGATAGGCACGTGAATCAATGGAATAGAATAGAAGATCCAGAAATGAGCCCTCACATATACGGTCACTTGATTTTTGACAAAGGAACTGTAAACATTCAATGGAAAAAGGACAGCCTCTTCAACAAATGGTGTTGGTCCAACTGGCACTCAGCATGCAGAAGAATGAAAATAGACCCTTTCTTATCTCCTTGTACAAATCTCAAGTGCAAGTGGATCAAGGGTCTCCACATTAAACCAGGTACACTGAAACTATTAGAAGAGAAAATAGGGAAAACCTTAGAACACATAGGCACAGGAGAAAATTTTCTGAACAGAACACTAATGGCTCGTGCTCTAAGGTCAAATATCAACAAATGGGACTTAATGAGATTGCAAAGTTTCTGTAAGGCTAAGGACACTATCAAGAAAACAAAACGGCAGCCAACAGATTGGGAAAAGTTCTTTACCAACCCCACATCTGATAGAGGCCTAATATCCAAGGTATACAAAGAACTCAAGAAGTTAGACACCAGAGAATCAAACAATTTTATTAAAAAATGGGGTACAGAGCTAAACAAAACGTTCTCAATTGAGGAATATCAAATGGCTGAGAAATATCTGAGGAAGTGCTCGACATCCTTAGCCATCAGGGAAATTCAAATCAAAACAACCCTGAGATTCCACCTCACACCAGTCAGAATGGCTAAGATCAAAAATTCAGATGACAGCAGATGCTGGAGAGGATGCAGTGAAAGAGGAACACTTCTCCACTGTTGGTGGGGTTGTAAACTGGTACAACCACTCTGGAAATCAGTCTGGTGATTCCTCAGAAAATTGGACATAGCACTACCTGAAGACCCAGTTATTCCACTTCTGGGCATATACCCCAGAGAAGCTCCAACATACAACAAAGACACATGCACCACAATGTTCATAGCAGCCCTATTTATAATAGCTAGAAGCTGGAAAGAACCCAGATGTCCTTCAGTAGTTGAATGAATACAAAAATTGTCATATATTTACATAATGGAGTACTACTCAGCTATCAGAAACAATGACTTTATGAAATCTTTAAGAAAATGCATGCATCTAGAGAATATCATCCTGAGTGAGGTAACCCAGTCATAAAAGAATAGACATATTATACAGTCACTGATAATTGGATACTAACCCTAGAAAGCTCTGAACACCCCAGAAAAAAAAAAAAAAAGAATAGTGTGAGACACATGAACATTATTTGTGTGTAGTAAAAGAACAATAACAAGTAAGGAAGAAAAATAATCCACCAAATGGCGTCAGAGCAAGCCTGGCATTTGTAAAGGTAATTTATATTTAAAGGTGTTTTGCAAAGGATTTATGCACATACAAATTTTGTGAACCCCGGTTAAGCTCAGTGATTGTTATTGGGAGTAGCTCCTCTTTTGTTGAAGACTCTGAGCTAATCCCTTCTTTAGCTTTTTTGTTCAGTTCCGGACCCCTTTCTTAGGGATGGTCCTGTCCATAGCAGACTAAGCACCTCCCCTATATCATGTAAATCATCCCAATGAACTTGACCTCAGTAAGAGAGAGAGAGAAAGAGAGAGAGAGAGAGAGAGAGAGAGAGAGAGAGAGAGAGAGAGAGAGAGAGAGAGAGAGAGAGAGAGAATGCAGGCTTCTTCTTGCTGACAAAAACAAAGTTTCTTTCATTCAGAAGTAGGGAAGAAGCGTTTTTTTTTATTCTTTCACCAGTAGAGATGAAGCCTTTTTATTTGAGCAATAAAGAAGATTGTTTTTTAGTCATCAAAAGATAGAAGCTTTTTCTTTCTATGAGCAATAACGGTTGGAGTTTATTTTTCAGCCAGAATGAATGTTCTTTTCTGCATTGGGGCTTGCTCAATAGAACCTGATCCTGAAGGCTTTTGCTCCATCTACTGAATGTGCATGTATGTATGTATGTTTGTGTATGTGTGTGTATGTATGTTTGTGTATGTGTATTTGTGTATATGTATGTATATGTGTATATGTGTGTATATGTATGTATAGGTGTGTGTATGTGTGTATGCTTGTATGTATATGTGTATATGTATATATAGGTTGTGTATGTATGAATGTATTGTGTATCTATGTATGTATGTATATGTATGTATAGGTGTGTGTATATAATGATGCATTAATATTTGTGGAGTTGAAAAAACAGGTGGTCAGGCACAACTAGAATGTGTGTGTATGTCTTATATGAATGTATGTGTGTCTGGGCATATTGCCTGTGTACAAGCTTTTCTTTGTAAGAATCTGACTCTGCAGGCAGACTGCTGAGCGCTCTCCCACCTGAGCCCAAGGGTGAGTTCATATTTCCTCTCCACTGGCTATCCTGGGAGAGACTTCCTGGAACTCTCAGGGCACAGACAGCATGGTGCTGACTAGGAATGGTCTATTCTGGTCCAGTGACAGAGCTTAGCCACCACCATCTGGACTCACTGCCTGCCTGCAGAACGCCAAACACCCTCCTGAGCCTGTGGGCCCACAAACCCACAGGGGAGACAAGCTCCAGTCAGAGACATCACAGATAACAAGATGGCAAGAGGCAAACACAAGAACTTAAGCAATAGAAACCAAGACAAACAGGCAACATCAGAACCCAGCTCTCCTATCACAGCAAGTAGTAGATATACCAACACACCAGAAAAACAAGATACGGACTTAATCCAAGTGAATCAAAGATCTCCAAATAAAACCAGGTACACTAAAACTATTAGAAGAGAAAGTGGGGAAGAGTTTAGAATACATAGGCACTGAGAAATACCGAACGATTAAGAAGCACCTAAAGAAATGCTTAACATCACTAGTCATCAGAGGAATGCAAATTAAAACAACCCTGACATTCCACCTCACACCAGTCAGAAAGGATAAGATCAAAAACCCAGGTGACAGCAGATGCTGAAAAGGATGTGGAGAAAGAGGAACACTCCTCCATTGTTGGTGGGGTTGTAAGCTGGTACAACCACACTGGAAATCAGTCTAGAGGTTACTCAGAAAATTGGACATAGTACTACCTGAAGACCCAGTTATTCCACTTCTGGGCATTTACCCCAGAGAAGCTCCAACATACAACAAAGATACATGTACCACCATGTTCATTGTAACTCTATTTATAATAGCTAGAACCTGGAAAGAACCCAGATGTCCTTTAATAGAGAAATGGATACAAAAATTGTGGTACATTTACACAATGGAGTACTTCTCAGCTATTAGAAACAATCATTTCATGAAATTTCTAGGCAAATGGATGAAACTAGAGACTATCATCCTGAGTGAGATAACCCAGTCACAAAAGAACACACATGGTATGCACTCACTGATAAGCAGATACTAGCTCCTGAAATCTCTGAATACCCTCCCCAGAAAATTCACAGACCCTATGAAGCCCAAAAAGAAGGAAAGCCAAAATGGGGATGCCTCAGTTCTTCTTAGAAGGGAGAACAAAACACTCACAGGAGGAAATGCAGGTACAAATAGAGGAGCAGTGATTAAACAAAAGATCATCCAGAAACTGCTTCACCTGGAGATCCACCCCATATGCAGCCACCAAACCCAAGCACTATTACTGATGCCATGAAATGCTTATTGGCAGGAACCATATATGGGTGCCATATCAAATAGACTCATACAGATACAGTTGAGGATGCTTGCAGCTAACCATAGGACTGAACACAGGATCCCCAGTGAAGGAGCTAGAGAAAGGACTGGAGGAGCTGAAAGTGTTCACAGCCCCATGGGAAGAACAACATTATCAACCAACCAACCCTTCCAGAACTCCCAGGGACTAAAACACCATCAGCGAGAGAAGAGGCCTTTGGTCCAGTAAAGGCTCATTTTCCCAGTGTAGGGGAATGCCAAGGCACTGAGGTAGAGAGGGTGTTTGGGAAAGGGAGCACCTTCATGGAAACAAGTAGAGGCGAAGGGGTGATGGGAGTGGGAGGAAAGAGCATAACATTTAAAATGTAAATACAAAGAATATCCAATAAAAATTAAATTTAAAAAGATGAATATTATTAATAAGTAACTTTTACTCTCTAAAGACTTGGTTTTGCCCCATGAGAACCACAGATACTATGCCCCCACCACCATCTTCTAAAGAGGGAAAACTATGCCAGGCATGGAACGTGGTCACTTTAAAGTCACTCCCTAATAGAACTGACACCTATAGAGTCTCTTATATGTTTCTCTTCCTCTCCTGCTCTTTGTTCCCATTTCTCTCAGCCCTGTCTTTTCCCCCCTTCTCATAAAGAACATTTTATTGGAATTCACATTTGCTCATCATAGCACCTGCATTCTGCCTGCTGGTTTAACAGTTGTTTTTCAGTCCTCAGATTATCAAATATACTTTCAGAACTAGTTCATCACTTTGCATATACTGCCTTATGGTGCACGTGGTAGTGAAATATCTAAGTTTTATTTTAACTCTCTTATTAATCCTACAGTTGAATGAATTTCTCTGTAAAATTCAGAAATATACATATATCTCCTGCTAAAATTCATGTTATAATTCTTTATATGTTAAAATACTCCTAATTCTCCTCTTTTTCTTTTCTTTTTTTCTGGAAAAAGACAATCAACTTTCAATTCTAACAATCAAACTGCATCCAGGAATGTCTCTAAACTGAAACAAAACAAAATGAAATTCTCCCTTTAAAGGAACCAAGAGTTTATACCAGCCACACACTCTTAAAGTCTATTCCCAAAGTAGACCATTTGGGAGGAGTCTCTGTCCTTCAAATTCCCGTCCAGAGGAAGGACTGGGGGGTGGTAAGGAACCTGTGCCTTCCCCCCATCGTGCAAAGAGTTCTTAGAAAGTCACAGTGGGTGAGCCTCTCCCACCTCAGGGTCAGGCAGGGTAGTCCCAGCGCCCCTCAGGGCTCACAGCTAATGTTCCTCCCCAGTTCCCTCAAGCAGCTGTTCCCAGTGTCGGTGGGGAGTTGATATGTACTGGAGGAGAAAACTCTCAAAGGCCCCATCATGTCTGTCCCATGTTCCATGCAAGAAGCAACCCACCGAAGAACACCACCAACCAACCAGCACCAGCCTCAAGACATGTTCACATTCCATGTGGTTGGTGGTGGGGTTTCGGCTCTGGTTGGTGATCTGCTGGGTGACCTGGCAGCCCTTCCATCGTGGTGGTACCAGGTATTCAAACATAGACATCAAGGGAGCAGAACATGCCATTCCTCTCATCCACAAGCACACATGTGCTCGTTTATACTGACGTCGCTTACATTACTCCCGTGTGGCCACGGACAAACTATATCTTTGCTAGGATTTTGCTGCTGGTGAGGGTGGAGATTGCTTTTGACGAGATGAATCAGCAATGGCATTTTAAATTGTACTCACTAGTCTTATTTTTTGTCAAAACTTTATTATGTCTTTTAAGATTAACAATGTCATTAGTTCCTAGAGAGTTTTATACAAAAAGCTTTAGTCATATTCACTCCCCTGCCTAAGCTCTGAGGTATTTTGCAGTTCCTTTTGCGATGTTTGTGCAGGTGTGTGTGCAGGTGTGAGCGATGTACACTTGCCTGTGACTGTGGGTGTTGAGACTGGGACACAGTCTTTCACAGAACCTATAACTCAGCACTTTTAGCCAGTCTGGCTTCAGGTGAACCCATGATCTTCAGGTTGTATCCACATGAAGTCCCCACAGTTCTGGGATCACAGACACACGCTGCTCCATGCCAGTGTGTCCGTCAGAGCTAGGAACCGAACTCCACTCTCATGTTTGAGAAGCAGACACTTTACCACTGAGCTGTCACCCTGGATCCAGAGATTCTATCTCACTTCCAGGGCATGTGAACCCCCAACCCAGTCACCTCCTGTTAAGTATTTTCTTAGTGATTACTTCTATGAAATTGTTATGAGGCAATAGGTATCATTTGATCATCCATTATCTAATAGAATTACTTATTAAATATTACTTAACAGATCTTTCTGATGCTCACCCACCCTGCAACCCTCTGGTCTTCACCACACTGTTGTCTCAGGCCCTGTCTTAGTTTAGAGGGGATTTGTACCCACTATTGCCTCAACTGTCACGTTCCCTCCTCCTTTGGCTGGTGTTCCACACATGCACTAGGTGTTTTCTGAATGTTCTTTGCTATTGCTTTGATAGTTTTTCCTGCTAATTCTTCCTCAAATGTCAGACTTGGAAAGTGCATGTAATTTCTTCAGTCTCCGAGCTTTTATCTAGTCCATGTGCTATTTACTCATTAGCCTGTGAAAAGATGTTTTTCACTTTTATAAGATGTTTGGAAGTTAGCAGTGATAGTTTGTATTATTGAGTCAACAGTATCTGGAAGCCCCCATGATACAAGGCTTCTAGGCAGAGGTATAAGGCATTGTCTAGATTAGGTTAACCTCTACTCACCAGTGTAAAAGGACAGTTCGACTAGGTTAGCCCACACCTGTGGAGTCACATGATTGGCAAATTATACCCTTAATCCAGATAATTGACATATTTTAGTACATTGATACAGTGTCTCTTGTGTCATATTCTTCCTTAATTTTGTATTTCAGGAATAGTTTGTTTTACTATTTAATATATGTTAGCTTAGAGATGGGCAAATCTCTTTAACCCATATTTTTAGATTAGCTAGAAAACTGTTGGTTTATTGATCTTTTTACAAAACTGACCTGAGCATATTATTTCTTTCTTTCTTCCTTTCTTTCTTCCTTTCTTTCTTCCTTTCTTCCTTCCTTCCTTCCTTCCTTCCTTTCTTTCTTTTATCTGGCTCATTTGTTACCGCTATATTTTTTTTCTGTTTACTTTCAATTTGATTCATTCTGTAGTACCTGGATTATAGTAAAAAGCATATTTTTTTCCTTTTGTCTATATTACATGATGTCAGTTTTCGTCTATGATTGTATTGTACACAAACTCACAAATTTTGTTTTTAAAAAATTATGATTTCATATCTATACCTAGTATATTGGTGTGTATTTCTTGGTTCTGATTTCTAGCTTAACTTCCGATGGTTTCAGAGCCGAAGCTTTTCTGTTATTTTCAGTGGTTTAGGGTGTGCTTTGACCTTGTGTTTGGCCTACCTTGTGACCTTGAGACTACCGTTCAGCCTGCTGTTGACTCATGAAGGAATGACTGAGGAGAGCAGCATCCTCAATGGTCTTTGCTGTCTCCTTCATTACCTTCTTCATCCCACTTCTCACACAGAGGTTGAAATCTCCATGAAAAATGCCAGTTTCTCCTATTTGCATATTTATTTTTTTCATGATTTTTCCTCAAAAAATGTTGACACATCATGTCCTTTCAGTACAAGTTAAAGCTTATGCATGCATTCTTCCTTTAGTAGTGACCCAAGGTCAGTATAGAGTAACTTCCTTTCTCTTGTTTGCAGATCTGTAGTTAACATTGATTCAGTTATTAAATTATTTACGAATGTAACATTTCTGTGAACCATGTCCACCTTGTTTATTTTATCCACGGAATGATACATGGTCAACATTCTGTTTCTGATGACTGTCTGTCCCAGATATTTTAGCTTTGCAGCAGTGGCCTCATTTTGGGTCCTGAAGTTGTTTAGAAATCTTGAGGTCCCATCACTTCAGGGTTCCCTGGAGAGAGGAAGACAGGATCAGATAGAAGCTTCTGGGAAGTGGGAACAGTCTGTATGTGGACCTGGATTAAACCATACCCTCACATTTCCTTTTCTGAATTGTGGATATTTCAATTCATATCTTTCAGTACAGACAAGAGCATATACATGCTTTCTTCCTTCCATGACATCAGAAGTGTAATGAAGTTGAAAGAGAATGGAATGTGCATATTCATTTGAGTCTTCCTGAATTCCAAATAGAGGGCTATCTCGCTTCAAGAGAGTATAGTTAGAGGGTTCTCAGGAATACATTGTTTTAAGAAGTGTCTGATGCTTATGTCTTGTTAAGGATCTAGTGTACCATGGCGTTACCCATGGCTCCAGCTGCATATATAGCAGAGAATGAACTTATTGGGCATCAATGGGAGGAGAGGCTCTTAATCCTGTAAAGGTTCAATGCCCTAGTGTAGAGGGATGCCAGGGCAGGGAGGCAGGAGTGGGTAGGGGGGGTACCCTCATAGAAGCAGGGAGAGAAAGAGGGGATAGGGGTTTTGCAGAGGGGAAACTAGGAAAGGGGATAGCATTTGAAATGTAAATAAAATATCCAATAAAATGGGTAAAAAGGATCTAGTGTACTGGTGATCAGTGTCCAGGTCCTCAGCCAGTTATTCAAGGAGTTGAAATAAAGGCACACACAGATTGCAAAAGTAGCGGAAAGATGTTGACAATAAAACCACAGAATAGGCCAGAAAGCACTGCAAGTGAGTCAAGGGCTGCAGAGTCAAGTTCCTTGAGGCCTTGGACTACCACTTGGCACTTGCTTTTGATGAGATTCTTAGGAAGGTGCTGTGTGGTTACTCAGTTTGCAATTGGTTGTGGCTAATGCCAAAACTCCTAACTGGACAAAGTACCATGTATGAGTAGCTGTGAAATCTCATCTGGGATCATCTTTAATCAATTCCCTCTATCCGAGGAATAAGACAACATTGTGGGATAGGGGACAGAAAGAATGTAAGAGGCATTGGATGCTGTGAATGCCAACGTCTAACATTAGCTCGTAGACGCTATGGTTCCCACACAGACCTTTACAAGAGCAAGCAAGTAGAAACTCAAACATGGATATGTGAAGGGATCCTTTGGCCCCACCATTAGTGGAGGAGTTGTTGGCTCTTAGTGGCTCAGAGGGAAGGAGGGAGGGAGAGAGGAAAGAAGGAAGAGAGGGATATAGGGAGGGCTGGAGGGAGGATTACTCTCCTGTGGGGGCATGGCTGTTGGTAGATTGTCCATGCCACAGTGAATGGCCTCTCTGCTCTTCACTGTGGATAGGATTAATCACTTGCTTCCAATTCCTGGCTTGACTTTCCTCCAGTGACGAACTGTAACTGACTTGCCAAATAAATGTTTTCTTGCTCAGCTGCTCTTTGTTGGGATCTTTTATCACAGCAACAGGATGTAATCAGGGCAGAAGTTGGTGTTAAAGTACAGAGAACCGTTGCTGTGATAAACATGACCATGTTGTTTTTCCCAGTAATTCGGAAGAGATTTAAACTTCGGACTCAAGAAACCACTGAATGTTGAACATTTGGTATAATGGAGCTTGGAGCATAAGAACTCTGACAGAAATGTGAACAGTGGAAGCCCAGCTCATGGTATTTCAGAGGCAACAAAGACTTGATGGAGAATTAGCATAGGAGGCCATTTGTGTGGTACTTTACCCAAAAAAGTGGCTTACTCTCTACCTGTGTCTTGAGAAGCTAAATGAGGTTGAATTAAGAGACATTTTCATGTCAGCAGTGCATTGCAACTGGGCTGAGAAATGGTGTCAGGTCTGGCTTGGCCTTGGTAGGGTGGAATGACATGGTTCCTACCCCAGGGACAGAGCCAGCAGGGCATGTGTCTCCACGAGTGTCAGTGACTGCTGTGGGCATAAGGCTTGTCTGAAAAATACTGTACATAGTTTTATATTCCTCCTTCAAGGAATGTCCTCCCTGTTAACATTAATGACTCCATGATAATCAGGGGAAGCACAAGTCTGGGAGGCGAAGGTGTGGCTAATGTCTCAGCAAAACAGTGAACACTTGGGGCCTGAAGAGATGGCTCAGCCAGAAAGGAGCACCGACTGCTCTTCTAGACATCTTGAGTTCAAATCCCAGCAACCACATAGTGGCTCATAACCATCTGTAATGGAATCTGATTCTTCTCTTCTGGTGTGTCTGAAGAAAACTACAGTGTACTCAGATAAAATAAATAAATATTAAAAAAAATAATGATATCCAACATTCTAAGAGATTTTGCTAGACTTCACACCCAGCGTTAATAATACTTGTTGAAGTCATTTAAGACTGCTATCCAATTATGTACTCACTCAGCCTGTTTGTTTAACCTGCCTTTTAGAGAACAATATAACAATCAACTTTACTTGCCTTAGATGCCCCATGTGACCAACTCTTGTAACCTAAGCTAAGACACAGCTGCAATTTTAACCTTTCCATGCTTCACCCAGGACAATGCATGTGTATCATTTGCTTTAATCAGCAAACGCAGAGGTTGAAAGAAACCCTCTAAGATCTATCTTAAAGGTTGAAGGCATCCTTTTATGGATATTGATAAATAGTGGTATCTGTTGTCTGGGTCCATTGGAATTAGTTGAAGCCAGTGACTTAATCACATGTAAAACTCAGTTAAAGATTTCTATAAAGTATCCTTTTCCTTCCCCACATGATGCTTTCTATACAGTTTAATCGATACAGCGGAAAGTCCTTTATTAAGAACAAACATTCAGTCATACAACAGACTACACACACAGACATACAGTCACAGGAACAGACAAGGACAAATTCACAAGACAGCCTTCAGTCAGGCACAGATTATAAAACAGAGAAGACAGAAGACAAAGGGCATAAAGTAGAAAATTTAAATCTTGGCTCGTTTTAGGCTAATGCCTCCAAGGGAAAGGGAGTGCTTTAATTTCTTCCCTTACTGCTACAGCAGTGCATTTTCGGTGACTTAGAGTCAATCACTAATATTTTTCTAATCCATGAACCAGGACCCTAGAACATATGCAACAGAAAACTGGCAATATGGAGTGAGCCTAAGCCTAGAAGAGTTGCTGTGTGTGTTGCAAGAAGCAGAGCTGAAGTGATGGGACCCAGGAAACCACATTAAGAGCCTTAGCTGGTGGATGTGGGTTTTGTTGGTCCTGATGATTTTGGTTGCTCTGAATCGTTCCTTGTGATGCCCCCGATTCTTCCATGTTGGAGTAGGAACTTTTACTCTGTGCCATTGTATGTACTAGAAGTATAAAACTTGATTTTTATTTTATAAGAGCTCACAGTTGACAGACTTTGAACTTTTTAAATAACTGAAATTTTTAAAAACTCTGGAGCTTTTAAAGCTGGACTGTATCTTATCAGATTATAACAAAAGACTTAAAGATGAGGGGTAGAAGGTTATAGTTTAAAGTGATGGGTTTATGTGTCCAGTTGATAGGAGTGAGGGCCAGGAATTAAAGAAAACAAGCCTCAAAGACAAGCTTTAGAGAATCTATATTGTACAATTAATGTAAAGGACAAATGCTTCTAATGTTGGAAGTTGACGTCAGGCAAAGCTTCCCATTGGGTGTGACTTTCTCTTTTCCTACACTGAAGAGCTTATGGTCTTCCCAGGGCAAAGAATCCCACATGGGGGATAATCAAGTCTCTGCTAGCTGCAGCCACATCACTCTGGAATTCCAGCTTACTTCTTAAAGGTCTCAAGCTCCTGGTCCCAATGTTTCTAGGAGTATGATTTGCTAACAGTGCCAACAAGAGGCATTGTCCCCAGGTTTACAAGCATGTGGAATTTGTTGGCCATAGGTGGGTAGCTTGGACAAGCACAGCCTCTGATCTCAAATGTACAGAAGTGTCTGCGCTGTATTTCCGGCCAGGCCAGCCACAGCTGTGCTTCTCTGGCTTGATGAACTTGCTAAGGATGTCCTGGCAGATGCAAATGGCAGCTCGTGCACAGGTCAGCCTCTGCCTGTGCAGAGGGTCTGAGTTTCCCAACATGTGAATGGGGTGATGTTTTATCTTACCTTCTGCTTTCTCCATCCCAAAACAGTTATTTGGTAAGCCTTCTGTTCTTGAACAATGACAACTCACACTGTCCTGAGATAGTTTTCGAACAGATCTCACTGTTATTTGCACTTTCAGCTTCATCTCTATATAGACCAGTTAGTCATGTAAATCTAAATCCAGAAGCACAAGCCTAGATTTCTTGAGGCCTTTCAGTGTGACAGACACCCTCAAAAGTAATCACCAAGGTCACCTATTTGCCCCTCACCAGCTCCAGACTGCCATCAAATCTCCAGTTATGACCACATTGCTGAGCTTTTCAGACAAACTAAAAACAAGTGGGGGAACTGAGTCCACGTTCAAACCCCAGCAAGATTGGATCCTGTCTTTTTAGGCAGCACCTCCATTGTGGCTGTACTTGCCAGTGCTTCCTGAGTGAAGGCAGCAAGCTAATTCAGGGCTTGAGTCTCTTCCACTTCTTGATTTCCAGTCTTTGTCTCTGGCTGCAGCTTCCATTGTACCTGAGGAAACAGTGAATGGGATTCATGACCAGTTCTAGGTCTCTTAGTTTATCAGGGAAAAGCTAGGTCATTGTCCTGACAATTGGCTATAAAACCTTCAGGGCAGTGGCCCACTCATATCTCTAGGGAATTAGGTTTCATAAGGAAAATTCTGGGAAGCCATTTTGTCATCTTTTCAGAAGACATTCAGAGAGGGACTTTAAATGTGCCAGACCAGCTGTGTCAGTCACCACCCAGGTATCTCATGTCCCGTTGTGACTGAAAGAAACTGAAACACCATTGCCTGACTCCTCCTAGTGCATCAACCTCATCAACCGGCAAGAGTACCCCATGTTCTAGTCTAAGGGCAACTGGGGGAGGTAAAAATTAAACAAATGGAGCCATAACATTAGTGTGTGTTTGTGTGATAGCATGGACATCTTCCTTCAGATGACAGGGCCAAGGCAAAAATCAAAGCAACTTGTTGGGACCTGGGGGAGCTTTCCTGAAGCAGAAACTAGGAAAAGCGTCAGTACTTCATAAGCATATCTTCCAAAGGCCTCTCATAGCATTATAGCACTGGTGACAAGTGTCAGCTGTAGAAGATAAGCTTCTTCCTTCCTATCAAGTATCCAGAGACAGGAGAGCAGTCTCCTCAGAAGGCACACCAGCCTTCTATGTTAATCATGAATGTGTCTTTATTCTAATCAGTTTTCACAAAGATAACAAATAAATGGACCTTATATTTTGTTCCTGGAGACCCTCTCAGTCATGTAGCTGGTGAACTTAAATATGCTGTGTAATTTCTGAATCATCATCAACCACGTCTGGCCCTGTTTACTGTTGGTTGTTCCCATGATGCATTACTGTCTTCTCAATGCAGGTTGCTTCCCAGATATGTTTCATATATGAAGTATATTTTCTTTCCTATCAGTTATGACCACATTGTAAACTTTTTACTGATTGCCCTGAATTTATAGTTCCAGATACAACCTCATATAGCACTATACTCCTCTTGAGACAACACAATATATTGTAACTACAAAATGTTCATTATACTTGAAAATTGTATTATTAACTCATGAGAGAGTAATGCTTTTCTCTGTAGTGTATGTGTGTGTGCATGTGTGTGTGTATGTGTGTGTGTGTGTGTGTGTGTGTGTGTGTGTGTGTGTGGTGCTCTCGTTGAATGCAGACTCTTTCGTTGCCTCTTTTCCTTTTCTCTCTTGTGAAGTACTCTAAGCATCTACTGATGTCCTCACAATTTTTACTTGTTATGACATCCCTGCACTGTGAAAAGACATACTCCACAGTATCTCCTTTTCGTGCCAAGTCATAAAACAGCTTAACAAGACCCACAATCAAGGCTACTCCTAAGTTGAAGCCAGAATCCTGACCCTGGCTGGGGCCGACTCCTGGTCCACTTAGCCACCACCTGTAGTGCTGCTGAGCTTCCTGATGCTAACCCTCACTTACCAAGGATGTGAGGTCCCATCTGTTTTCTCCAAGTCCAGGCTCTGGGTCTAGAGAATTCTTGCTCAATCCCTGAAGGATATGCTGAAACACATTCAGAAAAGGCTTTCTGGTGACTGAGGAAGGAGCTCCCCAGGGCTCCCATGTAGCTAAACCCTCTAGAGTGTTCCTCGCTTACAGCCAGATTCAGTGAGAGAAATCAGGGAGATGAGATCTAGGCTATCAGCTGACTTCATCATACTGCTTCCACTGTGTTCAGTGTGACGAGCTGCTGAGAAAACAGCCGTGGCATTTCTGAAGTGAACCATCAGCAAGGATTTCTTGTTTGAGGTTTTTTACTTACCCACTCTGGCCGAAAATGACTAGCTTTTTTTTCCAGATGAGAAAGAAGGACTGGGGAACTATCCAGCGGTGCTCTTGTAAAAGAGGTGGTCATGATGGTAGACCGGTAGGAGGGGGTAGTGAAATAAGCCGGACCCTTAGAGGGAAGCTTGTTTACACAGGAGGAGCTGGGCATAGCAATCATTAAGGTGGGGAAGTAGGAAGTGTTCTTCAGAGCAGGGAAAGAGGTAGGGTAGAAAACAGAGAGAGGGTTGGTACGCAGGGCAGGCTGAGGCACGGGGTTCTGCGATGGGAAGAAATGACTGCTGTTTGGCTGAACAGAGGGCAGAGAACACAACTTATGGGGAACAGGGTTGCGTAGACTTCCCAAAACCCTTGGACGCTTCCTTCTCATCTTCATAGACCTTGCAGAGCCCTTACTTTACTAATGGCAGTTAGTGAGTGAGCTCAGCCAGACCTGAGGTGGCAGTTATGTCACAGATGAGGTCTCACCTCATTCCATAACAGAATGCCCAATGTGAGGTGCACACACCCTTCCTCTGCTCCAGTACCCAGCCTCAGGCCCAACCAAACAAACAGGATCTAGGGCTAGAAGTGACCATGGCAAATGGCACTGAGCATCAGGGCTGTCACATGCATCTCTGACATTGGATATAACTTTCATTGCATTGGAAGAGAGTGGTCAGACACATGGGTCCAGTCCTGGGACAGCAGCCCTAAAACAGGAACTGGGCAACTGTGTGGAAGTCAGGATACTTGCCTTTCTAAAGGATTGTTGTGTCATGTAGTTGGACAAATAGAATGACTGGAGGGTTTTTGTCCCTTTTTAAAGCACACTTCTCTCTCTGCCTCATGTCTGTGGATCAGATGGCAGCTCTTAGCTACTGCTCTTAGCTACTGCTCCATCATCATGCCTGCCTTTCTGCTGCCATGTTACCCACCATGATGTCAAGGACTCAATCTCTAGAACTATAAACCCATTAAACTCGTTCTTCTGTAAGTGGCCTTAGTTATGGTGTCTCTCCCCAGTAACTAAGATAGACACAGCACCAGGAGTGCAGGTATTGCTGGGACAGGCCTGACCATGATGGTTTGGGGAACAATGGGAAGATTTTGGAAATTTAGACTAGGAAAGAGATTAAACATGTGATTAGTGCTTCATAGACCATCCTGAAGCTCTCAGAAGACATTATTGCCTTGAGCACTGTGGACTATGGAGCCCCAGCTCAAGAGTTTTCAGGGGGAAACAACCTTCACAACTGGGGTAGAGACCATTGTGATATTTTGACAAGGATTGTGGCTTCCATCAGCCCTCATCCTGAGATTCTGCCTGAGACTGAACTGAAGAGCGTTGGACTCCTTTCTTTGGTAGAGGAGATTCCAGGACACCCTAATATAGCCTGTGGCATGTGGCTATTAATGATTACTCTCAAGCAGGTCTACAGTAAAAAAGGAAAAAATGGGAAAAGACTACAACATATATAGTTTGAGAAGAAGAAGAGCAACAGAAATTATTCTTTAAATCTTCTCTTTTATACTACATCACTGCTACAATTTCTCCTCCCTCCTCTCCTCAGTCCCTCCCACCCCCAACTCCCTCCTCCACCTACTCCTCCTCTGTTTCCCTTCAGAGAATAGCAGGCCTCTAAGGGATAGTAACCACATATCAAGTTGTAATAAGACTCATATTAAGGCTGGATGAGGCAACTAAGTAGAAAGAAAATGGTCCCAAAATCAGGAGAGTAAGAGAGAGCCCCCAGTCCCACCCCCAGGAAGACCAAGTTACACAAGGTCACCCCTTGTAAGCTCCTTGGTTAGCAGTTCAGTCTCTGTGAGGCCCTATGACATGGGCTAGTTAATTCTGTGTGGGGTTTTTTTGTCTTGTTTTGTTTTGTTTTATTGGTATCCTTGACCTCTCTGGCTCCTACAATCCCTCCTCCCCATCTTCTGCAGGACTCCCCAAGTTCCACTTAATGTTTGGCTGTAGATCTCTGTTTCTATCAGTTGCTGGGTGAAGCCTCTCTGATGACAATTGGATAAGGTACCAGTCTATGAGTATAGCAGAACAGCACTGGGAATAATTTCATTTCTGTTGTTGTTCTAGTCCAGGTCTCTGGCCTATTGTCCCTGATTTGTGCCCTTCCAGGCAATGTCAGTGGTGGGGTCCCTCTTGTGTCATGGGACTCAAGCTGCATCAGTCATTGAATTCCTACACCATCTTCACCCCAGCACATTTTGTATGCAGAACAAATGTATATCAAAGGTTTTGTGGTTAGTTGGTGTCCCAGTCCATCCATGAAAGACTTGCCTGGTTATAGAAGATGTTCCATATCCCCCATTACTAGGAGTCTTAGCTAGGGTCACCCTCTTAGAGTCCTGAGAGTTTCTATTGCACTACATTTCTACCTCAACCCCTAAATGTGCCCTAATTCTTTTGTCTCTCTCAGTACTCTTCCCCCATCCAACCCAGCCCCATCTACACTCAATCTATCCACGGTATCTATTTAGTGGTCCCTTATAGTCTCCATGACATCTCTCCAGGCCCTTCTAGCTTTTAGAAAGTCCAAGTTGAGAATGCAGGTGTTATCCTAAGGGGTCTGCCTTTATATGTTACTTGGCCTTTTTTTCTTGCAGATTTTAATATTCTTTCTTTGTTCTGCATGTTTAGTGTTTTGAATATATATATATATATATATATATATGGCACTTTCTTTTCTGGTTCAATCTACTTGGCGTTCTGTGAACTGTAATCTATAGGCATCTCCTCTAGATTAGCAAATTTTTCCTCTATGATTTTTTTTCTTTGAAAATATTTTCTGGGCCTTTGAGCTGGAACCTTCTTCTTCTATCCTTATAATTCTTAGGTTTAGTCTTTTCAGGAACTTTTTAAATTTAACATTTTCTTTGGCCAATGTATCAATTTCCTCTATCGTATCTTCTCTGCCTAAGATTCTCTCTTGTCTCTTGCATTCTTTTAGTGATGCTTGCATTTGTAGTTCTTGTTCGCATACCTAGGTTTTCCATCTTTGGGATTTCCTTAGCATGTTTTCTTTTTATTGCTCATATTTCAGTTTTCAGGGTTTTGTTCATTTTCTTCATCTGCTTGGTTTTTTTCTTGGATATCTTTAAGGCATCTATTCATTTCTTCTCATGGCTTCTTTGTGTTTTCCTGGATTTCTTTAAGAGATTTATTCATTTCCTCTTTAAGAATTTGTACTGGCTGGTTTTGTGTCAACTTGACACAAGCTGGAGTTATCACAGAGAAAGGAGCCTCAGTTGAGGAAATGCCTCCATGAGATCCAGCTGTAGGGCATTTTCTCAACTAGTGATCAAGGGGGGAGAGCCCAGCTGATTGTGGGTGGTACCATCCCTGGGCTGGTAGACCTGGGTTCTTTAAGAAAGCAAGCTGAGCAAGCCATGGGAAGTAAGCCAATAAGTAACATCCCTCCATGGCCTCTCCATCAGCTCCTGCTTCCTGACCTGCTTGAGTTCCAGTCCTGACTTGCTTTGGTAATAAACAGCAATGTGGAAGTGTAAACTGAATAAACCCTTTCCTCCACAACTTGCTTCTTGGTCATGATGTTTTATACAGGAATATAAGCCCTAAGACAGGACTCCTACCATCTTTTTAAAGTTGGCTTTAAGTTTGTGTGTTTCATCTCTATGGGACTACTCCAGGGTTGCCGTATTAAGATAGTTTGTCTCTGGTGGTGCCATATTGCCCTGGCATATAGGCATCTGGGTTTAGGATGGATATTGGTCTAGGTGCCAATTTCTGTGTTTGATTTGGGGGGAGGGGTTGTTTTGTTCCTTAGTTTCTGTTTCTCCTTTGACTTTCTGGTCTCTGTGGTCTTTATCTCTGGCAGTCAGTGTGACCTCTGATCCAGCAGAGAGTCTCCATCAATATGGGAGGGGCAGGAGACTGGACTTTTGATAGCAAGCATGGGCACTGGACCAGCAGGTGATCTCTTTTCTTCTGAATGGTGTAGCCTGCACATGAGCAGCAGATGTCGACCTGTGGCCGCAGGACAGCAGGGTTGGGCAGACAGTAGGTCGGGGTTGGGTTAGCAGCTTGGGTCTTTCAGTTCTGAACCATGGGTGTGGGAATAACCCAAGGGCAGGGTCTTGTTGGTGTCTGTGCACCTAAGTAACAAGTATCTGCCTAATCATGAAGGGGGGATGGAGGAGGCAAAAAAAGGGGGGATGTCTGTGGGGTAGGTCTTTGGGATCTGATCCAAAGGCATGGGACAGTTCCAAGTACAGGTGGGGCTCTTACCTGTTCTTTCTGGAATGGCTTCCACCTGCACCAGGAAATTGAATGTTAAGAGTTAAGGGCTTTGCCTAAAGAGGTGAGGCGAAATGAAATAGTGTTGTGTTCAGGGTCTCCTTCGGGGTCAGTTTCCATCCAGTTAATCCTGCAACTTGTGGAGTGAAAAGGCCTAAAGAATTATCTGTTCCTAGGAAGCAAGAACAAATCAAAGCTTTTGCAGTGTGATCGAGGGAGGGCAGGTCCATCCCAAGCAGGCTGCATAACTTGTCAGCCCTGGGCAACCTGGTTCTGGCTTTGGATTCATGAAGGATATAAAAATAATGTTATGGAATCTTCCTCCATTTTTTTCACAGATAGCCACTGAGCCCTGCCATGTGGCAGGGGAGTCTCTGCGTGGAGGCCCTGAGGGACCATTTTGTGAAACCAGGACTATGGAGCTTGGATTGGGTTGGAGTACCCAAGATGTTGGAGATGCCAGAGCTGAGGGACATCTGTCAAAGTCTCCTGCACAAGGGAGTGGGATCTGTGTGAGGGAGTTGTGTGTTGCAGTCACCAAAGCTGGGAGCACAGAGCCTTCAGAGCTCTTTCACCTCAGCAGGGAGCCACAGCATTTGGAGTTCTCCTTCTGGCTTTGAGCCTTGATCTGGTCCAGTATCCTCACTGTGAACCTTCTCCTCCCTTTTAAACGGTGATGTATGTTCTCTACCATTGTGTACTGGGGGTGTGTAATTTGCTCTTTAATTTTTATACGGGGTTACAGTTAAGATATTGCCTTGAGTCCCCAAATAAACGTTGAACTTTTAAACTGTTGAGGCTGAAAAATATGGGTACTTAGGAATTTGGGCAAAGTACATTTTGAATTATAGATACATAGCTGGGGGCAGAGGGCAGTGAATGGAATGTGGTTGTTTGGATGGAAATGGTCCCATAGGTTTATACATCTCAATACTCACTTTTCAGTTGGTAGAACTATTTAGGAAAGATAAGATTTATGTCCTTGTTGGATTAAGTATATTGGTGAGTGTCAGGTTTTGAAGCTTTAAAAGAACCAGACTTACCAGTTTGTTCTATCATCTATCTATCTATCTATCTATCTATCTATCTATCTATCATCTATCTATCTATCTATCATCTATTTATCTATTTATCTATCTATCTATCATATCTATCTATCTATCTATGTATTATTTATAAATTAAATGTAAGGTGTCATCTACTGTTCCAGTGTCATGCCTGTCTACCTGTTGTTATGTGCCCTACCATGATGGTCATTGACTCTTACCTTCTTGTACTGTAAGCCTCATTGTCTTAGTTTTGTTCTTTTTTTTTAATATTCTCTGCATTTACATTTTAGATGTTATCCCCTTCCCCCAATCTTATCCCTCCTCTTCCTCTCCCATTGCCTCCATGAGGGTGCTCCCTCTCCCAACCACCCTCTCCCACCTCAGTGCCTTGACATTCCCCTACACTGGGAAAATGAGCCTTCAATGGACCAAAGGCCTCTCCTCCCATTGATGCCAGACAATGCCATCCTCTGCTGCATATGCAACTGGAGCTATGGGTCTCTCCATGTGTGCTCATTGGTTGGTGTTTTAGTCCCTGGGAGATGTGGTGAGTTTGGTTGGTTGATAATGTTGTTCTTCCCATGGGGCTGTGAACACTTTCAGCTCCTTCAGTCCTTTCTCTAGCTCCTTCATTGGGGTCCTCGTGTTCAGTCTGATGGTTAGCTGCCAGCATCCTCCTCTGTATGAGTATGGATCTGGCAGAGCCTCTGAGGAGGCACCCATATCATGTTCCTGCCAGTAAGCACTTTTTGGCATCAGCAATAGTGCTTGGGTTTAGTGGCTGCATATGGGGTGGATCCCCAGGTGAATCCGCACCCATCTCTGGATGATCTTTTCTCCAATCCCTGCTCCTCTCTTTGTTCCTTTATTTCCTCCTGTGAGTGTTTTGTTCTCCCTTCTAAGAAGGACTGCATATCTGTTTTAGAGTTAAAGATTCCTGAGGAACTTGGCGTGTTGGCTCATGCCTTTTATCCTGGTGCTTGCAGGGCACAGGAAGGCCTATTTCTGTGTGCTCCAGGTCAGGCAGGTCTACACAGTGAGAAATCCAGTCTCCAAAAAAATATCCTAGAGAAATATTAATGCCATAGAAACCAAATAGAACATGTAAATATAAATAAAATATAAATTAAGGAAAGATCAAGTTGGGATAATAGTTCAGTGGTTAGGAACACTGTCCGTGTTTGCATCGAACCTGATTTCAGTCACAGTACTTACATCAAGTCGCTCAAAACCACCTGTAAGTTCCGGGGGGGGGGGCTGATGTTCTCTTTCAGTCTGTTCTGGCATTAGACATTTACATGGTACACACACATACACACACACACACACACACACACACACACACACACACACACCAACAATATGCTGCCACTAGGGCAGACAGAGAAACTAAAAATAAACCAATCTTTAAATACTTTATAGTGAATTTTATGTAACAGCATCCAAAATTTTAACTCTGTTGGCTGTACCTATAGGTTATTTCTGAGTTTCCCAATTATGTAAGAAAAGCCAATGAAATTAGAGCATGTGTACTAATGACATCCATTTGGGCAAACACATTTTTAGTTTTGTTTTTTATGTATTCATATTTTTGTGTGTGTATGTGCATGTGTGTATACATACTCATGTGTGTGTGTATGTGCATGCGTGTATACATACTCATGTGTGTGTATGTGCATGTGTGTATACATACTCATGTGTGTGTGTATGTGCATGTGTGTATACATACTCATGGGTGTATGTGCATTCGTGTATACATACTCATGTGTGTGTGTATGTGCATGTGTGTATACATACTCATGTGTGTGTGTATGTGCATGTGTGTATACATACTCATGTGTGTGTGCATGTGCATGTGTGTATACATACTCATGTGGGTGCCTGTGGAGGCCAGAAGAGGGTAAAGGATATTCTGGATCTGGAGTTGCAGGCAGTTATTTTTTTCTTTTTCTTTTTTAATTGAACAACTTTATTTTAAAAAACAGAGATAAATGTGCAGATTTTAAAAGCATTTTTGCATAAAAGTATATGAATACATTTTTGTCAGTACTTGATTTTTTTAAAGGTTTGGTAGTGTGCATTAAAATCTTACTAGTTACAATGAGCATAAAGTACATGTAAAACAAGACGTAACCTGGAAATAGTCAAAGTTTTCTTGGTGTGTAAAGATTAAGCATAATGGTTTTCTTTCTTTCTTTCTTTCTTTCTTTCTTTCTTTCTTTCTTTTTTTTTTTTTTTTTTTTTTTTTTTTTTTTTTTTTTTTTGGCCTTTGTTTTTCTTGAACTTCATATAGTCTGGGAGTTGTTTCTGCAGTATTCAGAGCTTCCTGGGATCAGTATCCCATTATCAGTGACTGCATATTATGTCTGTTCTTTTGTGACTGGGTTACCTCACTCAGGATGATATTCTCTAGGAATGTCACTAGGAAAAATCCATTTTCATAAGAATTTCATAAAGTCATTATTTCTGATAGCTGAGTAGTACTCCATTGTGTAAATGTACCAAAATTTTTGTATCCATTCATCTACTGAAGGACATCTGGGTTCTTTCCAGCTTCTGTCTATTATAAATAGAGCTGCTATGAACATTGTGGTGCATATGTGTTTGTTGTATGTTGGAGCATCTCTGGGGTATATGCCCAGAAGTGGAATAACTGGGTCTTCAGGTAGTACTATGTCCAATTTTCTGAGGAATCACCAAACTGATTTCCAGAGTGGTTGTACCAGTTTACAACCCCACCAACAGAGGAGAAATGTTCCTCTTTCACCGCATCTTCGCCAGCATCTGCTGTCATCTGAGTTTTTAATCTTAGCCATTCTGACTGGTGTGAGGTGGAATCTCAGGGTTGTTTTGATTTGCATTTCCCTGATGACTAAGGATTTCGAGTACTTCCTTAGATGCTTCTCAGCCATTGGACATTCCTCAATTGAGAACTTTTTGCTTAGCTCTGTACCTCATTTTTAATAGGATTGTTTGATTCTCTGGTGTCTAACTTCTTGAGTTCTTTGTATACCTTGGATATTAGGCCTCTATCAGATGTGGGGTTGGTAAAGATCTTTTCCCATTCTGTTGGCTGCCGTTTTGTTTTCTTGACAATGTTCTTAGCCTTACAGAAACTATGCAATCTCATTAAGTCCCATTTGTCAATATTTGACCTTAGAGCACGAGACATTGGTGTTCTGTTCAGGAAATTTTCTCCTGTGCCTATGTGTTCTAAGGTTTTCCCTACTTTCTCTTCCAATAGTTTCAGTGTGCCTGGTTTAATATGGAGACCCTTGATCCACTTGCACTTGAGATTTGTACAAGGAGATAAGAAAGGGTCTATTTTCATTCTTTTGCATGCTGAGTGTCAGTTGGACCAACACCATTTGTTGAAGAGGCTGTCCTTTTTACATTGAATGTTTACAACTCCTTTGTCAAAATTCAAGTGATCATATATGTGAGGGCTCATTTCTGGATCTTCTATTCTATTCCATTGATTCACGTGCCTATCTCTGTACCAGCACCATGAAGTTTTTAACACAATTGCCTTGTAATATAACTTGAGGTCAGGGATGGTGATTCCCACAGATGTTTTCTTGTTGTTGAGGATGGATTTCGCTATTCCAGGTCTTTTGTTATTCTAGATGAAATTGCACATTGCTCTTTCCAACTCAATGAAGAATTGGGTTGGTATTTTGATGGGGATTGCATTGAATCTGTAGATTGCTTTTGGTTAGATGGCCATTTTAAAAATGTTGATCCTTCCAATCCATGAGCTTGGGAGATCTTTCTATTTTCTGAGATTTTCCTCAATTTCCTTCTTCAGAGATGTGAAGTTCTTGTCATACTGGTCCTTCACTTGCTTAGTTAGAGTCACATCAAGGTATTTCATATTGTTTGTGACTATTGTGAAGGGTATCTTTCCCCTAATTTCTTGCTCTGTCTGTTTGTCCTTTGAGTAGAGGAAGGCTACTGATTTGTTTGAGTTAATTTTATATCCAACCACTTTGCTGAACTTGTTTATCAGTTGTAGAAGTTCTCTGGTGGAATTTTTGGGATCATTTACATACACTATCATGTCATCTGCAGGCAGTTTTAAGTTTCCTAATGTATATAAGTGCTGGGAGCTAGGCTCTTGCCATCTGCAAGTGCAACACGTGCTTTTAACCTGTGATTCCCTAAACTTCTTACTATAAAAAACTGGATCTGTGATTATTTTTTAAGATTTATTAATTTATTACATATAAGTACACTGTAGCTGTTTCAGACCCACCAGAAGAGGGATAAGATCTCATTACAGAATGTTGTGAGCCACCATGTAGTTTCTGGGATTTGAACTCAGGACCTCTGGAAGAGCAGTTGGTGCTCTTAACCACTGAACCATCTCTCTATGCCCCTGTGATTATTTTTTATTATTATATATAATGCAAAATGTGTAAATTGGAGATTATTTATTTTATATGATAGCACATAAGTTTTGGAGTTAATTTTTAAGGGTGCTGTTCTTACATTTCTGTAAGTAAGGTAGTATTCACAGAGGGTGTAACATTAGAGTGCATCTGACTTACCTTTTCTGTCCATTTTCAGATTATTGACTACAGTGAAAAAGTTGGCCAGGATAACTGATTATGGTTTAAATGGTCCCTGATAGGGTTGTCTGTCTGAACACTTGCTTCCCTGCTGGTGGTGCTGATTGGAAAGGTCATGGGACTTTTAAGAAGGTAAAAGGCTCTCTGGGAGAAGTGAGTCACTGGGGCTGGCTTTGAACTCCTACCTTTTGTTCACCTTCTGCTTCCTGAGCAGGCCTATATGCTCAAATACTATACCACCAATCTCCCATCCTACCCTCCACTACCACTGCTCTGTCTTGTCACTAGCTGCTGGTTCCTCTGCACGCTGCCATGTGGTTTCAGCCACGAGGGAATGCTCTCCTAGAAAGATAAGCAAGAATAAAGGCTGTTTTCTATAGGTCAGGCATTTTACCACAGCAAGGAGAAAAAAATGGAATATACTTTTCAACTAAGTACTTGCAAATCCAGAAAACATACTGCAACTAAAAACAAAACAAAACCCAAAAAACAAAAAATATATATATTACTCAATGGGAAACAGTTGAAAATGTCTTAGAAGAGAAAACTCAGGGGTGGTATTTTCAACTAGTTTAGAGTCATACTGACTGAACTGATTTTTTAAAAGCCTTCTGATTTACATTTAGTAGATTTGTGGTGCAGGTTAAGTAGCTGAACAGGAAAAAAAGCAGATGACTAAGCATCCCTAGTGAGTTAACTACTCTATTGCTGAGGTGAGCAATCCATTATACAATAACTTTGAACACAAATGGTCTTACTTTTCTAGTCCATTTCCAATTCTTTCTAGGGAAATGTCATTGATTCTTTCTGGGTCAGAAGGTACCTAGAACTCATTTCCATGGAGATAATAACTTAACCTAGTTAGGTATAAAATGATAGAAAATTTTAGACACTTGTGGTGGACCTGTGATATGATAGACCTGTGGTGTGATGGACCTGTGATGTGATGGACCTGTGGTGTGATAGACCTGTGGTGTGATAGACCTGTGGAGTGATGGACGTGTGATGTAATGGACCTGTGATGTGATGGACCTGTGATGTGATGGACCTGTGATGTGATGGACCTGTGGTGTGATAGACCTGTGATATGATGGACCTGTGATGTGATGGACCTGTGATATGATGGACCTGTGATGTGATGGACCTGTGATGTGATGGACCTGTGATATGATGGACCTGTGATGTGATGGACCTGTGGTGTGATAGACCTGTGGTGTGATAGACCTGTGGTGTGATGGACCTGTGGTGTGATGGACCTGTGATGTGGTGGATCTGTGATGTGATGGACCTGTGGTGTGATGGACGTGTGATGTAATGGACCTGTGATGTGATGGACCTGTGGTGTGATAGACCTGTGGTGTTATAGACCTGTGATGTGATGGACCTGTGGTGTGATGAACCTGTGATGTGATGGACCTGTGGTGTAATAGACCTATTGTGTGATGGACCTGTGGTGTGATGGACCTGTGGTGTGATAGACCTGTGGTGTGGTGGACCTGTGATATGATGGACCTGTGGTGTGATGGACCTGTGATGTGATGGACCTGTGGTGTGATGGACCTGTGATGTGATGGACCTGTGGTGTAATAGACCTATTGTGTGATGGACCTGTGGTGTGGTGGACCTGTGATGTGATGGACCTGTGTTGTGATGGACCTGTGATATGATGGACCTGTGGTGTGATGGACCTGTGGTGTGATGGAACTGTGGTGTGATAGACCTGTGATGTGATGGACCTGTGGTGTGATAGACCTATTGTGTGATGGACCTGTGGTGTGATGGACCTGTGTTGTGGTGGACCTGTGATGTGATGGACCTGTGATGTGATGGACCTGTGTTGTGATGGACCTGTGATGTGATGGACCTGTGGGGATGGACCTGTGATGTGATGGACCTGTGGTGTGATGGACCTGTGTTGTGATGGACCTGTGGGGATGGACCTGTGATGTGATGGACCTGTGGTGTGGTGGACCTGTGGTGTGATGGACCTGTGATGTAATGGACCTGTGATCATCATCCAAGATTGTTCAGAAGTTAATTCTCGCTCATGCATCACAGTTAAATCACTTATTTCTCTACAAAAGTACAAAGGATAAGGCAAATTGTGTTCATGTCCATCTGACATCCCATAGTGTGTTGTTTTGTCAGTTTGTGATCAAACTCCAGTTCTGTAGTGATTCCAAAGAGTATCTGATAGTGTTATGTATTTGACAAAAAGAATTCAGAAATTCGCTGTCTTAGTTAATTTTCTATCTCCATAACGTAACACCTTCACTGAGTCTATTTATAAAGGAAAACATTATTGGGAGCTTTCTTACAGTTTCAGAGGGTTAGTCTATGACTGTCATGGCTGGGGGGAACTCAAAGTCCACCCCTACTGACCCATCTTCTACAAAATGTCACACCTCAAATCCTTCCCAAAGAGTTCCACTGATGACCAAGCTTTCAAATATTTATTTGATCCTAATGTGGCCCATTCACTTTCAACCACCACATCCACTACAATTCCTGAGCTTTGAAAGTGAAGGAAACAGTGCACTACCGAATGAACTAAAAGAAACCTACAGGATAAACAATAAAAGAGTTTGAAAATGTGTAGAATGAAGATCAGGCATCCCCAAATGTACTGGATACAAATGTATTATGGTAAAAAGGAAAGTTTATAGTTCAAATGGTGGCATTTAAAAAGAAACAAGGTCTCATATCAATAGCTTAGTCTTGTGCTTTCACAATTAAACAAAACATGAACAGAATGAAGGCAGTGCAGCCCCTGGGAAGCTGATCCTGGGAGGCATAGACAGGGATGGTTGTGAGCTTAAGATCAAGTCAATAAACAGTGTCCCTCCGTGGTATCTGCTTCAGCTCCTGCTTCTAGTTAGGTTCCTGCCTCTAGTTCCTGCCCTGACTTTATTCTATGTGGGACTGCTATATAGAACGATAAATGGAAATAAACTCTTTTCTCCTCAAGTTGCCTTTGGTCATGGTGTTTTATCACAGCACTGGGAAGCAAACCAGGACACCACTTAAGATCAGCAACAAGACAAGGATGCTCGGTCTCG
Organism: Micromys minutus; assembly: GCF_963924665.1. Lineage (NCBI taxonomy): Eukaryota > Metazoa > Chordata > Mammalia > Rodentia > Muridae > Micromys > Micromys minutus. The sequence continues at coordinate 60,132,548 of NC_137981.1, read as the reverse complement.
CCTCTATGCATATTTCCTGGGATGCGCTAGGCAAGGCAGAACAAGCTACAAGTTAAAATGACTCCAACAGAGAAAGTGAAAAAAGTTCTCTAGGGCACATGGGGATCAAATAGACAATCCTAACGGAACATCCTAGGCATAAGTAAAAATCTTTCAGCAAGACTACAAGACGCAATAAACGGAATACTCACAGCTATCTATGCTTCAGAGCTTACAGATATGTCATGCTATGTGGTAACCATCTCTACATGTGACTAAAGATCTTATGATGGAAAATTATTCTGGATTATCAGTTATGTCTACCATAATCAAAATGGACCTGCACGATGACTTAATCTAGCATTTAAGAAAAGGCCAAGGCTCAGTCCTTCTTAGAAGGGAGAACAAAATGCTCATGGGAGGAAATAGAGGGACAAATAGAAGAGCAGAGACTGCCTCACCTGGGGATCCACCCCATATGCAGCCACCAAACTCAAGCATTATTGCTGATGCCAAGTAGTGCTTACTGGAAGAAACCCTATATAGATGTCTCCTCAGAGGCTCTGCCAGAGCCATACTCATACAGAGGAGGATTCTGGCAGCTAACCCTCGGACTGAACACAGGGACCCCAATGAAGGAGCTAGAGAAAGAACTGAAGGAGCTGAAAGGGTCTGCAACCCCATGGGAAAAGCAAAATGATCAACTAACCAAACCCACCACAGCTCCCAGGGACTAAAACACCAACCAATGAGTTCGCATGGGTTAGGGTTAGGGTTAGGGTTAGTTAGGGTTAGGGTTAGGCTCCAGGTGCATATGCAGCAGAGGATAGCATTGTCCGGCATCAATGGGAGGAGAAGTCTCTGGTCCATTGAAGGCTCATTTTCCCAGTGTAGGGGAATGCAAAGGCACTGAGGTGGGACAGGGTAGTGGCGAGAGGGAGCACCTTCATGGAGGCAATGAGAGGGGGAGGGAGTTGGACTGGGGGAAGGGGATAACAACTGAAATGTAAATACAGAAAATATCCAAGAAAAGAAAAGAAAATAGAAGAGAAAAGAAAAGAAGAGGCAGAGGCAGTTGTATCTCTGTGAGTTTCAGGCCAGTTAAGGACTACATGGTAAGACCCTGCCTCGAAATAAATCAGTGAACTTTATATAAAAGTAAATACATGGACTTTATTTTAAAAGACCATGTAAGATAGGAGATATAAAGGTCCATAGTGTTTAGTATAGTAAATATCCCTCATGCAGCCTTACTTAAAATCTTAGTCTTAAGTGCTGGAGAGATGTTTCAGTAGCTAAGAGCACTTGCTGCTCTTGCAGGGGACTGGGGATTCAATTCCCAGCACATCCATGGTGTCTCACAACCATTTCCATTCCAGTATCCTTCTCTGACCTTTACTGAAGGCACCAGCGTTGGGGAGATCTTTCTGGAATGAGTGATCTGACATCAATGAGAGTAGAGAATAGGAGTTGTCACTAGTGGGCTGAAGCTCCTGAAGAGATGCTATATCAAGTCTAGTTTGTATTCTCATTTTTTATGCTAAAATCAAAAATTGGGGTGAGCAACCAAGATTGTACAGAAGCATGCATGGCATCCAGTGGATTGTTACAGGCAACAGCCCATAGCTCCAGCAATTTCTGCAGGTCATTCTGTTCCAGGTAGCAAGTGAAGTCAAGCTTGGCAAATAGCAGTGCTTTAAGTAAATCACTGAAGAAATCAATACCTAACAATGCTTTTTTCCTACCTTGTTATACTTCAGAAGGAGGAAGTTGACTCCTAATGTTTGTCCTCTGACTTCCACACCCATACCATAGCATGTACGTGTCTGCACCCATTCACATAAACAAGACTGATTTTAAAGAAGCATCTAATCAACTTGGATGAACAGGAAAGAAGCAATACTGGTAGTCTAATCAGTGGACACCTGCTGCCCAGAAGAGGCCTTCCTTGGCTGAAGCAATCCAAAAAAAGACAAATGGCTGTAACTAAGGCAAGACAATGTATCACCCGGGATGGTCTGTTCTCTGTACCAACAGAGCCTCTCCCCCAGTGAGTTGTGGGAAACTCCTTTAGCACACTAGCAGACCACTTTTCTTGGTAATAACCTGTAAAGAAGGTTAGCAGGATGAGCTACTACCCCTGCAGCTGCAGCTGGTCTTGAAGCTGCAAGAGGCAACAATTCTCTCCCTTCTGTGTTGTCTTCCTTCCAGATCCTTGCTGGGGATGAACACTTGTGAAAGTCCGAGTGACTTACCTCATGAAGTGTCTCAGAATTCCAGCACTGTGCGATTTCCTCTCCTGCTTCACCTCAGAACCTGCATGTACTAAAAGTCGTACACATTGACTGGTCAGTGGCAAACATATTCTTCAATGGTGTAACAGAGCTGCTGTCTCTGAGTAATGACAATCACGACAAGCAAGATCCTGTTGGTTAGATCTTTGTCTGTGGGGAGCAAATCCGGAATTAACTTTGGCTGACTTCTTGCTTGTGATTAATCATAAATGAGCCCGCTGACATCTACCTTTGTTTTTAGTTAAGATGTGCTGTATATTCTGCCAAGTTTCCCACTTACACATACAGCTTGAGAGACTGTCCAAGCCCGAAGGAAATGGGCTTAGTGTGTACCAAAACTCACCATGTACAAGTATTTGCGGTCATTGTTTAACTTCCTGGAACTGGTTTTGCTTTCTGCTGCTCACCTTTAAACGACACTGAGAAAATACACTCGTTGCTGACATGGAATTAACCAGCAGCCCTCCCATATCTGTCGCTGGCATCTTCCTTCTGCCCTTCCCACAGTCATCCTCACTCCCCAGTAGTGGTTCCCACAGCGTTGACTGACCAGCAATCTCTGGCAGAATGGTGCCCGATGTGATGAAGTGACAGTTCGATGACGAGGGATGCAGTGAAGAACTGCGTGGAAAAGGTGAGTGCTCCGGAAAAAGGAAAAGGAAAGGGAGATCAGAAAAGGGGATCTTATGCACTGAGTAACTTTCAGGAGCAAAGACATGGGAAAACGTAGATAAGGGAGCTCAGAAAGAGTAAGAAAGCTCGAAATCGGTAAGGTAGTTCAGAAAAAGTAAGGGAACTTGTAAAAAGTAAAAGTGAAAAAGAAAATCAAATCAAAAGAAAAGAAAGAAAAACAGAAGTGCCCATATGCTTTTTGTACACATGCGAAAAGCAGGGCAACAGCAAACACATGGTTGTGTTTTGTTTTGTTCTTAGATTTTGTAGAGAAGGCTTGTCCTTGGTTTTCTGAGTAAGGTACACTAAATTTAGCAACCCGGAAAAAAGTTGGAGAAAGACTTCAAATTTATTACACTGTGCATGTGTTAGGTAAAATGTGTATCCTTTTAGTCTTTGGACCTTAATTAGAGGTAGGAGAGACAACTGGTTTAGGAGAAGCAGCCATCCTCCCTGTCTGGGGATACTTTGGCAAAGAAGAGAAAAAGTGGAAGTTAGCTGTTCAGGAACTGGTCTCAATGTCCCCTCCCAGCAGTGGCAACAGGATACAGGGAGTGGTAACATTATGTGGCTGGAGGAGCCAGTTGCCAGAGCTTGCTCCTGCCCCTACCTTCTCACGTGGCTCCCTCTCCTCCTCCAGAGGCAACACCACAGCAGACAGCATCATGGACTCTTGAGCTCTGGCCTGGGTCATTTATGATCCAATCCAGAAGGTTAGGATCTAAGAATAGTTTATGTAAAATGTTTGAGATTGATGATAGCAAGTGATGAAGGTTAGAGGATGTAAACAAACTTGGACAACAACGGCTTAGTAAAAACAGATGCTTCAGATGAAAGATGTTTAAAGTTGGTTAATGCAAGGTATACATGTTGGAGGGTCTAAGAAGATGTTTTAATGTATATAAATGCAAGTTACAGAGACGTAAGAAATAATTAAAATGGGAGATGTTTCATGTTCCTCTCACATGCTAAGCTTATTTCAAAGTTCAGAATAGTAACTTTGACCAATGGAGCTATGATAAGCTGATGGAACACTGGCAGCTTACAATTTAGTCACAGGCTCAAAATTTTAATTTCCCTTTGGTTATCTTCTGAAAATGAACTTAAAGGTATTCGTCATCATTCTAAAACCACCTCTGTTCAATCTGCAAATCTATAGCTGTAACCTATAGCTTTCACTGGGTCTCAGAGGCACAAGTTGCCTCCTGTTGTCTAACAAGCGCCTATTGACTGCTTTTTCTAAAATATGGGTTTTGATACAATGGTAAATCCGAATGTACATCCTTTTGTAAACTAAAGGTCACATTAGCTTCAGGGAATCAAGACTCCGAAGACTTGAACCCATCTGTAACAGACCAAGTGTACCCCAGATAAACACACCTGCCTGTTCTGATCCAATCTAGCAGGTGGCCCAAATATAAATTATATAAACTAACATATCACAAAAGTTAGAATTCATAAACATTAAACATGTATATTTTATGGCCCATCCTTAATAACTACATACATATTCACACATGCAAGTGTATATATAAATTATCCACATTAGAGAAAAATTATATAACTAAAATATAAATTATATCAATTAATGATTTATATACATTAATATATACAGTAAATATAAACCATGTATTAAATGTTATGTTAAAATATGACTTAAAATCAGTTAAATATATAAAATGTGTCACAGTCCATATAAAATATGTAATTTTGCATGTCTTCAAGGACATAGAATTATGGAATGAGCCCATGGAGCTCTAAAAAAATCAGTTAGAAAAAAACAGGGGCAGAACTGTATACTCCTTCACCACAAAATTTTTCTTTGAATTTTGAGCATCTGTGGCATTCTACAACTAGGCATCCTTATGCCCAGGTGAATGGAAGAATCTGCTCACTGGCATATGTCATTGTCACAATGGTATTAATATGAGGAAGAGGGAAGTTTGTGTTTTTTGAGCCATACAGAAGAAGCAGAGTGGCTGCCAGAGCGATTGGTGAGGCATGCTGATGCTGAGACAGAGAATGACGCTGACTGTGGCCTTGGTGAGTGCTCTGACAATGGTGATGGGGAAGCCGAACTGGGCATCTGTTCCTGACACACCTTTAGAAGGATGTCTAGAACAAAGATAAACACATTATGTGATAAAGTGCAGATCATGGGAGATGAGGTACAAGCAATGAAAGTCAGGAGCCATTGGAATGTCATGCTTGTGATCTCTGGATCTGTAGAACTCCAAAAACGTATGAGAGTCAGCTTAACCGAACCATTGTGAAAAGGCACCTTCAAAGCATATGGCACAATACTAATGCTCCTTTAGATTGGTTCCTCCTGCGTAAAGAGATCGTGAGATCACAAAGTGCAAAGTTTTTGTCTTTTGCTAGCATCAAAATAATACAGGACACAGGAGCCTGGTGGAAACAGAGGTTCCGTAAGAAGAGAGAGAAGCTCTCCTCAGTACGGGAGGAGCCCAGAGAGGTGGGACAGAGCCAATTCTGGAACACTCTCAGTTCCAATGTCATGACTCTTGTAGGCTGAAAGGCATGAGCATTCTCCCACATGAGGCTTTTCTCTGGGATGCTTGCTTTTGTTTCGTGTGCCTTCTGGGAGTGATTTCCAGGCTTTTCACCGTCTCGCTTTCTTCATGTCAATCTTAATGCTTTTTCCCCCCTTTTTAAATCCTCACCATATTTTCAATTTGTTATATGGATGCTGGTGGCTTCTGGAGTTGCACCTCCGAGGGCTCTTAAGGAAGGTTAAAAGCAGCTATGGTGAAGTCCTGCAGCAAAGTGGATACAGATACAGCTAATAGGTAAAAACAAAATCTAAGATCACAAGGAAGTGTGGGGAAGTGGGGTGTTTTCAATGTTTACAGAAGTTAATATTTCATTATGAATATAATTGGCCTGCATCCATATTTGCTCCAGGTGGCAGGGGTACATTTTTATCCCTGTGGGAAAACTAAGTGTTTCTAATTACTGATCCATCTCTTCATCCCCTACTCAATTTTTAAATTCTCATTGTCTCTGCCCTATCTTGAGACACTTAGACTACAGACACACACACAGAGAGACTTAGGAATACACGCAGTCACACACAGTCTGCCTGCATCTACATTTGCTCTCTCTCTTGATCTCTCTCTCTCTCTCACACACACACACACACACACAGAGAGAGAGAGAGAGAGAGAGAGAGAGAGAGAGCGCAAATGTAGATGCAGGCAAAAGAGAGAGGGGGGGGGAGCGCAAATGTATATGCAGGCAAACTGTGTGTAACTGTGTGTGTATTCCTGAGACTCTCTCTCTCTCTCTCTCTCTCTCTCTCTCTCTCTCACACACACACACACACACACACACACACACACACGGGTGGGGGAGAAAGAGACAGAGATACACAGAGAAAGACTTTTATTTGAGAAATCTACAAAACATCTGGAAAAGAATTAAGGTGGTTTTCTAAGGTCAGATACACTCAGGCCTTATCGTTCATCGGTATTTTCAACATTCTTACTGGAAAATATTTCTATATTAAAAGGTATTACTGTCTCTCCTTAGGGCAACCTTCAGCATAAACATTAATTGCACTCTAATCACAGCTGCCAAGAGGCTTCAGAAAGACCGAGGTAAGGGACTCCTTTCTTCCCTGTGTCCCCACAATTTTCCATTTCTATCCCCCCTTGAGTCTAACAAATTTCCATTCTTTTGGTGGAGCTACTCCATTGTCTGATAGTGAGAATCTGGTCGGTTGTCAGTTATCAAGTAACACCATACAGATCTGTTATGAAAAGTTCACATTGTGTGGGATTGGGTGACAATAGATACTTAATCTCTTAGCAGAAGTGACAGTAATGTTTTTTTCTGCATTGTGAAATCCCTGTTTTGAGTATGTAATGTTAAGGAAACGAGGAGTAGTGGCAGCCCAAATAAACTTTCCGAATAAATTTTCACAACCCTGAAGATGTTGAATCTGCAAGAAAAGTAGATAGTATCTGACCACAGTTTTGAAAGATGAGAGGAGACCAATGAATATTTTGGAAATTGTTAGGAAAAAAAAAATTTTTTTAAAGAGCCTGAGTCATTAAACTGGTAAAAAATAGATTTTACTCAGAGATTACTACAATAGGGAAAAGGACATTAGAATATAAAATGTGGCTCAAGTACTATATTGCAATAATTTCTGAGTAAAATCTGTTTTTAACCTCTTCCTCCTTGTTTTTCTTCAAGAAAGGTGACGGTGCTTCTGAACATTTGAGATCAAGGCAAAAAGAATAAACAAACCCAGAGAGGACTACAGCAATTTAAGGGGAAAATACGTAATTCACCGAAAGTACGCAAGAGAAACAAGAATTCCCAATAGGGGGAAGAACGTTGTAGCTGGGGAAAGTACTGGCCGACTGTAAGGCTTTTTTGCACGACCCTCTCTGCTTAGTGGTAAACAGAAAACAATGGTGATTGATATTTACCACCGGGACCTCAAAAGGGGAAGGTGAGTCTGAACAAGATTGCTGGAATGTTGGGGTGCCAAGAAGTACAGACTTCGGTCTCTGGTGCCAAGAGGGAGAGCCTAGGGCGGTAGGGGACTTTGTTCTTCTGATGGACTCATGATGCACAAAGCAGCCGCTTCCTTCCGGGCCTCAGTTTACCCGCTTGGCACAAGGAGAGCTCTGGGGCAGATGGGCAGCTTTCAGGATCCCTGCTCTGCCCGCTTGACCTAGGTGTCCAGGCCTTCGTCAGACCGGACAGGGAGACTCCTGTGCAGATAGACAGCGGCCCACGCTCCGCCGCCATCGCGGGACTCCTTCGCCTTCCGGCGGTTCTCTCGGGACGACCCACGCGAGCCTGAGCTGGGTCTGCAGCCGGGCCTACAACACAACCCGAGCGCGTGCCCCTCCGCCCCAGCTCCGGGGTCACGTGGCGCGAGCCGCCCACGTGACCGGTGTCCCCGGCGCTTGCGCTCGCACCCGGGCTGCGGGGGGAGGAGCCGGCTACGGTGGCGGCGCTGTGGCGTCTGGACCTGGCCGAGCGGCCTGAAAGGTAGAGCGCTGCAGGGCGGGCGAGCAGGCGAACCGGCCGGGCCCTTGCTGGGCGGCCGCGGAAGGGCCGTGCGCACCAGGCGCGTTCGCGACTCTCGGGCCACGCGCACTCCGCACTCCGGGATCGCGTCTTGCGGGAACTTCACCCAGGTGAGCGGCGGCTGGGGAATCGGCGCTGCCCGCGGCCTGCCGCTGAGGAAACGCCGCCCGCCCTCCTGGGGGACACCGGCACGCAGGTTAGCGGTGGGAAGCGTGGAAGCCGAGGGTTGCAGTTTTACAAAACAATAAAGCTTGCTTTTAAAAAGGCGTGCGTAGTCTCCCTTGCCTTAGCCCCGTTACTGCGAGCCTTAAAAGCTCGGGGTGGGCAAAAATCGGAGTTTCTGGGACTGGCGTGCGCTGTAGCGGGGATAGCATCAAAAGCAAGAAATGCGGGCAGGCAGGAGATGATGCTTGGACCTTGATGGAAGTTTAGAGTGTCTTTTACATGCTGACTTCAATTTAAATCACAACAGTATTTAGGTTCTCTTCATACGTGGCCTGGGTTTTACTCCATTGTGTGAACACCAGTGACTTTGCTAGTACTTCTGGGCGGGTTTTTTTCTTTTCGTTCCCCCTCTTTGTGCCTATAGAAGAGGAAGTGATGTGCTTGTTAATCTTCGAAGTGTTTCTTCTCTGATTTTTAAGTCTTCAGAAAATACACACACACACACACACACACCCAACAATAACAAAAAAACAAAGCTATGAAGCTTGTAGCTTAAACTTTGTTTTCTAAGGTTTAACATTGAGTGCCTGTGTGTTCCAGGAGCTGAGACGTCTGAGATCTTTATCCGAGAGTCGTGCAATTGAATGGCTCTTTCTGTATCTGGTACTTAAAAAGAAGGGTAAGGAACAAAGGTTGGGCCTTTCATGAATCTAGAGGCCAGACAAGACTTTGAGATACATTTCTTCCCTACTAGGATCTATAGTTCAAATTTTTAAGACATTTCATTATCATGTATATACCCAGGAATGAGATGAAAAACTGCTGGACGAAATTTAACTAGAATAGATTTCCTAAGATGGCAGTCAATAATTGTCTACTCTGTTTGGCTCATAATATGGACTCAAACTTTAAAGTTTTCAAGCATATCTAGGCCATAATATACGGTTTATAAGAAGTCTATAGAGCGAGTTCCAGGACAGTCAGGACTTTACAGAGAAACCCTGTCTTGGTAACAAAACATTTACAAGCAAAGAATGAAGAAAGCTTTAAAAAATATAAATAAATATAAAAGAAAATGCACATAATCTGTAATTTTACTACCTAGATAAAACATTCTGTATTTTAGGGTTTGAGTTCTATTCACTTTGGAAAACTGGGGAGTTCCAGGGTCTACATAGTAAGATCTCAGATTATAAGAGAAAGCCACTAGCAAGAGTTTGGGCATTGAAGTTACCAAAGTCACATTGATTCTGGAACCCAGATATTGAATAGCAGTTCAAATAACGAGACGAGTTCTGTATTTGGGGGTAGTAGGTGCACATTATCACACTCACGGTATGATAGTTGTTCAGGCCACTCAGGAAGCTCTCTTCCGAAACCTGAAGATGTTAGGGAAGTCTGTAGTTTGCAAAAATGAACATTTCAAGGATCCAACTGTTAGCTGGAGTAACTTTCAGAATTATGAGAAAAAAATTGTAGGGGCAGAGAGTCCCAAGATTGAAGCCTGCGCACAAAAAAATCTTTCATAAGCACATGTGGGAGAAGGAATCTTAAGCAAACTCGTTTCTAATGTGTTTTTCAGTTCAGAAATGGACAAATAAAAGGTTAGCTTTCCTAGTACTCTGAGCAGCTTCCTGTTCCACTGGAGACCACAGCTTTAAAAACAACAGAAAGACCTGTTTCCTGAGGAGAGAATTCTGAGATGGAGACATACCTTTAGACTGTAGAATCTAGATGATGGTATTAGACTTCTGGGCTCTGTCTTACTTTTTTGTTTTGTTTTGTTTGTTTTTAGCATTAGGTCTCACTATGTAGCCTTGGCTGGCCTAGAAGTGGCTTTGTCTAGCCTTGAACCCATATAGATTTTCCTGCCTCTGTTTGCTGACTGCCGGAAATCCTTGTCATAGTCTACATTACAGGATACGTTCTCTCCCACTAATCCTATAGCCACTTGGGTGATTTGTTTCCCAACCAGAGCACATGATTTCTTCACTTAACTATGAACTGTCAGAATCTCTGTCCTAAAATTGCCAGAAACTTCTAGCCAGTGAAATAAAAGCAGCCCCTTGGGTGACATGGCTGAAGAAATGTTCCCAGGGGCCATTACTGTAGGTTGTATTTCAAGTCAAATAATTTCTGGTTCTTGAGGAAGAACAGCTACAGGACCTTCCATTCTTGTCTTAAACGATGAATTTGACACACCATGGTTGGGAAATTCTAGGACAGTAGTCATGCTGTCTGTCAATGAAGCTGGGAGGCTGATATTCACAGGTGGCCTCAGCCGTGTGTAATGAAGAGAGAATACAGTGTTCCCACACTTAAGTCCTGTCCTAGTTCAGGGCTCACTGTCCCCTTTTCCAGTTCCGTAAGCTGTAGTAGCAGTTGGGACAGCGCTGACTTAGTGTCTCAGCAAATGTTTGAAAGTGTGTTGTACCCGTAGCCCTTGCAACTCCGAATGAGAGAAGGAACTGTGAGGTAGATCTGAGGCTGATCTGTCCTAGAGACTTGTCTGGACCTGTGAGCTGTACTGCCAAGCTAAGGTGGGCTAGTATCTCAGTCTTCAGAAGCCCACCAGTGTAGGTATGGGAGGAGGTGGTACAGGTAGCATTTTGGCTCTGTGGGAAGCCAAAGGCTTTCTTGATCTTCTGTTTTAACATAGCTGGATGATAGTTGCAAAGCTTACTCTAACAAAAAGTTTGCCCCAAACCCTAGAACCCCTTTATTTGAAAGTTTTCCTAGAATACAGATATAGTGAACTAAAAAGTAGAGCAGAAGACCACAAATGGGCTCTTAGAGCTGAACAGTGTAGCACATTCCCATCATCCCGGTATGGTGATGTGTGATTGCATGTTCTCTCCCATCATTTGCTTAGTCCAGAATGGATTTTGCATTTAAGGTTTCCACTTGGGGGCGAATCCCTATCAGGCCCTTTGACCTTCAGAGGGCAGAGGCCATGGTTGTATTGTTCTTTACAGTGACTCTAGCATCAGTGGTTTCTATGGTAACTGCAGAGGAAATAGTTACACTATTAATTTGGTTCACTTATTATTATTTGGCTGTGTGTGTGTATGTGTGTGGCTTAGACTTTACCAATACCTCATACCTTATGCACTACAAAAAGAGCTGAGCTGTAAAGCAGCTCCGCTTCTCAAGCCAACGACTAAAATCATATCCCATCCAGTTTATACAAGACATTGCTGTAGGGATCTTCAAGGTTAAACACAATTTGCAGTGTAGGAGTCCTGTGTATCTGACACTGCGGTGTCCCGTAGCTTATGTGCAGCTATAAAGCAGATGTTGGGCACATTCAGCCTCCGGAGTCCTGGCTCTTTCCACCCCAGACCACAGCAGACTGGCTAGAATTTTGGTGCTCCTCTCAGAGTGGGGTACACCTAGACCTTAAATCATTAATAACTCAAGAGCTAAGAAGATAGCCTTGTGGCAATTTTTGGTATTTAAAAATCATTATGTTTAATCTTTACACACCAAGAAAACTTTGACTGTTTCCATGTTACATTTTGTTTTACATATACTTTATGATCATTGTAAATAGTAAGATTCCAATGCATACTATCAAACCTTTAAAAAAATCAGTACTGACAAAAATATTCATATAGTTTTATGCTAAAATGCTTTTAATAATCTACATGTATCTCTGATTTTTTTAAAAAAATAAAGTTGTAAGTAAAAAAAAAAAAGAATTTTGCTTGGAAGAGTTGCTTTCTTTCTTTTTTTCCCTTTCAGGTCAGCAGAAGAGCAGGTCAGAGAGTGACATCATTTCCTTTGTTCCAAATACATCCTGGTTAGTCTGGGAGAGGAGCCCTGAGGTCTATTGATGAGATAGACGTATAGGTCAGCTGTAAATTCCTATATTTTATATTATTGAGACTGTTTTATCAAAAGCAAACTTTCTTATACTCTTCATCTCGATTTCCTGGTTTTTTAAACTCTGTAAGCCATTCAAGAATGGTTTTTGCCAGGACAACAAAATAAAAATTTCTCCATCTCACCTGCTCTTGGTTCCTAGGGGAAAGTAAGATAAACAGGCTTGTAAGAAGATTCACTGTTCCTTCAGTTATCAGCTCTAAATTTGGAAGTTATGCATGTGTATTCTCTGAATTTACCTTTGAGAGTATAAAATAATCTTTCCGCTGTATGCCACAGGCTCTCTGAGAGATAGCACCGTTGCTAGAAAAAGCCTTGCCGGAGAGTGGGTTATTGATCTGCAATGCTAATGGGCAAAGAGGATGTAAGGTCTGGTCTTAGTGGCTAAGGTCAGAGTGGGTGAAAGGTGTTCTAACTTCTACCTCTGCTGGACATTTCTCTGTTCTTCCCTTTGCTCATTATCTCCAAAAACAAACACATAATTAAAAAACAATAATGTGGGCTGAATGTGTTCATTCTGTTGGTAAGAAAGTATTTCTTAGAGCAGAATGTGATCATGTTGGTCAGTGATCTTATTTCTAGGAGGTAGAAGCAGGTGGGTCCCCAGGCTTGCTCCAGTCAGTCTAGCCAGCCAGGGAACTCCAAGTTTAGTGAGAGACAATCTCAGAGAGTAAGACAGAGGAAGATACCGAGCTTGACCTCTGGCTCCCACCTGCACACGCATGGATGTGTGCATCCGTGTGTGTGTGTGTGTGTGTGTGTGTGTGTGTGTGTGTGTGTGTGTGTGTTTACTTAGCCACCTACCTCAATAAGTAAATTAACATATTTATAATTATATGATTACATACACAATAACCCATGCTGATAGTAAAACTGTTGATACTTATGTTTCTTGTTTGGACCAGCCTAACTAATATTACTCTTTATATGATAAACAGTGACACTGTTAGCCGGGCCTTCTTCCTGACTGACCAGTGTTAGCACTGGCTTTCATGTACTCAAGAGTCCCCTCCGCCTCCTTCTTTACATGTTGAACATGAGTTATACAGTTTTAGACCTGGAACAGATTTTTGAGAAATGAGGCTCAGAAAAGATCAAAGCATAGCACACTGACTGGCTGAAAGTCTAAAGCACTGGACTCACTCAGGACACAGTCCCTGCTGCTATACCAAGGTGGTACTCTTCCTTGTGTGATATGTCTGAGCAGGTTCTTACAGTGACTCTTAAATTACAGGCCTTTGTATAAATACCTTGTAAAATAAAGCTTCATTTAATTTATCCATATTCAAACTCAGCTCATAAAATTAACTCTGATTTACAAGGTGAGCTCGGTCTTGAGGGAAGTTGCCAAGCCCTGAGGGCAGAGTTACCTGTCAGAGTAATTGTACCATTGAAAGTTTATGGTTTTAATAGTAGTAACAGTGTTTTGAATCAGTCTCTAACTCTACATAACATACCTGCCTTGTGTGTGTGTGTGTGTGTGTGTGTGTGTGTGTGTGTGTGTGTGTGTGTATCTTCTGTCTGTCTGTCTGTCTGTCTCAGGTATCCATCCCAAGCTGGTCTCAAATTCATTGCAGAGACTTGGACTTTATGATTCTGCCTCCATTTCTATAGAGTAGGTATTCTAGGGACTGAACTTGGGGCTTTGTGCCTGGTGAGAAAACACTACCAACTGAGCTGCAGTCCCCAGCTATGAGTCTTACATTAAAGCTTTTTTAATTAGTTTCATTTATTTTGTGTGGCAGTTCATTGTTGATGTGGGTGTTCTGTGGTGTGGGCAGCATAGACAGTTTCTGGAAGTTGGTTCTGTCTTTCTACCATTTGGGTCTTGTCATTAAGTTCGGGTCCTCAGGCTTGGCAAGAGATGACCAGTCTTGACTAGTCATTGGCCAGTTTTGCTGGCCTTGAATCTTAAGTTTTCAATAAATTCTGTATTATAAAAATTTGAATGGAAAACACTAATTCTGTATTTTGCGTTATAAAAAGAAAAGATGCTTCTGACTTTTCTTGAAACAGCATCCTGCTTAGCAGCATTTACTTCAGGAGGTGCAGACCTGACATTTGGGGACATTTCTTCTTTTTGCTTCCTTCTCCTTCTTCTCCCCTCCCCTCTGTCACTGCCTTTTGAGGTTCTCTCATCCTTCTTATAAACAGACACTACTCTACACTTATGGTGAGTTATAAAGGACAGTTTGGAATCGTTGTCAATGGTAAAATAGTTACTGGACCTGAACCCAGCAATTTCATTCTTAGAAATTTATGTATAACATTGGAAATTTATTCAGTATTTTCATACATTTAAGCAGTACTTCCAGTGTCCGAGAATAAAGCAGCAAATTACTTAATGCCTCTAGTAAGAGACACTGTTACATCAGTGAGCTGGACTGACGGCTGCTGGAGCGCTGCCACTCTCCTAGTGCTGAGCAGGAGCAAGCCCCACTGCAAAGAAGAGATAAAACTCCCGTTTGTGTTCTGTTCTAAAACACACTTGTGCTAGACATGTGCACGAAGATCCCCCCCCCTCTCTATCACACAGACACACACACACACATACACACGCACGCACACACGCACACACACACACACACACACACACACACACACACACGTATTTGCTATTCCTGGAAAGAATTACAAACCACTTTCACTATAGGGAGGACTTAACTCTCCAATGTCCTTTTGTACCATTTGAAACGGTTTTTATTGTTTGGGCTTTTTTTGCCCTACCCATATCCTTATGACTGGTTAAAAACCACTAGAGGTGTCTGGCAGCAGTAACAGATGCCTCTAGTGATGTTTTATGGTGTTCACTCCTCATTGAATGTGACATATGTTTAGGGTAGTAAGATCCTTGGTGCGGTTGGGAGTCTCTGGGTGATAGGAACTGAGGCTTTCGTGTGCTGATTGATAATAGTGTGCGTTAAGTAAGGCAGGTGTTAATGCAGAAAGAATTGCCCTTCCTGGCTGATTTTAAAGAGCAAAGGGAGCGTTAGTGGGAATATCAGCACTTTGGGTCCTCACTAGGAAAGCCTACTTTTGTTGTTTCCAGAACTGGGCGCCAGAATGGAAATTCACCAACTAGCATGATAGGGTTTTGTGTTTGAGCAGACCCCTGGAATTACCACCACTTTTCAGCATTACAGAAATTGGAGCCGCTCCTAGTATTCTTTGCATAAAGCTCATGAACAGTTGTTCAGAGTTTGTGTTCTGAACACAGTTTAAGCTAACTGAGCCTGGCCTAAAGTCCAACACCCAGACTGGAGTAAACAGCCTTCTCTTTGTAAATGTGAGGTGATGTCTGTGTGTCTGTAGACAGTTTCATTCGCTTCCTCTTGCAGCGTCACCTACTCTTAGCTCTTGTCATGAAGCAGTGGCTCTGGGTGGTAGGGGCCTTCTGCAAGGAAGAAGTTTTTCAGTTTGGTTTGGGCACAGTGAATGTGGAGGTGGAAATGATGCTTCTGATTTCTCTTAATTTCCTCCCACCCCCAACCTGCAGAAAAAAATAGGGTTGTAACGTCTGTTTGTTTGAGACAGGATCTCTGTTATGTAGCGCTAGCTGTATTGGAACTCACTGATCTACCTACCTCTTACCTCCAGAATTCTGGTTTAGTTGTGTAATGTTTTTCTGAATCCCTGAGTGAAATATCCGTGGGAGAGGCCAGATCTGTGTATGTAGCCAGCCTTTTGTGTTGGATACTAGCATGTGCATGTCTGCTAGTGTTTGGCAAGAGGAACACCTTTTCCTAGTGTGTTGTGCTCTCATTTCAGGAAAAGACCTGGTTCTGAAGGTAATGGAAGGACTTGACACACTGGGGAAGGAGTGATCCATTTCACTAATGGTAGGTAGATTTTTCTGGAATTATCTTTTGGTGGCTTTTATCAATAATCTTAAAACTTGTTAAATTTAGCTTAGTGGCTGTTAATTTTTTCTTGAATTATTTTTTACTTCTTGCAGCAGAGATATCAGCTTATCTATAGGAGCCACCCAAAGCCACAGTCATGGTGGACGTAGGAAAGTGGCCAATCTTCACTCTGCTCTCGCCCCAGGAAACTGGATCTATCAGGAAAGCATGTGTCTTTGGTACCTCGGCCAGCGAGGCGATCTATGTCACTGACAGTGATGAGGTAAGGCCAGAAACAAGTTTGGTTTGGGAGCCTGTTGTGGGGTTGAACTTGAAACCTGACAGCTTGAAAGCTGAGAACAGGCTTTGGATAAAGAGAATCTGAAAAGCTTGATGGGGTTTCTAGTTGTATTTTTGTGCCTTCTGCTCTATAGTGTAGTGTGACATTGCGAAGTCGCACCGCAAATTCTAATATCTTTACTAGCCTCTTCTTGTCACCTGGGCTATCACAAGACTTGAGTTTATCTTGTTTTCTGAGCAGGGGGCAGGGGGCTGTGACATCAGGTCAGATGATGTAGGCCAAGGTATTTGTTTTCTAGGTCTTCGTGTTTGGACTGAACTACAGTAACTGTCTAGGAACTGGAGATAACCAGAGCACTCTGGTGCCCAAGAAACTAGAAGCTTTGTGTGGAAAAAAGATCAAAAGCCTTAGTTACGGGAGTGGCCCCCATGTCCTCCTCAGCACTGAAGGTAAAGAGGGAAAACTGTGGCCTTCTGTTTGTGGGTAATTGAATGTTAATTCTGAGCCAAAGAAAAAGCAGATCAGATAACTAACTTTGGATTTTGCTTTATCTCTCGGAGAGTATATACAAAGAAGGAACGATTTCAGACTCGTGACGCTAACTCTAGAGTAGCAGCAGTGTGAGTTTCCACGGAGCCTAGCGTTCATCCACGGACTAGCGTCTGGCCAGCGAGCACCCTGGACCCTCCTGTTTCTGCCTTACAGTTCTGTTGTCAGGCCTGCTCCTTACACATGCTAGAGATCTGAACTCAGTGCCTCATGCTTGTGCTTGCAAGCATTTGGCCATCTCCTCAATCCTGCTGTTTTTTACTCTTTTATGTGAGACTATTTTTTTCTTTTCTGAAGAAGAAAAGAAGCCCAGCTATAAATAATACTTATACAGTCTCCAATAATGAAAATGGCAATACTGATCTAACTGAAAGCAGCCCTGTGTTTAAAGGATAAAGGCAAGAAAGATGGAAGACAAAGAGCTAAATTCTATCTGCCACATTGGAGAGAGTTTTTTTTTTTTTTTTTTTTTTTATTCTGGGTATTTTAAGAGTCATGGCTGTTCTGGAGTAGGCACTTTTTAACATATTAGTAATCTGTACGCCCTGCCTTCATTTCTAGAAAAGATTTTTACAGCTTTTCATAGATAATTTCTTTCTTGCTCGCATTTTTTTCTACTTTGTTCTTTTTGGAATTTTTCTTACATAAGAGATTTTGACCTGATTTTCTTAATCTTACATTTTCCTTCCTATATATGTTCTGGAAAATTACTGTGTGTGTGTGTGTGTGTGTGTGTGTGTGTGTGTGTGTGTGTGTGTACCCAGCTGGAGATGACAGGACCCAGTATGTTCTTGCTGTGAGTCTCTCATAAATAATGGCACACCTTGGAAATCTAGGCTGGAATTGGTTTCCTGCCCGCTTCCCCTTTGGCAGATGTTGGTTGATGTCTTTTCTGGTTTACCTTGTTAATTACACTGTCTGTTTCCCAAAGTTTTTGTCTCATGTAACCAAGGCTGGCTTCAGAAGAATTGTATAGCCAACAGTGACCTTGAACCCTATATCCTCATGTCCAATCTAGAGAAGCCTATTTTTATACTTAAACATTGACTTTGGCCACAGTGCTAATCTTGTGTGTGAGTGTCAAGTCCTGTCATGAGAGGTTGTTTCTGCCCTTCCTGTTCTTTCTTTAACCTTCACTCCCTCACTCCCTACCAGTGGTCGTCTTACAGAGGAAGGCACAAATGCTGGCGCAGTGGGAGGTGCAGGGGTACCATCATTGTTGGAGCTAGTACTTCATGTGCTTGTGTTTGTAGATGGAGTTGTCTATGCCTGGGGCCATAATGGATACAGCCAGCTGGGAAACGGGACCACCAACCAAGGCATTGCTCCCGTCCAAGTCTGCACCAACCTCTTGATCAAGCAAGTGGTGGAGGTAGCGTGTGGTTCCCATCACTCGATGGCTTTAGCAGCTGATGGAGAGGTAAGTGTGCTCTTTGATTTCTCTTACGCTGTCAGGTGCATGGTACAGAGGTTATTACCATAAGCATGCTGAGTGCACAGCTCAGTAGCATTAAGTACAGTCCCGCTGTTTGGTCTGTCTATTCACAGGTCTCTTTCTTCCTAAAAAGCAGAAGCTCCAAATCTGCTAAATGTCAGTTCTCCTTGACACTGTAACTGATCGCTCTAGGTACTGCCCATATAGAATCAGATATCTGTCAGTTGGTGACCACTTCTGCTTAGCAAAGTATCCTCAAGGCCCATGCACTTCTGTAGTGTGTGACATTTTCATGCATATCTGTACAGTGTATTGATCCTCTCCACCTTACTCCACCACTCTTCTGGACCCCTCCGGCATGCTCCTCCTACCTTTGTGTCACTTTGGGGGTTTGGGGGGTAACCCACTGAGTTAGTGCTGCTGGGCTGTTGACTGATCTATCTTATCCTGTGCAGGTAACCGTGATTGCAGTGAGTTCTTTAATGCACCGCCATGTCTTATCCAGAAGACAGCATTTCACAGCACCTTTCCAAGTGTGTGTGTCTTACGTTTTGTTCATGTGTATAAAAGGGGGCATTGGGAACTGAACCCATGGCCTCACACATGCTAGGCAAGTGCTCTACTCTAGGCACATTTCTTTGATCTTGAAGAATATATTGGGAATTCCCACTATTCAGCCATTGTAAAAATCTCCTGCTTTACTTGTTACACCTTGTAGAAGCTAAAATAACAACCAATAAAACCCACGTGAACACATTCTTTCTCCAGTCATACCTGTGCCATGTGGTCAGAATCACCATTAGCTGGTATGTAAGTGCCCACCGTCTCAGCAACAAAGACCCGAAAGCAGGGTGGAGATTTCTAGGCTAGCCTGTGCCACAGAGGAAGGGCTTATCTCAACAAATGAAAACAATAAGCAGAATTTTTATTTATTTATCTAATTATTTTATCTATTTATTTATTTGGGGGCTGTGCCGTGATGAACATGTAGAGGTCAAAGGGCAACCTGTGGAAGTCCTCTCCTTTTACTATGTTTTTCTGGAGATGGAACTCAAGAGCCTTTACCCCTGAGCTATCTTGTTTCTCTCAAAAAAAACCCTTTTGATGAGAAAACTTACTATTCAGGTTCACGTTCTTTGCAATTATTACAAACCAGATGTGATATATAAACTCCTAAGGACCCCTTTCTTAGGGTGTATGTGTTTCTCAGTGTCTATGTTGGAAGAAAGCAACTTTCCCAGCATTACATTGAGTAACTTGTTCAGCCTCATATCCCCTGCTTATCTGGAAGGCTATTCACCCTGTTCACTTTCCCTCTGCTCTCATGTGGCTGTTGCTCTTTACCTCATGCCTTTGCTCAGGTCGTATCTCTTGCTGGTCTAGTACCATTGGTCTTTGTTGAGTAACTTTAAGATCTACCTGTCCAGTCTTAACTTCCCTCACCCTCTGTGATTTCTTAAGCATAAATTAGGTCAATCACATTGTTCCTTGTTTAAAGTTCTCCAGTGGTGTTAATTAGTTCTATCACGTGGGAACAAGTTATAGAGAAAAGACCACAAAGCTGATGGGGAGCAAGGTTTTGTAGTTGGGATGTACCAGAGGTAGGCATAGCACACGTCGATGTCCAAACCCACTGTCTCCCTGCCCATTGCTTGTTCAGAGGAACCATGGTCCCCATTTATAATAAAAGGCAATGGTATTTTAAAGGAACTTGGAATATTTCAGAAGTATCAGAAGAATGATTATTGAAGTTAGACAAATTTTGTTTATTTCTGAAGCCTAGATTCTTGCTTTCTTTTGATTATTAGCATGTTTTACTTCGGGTAATAAATGGTACATAGTTAAACTAGATATTTCTGTAAATGTCCCTTGGTGAAGTATAGGTTATTTTTCTTGAACCTGTAAAACCCATCTTTCATCTAGGTTTTCATAGTCATAGCACATTTTCTAGTATGTGAACAGTAGGTTTTACTGTTGTTGTCTGGACAGCATCAGCCATGTGAACTTGGAATGTGTCAAATAGAAAGAAGATGCCAGTATAGAATATAGAAGCCAAAATGGCAATGTGTGATACTGCTTGTCACAGCAAAGGCATGGGGTAGAGTCGGGGTCTTAGAAGTTCTGCTAGTGTTGGAAGAAGTTCTTCTGCCATTTAGCCTCTCTGTTGTCCATTTCCTCCTCCAGGTCCCCTACATCCCTCCTAACTTCACCCCACTCCTTGATAAGCCATCCAGGTACAATATGTACTGCCCATGTGTGCATGCATGTGGGGTCCTTCACTGGAAATTGGCTCAGTGTCATGAAATGGGTGTCATGAAAGTAAGGGCTGGAGGCTGTGATGGGGTGTTGTAAAATACTGTTTCTGAACATGACATGCTCATCCTACTCAGAAACTCACAACAGCTGTGCTTACCCACATAAGACCACGACAACCCAAATTTCCACAACAGGTGGGGAAATATCACTAGGTTCCACTCCTTTCTGAGAACTATTGGTAGTTAATAGCTGCTGTATCATAGAAACCTGTTTTTGTGTCTCCAATAATAACCGAGTGTTCAGATTGCAGTGAATAATAGCAAAAGCAGGTTTGCAAAGTTGACAAATAGCAAGTGAGAACTCAAGTGCTGTAATAACAATCTCAAAATTGATGGTGTTTCCATAGGAACAGACATGTCCTTAGCACTTACAACTATTACTGTGTTATAGTGAGAAATTACAGGATTGATGGTTGTTGTAATGTACTGTGTCAGACACATAGTCGAGCATGTTTGTGTCTTCACATGTCAGGGTATTGAGTACACAGCTTTAGTAGCAATTCTTTAAGTAGCCCAGCCTTCCTTAGTATCCTGGCTGAAGGCCATCACAAATGACTATTCCAGTTTTTTTTTATAATTCCAATATTGATTACTTACATTAACTCTCAGACACACGTTAATGTGCGTCCTCTCTCTCTCTCTCTCTCTCTCTCTCTCTCTCTCTCTCTCTCTTTCTCTCTCTCTCTGTGTGTGTGTGTGTGTGTGTGTGTGTTTGTGTTTGCATATAAAACATAAATATTATATGGGAGTTAAAGGGGCCACAACAAAGCTACAGGAGTTTCAAAGAGACCTGAGAGGTAAAAGCTAGCAGAAGTGCAGAGTCTCTGGGAACAAAATGCTGAAGCCAGGCTGGAGCTCTCTGGGAGAGGTGACAGCTGCTGCTGCTAGAGTCAAAGTGTGAGGTCAAGACTGAGTTTCAGAAGCAAGGTGGAGTCGAGGCAAGGGGTAGGGTTGGGTCTAAGGGAGTGAATGGACACATGGATAGATGTGCAGCCCCAGTTCCTACAGTCCCTGTTTATTGTGTTGTTAAATTTACATAGTAGTGCCCTTATTTACCGTCCTCCTGTTATCATCCCTGAATACTGTCTTGTGGGTGGTGCCAGGCACATGGTGCTGTTTATTTGACCACAAAGTGCAGGGTCATCTTCATATTAGAGTGAAAAGCTGCTTAGAAAATGGAGCCTCTCAGGGCAAGGTACAGTCTGAAAAGACATTTTACATGGTGAGAAGTAACTTAGAGCAGGGCTCATCCCAGGGGGTGAAGGGAAGTGCATAGGAAGCATTTAAGACCATGCCAAAGCCCTGACATGGTTTCCTCTTCTCTTGTAGTTATTTGCCTGGGGCTATAACAACTGTGGTCAGGTGGGATCAGGATCTACAGCCAACCAGCCAACTCCTCGGAAAGTTACCAACTGTTTACATACCAAGAGAGTGGTCAGCATTGCCTGTGGTCAGACCTCATCCATGGCTGTTCTGGACAGTGGCGAGGTGCGTGCTCTTCATCCCCTTCCCTCGCCTCCATCCAAAGGTGCGAACGTGGAGAGAACGTGTCTTGGTTAACGCGGTGTTCAGTCCTCAGAATGACTGCAAATCTGAGGACGTCACTAGACATTATAATGTGTCTTAATTTTAGTTTTCAAAAGATCCCCATAGTCACATGGTAAAGGCAAAGGATGGGTAAATGTTAGATCCTGTAGGCTAATACTCAGGTATTTGGATTTAGTGCTATCTGCTGAGAAAGAACTTCCTTTCTTCCAGTGGAAGAACCATCTGTTTTTTAAGTTAGCTAAGGAATTCTTCATAAAACAGCATCTCAGATGTTTTATTGTAAGAAGCATCATGATGTTGATCATTGCTAGCTACTTTTATAAGACTGTTCTCTTTTACCCTTAACCATGGTTACTTCTTTGGAATTGCGGCGAAGCTTAAATGGACCACTTACCACCTATGCTTTCCTTGGTACATGGAAATTATACAGAGTCAAGCCAAGTTGACTTCTTTTCTTTATTCAATTCTGTTATCATCCCTGAGTACTTCAGAATTCTGTGGGCAGTCATCTAATATCTTATGACACTAGACATTTGTGAGATCAGTACCAGCTCTTAATTGCTGAACATTTCTCTAGACCTGTCACTACATCTTTTAGTAAGCTTAACTTTAAGATGATTGTTACATATTTTTACAAAGGGGAAGATAATGAAGCGTGTAAATTTGTATGCATTTCTATACATTAAATAGCCTTTTCCTCATTTTGTTAATAGTCTCGTGTGTGTCCTTCCATACTTTTCTCTATAAGCAGTATTCTACAGATGAGTCTAATTACTTTTTAACAAATGTGACAATTATACATCTCTGCCTCTCTCTGTCATTCTTTGGCCTGCTGTTCCTTGGCCCGCCTCACAGCATCTGTGGTCTCTGGCGTCTCAGATGTCTCTGTATCATATCTTCATGCTGCTTGGGTTTGCTTCTGTGGTGACGTGCACGTGGAACTCTGCAGAAGGGCATTTCAGTTGTTTCTGTCACTTTGCTATTGAGAGTAACACTGCACTATCAGTGTGTATATCTTAATATATTATGTAGGTGTTTCTATAGAATACATGCCCAGCATAGAATTTCTAGGTCATGAAGTGTGCCATTAAGAATATGGACAAACTACTGGAGATTCCTCTCCAGAAGGCTGGTGCCTGTTTTTATGGAATTGTTGATGTGCCCGCCTCTCCCTCTCTCCCTCTCTACTTTGTCCTAAAAGCTTCACCGTGCATTCGCTACCTCAGTGCAGGGCTTGGTGCCACCAAAGGTTGTAGACTTCTAATTTGAACGTAATCTTTTAAAATCTGTTCTTGTTAGACTTTATTACTGTGACCCTCATTGTACATTCCAGGTCATTCGCCCCCCTGACTAGCCTGTGCTGGCTGCTGCTTCCAGCTCGTGGTGCATAGGGACCGGTTCTGAGATCCCCTGTAACTGCTTAGTTCAGAGCCCGTGAGTGCTCACTTGTTACTGATGGGATGTGAAATTACCTACTAAATAGTTTTCTGTCTCTCACCCATTTACTCTATTCTCTCTCCGACCTTTTAAAAGTGAAAGTTTAATCTCCATTTTAAATATTGTAGTAGAACTTCTTAGATGTATTTCATATTTCACTTTGCTTTTTGTCTGATTGTCTGTCCCTTTGTTTTGGAGATGGCGTCTTGGTGTGTAGCACTTGCTGGTCTGGTTCTTCATATTTAGCCCAGTCTGGCCTTGAGTTTGTAGCAGTCAGTCTCCTTGTCTCTACCTTAGAGCTGGTATGACAGGCATTCACATAATACCTGGCTTTTTTTAAATCAGTTTATTATCTGACTCTTCTCCTACCACGTTTGTACCTACTCATTTTCAGTTCCTTCTGGGACGTTCTGTGTGCCCTCTGCCTGGGATGCCATCATCTAGCCCTGCTTGGTACTTCCACTTAAAAGCCTTTCCTAACAGTTCCTCTTAGAATTCCTGTTCTCACTGTTCCTGTGACCTCGATGACCTCTGGCATGGCTTCTGCTACCCATTCACCCAGTGTGCACATGCTCTTTGCCTCTGTTGAACTTTGGCTAAAGACTCCTCCTTAGTGTCTTTACTATGTAGGATGTGTGATAGGTACTTCTGATCATCAGTGGCCCTCAGCTCCCTCATCTGTGGAGTGAAGAGATGGGAGTAGATGCTCAGTTCAATCACTGTCACCCTCAACGTCTCTGAATTCCACCTGTAGGATGACATCGTGCACAGTACAGGTTCTGGGGGCTCTGATTAGTTTAGGACAGGACTTGTGCTCCCATGGGCAGTTTCCACCGTCCTCTCTTCTCTCCTCTCAGGTATATGGCTGGGGCTACAACGGCAATGGGCAGCTGGGCTTGGGAAACAACGGCAACCAGTTGACCCCAGTGAGAGTGGCAGCCCTGCACGGTGTGTGTGTGAACCAGGTACACGCTGCATTTTCTGGCCAGGCAGCCCCACTCACCTTTCACGCTTTGATGGTGCTGCCCCTTGTCTACTTCTTCCTCGGGATGTCCAGGCTTATTGAGCTGGAGCTGGACTGGAGGGAGGGACGCTTGGCCTGCAGCTGCGAGGCTCCAAAAACAGCTCTCTAAGGAGATGGCTTCAGTGAGACCGCTCATTTAATTGGGGGAACAAAGGCTAAACCTCTGGGGAGTGGGTAAAAGCTTTCAGGATAAATGTGCATCATTGGCCTGGGACAAGATTTTGGGACTGCCTTATTTGCATGAAGAGGAATTCTAGGTGCTTGCTGGGCAAAACCTTATAAGGATATAGGAAGCTAACCTGTAACCTGGCCACCGGGCTATTTGACCACCTCAAGGGTAGCAAAGGTGGAGGATAAGGACATGTGCGTCAGGACATGCAGGCCCAGGGCAGTGAGGGGGCAGTCCTACTCCTGAAGGTCTAGAGACAGATTTTGGGTTTGGACATGCTTTAATGCCACTCTTGCTCCAGCCCACTCCCCATCTCATGGCTCCCACGTGATGAAGGATGTGTTGGAGGTTAATTGTTTTGTCATTCATTTCTGGCAACTCTTTATTCCTTTACCTTTTATATTTAATATTTTAGCCTTCTGATTTCTCCATAAGAAAAGGGAGGCCCTTGGTATTGAACATGGTCTTCTTCACAGAGTAAAGAAGCTCATGAAGAAGTCCAGTAGTCAAAGGGTTGGGGTTCTCTGGTGTTTCTGACTATCCCAGCAAATGCAGTCCGCAGAGATTGGCTGGGCTAACGGTTGGTTGCCCTGCTCTGCCTGTCCCCTAGTATGGTGAGCATGTGTGTTTCCTTTCAGATTGTCTGCGGTTACGCACATACACTAGCACTCACAGACGAGGGCTTGCTCTATGCCTGGGGAGCTAACACCTATGGGCAACTGGGAACTGGAAGTAAGAACAACCTGCTGAGCCCAACACAAATCATGGTGGAAAAAGAAAGGTAATTGGCCATGCCATGTCTTGGGACTGTTAGCAGAGCTGTGCCATTTGGCTTGGGACTCTAGTTTTTTAACATTCTCATTTTGATGGAAGTGATTTATGAGTCAGAATGAACATGTGTAATCTTGCCCTGTCTTCTGAGGTGCCCACCTGTGATTGGTAGAAACTAAAGCTTCTTAGTTATGAAAGACATGGAGTTGTCCATTACAAAGGGAGGTTATCTAGGGTCTGTAATACTGAAATGCAGAGTGTAGCACGAACTCTGTACCAACTAAATTCACTTTTAAATAATTAAAATTGCTTTTTAAAGAGCATTTGCTGTTTAAATATTGGTTTCTCTTTAATGTCTGCTATTGGGATACATACTTAATGTTGTTCATCAAACTGTGAGTTATGCAGAGCATTTGTTTGGAATCCTGCCTAAGGAGCATTGAGAAAACTGAAGCAGGTCTGGCTTTTGGTTTGGAGTGTTCAGGGTCTGTGGGCCCTGCCCTGCCCCGTGGTGTTTATCCTAATGAAGATGCTGAACTCTGAATGGAGATGAGGGGAAGTATCTTAAAGGAAATGATGTATTGAAGATGTTTCCAAGGGGGTGTGGGGGAGAGGAGAGGAATGGTTGGATAAGGGAAGTATTTGTAAGTAACTGAGTTTGGTCCCCAGAACCTATATGTAAAAAGCCAGATGTAGTGTGTGTACTTGGAATCTCAGCACTGGGAAGGTGGGGACAAGGTATCCGGAATTACACCTGAGGTTGTCTTCCAGCCTTGACACAAAGGTGCACTTCACCCTCACACACACCCCCATGAAAACACACACAGAGAGAAAAAAGGTTTTTTTAAGTTTTTTTTTTTAAGTTTAATGTATGAGTTTTTTGCCTTGGTGTATATGTGTGTACAGTGTGTGTGTGCTGATGTCTGTGGAGTTAGAAAAGTGTCTCAGATATTCTAGTACTGGAATTATAGTTGATTGTGAGCCACCATGTTGGTGCTGTGACCCCAACCTAGGTCCTCTACAAAAACAAAAAAGTGTTCTTAACCTCTGAGCTATCTCTCCAGTTTGTTTGTTTACGGTTTATTATCCCAGAACAGGGAAGACATTTTGTCATTGTCCACTGTCCTCATTGCTTTTAGCTTCCAGTCCCTTTTCAGGTTTGCCTCAACAGTATGTGGTATTTATATATTCTCAAATGACCTTAGGTGATAAATGGGACCCTCAGAGGAGTGTGTGTGTGTGTCTGTGTGTGTGTGTGTGTGTGTGTGTGTGTGTGGTTAGGGGACCAGGGATGTTTCCTGACCTTTGGTTTTGTAAGCAGGATTTATTGCTGATGTCACTGATCTTGGGCTGGCACCTGAGCTGTTCAGTCATGAACTTCTAAGTTACTCTGCGGAGTGTGCTTAGAGACAAATGTGAAAAGGAGGTAACATGAATTTTTCTTAATTTTTCAGGGTTATAGAGATTGCGGCCTGTCACTCCACCCACACATCTGCTGCCAAGACACAAGGCGGGCACGTGTACATGTGGGGCCAGTGCCGCGGCCAGTCAGTGACCCTTCCACACCTCACCCACTTCTCCTGCACAGACGATGTGTTTGCCTGCTTTGGCACCCCAGCTGTCTCGTGGCGCCTCCTGTCTGTAGGTAAGCTGCTTAAGCCTGCTTCCACCCAGGGTCACCAACTCCCATTCCCTACATATTGGGTACATTGTACATTGTTAGGTTCTAGGGTGTTTTCTGTATGCTGGCTTTAATGCTTTTCCTGAATAATAATCAGATTCATGCATAGATCATGAAACACTTCCACGGTCTTCGTTTTTCTTCCCTGAGTACTTGTATTTTAGTTGAATTCATATTTAATAACAAAATTAATCAATACAGTCAGGTGGCATTTAGTCCATTCATAATTCTTTGCACCCACGTTGCACCAGATGAAGCTCCAGATGTTTTCACTACTCCTAACGGCACCCACAGCTCACTAAGCAGCCAAGCCTCATCCACATGCCCTTTCAATGAGAAAAGGAATTAAGGTGCTGCTTAACTTAAGGAAAAACAAAGAATATTTTTAAAATGTATTTTACCATCTCTGTTAGTGTAACACAGTGTATATTTGCAATAAATACAATGATGAAAAAAAAGAAAAAGAAAATTGGTTCAGTGGGTGGGACTGTTTGATTATAATCACACTTATGTTTAGCACACACAGACAGATAGGTCTGTGCAGCACAGCCTGTATTTTCAAAGGCTTCTCCAGGTCTTTGTATGTTAAAGTGCAGAGATCTTTCTCAGAACACTATTTAATACTGTTTGGAGAGTAAAACTAGCCACTTACCTTATCTCATACATGGCTGCTTTCCTAAAAGTCAGAAGGATTGTACTGACCATCATGACCAAGAGGGGAAGCATTACTTCCATTCTGTGAGGAGATGCTGAGGAGCTATGAAAACCTTTGTTGTGGGTGAGCAGTTTGCCATCATTCGTGCCCTGCACACTCCCAGCTCAGCATTCCTGCCCTTTTCTCTAGAGTGCTGTAGGCCATGGGGTCAGGGGAGACTGGTCCTTCATATAAGGCCTAATTGCTTTTCAAAGCCAGCAGCACTCCGGGTTCATCCACTGTTCTTAGCCCAGGCCAGTGGAGATTTGTCTGCTATGGCTCAGTATCCAGCTTCTGGGTAGATCTTCCTCAGTGCCATTTGTTACTTTTGTTCCTTCACACATACAAAGTATCAGATGGATTTGTTCTGGATCCTTGACTGTGTTCACAATAACACTGTGCTCCTTAGGTAGACTCATCACAGCATTTTATGTCAGGTAACACCACTGAATTTCCTATAAATGCTTGACTCCTTACAGAAAAAGACAACATGGAAGTACTGTTGTTTCACCATAAATTTTCAGAGCTAAGTGCAATGTTTAGATTTCAAATGGCTAAAAATTTCTCTGCTTAAGAACTGTTTGCATGGTAAGGTGTTTTGGATTCTTTACCTTTAGAATGTGCCAACTAACTACCCAAATCAGAGCCAAGATGTTCTTAGTTAAGGAAATTGGTAAGCAGTTAGTCCAGAAGAGAAACTACTCAGCTCATGAGAGATGAGTTGTATCCCCCTAAACTACCTGCGAGGTTTATTTTTATGTCTAATTACGCAGGAAGACTGTCATTTGACTTAACCCAACGTATTTTGTTTTGTTGGTAGGTTATAGATGAATTTCTTTAATACTGTGAAGTAGATTTGCCAGCTGACTCATGGGCTTTGTTGACCAGAAATTGAGTGGAATTGAACATCATGATTACTATTTGGAAGCCTTTCATGCCTGACTCTTTCTCTTGAGCTGTGTGTGTTAACCGTCTCTCTGTTGCCCTCAGAGCATGAAGACTTTTTAACAGTTGCAGAGTCACTGAAGAAAGAATTTGATAGTCCAGAAACGGCTGATCTCAAGTTTCGAATTGATGGGAAATATATTCACGTCCATAAAGCTGTTTTGAAAATCAGGTATTTTCACATTCGAGCTGTCAGTAACGTGGTTACCTCCACTTGTCTGTTACAGCCCAGAGCAGACATAGTATGTGTTCTATGTCTCTGTACTATGGCAGTACAGAGAAGTACCACAGACAGTTCCTTCTCCTTCCCAAGGGTATTTTAATGTGTGTTCATGCAACTTTTAGAAAATGGGGGAGTATAAATATTTATATTCTGGAAGATTTTGAGGGGGAAGGAGTGGGTTTTTTCCCATTGTTTAGTTTTTCCCAGTCCTGGAAATTGTAACCAGTCTTGTGCATAGTAGGCAAGTATCCCTAGTTCTTATTTTCTTGCCCACATTACAAATGGGCTAGCGATATAGCTCAGTAGTACAGCACTTGCCTAGCATAGCCAATGCCCTGAATTTGATTCCCCAACAGTAAAAATAAATGAAAATATCTTTTGTAGATATTTTATTTGCATGCTGAATTTGTGAGTAAATGTCAATATATATCCTCTTCTGTTCAAGATTAGTTTTCCCCTTATAGAAAACTTATAATCAGGAATGCAGATTACTAACTAAAGGAAAGTTGTTTAAACAGAACAAGGGGCAGGAGTTCCTGAATGAATGTGAGGGCCGGAGCACTAATTAGTAATGATCAGATGATTGTTTACTTAGATCACCACCACAGAGAAGACACACGAAAACTCAAACCATTGAATTAACCATTATGCCTTTGTTTCCTCAAAGTTTAAAACCCATTGGTGGGTGGAGATACAGCTCGGTTGGCAGAGTCCTTGCCTAACTTAGGAGAGGCCTTGGGCTAGAACTTGCACTGCAGGAAACCGGTGCTTCCCAGCACTTTATGGGTGGAAGCAGTAGAACGATAAATTTAAGACCATTGCAAAGCCGTATGTTGTTAGTTAGACTAATAACTGCATGAGCCACAGAAGCAGATGAAAAGATGACTAGGTATGTCTTTACCTACTACTCTGTAACTCTGTGTGTGTGTGTGTGTGTGTGTGTGTGTGTGTGTGTGTGTGTGTTTGTGTTCTATAATTTCTAACCCATTACTCCATCGTGCCTTGCTTAGAAATATTTTTTAACTTCTCAAAGAAACTATCCCTGAACTGATTTGTTTGGACTCTGAGTGAATATTTTGTATTCCTGTACCATATTTCACTCTACCACTAAGCTACATCCCCAGCCCTCCGTGTGTTGTTTAAAATGCATTTCTGCATACATAAAACAAAACAAAATGATCCAAACACTTGCTTAGAATGGGGGCAGTGCTGCTGAAGTGCTAGGGATTTCTGGGCTCTCTAGATAATTGATACTGTTAAATGGTGATATTAAGATGAAAATAATTTTATCAGGTATACATAAAAGACCTTCCATAGCAATTACTTTTGACGCTAAATAGTTAATGATCCCAGCTTATGCCAGCACAGAAGGTAAAGGGTACCTCTAATATCTGGTTACTCTATCTCAGCCTTTTCAGTAGGTAAGTCTTTGCTTTTGTTGTAGGTGTGAGCACTTTCGGTCCATGTTTCAGTCCTACTGGAATGAGGACATGAAGGAGGTGATAGAGGTAGACCAGTTTTCTTACCCCGTGTACCGTGCCTTCCTCCAGTACCTCTACACAGACACCGTGGATCTGCCACCTGAGGATGCTATAGGTACGGCATTGGGACTGGCCAGGCCATGTGGCCATGGCTGTATCCTATTCTTAGAGAGCTCTAATGTGTAGTAATTTA
Organism: Micromys minutus; assembly: GCF_963924665.1. Classification (NCBI taxonomy): domain Eukaryota; kingdom Metazoa; phylum Chordata; class Mammalia; order Rodentia; family Muridae; genus Micromys; species Micromys minutus. The sequence goes on along the minus strand of NC_137981.1, from coordinate 60,101,875 downwards.
CAGGTGTATAGACTTTTATGTACTTAAAAATAATAATATGTAAGTGAACATCTCTAAAATGTTACTATAGTTTAAAATTATGGACATAGTTTGTAACTGTAAATGTATTTAAATTTTTTTAATATCAAAGTATGAGTTTCTAATGCATTTAACCTTTTAGAAACAAAATCAAGAAGTAAATCCAAGCTCTGAGCCTGAGTGACAGCGTTGTCAGTCACAGTGTGCACTGCGAGCCACTGAGATTCCGCTTTCTGCCTTTCAGGCCTTTTGGACTTGGCAACATCGTACTGTGAGAACAGACTGAAGAGGCTTTGTCAGCACATCATCAAGCGAGGGATTACTGTGGAGAATGCTTTTTCATTGTTCTCTGCTGCAGTCAGATATGACGCAGAGGTAACAACGCAGTGCCCCAGCTCCCTCATTGCCAGCCCACTTCCCTCTCTGCTGTGACACAGCATGGCTCGCTTCACCTCCTTTACTGACTCAGTGGCAAGCCTCAGATGAAATCTGCCTTTGCTTCTTTACATCTCTGTTCACAGTTCAGAATCGGTGTTTTTCTGCCTCTGCTTTAAAGTAACTGGCTGAGGGCTGTACAGTGGGAGTACGGGGTGCTGGGCTCCGCTGGACTGACAGGCAGCGAGCTTTACTTCCAGTCTTCTGACCTGGGGCATCTGTCTGTCTGTCTGCAGACCTGCTCTGCTGAGTCCACAGTCAGAAGCCCAGAGTACTGTTGGCTTTCCATCCGTGTGGGTCTGGAATTCTGTTACTGTCATGTAGCTTAGTTCCTCTGTGAAGACTACTGTGTACTGCCTCTTTTTATTAACTTAAAGGTTTTTAGTGCACATGCAGTGTGTGTGTGTGTGTGTGTGTGTGTGTGTGTGTGTGTGTGTGTGTGTGTGTACATGTTCAGACAACTCTGGGGAGTCAGTTCCTTCTTCCACCTTTACATGGACTCCAGAGTTGTTAGGGTTATGCTGCAGATGTCCTTACCCACTAAGCCATCCCCGCAGTTTCCATTTTGTTTGTTTTCAAGTCTGCGTTTCTCAGATTTCTAGAGTCTGGTGAGTGGTGTTCTGGAGTGTGTATGCCACTGACCATTCCTGATTGAGCAGAGCCACAGCTTCTGAGCAGAACCTGCCCCTGGCTGACTGTACAGTGCTGGTGCACGGCAGCCATGCTGGTGAACGGTAGAGACAATGCCACAAAGGCTGCAGGAGATGTTAATGAGCGCACAGCGGACAAGGCTGGCTTTGCTGAGTACACCAGAAGCCTGTCTTTTAGAGTACTTTGCCATTTGACGATGCAGCCTCAATAACTGGGAATTTATCAAAGACACACATTCTAGCTCCTGAGGTGTCACAGGGGACAGACAGTCTGTAACACTTGGGGGTTGAGTTGACCATTATGCCTTTTATTTTCAAAATGTGTCCTATTTTTGTTTGAGGTTCTTTTATGGTAATAAATATTTCACAAGGTCAGATGCAGATGATTTTGGAACCTGACAACAAATGGAAATGTGGTTAGCATGAATTACAGCTAATGAAAGATGGAGGTGGGGTTGACTTCCTCCCTTCCTTCCTGTACCACTGGGAGCCTCTGTTAGACTCATTCTTATACAACAGTATAATTTTAAATTGGATTGATTGTAACTAATTTTTTTTTTTTTTGCTACTTTTAATGATGGTTCTTAAACACTTTAGCCTCCCTTTTAACCCACCACCAACCAAAGGTAGGGGTGAAGTGGACCTGTTTAGAAAGGTTCTTTGGGGTAACTCCCATCAGTGTTGTCTGGAAATCAGCAGTTCAGTTCACAGGTCAGCAGCAGCAGCTCAAGCCCCTGGCAAATAGTTCATGAACATACCAGCCATCCAGTCCAGCTGAGTCAGGACAGCAAACACACACACCAGCCGTCCAGTCCAGCAGAGTCGGGACAGCAAACACACAGCTGCAGCAGTAGCACAACCTAGCAGAGACAGCCAGGCCTCGGTCTTGGCACGAGTCAGCAGGAGGGACCAGGAAAAGTTCACAGCTGTGCCTGTCTCGTCAAAGTGAAGAGATCGAAAATGAGACCAAGAAGCCTTGCACAGCTAGCTGTATAAGCAAGCCTGACGCAGCCCCTTCAAGTCCTTTTTATATCCCTTCAAACATCACATGGCCCCCACCGGGCTTGCCTCAGCATGTGCGTCTGTCTCAGCTCACATCACTCTGCCTCAGAAGCAGCAAGAAGATTTTTGCTATGGTTTCTTTCTATGGTGTCCTGACAAATGGAACTCAACTCCAGAGTGTAAGGCAGACCAACACGTGTGTATTTAGCAAAGAATGTTTCATCATGTGTCCTTTCATGTGCTTGCTTTAGCAGAACATCCTTTTGCTTTATGTCTGCTTCAGAAAATGTTCCTTCACGAGTCTGCCTTTAGCCTTTCACCTGTGTCCACTTCAGGAAAGCACTTCACGTGTTTGCCCCAGCAAAACACCATCCAACACAACTGACACTTCGAAGAACCCTTTTTTCTCCATTTGGGGATTGATTCTAGAGGAGATTGATTCTACACTCTTGTCCTTTTCCATACTTTTCCATGTTCTGTGATCAATCCTGTTGGTTTACAACAGCCAGGACAACCTGACCAGAGGCCACAACCTAGATCCTGTTACTGGAAATTTGTTCCCCACTTTCACCTAAAACCTACCTTTAAAGGTTTAGAGGAAAAGGCCAGACGTGCACCTGTAATCCCAGCAGTTAGGAGCTGAGGCAGCCTGCTTAGCATGAGTTTCAGTCTAGCCAGAGCTACACAGTGAGACCCTGCCTCAGAAAGAAGCAATGAAACAACCTGACAGGAGGAACTCTGTCTCTGTGGCTGGCAGCAGCCCACACCCTTTGCCCATCTTCTCTTATGCATAGTACATTAAGAACTGTTCCTTTACAGAGACTACAAATGAATGTGCTTGCCTGGAGCTTGTCACCGTGAGAGCAGAGCCAGTGCTCAAAAACATGCTGGACTGAATCATCGGATGTTTGAACCACCAAAAACATGTATTGAATAGAAAAATATGTTTAAGGCATTTCACTATAAAGTATTCAAGATAACATACAAACCTTAAATTCCACAAATATGTCACATTCGATGTGGAAAAAGAGTAGAATCCTTATGACACACTTAGATTTTTATACTGATATAATCAATGAGTAAATGTTCACATTTTTTCTTCAGACCTTGGCATGTAGTAAGTGTCCATAGTAGTGAGTGTTCAAATCAAATCCACTTATGTGTATTGTTAGTTGATTGGAAGTGACTGAGATTGGTAAATCAACTACAAACACGAATTTTGGAAACCCAGCTCTGGGGTAGCAGATCTGTTGGTTATGCCAAGAAGATGAAGGCAGCCCGCTCCTCAGTTACCTTCTTTGTAACAATGTCCACTCCTGCATGCGAAGGAAACTTGAAGTTAGTGTACAAAAGAAATGGAGCCTAGTAGCTGTGTGTTCAAAAGCAGTGCTGTGGGGAACACTTAGGAATGCGTGCTATCAGACTTGGTACACGCCTCAGTGCTCCAGCACAGCAGTGAGGAGCTAAAGCACGACCTCAGCAGAGCAGCTCTTCCATGCCACTGCACAGGATGTGTTTAAACACTAAGTTACAGGAGAACCTTTCCAGTAGCTGCGCCTACGGAGGGAAGTCTTCCCGTGACTGAGGGGTTCAGGAATTTGCTTTGTGTGTGAATGTTGTTTAACACCAGCGCTAAGCTGTCAGCATTGTTGTTATTGTTGTACTAGAAGGCAAGATGCAGTTTTCCTTAGTGAGCCTCAAGATTCTTTGGGTAGTAAGAGAAAACACCCTTGCCCCCCACACATACACATAATAACACATTTAAATATGTTCTGAAAAACAAAAGTGGAGGCCATGTTGGTCCAGAATGCAGTATTTGATATACTGAGGTAAACATGCAGTGTTTGCATTTGACTAAGCGTGGATGGTGGTCTCTACCACCAGGAGTGGACCTCACTGTTGGGGATAACCCTGGACAAACTGTTTCTCTGGCCGAGTGATTTTTTTAAAGACGGGGTAGTATTTGACTGTTACCGCTGAAGTTTTGGACTAAGTAAGAACACCACTAATCAAGAACACTATTGGTGTTTTAGCATTTTCAACCAGAGTGTTGTGGTCACTAGCCCAGTGTTTTAAGAAAATTGGTCGAAAGAAAGAAACAGCTTAGTTTTCAGATTGATGATTAGAATAATTTCATCTTGAGAGCTTAGGAGTGAGAGCCCAGTGGGTAGCAGGGACCCTGCTCAGTTGGAACCCACACACGACAAGGAGAACTAGGTCCCCAAGGTGTACTGTGACCTCCATGCTTGTGACACACACACACACATACACACACACACACACACACACAATATTTGGGGTTTTGGATTTTTTTTTCAAATTAGCGATTTAAAAATGTGTTCTCCCCTTCTAATTACAGTAAATCTGACACTGTGTCTGCCCAAGATCCACTTTGTAATTTCTCCACAGACTTACACATTTTAGTTTCTAGTACAAAGACTCTCAGTTTTACATTCATACATTGGAGTGGTCTCAATATACATATCAATTTGTGTGATAAGTTTTTGTTTACACAAGTCACTACTAGGGGCCCAGATACTGGTGAATGTGTGTAGTAAGAGACACCATTTCTGTACTGTGCTTCACTGCCTAATGTTGGTAGTTTGGTGACTTCGTTCATCTATCTGAGAATGCTAATTTGTCTAAGACTCACCAGTTCCTTATGAACAGCATGCTATAAGATGTTGTATGCTACTTGGGCCTTTAAAAATGAAGTCATTTTTATTGGGAGACCTGGAAAGTAGAGTTTGTGGAATTTTTTTTAATATCATTTTAGGTAGATCACATATTTTATCTATTTCTATAAACCTTTTCTTTTAACTAGCCTACATCTTAATTTTCTGTTCTTAAATGTAACAAAATACTTAGGACTAAAGTGCTGTTGGGCTTTGTACATTGCTTTGAGACACTTGTAGTATGTGCTAGCTGTGGGAGGCCCCAGATGATTGTGTGCATGTGTGTACGTGCGTGCATGCATGTGTATCAAACTTGAGTTAGGGAAACCTTGCTTTTACTGTGCTGAGTAGATGGCAGGTGGTTTTCTGATAACATGGTTTGAGGTATCTGCTCTCTAGTATCTCTTTTGGGAAGGGTAAGAGAGTTGGGATGAGGGCTTAGCATCGAAACAGTTCACAGTTAATAAACAAAGGCCTCTTCCTGTTCTTGTTTTTGTTGTGTGTGTCCAGGATTTAGAAGAATTCTGCTTTAAGTTTTGCATCAATCATTTGACAGAAGTTACCCAGACTGCGGCGTTCTGGCAAATGGACGGTCCCCTGCTAAAGGAGTTCATTGCTAAAGCCAGTAAATGTGGAGCCTTTAAGAACTGAAGCCAAGGCTGCTGGGCTAGGTCTGAGAGCTCTGGGGCACTGTGGGTGAGGTGACTGCAGGTAACACTCCACAGGGACAGTGCTCCGTAGGAATATGTGAAGGATATTTGGTTCTTGTGAGTCTGTTTTTTACAACTCTTGTTTCTAGATGTGTATATTTTACATGTGATTTTCTTACATTTGACTGAACATTGGGAAAGGATGATAGTTTACATGCTTTTGTTCTTTTAATTTTAATGAGAAGACTTTTTGAACTTGGATTTTCAAAGTCAGTAAAATATCCCTGAACCTTTGGCCACAAGCGTTTCCACACTGCCTGTGGAGGACAGGCCCTGCCCAGTGCTTCCTGGGTGATGTTCACTGTCACCAACCTCCTGTGGGGTCACCAGGACTGTGGGAGCTCTTAAGGAATATTCTCAATGTACAGTAAACCCACTTAAACAGTCAAGAAATATTTAGGTTTCTGAGATGCTCGTAAGGCATAGGCACCTACAGCTGGAAAGATGGCTCAGCAGGTAAAGGCTTTTATCACCAAGCCTAATGACGTAACTGCAGTCCCCGGGATCCACATGTGGAAACACACAACAAACTTACAAGTTGTCCTCTTATCGATACCTGAGTACCATGTCCACACACAGCACAATAAAGAAGAATAAAAGATTTAGGTACTTATCGAGAAGTAACTGGAAATACCTGTGAAAAGCTGATGATAAGGAAGCGTTGTTCAGAAAAGGAGAGTGTTTCATAAATGAGAGTCTCCCCCGATTACCCAATAGAGCTCCACTCCAGTGACACTGGAGATCAGGGAGGACACTACTACCCTTCCCTCTCCCTGTAATTACTCACAACACACTCTACATGGCTGCTCTTTTCTGACGTGATGTGATTGTTAAAACCGCCCCTCTTACAGGACTCCATACAATGCTCACTGGTTTGGTGGGAGGAGTGTGGGCCAGATTCCATCAAATGTAACTGAAGCTCTGCAGTTTGGTTTTTCCCTTCTTTAGTTGAGTTAGGAATATTTTTGTCCTAGGTAAGCTAGGGCTCCCTAGTCATGTTTTTCCTGAGAAGATCATTTGTAAAAGGCTGGATCAGGTGGATGGTGACTGAGGCACCAAAGAGAGGCGGGCATGCTCACAGGCTAAATACAAACTCGAGCTCAAAGCCCCTCTTCCTGATCAGGTCACAGCTGTTGCCTGGTGCATTGGTAAGTGACGACTGCCTCCCAGGTGACAGTTTTCCTGACCAGGTGATGACTGGACATTGTTGGGATTTGCTGTAGTAGATCACCTGTAGAACCACAGTCCTGTAGACTTAGGGCCTCAAAGCAGTAACTTTAGAAAATGAACTGGTGGTCTGACTTGAAAAACTTCTCCATAAAAAAGCACAAATTACAGGTGCAAGTCCACTTCTATAGATAGTTCACCTGACAAAACACTGAGTTCCTGATACAGCTGAAGACACACTGTTAGCTTGCTGAGCAGCTAGTGAGTGTGAGTGAGTGAGTGTGTGTGTGTGTGTGTGTGTGTGTGTGTGTGTGTGTGTGTGTGAAAGAAAAGTCCTTTAAAAGGGGTTTGATTAATTTTTTTAATGCAATCTTTTTATTTTTCTACTTGGTTTTGGTTATAATCAGAAAACAAAAAAAACTATTCTTGAAATTGTTTTCTTCTGATATAATAATGGAAGCCAGAGAAGTCACACATTTCGTAAAAGAGCCCAAACTGTATCCAATTTTTATACTTCAGTAACTAGGATATGTTTATGTAATTTCTTGATTGACATGCTAATAAACAATCTCTTAAGGCACATGTGTACAATTGTGGTTGTTTTCCCCTTTAGTAATATAAAATACCTGAAAAGGGGGGAGGAACTTGATTAATATGTGGATTTCAGTAAAAAAAAAAAAAAAGTTATACAAAAAACTTCAAATAATGTGTGGTCCAGTTCCTGGAGGACAGAGAACGGGTGGCAGGAGCTGGGAGAGAACAGAGACGTTAAATGCAGAGTTTCTGTTTGGCAAGGTGACATGGTTTAGAATGAAGGACAATTTTGGCTTCAGTTGATGCTACTGAACTATATATTTTAAGGGTTGATATGGAGAAAACAAGTAGTTGAAATATTAAATTTTGTTAGTGCATTGTATCACAATTAATATTATCAATGTTAGAATAAAGTACCACTATGGATAACGTGTCATCTATTTCTCAACTACTTCACCCGCAAAAGAGCTTGTTTCTGCTAGGACAGTTGAATCATCAGATGGAAAAAGCTTCCTTGTTATACATATCAGTTGTGAAAATTGGACTAACAACCAATAATGTGATGGAATATTTGCAAAGTCTTTAACTTTGTACATGGCAGAGTGTGTATGCCATGACATTCTTGTGGAGGTCACAAGACTACTGGTAAAAGTTCAGCTGTGTGGGATCTGGCAAATAAACTCAAGGCCTCAGGCTTGGTGACGCATGCTGAACATCTCACAGGCAGTTCTTTTTATTTAATGGAACCAAATGGATTGGTCTCAACACACAATTGTTTTGAAGATGTTTTCTGTACCCTCCTGACAAAAACATGAAGTGTTAGCTCACCTAGAAAACAGTACAACGGACATGGCAGATCATGGACCTGGCTCTAAGTCTGGGGGAATATGCAGCATTGAATACTGTGTTCTAGATCCCAAACTCTTACACCCAGTGCCCTCTGCTAGGCTCCCAGCCTCCATACACTTCCTTAGAGAGGTGATGGCTGGGATTATGTGCCGCATTCTTCAGTAGTAACACAGCAGGTCTATCTGAACAGTTTGCCCAATATGCACCTACTCTGTAAACACCAAGCAAGAGGTGCTTTCTGTGCCGCACACGTTCCTGATGAGCACACCCCAGCTGAGTGTAGAGCAGCAGAGGAAGCACCGAGAGGGTCCCAGCTGTTCTGATGGGGCTCAGACGTTACTCCTTCCGGTTGATCCGTCATGAAGGGGCTTAGACGGGCCTTGGAAACCACAGTATTGCACCAGGAATGATTCCTTCACAAGTATGTGTGAGCACTTGCTACAAATGAGACACAATGCTGAGACACAGTTCAACCCATTCTGGCAGGTGCATTACTGTAGCCCAGAGGATCATGGGAGATTAGGTATGTGAACTTGAGAGAAATAAAGGGCCAGGGGCAGTGTGGGCACAGAACTGATGCATACTGTCAGGTGGGAAAGTCTTAGTACTCCACAATCCCTATTCCCAGGGTGCTCTTATTTAAAGAACACAGTTCTAAATGCTGGAGTCGGTCTTGAAGATGAAGCTTGCCCTTGTAATGACTGTGGCCAGAAAGACACTTCTAAAAAGACTGATGAAGACCCACAAAGTTGGTAAAAGCAGAATAGTGCATTATGTCTTGTTATAGCTGAGGGATGCTGAGGGCTGTATTAAATAAACTGTCAACTCTTCAGTGTTTTTGTCAAGCATTTATTAAGTCTGCTAAATACTGGGAATGTGGTAGTAGGCAGAAAGCCAGGATTACAGCAAGCTATGCACAGGAGTGAGGCTCTGCTCTATTCTGATGGAGTGACTAATACTGAGAGGAGATCTTTATGAGACCTATAGCAGGAGCAGCAGAAGCAAGAGAAAGATTCCACAAAAGGGTGAGCAGAGGCTCTGGTGTTGCTGCCCTTCACTGGGGTGGTCAGGGTAGGTGGGAGGACTTCCTCGATCCTTGGAGAACATGGGGGCCTGATCCAGTTGGCCTGAGGAACAGCTTTTACTGTCAGGGGGAAGCAGGACACGTGAGATGGCAGGAGAGGAGACAACTAACACCCAGTCAGGTGTGGAGCATAGGAGAGCAGTAGCAGGTCAGAGAAGGAGGGGACTGGATCTGTCACGGGCTGTCTCCTGAGCCTGCTTGCACTTCAGGAGACTCCTGGCATCTGAATTGGTGTTCCTCGGGAAGTAGCAAGGATCCCGAAGTAGAGCTTGAGCGGTCCAGATCCCCATTTTCTTAAAATGAGGACAAGTTTAGTTGTAAGTCTACAAGTGCCTCGAGCTGCTGCTTCATCTGCCTCTGCCTTTCTTCATATTCACAAGTTCTGCTCCTGATTACTTTAAAAGAAGGAAAGTGGCTTCAGTGCTTGCAGGAGTTTGATTAGGAATAGTTATACTGTCTCTAGTCTGGATCAGTTCAAATATCCCCTCCATAGTAACTGGGCCTCAAATGAGAAGACAGCGTGGTCTGAGGAGACAAGTGTCAACATCTTTGCTGCCTATCTGACTCAGTGTGAACACCAGCATGTGTCACATGACTTTGGTACTTCATGGTAGAACAAGGTTACATGCTGTTCAACCATTCAGAGTCTGGAGAATGTGGCTGGCCTTCCAGTGAGCCCACCTCTGGCCCTAAGGACATTGGTACATCTCAGCTTTGGGTGTGATTTAGGAACAGAAAATGTTTACTGTAGAAACCTACCAAGGTGACTGTAGTTGAGTTTAGAATCCTCACAATTGAATCTTTAAATTCTTGGTTGTCAGGATGACTGCATACCTGTAGTTAGTTTGAAATGCTGGGCTGACTCTTCCAGACCAGAATAGCACCATATCAGTTAGTGTCTTGAGGGGCCCTGATTCTATGCAGAGTGATATATTCCAGACACGAATGCAAGTCCAAAGGAAATGCAGGTTTTTACAGACTGGTTCTTTAAAGCTAGTCTTAATCACAAACAGTCTCATGTGACGTTCCTGCTGACTACAACTGCTGATTACAGAGCTCAAATAGGAATGAGCAGCTTAAAATCAAAATGAGACAGGCTGTGCACATTGATGGGACATACACGGTCTTCTCAGCGGGAAAAACTGCTGTTTGTCTTACTGACAGGCACATACTAGAAAAGAACTTTGTCAGCTGGTATGTTATTCAAAGAGAATGGAGAAGTTACTCATACCAATCCTGTGTCAATCTGTTCCTCACCTGTAGCCAGAGGTGCAGCACACCAAAGTCTTTACCACTGAAAGGGGTCATAATTCATGGTTTTTTTCTGACAAGGTTTCACTGTGTCACCTAGGCTGGAAATCCTCCTGCCTCACCCTTTCAACTGCTGTATTAAAGCCGTGCACCACAAAATACAGCCTAACACATCACTCTTGAAAAACTGGGTCTCCCTATTCCTGCCTGTATACTACAATTCAAAAGCATAAGCAACCAAAAATAATATTAAGCTGTCTTGAAGAGTCTTACTTTTTTTTCTTTGCCTGGTTAATTTTAGAACTATAGTACTCAGTGCTTAGGGAGATGAACTTTGATGACCAACCTTAGGACAAGAACTGGAGAGAGGGACACAGGCTGTGGGACAGATCATACATGCTTCCACCTTGCTGCCTTGGCAAAGTATTTTGTGTCTCCCTGGAGAACACAGCACTGTAGTCCAGTGATCTACAAATAGCTGCTTGTTCTAAACAATGGTCTATCGTTCTTTATGTCTGTCTGTCTATCTATCCTTCTGTCTGTCCATCTGTTTTTTTTTTAAAGATATATTATTTATATATAGCATTCTGCCTGCTCGCCAGAAGAGGGCACCAGATACATTACAGATGGTTGTGAGCCACCATATGGTTGCAGGGATTTGACCTCTGGACCTCTGGAAGAGCAGTCAGTGCTCTTAACCACTGAGCCATCTCTCCAGCCCCTGTCCAGCTGTCCTACTACTTGCATTTCTACTTTTCTATTGTATGTGTATTTCTGGGTATGTATTATTATGGGGGAGTTTCTGCATGTGTTCTTTCTCTCCCTGTCCTGCTGCTTTTACAATGTGCTTTTTTATTTGACAAAAACTGTCTTTGGAAAAAAAAAAGTGTGCACTATTTTGTCACCTGTTATTCTGATCTGAATGATAAATGTTTCTAAAACACATGTTCATTATTTTATGAATTACCTACCTTCCTGGAATTTTTGCAGTGTGTCTCCAAACAATCCGCAGTCAAAGAGCAAGATCTCGATCCCTTCATAGTCTAGAGGGAGAGGCAATTTCCTGTGTTAATTTTCTTGTCAATAAATCACATGGGAAGAAAGAGAAAATAACCTCATTGTGGAAGAGACAGGATCAGAGGAGGACAGCTCAGTGCAGGCCCAGCAGGGACCTGGAGAAGCATCAGCTCATGAACTCTGTGTAGCTGGGTCTTCTGGGGAGGGAACAACTGTGTTCCAAGGAGCCCCCAGGTTATTAGGAGGCACCCGAAATTTGAGAGTTCTTAGTCTTTAGAAAATAAGTAAATAAAATTATGAAACAAAAGGGATCCTTGAAATTTTTATTGCAAATATATCCTTTGGTTTAGTCATGACCTGTATGTGTCTGCTGTGGCAGGGACAGAGCAGTACAAAACCTGTGTGTGTGTGTGTGTGTGTGTGTGTGTGTGTGTGTGTCTGTGTGTGTGTGTGTGTCCTAGAGTGCATATGAGTGTCAGATTCCCAGGAAGTTGTGGCTGAAAGAAAGTGAACTCAAGACCTCTTCAAGCATATGTGTTCTTCACCACCACCGTATCTCCTTCGCCTCTGCTATAGTTTTCTTAAGACCCTTGATTTATTAAGGAATAGAATGTGAGACAAATCAAAAGTATAACCTTGGTTCTGACTTCTAGCACCCATGATGTGTTTCTCTCTCTCTCCCCCTTCCTCCCTCCCATCTCTCTCCCTTTCTCTCTTAAATATGATGAAAATATACCTTCAAGCTGCAGCTGGAACCAGCAAAATTAACAGAACCCAGTTTCACTGATTTCTCCACTCAGCTGTGTCTGAGAAACAGACCACCTGGCATCAGTGTATTTTGGCACTGAGTAAAATATCTGTGACTTTCATATCTTCTTGATTTGTTAACTTAAATCTTTAGGTTTATTTATGATTTTGTGTGTGAGTGTGCATGCCTAGAAACTGGACAAGACAGACAGTGCTGGATTCCCCTCTAACTGGAGTTAAGGTTGTGAACCACCATGCAGATGCTGGAAACCAACCTTGAGTCCTCTGCAAGAGGAACAAGTGCTCTTGACACTGAGACATCTCTGCAGCCCTTGATGTGTGTCCTTAAAGAAAGGGTTAAAGAAGGGAGGGGAAAGAAGGGAGGGTGTGTTTCCAAAACTGTGTTTACATTTAGCCCTACCTGACTCTGAAGCAGTCTCATCCATGAATCTTCCATGAACTGAATCTATTTTTTCTAGTATCTGTTCAAATAGTTCATTGAGAAGTCCTGCCTCCTGGCATTTCTTAAGAAAAGGAGCTTTAGCAGCTGCATCTACAAACAAAGGGTGCATCTTTAGGAAGAGGTAGGCAGCTGTTCACATCATGAGTCACTTTATACTTTACCAATCGATGGGTGACCATACTTGTCTCGTTGTATGTAGCTCAAATAGGAAAAGGTCAAAACGGAAACATTTATCTGCTTGTAGTAACTGTATGAAGTGGTTTTGTAAAATTTACTTTAAACCCTTGAGATGACAGCCCCTCGTACTTGTGCCAGATTTGGCATAGTGAGGACATTGTCACCTGTCACTGTGAGGGTAGCACACCACAGAACTGTGGCCTCAGAGAAATGTTCCATCTGTCACTGTGAGGGTAGCACACCACAGAACTGTGGCTTCAGACAAACTTCACACCTGTCAGTGTGAGGGTAACACACCACATAACTTTGGCCTCCAAAATGTCCCACATCTCACTGTGAGGGACACACCACAGAACTGTGCCTCAGGTAAACATCTCACTTGTCACTGTGAGGGTGGCACACCACAAAACTGTGCCCTCAGGCATACATACCTGCCTTTTTCTGTCTCCTCAGACTGAGAAGAATAGGCCATTCCAGCTCCAAAAACTTTGCTATGGTACGGGTTCTAATACAGTGTACAGTTATGATAAAGATTTGTCTCCTGATTATTAAGTACCAAAAGCCCAGAATAAAGATCAAAGTACAAGACCAGCGTAAAATGGTACGTGTCAGCACTTCTACAAGGGTTCTGATTCCATCATTTTTGTACAGTCATCACTGAGAAACTACCTCTGTTGCCTAGAGGCTCTCCTGTTGCATGTCTTTTAGATCTCGTGAATTTCACCATTTTTGCCTGGAATAGAAAACAAAGATTATATTGAATTTCCATGTAGCCCTAGAATACTACACAAAATTAAAATGTTGTGATACATTATCAAATAGAAATATTAAATAAAGTTTTGTTTTTATCTTGATGAACTCCTGAGAGGCACCATCAAAGAGCTAGGACCTATAGGGTATGCTGTTTATGGCCTGAAAAACATCTGTTGAATAAGAGGGAGAGATTGTCGTCAGAAACTAATTATGACTAGAAACTGATATAAAAACTGTTTCAAATCTCTCCAAATTCTTTTACACTTTGTACCTACTAATCCAGAAAATTGTAAGTTGGAAATTTGCTTAGGTGTGGGCAAGTGGCTGGGAGACACTGGGTTCTGAAAGGATGCTTGTCTGTACTCTGAGCCTGTTTAGGACTAAGTGTTAGCTTGGTCCATAGAATGACTGACAGGAGCTGAGGGAATGATGTCATCTCCTGAGCCTCTAGCCTCTTACTACTCTCAGTTTGTTTCTGCCATGTCAGGACTTCCTGAGTGCAGGGTTCTCTCCAGATGCCACCCTAACTACTAGTTCAGCTCCATGGAGGAGAGAACACACACCAACCATTGTGTGCAAATGCCAACTCCTCCAATGACCTGAAAACTGAGTCTCTGGCATTTACAATTGTAAGTAAGAACATTATAGAAAATTACCTGTGCACAGGGGCCTGAGGAGGAGCGTTTCTTCCTTCCCCTCTTCTTCATGCTTGGGCCAGCAGCTAAAACAAAAACAATTTAAGGGTTAAAATATATGAAGCAAGATTGCTGAGTTGTGGTAGTGCACACCTTTAATCCCAGCACTTAGGCTGAGGCAGGTGGACCTACTAGGTGAAGGCTAGCCAAATCAACAGAGTAAGATCCAGGACAGCTGTCTGTCTTTGTGTGTGTTTGTATCTGAATATATATATATATATATATATATATTCACAGAGAGAGAGACACACACACACACACCGACAGACAGACACACAGACAGACACACAGACAGACAGACACACACACACACACACACACACTGCTATGTCCATTCCCTGTCAATATACCCTAATTAAAAGGAACCCTTTAAGAGTGCTTTCCAGTAAGTTATAAACTAATGACAATGACAAGACATAAGCACTCACTGCTCTTCCACAGGACCCAGGTTCAGTTCCCAGCACCCACTGGTGACTCACAACCATATGTAACCTAGGTATCCACACAAACAGATGTTTATAAAACATTACAATGGAGAAGAAATTACCTCATCGAAGGTTTTAAGTAAGTAAGGGGCTTTCTTTAAACTCACTTTAGAAACTTACCCTGTTCAGTGGGCTCTTCTTGTTGTGGAGGATGTTCTGGGCAAAATACTCTGAAAATACAGATTTTAAAGAGTCACTGAATCTTTTAATTTGTAAAGTGTTGGGAAGGAAGCTGCATGCCACATCACTGGCTGAAGTGTTCATGTTTAAAAAGAAATGTGCTTAAGACTGTGTCAAATTGTCAACCCACATGCAGTGTGGTTGAGGGTGGGTTGTCTTTGGGTCCTTTGAGCAGCAGAGAGGAGACTCTGGTCTCTGACGGCCTGAGTGCTGGGTGAATATTTGGAGCAGTCTTGTTCCTGTGTTTCGATGAGGGGCATCTAAAGAACTATGCTCCGAGACCTGAAGCTTCTATCTGATTACCCACTATTTTGCTTCACAGTTCCCTCGGACACGTGTGCAGTGCTGTGGAGAATGACTTTCCAAGCATTTGGCCAGTGTCTTTAGAGAAGACAGCACAGCAGGCTAGAGGCTTGGAGTGAGGAGCTCTAAGGGACTTCTCTGCCCTGGCTTGCCTTTGTCTTAGCCCTTATGAGACCAAGATCCTCCAGTTACTCCAGTGCCCTCCATGCAGCCTTCCCAGCAACACCAGCTCAGTCACCTCCTCCAGATCTGGGACCCCTGTGTACCTTTGTTTTGGTCCCATATTGCATTTCCAGAGGGACTTGGATTTGTGCCCTTACCTCTCCTGTACATTGATTTTAGGCTTCTGCTACCATGCTTGCCTATGAGTTCTTGTAACACATAGAGAAGTATAGAAAATATTAGGATAGACTCTCTCACCAGTGTCCTCTCCATCCCCAGTGTCAGTAATATTTAAGTCTAGGCAAAGCCCCTTCCTGCTTCAGCCCCTCCCATGAGCCAGTGTTCAGAGTTGCCTGTCTGTACCTCTGCCCCACCCAAACTTGGTGACAAATTATCAGTTTCATTATCCCTCAGCCCCTTGTGAAATATGTTATTCTATGCACCTCAATATTTTAATTAAAATTTAGACTGCAATGCTTAAATTAAAACAAAAACCCACTTGTTCCTTGCTGAAACTATTAAAAAGTTTTTTTAATATTGAATTAAGTATTTCCAGTGTGATTAATATACATTTTTGCCCTTTTATTTTTAAGTTATCTCTGTAATTTCAAGGGCAGATTGGTCTACTTGGTAAGATTCTGTCTCAAATATAAAACCTTTATCCAGCAGGGACTTCAGTCCTCTCAATGGATTATGTGTATAAAAGTGACTGTAAAGTGAGATCTTCGTAAACACAAACAATGAATGTGAAGCTCTCCTATCAGTTTCTCAATAATTCAAACATAAAATTTTCTCAATAATTCAGATGTAAAAGGCACTGTTCCAAACTGAATGAACTTTTACAAACAATAAGAAGCTGGGGCTGAGGAGACTCCACAGGTGAAGGTGCTTGCAGTCAGCTCCATGCCTGGGTTCAACCCTGGAAGCAGAGAGCTCATTCCCACAGGGTGGGAAGACAGCATGACCTGTGGATGTGAGAGTGAAGGACCTTGTCTTCCTGCTGCAGAGAGAACAGGCCTGAGCGGAGTCTTGCCTCTTGTAGGACATGATGCTGCCATCATGAATGAGGCTCTCCCAGAAGGAGGAGACACAGAGATTTAGAAAGTCAAGCAAACCCAAGAGTACTTCTCTTTTCCCTGTCATGTGCAGAAAAGTAAAGCTGAGTTCCTGAAGGTGTCCCATTATCTTGTTCTCAAGTGAAACTCATTTGCATAAATAGATCTTGAGAAGTACTGTCACAGTCTCACTATTTCTTACTTATCCCCACCATGGAGTTTTAAAGTTATTTGATTACTTGTAAGTTCCACGATGTCTATCAACTTGAGGAATTGCGTTGTCCTCCTTGGAACAGACATAGTGGTAACTCCTCCTACAGTTGGACAAATCACATCCCACGGTGGCGCCTCCTTTCTTGCACAGTGAGCATTTCTATAGAAGAACAGATCATAATGAGTTAGTATTTAGGATGTGGTTAAATATTATTTAAGCTAACAGACATGTGTTTTTGTCCTGGATATCACTGGCCTGTCCCAGTCTTTGCTCACACAAAAGGTCACTTAGATTTGCAACCCAAGAAGAAGTTTCTGCAAAACTGCATCACACTGGAACAGAAGACTGGCCTAGACAGTCACATCGTGGTCTACACACATGCAAAGCATGTAGGTGGCTACATGGAACATTCTTAAATGAGAAAAAAAAATTTCCTTTTCTAATAAAGTCTTCTTGGGGAGATTTCATGGAGGGTGACATCCAGAGAGGGCCTGCCCCTTTCCTAAAGCAAAGAGGAAGGCAGAATGGGGGGAATACTTTGCTGAGGAGTACTGGGAGGAGAGGAAGGACTGACATTGGGTTGTAAAGAGAATAAGTAAATATTTTTATAAGATTTTTTCTTTAAACAAAGCTAGCCAGCTTCTTCTTCCCGAGGCAGGGAGTTGGTTGGGCGACTTTGGTTCTCAGGTCAGGGCTCTCCTGTTGTGTCACTAAACATTGTCACCTCAGCTGCACTTTCTGACTTCCTCGTAAGCATTTCTCCCTGGGATGGTGGTACCTATTCTACAGAGTTGCTCTTGGGGGTAATGTGGCATAAAGAGGTCCTGTTGTGACCGTGTAGAAAGTGGACAACACCGAAAACACAGCTGAACAACACATTATCTCTTTGGAACCTAGTTATATTTCCCCATCTGGTGTTACATGGAAGTGGGATAGACACGTAATCACTGTGTGCCTGCAGGAAGCTTGTGTGCACTGCTAGAGTCTTAGCCTATGATGACAGGCAAGCCAGCAATGACCAAGGATGATTGGCTCCACCCTTTGTCTAAGCCCAGATGAGACCACTCTGTAAAGCAAGAGACAGCACTCTTGGGATCCCAGGTAAAAATCCAACATAATTTATAAGAAAACACACAAGGAAAAGTCAAATGTAGGTGAATAACAAGATTAACAGATAGGTAGAGTTCTAAACCAAAGCTCCTAGTTTAAAGGACATATTTAATTGTGGAGGAACAGTGTAGCTGCATGAACTGAGAAATGCATGAAGTTGCTACCTCACAATACACTTGCTGACAGTTCTGCAATGAGGGTAAGTCCTGTCCGAGAATAGAAGGTCAGCTGACAAAATGCCTACAGGAGACTGAACTGTTAGGCAAGCCTGAAGAGCATTTACTTAATTAGTGATGGATAGGGGAGGGTCCAGAATACTGAGGATGGAGCCATCTGGGTTGGCGTCCCTGGGTCCTATAAGGAAGCAGACAGAGCAAGCCATGTGTAGCAGTCACTAAGCAGGACCCATCCATGCCCTCAGCTCCTGCCTCCAGGTTCCTGCTCTGAGTTCCTGTCTGGCTACATTCTATGAGGTGGGAAAGTATAAGCCAAACAAACCCTTTCCTCCCCAACTTGCTGGGGACCTTGTGCTTCATAGCAATGACAATCCCAACTTAGACATTTCCCTTGGGAATTCCTTACCTTTATTTTTGACACCGTGAAAGGGTTCATAGACTCTATTTTATGAGGATCCTTTGTTTGAGGATGATACTGATCCCTCCCAAAGCACAAACTCTACAACAGTGTTTTTCAAGTTGTGAGTCACGACCATAGGAAAACATATTTCTGATAGGCTTAAGAAATTAGGATCAGCTCAGCGGCTAAATTACAGCTATAAATGACCAAAGAAAATAAATGTATGGTTGATGGTTCCTATGACCATGTGAAATGTGTGCTTTCTGTTGCAAAGGACCCACGGTTTGAGAAAGAACCACTGCTCTAGAGTCCAATGAGAACTTTCCTTCTGCCTCAAAACCAATTAGCAGAGAATAATAAAAAGTACGTTTCTGTTGATGACCTGCCGCTTTCTAATTAGGACAGTTTGCATAGCTCTTGTCGGTATAGATAATGACACTTTGTAACCTAACATACCAGTGTGCCTCAAGCCTCCAGTCTCTTATGTCTTACTGTGGGTGTGGTCAGCCATGACACAATCACACTTGCCATCCTGTTTACTAATGGCCTTTTATAAATGTGGCCAGGAGACATGGTTGACCTCAGAGGATAGCTTCCGAGTCATCCTTCTTTCCTGAAAAGTCCCTTCTGCCCTCAGCTCCAAGGCAGCTGCTGACAATGACAACCAGCCAGAACAGGTACAAAGACCAGCAGCCACCGTTGACATTCAGAAGGCATCTTACTCCATGCCAAGGATGAAGCCTCTGGCTCAGGATGCTGCCTTCAGCATCCCTGGCAACAGAGGGCCAGGAGAACAGAAGAGCCTAGGTGGTGCTGTTGAGATGCTGAAATTGCTGCTTGCTGTGCTGCGATGACAGTAAGGACCTGTTACAGCCTGTCTGACCAGAGAGTTTTCACTCAGACAGAAGTATCTCAAGCCTGCTCTCCTGATGTGTGGGACAGTCACAGTCAGCTGTAAGCAGACAGCTTCAGCTGAGTCCTGTCTCACAGTCTAGCTTCCAGCTCGCCACAGGTTCCTCAAAACATACTTTATCATAGGCTCTATTTTTAGATGAACGATTTAATTTTTACTTCTGTGTCTGAGAGATCAAGTATGTAAGTGCATGTGTCTGTGGAAGCCAGCAAAGGGTGTCAGATGCCCTGGAGCCGGAGTTACAAGCAGTTGTGAGTTGCCATTTGATGGCTGGGGAACAAACTCAGGACTTCTGGATGGATAGCAAGCATTCTGAACGACTGTACCATCTCTCCATGACAGGATGTCCTTTGAATGTGGTACAGAAGACTCAAAATATGTTACTAATCAAACATGTCGGCTTACCAATCTTCTTCCTCTCCAGATCTCTTTCTTTACTGATTGGACAGCAAAGTTTCTAGAGTTACATGGATCACGGGCCTCACATTCCACCAGTCCTGATGAGTACAGCTGCAGAGTGAGAACAAACCCAGAGTTGGTGTTTGTGGTCCTGACTCACACATGCTGAAGATGGTTGTGAAAACGGCTGAAGTGCAGAGAGGACAATGGCTCAGAGCACTGGCCACTGTGCAGTAGATGAACAGACTGGAGCCATGTGACTCCTGTGAGACCTCAGTCTGTAGACACAGTTGTACCTGGTAACTGATCTCTACCCAGGCAGACACTACTGGTCCCTGCTCAAGGATGCAGAGCAGGCAAAGGCTGAAGCCATGCAGTCAGAGAAGCCAAAACAAGGGACAGAGGCCATTCCTGATGGCTTTCCAGGCCTTGTTCTTGTCACTGTTGAGACAGGGTCTCACTGTAGCCCAGCTGGACTGAAACCCAGAGTCCACCTGTCTCTGCCCCTGAGTGCTGGGACTAAAGCCGTTCACGACTGCACCTGGTTTTAATTGTTTTTTAAGGATAGGATCTGGCTATACATCCACTTTACCTGGACCTTGGCCTCTTCCTTAGTTTCTGAGCAGTGGAAATGCAGGCATTGTGACCACAGCTAGCCCCAAATTCCCTTGTGTGTTTTAGAGGCCACAAGACTCTTTTCTCTTCAGCATTTTAGAGGATGTTGAGACAGCTCTGTAGTTCAGCATGTGTACTGCTCTTCCAGTGTTCCAGAGGACCTACATCCAGCTCATAGCTCCAGGCCACCAGCTTACAAATGTCTCAACTTCAGCACCAGAGGGTTATACACATGGGCACACACATATATTAAAATCTTTCTAAGATTTTACTAAATGTGTGTGGGCATTTGTGTGTGTGTGTTTGTGTATGTGTGGGTTCTCTCTGATGTGTGTGTATCCTGATGTGTGAGTGTTCATGAGTATGTGTGTCTGTGTCTGTTTGTGTGTCTGCATCTAGAGGACAAAGATTTACTTTGGCTTTTGTTCTCAGCTGCTCTTTGGCATTTTTCTAAGTTGTTTTTTTAACATAAAAATGAGTGTTATGCCTGCACGAATCTATTTGTATCACATGTGGGCTGGTTTTGACACATGTTAGAAGAAGGTATTGGATTCCCAGAAGTGGAGTTAGCACTGCTTGTGAAGTAATGCCTGTGTGCTTGGAACTGAACCTGGGTCCTCTGCAAGAGCAGCTTAACCACAGAACCATCTCTCCAGCCTACCTTATTTTATAAGATAGTTGCTCCCTGAACTTGGAGAGCTCTCGAATTCAGCTCACCTGGCTGGCCAGCGGGGTCCTAGAACTGAACTCCACAGCATGGGATTGCTAGCAGTAGTTCACACGTGTCCTGGGGATGGGAGTCTGGACTCCACGCTCATGTTCCCAGCATCTCACTAACAGAGCCACCAGCTTTCTAGTTTCAGATAGCTGATGTTACTGTGAGTCACATAAACCTAAACAATCTACCAGCTTTCAATTGAAGGTCAATATGCAGATACAGAAAAAAAAAAAAAAAAAGAAGAGCAGGTAAAATGTGAGAAAAGGTTGTGACACTTTCATAAGCAGAGATTTTTCATATGATGGATAAATCATGATGCAAATGTTAATCCTTGCATGTAGAAGTCAGAGGCTGGCCCTGGGAAGTAGTTGTTTGTTGGCGGTGGTTCGAGTTAGGATCGCTCTGTGTTTCTGCTGCTCTGCTTCCGTTGCAAGCTTAGTGCATTGATACGGTGCACTTTATTGTGATTTAAAGTTGCTCTTTGAAAGATGCTGAACAAGTTGGGCCAATGCTAATGTCTAATGTTGATTGTTAAATTGTACTTGTGTGAGAGAAGGTTCTTGCACACTCATACAGGACAGATGGTACATGATTCAAAACAGATCTGACAGGTGGATGTGGCCATATGCACCATGAGTCTTAGCATGCAGGAGACTGGAACGCACAGACCTAAATGAGCATTTCGACCTCAAAGCCCCTCTGCCTGTGGAAACATGATTTATGTGATGATAATTTTCTATCAGAGATCTTCCATGGTGGTTGTGAGCCACTACATGGATACTGGGGAAGGAAACTGGTTCCTCTGGGAAAGCATTTAGTGCTTTCCACCACGGAGCTACCTCTTCAGCCCTAAACATGCAGTTTAAACTTATTTACCAGTAACTTACCAAACAGTTTTCATGAGCAGCTATATTCGCTGATGGTGCAAAGTATATCACACTCCAGTCGTGGCCTTCAGGGCAGAGGGCACATGTCCTTTTTTCCATCTTTTCTGGAACTGGAGAGTCACCTACAAAAAACATGCAGGTTAAAACAGAAAAGGATTGATGGCCTTGGTGGCTCCTCTAACTTAAGGAGCAGGCACGGCCCTGTTCTTACGATAGAGTCTTAACTCCTGGAACAACAGCGAATCTAATGAGTGAAAGCTAACATCTCATGTTCAGTGCTGAAGAGCAGTGCTGTCAACAGAAACAGCAAGCCACAAAGGCTGGCTATGCCGCCACTTAAAACATTCTTGGGACCTTACTGAAACGCATATAATACAGGAAGAAATCTCTGATGATGTCTGAGGCCTGCACTTATCCACGGGCAGACAGGAATGTGGAGCAAATGTTTATCCCATGTCTGTTTAGCAAAGGCAGCAGAAGTAGGTTCACCTCCGGGGCCTATGAGCTCCCTTGCCATGGGGTCTTGTCCAGATGTACAGTAGGAGGCGTGTGCTTCCCCTGCTGGCCCTGACTCCACTTAGAAATCAGTTGTCACTGCTATGACACTGTCACTCTTGCACCCAGGAGCG
The DNA here is from genome assembly GCF_963924665.1 of Micromys minutus. Classification (NCBI taxonomy): domain Eukaryota; kingdom Metazoa; phylum Chordata; class Mammalia; order Rodentia; family Muridae; genus Micromys; species Micromys minutus. Next base: position 60,079,402 of record NC_137981.1, on the reverse strand, counting down.
TGTCCTGCCATGCTGGTTGTTACTGTAGCTCAGTGTTCACAGCACTGTCAGACTGTGGGTTACTCTTCCCCAACAAACTACACGGCACCTTTCAGTGCTGTGAAAGCTAGCCAGCAGGGAAAATCCTGGTTATTCCTTAATTTCTCTGTGTCCTGTACCTAACAATGTAGTGTCTTTGGCAATAGGGCCTTATTATAAAGTTCTCACCTTGTCACTGTACAGGGAACAGCGTCTAGACAACTAACAACTACCAATCACACCACTGATCCTGAGGCTCAGGCAGCATGGTAGAAGTTTGGATAGAAGGTTGCTACAATCCAAAAAAGCAGTTTCCTCGAGACATGACAGAAATGCTGTGATCATAACCTCAAAGCATCCACGTATGCAGCCGAGGTTGCCTGCAAAAGGCCGGCATAGGATCGAACCAGTTAAAAGTCTATTTGGTATGGTGGTGGGGGTTGGGAGGCAGCACTCACTAGCCTCCATCTCTAACTGAGGAGACCTGTGAGTTGATGGTATGTGGGGGAGGGTGTGTTGGTTTTCTTGTAGGGTGTGGCCCCTATTAAGCCTACCTTGCGTCTGTGGTTGAACACACACACAAACACACGGGGGGGGGGGGATATGCTCACCACAATCTGGAGGTAGTGAACTAGTCCAGATAGAGAAAAGCAAATAGGAATATTTGATAAACACAAGGTAAAGACTATCAGCAATACAAGAGCAAGATGAAGATTTCAATGGATATACCAGAACACCCCATGTCTGTACTGGACACTAGATACACAAAGATGGAAATTCTACACAACTGTCCTCAAGAAAGTTTTAAGCTTAATGCAATCTCAATATACATACATATAGAAATAATTCATTCAAAAGTACATACATACATGTATACATACATACCAGGGTATAGAGTAATAGTTTTATAGACAAGTACTCTTATATTTCTTGCAGAGAACCCCGGGCTCAGTCCCAAGCACCTCAATGACCTATAGTCATTTCTACCTTTAGGTCTCGGATGGGGGGATCCTTCTTCTAAACACCAGATCATCAAGTACACAGGGACTATACAAATATTTATGCAGGCAAGATAGTCAAACACAAAATAAGCCTCAACCATAGACTAGCTGCAAGCTGAAATAAATCACTAGTCAACTGCAAATTTGACTGTAGACATCTCTACCATGTGGGTGAGGATAATGGATCCCTGAGTTGTTTCAGGAATGGAAGGATGCTTTTGCTCAATATAGTGACTTCCCTTGGGCAGTGATCACTGTTGCTCAAAAGGGCTGAAAAGTTTTGGCATTAGTGCCTTCCTGTTGTTTCTGTATTTCCTGCTTTAACCTGGGGTCAGATTTCTACTGGAGAGACAGGTTGGGGCAGGGCTGTACTAGCCTGTCAACACCAGCTTTCCTGTTATTCTCGCTGTCCTCTGTGCTTCATTTCTGTTTTCTGTCTTCATTTCATTTCTGTGTGCATTCTTGAGTTCATGGTTTTCTAAGACAGTTCTGGGACCACAGAGCTGACAAAAACCTGGATCATTATGCTCTTACAATAAGAGAAAACATCTCAAAGAGATTGTCACCACGGGTGTCCCTGAAATGTCAGCCTACACAACACAAGCTTTTAGGACACTGATGACTATAAGCAACATGTACCTCCAAACTGGCCCTCAGTATTCTCCGTTTGCCCACAAAGACCTGGCCTCCCTTCCTAGATTGCCAGCATCCCAGTGAAGATTAGCCTCCTTTCCCAAGAGCAGGTCTTGGCTACTCACGTTACAGTGCAGAGCTTCCAGAACTTTGGAGAAAGGACACAAGATGGTGAAACAGGCCAACATAGAGGTTTCATGTTCCTGAGGACTCCAGTGCCTACAGATTTCCCAGATATTGGATGTCGGGCTCCACCCTAAGCAGCAGCCTGCAGTCTCCCAGGGGTTGGGGGAAAGTGGAGTATGGCATTTTCCTGCTGGCCATTACTCTAGTACTCACCAGTTGAGACTGGGCCACTTGGCAGTGCTGTCTCTTGGGCCATGACTGGAAGTGTGACTGAGTTTCTAGTTTCTGGTTTCCAGATTCTACGAATAGCTTTTACTTTCGTTTCTCTAAATCTGTGTGATGAAAGCAGAGACCTAATTGGGAGGAAATGGACATCGAGAGCTTTGTGCTGGCAGATTTTCAACTCTGAAATGTCATTTCTAAGGTGCTTGGGTTTGGTTTCTCTGCCAATGTGATGAAAACCATGGCCAAAAACAACGTAGGGGAGGAAACGGCTTATATGACTAATGGGTTCCAGTCACCATGCAGAGAACAAGAAAGCAGGAGCAGGGGGCTTTCTGTCTGTTTCCTTGGCTCTTTAAACCTCTGTGCAGTACAGCAGACAACCACCTGCCCTGTGCTGGGGCTGCACACAGTGGCCTGTGCCTTCCCCCATCAACCACTCGGGAAATGCTCAAGGCCACTCTGACCAGGTGTGTCAAGTCCACAACCACTAATAGCCATCAAGCAGCTTGAAAAAAACCTCACCAGACACCTCTACTGTACCTGTGTTTAACTGAAGAAACAACTGGTCTGTACTCCTGAAACTTGTAGCACACCCTTTGGCCTATGCAAGAATATCTTTAAATGACACAAAAGTTAAGACCTTAGACTCAGGTGCCAGTAAGGAGTCTTTATTTATCAACCATAGACTACGAAGCACCACAGAGATGCAGACCTTTCAGTCCCGGTGAAAAAGAGAAATATCTATGTAGGCACCAACTTATAGGAAGAAGGATTTTAAAACTTCATTCTTTTGGTGGGGAAATCAAAGATAAACTCTAGGGAGACAAGAGGCAGCCTGCCTGTGCCTGGTAAGAGAAAGGCAACTCAACAGGGCAACATGAACAGCCTGGGCAAAATGAAAGGTCCTAGCCCAGGATGGCAAGGGACTTGGGTAGGTCCTGGAGACGTTGTTTCTCACACTCCTGAATGAATAGATGAGCAAGACCTGTGCTTCTAAGGAAAGCCTCTAACTTCCAAGATAAAAACCAGGCAATTATGGCGGTGGGACAGACACATGGAGGGTGGGGGTGAAGAGGTCTTAGAGGGAAATATCACATGAATGCATGTGTGTGTGTGTGTGTGTGTGTGTGTGTGTGTGTATACACATACTCATTAAAATAGTTTATTAGGCTTTTAATGCATGTTATTGTGTGTATTTTTAATTTATTTTATGTGTATGAGTGCACTGTCCCTCTCTTCAGACACACCAGAAGAGGGCATCAGATCCCATTGCAGATGGTTGTGAGCCATGTGGTTGATGGGAATTGAACTCAGGACCTCTGGAAGAACAGTTAGTGCTCTTAACTGATGAACCATCTCTCTAGCCTTTCTGTGTGTATTTTAGTGTGTGCACATGTGTGTCACGACACATAGGGCAGTTAGACTCAGTTCAGGTTACAGTAATTCTTTCCTGTCACGTGAGTCCCAGGGTCTGATCAGGATGTCATGCTTCACAGCATGTGCCTTTATGTGCTGCTGACTCATCTCTTTGGCCCATACAAGACAAAGTACTATTAAAGCCACAGAACAAAACAGGATTCTTGAAAGGAATGTTCTCTAACCAAGGTACCTCCTAGACAGAGTCAGGCCAATCTCTGAGTTTGAGGCCAGTCAGGCCTACAGAGTGAGACCCTGTCTCCAGAACAACCAAAGAATCCTAAAGGAGGTAAAGGAAACTCTTAGGAAGAAAATTACCAGGGGTTGGAGAGATGGAGCAGTGGTATCTTAGTTGGGGTTTTACTGCTGTGAACAGACACCATGATCGAGGCAAGTCTTGTAAGGACAACATTTAATTGGGGCTGCTTTACAAGTTCAGAGGTTCAATCCATTATCATCAAGGCAGGAGCATTGTGTCCAGGCAGGCATGGTGCAGGGAGAGCTGAGAGTTCTACATCTTCATCTGAAGGCAGCTAGTAGAATACTCAATTCCAGGCAGCTAGAATGAGGGTCTTAAACCCACACCCACAGTGACACACCTACTCCAACAAGGCCACACCCATACCAATAAAGCCACACCTCCTAATAGTGCCACTCACTGGCCCAAGCACATACAAACTATCACAAGTGGGTAGAGCAAGAGTAGTATAGACACAAGGGACTGAGTTCTCCTGCCATTAGGCCATAAAGTCAGGGGTGGGATGGGCACCAGGAATCTCAGGACCTTAAGGGACAGAGACAGCATGATTGCTGGGTTTTCTGGCCACCCAGAGTTGGTGAAATGGGAAAGCAGGTTCAGAGCAGACTTTCTGAACAGAACAAGTTGGGGATTGATAAAGTGTAACACCTGTATCCATATTCAACACATACACTAAAAGAACAACAACAAAGAAAAAAAAAACCAGATTTTAAAATGCAGTGCAATCGATTGGGGGCTAGGCAAGATTCAGATTAAAGGTGAAAGAAAGAGGGAATGGGAGAACAGAGAATTCAAAGCTGGACTCGCTCTTAGTAAATGACTTTGAGGTGAAGTGCTTTCAGTTGTTGCCTTAATTGCATATAGATGTAAAGCCAGCAACTTGGTGTTACTTCCTAATATGTTTGTCCAATACACAGAGTAATGAACAGTTCTCTAATTAGTCTCAAGGCCTTCTCAAACAAGAAGGACATCGTGACTAAGCCTGGAAACCTAGCCATGTACTCAAGGCTAGTGAAGTCATGAATCAGGGAGGAGAACTGACAACTGCCACCTTACTAATCCAACAGGCACCCTAACTCCATTGTAAATGTGTCCTGATACCCAGCATGATCCCTAACTCCATTGTAAATGTGTCCTGATACCCAGCATGATCCCTAACTCCATTGTAAATGTGTCCTGATACCCAGCATGATCCCTAACTCCATTGTAAATGTGTCCTGATACCCAACATGATCCCTAACTCCATTGTAAATGTGTGTCCTGATTCCCATAGCTGAGCTCAGCTCTCACCCTGCATTAAGGAATCTTCTGTTTGTAAAAGCAGATGGAAATCCTTATGGCAAACCATAACTGATCAATATACAGTTGCAAAGCCCAGCCCCAACTAAGGCATCAATCAGCACATCACATCCTCTACACCTAAGATTCATTGATGAAGAGGCAAAGGGACTGAAGAACCAGATGAACAGGAGGACGTCTGGAATACAATTGTGCCTTCTGGAACCAACAGAGGAGATACAGCCACGAAGTCTTCCCAACATGGCTGCCTAAACACAGGCTGAACAAAAGGTACTAAAGGACATGCTAACATGGGAAGGTAAGAGCCCAGAAGGCCTCAACCCTCCACAAAGAACTACAGGTAGCCAAGGAGTGCTGAAAGCAGAAGAAATAAGTCATCCCCAGGGAAGAACACATCAGTTGGTCATCCAATAGCACGATGAAAACCAGTACATACAAGTACCAGTATACAGACTGAGCACAATACATTTCTTTATGAGTGAGTGCTTTGGGGCACTGTGGTTTCGTGGCTGACCTCCGAGACGCCCAACAGCAACTGTAAGAGTCAGATGCAGATACTTACACCCAACCAATGGACAGAAGCTACTTACCCCTGTGGCTGAATTAGGGAAAATCTGAAAGAAGCTGAGGAAGGCGGCGATCCCATAGGAAAAAGAGCAGTTTCAACTAACCAAGACCCCTGAGATCTCTCAGACATGGAGCCACCAACCAGGCAACATACACTAGCTGATATAAAGTCCCTGACACATACGCAGAAGAGGACTGTGAGAGAAGATGCACCTAACCCTTGGGAGACTTGAGGCCTCAGGGAGTAGGAAGGTCTGGTGGGGTGGAGGAGGGTGTGGAGATATGGAATGTGAAACAGTTGGAGTAGGGGGATAAAGACTGGATTGTAAAAAATGATTTAAGAAAAATAAATAAATAAATAAATGTGTATAGTACATATAGCTTGAAAGAGGGAGGCACTTGTTAAATTTTGTTACATGCATTGTATCACAATTTTAAAAATTAGCAATGTTAGAATGAAAGTAAGGTACTACACTGTAGAGAGCCGTTTGTGCCGCACCCAAACATGGCGCCGGCTTCCCGCCGAGGACTCAGCAAACAGCTGTTGCCCAGCCAAGAGACTTAGAGTGCATGCGCCACATACGTCATAGCCCGCTCTCAGGGCACACTAATGAGCTACTGGAGAGTGCACCAATCTCCTGGGCATATAAAAGCAGTGCATTTCTCTGCCACGGGGGATCCCCTGCTCAGAGCGTTGTACAATAAAGGTTGTTTGCAGAAGAATCCTGTTGTTGCACGCCTTTTCCTGACGCTGGGACGTGGGGCACGTGACACTACACTGAATGTGTCAACTAACTCTCAACTAACTCACCACCCAAAACGTCTTATTTCTGTTACAAGAGGACAGGTGAACTATCAGATAGAAAAAGCCACTATCCTTGTGAGAAATACTGGTTCTTAGGAGAAAGTGAAGATTGGGCTAAGAACCAATGATATAATGGAATATGTAATATTTTTAACATGAGCTTGCTATATGGAGAGGTGCATGTGCCATGGCATCCTTGTGGAGGCCAGAGAGCAACTGGTAAGTCAGTTCAGCTGACTAGGTTCTGGTATTAAACTTATGGCTGTGATTACTTGGCTCATTCTCCAGTAGTAACACAGCAGGTTTATCTGAACAGTTTGCCCAATATGCACCTACTCTGTAAACACCAAGCAAGAGGTGCTTTTTGTGCCGCACACGTTCCTGATGAGCACACCCCAGCTGAGTGTAGAGCAGCAGAGGAAGCACCGAGAGGGTCCCAGCTGTTCTGATGGGGCTCAGACGTTACTCCTTCCGGTTGATCCGTCATGAAGGGGCTTAGACGGGCCTTGGAAACCACAGTATTGCACCAGGAATGATTCCTTCACAAGTATGTGTGAGCACTTGCTACAAATGAGACACAATGCTGAGACACAGTTCAACCCATTCTGGCAGGTGCATTACTGTAGCCCAGAGGATCATGGGAGATTAGGTATGTGAACTTGAGAGAAATAAAGGGCCAGGGGCAGTGTGGGCACAGAACTGATGCATACTGTCAGGTGGGAAAGTCTTAGTACTCCACAATCCCTATTCCCAGGGTGCTCTTATTTAAAGAACACAGTTCTAAATGCTGGAGTCGGTCTTGAAGATGAAGCTTGCCCTTGTAATGACTGTGGCCAGAAAGACACTTCTAAAAAGACTGATGAAGACCCACAAAGTTGGTAAAAGCAGAATAGTGCATTATGTCTTGTTATAGCTGAGGGATGCTGAGGGCTGTATTAAATAAACTGTCAACTCTTCAGTGTTTTTGTCAAGCATTTATTAAGTCTGCTAAATACTGGGAATGTGGTAGTAGGCAGAAAGCCAGGATTACAGCAAGCTATGCACAGGAGTGAGGCTCTGCTCTATTCTGATGGAGTGACTAATACTGAGAGGAGATCTTTATGAGACCTATAGCAGGAGCAGCAGAAGCAAGAGAAAGATTCCACAAAAGGGTGAGCAGAGGCTCTGGTGTTGCTGCCCTTCACTGGGGTGGTCAGGGTAGGTGGGAGGACTTCCTCAATCCTTGGAGAACATGGGGGCCTGATCCAGTTGGCCTGAGGAACAGCTTTTACTGTCAGGGGGAAGCAGGACACGTGAGATGGCAGGAGAGGAGACAACTAACACCCAGTCAGGTGTGGAGCATAGGAGAGCAGTAGCAGGTCAGAGAAGGAGGGGACTGGATCTGTCACGGGCTGTCTCCTGAGCCTGCTTGCACTTCAGGAGACTCCTGGCATCTGAATTGGTGTTCCTCGGGAAGTAGCAAGGATCCTGAAGTAGAGCTTGAGCGGTCCAGATCCCCATTTTCTTGAAATGAGGACAAGTTTAGTTGTAAGTCTACAAGTGCCTCGAGCTGCTGCTTCATCTGCCTCTGCCTTTCTTCATATTCACAAGTTCTGCTCCTGATTACTTTAAAAGAAGGAAAGTGGCTTCAGTGCTTGCAGGAGTTTGATTAGGAATAGTTATACTGTCTCTAGTCTGGATCAGTTCAAATATCCCCTCCATAGTAACTGGGCCTCAAATGAGAAGACAGCGTGGTCTGAGGAGACAAGTGTCAACATCTTTGCTGCCTATCTGACTCAGTGTGAACACCAGCATGTGTCACATGACTTTGGTACTTCATGGTAGAACAAGGTTACATGCTGTTCAACCATTCAGAGTCTGGAGAATGTGGCTGGCCTTCCAGTGAGCCCACCTCTGGCCCTAAGGACATTGGTACATCTCAGCTTTGGGTGTGATTTAGGAACAGAAAATGTTTACTGTAGAAACCTACCAAGGTGACTGTAGTTGAGTTTAGAATCCTCACAATTGAATCTTTAAATTCTTGTCAGGATGACTGCATACCTGTAGTTAGTTTGAAATGCTGGGCTGACTCTTCCTGACCAGAATAGCACCGTATCAGTTAGTGTCTTGAGGGGCCCTGATTCTATGCAGAGTGATATATTCCAGACACATGACTTTCATAATAAGTGACACATGTAAGCCCAAAGGAAATACAGGTTTTTGCTGTTTTTTTTTAAGCAAGTCTTATTAACAGACATTCTCACATGATTTTTAATGTAACTTTTTTTGCTGGCCAAAAGTGAGTATTACAGAGTCCAAATAAGAACAATAACAGAAAATGAAAATGTGAGAGGCTGTGCATATTAAGGTGGTACAGGCAACCTGACCACTCTAGGGAAAACCTACTGCACAGTTTTACTAACAGGCACAGCTGCAGAGAAGAACACTAGGGCCGTGGCCATGAGCAAAAAGGAGAAGCTCCTCATGCCATTCTGTGTGACTCTGTCCCTCACCTATATCCTGAGGTGGTTAGTACTCAAAGAGTTCATAATAAATGCAAGTTTATTATGTTCTTCGGAGAAAGTCTCACTGGCTTCCAATCCTCCTGCCTCGCCCAGTCAAGTGCTGGGATTACAAGTGTGTACCACCATCAATGAAGAAATGTGTCATGTTTTTGAAAACAGGGTCTCCCTATTCCTGTCTGCCTACTACCATTTAAATAAAATAGCAACACACAAAACCCCAAAACAACAACCCAAATCTTTCTTGGTCATTCTTTGTGTTGTTTTTACTTGATTAATTTAAGATTATAGCACTCACTGCTTAGGGAGATAAGCTTTGAAGCCAAACCTTAATAAAAGAACTTGACATCTCTTCTCGAAAGAGGGAGTCAGGCTGCAGGGTAGGTCAGAGTTGCTTCCATCTTGCTTCCTGTGGGCAGAGAAGCTGCAGGAAGCCTCCTCAGCTCCAGCCTATGCCTGTCTATGGAGTCAAAAACTTGGCTTGTTTCTGCCTTGCCAGTCTGTTTTTCTGTACCCAAAAGTATTTGTCTGTATACCTGGAAAACACAGCATTGTGATCCAACCACCCACAAATTAATTCATTTTGTATAGTGTGGTTGGTCTATCTGTCTGTCTATCCATATGTCAACTATTTCTGTGACTATGTGTACACTACCTTTTCCAGGTTTTTCCTCTCCATGTGTTGTGTTTTTCTGTAATGGCCATTTTCATTTGACAAATATTCTCTTTAGAAATATTTGCTTGTTATATAACCTAATCACTTTTATCTGAATAACAAATGTTCCTAAGACCCATGTTCCTTATTCTATGAATCACCTACCTCCTTGGAATTTCATTAATGTGTCTTTAAATAATCCATAGCCAAACAGCAAAGTCTCAATCCCTTCATAGTCTAGAGAAAAAAGCAATTTCTTGTGTTAATTTTCTTGTGAATAAATCACTCAGGGAGAAAAAAAATAACCTCATTGTGGAAGAGACAGGATCAGAGGAGGACAGCTCAGTGCAGGCCCAGCAGGGACCTGGAGAAGCATCAGCTCACAATCTCTGTGCAGCTGGCCCCTAGTTGATTAGGAGGCGCCTACTAATTTAAGCGTTCTTGGTTTTAAGAAAATTAGGAAATAAAATTATGCAACAAATGAGCTCTGGGAAATGTAAACCGCTAATTTATGTTTTGGTTTGTCATAGAAAAAGTCACTTAAGAGTCAATATTTTACATTGTCCCTTACAGTATGAAACACTCAGGTCACACTAACAAGGAATTGTAAGACTTGGCTGTTATGCTGTAGTGACAGGGTGTCACAGAAGCCATATACTTGTACACTGAAAGTGGAGTTTTTATTCCCTAGGGGCCATTCAGAAAGAATAGTCCACTATGCAGTTGACCTAAGCAACTACTCCATCCCTGGTGTGGCAAGATGGCTCAGCAGGGAGGGCTTGGTGGTAACCCGATGACTTAAGTTCACTCCCCGGAACCCACATGGTAGAAGTAGAACCAACTCCTCTGTCTTATCCTCTGTCCTACACCTATTTGCTGTGGCAGGGGCACAATGTAATGTTTTAAAAACAGGTTTCTGTGTGTGTGCGTGGGAGCATGTGAGTGTGTGTGTGTGTGTGTGTGTGCACGCCTGTGTGTATGGGTTTGGTATCCTCAGAGTCCTTAACAGTGTCAGATGCCCAGAAGCTTCAGGTCCAGGCTTTATGAGCTATTATACATAGGTGTGGGGCACCAAACTCCAGTCCTCAGAAAGAATACATGTTCTTTATCACTGTGTTGTTGCTCCAGCCCCTGTAATGTTTTTTAAGACCCTGGACTGGTAAAGAAGTAGGATTTGAAGCACATCAGAACAATAACCTAAGGGATGCTCCCCAGCACCATGTTGGGTGGCTTATAACTACCTCTGACTCTGACTGCAGAGGATCAGACAGTTCTGTTTTGGACACGTGCACTACCTTGTCCATATCCTCCACACATGCACACATGTTCACATGATTAAGCACAACGAGAGTTGGTCTGAAAACAGCAGATACAGCAGCAACAAAAGCAGCCGAACCAGCACAGCACAGTTGTAATGATGTCTCCTTCCAGCTGTGGGCACCCCTGGGAGGCAGACCTCCTCGCATCAGTGCACTTTCTCCTCCAACTAAACAATCTGTATCTTTCATACTCTGTTGATTTATTAACTTAAATCTTTAGGTTTATTTATGATTTTGTGTGTGAGTGTGCATGCCTAGAAACTGGACAAGACAGACAGTGCTGGATTCCCCTCTAACTGGAGTTAAGGTTGTGAACCACCATGCAGATGCTGGAAACCAACCTTGAGTCCTCTGCAAGAGGAACAAGTGCTCTTGACACTGAGCCATCTCTTCAGCCCTTGATGTGTGTCTTTAAAGAAAGGGTTAAAGAAGGGAGGGGAAAGAAGGGAGGGTGTGTTTCCAAAAATGTGTTTACATTTAGCCCTACCTGACTCTGAAGCAGTCTCATCCATGAATCTTCCATGAACTGAATCTATTTTTTCTAGTATCTGTTCAAATAGTTCATTGAGAAGTCCTGCCTCCTGGCATTTCTTAAGAAAAGGAGCTTTAGCAGCTGCATCTACAAACAAAGGGTGCATCTTTAGGAAGAGGTAGGCAGCTGTTCACATCATGAGTCACTTTATACTTTACCAATCGATGGGTGACCATACTTGTCTCGTTGTATGTAGCTCAAATAGGAAAAGGTCAAAACGGAAACATTTATCTGCTTGTAGTAACTGTATGAAGTGGTTTTGTAAAATTTACTTTAAACCCTTGAGATGACAGCCCCTCGTACTTGTGCCAGATTTGGCATAGTGAGGACATTGTCACCTGTCACTGTGAGGGTAGCACACCACAGAACTGTGGCCTCAGAGAAATGTTCCATCTGTCACTGTGAGGGTAGCACACCACAGAACTGTGGCTTCAGACAAACTTCACACCTGTCAGTGTGAGGGTAACACACCACATAACTTTGGCCTCCAAAATGTCCCACATCTCACTGTGAGGGACACACCACAGAACTGTGCCTCAGGTAAACATCTCACTTGTCACTGTGAGGGTGGCACACCACAAAACTGTGCCCTCAGGCATACATACCTGCCTTTTTCTGTCTCCTCAGACTGAGAAGAATAGGCCATTCCAGCTCCAAAAACTTTGCTATGGTACGGGTTCTAATACAGTGTACAGTTATGATAAAGATTTGTCTCCTGATTATTAAGTACCAAAAGCCCAGAAGAATAAAGATCAAAGTACAAGACCAGCGTAAAATGGTACGTGTCAGCACTTCTACAAGGGTTCTGATTCCATCATTTTTGTACAGTCATCACTGAGAAACTACCTCTGTTGCCTAGAGGCTCTCCTGTTGCATGTCTTTTAGATCTCGTGAATTTCACCATTTTTGCCTGGAAGAGAAAACAAAGATTATATTGAATTTCCATGTAGCCCTAGAATACTACACAAAATTAAAATGTTGTGATACATTATCAAATAGAAATATTAAATAAAGTTTTGTTTTTATCTTGATGAACTCCTGAGAGGCACCATCAAAGAGCTAGGACCTATAGGGTATGCTGTTTATGGCCTGAAAAACATCTGTTGAATAAGAGGGAGAGATTGTCGTCAGAAACTAATTATGACTAGAAACTGATATAAAAACTGTTTCAAATCTCTCCAAATTCTTTTACACTTTGTACCTACTAATCCAGAAAATTGTAAGTTGGAAATTTGCTTAGGTGTGGGCAAGTGGCTGGGAGACACTGGGTTCTGAAAGGATGCTTGTCTGTACTCTGAGCCTGTTTAGGACTAAGTGTTAGCTTGGTCCATAGAATGACTGACAGGAGCTGAGGGAATGATGTCATCTCCTGAGCCTCTAGCCTCTTACTACTCTCAGTTTGTTTCTGCCATGTCAGGACTTCCTGAGTGCAGGGTTCTCTCCAGATGCCACCCTAACTACTAGTTCAGCTCCATGGAGGAGAGAACACACACCAACCATTGTGTGCAAATGCCAACTCCTCCAATGACCTGAAAACTGAGTCTCTGGCATTTACAATTGTAAGTAAGAACATTATAGAAAATTACCTGTGCACAGGGGCCTGAGGAGGAGCGTTTCTTCCTTCCCCTCTTCTTCATGCTTGGGCCAGCAGCTAAAACAAAAACAATTTAAGGGTTAAAATATGTGAAGCAAGATTGCTGAGTTGTGGTAGTGCACACCTTTAATCCCAGCACTTAGGCTGAGGCAGGTGGACCTACTAGGTGAAGGCTAGCCAAATCAACAGAGTAAGATCCAGGACAGCTGTCTGTCTTTGTGTGTGTTTGTATCTGAATATATATATATATATATATATATATATATATATATATATATATATATATATATATATATATATTCACAGAGAGAGAGACACACACAGCGACAGACAGACACACAGACAGACAGACAGACACACAGACAGACAGACAGACAGACAGACACACACACACACACACACACACACACTGCTATGTCCATTCCCTGTCAATATACCCTAATTAAAAGGAACCCTTTAAGAGTGCTTTTCAGTAAGTTATAAACTAATGACAATGATAAGACATAAGCACTCACTGCTCTTCCACAGGACCCAGGTTCAGTTCCCAGCACCCACTGGTGACTCACAACCATATGTAACCTAGGTATCCACACAAACAGATGTTTATAAAACATTACAATGGAGAAGAAATTACCTCATCGAAGGTTTTAAGTAAGTAAGGGGCTTTCTTTAAACTCACTTTAGAAACTTACCCTGTTCAGTGGGCTCTTCTTGTTGTGGAGGATGTTCTGGGCAAAATACTCTGAAAATACAGATTTTAAAGAGTCACTGAATCTTTTAATTTGTAAAGATCCAGTGTTGGGAAGGAAGCTGCATGCCACATCACTGGCTGAAGTGTTCATGTTTAAAAAGAAATGTGCTTAAGACTGTGTCAAATTGTCAACCCACATGCAGTGTGGTTGAGGGTGGGTTGTCTTTGGGTCCTTTGAGCAGCAGAGAGGAGACTCTGGTCTCTGAAGGCCTGAGTGCTGGGTGAATATTTGGAGCAGTCTTGTTCCTGTGTTTCGACGAGGTGTATCTAAAGAACTATGCTCCGAGACCTGAAGCTTCTATCTGATTACCCACTATTTTGCTTCACAGTTCCCTCGGACACGTGTGCAGTGCTGTGGAGAATGACTTTCCAAGCATTTGGCCAGTGTCTTTAGAGAAGCCAGCACAGCAGGCTAGAGGACTGGAGTGAGGAGCTCTAAGGGACTTCTCTGCCCTGGCTTGCCTTTGTCTTAGCCCTTATGAGACCAAGATCCTCCAGTTACTCCAGTGCCCTCCATGCAGCCTTCCCAGCAACACCAGCTCAAGTCACCTCCTCCAGATCTGGGACCCCTGTGTACCTTTGTTTTGGTCTCATATTGCATTTCCAGAGGGACTTGGATTTGTGCCCTTACCTCTCCTGTACATTCATTTTAGGCTTCTGCTACCATGCTTGCCTATGAGTTTTTGTAACACATAGAGAAGTATAGAAAATATTAGGATAGACTCTCTCACCAGTGTCCTCTCCATCCCCAGTGTCAGTAATATTTAAGTCTAGGCAAAGCCCCTTCCTGCTTCAGCCCCTCCCATGAGCCAGTGTTCAGAGTTGCCTGTCTGTACCTCTGCCCCACCCAAACTTGGTGACAAATTATCAGTTTCATTATCCCTCAGCCCCTTGTGAAATATGTTATTCTATGCACCTCAATATTTTAATTAAAATTTAGACTGCAATGCTTAAATTAAAACAAAAACCCAATTTTTTTTAATTTTTAATAAAAAAATTAAAAAAAAAACACTTGTTCCTTGCTGAAACTATTAAAAAGTTTTTTTAATATTGAATTAAGTATTTCCAGTGTGATTAATATACATTTTTGCCCTTTTATTTTTAAGTTATCTCTGTAATTTCAAGGGCAGATTGGTCTACTTGGTAAGATTCTGTCTCAAATATAAAACCTTTATCCAGCAGGGACTTCAGTCCTCTCAATGGATTATGTGTATAAAAGTGACTGTAAAGTGAGATCTTCGTAAACACAAACAATGAATGTGAAGCTCTCCTATCAGTTTCTCAATAATTTAAACATAAAAGTTTCTCAATAATTCAGATGTAAAAGGAACTGTTCCAAACTGAATGAACCTTTACAAACAATAAGAAGCCGGGGCTGAGGAGACTCCACAGGTGAAGGTGCTTGCAGTCAGCTCCATGCCTGGGTTCAACCCTGGAAGCAGAGAGCCTATTCCCACAGGGTGGGAAGACAGCACGACCTGTGGGTGTCAGAGTGAAGGACCTTGTCTTCCTGCTGCAGAGAGAACAGGCCTGAGCGGAGTCCTGCTTCTTGTAGGACATGATGCTGCCATCATGAATGAGGCTCTCCCAGAAGGAGGAGACACAGAGATTTAGAAAGTCAAGCAAACCCAAGAGTACTTCTCTTGTCCCTGTCATGTGCAGAAAAGTAAAGCTGAGTTCCTGAAGGTGTCCCATTATCCTGTTCTCAAGTGAAACTCATTTGCATAAATAGAACTTGAGAAGTACTGTCACAGTCTAGCATTCCTTAAGCACCCTGCCCCTCCACCATGGAGTTTTAAAGCCCTTTGATTACTTGTAAGTTCTTTTAACTCCAACTTGTAGAATTGCATGGTCCTCCTTGGCACAGAGTAAGTGGTATTTCTTGACACAGGATGTTTCTCCACACCCAATGATGGCTCCGTTGTTATTACAAAATGAACACATCTATAGAATAGATCATTATGAGTTAGTACATGTTTCACTACTGCAAAGTGAGAATGATATTAAATGTTGTTTAAGCCAGTAGCCCAGTGTTTTTGTCCTGCCTATCTTTGGCCTATCCCAGCCTCCATACCACATTAAATAGGAATTGGCAACCCAGGTGGAAGTTTCAGCAAAACTGCAGTCAAGTGTCATCAAAGGCCTGTCACAGGCAGTTGTACCATGGAATACATAAATGCAAAAACATGTAGATGGTTTAAATAACCAATATTTTTTTAAAATAAAGATTTCTTAAAAGTGAGACTAGCAGGCTTTTTTATCCCTAGTCAAGAGGTTGTTTGGGAGACTCTGAGCCTCAGAGCAGCTCCTGCTGTACCCAAACATGTGACCTCAGCTGGCACTTTCTGTGCTTCCTCTTAGACATTCCTCCCTGGGATGGTGATGCCTGCTCTTCAGAGTGGCTATAAAATGAATGAAACCTGTTTCCAGTGTGTAGAAACTAAACAACATTGAAAGCATAGCTGAACGACAGAGTTTTTTCTTGATCCCTTGATTTAATGTCCCTGTGTGATTTTATATGAAGGTAGATGTACAATGTTTAGGCACTGTTTGGTTCCAGTCATTCACACGTTATGCTGCTTATGGCCAGCCATGAATCATTCACCTTGCCAACCTGTTTATTAATCTGTGAATGGCCTTCCATAAAGAAGCCCAGAGACCCAGTGCGATTCAGAGATAAGCCTTACCTGTCCTTCCCTGGTTAGACCCCTCATGTCCCCAGCTCCCAGGCAGACACTGACAGTGATAACCACACACCACACACAGAAAGACACTCAGCCACCCTTGACATTCAGAAGGCATCTTACTCCATGTCAAATATAAAGTCCTGAGTTCTCATTGCTGCCTGCAGCTTTGTGGCACAAGAGGGTCAGCTAGTTGCATTGGGGTTATAAGCAGACAGCATCAGCTGAGGCCTGTCTCACAGTCCAGTTTCCAGCTCTCCACAGGTTTCTCAAACTGTACTTTACAGACTGATTCTAGATGAAAGATTTATTTTATTTTTACTTCTGTGTCTGAGAGATCAAGTATGTAAGTGCATGTGTCTGTGGAAGCCAGCAAAGGGTGTCAGATGCCCTGGAGCCGGAGATACAAGCAGTTGTGAGTAGCAGTGCTGAAAGGGTAGTAAGAATTCCTGAGAACCATCTCTCCACACCCCCCCAACAGACCGTCCTTTGAATGTAGACCCCAAGACTCATCGTTTGTAAGCAAAAAGGACATGCCAACTTACCAACGTGCTTCCTTTCCAGATATTTTCTAGTACTGATCTCACGTCAAAATTTCCAGCTATATTACATGGATCACGGGCCTCACATTCCACCAGTCCTGATGAGTACAGCTGCAGAGTGAGAACAAACCCAGAGTTGGTGTTTGTGGTCCTGACTCACACATGCTGGAGATGGTTGTGAAAACGGCTGAAGTGCAGAGAGGACAATGGCTCAGAGCACTGGCCACTGTGCAGTAGATGAACAGACTGGAGCCATGTGACTCCTGTGAGACCTCAGTCTGTAGACACAGTTGTACCTGGTAACTGATCTCTACCCAGGCAGACACTACTGTCCCTGCTCAAGGATGCAGAGCAGGCAATGGCTGAAGCCATGCAGTCAGAGAAGCCAAAGCAAGGGACAGAGGCCATTCCTGATGGCTTTCCAGGCCTTGTTCTTGTCACTGTTGAGATAGGGTCTCACTGTAGCCCAGCTGGACTGAAACCCAGAGTCCACCTGTCTCTGCCCCGAGTGCTGAGACTAAAGCCGTTCACGATTGCACCTGGTTTTAGTTGTTTTTTAAGGATAGGATCTGGCTATACAACCACTTTACCTGGACCTTGGCCTCTTCCTTAGTTTCTGAGCAGTGGAAATGCAGGCATTGTGACCACAGCTAGCCCCAAATTCCCTTGTGTGTTTTAGAGGCCACAAGTCTCTTTCCTCTTCAGCATTTTAGAGGATGTTGAGACAGCTCTGTGGTTCAGCATGTGTACTGCTCTTCCAGTGTTCCAGAGGACCTACAACCAGCTCCCAGCACCCAGCTCACACTTGAACTCTTACTCCAGAATGTCGTATATACACATACGCACACTAAAATCTTTTTGAAAATTTTATCAAATGTTTATGTTGTAAAAGCATGCATGTGTGTTCTTTGTGTGTTGTATGCATCTGTGCAATATTGTATATATGTTCTCTCTGTGTTTGCACCTGCCTGTTTACATGTAGAAGACAGATTTACTTTGGCTGTTGTTGTCTACTCCTGTTTAGCTTTTTTTCTAAGATTTTTTATGAAAATGTGTGTTTTGCCATGATGTATCTTTATGCATCACGTGTGGGCTGGTTTCTCCACTGGTTAAAACAAGGTATTGCATCCCCAGAAGTGGAGTTACAAATGCTTGTGAAGTAACCCCAGTGTGCTGGGAACATGACCTTGGTCTTCTGCAAGAGCAGCTTCCCACAGAGCCATCTCTTCAGCCCTTCTCCAGCTTATTTTGTGAACCTGGAGAGCTCATAAATTCAGTTCAATAAGCTGGCCGGCGAGCTCCTCGACTCCTCCTGTCCATCCCACCCTCCCATCGCATTGGAGGCTCACAGGGCCTTGTCCAGCTCCTTGCATGGGTCCTGGGGATAGACGTCAGAACACTCATGGACACTTCTGTCTCTGGCACTTTATTAACTGAGCCACCAGCTCTCTAGTTCCAGAGAGCTGAAGTTACTGTGAGTCACATAAACAATCTGCCTGCTTTCATGTGAAGGTTCATGTTATAGATAAACTTTAAAAAAAGAACATATATACATATGTGGGGAAAATTATAATACTTATATGCAAAGAATTGTATAAGAATTAGAAACCATAATGCAAATATTAATACTTGCATGTGGGAGTGTAAGAATGACTGAGTTTAGCTCTCTCCTTCCCCCATGGTTTGGAGTAGGGCTTCTCTCTGTTTCTGCTGTTCTGTTCCAGTTGCTAGCTCAGTGCATTAATATGTTATATTTTATCAGGATTAAAAGTTGCTCCCTGAAAGATGCTGACAGAAGAAGGTGGGCCAGCAAGGTGGCTTGTCAAGAAAACTCACTTGCTGCTCAGCTGGAGGACCTAGGCTAGCCTCAGAGGCCAGATGAAGGTACCACACATCCTGGGACTGTGGCTACAGATGGATGTGGGCCACTCTGTGGGTGCTGGGAATGGAACCAGGATCCTGTGGAAGAACAACTAATGCTCCTAACACTGAGCCGTGTCCCTGGCCCTACGCAAGTAACTTTAAAGTTATTTACCTGTAACTTACCAAACAGTTTTCATGCGCAGCTATATTTGCTGATGGTGCAAAGTATATCACACTCCAGTTGTGGCCTTCAGGGCAGAGGGCACATGTCCTTTTTTCCATCTTTTCTGTAACCTGACAGAAACCTATAAATAACAGCCAGGTTAAAACAGAAAAGGATTGATGGCCTTGGTGGCTCCTCATGTCTTTGAGAAGGGGGCAGGCCCTTCTTTTTGTGATAGTGCTGCCTCTCTTCAGTGCTGAAGAGCAGTGCTGTCAACAGAAACAGCAAGCCACAAAGGTTGGCTATGCCGCCACTGAAAACATTCTTGGGACCTTACTGAAACGCATATAATACAGGAAGAAATCTCTGATGATGTCTGAGGCCTGCACTTATCCATGGGCAGACAGGAATGTGGAGCAAATGTTTATCCCATGTCTGTTTAGCAAAGGCAGCAGAAGTAGGTTCACCTCCGGGGCCTATGAGCTCCCTTGCCATGGGGTCTTGTCCAGATGTACAGTAGGAGGCGTGTGCTTCCCCTGCTGGCCCTGACTCCACTTAGAAATCAGTTGTCACTGCTATGACACTGTCACTCTTGCACCCAGGAGCGTGTCCTGCCATGCTGGTTGTTACTATAGCTCAGTGTTCACAGCACTGTCAGACTGTGGGTTACTCTTCCCCAACAAACTACACGGCACCTTTCAGTGCTGTGAAAGCTAGCCAGCAGAAAGAACCTCCTGGTTACTGCTTAAATAACCTAACCTTAAATAACAGGATTTTTTTTTCTATGTCCTGTTACTGAAAAGTGTGATGCCTTTGGCAATAGGGTCCTATTAAGTTCTCACCTGGCTATAGAGAAGAGAATAAGTGTAGAAATTTCTGCCATAAAGGGGACAACTACAATCACCTCACCTCAGGGAACACTGTGGGAGAGGTGATGGACAGGTTCTAAGATCTGTAGAAACAGCATCTTCTAGACATGATAGAAATGCTGTAAGCATAAATTCAAAGCATCTGTAGAAGTCTGAAAAAGGCCTGCCTAGGATCTAACTAGTTAAAATTCAAGCTGGGATAGTAGTAGGGGTTAGGGAGCTGCACTCACTAGCATTCACCCCTAACTGAAGAGATCAGTTGATGGTTTGTGGGAGAGGAAGTGTTAGTTTCCCTTTAGGGTGTGTTCCTGTTAGGTCTGCCATGAACCAGTGGTTGGAAACTCTCTCTCTCTCTCTCTCTCTCTCTCTCTCTCTCTCTCTCTCTCTCTCTCTCTCTCTCTCACACACACACACACACACACACACACGTTCAGAATAATCTGGATACAGTAAACCGGTCTAAATGGAGAAAAACACAAGGTAAATGCCTTTCAGCATGGGAGGAGCAATATGAAAATGTAGACTACACAGCGTCTGGACCAGAGGCTGGATACACAATGATGGCAATTCTGCACAACTTCCCCCAAGGAAGTTTCAAATGTGTGTAATAAAAGCAATTATTAGAAAGACTACATCAGCACAGATAGTGAGGATGCTTTGGAGAAAACAAGAGAGGCCTCTTACCTGCTTGATTTAAAAACATATGTTCATACAATCACTTAGACATATAGTTATATGAACAAGTCAAAGAACTGACAATACAGGCAAACATGGGCCACACCCCACATTTCTAATTCAGTGGATGACAGTTGTTTTTCCTAACTAGCAGCAATGCCTCTGCCTGTTTTTTAATTATCAGTGTCTTACTGATTTTTAAGAGCTTATCACATGTTAGAATATTATCACTTTGTTAGTGAAACAAAGTTTGGCAAGAGAAGTACATCTGGCATCCTCCTCTGGTCCAGTAAACACCCCCACATACACACATATATATACACGCCATACTCATACATAATAAATGTTTTAAGCCTACCTGCTTATGCACTATTAAAACCACTTTACAGTTTCTAGTCTTAGGAAGGATGATGTATTTAGAAACTAGTGAACTCTTGGTTTTTATAATATTAATATGGAATCTGTTTTAAAGTTTTGTCTCAAAGCAAAGCAAATCAACTGTATTTCTTTTGAGACAAACCCACTTTGACTTTGCAAATCTAAAGTGTGAGGAGTGAGATGGAGCCTTCTCTCTCCAGCTCCTTACTCTACAATCCACAAATGGAATAGCTAAGTAAATAGCTGACCAGATGGCTATCGGTTGCCATTTATTTTGGACATTATTACCCTTACCTGTGCCATCCTCTGCCTGAAACAATCTTTCACATTTCCTCCCTATGGCTGACTCTGGACTAAGAGTAGAATGGGGCTAGAGACAGATGAGTTGTTCTTCCTCTGGAGGACTCAAGCCCTCATGTTGGACAGCTTACAAACTCTTGTTACTATAGCTCCAGGTTCTCCACACACTTTTTTGGACAGACAGACAGACACACACACACACACACACACACACACATACACATACATACACGCACACCATACATCTGCATATACATACATACATACATACGTGCATACCTACCTACCCACCTACCTCCCTACCTACATACATACTGGAAACTAGAAAGATGGCTCTGTAGACAAGATGTCTTGTTGCTCTTGCAGAGGACCCAGGATTGGTTCTCAGCATCTACATGGTGACCTTTAAACATTTTAACTCTAGGTCCAGATAGAATCCCATGCCTTCTCCCAAACAACACAAGTGCCAAGTACAATGTGGTACATAGCAGGCAAGAAAGTCATATACCAAGTCTTAAAAGTACACTAGCTGGGAAGAAAGGTCACAGCCTAGAATAAATCATTGGACATCCACAAGATTGTCTGTAGACATCTCTACCATGTGGGTGAGGATAATGGATCCCTGAGTTGTTTCAGGAATGGAAGGATACTTTTGCTCAAAATAGTGACTTCCCTTAGGCAATGATCCCTGTTGCTCTAAAGGGCTGAAAAGCTTTGGCATTAGTGCCTTCCTGTTGTTTCTGTATTTCCTGCTTTAACCTGGGGGTCAGATTTCTACTGGAGAGACAAGTTGGGGCAGGGCTGTACTAGCCTGTCAACACCAGCTTTCCTGTTATTCCCGCTGTCCTCTGTGCTTTATTGTATTCATGATTTTCTAAGATGATTCCAGAGAACTGTGAACCACAAAGCTGACAAGAACCAGGATCACTGTGCCCTCAAGACAAGAGAAAACATCTCAAGAAGATTGTCACTATGGGTGGCCCTGAAATGTCAGCCTAAATTCAAGCCCCTAGGAAACTAATGGCTACTTTCAACCTGGTCCTCAGTATTCCCCAATTACCCCAAAGTCTGGGTCTTCATTTCTAGGTTTTCAACATCTCCAATAAAGTGTACCTTCCCTTCCTAACAGCATGACCTCAGTATTTCCGAACTTTAAAGTGAGAGCTCCCAGTGAAGCAAAGACCATAGGAGGAACCAGCCAACCCAGAGGTTTCAACTTTCTGAGGTCCTTCCTCAGAGCCTACAGCTTTCCCAGAAGCTGTAAGCCTAGTTCAGGCCTCAGCAGTCTCCCCAGGTGAAGTGGAATGTGGTCTTCCTGCAAACCAAATCTGTAATACTCACCAGTGAGGACTGGGTCAGGTGGCGTCTCTTGGGCCATGACTGGACACCTGCACTCCTCAAAATGCAATGGGGAAGCTTCTAGTTTCGTTTCTCTAAACCTGAGTGGTGATAGCAAGCAGCATCCTGGGAGGAAGTACAAGATAGGTACGGCTTCCTTGTCGATTTTCAACTCTAAACAGTCATATAAAGAGTGGTTTAGTTTGGTTTCTCTGCATATGTGATGAAAACCCAGGCCCAAAACAACGTAGGGGAGGAAAGGGCTTATATGACTAATGGGTTCCAGTCACCATGCAGAGAACAAGAAAGCAGGAGCAGGGGGCTTTCTGTCTGTTTCCTTGGCTCTCTAAACCTCTGTGCAGTACAGCAGACAACCACCTGCCCTGTGCTGGGGCTGCACACAGTGGCCTGTGCCTTCCCCCATCAACCACTTGGGAAATGCTCAAGGCCACTCTGACCAGGTGTGTCAAGTCCACAACTGCAAACAGCCACCAAGGAGCTTGAGAAAAACCTCACCAAACACCCTGTAGTGGCTATTCCTGGCTGCAAACTTGACTATATGTGGAATGAACCACAATCCAGAACAGGAAGGCTCACCTGTGATCCTGACCTTGAGGCTGGGAGATACAAGTTTCTGACCTGGGTCTTGGCATGGAGATCTTGAGGCATAGTGGCTATGAATCCCAGGACACTAAGGCAAAAATCTCTGAGTTCAAGGTCATCTGGGAATAAGCAAGTCCCAGTTTTAGGCCATGCTTTCTGCTGGAGACCTACATAAGGACATTGGAAGAAGGAAGGCCCTCTCTCTTGGCCTGCTTGCCTTGTAGGATTGAGGGACTGCTAGATCTAGCTGCTGCTGACCATTGTAGGAGAGTTGGATAATAGACTGTAAGTCATCAACAAATTCTCTTATTATATAGAGGCCACCCATAAGTTCTGTGACTATGGAGAACCCTGACTAGTATACCTCTACTGTGCCTGTGCTTAAGAAACAACTGGTCTGTACTCCTGAAACTTGTAGCACACCCTTTGGCCTATGCAGGAATATCTTTATATGACACAAAAGTCAAAACCCTAAACTCAGGTGCCAGTAAAGGGTCTATTTAGCACCCATGGGCTACAAAGCACCACAGAGATGCAGACCTTTCAGTTCCTGTGACAAATAAAAATATCCACACAGGCAACAAGTTACAGAAAGTAAAAATTTAAAAGCCCAGTACTTTGCTAGGGAATTAAAGATAAACTCAGAGAGGCCTGCACTCTGGGAGGACAAAGGGCAGCCTGTGTCTGGCAGAAGAAAGGCAACTCAACTGGGCAACATGAAAGGTCCTACCCTTTCATGAAAGGACGGCAAGGGACTTGGGTAGGTCCTGGAGACATTGTTTCTCACACTCTTCTGAATGAATAGATGGGCAAGACCTGTGCTTCTAAGGAAAGCCTCTAACTTCCAAGATAAAAACCAGGCAAGTTTGGGGGTGGGACAGACACATGCGGGGGTGGGGGGTAGAGGTCTTGAAGGGAAATATCACATGAATGCATATATATATATATATACACACACACATATGTATATATATATACACACACACATACTCATTAAAATAGTATATTAGGCTTTTACTGCATGTTGTTTGCACTTTAGTGTGTGCTCATGTGTGCCATGACACACAGGACAGTTAGAGTCACTTTATGTTATAGTAATTCTCTTCTTGTCGGGCTGCTGTGCTTTGCAGCATGTGTCTTTACCTGCTGAGCCATCTCTTTGGCCCATAATTAATATCTTCAAAGACAAAAAACTATTACAGCTGCAGAACAAAACAGAATTCTTTAACGGATTCTCCCTGGGCATTATGGCACACACCTTTAACCCCAGAACCTGTGAGACAAACTCAGGCCAATCTCTATGAGTCTGATGCCAGCTGGGCCTACATATGAGACCCTGTCTCAAACAAACAAACAAATCCTCAAGGAAAAGAATGTTCTTAGATACAAAGTAGCAGGGGCTGGAGAGATGGACCAGTGGGTAGAGCACTAGGTGTAAGGACACAGGACATAAGTTCTCCACTCCTAAGGACTGCATAAAGTCAGGGGTGGGATGTGCACCAGCAATCTCAGGACTCAGGGGACAGACAGGGGCACTCTTTGGCTTGCTGGCCACCCAGTCTAGATGAATGGCAAGCCAGATTCACTGCAGACTTTCTCAAAGGGACAAGATGGAGATTGACAAAGTGTAATATCCAATGCCCATACTCATTCATATACACTGAAAGAAAAAAATATCAGAGAACTACAGCGTAATAGATAAAGGCAGGCACAGACTCACAATCATGCAACAGACAAGATGGAAGACACATGTAATGTGAAAGTAGAGAATCTGAATCTGGACTTGCTCTTGGAGAAGTGCTTTCAGTTGTTGCCTTAATTGCACATAAATGTAAAGCTGGAAACTCGGTGTTACTTCCTAATATGTTTGTCCAATACACACAGGAACCGACAGATCTCTAACTGGTATTAAAGCCTGCTCAATAAGAAGGACATCATAACTGGGCCTGGAAACCTAGCCATGTACTCAAGGCTAGTGAAGTCATGAATCAGGGAGGAGAACTGACAACTGCCACCTTACTAATCCAACAGGATCCCTAACTCCATTGGAAATGTGTCCTGATACCCAGCATGATCCCTAACTCCATTGGAAATGTGTCCTGATACCCTTAGGTGAGCACAGCTCTAGCCCTGCATCAAAGAAACTTCTCTTTGCAAAGGCAGATGAAAATCCTAATGGTAAACCACAACTGACCAATATACAGTTGTGAAGCCCAGCCCCAACTAAGGCATCAGCACATCACATTCTCTACACCTAAGATTCATTGTGGAAGAGCCAGATGAACAGGAAGTCTGCTGTGAGATTGTGTCTCCTAGGATTGATAGAGAAGCTACAGCCATGAAGTCTCCCCAACATGGCTGCCTAAACACAGGCTGAACAACAGACACCAAAGGACATGCTCACATAAAAAGAACTACAGGTAGCCAAGGAGTGCTGAAAGCAGAATAAGTCGTCCCCAGGGAAGAACACATCAGTTGGTCATCCAATAGCATGATGAAAACCAGTACATACAAATATCAGTATACAGACTGAGCAGAACATATAGAATATCCAAATGCTCAGTCTACATAATATATATTAGATATATAGGAATATAGATATATCACTAAATAAACACACATATAGATATGCACACAATTAAAGGAAAAGAGGCCATGAATTTGGAAGAGAGCTGGGTGGGGGAATGGTACATGGGAGGTATTGTAGAGTGAAAAGAGGGAATGTGACATAATTTTATTATGATCTTATTATAACAGAAAGTTATAATTTAAGAAAATCAGAAAGCTGACTCATGGATTGTCACAGAGGAGGGCATAGTGAAAATAAAAGCTAGAATTCAGGGGGAACTGAAGCAGTGTCTACTGGATGTCATGGGTTCGCTACTGTCCTGGGCAACAGTGGTTGATCAAACTGGTCAACCTTCTAGCCATAGGAACCAGATCTCATGAGCTCCCAGCCTGAGGAGATATCCACAGTTGACGGCTTTTGTGAAAAGGAAAATAAGTTTCTTTAAGGATGTGGCACCTGGTGTCCTCATATTCAGGAATAAAAGAGCAACATAAATAGGAGTTGAAGGGTTATTTTAAAAAAAGAAAAGAAAAAAGAAAACATGAAGTTGGGAGGGAGTGAAAAATGGTGGATGGATATAGGAGAATAAGACCGAACTACATTGCTTAAAATTCTCTAAGAAAATAAAAATATTACATTAGGAATCAGAAAGCCATTTTTAATTGTAACATTTTGATGAATAATTCCAAAGAGAAGAGAAATTCTTAAACTGTTTTAAGATTTTCTTACACTGAAGGACAAAGACTTCAGACCGAAAAACTCACCAAGCACCAATAGAAGGGGTGAAACAGATGTTGTCTAGAGACCACGCAGCAGGACAAAGAAAATACAAATACAGAGTGCCAAAGAGGTTGGTACCCTGCCAAATGGCTTTCATTCACAAAGTCATTGCCAAACACGCAAAGAAAAGCATTTAATATCCTGAAGTAAGTATCAATAAAGTAGAAAACAGACATTTTCAAGGATTTTTCTCAAAACATCTAGTTCTTAGTTTTTGCTCCAAAGGTAACTGTTTCATCCACCTCTGGAGGAAAAGAAAGAAAGAAAGAAAGAAACAAACAAACAACAAACAGGGAAAGGGGAAGTGTAGGGTATGAACTGGACAGTGCTGGCCATGGATGGAGACCAGGTAATGCAGATCAGGACTTCTGGGACCTTGCTCCAAGGATGACATTGATGACGTTGATAAAACACCGTGTTTTAAAGGAGACCTCAAGGAAATGGTCCCTTTCAGACAGAGCCACCCACCCCAACAGTCAAGTCTTCTTGCTTCGTCTTAGTGACTTCCCCGAGTCCTTACATCACTACTGAGACTATCTTGCCATACCTACCTGCAGCTCCAACTGTTGCTTCTCCTTTGAATGTAATTCCTTTCAGGTTACACAGCACAAATTTGACTAGCTTTAAGATTCCCTCAACTCCTAACTCTACTCTCTGTACAGAATCTCTTCCTTGCTCCTTTCTTACTTTCTGCCTGTGCTCCTTGTCTTGTGTACTCAGGCACTACAGAAAATCTGGAAAGTTTCTAGTTCACAGTGTGTTCAGAATGGCTCCCTGCAGGGATGGTTGATGGGACAAAGAAGTAATAAATTACTTGGGAGGGTGAGGATGTTGCTTTGTGGTAGAGTGAGTACTTGTATGCAGGAGGCCATGGGTTTACTCCCCAACAACAAATACTTTCAATTACTGTGCATAAAGTTAGCCCCTACATAGTCTCCAGACACCCGTAATAGTCAATGAATTGTCATCTACAATTAACATCGCTTCTAGGTTAAAGATATAAAAGTTGGTCCTTTGGAGCATAAATTATAATAATCACAAAACAATTTAGAAATGGATAAATTCTATTGTAATTTTGTATTACTATATAAAATACAAAATGTATAAATTATACAGTTGTAAGTACATAAAATATATTATTTACATTCTACTTGTATAAAGTTAAATAACTGTAATAACACGTGATACTTGATGCATATGAGTGTCCTCATTTTGTTTCTAACCTGAGACACAAAAGTAGATATAAAACATCAATACCCTGAACAAAGGAAACAGAAGTATTAACCACAATCTCACTGACAACTGATGTAGATTCACAATGGTCAGCTCATTTCTTGAATGGATATTGGATATAAAAGTTATATTATTTTTTTCCGACACTTATTAAACCCACATTGGCAGAGAACTTCCTTTTCAGGCATGGTCCCAGCTTCATAACCATAATCCCATGTTAGTTCTGTTCTTGCTTTCACATATCTACAAAGTAGGAATAAAAAAGAACTGTAAGTCATGCTAAATTATCAACCTTGAATATTTTAATTAACAAAATCAGCCACCCTAAAGTCAGTCTATTCTTTCCACATTGTCCACCATTCAAAATAATCTTTACTAAAAGTAGTCATTTGACTTCTATATCAAGTTTCTTAAAATCCTATGTACGAAGGAATATCCATGAGGAAAGGTGTTTTGCAAACATGAAGGCTGTGATATACAAGTAAATGGGATAAATCTGACTTTAAAGAAGATACAGGGCATGAGCTTATTTCTTCTGTGGGATAGCTTTCTTTTTCAATTGCTATTTTTACTTTAGGATAGAAATGTTTTCATTTGAGTGTTTTGGCAATGACTTTGTGAATTAAAGCCATGTTATCTTTTTCCTTAATATTTTTCTTCTTGTATTTTTCTCCCACAATTTTTAAGAACTGTAGAAAATCCTCACTTCTTGTCTAGTGTTTTTGTTTGTTTTCTTGTGGTCATTTCTAATACCTCTGAATTTAGACTCATTGTTGTGTTGGGCTATTGGTTAACGTATCTCTAGGAGACTTGACAGTTGAGAGACAACTCCATTCAGACCCAGGGGAAACCTGCAGTAAGATGCTAAATAAAATGTGCTGTCCAAATGGAGGTATCTGTCTACCTTCCTTCTATGGATGCAACTGTGAACATGGTGTATGCAAAAAATACGGAGGGCCTGAATGACATGGCACCTAGACATGTTCCCTGTGTAGGCACGCATGTTCCCTGTCGGCTCCCCTGGTTTCCTCAGACCTTTCCACCTGGCTATGATGATCATGTGATAGAACAGGATCTCATAACATCGACCCCTTTCCTAGAAATTCAAGTGGAATTGCCATATGTATCTGATGACCAGTGTCCTACAACAGAGCCAGTCACTTGTCAGTTCCACAGCAATGCCCAGCATGCTGTCTAAAGCACTGACTATGCCTTAACTTTGCAATACTCACCCATGCTTTCTGCCTGAGCTGGTGGTCAGAGCCACTGCTTTGTATGTGTTGGATGTTCTAATGTTTCCCACCCTACAGCTACTTCACTTCTAAAAGTGCTGTCTAACACATGTCCACACCCTTTATTTCTTCATAAATACAACTCTCGTACATTTACTTTCTAACACTTGTAAATAATCCTAAAGGTTAGTAAAACCTTGTGTGAGACTGGGAGTAAATCTGAAGTAGATGAAAAACCATTATCCTAAAAAAAAGTAAAGGTAGGCCTTCAATCCCAGCACTTGAGAAGCAAAGGTAGGTAGATCACTGTGAGTCCCAGGCGAGCCCGAGCCTCAAAGTAAGATCCTATCTTTTTTTTTTCCTCCATCAAGGACTCCTTCTTGATTCCTTTTTTTAAACTTTATTTTAAAAAGCAAAGATAAATGTACAGATTTTTAAGCATTTTTGCATAAAAGTATATAAATACATTTTTAATAAGGTTGTAATTAAGTATTTGTGGGTACATATACATACACATATGTACATATGTAACAATAAAATAGGAAAAGAGGTTATTAATTTGAGGAAATAGGAGAGAAACTGGGAGGGGCTGTAGGAAGGAAAGGGGGATGTGATACATTTCTATTTTAATTAAAATATATTCTTTTTTTTTTTTTTTTTCTTGAACTTCACACAGTCTGTGAGTTGTTTCTGGGGTGTTCAGAGCTTTCTGGGGTTAGTATCCCATTATCAATGACTGCATATTATGTCTGTTCTTTTGTGACTGGGTTATCTCACTCAGGATGATATTCTCTAGATGCATCCATTTTCTTAAGAATTTGGTTAAGCCATTGTTTCTGATAGCTGAGTAGTACTCCACTGTGTAAATGTACCACAATTTTTGTATCCATTCATCTACTGAAGGACAAATAAGATCCTATCTTAGAGAAAAACAAACAAGCAAACATAACAGAACAAAACTCTACGTAACCAGAAAAGTAACGGGGGTCTGTGAGGAGGGACCCACGGTAGGAACAACTGAGGAAGGTGGACTGGATCACCTGACTGGTGGTGAGGAGGGCACAGAGAAGCAAATTAAAAAGCTAATCATTTAGCCAAACCTGGCGGTACACACTAGCAATTCCAGCACTCAGGAGGCCAAGGTAGGAGGACTAGGAGTTCATGGCCAGCCTGGTGGTAGTAGCCCATGCCTTAATACTGGAACTTGGGAGGCAGAGACAGGAGGATCTGGGTTCAAAGCCAGGTCTACAAAGAAATTCTGTCTTGAAAAACAAACAAACAAAAAGCAAATTAACAACAACAAAAAAGTTTTCGGTTATGTACTGAGTACCAAGTCATCAAAGAGTAAATGGCAAAACCCTGTCACAAAAAATACACAAAGCTAAATTAATCTGTCTGTTTTCTACAATATATACAATGAACTGGTGTAAAAAGAAAATGTTTATATTTATAAGTAAGTCAAATTATAAAACTACATATTAAAAAGTTTGTCTTTACATTATATTGTATACTATATTGTGGGGCAATCGGCGAAGGGTACCCTGATTCTCCATCAAGGTAAGTGAAGCACCGGGGGACCCCAAGGGATGAGGGAAGCTTCCTTGTCTCCCGAGAAATCGCCCTCCCCCACAGCTGCAGCACCCCACAGCCCCCCCACCCAAAGTGCTGTCAGTCACACCCCAAGTCCCTCCTCCCCAGGTGAGGAGGTGACCACACATCACTTTGGCTCAGGACAGAAGCAGGACCACACCCCCAAATACGTAGATAAGGTATTCCCCAAGCCCTCAGGCCAAGATAATAGGAAGCACCTATATATGTGAGGCTTGTTCAAAATTAAAGGTGTGCAGGAATTACTTCATCATCTGAGACCTTCTGTCATAAGAGCAGTAACACCGCCACCTAGGAAGAGATCTGCTCTCCTGAAATCACTGCTGGAAGAGCTCCTGCACCCTTCACTGTGGCTAGTCAGTCCCCTGCTGGCTTGGCCCTGCTCTGGCATCTTGCAGCAGCAGCAGCAGCAGAAGCCAGAAACCAGTTTCCCCTCCCTGCTTGAGCCCTTTCCTCCTTGCTGGAACCCACACACCTAGCAGGACTAAGTGGCGTAGGCAGTGGAAGCCATTCCCCTCCCTGACCAGAGATCTCCATGTGGGGCCTCTGGCACCCAGCCCTGGAACACAGTCCCACTGTGTATGTGATTGTGAGTATGCACAATAAAAACTAATTCTGTTGATTAAAATAAAACAGCACTCTCCCTCATGTTTCTTGAACTGAATTTTGTAATCTGATGTCTTCAGCACCTTAGGAAATTTATTTTAAATGAAATAAAAATAGAAATTCCAACCACTTAAATTTTTACTGGATAGTTAACAGTTTAAGTAAACTGACTGTGTTATGATAATAGATGTTTGGGGTTATGCTGCATCTTTTCATATTTTTTCATATTTAGTATCTTAAAAGCCAAAGCTGCAGCATTAAATTATATAAGCAAAATAAATCACAAACCTGTTGGTGAAGAAGGCCACCAATGGAAAATTCCTGTCATGTGTTTCTACAAAAACATTCTGTACCCATAGATTCGGGCAGCAACTATGCTGTTAAAAAAAAAAATTAAACAGAGGTTAGACACAGAAAAAAGTTTAGAAAGGATGTGAATATCTCTGTTTCCTACACATCTCACTGATCTTGTCTTTCTCAGTTTAAGCAGTATGCAATCCACTTAGCAGTGTAGTTAACAGCAGGAACCAACACATGCTGATAGAAATACAAAATAGAACCCACATATGGGGACTGTTTGTCAGTACTTAATATTATTATAAATACACTTTTCTTCCGACTCATTAATACTATATTAAAATATTCTGTATAGAACCATCTGCATAGATATCTATGTGTAAGACAATTAATAAATACTGGAAACATTTGATAAAAATCTTAATACCTGCCTATTGGAAACTAGTTAAAATTGGTACATGGAATTCTATGCAGCATAATGGGAGACACATGCTAACAAGAAGAATCAGGCCCAGTGAGATGGCTCAGTGGGGAAAGCCATTTACCAACAAGCCGAACAACCTGAGCAACCTGAGCTTGTGCTTATATAGTAAAAAGGGGAGAACCAAGTCTTCAGGTTATTCCATGGCTTCCACACATGCAGCATATGTGTATCCCCTTCCCTCACATACGAAATAAATAACTAAATGTAAAATAGGAGAGGACCAAGAGCTCCTGTGAACTGATACAGAATAAACTCTGGGATAGTGCTGTCAGCTCAAAAGTGAATATGAGAGACACTCAGTCAGGAATGCACTTGTGTGCAAGCATGTATACCTGAGCGCAATCTCCTGACCCCATATGAGAAATCCATGTGTGGTGGCAAGTGCTCATACTAGGACCAGAACAGTAGAGGCAAGAGGATCCCTGGGCTTGCTGGCCAGACAGCCCAGCCTGATATGTGAACTCCAGGCCAACAGCTAACCACCATTCCAGCACGTCTTAGCTGCCACTGTTTTCTCAGCATAAGACTTGCAGAAGACTTGCAGGACCCTCTACAGTATCCTTGTGTATAGCCATCAATCAGCATCAATTATTTAGCCTGACAAGCACTTTAGTGAGTCATCCTCCAAGCCTGTAAACTTCTTGATGTTCTGACATTCTCTGGTTTTACAGTTTTGTTTTTGTCTTGTTTTGTGTTTTAAAGACAGGTTCTTACAGTGTAGCCCAGGCTGGTCTAAGATTCAAGAAACCCACCTGCCTGAGCCTGAGAAGTGCTGGGACTGCAGGTGTGAGTCACCAGGCCCAGCATTTCTTATGTTTTCTAACGCAAGTGTTTATTGTATGGGAAGCACTCCCAAACAATTTCTAGTCTAGTATGATCCTCAAAAAACCCAAATTGTCATTCCCATATCAGCAGCAGGAATTAAGCATCAGGAGACAGCACACACAGATAGATATACAGGGGACTGACTCAGGTAGTCTGTTTTGTCTTTAGAACCTATTAATCTTATCTTCCTGATAAATGTTAAAGAAAATAGTGCTTAAAAATAGAAACCTCAACCCTGATACTCACATTAAGGAAACGGCCCACGTTTCCTTCTTTTGAAGCATCCAGTAGAAACAGACTCTCCTTACTGAGCTGCATCAGGGAGGCAGATGGAATCTTTGTCCTTTCACTTGGCAGCTCCTCATCACACAAGACCTGCTGGCTTTGAGAGGCTGCAGGCTCTTCCTCTTGGGACTTCTTTCCTGGGACTTCAAGCACCTGTTTCATGTCCTTACTATTCAGTTCGGCTGTGTGCTCACACGTGTGTGCTGGGGACATGTCTTCTCTACTTGCAGTTATGTCTATCACACCTGGTTCCGCCAGTGGCTTGTCTGCAGAACATCCAGCTTGGTTTGAACGTAAGTCCTCTAGTAGACATTGTTAGGAAGGAATTGTCAGGACATAGAACTGGCTGAGTAATGGTGCTGAGATTAAATTAGATGACAGTTGCTTTAGTTATCACTAATCTTTACCACAGTTAAGATAGGCAGTATTACTTGAATTTTATAAATGAACTTAGAAGATTTACCGGACTCTTACAGGGAACTGCTGCACACACCTATGCGCTCAGCTTCTAAAGATTCTTTCTGTGGCATCACCTCTTTTAATGAACCTACATGCTCCTTTCTCATTAATGTATTTAATAGCAAATCCAAAAACAGTGACTTTCTTTTCATCGACTCTGGAATCTACAGTTAAGTATACTCTAGACAAATGTAACAAAGAGAGTGGCTCGGCCTTTAACGTGTCATAGTCCTAAGGAAACTGTCAGGAGCTATTTTTTCCCTGAGCCCCAGCGAAAGCAACTGCATTTCCAAGGGCTTGCACATATTGAATGCTCGGTGCCTTTACTAAATGACTTTGATGAACCAATAAAGGTGATGAGCTGTCTAGTTATGTTTTGCATTCATAATGGAATTAACTGTTTGTGAACATACAAGGTATGAATTAATGTCAGGTAGAATAAGTAAATTCATGTACTTGAAAGGAAAAAGCTAACCCACTAATGCAATAATCCAGTGTCCCTCCCCCCAATTATACTTCAGTTAAAAAGTTGATCTTAGGCAGACAATATGATATAGTGGGTAAAAGTACTTGCTGCCAAGCCTGAAGTTCTGAGTTCAATCCCTGGCACCCCATATAATGGAAGAAAGAATAGATTCCCAAAAGCTGTCCTCTGATCTTGCCATGCCATACATACGTGAACATTCTTTTTCTTCAAATAAATAGGTAAAAAAAAATTTAAAAGAGGAGGGAGTAAAAATTTTTGAAGGTATTTTTCTTTTTTCTTAAAAAACAAAAGTTAATGTCAAAGAAGGCAGGAGCAGAATAGTGGATACGAGAACCTGGGAAGGACATGAGTAAGGAGGAGCAGAATGGGGCTGCTCATGAGTATAGGGTGCAGCTGAATAGGAGGTGTAACTCCTAATGTCCCAGACAGCACAGGAAGATAACAGTGGTTGCAATAATTAATGGCATATTTCCAAATAGCCAGTAGGGAAGAAAGGACAAATCCCTGAGGTAAATGACCATTATACAATGTATACTGAATGTCACGCTACACTAATACATAAAAGTAACTGTTAATTATAATGTTTTTATAAAGAAATTCTATTTCCTAAAAAGAAAGGCTTCTGGTTTAATCATTATCACATGGATACTGATCCTACAGTATCCGTAATTTAGTCAAAGATTTCTGATACTTTCTTCTGGCTGTATGATGTTATTTGGACTGCCTGCTACATATGCTTAGCAAATGATGCAAATAGTGAAAGAGCTGAAGCAGCCACACTCATTATGGCTCATGTGTATTAACAAGTAAAATAACTATTATTAAAATGTTCTTAATAGAACTTTCCCAGAGAGGAGCAGCCATGCCTCCACCAATCTATCCTTCCACACTAGTTGGGGAGTGTGGGTTGTAGATTAAGGATATGGAATGGGAGAAGAGGCTGCAGTGGCTGGCCTGTTCTCTGAACAGGACATCTGTCATCCCTCTCTCTACTGAGGGATCCACTGAATACACAGGTTCAGAAACCCAGGTCTGTGCAAGGTGTAACATTTATCTTGCAGGGACCGTACTCTGAAAGACATGTTCAGGAGGGGTTTTATGCCCTCGCTAGCATTACACTGAGCATCCTGTACAGTGGACTGAACTGCTAGGGTGATGTATCTTTGAGAGTCCAAAGGAAAGATTTGAAATGTGCTGCTTTGGACAGCACTTCTGAAGCCGCAGACAACACCCGGGGACCATGTAGTCAGAGCCATCCACTCAACCCAAAGCCATGGGTAGGTCACTGCTGAAATCAAACCAGAAGTCTGAAAACTCCTGTAAATTCAGAACTAACCAAGAATTTGGCAATCATAGGGTCACTGTTGTGACTATTCAATTATAAGGATGTAGAGGAAAAATAGAAACCTGAAAATCAATGCCTACAGCTTATAGTCAACTAAAACTACTTATGGACCTAATTCTCAAGTGTCATGAAATATTATGCACAGTCTGATATTTTTCTCAACTACTTAAAAGCATAAAAAGCAAAAAGCATTCTTTCACCAGCCACAACTAACATTTGGCAGACCAGATTTGGAGTATAGTTTACCAGTGTCCACTTGATAAACCCATCAATTTGTCATGAAGTCTATGGACAGGAGCTGTAGATTGGAATAAAAGGGACAAAAAGGCAGGGCAGGTAGGCCACCATAAAGAAATGAAACCTACCATAAGTTCTCCTAGCTTTACAGTTCAAGTGTTCTTGAGCTGGTTTAAATCCATCCTTATCTTCTGTGACAGCAGAATCTGAGCAAACAAATCCCTTCAAAGAAATTAAGAAAGACAGGTGTGCTTTCTAAGCCAGGAGAAAGTGCTTAGCAGCTGGGCCTCTTCAGCAAGTGTCACTCGTTATAGATGACATACAGTTGGTTAGATATGAAAAGCCTCAAAGCTGGTATTATAAGGAGCCTCAGCATAAGTGGGACCAACATGATGTTCGTTTTAAGCTATTTCTAGGCATGTTAGTAAGCTACAACTACAACAATTATCAAGATATTATTTGGGCTAAAAACATAATAAATTTGTATCTCAGACTTTTGAACATAGCCTGTATGTTAAAAACAACAAAATAGATCCTAAACAGTATTATGTAGCATAAATATTTTACTAAAGTTAGGAAGGCAAGACAATGGTTGATGACCTTGGAAAGGCATTTCTCTTGTTTTCAAGATAGTGTCTTACTATGTAGCCCAAGCTGACTTCAAACTCATGATCCTACTAAATTGTCCCTCCCCCCAGCCCCAAGCACTCACACTGCAGGTGAGCCCAGTTTCATTTTGTGATTTTTACCATGTTTTCCTCATTGTAATGAAAAACAGCTGTCTTGGATTTAGGTCTTCTAATGACTGAATGACGCTGAGTTCTTGAAATATTTCTACAGTTCATTTCCCTGAAATGGAAAAGAAAAGTTTTTCTGTGTATCACTAAAAGCTCATTTTATTAGACCTTAAACATAGGTAACATCATTACTTGATAAATTCCCATTATTGTTAAAAATTAATCTAGGGACTGGAGAAATGGCTCAGAAGTTGAGAGCCCTGGCTGCTCTTCCAGAGTACATGGTTCAATTCCCAGCACCCACATGGCAGCTCCTAATCATCTAGAACTCCAGTTCCAGGAGATCCAAAACCCACTTCTGGCCCCTGAGGGCACCAGGCACACAAGTGATACAGGCCAAACATCCATACACATAAATTCAAAATTAAAATATTAATACATTAATCTATATAATATCTGATACAGAAAATTAAAATGTATACCATTCCTAAAGAATCAGATGAAAGTTAGCCACTGTGAACTCAGAAATGGGGCACAGAAGGAAACGTGCTGGCTAGATATTAAGGTAAAAATGCTGGATTTCTGTAAGTGCTAAACTTAAATTGTGAGGCTAGATTATGTTTCGGGGAGAGTGGTGGGAAGAGAATAAAGAGAGACACGAAGAGAACAAACCCCAAACATTTTTCAGTTTTTACTTACACAACAGGCTCTTTGAGATCACTGTTAAACTTAGGAGGACATTCTTCAGTTTTAGGACTTTCATGGGGTGTTTCACAATCTGAACATGCAACTTCTACTTTCCTCTTTTTGGAAAAGGAATTTTTCACAATGTGCTGCTGCTCTTTTCCATTTTCACCACTATTAGTTGTCTTAGGAGTGGCTCTGCTCAGTAACCTTCCTGAAATAAAGTCAGTGTTCAAAACAGGACACTACCAACAAGTAGGCATGGGTCTTCTCTGTGCTAGGAGTACCTTGTTTCTGGAGAGATAAATCCACCCTACAAATTCTAGAACACATCAAAGAAAACCATTCCAAGACACTAAAGAAGACCAATGGGAGATTGTCTTATGTTCACAATAAACTATAGGAAAGAAGCACCAGTCCATTTTGAAATTTTATAAAGTTCCACAGTAATGTAAAAACAAAAAAGCACTCTAAACAAAACTTGTTTTTTAAGTTTGAAATCTTAAACTCTTCTGAAAAATGACCTATTTAAAATGTATGACCTCAATCTAGTATAATGCTCAAACTCAGTTTAATATTAAAGTCTGTCTCATTTAATGCATCTTCTTTCAAGAGTCAAAATTATACTAATCAAGCTAGAATTGGAGGCTAGACATTGCCACTCACCTTTCTAGGTCAGCCTCAGGCCATGCTCTAGCTCTGCAGAGACTGCCAATGACACTTCCTGGACACCACTTAGAGTGAGCAGACAGCTAGGGGGCTAGTCTGAGACACAGGAAGAATGTCTAGGCAGGCTGGGCAGCATAATGTGTATGGAAGTGGTATGTGACAGATTCAAGCATGACCAACTATTATGGAGTCCTTGAAACTAAGTGAGATGCTTAAAGTTACTATCTGAATCAACATTACAATACTAGCTTGTGAAATTCTAGTCAATTCAAAATATTAAGGAGCTTTTGATTGATTGCTTTTACCTTAGTAAGTGGGTCATTAGGTTTTACTCCAGAGCATCTGTGGCTGTGGAGGCACTATGCTGTTTAAGTTCTTTCTGAATCACCTGGTACCTCTCAGCCCTTTTGGACCCAAGGTCCAGTCACTTGTCTCCTTGTGCTCTGCCCCTACATCTTCATGTTCTGCACCTGGCTATAGGATGCCAATGGCTCTGACTAGGACAATTTATATACAGATGTATAATTTTAAAAAACAAATCTTTGGGGCTGGAGAGATGGCTTGGCAGCTAAGAGCACGAACTGCTTCCCAAGTGGTCCTGAGTTCAAGTCCCAGCAACCACATGGTGGCTCACAACCATCTGTAATGAGATCTGATGCCCTCTTCTGGTATGTCTGAAGACAGCTACAGTGTACTCATATACTTAAAATAAATAATTCTTTAAAAAACAAAAACAAAAATAAAAAACCCCATATCTTTGCATTACCTGAATAAATGCACACAAATGTCCCCTTGTCAATGTCATCCAGGCAGCGCACTCCCCAGCCCTTCTTCTCACTTTTGAACACCTGCAGCCTCACCTGGGGACCATGCTGGACGACTCGGTTTTGACACACCTGCCGATTACACTTGCAGAGCAGGCTGCATTCATAAATGCTGGGAATATACACATAAGACGGTATCAGTGGATAGTCTAAAAAGCAAAATGAAGTATATATTGCTACTTCACTCAGCTAACAATGAAACTGAGGGAGGTGGGAAAGCGGAAGGTTAGACTGCCTGGGTTGACTACAGTTTCTATGTTTAAAGTGGAATTTATTTTTATTTATGTTTTGTGTGTTAGTGTTTTGCCTGTGTATATAACAGTACCATGTGCACGCCTGGTGCCCACTGAAAACAGAAGAGGGCACTGATTCCCTGGGACCAGAGTTACAACTGAATGTGAATATTCATGTGGGTGCTGGGAATTGAACCTGAGTCCTCTAGAAGAACAGCACTGAGCCATCTTTCCAACCTCAAACAAGAAGCTTACATAACAGAAATTAACCTATCAGCTTTTCATTAACATCTATATGTCAGTATTTACAAGGTATGTATCCTGGTGCTTGGCACACAGTAAATGCTAGCTTTTAAAATACGTAAAGGACATGTCCAAGATCAAATTCTTCTAATTCTAGTTCTGCTGGTGCTATTTCTAAGTATTAATCCACATGCTGAAAATTATCAACTGTCAAGTTTGTTTCTTTCAACCACTTTTTCTTTTAAGAAGTTGTATCTTTAACACTATTAGGATGTGGGGGGGGCGGCTGGAAATCATGCTCATGCATGTGTTTTTCGCTGCCATGCATGTGTGCCTGCACGAGCGCATGCGCACGCACTCGAGCACACACACACCACACACACACACACACACACACACACACACACACAATGCCAGAGAAGGTCAGGTGTCTGCTTTATTTCCTTGAGAAGGATCCCGTCAGAGCCTGGAGGCAAGCCCCAAGGACCGACTATCTCCAGCCTCTAATAGAACTATGTTAATAGGCATGTATAGCTTTTTATGTAGATTCTGGGGACTGGGGAATAGACCTCAGGCACTCACGCACTTCCCTTGTTTCTGAGATGTAGCCCAGGCTGGTCCTCAGCTCAGCGTCACTCATTTAGCCTCTGCTTCCCAAGTGCCACAGACACGTTTTAATGAGAAAATGGCTACCGAGAGTCACGAATTTCCTGAAGAGCCAGATTTGAAGCAGATGAGAGATTATTTGAATATACTCTAATGTGTGTGTGGTCGCTGACTTCCATTCCTAATATACAATGGTTTCATGTTATTATTTCCTAATACTTTAGAATTTTCAATGAGAAACAAATATAAATAAAACCTATAAGACCTTAGACCATGATAAAAAAAAGTCCTTGTAGGGCCGAGGACATGGCTCAGTCAGTAAAATGCCTGTTCTGCAAGGATGAGGGCCTGAGTTTGGATCCCTAGAGCTCATATAAAAGCTGGGCATGGTGGACCACATATGTAGCTCCAGCTGCCGGCAGACAGCAGAGACAGTTTAGCCAATGTGGGACGCTCCAGGCTCAGTGAAAGACTTTATCTGAAAAAAACAAGTAAGACACCTGGTTTCCACCTCTGGCTTCCACATGTGCACTCACAGGCACAGGAACTGCACCCCCATGCATATGACGTAAGAAACACGACATTCTTCATAGTTAAAAATAACTTGCAACAAATCCTAAGGTTCCTACCCAGTAGGTATGAGTCTCTGCAGTCTTTTATATCTATAACCAGTACATTCTCCACCAGGCGGCAAGGCACATGCTTTGGCATTCTTTGCTGTCAACTGAAGACACGCACATTTTTTTCTAAAAGAAAGGCAGTAGAGATAGAGAAGTGAGAATTAAAAAAAAAAAAAAAAAACCCACCAAGTTATGAGACTTGGCAAAAGTGTAAATGACACTCATAATGTTGGACTTTTATTTATAAGAGAGGTTTTGCTCAAGGACTATATGATAAACTTCTCTAAACACAATAGGTCTATCTGAGAAATAATACCAACCAAAAGCTTATTACACTAATATAAACTGCACTGAGCTTTCTAACCTTAAAACAGACATCTAATTATGTGGATTTTTAACTTTTAAAACTGGATGTTTTCCTCAGCAAAGGCTCATTTCTTGACTAGTCTTAATTATGCTCTTCTACCACAGATTACTTTCATGTTCCCTTACTATCTGAGGCATATAGTCAAGGACTCCTGAATGCTTAACCCCTGTATCAGTACTAAAGCCTATTTGTGCTCTCAAACACTACCATACACTATCAGTCAATATCTCCTCACATGCTTTAACTTTATATATCATTACTTTCGTCCTTTGAGGCCATTATAAAATGCAATAAGCTTTGCTAGAATGCACTGCCAAGTATGAAACTTGACTGGAAAAATTCAACATGGCTGTTAAGTGACTAGCTGGCAAGTCGGGAATAGTATGGACAGAGATGATTCACCAAGTGGGACGAAGTGGGGCATTCCATCACACGACTCCAAACAGCATGTGATTTAATATTTATGATTTAAGTGTACATGGAGCTCTCCTCCTAATATTTTACCATTATTATTCATGTACATGGCTATCTTGTCTGCATGTTTGTGCACAGCTTGCATGCCTCATAGTTGTTGTCTAGGAAGGGCAGCAGTTCCCTTGGCACTGGATATGAATTACCACTTGGGTGCTGGGCACATGACAATCTTTTGGGACTACAGATGGCCACAGGAACTAAAGCCACTGTAAAGGAAGAACCTGCTGTCATATAGGTTCCACTGTCTTACTCAGAACATGAAGGGAAAAGGGACAAGCACATCCCACTGCCTACCAGTCAGTTAGTCACTTAGTAGCCATATTAATTAACAGATTGAGTGTCATACTTGCAATGATTTAGAGTATGGGAAAAGCACAACTAGACAGACTTTGGTACTAATACAAGATTTTAAGATTCAGGAGTCCCTGGAGATACCTCTCAGATGAGGGAATAACTATATTCAAACGATTTCCCATTTTCTTTTGCTTAGTATAAATAGCTAAATTTGCACTGTTAACTACACATATAACACAAATCTACTCAAATATCTGCAAACCTACAAATGCATGTGTATTATGCATCTTTAAAAGTAATGTTTCTCAAGATCTTGATGTATCAGAGCATGTTTTCATATTCCTGATGGAATGCCAATGCAGTTGTTAAGTTGTGAGTACATTTACATTCCGAAAACAATCAGAGAGGAATAACACGTAATGTGTAAAACTAAAATGTAACAAGTGGCAGAGAAACTAGGAGCAAAGGTTCAAATATTGCCTCTCCAATTTGTCTGCTCTTTGACTTCCTTGAGTTTAGACTACCTAATGCACGGATGCTGTGATGGTGAGGAGAATGCATTGGAAGTGTTTGGGCATATGTGTCATCCATCAGTGGCACTGCAATTCTATTAAGTATGCCTCTACATACACTCATCCTTCTGGCAGGGTGGGTGGGGTGGGGACCAGACATCCTCATGGAGACAGGGGTACAGAGAGAAGGTATGGGAAAATAAAATAAAATAAGAGAAGAAAAAAAAAAAAACACCTAAATTTCAAATTACTATTTTGGGCAGTTATGAGGCAAGCTATCTTTTTTCATCTATTTTATACAATTTGTCCACTGGTTTTCAACAGACAGGAACACAGCAAGACTAGACAAATGTGTCTACAGTCAGAAGATTGTTTGAAATGCCATGTTTTTCTACTCACATGTCTATGCAGCCCTCAGAACAGTCGCACGAATCAGAAAACATGCTGGAAAAGTTCAAGTGATATATCCGGGGCCATACGGTCGTTCTGTACTTAAACTGTGGAGGTTTACTACTGTCAATTTCATTACAGAAAGAAATCGACACTGATTCCACTCCATTACTAATATCCACATTGGAAACAACTTCATTTTGCTTTGGGTGGTTCCGAGTCAACTGAACATAAGTGTTGAAAGAAAAGTTGTCCGTGAATAAAAAGTTACACTCTGTTTCAAGCAGGTAATGGAAAACTTCCTCCATGTTTCGCAGACTCCGTCCACAGGGCGTTTTATAATTCACATGGAGGGCAGAAGAGTGGGAGTTTGTCTTTGCATGTCGTCTTTGGAAGTGACATCTGATTGGTAGCTGCAGAGGGTTTTCTCCCTTCAAGGACAGTGGTGTCTCCATCAGACAAGCCCTGGAGCAGACATGGCGATGGAAAGACGTATGCAGAGGGGTTTCCTTCTTCCCTAAGTCTTCAGCTTTATTGTTCACAGGGAGAAAGACTGTTTTTCCTGTAGATCTATTAGAATAAATAATCATTATAACTCAAATTTATAAACTTATAGCATAACTTCATTTTTAAAAATACTGCACACTAAGGTGACGATTACTTATTATATCTTCTTGGACAGCAGTAAGATGACCTAGACTCTGGGACACTTTATATACTCTGGGGGCACTTAGAGGTCAGAAGTAATTAAGACGATTCAAGGAAGCTTAATGATAGTGGTGACTGTCTACCAGGCTTCGGCTTCCTAGTTCTGTCATAAAACACTGAGAACAAAGCACCTGGAGG
Source organism: Micromys minutus (assembly GCF_963924665.1). Lineage (NCBI taxonomy): Eukaryota > Metazoa > Chordata > Mammalia > Rodentia > Muridae > Micromys > Micromys minutus. Next base: position 60,036,340 of record NC_137981.1, on the reverse strand, counting down.
AGGAAAGGGTTAATTTTGGCTTGCAAGTCTCAGATCACAGTCTACCACTGAGGGAAATCAGGCAGGACTTCAAGTAGAGGCAATGATGGAAGCTACTTTCTGGTTTACTACTCATGGCTTGTTCTGTTTACTTTCTTGTACAACTCTGGACCATCTGCCCTGGGATAGCATCACCCACACCAATCATTAAGAAAATGTCTCGCTGAAGCGATGGCTCAGTGGTTAGAGCACCGGTTGCTCTTCCACAGGTCCTGAGGTCAATTCCCAGAAACCATGTGGTGGCTCTCAAACACCTGTAATGGGATCTGATTCTCTCTTATGGCATGCATGTATACATGCAGATAGAGCACTCAAAGAAACTAAATACATCTTAAAACAAAAAAACAAAAACAAAAAAAAGCCTCCATCCCAGTGACTCCTTCCTTGAGTACATAGTGTATTTATAGTCTTTGTACTCTAAAATCAAACAAACTAGCACAATGGCTTTAAAACATTTATAATTTATTGTAAAAACTAATTTTATACCTATAGTATAATCTTCTAAGGTTATGGACAGACAATTTTGTGAAACATCTTATATTAGAATGGCTGGGTCTGTGTTTTAAAACTAATAAGATTTTATGCTGTATATTGGGTTAGCATTTCTAATTAAAATCAAAATTTTGTCAGGCACAGTTAGAGGGGTTATAAAAGCACAGACTTAGATTTCTGTATGAGCATATTAAATTGTTTTGAGACTTGAGACTACATTAACATCTCAACTGGGAGGCTGAGGTCACAGTTAAAGGGAAGTCTCAGCTACCTACTGAGACCTTGTTTGAAAAACTAAACCAAACAAAACCCAACAAGATATCTCTACTATTGACAAATGCAAATTAAATGTAACAGATTTTATCTACAATGACTGTACTGGCTGCTTTTGTGTCAACTTGGCACAAGCTGGAGTTATCACAGAGTCAGTGGAGAAAATGCCTCCATGATATCCAGCTGTAAGGCATTTTCTCAACCAGTAATCAAGCGGGGAGGGACCAGCCCATTGTGGGTGGTGCCATCCCTGGGCTGGTAGACCTGGGTTCTATAAGAAAGCAAGCTGAGCAAGCCAGGGGAAGCAAGCCAGTAAGTGACATCCCTCCATGGCCTCTGCATCAGCTCCTGCTTCCTGACCTGCTTGAGTTCCAGTCCTGACTTCCTTTGGTGATGAACAGCAATGTGGAAGTGTGAGCTGAATAAACCCTTTCCTCCCCAACTTGCTTCTTGGTCATGATGTTTGTGCAGGAAAACCCTAAGACAATGGCCAAAAAGATATAAAAGTAAAACAGAAAAAAATTTTTTTCTTGAGAATTTTTTAAGGGCTAGTTTAATTTTAGCTGAAAGGAAAAAGATTAGAGCAACAAGTTAGGAATTTCACCAGCATTTGAAGGTTTTGGTGCTGGCCTTATTGTTTGGCAGGTATCAGATTTACTCTTGTGTAAGTCTTTTGAAAGTTAAGGAATGTTCACTGAACTCAGTGACAGAGGAGAAGGGGTCAGACAAAGCTTCTCCTCACGATTGATATTTTACAAGCTGCTGTCAACACTGAGCTGACACTGGAGGCAATTTTAATACATGAAATATCCTCAAAGTTGATTTGGAAGATTTCAGTTGATTAATAAAACACAGATATCCTGAGCTAAATTTTATAAAAGGAGTTAATTACTTAGGAATATTTAGTAAACAGCATATTGAGGGAGTATTAACACTGATAATATATACATACGGAATGGTACAGTCCTCAGGAGAGGAGTTTTCATGTGACGTAGAGGGAAGTGCATTTGATTTATTTTCATGTTCATTCTGAGTCACAGGTATATGTTCTACAGGGAAAAGTACAAACACAAGCAATAGAAACACAACGTTAGAAATAATTCACTAAAATAGTCCATAATATTTTCACTGACCAGAAATTCTGCCCAAATGAAACACTAAAATTTCCAAAGATACTAAAATTTTTTGAGATTTAGCCATAAGATTGCAGATATTTTTAAAAGTATTAAGAAAACAATTCAATACAAAATTTAAAACTTTGGAGAAACTACTCCTGAGAATGAGTTTGATATCAATTCAATCAAAATAATAGTTATTGAAAGTAGTGGTAGTTGTGCCTATATTTTATAAACAAGTGACATAGTGTTTTCAGGCCTTTGGAGGCCGTAAAATGTCAAGTTGAGGTATTTTTTGCTTCCTTATTGTTCTACAATTATGTGTTGGAGGAGACAGTGTTTAAGGCATTGGATTACCGCTTTTGATCTATTTGTCTAATTATTTCCACGTGTATCTTTTTACCCTCTATTCTATTTTTTTTAATATGGGGAAATAACAAGTGATTACAGTTGTAACTAAGTAAGGGAAGAAAAGGTAATTAGTGTTTAATCAGTATCTAGAGAGTATAGACTGGATTTCCAAGGTCTTGTTTTGACACTAACACCAAGCCCTTTTTGTTTTTCTATACTAACAAATAAATATATATTTTGTCTTCATAAAATTGTTGCAATTCGGGTGAATAGGCTATATAAAACATAAAATTATGACATATCATTTCTGTTGCTAATGACTCCAAACAACAAATTGACTGAGTTAAAAATAAGTTATTTTAGAGAGGGAAAATAGTGTTTCTTAGGATTTATTCCTTGTTACCATTCTCCCTCCCCCATGAAACTGTAATCCCTGAAGGGTGTGTTCATTCAGAAGCTGTGCAGAGTAGCAAAAGGATTGTTGAACTGAAATTTATCAACAGGTGCAGGAAAAGGCTTTCTCCTCTTTTAACTGTTTAAAAATAGATCCTCAAAAAGAGAGGAAAAAAAAAAAATTATAAGTGTTCTCTTCCAGAAGTTTTAATACAGGAAGGTTGTCACATGCTGATGCAGACTGTACATCACATCGATTTTCCTCAGGATTCATTTACCTCCCAAAAGTCACACCTGCTTCTCTGTTCTTCCACTGCTTGTCTACACATCCCTCTGCCTTACCTCGGCCTACTGATCAAAGCTCACTGCTATGTGGAAAGTTCAACTCTACAACACGTACATCGCATCAACACAACTAACTGCACACCTCTGAGTCCAATTTACAGTCCCCAATCCCAGGCACATCTTAAATGTTACTGAAGAAAACTGTGAAAAAAAAAAATGTGTTTCTCAGAACCTATTGTAAAAATACACATTAGCACTGAGATTAAGAATAATGAGAAAAACATTTTCCAAAGTACACTGGAGACAGCATTAAAAACTTTCAGTCTCCAATTTTGATGCAAGGTTTGTTGAAGATATCTAACAATGTAAATGAAAATTTGATAAATGCACTTTTAACACATAAGGCACAGTTATGAAACATTAAAGTTTATGGAATGATAATACTGATAAAATAATGTCAAACTGTCTTTTTTAGTCTTGGTATTTGTGGCATAACAAGAAATATGTATTTGGTCTGCCCTAGTTCCATATCAAATTATTAAAATCCTTGTGATCTCTCAAGTGTCAGGGAGAGAGCAGCATCTTCTATTATAACTTTTGGTCTTTGTTCCAAACATTTCTAAGGGCTTTGAACCTCCAGGGTGATGTTTGTCTAGATTGCTATTGAGAGGACCACTAACTAGAATCCCCAGAGAGCTTCAGCATGGTGGCTGTCCCACTAGAAAAAGACAAAGAATAAATACAGGGTTGGAATTTTCAAAGTTCAGGAAGCAAGAGAGGGAGAGACAGTCAATCACCAGTGGCCAATATTAATGCATCCATGCCTATGTATGAGATCTCTACAAGTGCTCTAAATAATAGGAAGGGGGTGACAGAGATTTTTAGGTTAATGAAAGCGTTTCTGTATTAGGAGGGTGGCATACTCGCCAAACGTGAGACTGGAGTACCCCCCACCACCATTCAGGCTCCTCATATCGCATATGCTGCTTCATCAGGTTGTTAATTTGTATCTTGTACTTTTCATAATAAACTGGTAAGAGGATGAAATAATTTCCTCCAGTTTCTTGAGCTATTTCATCAAAAAAAAATTACAACAGATTTTTGTTATTATATGATATGTATACATGTCTTCTACGTGTGTGTGGAGGAGTTATGTGCATATTAGTTAGTATAGGTGCTCACAGACACCAGAGACGGGTGTCAGAGCTCCCAGAGCTGGAGTTACAGGTGGATGTACGGTGCCCAACATGAGTGCTGGGAACTGAGCATGGATTCTCTGGAAAAGCAAAAAGCAGTCTTAAGCACTGAACTATCACATTATTACACCTACAGTGGGTACTATGAGAACCCCTGATCTCTAGCCAAGTCAGCCAGAAATAACAGAGGCCCAAGGTTTATGATTGACATTTCAAGTAAGGGCAAGTCTTGGGGTACTGACTACTTAACATGTGACGACTCATAGGGAGCCATATTTTTTAAACTGGAGACTTGCTTGCTGTGGAAAATACACATCTAATATCATGTCCTATAAATAAAGTTTTTCTTTATTACCTTTGATCCTTTAAAACTAAACATGCTTAGTTCTTAGGAAACCAAAGGTTACTGAAGGAGCTAAAGGGGTTTTCAATCCCATAGGAAGAACATCAACCAGCCAGACTCCCAGAGCTCCCAGACACTAAACCACCAACCAAGGAGTACATATGGAGGGACCCACGGCTCAAGCTGTATATGTAGCAGAGGATGGCCTTATCGGGCATCAGTGAGAGGGGAGGCCCTTGGTCCTATGAAGGATCAATACCCCGGTGTAGGGGAATGCCAGGGCAGGGAGGTGGGAGGGGGTGAGTGGGTGGGGGGGGACACTTTCATAGAGGCAGGGAGAGGGGACAAGGGATAAGAAGATTCCAGAGGGGAAACCGAGAAAGGGGATAACATTTGAAATATAAGTAAAGAACAAAATAAATAAATAAATATCAACTCATTTATAATGGAATGTACCCTCCTAACAGTGCTCTTTATAGGAAACAGGTTCACAGTGCTATAGACTCTTAGAATTCTATCTGCCCTCCTTACATGATGTTTTATGAAGAAAAGGCATACACTTTCATTCTTCTTGGCACTTTGTAGGAGTGTGCTCCCTATCTCTGAAGGAGTAGGACTTTTCATAAAAGAAACCGTAGTTCATAATACTTAGTAATGTGGATCTTGTGTGTTCTCAAGTTACCTTTAATTAACGTGACAGATTTCAGTTGGCAAGAAAAGAACAAAGGACACCAGGATTGGAGTAAGCAATGAACATACCTTTTTCCAGTATTTGACTGTTACTCAGAGTTGCTTCATTTACTAGAATCATTGCTTGGACATAGTCTGTTGAGAGAGAAAGAGGGAGGGAGAGAAGAAGGAAGGGAGAGAGAGGGAGGGAGGGAGACAGGGAGGAAAAGATGGGGGGAGGGGAGAGACACAGAGAAAGAGAGATAGGGGGAGAGACAGACAGAGAGAAACACAATCATCACTTCCATTCAGGTTGCCAAACTCCAATAGTAAACAACTAACACCGAATCTTTACACCTCTCTGCAAAGAGCCTATGATCATCTGTAACAGAGAGCCTGGAAGTCAGCTGCTTAGGACATTTTTATGCTGTTGTATTACCACTAATGAATCATATATAGACCAGTTGTCTAAATGGAGTAAACAAAATTCTGTTGGATTTTTCTATTGATGCCAAAATTATACAAGAAGCAGGTATTATCTATGCAATATTCTTCCCCTCCACTTCAGGTATGAAGGTATAAAAGGAAAAATTATAAACAAAGGAGGAAACCATAGCCTGATTTCAGCTCTGAGGGAGGCTGAAGGAGGAGTGCTTAAGGGAGTTCTAGGACACACATGGCGAAGGGAAGCTTCAGTAACTATCACAAAACTCAGAGTTATCCACTTGTATAGGATGTATGGTGTCTTAGTTAGGGGCTCCACTGCTTTGAACAGACACTGTGACCAAGGCAGCTCTTATAAAGGATAATATTTAATTGTGACTGCTTTCCAGGTTCAGAGGTTCAGTCCATTATCATCATGGCAGAAAGCACAGAAGCATCTAGGCATACATGGTGCTGGAGGAGCTGAGAGTTCTACATTTTCAACCAAAGGAAGCCAGGAGCAGACTGTCTCAAAGTCCACCCCCATGTGACAGATCTCCTCTAACAAGGCCATACCTCTTGTTAGGGCCACTCGCTGAGCCAAGCATACACAAACCATCACATATGGGAAAAGCAAGTTTATTATACACGAAGCAGATGAAATTCACACTAGGGCCTCAGAAAAGCATTTATATGTTGTTTAAAATAAACAACAGTAGCATTATATTGCATTTCTAGTATATAACATTAGGAGGAAGTATCAGACGTCTTTATTTTTCATACCTCTATTTGTGGCAGACCCATCTTTTATCTTCTGTTTCAGTGAATGTAGGACATCTTGTGTTTTCTCAAACATAATGTCAACTTTACCATCATCTTGTAGTTCCATCCAGAAAGTCTTTGCATCACCTAAGAGTTTAATAAAAAACACACCAGTTTCCTTAAGGCATAAGTTACAGAAAAAACATAGCACTTCCAAACAAAAATTAAGATTCAATTGGTCTAATACTTTGAGGAAAAAAAAGATTTAGATAATATTTCCCTACAAAGATCTAGATATCAAGAATAAGACCCAAGAGTCTCATTCATACATTGTTGCTAAATTAAAAAATATATCAGAAAGTGGGGTTGGGGGTGTAGCTTAGTTGATAGAGGAGTGAATGTTTGTGTCCCATGGATGAAGCCCTGAATTTTTATTATGTATAATTCTGTATAAAACTTCATGTGGTAGAATACCCTATAATTCCAGCACTCAAAAGTATTGAAATAAATTTGAAGATCATCTCTCGCTACATTTGCTTGAGGCCAGCATATGTTACAAGACATCCTATGTTAAAAAATAAAAATAAAATAATTTTAATGACACGATTTCTTAACTGAAAAACAGGAATAATGACTCCAAGTCAGAATCACAGAAGGACATACATGTAGATAACACACATCTTCAGCATTTCTAGGACAGAACCTCTTCAAGTAGATCATTTCAGAATGAAACATCTCAATGGCCACTGAAATAACCAAATGTCTAACAATCTTACTTACTTTCTTAAAAACTGGATATTTTATGTATTACATTTTAAATGTTATTCTCCTTTCCCTCATGCAAGGTACCAAAGATATTTCTGAAATAACCAAATGTCTAACAATCTTACTTACTTTCTTAAAAACGGGATATTTTATGTATTACATTTCAAATGTTATTCTCCTTTCCCTCTTGCAAGGTACCAAAGATATTTCATCTCAGGGTTGCTTCTTGCAACTGATATACCTTTCCTGTCATTATTAAATTAATATAATAATCCTTGGGGGTTAGCCCATATTATTGATTAGTTTGCTGTAGATCAATATAAAGAGGAACTTTCATGAATTAATGCTGTTTAGATGAATTAATGCTGTTTAGATGAATTAATGCTGCTTAGATGAATTAATGATTCTATATAACTCCTGATTTGATTAAAATAATTTTAGATAGAAAGTTTTAACATATGGTCTTAGTTACTTTGCTACAGAAATTAAATAACATTAGAATCAAAAATAGGATGTGTCCAATTCTTATAATAGTAAGTAAAGGTGCAGGAAAAGAAATACAATGTGCTTTCATAATCACATTAAAAAGAGAAGTAGACTTGGGACAATTTTGTATTCAACTGAAAACATTTGGATCCAAGGATAAAGCCACGGGTATGCACTGTTTTAAGGCAAGGCCATGAAAAAACTGTTGCTTTAAACTTATAATGAGCATATTATAATGAAACACTGCTTTGAGCTTAATACCAGCATCCTTCTGTAACTCCCATTTTATGTAATATTTTATATCTGAGGTAATTTCCAAGAAGGTATCAAAAAGGACAGAGAAAAGAAATTAAGTTATTGGTTGGATAGTTTGGCTTGGGGAGCTTTGCCCCGTCCCGTCCGTCCGTCCGTCCGTCCATCCATCCATCCATCCATCCATCCATCCATCCATCCATCCATATGCCGGCTTGTCTCTCTCTCTCTCTCTCTCTCTCTCTCTCTCTCTCTCTCTCTCTCTCTCTCTCTGTGTGTGTGTGTGTGTGTGTGTGTGTGTGAAAGCATGCGTGAATACTTGTGGAGTATATAAGGCAGATTGTTAAGGCCCAACAAAATGTGAATGTGTTAATGTGTAAATGAAAATGTAAATGTGTGTATGAATGTATATATTTCTGTGCATTTTGCCCACATAAAAGATTTTGGTTCTTTTCCTTTTCTTCCTCTTTGGTTCTTAAAGTTAACCAGTCTAGCCAGAGAGGCTTCCTGGCTGCTTGGCCAGAGAAAGGAGCTATAGCAATATTTTGACTTAATTCTCTGCTTCTAGGCAACAGTTGTTAATTGCCCAAGTCAGCAGCTTTTAGCCACAGAATAACCAGAAAGCTTGTAGAATTTTTAAGAAGTTATCAGCAAGCATTCAGTACTGATGGAGAGCTAGAAAGTCAGTCTTTACAGCTTCCTCTTCACCCAACTCTGTGCCTCACTCAACTTCAAACCCTTCCAGGCTGTGCTGGCTCCCCACACACCAAAGGGGTGGGAAAAAGAAAAGAAGTCATACAGAGTGAAAAACACTGAAATTCAGAACTTTAGAATGAATTTATATAAAAATTTAAACACAATATTTTAAAAATGAGTTATTTGACTTACCATTTTTTTCTTCCATCTTCTGGTGTTGCTTAATATAAAATTCTTCAAAATTAAGTTAATCAAAGCCACTTTGATTGGAGACTAACTGGGGTCCAAGTGCAGTCTCTATGAAATCTGTAGTCCTCAAGTAGAGTGTGTCTTCACAGAGTATGCCACTTCCTAATATTCTTTAGTATTTGAATTTTCAGATAGAAACTGTGCTTGGATAGACTTTCAAAATGACTACCAGTCCAAGAAAAACAGGCACAGCATCTTCATCAATGCCAGGTTGAAAACTGGTTCAGGACTACTGACAATGTCTTTTTAAAAATAAAAGTTCATCCCGTGCTTTTGTTCACAAAATACATGAAACACTGCAGTGAAAACAAAGAATGGTACATATTTGCAAAGAAAAAATAAGAAGAAGAAAAAGATACTGTTATAGCAACTCTATCTTTAAAAACAATACAAAACATTAAGAAAAAAATAAACATTAACTGGAAAAAAAACCTACAGAACATCAAAATTAGGTAAAGTGAAAAAAAGAACCACTCATAATCCCATTGTTTATATTTAACATGTTAACACTTACATTGCATTACCAACCAACAAACTATCCACCTTATCTTAATATACCACAGAAACTTAAAAAAATAGGAATTATAATGCTAACTGCCTATGTGTTGTTAGAAGATCACATTATCACTTAGAATGATGTTTAACACACAGGAAGTATTCCACAAATGTAGCAATTATTTTTTAGTATATAATTTAAAAAATTTCTCCCCATCACTATTATCTATATATAAGTAAATGGCTACATTAAATACTTCAATCAATAGCTCATATATTGAAGGCTTTAGCAAATTTTTTAAATTATTAATTATTGGCATAAAGTTTTTGTATATTTTAAAATTGTTACATATAATGCTGGAATAAACATTTTGTGTATTTTTCTGATTATTTCCTTAAGCTATATATTTAATGGCAGAACTAATAAAACTTTTTTGAATTATCAAAGTGTTATTCAATACATGGTAAATTTTTCTGTCCTTTCCACACCATAAACCAGTGGGATGTTAGAAGGCTTTAAAACACTGTAAACAGTCATTTTTAAAACCAAAAGGGAACTGTCAACAGACAGTCTGTGAGGTCTCTATGGGGAATTTAAGATAATGCTAATCAACAACACAACAAAAGGATGTCAGGAAACTCTCCAAGGAGATGAGAGTTCTGAAACACAGGAAGAAGGTTGCATTGTGGGTAAGCAGTAATAAGCACACTAAACTGCTGGGATTGTGTTTAAGAGAATTAAATATTGTAAAACAAATGTGAGTATATTTGATCCTCCAAAGCCTAATTCTGAAAATAACCAAGAGGAATACAATTTTTCTCTCTTTTCCTTTTGGGAAAGGCTGGCCTTGAACTGGCTTTGACACTGAGGAAGGCCTTAAACTTAGGTAATGGGATCAATTGCATGTGCCACCACACTGGACTTACATGGTGCTCAAGTTCCAAGCCAGGGCTTTGTACACATAAGGCGAGCATTCTGACTGGCCTACAGTTTCAGCCTACAACATACTTTGGCATAGACCACCAATCATGATATGCTTCAGAATACCAAACATTCTTAGAAACTTGAAAAATCTGTTAACCAAAAAGAAGTATGTATCACTCTGGTAATGAGACTCAACAGCAATGCAAACTGTTAAAAGGTAAACATAAAACCATAAATTGTACCTCAGCCAATCAACCTGCCCACTGTAAATTAAGACTACAGATACCCAAGCACCACAAAGAGACACTGCCAAGCTGCCTTCCAAGATGGTTCTAGTAGCTTCCACCTCAGTACACTCACAGCCTGACATCCCAGCAAAGAGCAGGTGGGCCCAGGAGGACCAGTAGTTCAAGGTCATCCTGAACTACTAGGCTGGACTTCCACATAGCAAACAAACTAGAAAAAAAGCTCTTACCAGTGCGGCTTGAAAGCTAATTTACAAAAAGAAAACAAAGTGCCAAAAAAACTTAAGAAAATTTAAACCACAAGCTCATCTTCCAAAGACAAGACTAATATTTCACTGTCAATGTACTTTTTATTTGTTTGTTTAATTTTGAGACCTTTCTCTGTGTAATCCTGGCTGTCTTGAAACTCAGTCCAGAGCGCTCAGAGATCTGCTAGCCTCTGCCTCCCTTTTGATGAGATTAAAGGCCTGTGCCATTACCTCCCAGCTTGTCTGTAGGATTTTATTTGGTTCTTTTCCCATCTCAAGCTTTCATCTGGCAAAGAAATACAGCCAAATTAACTTAGATCTAATTTTCCTTTTTACTGGGAGGCGGGGGCGGGGCATAAACTAAACTAAAAAAAAAAAAAAAAAAGCTAAGATAGTGGTATCTCCTCGGTTCTTTGATAGGCATGCCATTTATGGAATATAAGTCATGTTTTCCTATTTAGCCCACACAACAATAATGGGGAAAGGCTTCTGATGTGGCAGTCTGTTTACCCAACCTAAGATTAAACGTAAATTAATCCTCCACTTTGGTTTTCTTCATTAATACATAGAGAACCGCAAGCTATGCTGGAGAGCTGTTAATATATACCGTGGTGCACTCACTTTACTGATCTTGCACTGTGAGTGGTGAGTCAGTCCGTCGTTCCTAGGATACAAAATCAACTTCAACTGATAATTTCCTTTGTTTATGGCCAGTGTGATCTTACCTGTGGAATGGACCCGCGTCCTGAGATTTACACTGCGCACCGCTTGCCTACAGCCCACTATAGCCAAATTACTCAGGAACCACCAGCCATGAAAGTGAGCTCCGCAAGGCATGGGGAGAAACGCGGCTGAGAGCCCCTGCCACCTCCGCTACCAGGACGGCGGGTCGAGCCCTGCACAGCCCCACCAGAGCCTGGAGTCCCGAGGCGCCCTCACCTCACTCAGCCCGGGAAACAACAGCCCAGGAAACAAGTCCACGGCATGCTCCACCTTCGCTGCGCCAGCTCAGACGCCTATTGGCTGCAGCACCTGCCGCTCAACTGCGCGGTTTCCGCCGCCCTGGTGGCTCCGGGCAGAACACGCTGCCTCCTGATTGGTCAGCGAGTCTCTTGACTTGTCTCGCGCTCACCGCTCTGGCCAATAGGGCTCGCCGCAGTCTAGAGACGCGCTTCGCTGGAGTGGTGGCGCAGCGCTTTCCTCGGTAGGTGTGTGGCTACAGCGGGCCTTCTCTGTCTCGGGAAGTGTGTGTGGAGCTACTAGTTCTGGAAGGAGAGCCCTGAGGGTGACGGGAGTGTTGGGAGTGACGGGGAGGCTTCCCTAGCCGGGGGTTCTTCTCGGCCGGAGTCTCCTCCCTGGGTTTCGGAGGCAGGCGTGATGGTGGTAGTGGTAGCCCCGGCTTTGCAGGTCTTGAGAAGTCTGGCCTGGGCTTACATGTCTTAACCTTGATCTCTTGGCTTCCGAGAGTCTCTCAACAGTGTGGCGCGAAGATTCCTACCATGACTAAAGAAGGCTGGCTGCAGGATTCAGAATGGAAAAGCCAGTCGTGGAAGGGAGAGGGGGATGTCCCAACAACTGGCCTCCGGGTCCATAGAAAACTTTTTTGGTTTTTGGTCAATTGCCAGGGACCGACTGCTGAACTGTTACCCTTCTCGAGAGTTCTTGGGAGTGGCCCTTTAGACTAAGGCCATTCTTTGGTATAAATGGACATCAGGTTGTGTGAGAGTAGTTTTATTCATAAACGTGCAGCCAGCGTTCCTTCAGTGACTTAGAGAGAGGCAACAACAACAAAACTAAAAAGGGTTGGTCCGCAGTAGCCAGAAGTAAACTATCATTTTGTTGTGGGACAGAGTCTTGTATACTCCAGATTCGCTTCAACCTAGGTTTGTAGTTCAGGGTGACCCTAACGGATCCTTCTGCCACTGCTGGTTTTAAAGGAGAGCCACACCCTTGTCCTTGTTTCAAGGGTGCTGAATTTTTTTTTAATTTCTCTACATATTTTTAACATTATAAACTTAATTTTAAAAAAGAACTTTGCAAATAAATACAAAACATCACACCAAAATTAACCAAACCCCCAAACAATACAACTCAATGTAGACGCCTATGCAATTTAAAATTAGACATTCAGAAAGGAAGTTGTGAAGCTTCACATTAAATTTTACACATGTCGAATATGTTTTATGCACTTAGCCAAAACCAAACAAAAAAGCCATGACAGCTTTGTACATTTCTGGATCTGTCATGTGATGCTGGCTGGCTCTATCTTGGAGCAGGGTATTATTTAGGGAGGATGTTTGAGTTTGCTACAAGGCTGGGAAGCATATGACACTACTTTCCACTTTTCTCTTGAAAAAAAAAATTAGAAAAGGAAGTAGAAAGCATTTGTTATTTTTCATTTGAAAGTAGCTGCCAGATCTGAAAATCTAGCCTGTTAGAGACAGGTATTTTGTGATTAACTTTTAACAGTTTTAATAAACATGAGACTAAACCTCAGTATCTTCACTTCAGTTTCTTTCAAGGTTGAAGGTTGACTGGCGAATCCACTGAGTCAACAGTAGAGGATGGGGATATTTTGTGACAGAGAGAACCAAACACAAACATCACACACACAAAAGTTGGCTTTCTTTACTTTTTAAAGCTGCAACCCATACTAAATGTTTCTTGAACAAAAAGGTTGACTGGTCATACTTTAATGTGAGTTGTGATCACAGAATTATTGATGTTACTGACTTACTTTTCCTGTTTTCAAAAGAATTAGGAAACAGTTTGATAAAGGAAAGTGTGTTTGTCTCTAGATTAGCTGAGGGCAGTGGTGGAAGAAAAGTCTAAATTCCTCCTTGCTATGTCAGTGGTCTTAATTTGCAGAAAGGTTTGAGGCAAAGGCTAATTTGAAAATTGAGGTGTGAGACGAGTCTTTAAAATGTTAAGGTTTCATTGATTAGATGACTGTCACAAAAAAAAAAAAAAAAAAAAAAAAAACCTTTGGTCATTTTGACTTTTAGACTTTTAAGTCCTTGTTTAGTTGCACTGTTTATCCTCATAATGGATTACTAGAAAGTAGATGGTAAATATACCAAGTTAAAATACAGTATACATATATTTATGGAAATTCAACTTGTTCCCTAAATGGTATCTTATATAATTCTTATTAAGGTGTCATCTAGCCCTTTAAAAATAATTTTAAAGGGTTCATTGATAGATCATGTACTAAGCATGCTAGAGAATCCTCAGCACCCAAATAAATAATTAAAATGTCAAGAGAGTTCCTATAAACCAGTGTGTTTTATATGGTGGGATATTTGGACTCGTGATTGCTTAGGTTCATAGTGCTTAGGGTTGAGGTCAGGACCTTGCACGTGCTAGGCAAGCACTTGGTCTCTTCCTAGCTCTATTTGCCTTGTGTCTCCTTAGATACTGAGGATTAAATATAGGAAATCCTGGGAACTCTTTATTGGCTTTTGTTGCTTTGTTTATGTGTGTTAAAGGATACAGAGATCCTATCTTGGCCAACCTTTAACTTAGGTATTCACAATCTCATTAGTTCCTGTTGCATAAATTAGCATTTTAATTCGAGTGAGACCTATATGTCAAATTTTTGGGATTCCCCTATCCCATCCCCCATCCCCCTGCCTCTATGAGAGAGTTCCCCCACCCACTGTAGATACTTAGTTCCTTTCCCCAGAAGTAACTAACCTTGCAGTTAATCACTAAGCTGCAAATTTGAAGCTGAGTGAGTTAACTCATGCCTATGACCTACAGGAGGAGAATTAAGAATTCTCTAATCATATAATAAGACTTAAAACAATAAAAAAAACTTTTTTTAAAGCTTACTTTCCTGGAGGAAAATAACAGTTTGAGCCTATTAGGATGTTGAAGTAGTGGGAAATTAATCAAACAGAACCACACTATGTAGCCTAGGCTGGTAGCCTGCTGAGCACTGGCATTACTGATGTGTGTCACTATGTCCAGTGATATTGTTTTCTTTTGTTTTAAAGACTCAGTGTCATTATATATCCAGGCTAGTTTGGGACTTGAGAGCTTCTCTACCTGACACATGCTAGTATTGAGGCCTATACCAACAAATCTGACCAGAGTTAGTGGATTTCTTTGTTTCATTGTCAACTAAAAGTGAAGCTGGAGGGTTTATATATCCTTGGATTATAGTGCCAAACTGCCTCCTGAAAGTGTAGGCAGGGTTCATTCAATTACAGTTAATCCAATGGGAATTTCTTCAGAGGAAATACTACCTCTTACATAAAGTAATGGACTAATTTTATATTTGATGAATGTTTGTATATGTCAAGTAAAGCAAAAAGGTTTGTGGAGCGGTCTAATGAACTCAGGCCCAGCATAGCTAGTCTTTGTAACCTGACTGTACAGATTATAGGAATGGACTTTGTAATTGACAACATTGAGTTGTAGTATCAAAAGGTTGGACACACTAGTGCAGGAAGTCTTTATCTTCATAATCTGTTCCTTTCTTTCAAATAACAGTACCAAATAGAAAAGAATACAAAGGAACAAGGAAAACCAGCTTTTACAAGGAACAGCTTATAAAAATAAAGAACATAGAATCAATGAAATTATTTTCTTAAAAGCTTTCCAAGATAAATATCTCTGGGACATAAGAAGATCAAAGTCCCTGGTTGCCTCAGGTAGGGCAGCATCACTCTTCAGAAAACATTGTGTAAAGATGCATCAACAACCAAGTCTGTCTTGACGTTTTCTAAGAGAATCCAGAGGAAATGAGACCAAACTTTATGCTCTCCTATAACTTCATTCTTGTGATACAGGAACTACTCTGTGGTTTCCATAATGCAAAGACCATTGTGGTTGCTGGGTTTCAACTTCTGAAAGGGTGTTAGTGATAACCATTTTCTCTCTGATGAAAAGGGCGTGGGATAACTAGGGAAACAAGCTGTGAAAATGGAGAAAAAATAAATAAATTGCACAGCAGGGCAAGTCTTCTGTTGCTGATGTGCTGATGTGTAGTGCAAACAGTACAGTCCCGGGGTCCTGGATGAAGTGAGTCCACAGCCTAGCATGGCTCCTAGGTACAGTGCATTTACACAGAGCTACAGCCATAGTTGGCATTATTCTTTTATAGGGGGGGCGGTGGATTCAATTTCTGCTGTTACAGGAAAGATAGAATAGGATCTTATGGTGGGTTTAGTCTGCATTTCTCTTATGGTGATGAGGGCCTTCTCTGATAAAGAGTGAGAAGAAACAGCATAAAACTAACACAGTAACCATTTTAGTCCAGGAAGCTATGTAAATATATAAATTATAAGAAAAAACAAAATTTTATACCATATTAGATTCTATTAAGAAAAGACACCAGAGAAATAAACATATACCTATAAATAAATAAAAATAAATGCCCATAAGACAAAAAGATAGTAATCTTAAGTATTTCAGCTTAGAGAAATTGTAGCTAAGGTAAAATCCCTTTGTTGTTTCCCTTGTAGCTGAGGTTGGCTGGAAACACTGGACCCTCCTACCTTTATCTCCATAATGCTAGAGTTGCAGCTTTGAGTCACCATGTCTGGTTTAAGATGAAGAAACATATAAATAAAAAGAAAAGGAGGTCAGAAGTAAGGATATGTGAAGGCTAGTAGAACTCAGGACAGGTTTGAGAAACACTTCGTGAAAATGAATGTGTCCCCCAGATGATGGCCCAATAAGAGGAAATGAAAGAAATGAGAAATGAGTGTCTTTAAAAGCTCAAGTCAAAACAAAAACTGATACAGTAGTAGGGACCTTTAATCCCAGAGCCTAGGACACAGTGGCAGGTGGATATCTTAAGTTCTAGGCCAGCCTGGGACTACTTCAGTCTTAGGGTTTCTATTGCTGTGAAGAGACACCATGACTGTGGCAAAACATTGAATTGGGCCTAGCTTACAGCTTAGAGTTAGTCTGTTGTCAACATAATAGGAAGCATGGCGGTATATAGACATACATGGTGCTTCAGAAGTATCAGAATTCTACATCTGGATCCAAAGGCAGCAGGAAGAGACTTCCTCCAACAATGCACATGTCTTAATAGTGCCACTCCTTGTGAGCCTACAGGGGCTATTTTCTTTCAAACTACCACAACATTATTTAGATAAAAGAGACAGGCAGCCAAATAGAGTTCCTCTCATGTAAACCAAAGTTGAATGGTTGTTGTATAACATTGTGTGCTTAATGTCAGTGGATTGAAAGTAGTTTGAACTAGAGCCTGTGTGCTCATTCTGCCATAACAAAATCTGTGACCCAAAGCATACTCTGCAGCAATGGTTAGAGCTACAGTTCTGAACACTTGGCACTGAAGGGTAAAGGCCGACTGTGGAAGGTACCCCAACATCTGGAACTCAGCCCAGAACACTCAACACTGAGATGCAGTCTTGTAAAATGGTTGGATTTTAAAAACTAACCTTTTTTTTTAGTCATGATAAAAAGACCAAATGACCTGGAAAAAAAAATCACATGGATTTGGTGCTTTTGGCAGCAATATTTTCTTCTAGATAATAAAGCAACATTTAAAAAAAAAAAAAAAAAAAAACAACTATTGAAGGAAAACCAGTAATTCAAACCACCAGACTGTTATTCCAGACATTTCAGGTGTTGGTCATCTGCTGAGAACTGGGGTGGAGCTAAAGAGAACTCCAGTACGCTCCTGCATGCTGTGCTTCTTCCTGGAGGAAGAGCAGCTGCAGACACAAGAGCCCCAAACCCAAGTCCAGAACTCCAAAGAACAGCAGCAAAAAGTGATGATACATTTTCTAATCTTAGAAAATAAAATTCTTGTTAAATTTTTTTATCTTTTTAAGATGTAGCTAAACTCTGAGTTAGTTAAGGGAAACACTAAATTAGGGATACTGATCAAAGTCATGATGACAGTCAGAAAAACGGCAGTGGGAATCGAGGAATGAAAAGTTACACAGATGTGTGTGCACACGGGGAAACAGACACCTGTATTCTCCTGAGGCTTGAACTAGGCCTTACAGTCTAGGTATGTTCTACTTCAGAGTCCCATCACCAGTGTCTGGGAAGTGATTAAAATAGAGTAAAAGATTTGAGTTCCTAAGAAAAAAAGCAATAATAATAGGGCTGATATTTAAACTTATGGAAGCGTTCTTTAAGTATACAAGACTCAAGTATACATAATAAAAATGCCTTCAGACTGGAGATGTCAGTGTCACAGTGGTGCTCATGATGTACCACGTTCTTCATGGTACCAACACCGTGGGACAGTGCTTCCCCTCCCCCATCTTAGAGTTCCTGTTTACAAGGAAAATTAATCCAGAATGATTACCTTCGAGTTATAGCTTAGTTCTCTTCCAAGAAAATTACATTTTTCCTTGGGTTTTCAGGAAGAAAAGAGGCTAGCAACAGACTTCTTAACTGTGACACTGAGCAAAACACCTGTGGAACAGCCCAGATAAAGACTATTGATAACCATGAATTTGCATAGTGAAATATTACATGTGCAAAGACAAGTGACAAAATGGGGGAAATGTTTGAAGCTAATTTTAATTAAAACCAGTTTCTAAAAATCTGGGCAAATCATGAACCATAGATTTACTAAGAGACTTCATAGGAAGAGAAAGAAGATGATGGAAAATGGTAACTGGACCCCAGCACCCACATAAAGAACAGGAGCAGCAGCATGCTTCTGTAACTCCAGCTCTGGGAGAGGAGGGAGGAGGATGGTAGAGACAGGATCCTTGGAGCTGACTAGCCAGCCAGCCTAGCTAGTCAGTGAGCTCTGGGATCAGTTTCTGTCTCAAAGACCAAGATGTGGAATCATAATGAACTAAAATGAACCTCTGCCCACATCTACTTGTGTGCTCACAATACATACACATGCAAAGTTAAACCCACTTTAAGACATTTCTCACCAAAATCTAGAAGTTATACTTCAGCTGGCGGGAAGATAGGCAAATGGGTACATTGGATACATTAACACAGAGTACCTGGGAGAGAATCCTGCAGTAGTCAGTGAAATCACGTACATGTATCCTTTGGCACAGGCATTAAGACTTTTAGTAATCTACTTTAAAAATACTAAATAGAATACACTCTACAGATTTGCGCTCCCTGAGCACTTTTATTAGGCAGGGTGCCCTGGTATCCAGAACCAGTAAAATAAATATACATTTTAAAAGATTCATTCAGATGGCTTACATGTTAAATGCTGGGTCTTCCAACAATGGCTATCGGTATGCTGGAGAGGCTGAAGAACCCAATAGTTATTCCATCTGTGAAACTGGATGCTTAATTTGGTGCTGAAGCCCTGGAGGATTCTTGGAAGGTTTCTGTATTTCAGTGTTGGAAAGTCAAAGGAGCAGTCGTCTGAACTCTAAAACATGGTGTCTCTAGCAGCAGCAGCAGCAGACATTCTCACTAGCAAGAAACAAAGGCAGACAGGCCACACTACCTTTTCTTCTGGTCCCTGTATCTGGGCCAGTCTTGGATGATGCATTCATTCTGTGGAGAGTCTCCCTGACCTCAGTCCTTTCTAGAAACTCTTTCACAGACCTGTCCTCAGTCATGTCTGCTAATTGACACAAGATCTCACCAAGTTGACGTTTTTAACCATCATACTTAATTTAAAAATTAGAACCATTTGAGATGTCCATTAATAGGAAACTGACTGGATGTATTGTAATGTTGTGCAGCCAATAGCACAGTCTCTAGGTACATGATATCCTTTCAGATTACCTTTATCCAGACAAGGGATCTAAATAATATCTTCAAGAAGATGCCAATGACAGAGGTCGTTCTTTTTCTTAACTTGCTTATATTTTGATGACAAAATCATGTATTTATATATATTCAAACACAAAGTTAAATGATAGAATGAAAGAAAAGCCGAAAAACGAAGACTTTTTTTACACTTTCCAAGCATCACCACATAACAGGAACTTTCTAGTGGTTTTTGGACATAGATTTGGACGCCCAGTGGTGTATTTGGCAGTAGGGTTTGAGTGTGTTGCTTTTAGGAGAATGTGTTTTATACATTACTAGGTGATTTTATGTATTGCTGAATGTTGATAATCACTCAGAAAAAGTTTATCAAGCCCATGACTTAGGCAGATTTATTCTGGGAAGGCCTTTGGACGGATTGAATTAAGTAAAAAATTACATAGAAGTACACCAAACAATAGTAGTCCCTTGATCCCGATGTGCCACACATTTTCAGTCTCCACACTGGCAAGGTGGTAACAGAAAAATAGTCAATTTGTGGCCTGCCTGGGCTATACAGTAAGAACCTGTTGAGAAAGAGGGAAGAGGGAGAGAAGATGCTGAAGAAGAAAGAGTAGGGAAGAAAACTGGGGAGGTGGGAACGTGACAACTTACACAGCAGCTTACCACTGTGCTGGCATTTGGTTTTCATTTATGTTGTCACATTAAATATCTATACATTGCAGCCTATTTTTCTTGTAGGTTCAGAGTGTTTTTCAAGTTATTTGATTCAGTTTATACAATTAAGTAGGAGACTTGATATATAAACCCAGGTCCATGTGACTTTAAAGCCTGAGCTTTTCTCCTTTTCTTAACTGTACTACATTACTGCAGGATAAACACCTACTGTGAAGAAGAAAGAACATCAGGAGCTACAGTTTAGTTTAAACCTGTAGTGGCTGCTTGGAAAATGAAGATGCAGACTCCAGATTGTTGGCTTATATGTTCGTCATGCAAGAGCAGCATCCTAAAGGAAAGAAGTGTAAGTTTTCTTTCATTTCTGGTAGGGATTGTCTTAGGGTTTCTCTTGCTGCAATAAGACACTATGACCAAAGCAATTGGGGAGGATAGGGCTTTTTGGCTTATTATTACAAACCACTGTTCATCATTGAAGGCAGCCAGGATATGAACTCAAACAAAGCATGTACCTGGAAGCAAGAGCTGATGTGGAGGCCATTAAGGCGTGTTGCTTACTTGATTGCTCCCTATGATGTGCTCAGCCTGCTTTTGTAGAGAACCCAGGACCACCAGCTAGGCATGAGCCTACACATAGTGGGCTGGGTCCTCATTAGTCACTAAGCTAGATCTTTTGGGGGCTTTTTCTCAATTGAGGTTCCCTGCTTTCCAGTTATTCTAGCTTGTGTCAAGTTAATATAAAGTAGCTAGCATATACCCATATATATATACAAACTTCTATATTGATGTAGAGATAAATATTAGAGTTATGCCCAAGTGGCTAACTATGGACAACTAGAAAACAATAAAACGTGGGTGGCATGGAGGCTCAGCAGGTAGTGTGGTTACCAGATAACCCTGACAACTAAGCTTGATTCCTGGAACCCATGAAATATAAAAAGAAGCAACCTTATAGTTGTCCTCTGACCCCTACATACATACCCTGAGACGTGACCCCTGCTTTGCAATTCTGCACACACACACACACACACACACACACACACACTATAAAAGAAAAGAAAAATCCTAAAGTGGAGTTTTTAATGATACTGTTAATTAAAATTGAAAAGCCCAGAAGATGATCTATCTCTTTGTGACATTTCAAAGTTCTCTTGTGGATTTTGTTTTGTTTTGTTTTTGCTGTGAAATAAAAGAGCTAAAGTTTACCAGACAGACAAAGGACAATATTCTCACATCAGCAAAGGCTCTCAATATTTTTTTTATAGAAGCCAAGGGATAGGCTGAAATAAGTGTGTTTCCTCATATTGTTCAGATGCTGATGGAGATTACAGCAATCCCAGAGTTCCCTTCCCGAAGCCAGCCAACCCTTTATATTTCCACAGGTTTCCACAATGATGAGGCATTCTTTAAATTCAGCTACCTATTGGTGTAGTTGGGTAGGGAATTTGGTCTGTTTTTATTTGTCTGTGTGTAGTTATGCTTGAGAATCCAATTTGTCATTCTTTATAACTGAAAAGTGTGAGAGACTATGTTAGATTTGGCATAAAATGTTTTCTGTAGTTTTATAGAATTAATTCTGAGCCTTTTCTGGTTGTCAGAACTGCGCTGACCAGTGATTGAAAGCTGCAAGCATTGGAACAGATTTTCAGAAGACAAGGGTTTCTAAGGTGAAATAATAAAGGTGTAAGATTTGCATTATCATTTCTCTGGAAACTTTCCTAACTCTGTTGGACATTAAGAGTTTAACAAGAACAAATACACTGTCTTAGTCAGGGTTTACTATTCCTGCACAAACATCATGACCAAGAAACAAGTTGGGGAGGAAAGGGTTTATTCAGCTTACACTTCCATATCGCTGGTCATCACCAGAGGAAGTCAGGACTGGAACCCAAGCAGGTCAGGAAGCAGGAGCTGATACAGAGGCCATGGAGGGATGTCACTTACTGGCTTGCTTCCACTGGCTTGCTCAGCCTGCTTTCTTATAGAACCCAGGTCTACCAGCTCAGGGATGGCACCACCCACAATGGGCTGGGCCCTCCCCCCTTGATCACTAGTTGAGAAAATGCCTTACAGCTGGATCTCATGGAGGTATTTCCTCAACCAAGGTTCCTTTCTCTGTGATAACTCAGCTTGTGTCAAGTTGACACAAAACCAGCCAGTACACTATCTCAATCTGACATTGTACAAAACTATTTAAGAAGTATAATTTCATTTTCAGTAGTTTACAGACCAGAGCTAGATCTCCCCCTTCTACTGAACGTGTAAATATAAAACAAAGGGACAAACATGTAAGAAAATAAGAACTTTGGGGGTTGGGACCAAAACAAGTATATTGTGTAAGGTGAATGGGTTCTGAAGTCACTGGATACTTTGAGGACATCTTCAGAGTTTCAACAGAAAGAGTATTGTCACATCAGCAAAGGATTCTATATCTTTTTGTAGAAAACAAAGGATTGACTGAAATAAGTTTTGTTTCCTGGTATTGGGTTCAGGTACTGGTAGAGATTATAAAGATCCCACACTTTCATTCACCAAGCCAGCCCTTCATGTTTCCACTGATCTCCTTGATGATAAGGCATTTTTAAAATTCAACTTCCTATTTGAGTATTTGGTTAGGAACTGGCAATGAAGTTTTTTTTTTTTTTTAAGATTGATTGATTTATATGAGTACACTGTAGCTGTCTTCAGACAGACCAGAAGAGGGCATCTGATCCCATTACAGATGATTGTGAGCCACCATGTGGTTGCTGGGATTTGAACTCAGGACCTTTGCAAGAGCAGTCAGTGCTCTAACCACTGCGCCATCTCTCCAGCCCTGGCACTGAAGTTTTAATACAGTGCTTTAGCTTAGCCCTGTTTGTTGCTGTCTGCTTCTCCCAGGTTTGGTTTGACTTGGCTTACTTGTGCTTACACTTTTTCTTTGCTCACAGTTCTTTCTGTTCCTTCACTTCACTTAGTAAAAAAAGTCTTTCAGATATTTAGCTAATTAATCTAGTAGAATATTTATTAACTCTGTTGGTAACTGGTAGCTTCTTGGCTTTTCAGTAAAGAGTTACACAAAAACCTTGAAGAGTCTTTAGGGATCATAAAACAGTTTTTGTACACATATTGTTAAAAAAGCCAAATGAAAGGGAAACAAATGAGAAAATTACCATAGGTTAATGATGTGCTGTCAAAGTGATAGTATTTCTAAATGTCTATACAAAAGATGCTATACTTTATAAACTCATTGAATGACAGTGTTTCCCTTAAAGTTTTTGTTATATATTATTGCCAGGCACTTAATGAAATTAAGTGCCTCTTTTCAAGTCCATTGACATTAGGGTTTCTTTTTAATTGCTTTAATTTTTAGAAGTAATTACTGTGTTGTACGTGTCTGATACTTTCACATTTAGCAGTGTTGCTAGGGCTGAGGATGTAGCTTAGTGATGGAGTGATGCACTGTCAGTCTAGACCATGTAAAGAATAGTAAAGCTATGGAGGGAAGAAATGTGCTTTAGGGCTGGGAGCTCAGTGTAGAGTTTTACCATGTATGAGCGGCAGGCTTCAGTCCCCAATCACCAAACAAACAAAAAAGAACTCATGTTAATATAATGTATGATACATTCTCCTTATTTGTGAATGATATTTATTCAAATTGGTCCTATCAATTTTCATGGGTTTAAGAGTATATTGGAAGCTATAGTTCATAGGCTTGTAGAGAGACAAAGGTTGCATGTACAGGTGTTTTAATCATGCAAATTATCTGATAGGTGACATCTAGACCTTTTCTTTAGTTTTAGTATTATTTTTATTAAAATAATAAAATGGGAAGGAGGGATGTCTGTAAATGTGTGTACAAGTATATGTATGCATGTGTATCTATAAATGTATGTGTGTGTCTGTGAGCATATGTATGTGTGTTTGTCTGTATTGCAGTCTTCTAAGTTATGTTTTTGAAATTGAGAACTGCCATTGCTGAGTTTACTACATCTATAACCCTCTCCTCCTATCTCCTTTCTTCCCTTCCCCTCGCCTTTTCCTGACTTTCTCTTTCCTTGTTGAAGATAGATCTGAGAACCTCCCTTTTGTTGGACCAACTCTTTATTGCTGAGCTATGTCCCCAACCATAATAATGCTGTTTAGACACTTGTGTTTTCATTTTAACTTTTTTGAGAACTTTATACATGGGAACTATATCCACCTGACTCTTTTCATCTCTACCTACTCTGACTCCTCCCATCTCCCTCCTCTAATTCACAACTCACACACACAGCCTACTAAAGTACATTTACCTTTGCTCATGTGTACATGTGTCAGTGACTGAGCACTTGGGACTGAACAACCTATGCAGTAGCTGATACCAGAGGAAACATATTCTCTCTAAGCTGCCATTGCTCACCTGCCTCTAATAGTTCAGCTAGAAGCAGAACTTTGTAGAGATCCCCTGCGCACATTAGAATGTCAGTTGATACTGTCGTTATGCCTGTCTTGTTCAGGCAACCAGATTTTGAGAGTCCATGGGTGCATTTTCCCTGCATGTATAGGGAACACTAGCAGCTCTGGTCCTCTGACTTTCCACCCCTCTTGATAGTCCCTAAGGTTTGCATAGGGGATTATGTTGCAAATATAGAAATTTGGGCTGAAGACCCATGGATACTTATGCTCTGCAGTTTGACCAGTTATGGATCTCTGTAATCATGTATATCTGTTCCATAAAGAAGCTTTGATGAGGGGTGGCCACCATACTTACCTGTGGGTATAAAGATAAGTACTTAGAATTCAGTTAAAATTATATTAATTTAGATATAATAGGTTTTCCTGCTTCACCCATAGAGAGTTGGTTAGTTTTATAGTACCAGGCATGACTCCCCACCCCCCACCCCCATTGAGTGGGCTTTATTTCATACAGTTAGACTTATGTTCTTTACTCACAAGCAAAGTACATCTCTTGAATGACTGGAGATAGCTTGCCAGTCCAGACACTCCTGTGGTTCATATATTTCACAGCTAGATGACTGATTGGTCTTCCTCCTTGTATCATGAGAGTAAGACCTCCAGAGTGGAAACTCCTAGGGCAGTTCTAGCTCAGTTCCTCCGAGTTCTGTGCTCAACACTAGGGTCTTACCTTCAATATCTGGAGGGAATTAAGGGCAATGGAATGACCTGTATTGGTTTGGAATACTTTTAATTCCTGAGCAATGAGGAGAGAGAGAGAGAGGGAAGGAGAGGGAGAAGGAGAGAGAGGTGAGCTGTATACACGTGTGTAGATCAGAGGTAAACTTTTGTAATTTGTTCTTTCAATCACATGGTTCTGGGGCTGGGACTCAGACCTTTAGACTTAGTGGCAGCACCTTTACCTTCAGAGCCATCTTGCTGGTGCTTGAGAGTGCCTTTCTGTTGAGTTGGCATTGAAGTAAATGCATTAATTAATGTTAATAAATCACATGTTTAAATTGTAGCATTCTGTTTGTTTAGGCATCCTGAAAGTCACAAAGTTAGGAGAGACTTTGAGTCAGGTGCTACAGTTTGTTGGATAAAGATTTGACAGAAAAATCCTGCAGTATAGGTGAAAACTGATCTATGAACCAATGTCACAGAAAAGAAGAGGTGGGTGAAGGCGACATGAAATGTGAATGAATCAAGAGTGTCCCACATTAAAGATAGAAAGGGAAGAGAATGGAAAGCTAGATGGAAAAACTGGCTTCCAAACAAATTCATGCCTGAATCTCCTTAAAGTTTAAATATGAACAAAAAGTTTATTTACAGGATATATGTGATATTATGATAAAAAGAAACAAACCTAAATCATTTTATGAAATCAGCCTCATGAAATCAAGTTACATTTCTCCATGGGCTTCTTGGGTACCATTTAGTTAGGACCTTAATGTTGAGGAACAGACAGCAAGTCTTAGAAGTGTATTCCCTGGATAGTAGAGTTGTGTCTTTAATCACTGATGAGGATTAATAGTTTAACTAAAAGCAGCTAGCATGGTATCTGGCATATAGAGGTCATGTAATTGTTACTTTTGTATGTGTACTAAAAGTTCATGAACTGGACTTAGCAAGAAGTCAAGAGGTACTCTGATGGACTTGGAGAATAGTGGAGAAACCTAAAGTTCTATATTGAACGATATTGAAACCTAAAGTCCAGCGAGATGGTTTTTTAAGTGATAAGTCTTAAGGCTTGACAGTCCTTGTGAAAAGCTTGCTTAACTCTATACTATGTAAAAATAGAAGGAGGATGTAGATACACAAACTATCCAGTAAAAAAAAAAAAAAAAGTTTATTTAAAAAAATAGAGGATCAGATTGACCTCTGTGAACTAGGATCATACACTTTCCAACCTTCAGAAACACGATAGAAATGTCTGTGTATTACATTGTAGCAGCTTAAACAGAACAAGAAAGATGCTGTTAGAACAAAGATTTAATTTTATTTCATTTCATGCGAGTGAGTGTCTGCTTACATATGTCTTTGTACCACTTGCAGACAATGCTTCCAAAGGCCAGAAGAGGGCATAAGATCACTAAGACTGGAATTGCACAGGATCTGTGAGCTGCCTTATGGGTGCTAGAAATTGAAATGTGTCCTCTGGAAGAGCAGTCAGTGTTCTTAAACACTGAGCCATCCCTCTAACCTTAGAACAAATACTTGTAAAGTATATGTAGCTTTGAGGTCAGTAATGGATGATTGGTGAGTGGGGTTTGCAGATCTACTTGAGTGAAAGCATGAAGTTCCGGCCTTAAGGAAGCTGTAGACTTGTGTCCTTTGATGAGGTTGCCAATTAGGGCTCAAAGAAACTTGGGAGAATCTAATTAAGCACTAAGTAAAGAGAATCATTATAGCAATTTCACCATAGTACTTTGCAAACTAAATAATAAATAAAATAATCACAGGAGGTAGAGGGAGGGAGGGACCTGGATGAGAGAGTGGAGGGGGGTCAGAGACAGTATGAGAAGAGACAGGATGGAAGTCCAGAGGGCCAGGAATAGAAATATGTAGCAGTGGGTGGGAGTAAAGGAGCGGGGTGGACCACTAGAAAGTTCCAGATGCCAGGAATGCAAGAGGCTCCTAGGACCCAATGGGGATGACATTAGCTGAAATCCCCAACAGAGGGGAGATGGAACCTGTAGCGACCACCTCCAGTAGATAGACATGTCCCCCAGTGGAGAGATGGGGCCACCCACCCATCTCAAAATTTTTAACCCAGAATTGTTTCTGTCTAAAGGAAATGCAGGGACAAAGAGTGGAGCAGAGACTGAAGGAAAGGCCATCATCCAAAGATTGTCCCAACCTTGGGATGCATCACCAAACCCTGACACTATTCCTGATACCAAGAAGTGCTCACAGATAGGAGCCTCCTTGGCTCTCCTGAAGAGGCTCTGCCAGCACCTGACTAATACAGATACAGATCCTCACAACCAACCATGGGACTGAGCCCAAGGACCCTAATGGAGGAGTTAAGGGAAGGACTGAAGGAGCTTGAGGGGTTTGCAACCACATAGGAAAAACAATATCAATTTGCCAGACCTCTCAGAGCTCCCAGGCACTAAACCACCAACCAAAGAGTACACATCAGATGTTCTGTGGCTCGCACTACATATATAGCAGAGGATTGCCTCATCTGGCATCAGTGGGAGGGGAGGTACTTAGTCTTGTGGAAGCTTGTTGCCCCAGGGCAGGGAGATGCTAGAGGGGTGAGGCTGGAGTGGGTGGGTATGTAGGAGAACACCCTCTTAAAGGCAAGGGGGAGGGGAAATGGGATGGGGAGTTTTCAGAGGGGAGACCAGGAAGAAGACAATTTTGAAATGTAAATAAATAAAATAATCAATAATTTAAAATGGGGATATTCCTTGATTTGTTATTCAACTCCTTTCCCTGGATTAACCAATGGAGATGGGGAATGAACCAAGAGAAACCAGAGCAGATGAGTTCTGTTACTCTATGTTTGACCTTGGATTAATAATTAATAACAAGGCACATCTGGAATATTCCAAAGCATTCATCCTCCATGCTCTGATTTTATGAAAGCCAAACTGCGTATCTTTATCAACTTCCAAAGCCATGCAGTTAGTTCTTCCTGAAATGGAAATGAGAAGAAAGAAAATCTAGAGTTGTCTCCACACATGGGCAGCCCAGCAGTCCTCCAGAAAGGTTCTTTGCTCTGTGGCTCCTTTCTTGTATAAGGCTATTGAGAACTAAATACTATGCTGATTATATCAGCTGAAGGGAAATCCATAATCATTTATACCTAAGTTCTGGTGTTTAAGGATGGGAGAAATGTTGAGATAGACGATAAACAGAAAGTGAGGGTGTAAAAGACGGTGCGAAGCTGCTAGAGAGGGGCCCAGGAATGAAGACCCATGTCAGGCGGTTCACAGTCACCTTCAGCTCCAACTTCGGGGACTTGCTCCCTTCTGTTCTCCATAACTGTTCTCATGTCTGCATAACTGCACACAGGCCTACACATACACCTAGTTAACAACTGAAATCTTTATTGACAATCAAATGAAGTTTTAGAAAGATGGTGAGGGAAGACATAAATATTACTTTAAAAGCAAAGGCTTGTTTTTACTCATTTTAGAAAATTCTGACTACGGGCCTCCAGTATATCTTTTGTATATCTCATAGTGTAACATATACATGTATGGTTATTTTATGAAGGTAAAGTAATACAATAATTTTGGCTGTAACTTGCTTTGAGTATAAACTTGTTGCCATGTAATTGTTTTGGGGGGAATGACTAGAGCATAAGGTAGGTAGGTATCTTGTGTGCTTTGGGGAAATTTCATAAGTCAGAAGCACTACATACATATAGAAACCACTCAGCTGAATCATACTCAAGAGACCTACACATCCATGCATATGCACACACGCTACTGTGTCTACACATCTACTGGTTCAATCAGAAAGATCTCAGAAAGGAAAACCCATGGTGCCTGTCAAAAGAAAAGCATTTCCTCCCTTGTGTGTGGACCACATATGGTGATGTTTCTTCATCTTTGTTTTGTCACGTGTGTCTTAGTCAGTGTTCTGGTGCTGTAAAGAGATATGATGTCAACTCTATATTTTTTTTAACAGCTATTTTTTTTGAAAAAAACAGATAAACGTACAGATTTTTAAAGCATTTTTAAATGCATAAAACTATATGAATATATTTTTGTCAGTAATTGATTTTTATTAATTGAACAACTTTATTTAAAAAAAAGATAAATATACAGATTTTAAGCATTTTTGCATAAAAGTATACAAATACATTTTTGTCAGTACTTGTTTTTTTTTTTTTTTTAAGGAATAATGGTTGCTGTTTCCTGCTATTTTTGCTTTTGGAAGTTGAATTGTGCCTGTATGTCTTTCTTCTTTTGGTTTTCTTGCTTAGGAGTTTTCTTGTTTTTATTAGGTTGTAGTTCCCCTCGTTATTGGGTTTTCCACCTATAATTCATTGTAGTGCTGGGTTTGTGGTCAGATATTGTGTAAATTTAGTTTTGTCTTGGAATATCTTAGTCTCTCCATCTATGATGATTGAGAGTTTTGCTGGGTATAGCAGCCTGGCTCTTAGGGTCTGCGTGATATCTGTCTAGGCTCTTCTAGCTTTCATAGTCTCTGTTGAGAAGTCCAGTGTGATTCTGATTGGTCTGCCTTTATATGTTACGTGACCTTTTTCCCTTACTGCTTTTAGTATTCTTTCTTTGCTTTGGGCACTTGGCACTATTATGTGTGGGGAGGAATTTCTTTTCTGGTCCAACCTATTTGGAGTTCTGTAAGCTTGTTTTATGCTCATGGTCATCTCATTCTTAAGGGTTGGGAAGTGTTCTTCTACAGTTTTGTTGAAGATATTTACTGTGCCTCTTAGTTGATATTCTTTTCCCTCTTCTATTCCTATTATCCTTAGGTTTGGTCTTCTCATTGTGTCCTGGATCTCCTGGACATTTTGGGTTAGGAGCTTTTTGGTTTTTGCATCTTCTCTGACTGTTTTGTCTATGTTTTCAATGTTGTCTTTGGCCCCCAAGATTCTCTCTTCCATCTCTTGTAGTCTTTTGGAAATGCTTGCATCTGTGACTCCTGATTTATTTTTTAGGTTTTCTACCTCTAGGGTTGTCTCTTTTAGTGTTTTCTTTATTGTGTCCATTCCCATTTTAAATTCCTTCTTTCATTCCTTCATCTTTTTGGTTCTGTTTTCCTCTAGTTTTTTAGTTCTTTGAGTGTTTTTCTTGTTTCCTCTTTAAAAGCTTCTAATTCTTCATTCTTTTTCTACCATTCTTGTTTAAGGATCTCTATCATCATCTTGAGGTATGATTTCAGGTCTGATTCTTCTTTTTCTGGAGTGTTTGGCGTTTCGCTGTTTGCTGTGATGGGAGAGCTGGGTTCTGGTGTTGCCAGGTTGTCTTGGTTTCCCTGGGGTACATTCTTTCACTTTCCTCTTGCCATCTTGTTGTCTGTGTTTATATGTGATCTTGTTGTCAGTGTTGTACCTGGCCTGTGTTTCTGGATCTCCTGTTCCCAGGCTACTCGGAACACCTTCTTACCATGCCTATGTCCCTGGATCTCTGCTGTTCCTGGTGGAGGATCATACATTAGCTTTTAAATGCTTTGTTTTGTTTTGCATCTTAACTTGGTGTTTGTATTAGGTCAGGGGGCAGAAATATTTGCTTGGTCAGAAGACAACTTGGAGAAACTGGTTGTCTTCTCTTACCATATGGGTTATCAGGTTTGACAGCAAGCATCTTTATCTACTGAAGCATCTTGCTGGCCCTGAAAAGTATTTTTGAAATAAAGATAAACATGTTTTATTTTTTCCATTGTTGACTGCTTGGTGCAAATTTCCTGTAATTCTGCTTTCAGAAGAGACTTTAGTTAGTTAGTTACTTAGTTAGTTAGTTAGTTAGTTAGTTAGTTTGTTAATTTTTTTGTTTGTTGCATAGGGTTTCAATGTAGCTATGGGTGTCCTGGAATTCACTTGTAGCCCAGGCTGACTTTGATCTGCCTGCCTTTGCCTTCTGATTGCTGGGATTAAATTCTATGCCATTTCTTATGGTTTTGAGCCTGGTGATAAATCACCACATCTTTATTTCTGAATGAAATTGACAGTTGTTTCCTTTCAGTACTTTGACGTCACTGTTCCATTCATTGCCTTTTTATTTGCTGGGTTTTGATGTTTGTTCTTATTGTTTTGTTTATTCACATGTAATATGACCCTTTTCTTAAAAGTTCTTTAAGGACATTCTTAAGTGATTTGATTTTGATATATGTTGGTATTATTTTCTTGTTTCTCACATTTGGTGATTTTTGTACTTGGATTTGTGTGTTTATAGTTTAATTAAAATGTGAGTGCATCCCCATCAAGATAAGATTGCTCAGTAGGTAAAGCCTCTTGTCAACAAGGTTGATGGCTTGATTTTGACTTCTGGAACCCACATGATGGGAGGAGAGAACTGATGCCCACAGCTTTTCCTCTGAACTCACACACGTGCAGTAGTAGGTTTGCCCATGTACCTACTACACACACACACTACATACATACATACATACATACATATCACACATATATGCACACTATATGTTGGGTGGTTTATTGGTTTGTTTGTCTTATTCTTTGGGTTTGTTTTTGGTGTTTGTCTTTTATTTTTTTAGCACTAGCATTCAAACCCAGGGCTTGGCAGATGGTGGGCGAGGACTCTACTCTGAGCACCATTCACAGCCCCACACCCTAGCTGATGGGGGACAGGAGGGTATTTCTATGTACTGGTTACCAGCGTGTGTCCTCTTGTGTGGAGACCAAGGAACAACTCTCGTTGTCTCTCCTTAGACTGTGCTATACACC
Source organism: Micromys minutus (assembly GCF_963924665.1). NCBI lineage: Eukaryota > Metazoa > Chordata > Mammalia > Rodentia > Muridae > Micromys > Micromys minutus. The sequence goes on along the minus strand of NC_137981.1, from coordinate 60,004,466 downwards.
CCCCTCTGTCTCTCTCCTTGTCTCTCCTTAGACTGTGCTATACACACTCCCCATTTCTTTAAGGATAAGAGTTCTCACAGGCTAATAATTAAGCAGGCTTTCTACTATGCACATTTATTTTGAATACATGCCAAAATTCTATGTAAAGTCTATGTTGTGTGGTAGACTTAAGAATTTCTCTGTTGACAACAGATGCTGTCGAGGATGTGGAGAAAGAGGAACACTTCTCCACTGCTGGTGGGGCTGTAAACTGATACAACCACTCTGGAAATCAGCCTGGCGGTTGCTCAGAAAAATGGACATAGTACTACTTGAAGACCCAGTTATTCCACTTCTGGGCATTTACCCCAGTGATGCTCCAACATACAACAAAGACACATGCACCACAATGTTCATTGCAGCTCTACTTATAATAGCCAGAAGCTGGAAAGAACCCAGATGTCCTTCAGTAGATGATTGGATACAAAAATTGTGGTACATTTATACAATGGAGTACTACTCAGCTATCAGAAACAATGACGTAATGAAATTCTTAAGAAAATGGATGCATCTAGAGAATATCCTGAGTGAGATAACCCAGTCACAAAAGAACAGACATAATATGTAGTCACTGATAATGGTATACTAACCCCAGAAAGCTCTGAACACCCCAGAAACAACTCATAGACTGTGTGAAGTTCAACAACAATAAAAAAAGAATATATTTAAATTAAAATAGAACTGTTTCACATCCCCCTTTCCTCCCTACAGCCCCTCCTAGTTTCTTTCCTATCCCCTCAAATTAATAACCTCTTTTCCTATATTATTGTTACATATATACATATGTGTATGGATGTATATGTACACACAAATACTTAATTACAACCTTAAAAAAAAGAATTTCTCTGGGTCTTTTCTTTTAAATCTCTTCTCTAGGGTCACTTAAATCTTTTCAAAAGAATTTTATCTTTTCAAGGCTTATTTTCAGTTCTATTAAGAGGCACCAATACTATTTTTAGTGCAAATGTGGTCTTAGAACTTAGACAATAGTTTTTAAGTCTGTACCTGATTTCTTTCCATGTGCTGTTGGAATGATGGTTAGCACCAGCCTTATACACCCTGAGGATCCATGTACCTGCTCCCTTCCAGTAGCTCCCAGACTTGTGTTTGCCAGCTTTCTGATTGTAAGCTGCAGGGAAGCCTTTGTATATCCAGGGCTGTCCTTATAGCGCTCGCTCTTCCTGTCTGGTGCTCATGGGGTGCCTTCCAGTCCCATTTGCTTTCTTTAGTTCTCAGCTGTTTCCTGGGGAGATGACCTCAGTGTTTGGGGTCTGCTGTGGATGAGGCAGTGGTTACAACTTAACTTGTCTATGCACAGTGTTCACTGTGTGCTGCTTATCTCTGAAGTTCTGTAGTAAGAGTAAGAATCCACCCATCCATGTTTATCTATCCCGAGGCAAAAGTCCCTACAGCTGTGCTTTTAATTCTAAACAATCTCTATAAGAATGTTCTTTTTTGTTTACAAGTGTTAATCAACTATTTAAAAGATAATTAAATGATATCTACTAGAAGTTTAAAATCACTTCTGTTTTCATTGCTATGGTCAGAGAAGAAAGCCCATCCCATTTTCATTTCATTTTGTTTTGTTTTAGGGAAAGTAGGATAGATGTCTTTGTGATCTAGTAGGCTTTTTATTTTTTATTTTTATTTTTATTTTTTGTTAAAGATTTATTTATTTTATATATAAGTACACTGTAGCTGTCTTCAGACACATCAGAAGAGGGCATCAGATCCCATTACACATGGTTGTGAGCCACCATGTGGTTGCTGGGATTTGAACTCAGGATCTCTGGAAGAGCAGTCAGTGCTCTTAACCACTGAGCCATCTCTCCAGCCCTAGTAGGCTTTTTATTAATTGTATATATACATACACATCTGTGTGTGAGAGGAACCGTGAGGCCTGGGACAGAACCCTAGGTCTTCGTACATGCTGGGTAAATTAGGTGGCTGCTTTGCCTTATTCTCTATGGATCTTACTGTCCACGGTGAGTTTTGAATGCATTGCTGATTCATATAAGGTCTTTCGATTATAAAAGAACTTGTAAACATTGCCTTTGTGGTTGACCCAAGAACTACTCTTAATCTGAAATTCTTTCATTTTGGTAGGACTTTTAAGAATATATCCAAGTTATGGGGTACTGAATCACCCTTATCAATTTAGAATAATTTGCATTTGATATCTTCTTTAAAACATAAAAAAGTCATGGGAAGCTGACAGAAGCTCAAGGCCAGACTTGACTTAAGCAGTGAGGTTCTATTTTGCAAGAAAAGAGAAGGAAGGAAATAAAATTAATTTTTTTTCAAATAAGATTTAAAGAATAATTTGCTGGCTGATCTCTAGATAAATATGATACCTACTCTTAAGTGCTAAGAAATATTCAAATAATGATGTATATTTAAAATTGAAAACTCTGTTTTACCTGGGAATATAACTTAGTGGCAGAGAGCACCTGCCTAATATTCATAAACCTCTGGCTTTGAATCCTATCCCCGTAAAACAGATCCTTTCACTCCCCAATTTCACTATTGTAAATGAGCCACATTGTGTGTGTGTGTGTGTGTGTGTGTGTGTGTGTATTACATTTATGTATGTGTATGTGTGCACATTTGCCCCACTTTGCATGTGGTCAGAGGACAGTTTGCAGTTGTTAGTTCTTTCTGTCTACCATGTGGGTCCTGGAGATTGAATTTCAGTCGTCAGCCTTGATGGCAAGCACCTTTATGTGCCTAGCCATTTCACTAGCCCAAGAATCTATATTTTAAGGCCAAATTTTATATATGTATTTTTCTTCTGGTACTTAAACAACTATTTAGGAATATTTATACTTTAATTGAGCTCACATTCTTAGAGATACATTATTTCTGTTGAGAAGGATTAGTGTATGAGTAATGGGTCCCATAGCTACTGCTGTTAGACTCATAATTGGAAGTTATGTCAGGAGAAAATTCAAGGCCTGTTACACATTGGGGGTTGGGAGTTGGAATGTAACTCCAGCTCAGCTATAACTCAGAGCTGGCAAATCCAAATAAACCTGAAAGCCATCTGAGCCATCTTTCCACTCGACTTCCCCAGTGCCTCGTCTTCAAGCTTTGCAGAAAGAGCGATACTTTTAAGGTATTTTACTATATATTTGTAGATGTGAGAATTTTTTAAATGTTCTCTGTGGCCTTTCCAGTCCTTACTGAAAAGGTGTGATGGAGCTTGGCCACAAGTGCTTAGAAAACTTTCCATTGAAATAGTTACATCTCTGCAATAAAACATTAAGAGGCTCTAGTTAGATTTCTGATGTTTTTTGTGTTCTTACAATTGTCTCATTATGACTGCAAGTATTGATCTGCACTTAAAAACATAATTTACTAAATTCACTGCCGTTTTATGAAAGTATAGTTAAAGTTGGATTGAAAACATTCTAAAGTTTCCTATGCTTTCCCAGCTTTTTGGTTGAATTGGTAGTGCCTACATATGTCTTCACTGCACGTTTTCGTTCTAACAGGGAGGCGAATCCTCCCTGGGGAGCTGCACATTACACAGATCAGTTATTATTACAGCAATAAGCAGTTGCTGGGAATCTTCATTTACATTTTAAAGCAAGATGGTCCAGGCAACTCAATCATTTGACAAAATCCCTTCCAGGAATTGGTTTGAGACTTAAAGGGAGAGAAGTTATATCATATTTTTCTTCTTCTTCTTCCTCTTCTTCTTCTTTTTAGGCTTTTCTTTTGCCCAGGAATTAATTTTGCCTCCGCTTAATTGCTTTACAGGCATTCTTGTAATGTTACACAATAGGAGAGGGAGGGAGAAAGAAGGAGCTGTGACTGTGTGGTGTGTCTCTCACACCCCGTGCTAGAGAGGAGAGAGCGAATCAGCAAGCTGGTTTGACTAGAAACAGAACTGCCTATGACAGATTAAGAGACAAGCAAGGCTTGGAATCTGAGAGCAAGCAGAGTGGAAATTTACTGCAGCTCTGTGAGTGTTCAAGTGATCGTTTTCTGCTAACGTTTTCCGGTGGTAACTGTTACTCCTCAGAGTCAGAAAGTCAAGACGACTTTGTGCTAAGTCTTTTCTCTACTACACTTGAGTAGGAGGAGGCATCTTTTATTAAATGGAAGATAAAGGCTACTTCATCTAAAGTGTTTTGAACCTGAGAAAAGAGCTGTCTTCAGCACCTCACCATGGGTCTTCTTGTTGCTTAGACAAGCTGGGAGTTTCTATAGCTCTTGGTGAGTATCAACAAGATTATCTGTATTGGTTTTGGTTGAGGAAAATGAATTAATAAGGAACAGTTGACTTCTACTGTTATGTTTATATTCATTTTAAATTAGACTGTTGCCTCGTTTCTCTGCATAATGAACTGCTGTTACTAGGAGAAGTTTGAAAAAAAAGTACAAAACAATACTTCTCTGTTGCCTAAGGCACTTGAATCCTTACCAACTATTTTGTGTTCACCAAATATCTTATTTTGGAAATGGGTTTTAATTTACAGTTTCTAAAAATAAAATAGTGGCACTGTACTGTTTTTCATGTTTTCTTCAAAGTGCTTGAAAATCTGAAAGTGTATTATCAGTAAATTTAAAACTACCCTTATGGTGTTTGATATTATAAGTTTTTATAAAATATCATTCAGCCATAATATACTTTAAAGTATTGCTAGCATTAGTTGAAAGTACATTTAATTTAAACATTAAATGCTGCTATGAAATCCAAAGTGATACCTGGCTTCTCCAGAGCTCTGTAAGAAAAATAAAAAGATAATCTACATATAAAATTCATAATTGATATAAGATGAATATATATATATACATTTCTGAGTTATATGAGTTAAACAGTTGTTTTTTTCTTGAAGTGATGTCAAGTTCTTTTACAGAGAATATAACTAGAAATGTATAGAAAAGCAAAGGAAATAAATTCTTCTTATATTTATTTGCATTTCAATAAAGGCTTCATTTGTATAATTTTTAATAGGATGTTGTTGTATACTCTCTACAGCTACATATGTGTGTGAGAGATATATACATATAGATTCAAACATATGTGTTCTATTTAAAGGCATGCATAGAAAGTATGTGATCATTCTTCTGTAGAAGGAAGTATGTATTATTAACTATTAAGTAGATTCATTACATAAAGATGGCTATTTTGAGCAAAGTTTCTACTCTGCCCTGTACTAGCCTCAAGAAATACGTGTCTTCAGTTATTGATTCAAGTGAGTCTATTTAGGGCAGAAAAATATTAATTAAAATGAAGACTGCAGAGAGCCAGTAAACACATGGCAGGCTTAGAGCCTGGACATAAAATGGCTTTGCTTTTCCAATCGGTCCTCATGGGCACAAAAGCCTGTAGAACAGGTTTTGTTTTGTGACTTATTTTCCTCCAGTTTGTTGATTTATGTATAAGAACTCAGTTAATCTGTGGAAAGTTCTGAATACTGTAATACACTAAAGTCAATATATCAATACTCCATCCTTAGGTAGATGGAAAATTTACATTAAACTTAATAGTCTTTAGAGGGGCTGCTTTAGTAATTTGTTAGTGTTGCCTTAATGTTGGCACTCTTTCCTAAGCCCACAGTAATGTAAATACAGGAAGGAAGGAAGAAAAAGAAAGAAAGAAAGAAAGAAAGAAAGAAAGAAAGAAAGAAACAGGCATTCCACTTTACAAACACTGCATTTCATAAGTTCACGTGTGAGCAGACTATTGAATATAAGAGCCCATTTTCTTGAAAGATAATATATCAAGTAGCTGCTAGGCTGATTTTATATATATATATATATATATATATATATATACTACGAAAGACCATTACCACCTTGGGAGAGATTAGAAAATCAGTTCTGATGTCAAAACTTAAGTCTGAAACAACCAGGAGAAAGTTTTATTTCTGCAACATATCAATGCTTAAAGTATAATATATAATACAATGTAAGTATAATATAAGCTCGGTGCATTTGGAAGGATGCTTAAATGGGATTCTTAGGTATGTCCAGAGTGCTTGCAGTTCATATAGTATTCAGTCTGACATCGATGTCAGACATCTCTTGGTACAGGAACCTTTCTAACCTTTACTTCTCTGTGAGGCCAGTTCGGATACACACGAAAGTATTATTATTACTCAACATACACCCACAATATTAGTTTTTCTGGCTGAGATGTAAAGATAATCCTTTGTCTTTGCAATAAGAAGATACTTGATTAGTCTGTGCTGGAAACGTGAGTCACAAAGTTAGAAAGTATGTTTCTCACAGACAGTAAAGGTTTCTGCTTAAGACAATTATTTAAATCACCAATGAAAGCATGAGTATGACTGATGTGAATGTCAACATGGTTGTAATGATCGTTTTCTTCTAAAAGCAATGGGCTAGTTTCTCCAAGTGACAAAATAAGCATCTATGTAGTTTGTATGTATGTATGCATGCATGCATGTGCATACAACAGGAAAGCATCCTGATCCATTTGAGAATTGTGGTGAACCTAAATGCTTTCATACTGCTACTGGTTTGGGGAAATAACTGATTTACTACAGGTGTCTACTATAAATTGAGATTATGAAACTCTAATAAAAATACCACTTCATTAATAATCAATTATAGTTAACTGCTTCTGGAAGTGACTGAAGCTGTCAGCAGGAATGTTACTATGAGACTAATAACTAAAGTTCCTGGATTTTTGGAGCAATAGTAAGTTCCTAAACTCACAGCAAAAATGTTAGTGGCTTTATGTCTTTCTAGCCTTATATGTATTTTTTTATTTGTTATATAGTGCATTGGAGAAAAAGCATAGTTACTAAAAGATACAAGTCTCTCTTACAAAAGACTTTATTATCACATAAGTTTGACAAAAGTGTCTAGATTAATGAGAATTCATGAGCCATTTCTCACAAGTTTTCTATTTCTGTGGAAATTATTCAGTTTTAGAAAATGTCTCTCTCCTTCAGACACTGTTAGGCCTGGTGGCACAAGCCTGTAATCATAGCATCAGAGAGTCAAAGGAGGTCATTCAAACAAGTTGACCTCTAGAGCAGTGGTTCTCAACTCATAGGTTGGGACCCCTCTTGGAGGGTCATATGACTTTCACAAGGGTTGTGTAAGACCATGACATGATTCATAACAGCAGCAAAATTACATCTGTGAAATAGCAATGGAATAATTTATGGATTATCTGTGAAATTATTTTTTGTACTTTATCAATAGTCTGCTGATTTTCACTTTTGTCTGTCAGTTTTAAAGTACAAAATTCACTTGTGGTTTCTAATAATATTGTGAAGAATACTTAAGTGTTGAGATAAAGTTGGAAGGTATTTGCATATATAATGGCTGGTGCCATGGCAAATCTAACTATAGTGGTGCAGTTTGTAATCTACCTATGTGACAGCAACTCTCAGTTTTGACTTTGATGGAGTATTCTTGGACATAGCAAATATAGAACTTTAAGGTAGACTTTTCAGTTTTAAAATTCACATCTAATCAAATTATAGTTTTTTAAAGAGTTATTTATTTGTTTTATTATGTAAGTTTGTGTCTTTGTCACACCAGAAGATGGCATCAGATCCCATTATAGATGGTTGGAGGCCACCATGTGGTTGCTGGGAATTGAACTCAGGACCTCCTATCTTCAGCTACCCAGCACCTGCATTGCAGGGATGTACGACCACACCTGGAGTTTTTAGGGGGGGTGTTAGGATTGCAGACATTGTACTGACTGAGCCATCTCTCCAGCCCCAAATTTATCAATTGAGCACTGGCATTGTATATGCTCATGATGTAACCTTCTTGTTGTTGAATTAAAAAAAAAATCTTTATATACCTAGTCATTTGCCATTTATTTCTTTCTAGTTCCTATATAGCTGCCTTTTGGAAGACAGATAAGAATATCAACCCTTGGAACTTACTGATACAGTTTTTAAATGTGGTGATGGTTTATGTTGAGGGCATTTAAGAAACGTGCATGTGGAAGACTGGGTTGTAGCTCAGAAAAGCTATAGTGAAGTCACAACTCCATCTCCAGCACTGCCAAAGCATCAAAAATAGTACCTTGGTTTTTTTGGGGGACTGTGGGTATAGTTCAGTAGTAGAGCATACCAAAAATCCTATGATCAGTTCCCAGTCTCATGCTATGAACATGTACACACATTGTTACACACATATGCGTGCTTTAAGTTACAAGCTGTGAGAATTTTAGAAATGGTCTCATCTTGATTGAAAAATAAACATGTTTTAAAAAGGTTAGTATTGATTTGAGTTTTTTTTTTTTTTTTTTTTTTTTTTAACTAACAAGTTGGCAGTTGAGGTCATAGAGATGATTTTGTGAATGTTCATCCTGAGGTTTCTTTCTACTTCAGGAATGGTTTATCATTCCCTTCAAAACCCTTTGAAACCTTTGACTTAAGAACTGTTATTGAACAGCACAGTTGGAAGTGAGAAAAAAGGCCTAAAATATTCAGTAACCACCCAAGAAAGGCATTTATACCTTTGAGATATCTGGAGTTAGACAACAACAAGGACATGTAATGCTTCACATACCCCAGTCCCGTTTAAATTGCTCAGGTGACTAACGTCAGGCCATCTCTAGTGACTCTCAAACACTGGTTAGAGTGCTGCCAAAGAGACTATGCAGTCTCTCTGCTGTGCTCGCTGGCCACAGAGTTTAATGATCTTTCTGGCTTTTTCTCCAGGACCTGAGCCAAGTACCACTCTTCATGAAATTTCAAAGCCAAAGAAATTATATTTAACTAATGGCTTCAAAGGATGGGAGGGCAGAACACCACAATGTGAACTTTAAAACAAAAATGTTGCTTAGTAATTTTAAGTACTATATGAAAAGTATTTCTATTTGCCAGTCATCAAATAGTTTGACTCTGTATGCACGCATGTGTGTTATGGTGCATGTATGTGAGCAGGTACACATGCACACACATAGCATTTGGAAAACAGTGGCTGCCCGCCTTGTTGAAACAGGTCTCACTTGGCCCTGAGATTGAACAGATTAGGCTAGACTGGCTGGCCAGCAGTCCTTGTGATCCTCCTGTCTCTACTTTTCCATCATTCAAGTTTCAAGTGTATACCACCTCATCCAGCTTTTAGGTCAGTTTTAAATCCAAGAGGATGTTTAAATTTTTACTATGTATTTGATAACACTATTTCCTCTGTCTTTTTCTGTTATCTATGAGTTAATTCTTTTTTTCTTCTCAAAGAGTTGTTGAGTTTTAATTGGTTAACTTACAGTGCCTTGCTGTGAAGAACAAACTGAACGTCAGTTCATGACCCCTTTCAACCTGCAGCATAGTGCCTGCCTTGTAGTCTTTTAGAGCAATGCTAGCAAATTCTTAGAATCCCTATCACAGAATTCTCTTGTTTGCCTAATGTTTTAATTGTTGTATGTATAGAAAATTCAAAATTTTTGTATTTGTAGTAACATTGACTTTGCAGTCTTTTGTTTTGCTGCTCTGGGGATAATAGAACTCTGACCCCCTAATGTTCTAAGCAAGCACTATGTCACCAAGGTATTACACCCTCCCTCCCCCAGCCCTTTCTTCGAGATTTGTTTTATTGCTTCTAAAATTACAGAGATATGTCTGTGTTAGCATCTGTCTCTGCTATTGTCTCATTCTCCTATGTGTTTTCTGATGTCACTGTCACTCAGTAGCTCATTGCCCTTTCTAGTCATTCCCTTGTTGGCAATATTTTTCAGATGTGGGAAAAGTATAATGGTAGAAAACAAGCTTAGTATATCTTGACGGTCCTGGTTTCAGTTTACATTGTAAAAATATAAAAAAGCCAAATCTAATCTTTATTGTTTACTATTATTCGTTAATAAATTCAATTAGGAGTGTTTTTTAAACCTATCATTATAATTGTATCAAAACATGAATTTTAGGAATAATTGATATTTTAATACTATTTAGACTTTCCAGACAAGAAAACTGTTGAAACCACTGCACCATAGAAACCCTGGCCCAGAAGTGTAAGCAGACATTGAAAGGAATGTGTGCTACAGTAATGTTTACAATTGCAAATAATTAAGAGTAGTGAGAACCTGGAGAACAGGTCAGTTGGGGCATTAGGGTGTTCCAGGAGCAGGTGAAAACACAAACTTCTCTTGTGGAGGAATGCTGTTTTGTTTTCATGCACCCATAAAGGGTAGCTGACAAAGGTCTGTTACTTTGAGGACTTCAGAAGGTCTTAATGCCTCTGGTTCCTACGAGCACTTCTCTTATATACAGACCTACATGAATAAACATAATTAAAAGTGACAAAAATAAAAAAATATTTTATTTAAATTATTTATATAACCATTTAGAGCATTAAAACTATACTTGGTTATTAAATGAAATATTATAGTAAAATACCTTTCATATATGAGAATATATTATTTTGTTTATCTTAAAATAACACAGGAAAGTGCTATTGAGGAATTTTATTTTCAGTTATAGACTAGACTATATTTTTTACTACTCTTAGTCATTTATGGTACTATATCCAAAATTTGATTCCTTCTGTCTGTCTGCAATTTTTATTGGTTATTTTATTTATTCACATTTCAAATGTTATACCCCTTCCTGGTCTCCCCTCCACAAACAACCTATCCCATCCTCGCTCCCCTTTGCCTCTAAGAGAGTACTCCTCTGCGGACCAACCCACTCCCTTCTTACCTCTCTAGCACCCTCTTTTACTAGTGTATGGAACCTCCACATGACCAAGGGCCTCCCCTTCCATTGATGCCAGATAAGCCAGTTTTCTGCTGTATAAGTAGCTGGGGTCATGGACCCACCCATGTGATGGTTTAGTCCCTGTTCTTCCTATGAGGTTGCAGTCCTCTTCAGCTCCTTTGGTCCTTATCCAAGCTCTTCCACTGGGGCCCCTGGGCTCAATCCAGTGGTTGGCTATGAGTTTCTGTGGTAGTCAGGTGCTGGCAGAGTCTCTCAGGGGACATCTATACCTGCCTCCTGTCAGCTAGCACTTCTTGGCATCAACAATAGTGTCAGAGTTTGTTATTTGCAGATGGGGTAGATCCCAAGGTGGGGCAGTCTCTGAATGGCCTTTCCTTCATTCTCTGCTTCATTTTTGTACCTGCATTTCCTTTAGACAGAAACAATTCTGGGCTAAAAATTTTTAGATGGGTGGGTGGCCCTATCCCTAAACTATGGGCTGTGCTTCTACTAGAGGTGGTCTCTACAAGATCTGTCTCCCCTGTGTTGGGTATTTCAGCTAATGTCATCCCCATTGGACCCTGGGAATCTCTCCCTTCTCCCTTCCCTGGTGTTTTGGTTCCCCCAAGTTCCCTACCTCCTTCGGTTACATATTTTTATTCATTTTTCTATCACTCTGAACTTCTGTCTTTCCATACCTGATCTTACCCCTACTTTTTCCCCTCCTTTTCCTCTCTCCCTCCCTCTACCTCCCATGATTATTTTGTTCCCCCTTCTAAATAGGATTGAAGCACCTACACTTTGGTCTTCCTTCTTGTTAAGCTTTATATGGTCTGTAAGTTGTATCATGGGTATTTTGAGCTTTTGGGTTAATATCCACTTATCAGGTCCTTTTGGGTTACCTCATTGAGGATGATATTTTCTAGTTCCGTCTACTTGCCTGCAAATTTTATGAAGTCATTGTATTTAATAGCTGAGTAGTAGTAATCCATTGTGTAGCAATATCACATTTCCTGTATCCATTCTTCCATTGAGGGACATCTGGGTTGTTTCCAGCTTCTGGCAATTATAAATAAGGCTGCTATAAACATAATGGAGAATGACTCAAGCTCTAAGATCAACAGTTGACAAATGGGACCTCATATAATTGAAAAGCTTCTATAAGACAAAATCAATAGTACAGAACACCAGCGTACAGACTGGGGAAAGATCTTTACCAACTCTACATCCGCTAGAGGGCTAATATACAAAGAATTCAAGAGATTAGACTTCAGAAAACTGTAACCCTACTGAAAATGGAGTACAGAGCCTAACAAAGAATTTTCAACTGAGGAATCTCCAATGGCCAAGAAGCACCTAAAGAAATGTTTAGCATCCTTAGTCATCAGGGAAAATGCAAGTCAAACCAACCCTGAGATTCTACCTCATACCAATCAGAATGTTTAAGATCAAAAACTCAGGCAACAGCAGATACTGGCAAAGAAGTGGAGAAAGAGGAACAGTCCTCCAGTTGCTGGTGGGATTGTAAGCTGGAACAACCACTTTGGAAAACAATCTGGTGGTTCCTCAGAAAATTGAAAATAGTTCTACCTGAAGAGCCAGCTATACCATTCCTGGGCATATACCCAAAAAATGCACCAATTTTCTGCAGTTCTTAGTCAGAAACTGCTTGTTCTCTTTCTTTCCAGTTCCCCACCTTTGGCAGTTTTTTTAGAATATTTGTCTTTCTGTGCTTGGTTAATTTCAATAATGAGCCATAAATGTCAGAAGTGGCATGACCCACTTCCCTTTGGGTATACACGCAGTCTACAGTGGGCTGTGTTTGTGGAATTGACTTTCACCCTCTGGCTTTACATAGGTTCTGGGGATTGAACTCAGGTCATCAGACTTTCACAGTGAGTGCTTTACCCCCTGAGAGATATCACTCCTGTTTTTAAGGCCAATTAACATTCTGTGGTGTATCTTCATTCATCCATTAGGAGACATGGGTTAACTGTGAGCAATGCTTCAGTGATCATGGGATACATATTTCCCTTTACACGTTGAGTTCAGTCCCTTTGTATATGTCTGCTGAAGTGAAAACATTGATCAACTAGTTGGTAATTCTACCAGGACTTTTTGAGAACCTACACACCATTTCTTGTCTAGCTATAGCAGTTTATATCTCCATTGCCAGCATACTGGAGTTCCTTTTGTGATATTCTCACCAACGGTGGTCTTTCATCTTTCTGTATTTTGATCAGCTTGTGTCACAATCCATTTGTGACCTAATTGAGGAGCCTGGTGTCGTGCATGCTCTGGCTCTGCTCAGGTGGTCATCCCACCCGTCCTCGGGTTGGAGTGCGGCACAGCGTAGGCAAATGTTACCAGACCAGAAATGAAGTAGCTCCAGAGAAATTTTCTTGTCTCTGGTTCAGTTCTTTCTACTTCTATCAATTGCTATTCTTTTCTTGGAGATATTTGAGGAGGTTTCCTCTTAACTTTTAAAATTCTCTTAATGTTCTTCCCATGCAAATGAATTGTAACTATAGATTCACACCCTGTAGCATGTCCTGCCAACCATATAAAGGCTTCCTGTCAAGAATCATTTGTTTTTATTTCTAGTATTAGTTTTGTTAAGCTATTTATTGGCTTGATTCTAGTAAATATTTTTACTTTGTATTTATAGATATATGTATATAATCTGTGTGTACAGAAATAATGTGTTAGCTAGAGATTTAATTGTGAGGCTTTATAAACTTTTCCCAGAACCATGTTTATTTTCTCATGGTCCTGTGAGGGTGGATGGATCTGGCCAGTTCTAGGCTTTTGTTTTGTTTTGTTTTGTTTTTCATTGCTGTTGTTTTTTTAAAGGCCATTCTGTTGGAATGTGCATTGAAATGGGATTGTTTATTTTTAAAACTATAAGACTTAAGCTTGCATTTTATCATTAATCTTGATTAGAAATGTTCTTTCAGTGATAGCTTTTAACTATTTGTTGTCTTTATACAAAGCATGAGCAATTGCATCTTTTGCTATTGTGATTCTGTTCCTGGTTTCCTTTTGTTGTGTCTGACTTATTCTACTTCCTCTCTACTATTGTTTCATATGTGGTAGCACTTTAATTTCTTCATAATCTGTTGCCATCATCTAGATTTTACAATATTAGCATTATTATTACTTAACCTTTTCTGGATTAATTTACAGAGAGGCCTTTGTACTTGCTAGGCAACCAAGCAAAATGTTCACCTGAGTTTGCATTTTTGTAGTACATGTTCTAAGTCAACAGTTGTCTCATTTTTAAGTGATCAGTGTGACTGACTAGATGAACTAGACACATATCTAACAGTGTCCAGAAAGTACAATTGGCAACAAAGTTCCAGGCTAAGAGTGGATGGCCTGGCCAATTTGATGAGAGAGATATGGGAATGCAGGAAATCTCTGCCTTAGTTTGCTGGGGTCCTAGGGAATGGAGCTGTATGGTTTGAGGGTGTGTCTTGATTTCCCTCAACGTTTCAGTCAATTGTACAATGTTATTAAATAAATCCAATATTGTATTTATTTCAGCCATCAGTACATTTAAGATAAGAAAATGTTTCAAAAAGGGGTGCTGTGTAGCACTGTGCTATTGCATCCTCCCCTTGTACCTCAAGTATTTGCTTTTCCATAATCCAGAGTTCCAAAGAGCAGAGGGGGTTTTACTTGTTCATGGCTCAAAACTCTGCTACTAACCAAGGTTTTTTTGCAGAACACTTGACTTCAACTGTTTGTTTTCCTAAATACTCTCAAGTAGAAGTTCATTTATTATTTTGGATTTTGCAGAGTAGCTTTTTATTTTCTTTTGTTGTTGTTACATGTTAATTATATAGAGCCCATAAAGATACTATCTTTTAAACATATCATGTAATTTGATCATATGCAATCCCCACATCCTTTCTTTTCTTTGCCTTTATCTCCCTCCTCCTGCTTGGCTTCTTGCTCACTCCTCATTAGCTTTCAGAGTGTGTGTGTGTGTGAGTGTGTGTGTGTGTGTGTGTCTGTGTGTGTCTGTGTGTGTCTGTGTGTGTGTACACACGCACAAATACACATGACTTTTTGTTTCTATATAAAATCTAATGAAACGTTGCTTGTATGGTGAGTGAGTATATATACATACCAACAAACAAGCAAAAGTTGAGAAATACAATAAGTCCTGAGAATGTTTAAAATTTCATCAAATTAACATTTAAATTATACTGATGCAGAGAAAACCACACAGAGAAGTGGTTGATGGACTTACATATCATTTATATTACACCATGGGATAATTTGGACTCTTTAAGGTCTCAAAGTTTCTAGTTGAAATTCTTAGTGTTTTAGTTCTTTCTGTTGGCAAGGTTAGGACTGCACAGAGAGAGTGATTATATATGCATTTCACATCTTAAGATTCTAATGGTTGCATTTTTATGTAGGTATTTTGCTTGCACATATAAACTTTTCCTTGGACTCAGAGTTAGTAAGTTCACTTCATACATTCCTGCCCATATAGAGGCATCTCTTCTGAATGTATGAAATGTTTTTAAATTTGCTGTTTATCATCAAAGTTCATACCAATTGTCTTGATTTCTATTTAAATTATGTCTTCCATTGTAATTCTTGATCACAGGTACAGATACTGGTTTTATTATGAAAGAATTTTTGGTTGGATACAGATGTGGCAGAAATTCTGGGAAAAGACTGGAAATAGATAGGACTCTGGTGAGCTGAGAGGGATGTGGCTCAGTGTCACCAGGAGTGCTGCTTTCAGTGCTGTGTTCTTTATGTTTGACGTGATTTCTTCATTGACTCACTGCATCATTGTTAATATGTCAATTGTTGGGCAAAAATGAAAAATCTCTCGTCTACCAGTAAGGTACTGATAAAATAGATGATAGTGTATTTATATAATGTTATGCTGGTATTAAAAATGTTGACATAGGGATGGTGTGGCTACAAACATAGCCACCCAAGCCTGATGACTAAGGTTTTGTCAAGAACTCAGTGTCTAAGAAAACGGACCTCTGACCCCCACATGTGCATTAAGGAATAAAAATGCCTATAATCCACCTGCACAAACATTTTACACACATATAAGTAATGATATAAAAATTTAAACATTATAGTAAAACTAAATATGCAGAAGGGTGATAGACTATAAAACAGTATAGAAAATTGTCAGATATTATGTTTGCTGTTATTCTAGGTTTACTTAAACATATTTTTGTATGTGTAGAAAACTGTATAGGGAATGTATTTCAGATGGCAATCATCATCTCTGAGTGTTTGAGTCACAGAGACCTTTTACTGTATTTATCATTTTTTAACACATGAAGTATTAACAGATATTCTTTTACTAAAAGGAACCTTCCATTACAGGATTTGTTTCTCTTAATTCAGTCAGGCAGTGACAGCCACTTCTCTAGTCTATGTAGCAAGTATTCTCAGGCTTTGGAAATGAAAATTTGCCCATTCTTTTCACCCTCTACCCTGGCAGTGAAGATTTAAGATTTTACATTGTGGGACTGGAGAGATGGCGTAGTGGTTAAAAGCACTGACTGCTCTTCCACAAGTCCTGAGTTCAAATCCCAGCAACCACATGGTGGCTCACAACCATCTGTAATGGGATCTGATGCCCTCTTCTGGTGTGTCTGAAGACGGCTACAGTGTCCTTATATATAATAAATAAATCTTTTTTAAAAAAGATTTTACATTGCAGTTTGAATTGCTATTTGTACTTGGTACAATACTTTTTCATACTACTTTTTTTTTTGCAGTATATGAATCTTAACCGAGTTTGTTTTAAAGTATCAGTTTGTTCTCAATAAATATTCTTCATCTTTATAAAATCGTTATTTTTTAAGTTAAAAAAATGAAATCTCTAATTTTATTTTTTTAATTGAACAACTTTATTTTAAAAAAACAAAGATAAATGTACAGATTTTAAGCATTTTTGCATAAAAGTATACGAATACATTTTTGTGAGTACTTGATTTTTTTAAAGGTTTGATAGTGTGTATTAAAATCTTACTAGTTACAATGAGCATAAAGTACATGTAAAACAAGATGTAACCTGGAATTAGTCAAAGTTTTCTTGATGTGTAAAGATTAAGTATAATGGTTTTTCATTTTCTTTCTTTTTTTTTTTTTTTTTTTGGCCTTTGGTTTTTCTTGAACTTCATATAGTCTGTGAGTTTTTTTTTTTTTTTTCTGGGGTGTTCAGAGCTTTCTGAGGTTAGTATCCAATTATTAGTGACAGCATATTATGTCTGTTCTTTTGTGACTGGGTTATCTCACTCAGGATGATATTCTCTAGATGCATCCATTTTCTTAAGAATTTCATAAAGTCATTGTTTCTGATAGCTGAGTAGTACTCCATTGTGTAAATATACCACAATTTTTGTATCCATTCATCTACTGAAGGACATCTGGGTTCTTTCCAGCTTCTAGCTATTATAAACAGGGCTGCTATGAACATTGTGGTGCATGTGTCTTTGTTGTATGTTGGAGCTTCTCTGGGGTATATGCCCAGAAGTGGAATAACTGGGTCTTCAGGTAGTACTATGTCCAATTTTCTGAGGAATCACCAGACTGATTTCCAGAGTGGTTGTACCAGTTTACAACCCCACCAACAGTGGAGAAGTGTTCCTCTTTCTCCACATCATCGCCAGCATCTGCTGTCATCTGAGTTTTTGATCTTAGCCATTCTGGTTGGTGTGAGGTGGCATCTCAGGGTTGTTTTGATTTGCATTTCCCTGATGGCTAATGATGTCAAGCAATCTATTAATTAAATATCTAATAATTAAAGTTGAAACTTAACTTGATCAGTTTAATGTTTAAATTATTGAATGGGTGTTACTGAAAACTTACTTTATGCCATGATATAACAATTAGACATGTTAGGAGTTATCATTTTTTTAATACTAGGCTTGTTTGTTTTTTAGCATTCCATATTGGAAGAAGAGATTTTTATACATGAAAAAAATGCCTTTGTTTAGTAAATCACACAAAAATCCAGCAGTAATTGTCAAAATTCTGAAAGACAACCTGGCCATTTTGGAAAAGCAAGACAAAAAGACAGACAAGGTATGATTCAAAACAAAACCGTATTAAAGTGTGTGTATTCGAAGGAGAAGCTTGTGTGAAAGCTTAATGAAGGATTGCTAGATGTGCTCCCTGTTATGTGCATAGGCTGTTGCAGCCTTTATACAGCAGTGGCAGTTGGGTGTTGACTTTGGTTCATTGTCCAGAGCCTCTGACTCACCCCAAGTCTCTGTAGACATTGAGCTTCAGGCTCTCTGGGCTTTGTTATTGTATTGTGTACAGTGGTGTGAAAGAAAGAACTGGCACACATTCATGTCACATTGACCAAAGACTTCCTCATGGGGGCAGGGAGCAGCTTCTGTTCATCCTTTGAAAGAATTTTAAGTCCTAAATATTTGACTCTCTTTGCAGTGACTAGAATCAAGATGGCCTGTTATAAAATAAAGACCTTAGAGTCATAGTATGCTTCTGTCCAAGTATGTGATAAAAACATAATCCTAAGAGATTGGATATCTTGTTCTGATTCTGATATTCATTGAGATGTTGAGCCAAATTTTGGTTCATATAGGAACTAAAAATAACCTTCATAAAGTATGCATGAATCTAAATGGCAAACAACAAAAACAAACAAAAAACTTCTAGTTTGTATAATAATTGGGAAAAGGCGAATTAAGCCTGTATCACATTCATAGCAATGCTGACAAGGATTAATAGCAGGAACACTTCTTGTGCTCACATGCACATGTGCTTACTACATCCCCTCTAGTGGTACCCAGCACATCCATGCACGTGCACACAGGAGAAACGTGTGAAATGAACACAACGTTGTAGTTCACAGCTTCTCAATGAGAACAGCTCCCAAGTGCACAAACCATAGGACTAAGAAGTTGCAGCACTGTGAGTGGAGCAGTCGAGGTGGTGGCACTTGAACCGCTGCACCGTGCAGCACGCAGATTAGCTGCACTGGTGGAGACGGAGTAAGGAGCATAACCTGAAAGGGAGCGAGTCTTCAGGGTTAGGGTCAGCGGGGCTGACTGAGGTGGTGCAAGACATAGAAGATGGAGAAAAGTAGAACAGTCATCTGTGGACAGAATAACCAAATACCTGAGACTCCCAGCTTCTAAAAAGGGAGGGTTTGGGGAACTTGAGTCTGTGGGCTGCTGGTAGGGACAACACATGTGGGGAGCATGTGACACAGCTTGCAGCTGGGATGGAAAAGGACAGAAAAAAGCAAATGATGTGGTCCACCCACAGTCTCATTCCAAAGCACATTCCCAGTGGCTGGCGAAGAGACCTCCCATTAGGTCCGTCCACCCAGGAGTGCCCAACCGAGCACGTGGACCTTTGGGGGACATTTAAAGTACAAACTGTCAATTTTTTGACATGCATATGGGTTAAAAGGCACACTGAAGGTGACAGGGTACAGAAGATATGGTCTCTTGATCTGGACTTGTGATCTTGGAGAGCTTTCTTTATACCTATCCTTAGGCCTGTAACAAGCTAAAGACTGAGAAATGCCTTTCAAACGTAGTGCCATGCTGACGTAAGTCACTTTCTTCTCTTTTGTCTTGTTCCACACATTTTCATCTTATTTTTGATTACTGTCATACTACAATGGAAAGTCAACTGAAACATGAATTGCTAACTGAATTAAGTCTTTGTTTTGTCAGTTGTACCAGTTTAATGAAGGATTTAAAGATATTTCTCATTCTGTATAATTTCTCAACTCTGGGTTTTTACAATTCACACAATTGTATGGCCATCACCACTACCTAGTTTGAGAACATGTCTCCCATTCCCAAAAGAAGCCCACCCCCATCAGCAGACATGCCTCACACCCCTCCCCAGCTCCGACACCATTCCACATGCTGCCTCAGTGGCTTGCACATTGTTCCTAAACTGTAGTAAACTGCTCTAAGTTTTAAAAATACAAAAATATGATTGTGTGTGATGAACAAGCTTGTTCAAGTATGTAATTTTTAACAAATTGAAATTTTATGCCTGAAGCATTAGAAGATGAAGAGGGTAGGAATCTATTGAAAAACCTCAGCAAAAGGCTTAAATAGAGACTGTAACAGTTTGGCAGTCCTCAATACACTCAATTTAATTTTCAAGAATACATTTTCTATTTAGTTCCTACCAAAAATATGACTATTACTTGAGACTTCAGTTATATTGTCTAAAAGGAAATATTAGGGGACTTTTCACATAAATTTAATAACATTTTTTAAGATTAAAAAAACAAACCCATCACCACTAATGTTTTTGTGTTGCTACTATTGTTTATTTATAGCCAGAAAATGATACTTGATTACAAATAGATAGGCCCAAGAAGTGTGTATATGGATGTTGTGTGTGTGTGTGTGTGTGTGTGTGTGTGTGTTTGTGTGTGTGTAGTACATGTTGAAGAAAGCAGTTTGCTTCCTTAAAGCCTAAAATTTGTATTTGTTTTAACTGTTAACATACTTTAATTCTTCACTAGGCTTCAGAAGAAGTGTCAAAATCTCTGCAAGCAATGAAGGAAGCTCTGTGTGGAACGAACGACAAGGAGCCCCCCACAGAGGCAGTGGCTCAGCTGGCCCAGGAGCTCTACAGCAGTGGGTTGCTGGTGACACTCATCGCTGACCTGCAGCTCATAGACTTTGAGGTGAAAGACCTGTGCAAGTCTGTCCCTGCTGCTTCTCGAGAGTAAAGAATGAGAATCCCTTTTACCTAAAAGGACTGATGTCTCTCCTAGTTCCTAGCAATAAACAACAAGTGTCCATACTAAACTTGAACAATTAGTGTCTACATATGATATCAGTGGCTTTCATAAAACCTTTACAATAAGCAAAAAGACATACTGGATTTAAGTTTTGTGTAACTAGGTTAATGACTACTACTGTTCACAAGAGATAAAGATGACAGTTAGTGTCTACAATGTACAATTTCATGCATACAGTTCATTCTTAGAACTACCTTTATGGCAAATACTTCATTATTCATCCCATTTTAAATTGAGTTCACTTCTTGGTGTGTGTGTTTGTGTTCATGTGCTGTTTCACATGTGGAAGTCAGAGGACAGCTCTTGGGAGGGGTTCTCTCCTCACTCATTGTGGGATCTGGAGATCAAACTCAGGTTCTAGGCTTCCACACAAACCTTCCCTCACTGAGCCATCTCACTGCCTCTGTACATCTCATATTAGAAATAGAGACCCCAAAATTCAGGTCTTAAGTGATGTTCCCAGAGTCATAAAGCTAAAGTGGGGAAGCTGGAATTCAGAGACCATAGCTGTCAAGCCTGTTCTCATTAATGTATTATACCAAACCAATAATTTGTTAAATGCTAGTTAAATAATTAGGTAATTTACCTAAAAATAAAAGCAGTAAATACGTTATACGCATTTTATTATTATATATTGTTTTTATTGTATACATAGGAAGATTTGTATATTTACTGTTTAGATAATAGTCATTTTGTTTTTCTGGTTTTTGCTTTCTTTCTACCAGTATACGTGGTAGTTCCAAGTAAGTGTCTCTTGTTGATTTTATTTTATTTTATTTTATTTTGCCTTTCTTGGTCTCACTTGTTTGTCTTTATGTTCCCTTTTCTCTATCTCCCTCTCATATAAAATTATAAACACAGACATTTTGTGCTTCTTCATTATTACATACACAACTATAGTTCTCTCTTTTTTTCTTACAACTTTATTTTAAAAAGAGAGATACATATACAGACTTTTAAAAGCATTTTGGCATAGAACTTTATGAATATATATTTGTCAGTACTTAATTCTTTTAGATGTTTATTAGTATACATTGCAATCTTACTAGTTACCATAAGCATAAAGTAAATGTAGAACAGAACGTAACATGGAAACAAAATTTTCTTGGTGTGTACAGACTAAACATAATGATTTTTGAATACCAAAAATTGCCACAAGCCTATGTTCTTAGCTCTTGGATTATTAATGATTTAAGGTCCAGGTGTACCACACTCTGAGAGGGTGATATATATACACTTATTTTTTTTATTCCTAAGAATGACTGAGGCTTTCACTTTTTGGCCTTTGTTTTTCTTGAGCTTCATATGGCCTGTGAGTTGTTTCTGGGGTGTTCAGAGCTTCTGGGGTTAGTATCCAATTATCAGTGACAGCATATTATGTCTGTTCTTTTCTGACTGGGTTATCTCACTCAGGATGATATTCTCTAGATGCATCCATTTTCTAGAAATTTCATAAAGTCATTGTTTCTGATAGCTGAGTAGTACTCCATTGTGTAAATATACCACAATTTTTGTATCCATTCATCTACTGAAGGACATCTGGCTCCTTTCCAGCTTCTGGCTATTATAAATAAGGCTGCTATAAACATGGTGGATCATGTGTCATTATTATATTTTAGAGTATCTCTGGGGTATATGTCCAGAAGTGGAATAAGTGGGTCCTCAGGTAAGACTATGTCCAGTTTTCTGAGGAACCGCCAGACTGATTTCCAGAGTGGTTGTACCAGTTTATAACCCCACCAACAGTGGAGAAGTGTTCCTCTTTCTCTGCATCCTCCCCAGCATCTGCTGTCATCTGAGTTTTTGATCTTAGCCATTCTGACTGGTGTGAGGTGGAATCTCGGGTTGTTTTGATTTGCATTTCCCTGATGACTAGGAATGTCGAGCACTTTCTTAGATGCTTCTCAGCTATTCGATATTCCTCAGTTGAGAATTTTTTGTTTAGCTCTGTACCCCATTTTTAATAGGATTGTTTGATTCTCTGGCATCTAGCTTCTTAAGTTCTTAGTATATATTGGATATTAGACCTCTATCACATGTGGGGTTGGTAAAGATCTTTTCCCAATCTGTTGGCTGTCATTTTGTTTTCTTGACAGTGTCCTTAGCCTTATAGAAACTTTGCAACCTCATTAAGTCCCATTTCTCGATTTTTGGTCTTAGAGCACAAGCCATTGGTGTT
This sequence comes from Micromys minutus, assembly GCF_963924665.1. Classification (NCBI taxonomy): domain Eukaryota; kingdom Metazoa; phylum Chordata; class Mammalia; order Rodentia; family Muridae; genus Micromys; species Micromys minutus. The sequence continues at coordinate 59,981,803 of NC_137981.1, read as the reverse complement.
CTGTTCAGCAAATTTTCTCCTGTGCCTATGTGTTCTAAGGTTTTCCCTACTTTCTCTTCTAATAGTTTCAGTGTACCTGTTTTAATGTAAAGATCTTTGATCCACTTGCACTTGAGCTTTGTACAAAGAGATAAGAAAGGGTCTATTTTCATTCTTCGTGCTGAGTGCCAGTTGGACCAACACCATTTGTTAAATAGGCTGTCCTTTTTCCATTGAATGTTTTCAGCTCCTTTATCAAAAATCAAGTGACCATATGTATGAGGGTTCATGTTTGGATCTTCTAGTCTGTTCCATTGATCAACCTGCCTATCTCTGTACCAGTACCACAGGTCCTGATTACTACTGGTAGGGACCTGGCTCTTTCTCTAGGCCAAAACGGACTCTTGTTCAGATATCACAGTACTTTCTGCTCTGAGAACTCCTGGTGTGCTCCCCTCTGGTCCAGATGTAAGAGGGCCTATAGAGTTGAACTTCAAGCACTGCTGTTCCCGGGCAGACCCCAGTTCCCACCTACATGGGCCTGTGCCTTACTGTGGGCCTGTATGTTTAGTCTGTGAGCCTGGGCTTTCTGAGCAGACCACGAGTCCCTCTGCCAGAGGTCTGGCCCTACTGTGAGCAGGACGGGCAAGTTTTCCATGAGTTCTGCCTAGCCCTCTCTGCACTTTGGTTACTCACAGCGCAATATCACCAGGCCTGTGTCCCCAGATCTCTTCTGTTCCAGGTGGCAAAGGACCTGATCTCATTGATTTTCATAGATTGGAGTTAGACATGTTTTATTATTTTTATTTATTTACTTATTTATTCGTTTTTAGTAATTCACTTTACATCCGGTTCACAGTCCCCTGCTGGTCATCCCCTTCCACAGTCCTTCTCCTTGCCTTGTCCCCTTCTTCTCTGGACCTCTTCAGGCATCCCCCCACCCCGTCACTTCATGTTTCTGTGTGGCTAGATGCTTCCTCTTCCACTGAGGTCAGACAAGGCATGAGAACATGTCCCATGAATTTCATAGATGAGAGTGATGCTGGTTTTTAAATGAGTTGCTTTTAGGAAATAAATTACAGTAATTGAGCTGACATGAAGTTAAGGTTCTAGAGACTAGCATATAGTTCCCTGGATGGGTTAGATAAACAAAATATGTGCAGAGCAAGACAGGTGTAATAGTAAAATCAGGACGTGCTGAAGAAGGGCCTCAAAGGACCCAGACTTTACTCAGTCCTCCCTTCAGTTGCCCTGCCTTTTTCTCTCCCTTATTCTGTTTCTCTTTCTGACATTTTCCAACTCATAGTCTCTTCTCTTCTGTTCACTTGGTTTGTTAAATCTCTGCTTCCATCTTATTCTCATTTTCTTTTTAAGCTGGGTTTGCATGCAATCAAATATACTGTTACTATGTTCATATACTTAAGCGTTTCTTTTATTGAGTTTAAGAACATAGTAGAAGCTTTTCCTGGTGGAAAGTATTTGACACGGTGATGTAGGTTTCTGGAGTCCAGCCTCTACTACTGATGGTATAGCCAGTAAATTAACTTCTAGCCCAGATGGTCTCATCTATATAGAGCAATGGCAAAAACTCACATCACTCTGTCAGTAGTGAACTATGTAAGAGACATGCATATATGTGTTACATCCTATAAAAACTAAATATAAATGCAGTGTTTATAAAAAAGAGAATTTTCACTTAGTTTCCAAGTAAATGAAATACAGACTGAATTGTTTTGTTATAACCTTTGAAGTTTTTGTTTATCTTAATCATCATCATTGGGGGATGGTAGTGGGGTGTGTTTGCAGTGGCACGAGTAACATGTCTCACATGTGGAGAGTAGGTGCCATCTTTCACAAGCTGATTCTCTTTTTTCCACCTGGGATGCAACTCAACTTGTCAGACTTCAATGCCAATCCCGTTTGTCCACTCAGCAATGCAGCAGGCCCATTTTTTAATTTGTTTTAGATATTTTGGGGCAGTAGCCTCGAATAAGAAAAAGAGTCGTCATTCTTGGATTATGATTTTATTTTTGTCTTATTGTTTTGTACAGTTACCTGAGAGTAGTCACACTGTAAGTTATTATTACCATTGATTTGCTTGAATTAGTTAAAGATAAGAGTTTATAGAGGGGTGCTAGAGGAGATACAGTAAGGATTGATTATGCTTTGAAGACTCCAAGAAGATGAGGTCAGCTGCAGTGACATAAAACAACAGGACCAACGTTTAAGAGTGCAGTAGGAAGGATAAAGCTCTGAGCATGGAGGGGAGCATCACGAGCTCACCTCTACACAACGAATAGCCAGCTAATGCCTGCTGAAAGAAAGTGACCTAGTTTTTCTACCTAGTGAGAGACTAGGTGAGTTCTAGGCCACCTGAGCTACATGGTGAGACACTCCTAAAGCAACAAAAAATAAATACACAGACAATGTCACTATGAGGTCCTTACTGCAGTAATAGGCAGCAGATACCGCTCTTAACTTTATGTATTCTTGTGTAAGGTACAATGCCTAGAACACAGTTAGGAGTCAGTCGGATACTCAGTATGCGCAGCTGTTCTTCTCCCCTGACCCCTAATAACTGAATAATTCTTGCTTGAGTGAATGATGGAAAACATTTAAATTGGGGACAGTTAGATTTGGAGCATCCCGTCAACTGCCCACAGCACTGTGAAGGAGGCAGGATCATCAGCTTTTATAGCCTGCTTACAGAAATGTGCTGCTCATCTCTCTGAACTGCAGGCAAGGCCCAGCAGCCTGTATGCAACAGTTTTCCTTCTTGAGACAGAATGCCAATTTAAGGTGATGACAGCTTCATAAAATTCTTCCTGGTTTCAAATTTTTTTCTAACAACACAGAACCCCCAATCCTTTTCTCTCAGTTCATAAGGAGTACTCAGAAGCCCTTTCTGTTTAAAAGTACCTTGGATGTTAGGCCTGCGTTTCCTCAAGTTGAGCCACTGCTAAACAAAGCTATGAGGTATCTGGAATTTTCTTTAGCGCATGCCTTTCTATCAGTAATGTTGCATAGCATTTTGAACATGCTGTGCTTAGCCTATTCTTGATCATGCTCTTTTCATGGGCTAATCTTCACTTGGTTGGTTGGTTAGTTGGTTGGTATGTGGGAAGGTAGGATAGAATAAAAGGTATTCAAGCCCATCATGGTGGTGCACACCTCTGTAACCTCAGGATTCAGAAAGGAGGCTGAGATAGGAGGACCACATCTTTTAGGCTAGCTAGATCTCCTTAGAAAACTGACTGGGGGTGGGGGAAGGAGAGAAAGATGCCATTTTTAAGGAACTAAAAACTTGTTTGCTACACAACTTAGGCTCTTAAGTGATGATCATAGCATTTCCAAAAGTGACAAGCTCTCACCATGTGTGAGCAGTGTATGCTGAGTGAAGGATACTAGATGATTCTCTACTAGTCCGTCTGCTAAATGCTAAGACAGTGCCCCAGTCTCCAGCAGCACGATCAGCCTCCTACAGTGCTCCAGACCCTCAAGAAAGGCAAATAGAAATTTCACCATTTTCACTGTGAAAACAATGAACTAGTGTAGTTTTGTAACTGGTAGCTTTGTCTTATTCTTTAGCACCAGTATTCAGATGGAAGAAACACCTGAACTCTTAGTTTGAGGCCAGCTTAGTGTACATTTTGGGTGCCAGGCAGGAGCAGAATCACAGTGAAACCCTGTCTTACAAAGGAAAAAGAAATGGGACTTGTGACTAAAATGGCAAGGCCTATTATATTGTGGGCTTAGGATGAAACAGAGCTGTGTCTTTTGAGGTTTGGCCAGTATTCATGACCAGCTTTATGTCGTCTTGTATTTTGCAATGCATGTTTGTAAGAGATATAAAGTGTTCCAGCTAAACTAGAAAGCAGCTCGAAGGCATGAAACTGCACTGTGATCTAGTGGTCATTTATTATGCTAACCTAGTGATCCTAGTGATACAAGCTACTGTCACAGAGTGTGGAAGCAAAGGAGTTTCAAGCCAAGAGTGAGGATAGCCACCTGAAAAGCCATGGATAAGTAGTATCTGCAGAATATTCCCCAAAATAGAAACAGAAGGAACACTACTCAATTCCTTCAGTGAAGCCACAGTTACACTGATTTGTAAACCAACAAAGATACAAAAAAGAGAACTTCAGACCAATTTTGCTTATGAATATTAGGATAAATTTAAGAACACATCAAAATGATCGTTCACCATAATCAAGGAGGCTTCATCCCAGGGATTTCAATATATGGAAATCCATCAACATAATCCACTTTATAAAACTCAAAAAAAAATGATCATCTTGTTATGCTGAAAACGCCTTTGACAAAATACAGCATTCCTTCCTGTTAAAAGTCTTAGAAAGATTAGAAGTTAAAGACACATACCAAATATAATAAAAACAGTATATAGAAGACCAGGAGCCAACATCAAATTAAATGGAGAGAAACTTAAAGCAATTCCATTAAATCAAGTACAAGACTAGGAGGCCCACTCTCTCCCTATTTATTCAATATAGTACTCAAAGTCCTAGCAAGAGTAATTAGACAACAAAAATAGGTTAAAGGGATACAAACTGAACAGTAAGAAGTCAAGGTGTCACTATTTGCAGATGATATGATATGATAGTCCTGGCCAGGACTTCCAGTACTATATTAAATAGGTAGGGGGACAGTGGGCATCCTTCTCTAGTCCCTGATTTTAGTGGAATTGCTTTAAGCTTCTCACCATTCAGTTTGATGTTGGCTACTGTGCTGTGTATTGCTTTTACTGTGTTTAGATATGGGCCTTGAATTCTTGATCTTTCCAAGACTTTTAACATGAGGGGGTATTGAATCTTGTCAAATGCTTTCTCAGCATCTAGTGAGATGATCATGTGGTTTTTTTTCTTTGAGTTTGTTTATATGGTGTATTACATTGATGGATTTCCGTATATTGAATCATCCCTGCATCCCAGGAATGAAGCCTACTTGATCATGGTGAATGATCGTTTTGATGTATTCTTGATTCAGTTTGCAGGAATTTTATTAAGTATTTTGCATCAATATTCATGAGGGAAATTGGTATGAAGTTTTCTTTCTTTGTAGGATCTTTGTGTGGTTTAGGAATGATTATAATTGTGGCTTTGAAAAATGAGGTGAGTAGTGTTCCTTCTGTTTCCATTTTGTGGAATAGTTTGGAGAGTATTGGTATTAGGTCTTCTATGAAAGTCTGATAGATTCTGCACTGAACCCATCTGGTCCTGGGATTTTTTTTTTTTTGCTTGGGAGGTTTTAGATGACTGCTTCTATTACTTTAGGTGTTATGGGATTGTTTAGATGGTTTATCTGATCCTGATTTAACTTTGGTACCTGGTATCTGTCTGGAAATTTGTCCATTTCCTCTAGATTTTTCAGTTTTGTTGAGTATAGGCTTTTGTAGTAGGATCTGATGATTTCTTGAATTTCCTCAGTTTCTGTTGTTATGTCTCCCTTTCATTTCTGATTTTGTTAATTTGGATACTCTCTGTGCCCTCTAGTTAGTCTGGCTAAGGGTTTATTTATCTTGTTGATTTTCTTTTTTTTTTTTTTTTAATTTTGTAATTATATTTATGTACAGAAAACTTAAGTGTACATTTAACCCAGTTTAGTGGCGAGTTCTTTAGCCTTTTCCTTTTCCAGCTTGGCAATGCGAGCCACGGATTTAGGACCCAGAACGTTCTCGTCGTATCTGTCATTATAATTGGTCCTAATAGCTTCCACCAGCTTAGCCAGAGCACCCTTGTCTTCTGAGTTAACCTGTGTGAAGGCAACAGTGGTGCATGTCTTCCTGGCCTTTCCCTTGATGATGCAGTAGGGCACCCCCATCTTTTGACACAGGGCAGGCAGGAAAACCACCAGCTCAATGGGGTCTACATCATGGGCAGTCACCACCAGCTGAACCTTCTTGTTCTCCACCAAGGTGGTGACTGTACTGACTTCTGCTCGGAGGACAGGTGGTCTTAGATGGGACGTCCCCTTTGCCAGCAGATTTCTTCTCAGCACGGACCAGCAGCCTTTGCTTCTTCTCTCACTTTGTCTCTGGCCTGGGTAGCTGTTTGCCTGTCCAGGGCCTGCGTGAACTGGTTAATGGCAGGAGGTACTTTGAGCCGCTTATAGAGGATGCAGCCTGATGTAGCGTGGCCATTTGACGAAGCGTGTTAGATCTCTTTTGGGCTGGATGTCCTGCCCAATGCCAAAGTTCTTGAGCCTGTTCTCAAACGAAGGATTGACTACCTTTTTGGCCTCTGGCTTCTTGACGACGGCGGGGGGCCGGGGCTACCTTCTTCCCCTTGGCCTTCTTCCCTTTGGGCATCTTGCTCGGCTGGAGGAGAGAGCTCTTGTTGATTTTCTAAAAGAACCAGCTCTCAGTTTTGTTGATTCTTTGTATAGTTCTTTTTTGTTTTTACTTGGTTGACTTCTGCTCTGAGTTTGATTATTTCCTGCCATCTACTCCTCTTGGATGTATCTGCTTCTTTTTTTAGCACTTTGAGGTGTGTTGTCAATCTCCTAGTGCATGCTCTCTCCAGTTTCTTTTTGGAGGCACTCAGAGCTATGTTTTCCTCTTAGTACTGCTTTCATTGCATCCCATAACTTTGAGTATGTTGTGTCTTCATTTTTATTAAATTCTAAAAAAACCTTAGTATCTGTCTTTATTTCTTCCTTGACCATGTTATCATTGATTATAGCATTGTTCAGCTTCCATGTGTATGTGGGCTTTTTGTTGATTTTGTTGTTATTAAAGATGAGCCTTAGTCCATGGTGATCTGATAGGATGCATGAGAGTATTTCAATCTTTGTGTTGAGGCCTGTTTTGTGACCAACAATATGGTCAATTCTTAGGTGCTGAGAAGAAAGTATATTCTTTTGTTTTGGGGTAAAATGTTCTATAGATGACTGTGACATCCATTTGGTTCATAACTTCTGTTAGTTTTACTGTGTCTCTGTTCAGTTTCTCATCTGTTGATGAGAGTGGAGTATGGAAGTCTCCCACTATTATTGTGTTTGGTGCAATGTATGCTCTGAGATTTAGTAAGGTTTCTTTATAAATGTGGGTGCCCTCGTATTTGGAGAATAGATATTCAGGATTGAGAGTTCATCTTGATAGAGTTTTCCTATGATGAGTAAAAAGTGTTCTTCCTTAATTTTTTTGATAACTTTTGGTTGAAAAACTATTTTATTCAATATTAGATTGGCTACTCCAGCTTGTTTCTTGGGGACCATTTGCTTGGAAAGTTTTTTTCCCAGCCTTTTACTCTGATGTAGGGCCTGTTTTTGTTGCTGAGATAAGTTTCCTGTATTTAGCAAAATTTTGGATCCTGTTTACATATTCAGTCTGATAGTCTATGTCTTTTTGTTGGGGAATTCAGTCCATTGATGTTAAGAGATATTAAGGAATAGTGATTGTTGTTTCCTGTTATTTTTGTTGTTAGAGGTAAAATATTTGTGTGCTTTTCTTCTTTTGGTTTTCTTGCAAGGTTATTTTCTTGCTTTTTCTAGGGTGTAGTTTTCCTCTTTGTGTTGGAATTTTCCATCTATTATCCTTTGTAGGACTGAATTTCAGGACAGATATTGTGTAAATTTGGTTTTGTCCTAGAATATCCTGGTTTCTCTATCTATGGTGATTGAGAGTTTTGCTGACATAGTAACCTGGGCTTGCATTTGTGTTCTCTTAGGGTCTGTATGATGTCTGTGCAGGATGTTCTAGCTTTCAAAGTCTGTTTAGAAGTCTGGTATAATTATGATCTGCCTGCTTTTGTATGTTACTTGTCCTTTTTCCCTTACTGCTTTTAGTATTCTTTCTTTGCTTTGAACATTCAGTGTTTTGATTATTATGTGTTGGGAGGAGTTTCTTTTCTGGTCCAATCTATTTGGGGGCTTTGTATGCTTATTGATTTTGTTGAAGATATTTACTGGGCCTTTTATTTTAGTTGAGAGTCTTCGCCCTCTTCTACACCTATTATCCTTAGGTTTGGTCTTTCATTATATCCTGGATTTCCTGGATGTTTTGGGTTAGGAGCTTTTTGATTTTTGCATTTTCTCTAACTGTTGTGTCAATGTTTTCTGTGTTATCTTCTGTTCTTTAGATCCTCTCCTCCATCTTTTGTAGTCTGTTGGTGATGCTTGCATCTATGACTCCTGATCTCTTTCCTACATTTTCTATCTTCTGAGTCTTCTCCTTTTGCGATTTCTTTATTGTTTCTATTTCCATTTTCAATTACTTTACCTGTTTGGTTGTGTTTTCCTGTAGCTCTATAAGTGATTTTTGTGTTTTCTCCATTAGAGCTTCTACTAGTTTATGTGTGTTCTCCTGGTTCTCCTGTAATTGTTTAAGGGAGTTATCCATGCACTTCTCAAGGACCTCCATCATCATCTTGAAGTATGATTTTAAGTCCATATCTTGTTTTTCTGGTGTGTTGGGAAATCCACTACTTGCTGTGATCAGAGAACTGGGTTCTGATGTTGCCAAGTTGTCTTGGTTTCCATTGCTTAAGTTCTTGTGCTTGCCTCTTGCCATCTTGTTATCTGTGATGTTAAGTGATCTTGTTGTCTCTGACTGGAGCTTGTCTCGTGGGTCTGAGGGCCTGTGGGCTCAGGAAGGAGATTGCTCCTGGGTGTTTGGCTCTTTGAGGTCAGGCAGTGAGTTCTGATGGCAGTAACTTAACTCTGTCTCTGTGGGCTCAAGTGGGAGAGCATTTCTGAGGCTCTTCTGTGTGCTCAGCAGTCTTCAGGCGGGCCCTGAGTCCTGATGGCAGTGACCCAGGCCGGGACAGACCCACCCATTCCCAGAGACCACCATGCTACCTACACTCCATGAGGTCCCTGGGGTCTGTCCATTGATGGTCAGTGGGGAGCTCACCTGTGGGCTCAGGTGGGAGAGCTCTTGTGAGGCTCTTCTTGGTGCTCTGCAGCCTACAGGCAGGTCCTGAGTCCTGATGGCGGTGACCCGGCTCTCTCTCCTCTGTATCATATTTTAATCTTACTATAAAAAATTATTTTTCTATGTATGGATGTTTTACCTTCCTATGTAATTGTATACTATGTATGTGTGGTGCCCACAGAGGAAGATGTTAGATCCTTTAGGACTGGAGCTATAGGTTGTTATGAGCAACCATGTGAATGCTTGCAATTGAACCTAGAACCTTTGGAAGTGCATTCCGTGCTCTTAACTACTGAGCCATTTCTCCAGCCCCCAATGTTTTTTCTCTCTATCCTTTTTCCTCTCTTCCCTTTCTCCTCTTCTCGTGTGTGTGTGTGTGTGTGTGTGTGTGTGTGTGTGTGTGTGCTTTTGAGATACGGTCTATTTGCATAGCCCTATTTGTCCTGGAACTCACTATGTTGACCAGGCTGGCCTTAGATTCACAGAAATCTACCTACCTCTGGCTCCCAGGGGATTAAAGCCTCCATGAAATTAGTTTATTATCACTTCACTTCTTGTTCCTGTCCAGGGTAAGAACTTTTTGCCTAATCATAGATCTCGGAAATTTTCAGTTTTTGAAATTTCTATCTTAGTTTTAAAAGACTAAATTATATTCTGAATTTGCATGTGTAGAAAGATTGTCAGAGATCAGACACAGGATCTTGTACATACTGTTTTTCATGAGGTAAATGCTACTCTTTCAGAATTTTTCTCTTTATTTTTTCCCCTTTAAACTATTTTTAGTTTTTGTTTTATGCGTGTGAGAGTTTGCCTACATGTATATGTATGTATCACAAGAGTGCCCAGTGACTGTGGAGGCCAGAAGAGGATATCAAGTCCCCTAGAACTAGAGTTAGAGATGAATTAAGCCATCATCTGGGCGCTAATCTAGGTCCACTGCAAGAGCAGCCATTGTGACACATCTCTCCAAGCCCTGTATTACTTTCCTTAACCCACATTTACTTTGTGTTTTATAAAACTGACAGCTTCAAAGTCTTGTAGTGTGGTGCAGATGGTGGGCACATCTCTGCACTGCATCGGCATGGGGTGGTGGCACACACATCATGTTAGCACTCAGGATCAAAGTTTATGGTCATTGTTAGCTAAAACAAGTTGAAGGCCAACCTGGAGTACCTGAGATCCCAGGAAGGGCAGGGTGATTAATGAATAATCTTATTGATCTTGTTTTGGGGTTTTAGTTCTTTCTCTTTTTTAAGTATCTGTTGTTTTAAAAGGTGCTAAATTTAAAAATGAGAGAGACAAGTTCCATGTATTTAGTAAGAGATACTTGGGTGGCCTATGTATCTGGTGAGGCATACTTCTAAGATAATTGCCCAGTCTAATAACTATTTATTGAGAGCAAACTGTACTCCAGTCTATAATATATACATTCAAATGGGCCCTGTATTCCTTAGAGCAAACCTCTTTAAGAAGTTAGAAACAAAACCCATTCCTTTTAATCCATTGTCTTGTGTGTGTTGGGAATCAATTTAGGATGAAGGCTAAAAACTGGACCTTGGGTTCCAGCAACTGATGATAGAATCCTGTCTGTTCCACACTTCATGTCTTCAGTTTTTCCCTGTCCATAATATGTCCCTCATAAGACTGTTGTAGAGATTGAGTAGTGCATGCAAAGCTGTTAACATTAGTTCTTGGTACAGAATCAGTCCTCCTCATAGGTTTGCTGCTCTGGTTGGAGGTGGAGGCAGAAGTAGGCATATAGAGGAGGTACCAGTCATTGTAGGCAAAGGGTAGTATTAAACCATAACACACTAGGGTCACTCATCTCAATGAAGAATATCCTGAATTGAGTCTTTAAAAATGTCCTCTGGAACAGTACGTAGGACACAAGGAGAACGTGAGGCAGTGATGCACGAACAATAAAGACTGTGTGCAAGTATACATCACAGTTAGTTAACAGAATAAAGCTTGATTCAGAAGTGCAAAGCAATAGACAGAGGCAGTGTTATGGAAGGCATTGTACTTTAAGCATAAGGGAAATACTGAGGCACCTCAGGGAAGAGAGTGCTGTCATTTCTTGGTAGCTAATGCTCCCAGGTGAAGATGCTTTGAAGGGATGCAGAGTGACTATTGGAACACTTAATAGTACAGTTGAAAGACAAAGGGCAGAATCATTGGTGTACTGTAATAATTGGTATAATTTTGTCCTCCTCTTTTTATATATATGAAATATGGGTCCAACTGGGGGCTTCTTTTGCAGAACCTGACTCAGCTCAGGTCGTAAGACACACCAAGACTCTTAACAGACCTTGTTCAAGATTGCTGGTAGTAGTAGTTCCTGTGGCTCAGGCAACTGGGACCAGAAATCTCTTCCCTAGGCTATGTGTTACTTCATATATGTCAGGTACATACAACACACATGCACACACATATGTATATATATACATACATATACATATTATATATTTCATAGGGAAAACACATTTTAAATTTGCATCTCATTAAAACCATTTTCTAAAAGCCTCAAGGTTAATGAATAGATCAAGTGAAGACATAATATTACCCAGAATTGGATGTTAAGAAAAAGGAATTTGATTCTTAGCATTTTATTTAGTTGTAACTTACATGCTTCATCTATCTTCTCTCATTTATGAAGATTTAAAAAAATCAGTCACTGTTTCCACTAAATGAGAGCTAAAAGGGGAGAAAGCATCAAAGCTTCAATTCTTGCCGCTGCTTTGTACTCATCTGTGCTTTTGTATTTCCAGTTGTGCCAATAGACCCCCTCAACCCCCGCCAAGTTTCCCACCCTGTACATTTGGTGACGGGTTGTGCCCATTGAGTGGTCTTTGTGAAGACGATTGAAAATAGGAAATTATTGGTTCTGCATTTTACACAGATGACACTATATGAGAATGTATGTTTGTATCCCACATGCCATACAGTTTATCTGTTAAAAGCATACCATTTAATGTTGACATGTTTTTTCAACAGGGAAAAAAAGATGTGACCCAGATATTCAATAACATCCTGAGGAGACAGATTGGTACACGGTATCCTACTGTGGAGTACATCAGCTCTCACCCTCACATCCTGTTCATGCTTCTTAAAGGGTAGGTACCTGATTTTCTTAGAAGTAGGTCTCACATAGCTGTTAAAAAGAATGCACTGTGCCTCCTTGGCCTCATTTGGAACTGCCTGGTCAGGTTTGCCATGTAAGAGTGGTCCTCCAGATCTATCTCTAAATGCCCCAAGCTTATACGACGTGCTCCTTTTGTCCTCTGGTCTCCGTAGATTCTGACTCCTACCTCTCCTTCACGTTTTTGCTCTCCATGCCTCTTCCTGTCATATTTCTTCTCCTTCCTCATCATCCCTGTCCCTAACTGCCCAGGTATTGTTTTTCTACTTGCATAATGTTGTGTCCCTTCATCACACACATGTGTGCATGCAAGTAATTCATATATGTTGTAGTTCTCAGTCGTAAACAAGTCCACATTCTTGCAGTGCTGACATCCTCCAAGGTAGAGATAAAGTATCTGTATGGAATGCAATCGATGTTACTGTTTTTAACCAGCACTATAAAGGAGGAAAAATGTAGAAGCCCTGATTATTGCTTTTTATATCTACTCACGTGCTTCTTGAGCATAGTGAGGCTACTCTAAATCCTAAAGACTGGTAGTCTAGCTACCTTGAAGCATGAACATCAGATGACGGTCCTGCCCTGTGCTGCCTGGCTGTTCCGTACCTCGCACCAGCACAGCTCACTTTACTGTGTAGTTTTCCAGTGCTACAGAGCCACATTAAGTCTGCTTCACCTGGGCCATCCTCCTCATTTGTCAACTTTTAAGTAATTGTGTTAGTGATACATAACACAATTTGAAAATCAGCTATACCACCCAACAGGAGCTCTTTGCTTTTTCATCATTCTTCAATCTCATTGCCCAATGACAGTCTTTTTTTTCTTCTTGTTGGGTTTTTAAGAAAGTCATACATTTTTAAATATACACATCACCTATTTACCTTTGCACTGTAAATAATGTGCTTATCGTAATTTTTCAACTTATCAAATTTAAACTGATTCTTTTAGTTTTTCCAGTACCATCAGCATTTCATCCCCTTCTCTGTCCTCTGTGTATACTTTAGCACAGATTTTATGTTTACAATGAATCACATTGAGGTTGCTTACTCTTATAGTTACTATGCATTGTTGAGCAAAGAAATATACTGTGATAGCTTTGGGGCTGATGCAAAGTAATGTTTTTTAGAGGTTGTTCTCTTAGCCTTGGACAAGAAAATTCACTTGGATTTTCTATTAGTTAGAGAACACTAAACTCTTATAGCAAATGCACTCCAAATGAAGTGACTCAGCACAGGACAAGTGCCACAATATATTGCTAGGCAGATGATCCAGATTAGTTTCATCTCTACATATGCTTCCTAAGATCACTCTGCTCGTGGACTTTCTAGCCCACAAACAGGTAAAAAATATATATGGACACATTTGTGTGCACAGATAATGACAATCCCAGTGTGCCTGGAGGTTAGGAGGAGTCAGGAAAGGATGAGGTAGGACTGGAAAGGCAGAGACCACATTAGTAAGAGCCTTCCATGCTTGCCCAAGGAACTAGAATGTCATTCTGTGACTTCCTTGAACTATACCTGAAGGTTTCTGGTACAGCATGGACAGTGACTTGTATGGTCCAGTGGGGACTGAGACCAAAATTAGAACCATACTTTAGTGATACGGTAGTAAACAAGGGAGATAATCTTTAAATGATTTCCCGCTTTTCTGATTCAAAGGTAATAACCTATTTATCTTGGAAATGCTTAATATAAGAAAGGAGTGTGTTCCATAAACTCTCCCAATAAAACTATCAATGACAATTTAGAGGTTGCACTTCTGAAGTTTCTTCTCTTCTAATGGTTATTTACTTTGGGTTCATTCCTTCACATTCTGTCTTGTAGATGCCACAGTGAATGCTTGCTCTGAATTAGAGCTGCAGTCAATGTAATTATTCACAGTAACTCAGATGTAACTTAAAGGAGCATATTTTAAATCCAGATTTGATTAAGTCCTATATGCTCTTTAAATATTATTATGTCCCAAGGAAGATTTAAGGGCCATCAATTCAAAGAACACAGCTTTCACCTCAAAGGAAAAAGATATTCTGGAGCCAAGTTTGAGTGACTATGATGAGGAGCCCACCAGAGAAGACCACTGAGACATAGTCTGTAGCCAATTTAAAGTCTTTATTCCAGCCAATTGGAACTATGCTCAGATGTTTAAGACCCAAGTATAGCCATGAGCATTTGGAGAAAGGGGCTTTTAAAGGCAAAAAGCACATCCTGGTATCTCACTTGGAAGCTGCAGGGGGTGTTTTGCTAAAGCAGACAGTTTAACAGAAGCTAAGCAGTTAGCTGGAGGAGGTTTCCATAAGTAGGTATTTAGTACAAGACAAGATAAGTTAGGTAGGACACCCTGACTTTCCTTGGTTCCTAGAATAGAGTTGGGTAATTTTCCACAAACCTTCCAATCAAGGAGATCATATTCTAGTCAAACCTAAAATGGTCTCAGCAAGCATACAAGATGGAGAGAAATCTTCACCGATTTGCCCTGTCACATTACAATGGCTTGGGAAACATGAAACTAGGTTACTTCAGATCCAGGTTCCTACATGGAAGCAATTCATGATAGTAGCAGAGCAACAAGAATTATAAAAATACATTGATGTGTATCAGAGCAATTACAGCAAGATGGGGAGATCCCTCCTATAGGCCTCATGCTTTCTGATGACATTCTTAGCTTTTGGGTGGATAGAAGCTAGTGGTCTGCTAGATTAATAGATTCCAAAAGATTCCAATCTGTTAGTCACAGGGTGTTCTAGCACAGAGATGGCCAAAAGAAATGGCTATTTAGGGAGCTAAATCTGGCCCCAGGATAAAACTTTGGACCTAAAGTATAGAAGCCTCTCTTCATCATTACAGTTCTACTAGTCAGATTGTGCAGACACAGTTTCTTTCCAGGACTTCTCATTCACTAGGACAGTTCAGATGTTAAGGAAGAGGGAATTAGCTGTTGGTGCTTCTAAGGACAGAGTAGATAATGAGACGCATTGGCTGAAGTAGCTCTGCTTCATCCAGTGTAGAAAGGAGCATTTACATGTAGCCTCTGTTAAAGCTCAGAATTTTCACTAAATTATCTTTTCTGAAGATTCTTGAAAACTTAGGCAATAACTTGATTGGTCTGTTTATACACTGAACAGTGGCATTATTTAGGGCTCAATAGAGGCATGCTATAGTGAACACAAGTCCAGCCATGTGCCACACAGACAGAAGTGAATACCTGTATAACAAGAAGCATCATTTGGACTGCGTGCTAGGCTTAAGGAATTTAGATTCCACGTTTTATGAAAAGGACTCTTTAAAGAACCATTTTATTCTAAATTAATTTCTCTCCTGGCTGAGATAAATGTTACTCCACGATCACTAAACTTTCCTAAAGAAACCATGGCCATGACATATCTAATGTTAAAACTACACACATCTCCCCAAATCTTATTTTTTAAATTGATTGAAAAAATTTGCAACCATCTTCAAAAGTAACAAACGCAGGAGCTCATGTATTAATCACTCAGCTGTCGCTGTTTAACTGCGTGCCATCTCTCCCCACCCAGCTTAAAGCAAACCTCTGAGCACTTCAGGAAACAGTTCAAAAATAATTTCATAAAACTACAGGGTACTTAAAAGTTACTCAGCCTACAGCCAGCTCTGTTTACATTGTTTGTTCCCCCCTACAGTTCACTTACTAAAAGAAGTACCCTAACAAGGCCTACTTACTATATTTGGTTATTTTTCTTAGCCAAACGTTTTTAAGTCCCTCTCATTCAGCATCTCATCCACCCACATATTTCTTCTATGCTGTGAGTCTGATGAAGAACAAGTTCTCCTACACTGTCCTGTGCTGTAGAGTTGGGACACTGCTCTCTTATAGAATCCTGTAAGTTATTATGTAACCCAGCATGGAGATGGATAAGCAGGTAGAAGTGCTTGCTGTACGCACCTGATACTAAACCCACACTGGAAGGAAAGAGCCTGCTCCTCACAGTTCTTTGGACTCTATGCATGGAGCACAGGCTGCCACCCCAGCCCCCTTATTCCCTTATTACCTGTTTCTAGGTTAGCATTTCTATTTAAAGGCTCGATTACATTCAAATTGAACTTTTATTTTGCAGTAATATATTGTAGATGGTTCCATGTAATCAGTGTTTCATCACATCAGGGAGATAGTCCTTTAGTGATGCTGAGACTTGAATTCTAGGCTCAGATGGTAGCATCTAATCAATTATAAGCTTTTCTGACCCTTTTATATTGTTGAGTTCCTCATTATGTTAGGGGTCACAGCAAAATAATTTTCAAAATTATTCATTGGCTAGAGTAGTTTTCTGCAAAATAACTTTTATGCACTGTAACTGTTATTCTTAAGCAGAAATCATCTCAGAGAAACAGAATAAATGCCTCTTTTATTATCAGCTAGGAGAATAAATAGGTTATTGTCCTAGAAACTTGCATTGGTGTCCCGTGAATTTCTCCTTCTTCTCTGTATCATATCTGTCTCCATCTCCTCTCACACACACAAGCATACCCACCCTTCTGGTCTCTTATTAACTAATGAAGTATTCCCACATATCTCAGTTACTGAACACAATTTTCTTAACCTTCAACTAATTGTGATCTTTCAGGACACAGGTTTTTGACCTCACTAACATATTTTGAAAGAGCTTCTTTCCTTTCGATGCAAGAAGATCTACCAGACCCAACTTCATATCTCCTGACACAGACCCAGATTCTGGCTCTTTTGGTGAGGAATAGTTCTTGTAGACAGTAATCTATATTCCAGATTCTTACTCACACTGGGTTCGTACTTCTCATAACCCTTCAAAGTAGACAAAGGTTATTCATTATTTTTAAATTATGCAAATGTTTCTAGATTAGAAGCAGGCCTTCTTTACACTTGAGTAGGGCTTTTGGTAAATATCATTTTCTGAGACCTTTTCCAAGGGCTGTCACATGGCATTGTTTGTTCCTGACAGTAACAACAAGTCATTTTCTTTTATATAATACGGTCTTTGTTCTTGAGATGTTCTTACACAAGATCTTTCTTCTGGCGATTTTTATGTAATGATCACTGCACTCATTACCATTTGAACATTTGCTTTTTTAAAATTCTTTTTAGGTAAATAACACTTTTTATTTATTTAAAATTTTTTATACACATAAACAATATTTTTATCCTGTCAGGCATGCCTTCCTTTTTGGTATTAATAACCCCATGCTGCAGGAATCATACCATGGATCCAGTTAATGCTGTCCACATGTACTCAGGTACAGGGCCATCCCCTGAGGTATGGGCAAACTACCGATGGTCACATTCCCTAAAGAGAGTGGCTTTCCTTCCTTCAGTAACCATCAGCTTCTAATAGCTCCTCTGCCAAGAGCAGGGCCTCTGAGTAGAATTTTCATTGTCTTGATTATATGGAGGTCTTATGCAGATAACCAGTAGTCCCTTTGATTATATGGAGGTCTTATGCAGATAATCACTAGTCCCTTTAATTATATGGAGGTCTTATGCAGATAACCACTAGTTCCTTGAGTTGATATGTGCTGCATTCATGTCATTTCTGAAAGTTCACTCTTCACACTTTTCCTCCTCATCTGCCATTATTGTCTCTCTGGCCACTCTTTCACTGTGTTTCCTGAACCTTGGGTGGAGGTTGAAGAGTTAATATAGATTATTTAGCACAACTGAACACTTGTGATTAATTGTACTTTCCCACATGTGTAGCTTTGTGTTCACTGCTCTGAGCTGCAGAAAGTGACTTTTCTAACCTAAGCTGAGAACAATGCAAATCTGTGGTATAAACAAACATTTAGAAGGCAGCTTAACAATGTGACCATTTAATAACAACAGGAAGTGTGCCCTGTGGATCTCCCCGGTTATAGTCTTTTGACTAGTTTTACAGTACCAGTCATTGAAATCCCTTCTATGGAACAGGCCTCATATCTAATTGTTTAAAATATTGTTTGGTTACCCCCATAGCTGTCATGCCATTGTTGCACCAATGACACATCCTCATCTTGCCAGCCAGGTTAGTATTATGACATACAGGATCCAGTAGAGGGTAAGACTGTTGTCTTTTCTCCTGTGGCAGCCTTCATAGTGCCTTTCTGCACTGTCTAAGGTAGCCAGTAGGGAGAGAGCTTCCTGGTCAGTCAAGGTTAATTTCTCTAGAGATGTCTGCTCTTACATTTTCCACTCAGTAAGTTTGAAGGATCTTCTGATATGCTACTATTTTTTTTGAGTGAACATAAATATATAATAGTGTACCTTCTCAAACTGATACAGGTAGGTAGGGTTCCTACTGCGTTGTCTAAACTATAAATCATGGGGGGAAATTGATTTAGTTTTATAAAATAGTGATTAATTTTAACTGGTGATTTTCCCTAAGCTAGTCATTGTGGGAAACACCATGATTAGTCACAGGCTCTGCTGCCAAGAAGCTTATGTAGGAATAGAATAAATTAGGTAGGATAAAGGCTAAT
The DNA here is from genome assembly GCF_963924665.1 of Micromys minutus. Classification (NCBI taxonomy): domain Eukaryota; kingdom Metazoa; phylum Chordata; class Mammalia; order Rodentia; family Muridae; genus Micromys; species Micromys minutus. The sequence continues at coordinate 59,963,334 of NC_137981.1, read as the reverse complement.
TTAGAAACTTAAGACAGGCTTAGCATATGGGACACTTCTTTATATAGTAAGCAGTAACTTACCAACTCAGGATTGTCTGGTTGAAATGATATGTGTGAGTCATAGATCCCATAGAAGGTATTGAGGAAAATTAGGAAATTCCCAGATATCCAATTGTCTTCCTAACTTTTAACCAGTTGCTGGGCCAGAGAATGACATTTCCCACTGTTGGAGACAAACTGCTGGGTGAATTGATAAGTGTTCTCCCCAGTGGAATACTTTGTAAATGTTCTCATGAGTCTCAAAAATAAACCATGAGTCCATCACAGATGGTTCCAATAAACTTCATGAAGTGAAAGGAAAAATAGAACTAATTATACCCAAAGCTTGGAGTGGAAACGTTTTATAGATGGTCTCAGCTTGGAAACTATTTTCAGGAATGAGACATGTTGGCTGGAGATCATTCAGCTTTTGTGTAAGCCGGACTTTGACTCTCATTGGAGTTCTCTAGTGTTTTTAGATTCCATTTGAGTTTGAGATTCATTGGATTCATCATGTGCTTACACTGAAAAAGCATGTGGAAGGTGGGAAAGGAACAGTAGGTAAGATGCAGTTACTACTGGGGAGAGAACTGTAGAGAGACCGTGTGAAAGAAGCAAAGGTTTTGAAATGAAGTGGCCACACTGACTGGTAGTGACTTCCAGTGTGCTGATGTGAGGTTAAGGACACTGTGTGGGGGTGCAGAGGAGTGGAGGGGGCCATTGAACTAGTCCTGAAAAATGCATCAGAGGTGCCCCATGTATGAAGAACATTCCAGAGAGAGCTTCATCCTCTAGGGATCATGGCTGAGATGGAACACAAAACTGGTCACCTGAAGGCCCACGGGGGTATCTTAACTAGTGAGTGTATATTTTAATTAGTCCTAGATACTGTCTTTATCTAGTCCTGTTATATCTACAAGCCAGCACGTCTCAACCTGTGGGTCATAACTCCTTTGGGGTCACACATCAGATAACCCGAGTATCAGATGTTTACATCCTGATTCATAACAATAACAAAATTACATTCATAGAATAATATTGGAATAATTTTATGGTTGGCGGTGATCACAGCACAAGGAACTGTATTGAACAGTCACACTATTAGAAGGTTGAGAAACAATGCATTAGGCTAATAGCCTTTATTTTATAGCCTCTGTTTTGTTTCATTTTGTTTTGTTTTTGAGACAGGGTTTTTCTGTGTAGCCCCAGCTGTCCTGGGACTTGCTCAGTAGACCAGGTGGGCCTCTACTTCAGATTCACCTGTTTCTGTCTCCCAAGTGCTGAGATTAAAGTTGTGCAGTACCACTGCCAGGCTATTTTATAGACTCTTCAATGCTCTTATATAATAACATATGTATAATTGGTATTTCTTTCTTAACATTTAAGAAAATAGGCCCCTCTTTACATCTTTAATAACAGCCCATATTATATCTAACATTGTGAATTCCAGCAGGCTAATTTCCAAATTCCTTTCTTAAGAGGGATTGCTGACATAAATCGGCATTCCTTACAGTTTAAAGAGAGTTATGTCTATCTGAATATATTAGCATTTTGTGCTATTGTTAGCTAACAAGGGAATACTGAAATAATACTGAATAGTGCTTACAATTTAGCATAAATGAAAATAAATCAGTATCACCCTAAACTTTCTTTGCTATTTCTCCTGCTGTTTTTTGTAAAGTTAAATATTATAAAGTAACCTACTTTATTTATTTATAAATCAAATGTTATCCCCTTTCCCAGTTTTGCCTCCAGAATCCCCCTATCCCACTCCTTCCTCCTCCTGCCTCTGTGAGGGTGCTTCCCCGCCCACTCCCACTTCCCCACCCTGGCATCCCCTACACTGGACAGTGATAACAAAATGTTATCATTAGTTGTTGGTAAATTTCCATAAAGTTTTTAAAGTTGTAGTTGTTTTTATAGGTAGTTATTATGTATGTGTGCATCTGTGAATGGGAAAAAGCCGTGGTAGAACCTTCTTGTACCAACTCTCCATGTTCTACAGCTGTAGCTGCCTTTGCTCTTTCCCCTGCACTTAGCACAGTTTTCCTGGAATCATTCAGTATGGGAATTGTCTTATTTAGCTCTTACCCATTTTCTTGGAATGCTAACACACAATGAAATATAACTCTCCTGTGTTAAGCAGATGCTTAATTTGACATTGGAAGGACTTGTTATTTGGGAGGGGAGCAGATCTGGGGTGCCAGTTTTCCTCTGTTTCTGTAGTAAATGGTGTGTTTCTGTAGTGCACTTTTCCTGTGAGTCAGAATTCTATTTCACAATGTCAGTATGTAGGCAGTCCTCTACTGTCGACCCGTCACTTTCAGGTCAAGCTGAGGGGTCATCACTGCTTAGGTATTAGCCATCTCCAAATTAATGTTGATGCTCAGGGCAACTTCTTAACCTCTCCACTAACTTCTCTATCCATTTATGCATGGTACCTCCATCCACCCAGTTAAGCTAAATGCATAGCAATCATCCTTGAATCTTCAGCTTGGATTTATCCTCACTAACCCCACCTCCAATATCTCCTAATCTTGTTGGCTCTTTCTTTAGACAGCATCAGCATCTGCCTAAGGTTTTCTGTCATGCCTCTGCTGCCATACCAGGCCACCATTACTGTTGCTAGACATGTGTTCTTACCTTCACCCACCTTCTAATCCAGCTGCCCAGTCTATTCCTAATTTCCTCATAACCAGGGTCACTATGTTGTTGTTTTTGTTGGTACATGGAATTGAACCCAGGACCTCCAGCATGCCAAAAAATTACTGCATCACTGGGAAAACCCAACCTTAGTGCCATCTATTAAAACATAAATTAGGATGGATTAATTTGTTGCTTTAAACTACCCATCCCACTTAAAACTGAACTGCTTTCCTTGACTTTCAAATGTATATATGGCTGTTCCTTCCCTGCCTCTCACTCCATCTCACTGCTTCCTCCATCCCCCACCCTGCTCTGACTCACTAAATTCTTCTTGCTTTGAAGCTTCTGCCCTTTCCTTTAGCCTAAATTAAAAATGTTCCCTAATACTCTCTCACATGTACACAAATAAATACCCACTCTAAATTGCTCGGTTTGCTGCCTTCAGTTTTCACAGCACTTCCTAGAAATGACCTTTACATTGCCTCTGTTCTGCCTCTTCCAACAGACACACCCTCACTAAAATGCTAAGGATGCAGTGACAGTGACCTTTCTCTGTTTGCTCTAATGTCCCCAACATCTGGAATGGTGCCTAGCACATAACTGTCAGTAGGTTGAATGAATGGTGTTTGAATGAACTGTGACAATGGTGTCTGTGTTTCTGTTATCAGAACTGAACTGGTTCTTTAATGCCATTGAAAGATTTGGTTAATGGAATAACTGTTCTGTTTTGTCTCTTGTTTGTGTTTTAGCTATGAAGCCCCACAGATTGCCTTACGCTGTGGGATTATGCTAAGAGAATGTATTCGACATGAGCCACTTGCCAAAATCATCCTCTTTTCTAATCAGTTCAGAGATTTCTTCAAGTATGTGGAGCTGTCCACATTTGATATTGCTTCAGATGCCTTCGCTACTTTTAAGGTAATTTTTTTCCCCTAAATCAGAAAGCATATATAGTTCAAGTGGATTAACCTCTAAAGAGGCACTTCTACTCTTAGATTTGATCTTTTCATAGTGTCCCAGATTTTGTGGATGTTTTGTACCTGAATTTTTTTAAAACTTAACATTTTCTTTGACTAATATATCCATTTCTTCTATCTTATCCTCAATGCCTGAGATTCTCTCTCCCATCTCTTATATTTTGTTGGTGAGACTATCCACTGAGGCTTCTATCCAAGCTCCTAGCTTTTTCATTTTCAGTTTTCCTTTACTTTGGGTTTTCTTTATTCATTCTGTTTCTATTTTCAAGTCTTAAATTATTTTCTTCCTTTCATTCTACTGTTTCTTTTTGTTTTCATTAACTTCTTTAATAAGCTGATCCAGGCAGAGTTGAGTTAAAACAAGAAAGCGTGAGCTTATTATGCACATATATATGTGATATGATCCCTCAATTTTAGTGTATGATCTCTATGTATATGAATTTGAGCGTAAGTTGATGTATATATCATATATACACTCAAGTACAAATATTTGAGAGAAATAAATGGATAGATAATTCACCACATGTGTACAAGGGAATTCTACCCTATTGTAGTATATTTTCCTTTCTTTTTTTCCTAGTTTTGTTTTGTTTTGTTTTGTTTTTGTTGTTGGTTTTTTTTGTTGTTGTTGTTAATTTCAACTTTATTTTTTTCTGTTTGATTTGAAGGTTCTGTTCTTTCAGAAATCCTCCTGTGATCTGCCAGGTGCTCTCTGATTGCCCTGAGGAAGTTAGTCCTTACAGTCACTGCTGATTAGCAAAGCAAGTAGAGAACCTCCCAACACACACACACACACACACACACATACACACACATATACACACACATACACATGCACACACACACACATACACACATACACACACACATACACACATATACACACACATACACACACACACATACACACACATATACACACACATACACACGCACGCACACACACACACATACACACATACACACACACATACACACATATACACACACACACACACACACACACACACACATACACACACACATGCACTGTGCACAGTTCACAGTGTCTGCTGCAACCTAGAAAGATATACCAACTTCTGTTCTCACAGAGCATGGAAAATTCCACCAGCTGCTCAAGAGGATCCACCAGACTAGGGAGGGGCAGTTACACATGAGGATCCCATGTGTCTGCTTAGAGATTGCCCCAAATGCTTTGCAACAGCTTACTGTGTCCTGGATTGACACAGGAACTAGTTAAGCAAGACCCCAGCCAGGTGGGGAACGCAGCCCTCATAGAGCTTATCCCTACTTGAAAACCCGAGTTAGAGGTCAATTCTCCATTTCCTGCTCCATTAGGACAAGTAATAACACATCTCCATATATTAGCACAGTGTCAGTCAAGCTAAAGACTTGTGGCATTGTGGTTGAACTTGAAAATTATAAAACTACAAAAGCATCCTTCGTTTTTCATCTTTAAGAAAAAGAGAGAAGCTTGCTGAGCTTCCTAGCCCTGTCTTCTCAGCAGTTAGGATATAGAAGCAGGAGGATCAGGAGCTCAAAGCCAATCTCAGCTATATAGTGACTTTGAAGGTAGTCTGGACTATACAAGAAAAGTAAATTTTGCATATTGTTTACATGTATTCAAATTAGTATACTGCTGTGGAAAACAGTATATCAGCAACTCAGAAATGTGAAATAGGACTTAACAAAACCATTCATGGATATTGCCAAAGAAAATGAAACAGGCATATTGAAGAATAAGAATTATTGCATCGTTGTTCTCACTGACAGACAGGATTATAAAAAAAATGATAAATGAGGCAGGAGCTGGTGAGATGGCCCACTGCAAACCTGACAACCTGAATTTCATCCCCAGAACAAAACCACATAAGAAGCCAAATGTGGTAACATGCATTTGTGATCGCAGCACCTCTGTAGTGAGATGAGAGGCAAAGAAAGGAAAGCCATGCAGAAACTTGAGGGCCCATTAGCCTGTAATGTGCAGCTAGCTCAGTGACAGAAACAGGAGAGAACACTGCTTAAAACAAAGGTGGAAGACAAAAAGACAACTCCCAAAAGTTGTGCTCTGACGTTCATTCATGTACTGTATCCACATACACTGAATACACATCATACATACAAACACTTAAAAAAAGAAAATGTAACTAGACAGAATCTGTTGGCAGGAAGGTGTGGTGGATCAGTGCTGCACACTTGAGTGTAGACCATGAAGCAATGGTGGGAGCTCTGGGTTCCAGTATTCCCTTCAAGGCTGTCACTCCTTCCAACTGAGCATCTATGTGTACCCTGTAGTCCCAGCCTCAAGGGTCACTGCAGCCCAGTATTTCAAGACCAGCTTTAGCCTGAGCAGCATCATGAGACTTCATTTCCAGAAGAAGAAGGAAAAAATACCTCTCCCAATAGCTCAAACAGCAGCACTGCACTGGGCCTTTTGGGGACATTTAACCCAAAGTCTGCAGGTGAACCTTAGTACCATGGGGAAAATGATCCAAAGAATCTCTATCAAACCTTTGGACCATTGCACAATATTTCAAAGTATCATTTGTATACTTTAAATGTACTCACAGCTTTACAAAAAAATTAACTCTAAAATTGTGCAAAATGCGTTAAGTACGTTTTCTTGTTATTAAAATAGAAATAGGTGGCTAAAGAGATGTCTCAGAGGACATATTCCAGGTAATTCCAATCATATTTTATATAGCTTGCAGTAGCCTATAACTCTAGCTCCAGGGGATCCAGTGCCCTCTTCTGGCTTCCACAGGCAACTATATTCACATGGCTGCATACCTATGTACACACATGAACACACACATATACACACAAACACACAAATAAAAATACATCTAAAAAACTGTTCAGAATAGAATCAGTTGAAATTTGCCAGTTCTACTGCCTGACTCTTCTTTATGTATTGGGGAAATTTTAATTTACTGTGTCTTAAAGTATTAAACTTTATTCTGGAAAGGTTAAAAACCCTTTTTTAATTGAATTTTTCATAATACCTGAGTTGGTTATTTAGCCTCTAAGTACATAAAAGGGATTAAATGGGGCTTTTTTTCCCCAAATATTGAAGTGAAATGGAGATATGACTTATGTGTGAGCTGAAGACAACCAGAAGTTCCTTTTGCTTTCTTGTAGTTTTCTCTAAGTTTGTATCTGTAGGAAGATAAGATTGATGCTCTTTAAATCTCAAAAGACACATTATGAACTGAGTAACTCCCAGTGTGTATCTTTGGCTCATTCACCTACAAGTAAGCAGATGGTGGTCAGATGACCTGATGTCATTCCTGTGCTCCTGAGTTCAGCAGCCTCCTTAGCGGTGAGGGGAGGCAAAAAATAGCTCAACAGGTACAGCAGGTACTGCACAAGCCTGATCTGAGTTCAGTTCTTAGAACCCACTGAAGGGGGAGGAGAGAGCCAGCTCTGCAGAGTTCTCTCCCATCTCCACACAAGAGCTGCACACACATATAATACAACAATACGAAAGAAACCTTAAAAGAAATAAATTATCCAAATGGTCGGGGCTAGGGAAATGGTCCAGCATTTTAGGAGCATAAAAAACTGGGTGTACCACACCTTCCTGTTACCCCAGTGTTGTTGAGGGCAAAGACAAGAGGATCCCTGCGGCATGTTGGCCATCAGGTTCAGTGAGAGATCCTGTCTCAAAGGAATAAAGTGGGGATAGAGCAGGACTCAGCATCACCCCTGGCTCCTACCCATACATAAGTATGTGCACTTGTACATTCAGCACTCGAATGTTAGGGAAATGCTGAAAGATCAGAATGCTTGTTAATCCCTTATATTAATTTTTGAGGTCAGGTTTTATGCCATTCAGAATCCTTACTTGAAAAATGGTTAGAACCACAGTACCTGTGATCCCTGTACTCATGGTGAGGCAGAAGGGCTACCTCAGAGCAGTCCTTCTCAGGAGTTGGAGGTCAGCTTAGGAAGTGTGTGGGGAGTAGCAATTAGTTACTGACCTTTGATAAAGATCATGAGACTGTTTGAATATTTATTATAATCACAATGTAAAATGTTCTATGAAGTTGTCTCGTAAGTGTGTTTACTAGTTAAATTATTCTACTGTTTAGAACACTTAGGTTTGACACTCTGTGTTCTGCCATTGTTTTCATCTGAAACACACTTGAGCTTTGCATCTTAAAGTAGGGATGGAAATAACTTTGTGATATGAATGAAAATGTTCTTTACCAGCTTTCATGTGTTTCAAGTGAAATGATTTATGAAGCCATAGAGGCAAAGGTTATTTTTTTTGTGTAATGAATTATAAAGGTCCCGAGTTGTAGTAATTTTCCTTCACTCCTTGCTCTCTTGTAGGATTTGTTAACCAGACATAAAGTGTTGGTAGCAGACTTCTTAGAACAAAATTATGATGCTGTAAGTAAATCATTTTTAATTGTTACTAATGAGCTGGCTGGGGTCCTTTTATTGTGTTTTAGATGAAAACCACATGTAGGTAGGGAGTACAGAAGGCTTGTGGCCTGGGCTGGCCATCTCAAAGGCTTGTAGTTCCAAGACCTGAAGACTAAGAACCTATGTTCTTACAGTTCTACATGCCCAGGACTGAGGCTCACTACTCTGTTTTCGAGATGCCCAGAACCAAGGCTTACTGCTTTTTTATAGATGCCCAGGACTGAGGCTCACTACTCTGTGTTCCAATTGCCTGTTGCCTGGCACTTGGAAGGAAGTATGTTTTATGTAGGTATCTATTCTTCTGTGGGAAAGTATTCAATTGTTTGGTTGCTATTACCTACTCTGAGTCCTGGTCACATATGGTGGCTATGGCAGAAAGCATTTCTGCAATTGGTGGATGGTACAGAAATGGAGTTGGGCTAGAAGGAAAGGCTGAAAGGGACAATGGAAAAGAAGTAGGGGGCCCTGGGTCTACTATATTTGTATTTTAGATTCACAGTTGACATAATTTGTCTGATGGATATATTGATCTATAAAATATCATGTGTGTTGACCATCTTTTTGCTGCTGTGACAAAATATCTAAGAGGAATAGCCTGGAAGAAGGAAAGCTTTATTTTGGACTATGGCTTCAGTCATGGTCACTTGGCTCTGTTCCTGAACCTTTTGTGGAGCAGACATCATGTTGGAAAATGTGGTGAAGGAAAGATACCCCATGGCAGCCCGGAGTCAGAGGGAGATGGCTCAGCAGCTATAACATGAGGACCGGGGTTTGGGTTCAGAACCCATTTAAAAGGCCAGGTGGGCATAGCCCCCCCCCCAGCAATCCCAGTCATAGGAGACCAAAACAGATGATCCTTGGAACAAGCAGGCCAACCACTAGCTAAATTGGTGAGCTCTTGGGTTCAGTAAGATACCATGTCTCATATACTGTAGAGCAATCAGAAAAGACAACCATCAACATGTAAACATGCGTGTACGTACACTGCACACATACACAAACGGGGAAAGGGGAGAATCATGACCCTCAATGACCTGTCTCTCCTCTCCTAAAAATCCATTCAATTATGACTTCATCAAGGGATTAGCCTATTGAGGGAGTTAACACTCTTATTATCCATTGCTTTTCAATAGCACCGACAGCTGATGACCAGGTTTTCTATATCCAAGCTTTTAGGAAGAGCCTCCATTTCTGAGCTGTAACTTCTCAATTCTAAATCAAAAGTTTCGGTGGGCTCACACAGAAGCCTGTCACTCAGCGCTCTAAGGATGTCCTGTCCTACTCTGTCTCTGAGCTTTTTTGCTCCTGGCTATTTGCTCCTTCAGCTGCAGTGTTGTCTGAGTAGTGTGTCCACAAATGGTGGGGAGTTGGTGCCAAGCTGCCCCAAGAGATGCTGTATGCTCCCAAAGGCCCCATGACCAGTCACTATCTTGGGATGCAGGAAGATCCATGTCTATGGTCATGGCTGCTTGTGAGAAAGGATGGACTTCATACCGGCCAGTGGGGTGACATGGTCGTTGTGTAGCAGTGGTCACCCAAGCCTCACCTGTTGACGTTATAGATTTGACAGTCCTAACTCTAATTTAGTCTTTTCCCACAGCTACTAACTACAGAAACAAATTTCTTTAAAATAAGTTACCTTGAAATTTTAATAAATGTTAACATAATGATTTATTGGGAGGATTCAAAGTTATTCTTTCAACACAATTTCTAGTCCGTAAAGCTAATGAACATCTGCATCCTTCATCCCTTCACCTCCCTATCCAGGTCTGCATTTTGAGACATTGCTGTGAGCAGTGGTGCCGCGTGGGTCTGAAGGAGTGAGCACACTCCTGCTACAGGGGGCACACTGCCACTCTTACACACTTATTTTCTTTTTCTTAGATTTTTGAAGACTATGAGAAACTGCTGCAATCTGAGAACTACGTGACAAAGAGACAATCTTTAAAGGTAATACCAGATTTATTTTAAGTCCTTATAAGCCAACATCTTGTTAACAAACAATATCTACTCTGCACAAGTAAATAAGCTAGGGTACAGCTCAGTAGTAGGACACTTGACTGGAATATACAAGGCCCTGAGTTTGATAAGAGGCCTGACATGCTTATGTGAACAAAACTGTCTATTTACATAAATAAAACCTTGCTGAAAGAAAAATAAATAAAATAAAGCCTGGCAGGACTTCACTGGAACAGAATCTGGAAGGAAGGAAGAAGATGGTGTAGTTGGCTGTGAAAGAAAGCAAAGTAGGGGCAAAGTAATGATGAGGAGCTGGCTCTGAGGATAAATCACTCATCCAGAACCTATATCCAAGGAGACGCATAAGCTGGAAAGGTGGCTGGCTCACTTGTTGCTCCTCCAGAGCATCAGTGTTCAAGTCCAAGTACCCACATGGCAGCTCACAACCAGCTGTAACTCCAGTCCAGGGGATCGGATGCCTCCAAAGGCACTAGAAGTAGAAATGGTACAGCCAACACACCCATGCACATAAAACTAAAATAAAATGTGTTCAGTTAAAAGCATAATGCAATGGCACTTGTGTCTGTGATCCTAGCATGCCCTACAGAAGCCTGTGGGCCAGCGAGGACTTAAAGTGACAAAGTGAACATTTAAGTTCCCCTGAGGGTTGTAAGTTCAGTAAATGACAAACTGTTTAAAATTCTGACTGGGAAAACAACTGTTTATTATAATATGGAAGTTAGAAGCCTAAATGCTATGGGACTGATATTCACAGCAGCTTACAAGAGAGACCTCTTTCTCAAAGTAGAAGGCTAGGAACAAGTCTTCTAAACTCTGCACAGGTTCCATGGTCCACATAATACACACACACACACACACACACACACACACACACACACACACACAGTGTGCTGGTTCTTAATTATTCACAAATGCTGGGTGAATTGTTGGAGAAAGCAGAGGGAGGGAGAACATTCACTCAGTCAGCAGATATTAATGTGCTTCTCTTGTAGATATGCAGTGGCAACAAGCCAGCACTGTACCCTGGGCTCTAGTTTAGAGAGCAGGTGATCTTGGATGGCTTTCAGATGCTCTAAGTACTGAAAGAGAAGATTAGCAGACTGAAGGCCATGTTCCAGTAGAATCTGGAATGTTCCTACTAAGAAAGAAAGCCTTAGTTAACAGAGTCACAGTTCTTCTAAGCAGGGTTTCGTATGATAGAAACAAAGGCACGTCTGTGGGCTGGATGTGTGTCAGAGCAGCTGGAATGGCAGTCGGGCCTCTCCAGCAATTAGCTTTTGAGCTGAGACCTAAGTGTGAAAATGTAAAGTGAGTCCAAATAAGGTGTGTGTGTTAAAACCCAGAGGCCGAGCCTACTCCTATGAGATACCAGTGGAAATGCTCAGGAGCCCAACACAGTACAGCTCTGGGCCCCAAGTTCCTGCCCTTCCTAGAAAAAGTTGCTCAGAGGTGGCCATTTGTGAAGAACACGTGGGTCAGTGCGGGTGACGTGGCGTGGCGAGGGCTGCACCTCTGTCCTCCACATCACTGTTGGATTTTGTAGCACTTTCTGTCAGCTGGTAATCCTGTGCCAGCCATGTGGTTTATTCCTTCCAGCTGCCGAGAAGCTCACTTGTGATGTCAGGATGGTGACAGTTGTGGGACAGTGCATATGTTCTTAATATCGCACGAAGTTTTGAATGAAGGCCATGAACTTGTTTGTTTTGTCCATACCTTTACATCTCCCTCACCGTGGTTTTGCATTAGTCACGCATGCAGTGTCCCTATATTTATGCTGTCACTGTCCCACCTTCTGATTCAATTGACAGGTCAGTTCTCAGCCAGTCAGTCAGCACTTGTTATTGAGGTTCTCCTTGCCTAGAAGCCAAAGCAAGGTGACCCATTTAGAGAACTTTGTGCTGTGCCAGAGCTCCTCATATTGAGGCCAGTGATGCAGGGAACTGAACTCCAGGCAGAGCATTGACCTCAAAATGGAGGTTCTGAGAGGAGGGGTGCTTATCTTCAGTTGTTACCCAGTGATGGCCCATCAAATTCCACTGCGTAGCTCCAAACCCATGATCACACAGGCGGCTCTGGTTAGACTGAGGAGGCTACAAGACAAAAAGGCCTGAATGTGGGAAAGGATCTATGGGGCTTAACAGGGAGAGAGGGAGATGAGAGTAGGGAACAGAAGTACCAGGAATGTATCTCCCACACAGTTGTCACAGAGAAAATTCAGTTTAGACCTGTATAATAGGCAGAAGGACGGTCAGAGATGTATATCAGTATTACAGGAGAGAGGTGGCCATTGGAATAGTAAAGAGATGGGAATGCTCTAAGGGCCAGCATATGAGAAATGGCTGTGTGTTTCCTAAGTTCTTTTCAGTGTAATTCTGACATACTGACCAAAGTAGAGTTCCTATGTGATTGAAGGAGAAAATATGAAGAGTATGGTCTTTAGAATTAATCAATTTTCAGCATTGATAAGAACTTGAACCAAAGTTTTCCTGACCCCACCACCACCACCCCCGAGACCTCAGGCCCTGTCAGAAAGCTAGTGTTCTGTCCCTTTGGGCCTATCTTGCCTTTTCTTTCTGACTAACATATTTTCTTCTTCCCACCCATATCTCTAGCTGCCTTTGCCCCACCATGTCCTCTTTCCCTCTTCATATTTTTTTAAAGATTTATTTATTTATTATATATAAGTACACTGTAGCTGTCTTCAGACACGCCAGAAGAGGGCATCAGATCTTATTACAGATGGTTGTAAGCCACCATGTGGTTGCTGAGAATTGAACTAAAGACCTCTGGAAGAGCAGTCAGTGCTCTTAACTACTGACCCAGCCCCCCCCCCCCCTTCATGTTTTAATATGGAACCAAGAAACCTTACTGTGGTAAGAACTACTGGGTTTTCTGTTTATTTTTGTAGTAGTGGGGATGGAACCCCAGGGCCTCAGTCACTGTGCTGCATTTCTGCCCAGAACTGTGAACTGTAGGTATGTGCTCAGTGCATTAAACTAAGTTCTTCAAATGAGTATTGCTAGTCACTAGCCCCACAAGTTCCCTTCCCCAGAGTTCAGTCTTTAGGTGTCCACATTCTTTGGGTGACTCTGGGACTAGTGGGCTGAGAGGGGACCTACCCACACCACCCGAGTGCTGGATAACTTATGTGGGCAAGAAGTCCTCTGTCCCTATTGTCCCAGCACCCTTCCCCTGCTCAGAGGTTCTCACTCAAGCCCTGGAACGGACCTTTGCACCTAGTTCAGAAACACCTACAGCTTTCCCTCTCCGGCTTATTTACAAATGCTTCTGTTCCCATGAGGCTAGTTTGCTGTTCTGCATTAATCTACTGAGACCTGCTTTTCTTGTTGAAGTTCCTTTCTAGCCTGAGTGTGTAAAGGAGAGCTTTGAGGGCAGAGGGGAATAGACTAAAGTGTGTGTCAGAATGCAGACCTATGCAAACGTGCTTCAGGGAGAGTTGGCTTTAAGTGCTGGGTTATAAGACAGAGATGCTGCTGAAATGGTGCTGCACCCGATGCAGGCGAGCTGATGGTTCACACATCCACATCAGGCTTATTCAACATGGCTGCCTCCCTTCTCTGAAAAAGAGTTACCCTGGGGAACTCTGCTGATGCAAGCTTGTTTTTTTCTTAGATCTGTGGTCATAGTCGTAACTGTCCTAATAACCACATTTGCTAGTGTGTACTCTGTAAGGTTTTGCCAGTAATGTCATGTTCTAAAGTTTCCCAGACTTTCTTGGCTTTAGGATACTTAGACTCCTGGTGCCAGTAAAAAGTAATTAAGAGAGAAATTCCTGTCCCTTGTGAGCTGGAGCTTAGGAAATTATTTCTTATCTTATTCAGAAGGTTGGCATTTAATTACTAGCAAGAAAGATTATAATTAAATGGAAGCTTGGTGGATTTGGGGTTTTTTTGGTTGGGTTTTTGTTGTTGTTGTTGTTGTTTTGTTTTGTTTCTTGGCTCTGATCGGTTTTATTAAAACAACACATTTTGGAGGAGAACCTCTTTGTTACACTAGCTACTTGATTAAGTAAAGTTTAGATGTGTTCCATTTACTTAGGATAATAACCCTTCTTTGTATTGCTCTGTGGATGGCTCATTGTTGTCCCAGTCACTGTTACAAAATAGATTGACAGGTAATGGCCAAAAGACTTGAAACTAAACATACTTTTCACATCTTGATTAATACAAAGCTTGAGTAAGCATGGCTCCCCAAAAATAGAAAACTAGAAAAATGCTTACTACCTGTGGTACTAAGAATATAGGAGTTGTTCCAAAGTAATGCCCCTACTGAATTAAAGACATCTAAGCTATTCCATATAGGAAATCATTTTAGAGGTGGATATATTACTGCCATTACTGCCATATTCTCTCTCTCTCTCTCTCTCTCTCTCTCTCTCTCTCTCTCTCTCTCTCTCTCTCTCTCTCTGTCTGTCTCTCCCTCTCTCTCTCCCTCTCTCTCTCCCTCTCTCCTCCCACCCCCCCCCCAACACACTTACTCTAAGGTTGTAGTTCAAGAAGGAAAGATGGTGGTAACAGGTCTGGAGCATGTTGAGCTAAGGTCATAGAGATTTTGTGTGGGAGTAGAGGGTTCTGGGGATCCCAGGGTCTTAAGCACGCTGTTCTACTGCTTTAACTATGCTCCCACCCCTTCAGTTTTCAAGACAGGGTTTTCTCATGGAGGTTAGGCTTGCCTTAAATTTGCTTCATGTCTTCACAGCTGGCATTTTTAAGTATGCACCACCACATCTGGCTATAGTTGTAAACTTGTGTGAACAGAAGATAAAATTGGGATGACTTAATCTGAATTGAATTCAAATGTAATGTTAAAAAATCCTTATGGAAGAATCTGTATGTTTATAATTTTATGTAAAAAGTTATTGCAGTATATTGGCTGTACTTGGCATGAGCTTCACAAAGATATTTGCATTCTACCATATCATACTGTGCCCTCTGTTCTCCTTATTTTTCCAGTCTTGACTCTCATCTTCATGGCATCTTGTATGTGCATACAAGTGATTTTATGTGTCAGTAAAAATGAGAGAAAACAGGTGTTTTTTGCCTTTCTGATCTAGTTTGTTTTATATGGAGATCTCTGGTTACATCCACTTTCCAGCAAATAACATACTCTATTCTTCTTTATGACTAAATGAAACCCTGTTGTAGGGTGAGATTTATAACTGTAGAGTCCTTGACTAGTACAGACAAAGCTCTGCATTGGGTTCCAGAGCTGCATAATTCAGGTGTGATGACATGTGCCTGCAAACCAGCACTAAGGAGATAGGTCAGAATTTCAGGGTCATCCTAGACTACACAAGCCAACCAGGGCTACATGAAATTCTGTCTAAAAAAAAAAAGATGCATTATATATGTATATTTCTTTATTCTTTACAGAATAGAAAAACACAAGCCTACACTCGGTATAAAAATACTAAAGATCCCAGATAGCTAGAGCAACCCTGAGGAAAAAGAACAAAGCCAGAGGAATCACTGTATCGGATTCCAGATTTTCCAGAGCCATCATAATAAAAAAAGACAAGTAGACCCTTGGAACTGGATAGAGGACCATGAAATAAAGCCACTGTTAGGATGTTTCAAAGCATGAAGCTTCCTTTGTTGCTTGTGTTTGTGTTGCATTATTTTGTTGTGTGTTTGCTGGGTAGACAGGTCAATATTTTTAGAGCTGAAACGCCCTTGCTAGCTTTACAGTCAGAAGTGCTTTCTTTATCTTTGAGGATGAAAACCCCTTTGAGCTAAAGGTTCAGGAAAGCAACACTCCCTTTTCCCTTGTAATGAGAAGTTTTTCAAGCCTCTCAGAGAGAGATAAAGGAAATTTAAATCCAGACAAAGACAGTCTAGGGAGATAAACACCTCCCTGGGTTACCAGATGAATTTCAGGTGAAGCAGAAATGCAGGGGTGGTGCTCTAATTCTCCCACAGGGCAAGTCTACTTTCACCCCGAGAGACTCAGCCAAGCCACCTCAGTACTTAGCTGTGTTCCTGAGGTAGGCTTTAGCCTTCAGAGTCCTGTCTTCACAGATTTCCCATAGTTTTACACTCCTGCTATAATAAAATGTCTTTTCTGCATTTTGAGAAGAAAGAGATGCTACTTGCTAGGATAGCCCCAGCAATATCTCCCACATGCTTAGCTTGGAAGAGCACAAACAGAGACACCACGCTTTCTATGGGTTCCCCTCAAACAGATTCATGGAAATCCTGTGTACCAGAAACAAGTAGAAGCCAAGAGGCAGTACTGGGAGACCAAGGAGGAGGGTCAGCAAAGCTTCAGAACTAGACATGAGAGGTGGCCGTTCGGACAGACAGGAATGAAGGCATTTCTCAAAATTCAAGTGGAGAGAGCAAGCAGAGTCCCAGCAGACATGGAGACTATATGAGGCAATGCAGAAGTGATTCTCTGTGAGTGACCAACACGCCATCCTATCGAGCTGTCGCCACTGAATCCTCAAAAATGAGCGTGTGTTTACTTGCTGTATAGGTAGAATTAATAGAGAGTACAGCTGGCTTTCGGGAATATCATTTTAGTTGCTGAATGGACAGGACTAATAAAGACTGAGGGAAATCATTGTGATTTTGGAATTGTCCAGATGGAAGAGTGGGAGTGTTTGAATAAGGAAACTGGTAAAGATGAGGAACTGGTGGTTAAGAGTCACTGAAAACCAGAAAACCCTTTTATTGCAAAAGGAACAAAGGGAAAATGAATTGAGGAAAACTTCAGGAGCTGTCAGGTCTCTCTGTTACCAACAAAGAAAAAGGAAATGTTTTTAAAGATGTTAAGTTAATGAGCCAAACAACATCCAGGTGGGTCTGTGCAACAGACAGAATTGTAGGTCAGTGCTGACTAGACATTCCAGAGACACCACTGTTAAAACGGTCCCCACTGACAAAGTTGTGCTGTTTTGGAAGAAAAGGACCAGCAGACTTCCCCAAATGTGGTGCTGAAGAAAGGGTACAGTGACAAGTGGCCACAGACAGGCTGTGGGAGTGGGAAGCCAGGAACAAGGGCAGCTTCCAGGAGAGCCCTGGGAGTTTTACTGGGACAGGGAAGTTCCAAGAAAGTTTAATTACACAGGACCTCACCAAGATGAGAAGGCACAGGACCAGCAAATGGCTAATTCTCATCTTGAGTGTGGTTCTCACTGTCGAATAGACAAAATAATGTGAGCAAGATGGCTATCTCCTAAGAGACACCCTCCCATATGCATTTCCACACGAGTCTGGGATTCTGTTCTGAAAGACATAGCTGCTGCTTGCTGTGCTCTTTCCTTCCTGCCCAGGATTCCTGTAACCACCTGTGTAGCCTGACACTCTGGGGAATTTTAGGAACAATCAGAAAATGAGACTGGAATCTGTATGTAAAGTGTGCTGGTTGGTGCATTTCTTAAGAGCTCCTGCTACTGGGCTGCTGGAGAGGACACAGCAAGTCTTACTTTGAATATTTTAATTTTGCTTCAAAATAATGCTGCCTTTTGGGAACCTTTGATATGTCACTATACAGTGTTTTGACTGCACTCTTTGCAATGCTGTGTTAAAGACTGAATCTAGAGTCTCACTCATGCTAAGGTTACTCTACACTGAGATGTATCCTTAGTGCTGTTTACTTTTTTGTAAAACTTTTGAGCCAAAAGATGGCTCAGCGGGTATATATGTCTGCCACAAAACCTTATGATCCAAGCTTGAGGGACTTACTGTGGAGGATAATTGGTTTTCACTAGGTTCTCTGCTTTCATGTCCCTGCACTCTTGTGCACACATGCACACACACCATAATATAATTTTATAAAAACTTCTACATATTTGATATAGACTCAGGGTATTTGTTTGTTTTTTAGACCTTAGATCAGATTTCATAATACAAGTCAGTGGTTAAAAGTATATACAGCTCTTCCAGAGGACTGGGGTTTGATTCCCAGCGCCCACATGGCAGCTGTAACTCCAGTTCTCGGGGTTCCAGCATCCTCCTTTCACCTCTGAAGGCACCAATCACATACACCGTGTGTATATGCATGCAGGCAAAACACATAAAACCAAGCAAACAAATCTGATAAGAAAATTCAAGTCCAGGGTAAGACTTATTGAACATGAAAGTTTTCAGTAAACCAATAAGGGCATCCATTCAGGAGAGGAAACGCAGTTGAGTGTTGTTACTTGTGTTCTGTCTAACTGGTCCTGGATGCGGGAAACAAAGTGATGGACATAGATTCCGGCCAGGCATGGAAGTTTATAGAAATAGCAAACACCGTGTCAGGGCCTGGCTCACTGGGGTTGTTGTTTGTTTGAGATGGGGTCTCACAGCTCATGGGCTCAGGTGATCCTCCTGCCTCCACCTCCTGAGGAGCTGGTTCTACGGCAGGTCCACTGTGCCTGGTGTACACCTGTTCTTTAAGCGCCTCATAGTTCACTTCTTACACCAGCCTTAGGTTTCCATTCAGCTTAGGTGAGATATATTTGAAGAATCAAATAATGGCTTTGGGTTTGTGTGTCTTTGCAGTTGCTAGGTGAGCTGATCCTGGACCGCCACAATTTCAGCATTATGACCAAGTACATCAGCAAGCCAGAGAACCTGAAACTGATGATGAACCTGCTTCGAGATAAAAGTCCAAACATCCAGTTCGAAGCTTTCCATGTCTTCAAGGTAAAGAGCTGATGCCTGGGTGTGGTTCTCTCTAACCGAAACGGCAAGGCCTCTGCTCTTTGCTTTCCTTTCCTTGAGAGGAAATTAAATAATCTTTTTGTCTTAATCTCCTACTAATCTATTGCAGAAAGCATTACTTGAATGCTAGCTACACTTGGGCAAGTTTGCCTTTGACCTTTATGTACAAATTTATAAACTTAGAGAAATCTCACATCTGTATCAAACTGACCCAAATTCAGAGAGCCTGCAGCCCAGTACTTTGCAGTAAGATAAAGAGGCATTTTCAAATTAAAAATCATTTGATAAGTAAAGCTTGACTTGCCTGGTAAAGGCCACATTAGTATTCCCCGGAGGCCAAGAGTATGGGAAAGGCAATGAGGCAAAGCTTTATCCAGGTTCTGCTACCACACTTCAGCAGTTCAGTTCTTCCTTTCCTCTTAAAGAAGGCTTCATGAGGCTAAGACCACTTGCTGCTCTTCCAGGGCTCATATGTGGTGCCTCACTATAGTCTGTAATTCTAGCTCCAGGGCATTACGTGCCTCTGTCTCCAAAGGTACCTGCAGTCATGTGCACCTGCTCATATGCAGACACACACACACATTGAAAATAAAAATAAATCTCACAGAGAAAGAAAGGCATATTCCTCACCCGCAGCAGGGTATTACTATAACTGGAGTCGGAGGCTGGATGGAAGCCAGGATGGAGATGCTGGGGAAGTTCTGAGGATGTACCCAGCTCCCTGGGCTCCTTTGTTACTGCTTTTTAAATAGGGTCTTTTTTCTAACATTTTTCTCTGCTGTCTAGATTTATGTTTTGCAGTTACAGTCCTAGAACCTGTGGTAAAGAGACAGACACAAGTTCAGGAAAGTGATCACCTGAGGAGAGAGATGAGTGGGGAAGGGGAGGGGCCATGGCTGTGCTCAGAGTCAGAGCAAGCCAGGCTGCTGACCTTGTGGAGCTTGTGTACATCTGCAACGACACATGGCATCGCATTCCAACAGTCTTCTTTGTGTTACAACTGTCACGTAAAAGAAGCCAACAGAATAAACAACAGTGCGAGTGTAGTTCCAGGAAACACCAAGCATCAGAGAGTGGCAGACCTACCTCAGACCCTCGTGAGGATTGACAGTTCAGAAAATGGTGCCATGCCACTTTGTACCCTGTCCTGCGACGTGAGATCTGGTGTCATCTAATCTTGTTCAGAAATACATGATTACAAAAAGATTTAGTTCATGGCAAACTAGAAATAGCCTGCTTCTGTTCGCAGACAATCTGAATTTGGTTCCCCTAATCATTGGACAGAGTAGGAACATTTAAAAGTAGCTAACACTTGTTTACTTGTGTGTGTGTAAGCTGGGCCTACCCTGCACCCTGGCACTTACCTCCCAAAATAATATTTTGCTGTTTAGAAAAGCAAGAGTCCTAAGCTTTTTCATTTCCTATGAATGGTTACTCACTCCTCAGAGCAGCCTCTGTAAAGATGCAGGACCCCTGGGCACACTCCTGGAAATGCTGTGCAGGCTAGTAATGCAGCTTCCTGCCTCAGTTACCTGCCTGAATTCAAGGAGGCAGTCCATGGCCCTGGAAAGCACAGGTGGGAGGCAGAACAATTGTGTGAACCCTCCACCACATCAGAATACCTAGGCCAGGGCATTGCTGGCATTCCACCTCTTTGTGTTAGTTCTTTCCTCAGCAGGACTCCATGCCCCTTACCCTCCTGAAGTTAGGCAGTTGGAGAACCCTATTTTGTGGCTGAGGAAGCCATTTCTATGACAGAGTCAAGGACAAATTTACTAGCATGCACATCGGGTATTTGGGGAAACAACTGTGTAATATTGGTAGTAAGTTGAAGAACATGATAATATTGATTGATTTCATATTTATTGTGATGCTGAGATGTAGCCCAAGGCCTCACAGATGCCCCACCCTCACAAGAGCTAAATGTAAGTGCTTTTCACACATCATTTCTCACCTGTGTCACAAGGCAGAGCAGTCAGAGCAGCGTTGCAAGTGCCTCTGGGGACTTCAGCTGCCAGCCTCTGCCACCCTCACTGTGTGCATTGTTGTTCAGAAAGCCTAGTCAGCCATGGTAGAGCTTGGTCAGTCATTCTTAACAGAAGCAAGGTGTATCTGAGATTACCAGTTGGTGGTCATAGGGGTGTGTGTGTGTGTGTGTGTGTGTGTGTGTGTGTGTGTGTGTGTAAGAATAGTTACTTTATTTACACTTCTATGGAATGGGCTTGTACATGGGCAGCTCCATGTCACATTCACAAAGTATTCTAGCAGACAACAAAGTTGTAGCAAGCCCTGTGTGCCTCGCCAGCTCAAATCCTTCCTGGTAAAAAGAATTTGGATGAAGTAAGTGAAAATGTATGCAAGAGTTAATTTTCATTTTTAAAAAAGCATTCAGAATTAAAACAGAAAACAAAATATTTTGTTTCCTGGGTTAAAAATACTTGAATGTAGCTACTGCCTTTTTCTCTGTGCTGGAAAACTCAGTGTATTTCTCAGACCTGTTATGTAAACTGAGGATGCAGGCATAAGACAGCAGTTTAGAAAGCCACAGGCTGTTTTAATGTGTTTATCTCTGTTTAGAGAGACTTTGAAAATAGCATGTTCTGTACACATCAGTTGGCAGTGAGCGTCCTCAGACAGTCAGGGTCAGTATGAAAGTCTAATGAACAACTGCCTCCTGAACAGAGGGCTCGGTGCCATGAACAAGGAAAAAAAAAACTAAGGGAAAATGTTAAAGCTTGCAAACAACCTCAACATTTTTGCTAGGTTTTAGTCCAGGGTGTGGGCTTTGGAGTTCATCCAGCATGGCTGCCTGAAAACTCTGCTAGGCTTCTGAAAGAAGCTTGGTTTGCCTAATGTACCTAGTCTTTCTTTGATTTTTGTAGAGAGTTCTTTTGAGTTATTTATGTACTTACCACAAAATGCCAGGCAATTTGTAATTAGAACTTTAGCAGCTCTCATAAACAAACACCAACCAGAAAAGGCCAGAACGAGGCAGTTCCTACCGTGCACGCAGGTGGGAACATTTGTATAACCCTGTAAACAAGCCTGGAATACCTTTTTTGTAAGTAGCAATTTTAGTTTATTGTAACAAAAGCCACATCTCTAAAACTTAACTTGTTGCCCATTTTAACAGCAGAACTCAGTATTCAGTGTTCACTCGGGTTGTGTCAGCACCACCCAGAAGGAAGCCCTCTGCCCTAAGCAGACTTTCCATTCCCTTTCCTTGAGCACCTGGCAGCCCCCTTCTGCTTTTCACGTTAGGATTTGCCTGTTTGTATAAATGACATCAAATCCATGACAGAGCTGGATCAGCACATCGCTCCTTGTAATGGCCATGGCAGGCTCTGTGTCACGCACATCCATTCTTCAGTTAGTGGGTACTTGGGCTGTTGGCCCTTGAGGCTGGTCACTGCTCCCGCTGTGGATACCAGAACACAGCTGCTATTTGAACAAACACTTTCCTTCTGTTGGGGCAGGATTTTTTGTCACTCACTGGTTTTCCTACCAAGGAGATGCCAGTCTTTTCTACAGCCACTGCACCACTGTGTATTCCAGCTTGGGGTGTCTCCTTGTGCTCAGCACACTCATTGTTTTACATTTTATGATCTGAATTTCCCTAAGAGGAGTGTGTGTGTGTGTGTGTGTGTGTGTGTTAATGGTCACTTACTTTTATTCCTGTTTGAAGAAAGTGCTACTCAAATTCTTTGCATTCTGGATGGATTGGGCTTAGTTGTAGTTCTTTATATAGTCTAGGTCTGAGATCAGGCAGATCCATGACTTAAGAGATATTTTCTCCCACATCTCACCCCCTGACACTCTTACAGGGAAGCATTAACCATTGGTGAAACTCATCTGACTGCCTTAGGCAAGGTTATGAATTTACCCTTTGTAGTTTTCTCTAGATGTCTTGGTAGCTCTTCTATTTTGGCTTTTGGTTCATTTTTAATGATTTTTGTAGAGGGTGTGAGGTGGGGGCTTGTAGATTATCCTAAAGCTGTTTGTATTTTAATGTTAATTCCACTTCTCCAAGAAAAGCAGGCTAATCAACTGACTCCAACTGACCCTCCCCATTTTAAATAGTAAAATAAAGGAAAACCAGTGACTGGGTAGGGCGAGGGAAGTAGAGAGGGCTGAGAGGTCAGAAGAGGTCAGAGGACCGAGGTTAGAGTTCGTGGTCACATGGAGCTTCCCAAGGACCAGCTGGACCCAGGTGGGGTTTATTGGTGTTAAAAAGCTATGAACATTAAAGATTTTACAGGTCTAATATCTCATATAGAAGGGCAGTTTGCATCTTTGTCTATTTGATGTAATCTTATTGTGTAGAGGGTTTGTGGATTGAGAGTCGAATATATAAACCTGTATGAAAAGCTATCGGGCTGTAGAGTTATGTTTGTGTGGGATTTGGGAGTACATAAATACCCTGGGACAGAGGCGGAGAAAAGGCAGTAGAAAACTGTCCAGGAGTTGTGAGGACAAGTTGGGCCATGTTGGTGGCTCGGACCCAGCTCCAGAGGTGCGTGGGGCTCCTAACTAAAACCGGGCCTGAGGAGTGAGACCTCAGGGCCGGTAAAGAGATAACCGCTTTTTATTTTTTAATATTTGCTGCAACAGGGGCCCAGCTTCATTCTTTTGTATATAGAATTCCAGTTGTATCATGGATGCTTTTTATTTAGGAATTGAATTTTGTCAAACCATAAAATTGAGATGACTTCATGGTTTTCCTGCATTCACTCACTGTGGCCTTGGCTTCCTTAGCTATGGCAGAGTCCCACAGAGGGCTAGAAAGAACAAGCGGTATTCTTTCCCAGTGCAGCAACCAGAAGGTCAAGGAAGGTGTCAGTAGAGTTGGTTCTTGTAGAAAGCCTCAAGAAGATTCTTTGAGTCCTGTCTCTTAGCTTTTGAGCATCACCAGCAGTCTTTCCTTGTAGACACATTACTCCATTCCCTGACTGCTTGTGGCACTCCTCTTTGAATGCCTATATACCTATATCTGAGGTTCCATGTTACCTGTCTTAGATTGGAGCCCTCTAATCCGCTATGACTTCATCTTAGCCTACTGTATCTGTAAAGTCCATGTTTCCTTAGAAAATGATGCTTGGATGGTAAGGGTTAGGATGTAAATGCATCTGTATGGAGAAAACAATACATCTGGTGAATTGCTGATTGTCTTATGTGGAATTAAGTCCCAGCTGGTCATTGTATATAACTGTTATTAGGTAGTGCGGCTTACTTTGCTGATGTTTTCTTTCATTCATAAGGGCTATCATGCTTTGAAAGCTCTCTCATTGTTTAATCTGGCTTTGGTGTCAAGGTATTGCAGGCCTCAGAATGGGCTAGGAACAATTCTTCTATGAAGTAATTGAGAAACACTAGTGTTCATTTTTTTAAATGTTAGATAGAAATTTACCAGCAAAAGCCCTTGGCTTCTCTTTATTGTGGGCTTTGGTTACTGATTTCATCTCTCATGATAGGTTTTCTATTTCTTAAGGAATTCAACCATTTTTCTTAGTTGTCTGTGATGGTTAATATTGTCCACTTGAAAGGACCTAAATAATTGAAGAGACAAGGTTCAGACATGTCAGTGAGGGACTGCCTGGATTAGGTGAGCTGAAGTGGGAAGACCCATCCTAAATATAGGCAAGAGTCTTTCATTGGCTGGAGTCAGAGCCCAGGTAAAATGGAGACTGGAAGCTGAGGCCGGCCTTGCTGTCTCTGCAGCATGGAGATAGGGAACTAGTCCACTGTTGTTCAGCCCTGCTCAGTTGTTAGCAATGCTCCACTTCAAGGTTAGCTTTCCATAGTCCTAGTCTGACAGTCTAGCCAGAGCTCATCAAGGGGCTTCATCTCAAGAGCCAGTCTCTGGCTTTAGTCATGCTCCATGGGACCCCCATGGGACCCTCTGTCTCTGCTCCTTTTGCTTATTGCTTTGATCCCTGCTTTTCCTGGTCCTTTAATGTGTGAGGCTAGTTTGCTGATTGGAGCTCTTTCCTCTGCATGTGGGCATTACATCCTCAGCTTCCTCCCTGCGGCTGTTTCTTGTATTTCACCTGCACTCCTCTCACGCTGTTCACGCTGTTCACGCTGCTCCCTTGGTCCAGTGGCTTAAGGAGCTTAAGGTACATACAGTAGCCAGGAGTCCAAGGCCAGACTCTTGTCCCCTTATGATTATGGACCTGCTGGGTGGGAGTCTAGGGACCCTCTTTCTGGCCTATGTGGGCCTCTTGCCTTATGAATGTGGAGTTATTGTGTGTAGCAATGCTAAAGACTTATTTTATGAGTGTTGTCAGGGGAGACTGTGCTGCTTAGGCCCTGCTGAGGGATCAAATTCCCCAAGGAAGACTGGCAGTGGAGAAAACAGAAGCATCAAGGATCAACATGTCATATTCCTATTGTTTGTGAATCATTTCATAAATGCATTGGTCAAATGTTCACCTCTGTTCTAGGTATTTGTGGCCAGCCCCCACAAAACACAGCCTATTGTGGAGATTCTGTTAAAAAATCAGCCCAAACTCATTGAGTTTCTGAGCAGCTTCCAGAAAGAAAGGACAGACGATGAGCAGTTTGCTGACGAGAAGAACTACCTGATTAAACAGATCCGAGACTTGAAGAAAGCAGCCCCATGAAGACGGTCCTGCCCTGACAGCCATTTGTCTCCCTTGCCCAGTGTGTAGAGTGTTGTTGTTGCAAAGTCTCCATTCTTGGGAAGGTTCTGGAACTCCTGTATTTCTCAATTTATTGGTCAAGGTAGATGAAATATAAACATTTGAGTGGAAAGAAATCAATCTAGAATAATCATTTTAATCAAGCCTGTGATTGTTTATGGAATCAACCATTATATTAAACATTGATCAAAAGCAGTGTAAGTCCAGAGCTAGACCCTGGGTCACCCAGGACATCAAGTCAAGGAACACAAGTGTGTCTTGAAACAGACAATGTGGAGGGGACCCATCTGTTTTTGTTCATTTAGACACTGAAGAGATGGGAGACAGGACTGCATTGTCTGCTCTGTCTGCCCTTTCCTTCCCTTCCCAAGTAGTAAGTGGTTCCTCACTCATGTGAGAACAGAACAGGTGACCATCTTCCACTCAGTTTCCTCCCACTTGCACCCCATTTCAACTTTTGAGGGCTAGTCTGGGAGCAGCTGAGGGTCAAGTGTGATCAGTAGAGGTTACAGGGACAGAGAACACCCGTGGCTGTGATTCCTTCAGAGAACTGCAAACAAGTGTCTGTAATCACCAGTTCTGTGGGCTCTGGAGGGTCAGTGAGTGTGAGAGTATTTCACTAATAGCTGTTAGGGAAAGAATGCTTTGTGGTGACTGTTTTGAGGGGTGGAATCACAGTAGGTACAAACCATGGGGCTAGAGGGTCATGGTAGCCTTCTGTCAGTAGAGGGAAAAGTGAGTCATGCATAAAAACTGTCTCAAACAACCAAAGAAAGGTTCTCTCTTGTCCAGTTTGTTCTGTAATAAACTGTCATTCTGTAACCGCCTATCAGTGTCTTCAGTGAGAAGCTTAAAAGGTCTTAAGTTGTTGGCTCCAAGTACTCTCTCTCTCTTTCATACTAGAACAACTAAGATGTTCATTTGTGTCTCCTTAACAGGGACAGAAAGAATTTTTTTTTTAAGGCCACGGTTTGTGTTCAGACCTCAAACCAGTAAAGTGGGGTTTTAAAGAGACATTTCCCAGGCACTAAAGCTGCAGTTGCTTGTCAGCTCTTTGTGCCTTGTGCCTCAGCCCCCACGTGCTGGCCTACTGTGTTCCCTGCCTTTGGGCATATGTCTCCACCCGGAGAAGGAAGGGAAGTGTATTCTCCAGTATAAATGCCTCAGGGGTTCCCCACCCAGAGAACTCCCTGGCCAGGCACCTGGCTTCCTGGCTGGTCCAAGTGCTTTACTTCCATGTGCTCCCCGGCGTCCGGATTCTTCAGTCATAGAAGTCAGATGGTTTTTACAATATTTCCTGATAGCATGGAGCCCCTTAGAATTTGACCTTTCTAGATTTGCTTATTTGACTAAAAGAGATGGAAAAAAACCTTTAAATGTGTTTCCATAGCATCATGGGGCACAGGCAAGGCCATGTTTTAATTTTGTTTTGGTTAAAAACACTTATTTTCTCTGGGTTTGAATTGGCTCTTTCCCAGCATTCCTCTATCCTGGCTGTGTACCTGCTGGACAGAAGGCTGTAGAGTCTGTGATGCAGTAAATGAGGTGTCTGGGGTGTTGGTGTGAGTTTATAAGTGGTTCACTTAGAAGGGGACACATGGAGCGCACCATCACAGTGTGTTTACACAGAAAGCACTGAAATACTGGGAGACTTGAATTTGGAAAAGGTCATATTTAATAAGAAGCACAGTTTAAAGACCAAATAAAAAGTACCACATAGTCTTGATCTCATTTCTCTTCCTTCACTTGTGCACTTGGGTTCTTGTCCTGAAACAGGAAAGGCCCCCTGGAGGCCCCCAATGCCACCATCCTGTGCAGCAGGAGGCCCTGTCTACATCCTAGGACCAAGCACCACCCAGCAGGTACTAAGTCCCACTGTTGCTGCCTCATCAGTTAAGAGCCATTTCCATTAACATAGACATGGAGGTTGTAAGAAGAATGTCCCAAATCTAGGGTGGGACACACCAGACTGACACCCAGAGTGACCTGAGGCCCAAACTGTCTTCTGTTCTGTGCATCATCAGGGCTGTGACCTGAGAGAGGCCATGGTGTTCGGAGCTATGTGGTGTTCTCCTGAGACCTGGGAGGCTCCCAGTGGCAGGGTCCTGGAATGTGGCCAGTGGGGAGATCACTGAGATCACAATGTTCTTGGATGAAGATGAGGCTCTTGACTAAAGCCAGGCATCTGCCCAAAGTTAGGGCTGTTCTTCGAGAAAAGGCTGGGAAGCAGCATACACCCCTTGTAAATGTTTTTGACTCCCTGCCTCAGACATTTCTCATCCTGTGGTGAATATCTGAGGAAAGATATGTGAGCATCTCCAAGTCTCCATCACTAGCCCTGCTGTGGGTTGCTGTGACCCTTTCACATCAGATACAACTGCCAAGTCCACAGCAGCACCTGGAAAGTACATGAGAACCAGGACGATTATAGCATGAAGGGGACAGAAGTCAAACCCAGCACAGACATTTTCTTTAGTTTATATTCACCATGCCCAATAAGGATTCCTTGTGCCATCCTTATGCGTGGCTCATCATACACTGATTACATTTGTGACCCTCACCTTCCACCCCCACCCGTTCCTGCAGGTCCCCTTCCTCCCTAATTCTCTCCACCCTGAGCTGCTTCCGTACAAAACTGCTTCACTTACAGAATATGCTAGTTTATGTAGTAGTATTAGAGACAGTCAGCATTTTACATGTTTCATTCCTATTACCTGCATGTGTGGTGTGAAAAGCCACCATCTTCTCACTGACATTCCTTCGGGAAGATTTTGGATATGGAAATGAGAGTTCACTGGATAAAGGTCTGAAGCATGAGACCTTGGAAGTCTAGATTTGGTCCAACTGAGTCAACTGGATGGCTATCAGGAGCGTGGTTTGGTTTTGAAGTGTGGAGAGTGGGTTGTAACTGGCACAAAGCGCAGCAGACACAGCCTTGCCTCCCATGGCAGAGAACAGCATTTAGCCTCAGAGAGGGTGGGGGATTCCCCTGATCAAGCAACTGGCAGTACAGCAGGGATGCCCAAGTCAGAATCTTGGAATTACAGGCAGGCTCTTCATCCCCACATGGCCCAAGAAGAGAGGACCCGGATACTGGGACAACTCTCAGCAACACACAGCCATGCATCTGGGTCTCAGACCTGCACACATGTGGCGCTGTCATGCCATTTGGGTCAGCCACAGCTCATCGTGGGCTTGGTAACCCCATCACTAAACAAAGTAGGCTAGCGTTTTGAGAAGTGGCATCCACTGGCCAATTATGTACCTACGGCTTTGACTAACCAGAGGCTGAAGCAGGAAGATTGCTTGAGCTCATGAACTCCAGAGCTCCCTGAGCAGCATTGTAAAATCAATCTCAAAGAGTGTGGGGGCAGGGCTGTAGCCAAATTGGTGGTAGTACACCTAGCAAGAATGGGTTCAGCCACTGCCTAAAACCAGGCATCGTGGCTCATGCCTGTAACCTTGTTACTCAGAAGGTGGAGGCAGATAAATCAGAAAGTCATCATCCTCAACAACAAAAACCATAGTATCATACCAGAGTAGCTGACCACAGAGCAGGGTCTCACTGTGTCCCCAGCCTGCCCTCTTGACCCAGGACTCAAAGGAAGGGCAAAGACCTAGCTGCAGACTTTTGACTGTGAGGAAAGAAAGCCTCTGCCCTTTGTTCAGGCAGTGTGACATTCACTAGCCCATGCCCTGCCCTGCCCTGCCCTGCCTGGATGAATGAGACTCTGTATTCCCTGGGGTGTGGGAGGAAAGAAAAGAGCACACCCACAGCTGGTCAGCCTCTAGCAGCTTCAGCTGTGACCTTCACCTTGACTAGAGCACAGAAACTTTACTCAGCTGTCCAGTTGTGGCGCCCATCTGAATCCAGGCGGAACTGTGGCCAGCACCCGGGGAATACGCACAATGTGAGAGCCAAGCCAAGGAAAGCAACAGCACCCCTGAAATCTCCATACCCATACTGGGAAGGCTCCAACTCTGGCCAGATGTCATCCCCTTTTCTAGCAAGGTCCTGAGAAAGGAGTTTCCTACCAACCTCAGAAGGAAAGTCTGCCAGTTTGCCATAAAATGAGACATCCTTGGGGTCCAGCTTGGAGAGGTGCTGGGGTAACTGAGGCTTCGTCTGCCCTCTGGGCAGTGGGCGATGTAGGAACAAAGGAGGCAAGTTGAACCCAGCAAGGTCTGAGTCCAGCTGTCAGCACCTCCACCAACCTTCCCAGGAGGCTCACCAACCTAGGTTGCTCCTGGGTCAGGCTGTTTGCATCTCTCTGACTGTAGGGAAGGAAGGGGACATCCTTGGCACCTAGGTACATTTGCCACTTTGTCCTGAATCGGGTAGATAAGTGTCTTTGTTGGCGCCACTCCTAGCTAGTACAGAGAGTGGCCAGTCACCTTTTGCCATGAGGGCTCTTTTTGGCTCTGGGGTCCTGTCCTAACAGCTGTGCTCAAAGGCAGTCAGTCCTAGCCCTTCTGGCTGGTGCTGGACACCTCCCTCCTGCTCAGGTTGCTCAAAATCTCCTTTAAAGAAACTTCCCACGTGGAAAACGGAAGATCTGCCTTGCAAGGAACAGAGAAGGATGGATGAGTTCAGGAGACAGTTGGCACCACCTCTGCATCTCGACCTTTTTTTTTTTTTTTTTTTTTTTTTGCATTTTTCAGTGGCCCTGAGTCCTCAAATTAGATTCTTTAGCTGGTAACTGGATCTGTCCTTGCAGAGATTGAATCTGCAGGCAACCGTTTTCATCTGCCCTCTCATGACCTCAGCTTCTCTGGGCTGGGAGAGCCATTTCCCACAGTCCGCCCTCCCTGCCTGGATGAATGCTCCCCCTTCAGCCCATTCCTGCTTATTACTGGCTTTAGCAGCATCTCCTGCTCCGCTAGCCTGCAGGCTCACCCCCTAGAAGCTCATCATTTTACTGTTTGCCTTTGCCAGACACAGGTTCCCTCCCCACTCCTAAGTCTTCTGCAACCTATGAAGGATTACACTCTGACTCATCTTAAAGCAATGTTTTCATCCAGCTCAGAAGCACCAAATCATAGTGATAAAGGGGACCCAAATAGGACAGGACCTTTTCAAGTTGCAAGGGATGAAAACACTAGAAAACAATTTATAAATACATATATACATGCATACATACATATACAGATATACACATACATATATACATACCTGGGAACTCTTCGGATTCAGTTTCCCACTCTGGCTGACTCCAGAGCCATCATGAGGGCCCTTTCCACAGTCTAAATAGATGGGTACACTCCTAGGCAAGATGTGCCATATGGTGAGAAGTATGTTGTTAACCTCCCATAACATTCCACCCGGCACGTGACTGAGAAATAGACAAAACTCCCAGTGTCTGTTTAGCTCCTCTCCTGCTGAAGCTCTGGCAGCCTTTCCTACAATCACGCTTACCCTAAAAGCAGAGTCACATAGAGAAAGAATGTTGTGGCAGGGAGCAAGGGGAGCTGTGGAATTAAAGCAAGCTGGCTCCTTGTCTTCTCTGATTGCTGGGATGTCACGGTCCCAGCAACTTAAGGAGAAAAGTGTTTTTTTTTGGGGGGGGGGGAGAAGGGGGTTGTTTAGATTCTGACAGTAAAGTGAGAAGTCACAGGTAAAGGGTTCAGTTGGTTATGGTGGGGAAGACACATGGTATCTAGAGGCAGGAAGCCTAGAGATAGCCCAACTGCCACTCAACTTACTTCCTCCAGGATGCACAGCCCAGGAAGCTGAATGCAAATCAAAACCATCAAAAAGCAATTGATTGACCAATAGGCAAATAAATAAGAGGACAAAATGTCTGATTTGTGGTTTGAGGCCAGCTTTGAATGCAGAGTTACAGGGTAACATCAAACTACACACACACACACACACACACACACACACACAAACATTCACACACATACACACCCACACACTAAAAATATGAAGATACTAGATAGGTAGTTACAAGTCAGGAAATGAGTGAGGTTGAAATCATGGTCGCCAGCCTAGCGGTCCCCCATGTGGTGAAACACAACACTGGTCATATGGCCCGGCAATTTCACTCCCAGGTGTACACTCGAGAGAAATGAAGACATGCCCACACAGGAACTCACAAGAGGAAAGGTTTATAGAGGCATCCTGATGAAGTCTCCAAAGAGGGCAATCTATTGGTAAGAGGACAAAAATCTGCTGTAGCCACACAAACTATCCAGCCACTGAAGTAAACAATGCACTGATCCATTTCACACCATGTGAGTCTGCGCTAAGTGAAAGAAGCCAGACACTTAAGATCACTATTTGCCCATCTTCTGCTGCTGAAACAGAATATCTGAGCTCCAGTCATGTGAGAGGAACAGAAATGCATCAGCTAGTGTTCTAGAGACTGGGATGCCCACCGCTGAGCCACCAGCATCTGGTAGGGACCCTCACTGCATCAGCACAGAATAACAGAGGCCAGACAACAGCATCATGGCCATACATGAAGGCAGAGCCCATGATCTAAGCTTTTCACCTTTTTTATTGGAAATAGATTTTTATTATACATTATTATGATTTCCTCTCCCAGCTCCTCCCTACCTTCCCACCCTCCAAAATCCACATCCTATCCCCCATCTCTCTCTCTCT
The DNA here is from genome assembly GCF_963924665.1 of Micromys minutus. Classification (NCBI taxonomy): domain Eukaryota; kingdom Metazoa; phylum Chordata; class Mammalia; order Rodentia; family Muridae; genus Micromys; species Micromys minutus. The sequence continues at coordinate 59,931,336 of NC_137981.1, read as the reverse complement.
CTCTCTCTACTTCCCTCTCTCCCTCCTTTTCTCTCATTGAAAAACAAAGAGGCATTCTAAGAAAAAAAGAAAAGAAAGGAACAAAGAAAGCAAATAAGATAAATTAAAAACAAACCTGACTAGGTAGGAAAAAACAAATGATACGTTCACATAGAAAGTCCAACACAGAGAAGTCTAGAGACAGAAAGCTCCAGACTTGAGGGTGGTGTGCGAGACGGATATGTGGAGAGACAGCTAAAGGTGAGGCTGTCTCACTGAGGTAACAGAAAACTTTTGGACTAATTATGGTAGTGCTTGCACATATCTGTAAGCTAACTCACTAAGATCATTGAAGTATTTGTTTAAATGGGTGAGCCACCTAGTGTGTGACATAGTAACTGTTCAAAATGTTACCACAGAGTCGCTGTGCTTTGTCTGCAGAGTCTAGACAAGTTCTACCAATGAGCTGCATCCACTGCCTTGTGACCCATGTTATCTCTTGGGTGCTTCCTGCGTTATTTAATGTTATTTATTATGAATTTTCATGCTACATATTACTCCATGCACTATGCCGGACAACCCCAGCCTAGTTCTGTCTACCTGTAGGTCAATTGGGAATATGAAAACATGTGTACCCACCCATGGTCCTCTCCTTTCTGAGGTTTGCTATTCTTCAATGCCATGCCAGCAGCACTTTGTTTTAGAGCTCTCTCCTTCTGACACCTGGGTGGTACATTTTAATGCTAAATCATAATCCCAAACTCTTGATTTTAAACTAATGGCCCTTTCCTCCAGGTGACTGTTAGTCAACTTTCCCTTGCTGTTACAAAATGCCTGAGGAAAACAACAGAAAGGAGGAAAAGGTTATTTTGCCCCCCTGCCCCATCTGTTTTGCCCCATGCTTCTAGATGTGTGGTGAGGATTGAAAGGAAACAGCTTCCCTCAAGGTAGCCATGAAGCAGAAAGAGATTGTCTGTGGTGGGGGTGGGGTAAAGACGCTGGGACAGTAAATCTTTTTCAGGTGTGCCTCAGTGACCTACTTCCTTCAACAGGCACCTCCTCTTCCAGTTCCCACCAGCCTCTATTATGACCCCATCCATGGATGAACCCATTGATGAGATCAGCACCCCATGATCCAGTCACTTCCCAGAAGTTCCACCTAGCATTGCTGGCCTGTGACCAGAGCCGTTCAGATACATTTCCTGTCCAAACCGCAAAACCTCCCAACTTCTGATACCTACACTGACACTCTGTCCCCAGAACATACAAACAGACGCCCTGTTTCAGAGCCATTTACCCTGGTTACGACAGCACTACTTAGCTCAATGCAGCCCACGTTAAAACCTTTCTGCAGATTGCCTGCCCCGAACCCTGCTTCTGTCCCACAACATGCACTGTTACCTCTTCTCACAGCCCAGCCTTTGATGCAGCAGGTCACTTTCTGCATGGCTGGGGTCCTATGTACATCTGACACATACATATACCCACATACAGCCTTTCGTTTTTGACAGTCTATTGCATCCCAAGCTGGCCTCTGATGCTCTGTGTAGCTTAGTACAACCATAAACTTCTCACTGTCTCTTCTTGCCACCCACCTACTGAGATGGCAAGGCTGAGGATTGAACCTGAGGCCTCATGCGTGCTAGGGAAGTACCACATCCCAACCCAGCGGTAGCCTCATGTCACAGCTCTGTCTTCTCTCTGTCTTCTCTTACCACCAACAGGCCTTACCCTCCATCTCAGAAGCAGCACACCTCGTGCCCCCCCCCCACTTGTCTTCATCGACTGACTTTAGAATCAGTACACCCCAATGACGTCACCTTCTTGGCTCCTGAGGACCTGAGACCTCCGAGCTCACAACGCACCTGCCTGTTGAAGGGTGCCAGGTCTCACAGGTCTGTCCCTTGCCTTCCTTCCATTTCATTCAGAATCCCGATGTAATCATGCACAAATCATTTTCTCTTCCGAAAGGCCTCTCCTTCAACTTCTGGGACATGCTGCCCTCTGCTGGCCGAAACAAACAATGCTCTATTGGAGTCTTGGGGGACTCTTGGCTAACAGAATCTGTGTGGTGAGGTTGAAGATCACTGAAAGTGACTGCCTGTCAGGAGTCTACCAGGCCTACTCAATAGTAAAAAAAAAAAAAAAAAAATTGACAAGAAGCTTATCAAGTTACAAAATTGGGTTAAATGTAACCACGGGTCAAAACATAGTGGCATGGTTAAGCCCTCAAACAAAATTCCTAAGCAGGGGGCATAGCTTACTTAGTACTTGCTGGCATGTGGGAGGCCCTGAGTTCCTCTACAGCACTATAGAACTAAAGATAGAAATAGAGTGGAAAACCCTAAGCTCGCAGGTTTCTACTTCTTTAGGACAATTCTAGCAAGTGCTTCTGGACTGGCCTGATGCGTGCCAGGCTATGTCACCTCAACTTGGAACTCTTGCAGTATCTCTGTCTAAACCTGGGTCACTCCCGACCGGGGTCACTCACGTACACTATCGTTCTAGCCAGTGGCCAGACCGCTCCGATGGAACTCCCCAGTGGACCTGGCCCTCTGGGTGTGCAAGAAGACTAAGGCTCCTATGAGAAACACAAAGCAAGAGATGGAGTGGGTGTGAGAGGGAACTGGGACGTAGGAGTGGGGTAGAGTCAGCACTGGACCACGGCTGTGGGAACAAGAACTTGGTGGCATCAGTGTCCAGAGGCGAGTGAGAGAATTAGATGTCCAGTAGTAAAGGCTGTGGGAACCCAGGAGGGCTTGGCTGTTAGGAAATGTTTCCCAAGCTTTTGGTTTGTGATGGAAGGTGCAGATGCTGAGGAAGCCCATGCTTCCAACTAAGGAAAGGACAGGAATACGGTGGATTCCACTTGTTGAACGTTGAGGAAGTGTCATAAAACAAATTCCCCAAAGCACAGCAACTTCACACCCAGGAAAACATTCTAGGCCAGTAGCCGAAACATGAATATCTGAATGCTTAGTCAGGGAGTGGATTTTTGAGAAGGATTAAGTGTGGCCTTGTTGGAGAAACTGGAGGTTGGCTTCAAGGTTTCAAAAGTCCATGCTAGATCCTGCCACTGTCTCTGGCTGTCTGTCTCTGGCTGTCTCTGTCTCTCTCTCTTCTCTCAGCCCGTGGACCAGGACCTGCCTGCTGCCTTGCTCCCCGCTATGATGGTAATGGACGAAGCCTCTGAACTGTAAGCCAGCCCCAGTGCAATGTTTTCTTTTACAAGACTTGCCCTTAATGGTGACTCCTCACAGCAATGAAACAGTGACTAAGGCAAATGTGACAGGAAAGGAAAAACTTGGGACCATCGATGTTTCTCACATAGGAAACAGTTCTACATAAGAAGAATGGTCACATCAGAGGGAGGCTGGACAAGAGTCATGACTTCTGGGAAGATCAGGAACTTGGAGCTGTAGGTCCGGGCACCGTCCTGTCCATTATTATCAAACAATGGTTAAGTCGGTTATCCTGAGGCCCCATCTCCTTGTCTAAGTTGGAACTTACCCTGACTTTACCTGGTGAAATTTAGCCCTTCTCCTTACACACACTCCTCCTCTTGTGTGGCAAGTCCTTTACAACCACTACAGACCTCAGAAGACTGGCACAGCGAGCCTTCAGAATGAGTGGGAGGCTGTCATAGAATGCTGGCACACAAGGGCTAACTTCAGATACTGGTGGGTAATCATGTGGTGGGGAATGAGACAAAGAAGTCTGTGTCCCTGCTGAAGGGCCAACGACACAGAAGAGGGGATGGCTGGGTGAGGCTATGTCACTAAAATAAGTTTGATATAGAAACACATCCCAATGTTGTTTTAAGAGAGGTGTGAGTTCTTCCTTATCAGGGCCTCAGAGTCCAGCCTGAGTGACTAGTCAAACTTATAGAAGGCCCAAAAAATGGCTGCACAGATGGGCTGGGGGGGGGTGTCTGTTGAGGCTTGGTCTGTTGCTATGTATTAGAATGCTAAATCCTGTATCCCAAAGTCTACTTACCCCAGGATAGTGAATTCTCACATGTGCAGCTTTTGTTGTAAAAACCTTGCTCCTTGGTTTAAAACTATTGGTTGGATAAAGGTGGCACCAGCTGGGCAGATGAAAGGTAAGCAGGATTTTAGTTCCTGGGCTCTGGGTCTGAGGAGAGACCAGGAAGAGAGAGAAGAAGAAAGAGGGTGCCATGGGGTATGTGGATTGTGAGTGCCTTGAAGGTGGGTCTGTCGGAGAAGGAGCAGCCCAAGAAGAGCATGGCAAGTGATATCACAGGGTTATAGGCAGGGAAGTAGACAAAACAGCATAGAGTTGATCTCTGCCCAGCTCCAGTGCTTTGAGGCTTATTACATAAATACAAAGGCTTTATGTCTTTTATTTGGTAACCAAGTGGTCTAATGTGTGGTAGATACCCCCAAAGAGTATTTACCACCACAGGGATCTATTTTCTGCTTTTTGAACAAGGGCCGTTCATCAAGTGCACCCACTCAGTTTCCGGTTGATGCAAGGGCATCCAGGTGGGTGTGGCTGCACTCCTGCAATGCCCAGGATGACCCTAACAGTGGAAATGATTACACCAAAAACACTTCTGGTCCCTTGCAGGAAACCCACAACTAGCTAATGCCAGTAGACCACATGAAGGCCTGTGACAAGTGTCATCAAAACTATACTCCGCTAACTGAAAGGGCGTCTGACTTAGAAAACCCTTGGACGCGACTCAACGGGCAGCTGCTGAAGCACACAGCAGGCAAGCATCTACGGAAGATCATATCCAGTCATGTGAAAGGCATGCACACACACAGTTACAGAAATGCTTATGATGCACTCACCGGGGTGCATACGCAGATTGTTTTAGCATGTATATAAGGAGATAGCAACCCTGTGTATCGACACCACATGAGCTATGGAGGGTAAACTGGGTGGGTGGTGCTTGTTTTCGAGGTCCAGTATACACACTAGGACTTCAGATCGAAACCAAACTATGCCCACTGCAATACACAGTGCACATTTACTGGACTGCTATTTTGTTTGCTACAGGAAGCCTTGAAAGGCTCTCTAGAGAACAGCTGTGTGGGCGGCTGGATGTCTTCCAGCTTTTCTGGTTCTAGCCAATCCTCAGGGAGCAGAGGCAGGAGCTGGGGTTTACCTGTCACTTTGGCAGCAACTCTAGTCAAGAAAGAAAGATGTATCCCTGGCTTGTATTCATCTGAAACGTGGCTTTCTGCCTGTCAATGAGGGTGGAGTCTTGCTAGCTGGCTAACATGGGGTTTCTCCTTAGACATGATACAAACCCTTTCAGCAGACACACACACACAGACACACACACACAGACACACACACACACACACACACACACACACACACACACACACCTGCCATTTGCTCAGGATTTCTGAGATTAACAGCTGTGGACCTGTCTGCTGTACCTGCCTATAATCCACTAGGCTGCAGTGTGAGGGTCAGATGCTGTCATGAGAAAGGGTGAGCTTGGTGGCATCTAGTCACTGTGCACCCTTTCTCAGCCACCCTCTGAAAGACGGCTTCATTGAACTAGGAGTGGAGTTAGGGCAATGGCTCAGTTGGCAAAGATGTAAATTATAGAACCATGGTCACACAGCATGAGATGGTCTTTGGATGAACCTTTTTTTTTAAAGTCAAATACTTTAAAAAGTTTTCATGTCAGTGGCTTTCACAGTCAGCTCTGAAAGCAGTAAATTATACATAGTTGAGATTCCACATGGTAACATGCACTGATCTTCACGGCAAGTGCTTGCATTTGCTGCAGCTGTATCTTGGGATGGATGTGGGAGGACGGTCCCCACAGCTCAGCCCCAGAGCTTCAGCCAGCACCCATGATACAGCCTCAAATGTCAGCAATGCCAAGCTCTAAAGTACTATAATCAAGGTTGGTTTTCTTGTGTTATAAAAACAAAGAAGGACAGCACTGAGGCTGGAGGACACCAGCAAAGGACTTAATTCGGAGGGCAGTTTGCCTGACAGAGCTTTGCACAACAGGTTGAAGAGAAGGCATACCCACCTCCTTGGAAAATAAAGATTGCTTTCAGTCCAGTCTGCAATAAGCAAATTGCATTTCCCCCAACTCTGTTGTGTTAATCAAGAGTTCTCTTTGTGTGTTTTTTTCTCTTTAAAAACATATCCAAAGTCAATTAGCCTCCATTACCTGTCAAGCTGAATATCCACCATGGGGGCTTGGTTCTTAGGTGCTTGAATTGCAGTAAATAAATCATGAGACCTGTAGCTGGAACCAGATACAGTTCCGGGGATGATGGGACAGAAGAGAGCCACCATGCGGTGTTTCCTTTACAGTCCTCCTGACAGCCCTCCTGACTTAAGAAAGGAGTCTTCCTACCAGCTTCAACAGCAGCCAAGTGCTTAACAAGGGATCTGCTTGGCCACAGAGAAGCCAGAAAACTGCAAGACCTTGGTCCATTCCACCTGGACTGTGACCAGCCCTGAGTCATCCAGACCCCAGGTTAGAGCAAGTGCATTGTATTTTTCTCTTGTTAAACAATTATTTCAGTTCAGTGCATGGGGCAGCTGATGCTAATCTAGGGGGTTCTGGGGATTGAGCTCAGGTTGTCAGGCTTGGTGGCAAGTGCCTTTATCCACTCACTCACCTCCAATACCAGGGCTCCTAAAAGTCAGTGTGCTTCATGGAATGTGCCCCAAAGTGTGTCAAAACAAGCTTTTGTGGCTGATCCACTCATGCACAAAGAAGAAACCTTATGAGTGAAGACCATATTTTCAAACTTGGTAAATTGAGGAAGAAAACCACAGAAAAGCCACAGTCAAAAGAATCAAAGTTGTGGCAGTAATCCGATGTAACACAGAATCCATGCCTACTTGGCTGATGAGTGAGTGCCCAGGCAGCTGCTCTGCTTGCTCCCAATGATCCGTTTAAAATGGTCTTCTTGGGAAGCAGTGAAGACTTAGTGTTGTTTGGCACACACTGACCTCACCAGTGACAGAAGGGAGCCTCTGGCCTGGGACTTTGCAGATTGAGTGAACAGCTTTGCAAACCCCATGAGCTCCGAGCACATCTCGATAGTGCCTGCAGTGCCAGTTAGCCATCCTCCCTCCCCATCCACAGAAAGGTTACTTTCTCTCAGCTCCTCCCATTCCCCAGTTTGGCCTGGTAAGCCCTGAGCTCTGCTTTGGGACTCAGCTCAGCACCTCCAAGTCTACAAGGGTCTTCCCTCCCTCCACACCTCGACCCTGACATTTGTTGCCTTCTCTTGCCCCTTGTTCTGTGTTTCTACAGCTTATCCACAATTTGGAATCTCAGCCTTCAGGGTCACTAGCATCCTCTGGGGCACCCTTAACAAGCAATCTGGCTTGCTTCCCTGGGTTCTGGGATCGACTCTAAGAATGTACATCTCTAAATAAGTGTCCTTGGCTGGCCAAGGACAACATGCTGATCATTTTCTGCATCACCAACTTCATGCAAGATCTCCCACCAGACTGTGCATAGCTTGAGATTAGGAAGCTTTCCGTGCAGTTTATACCTGAGGTCCAGATGTTCTAGCAGTCACTCAGTGACTCTAAAAAAATGACCAAGGGGTCTGGAGAGACAGTTCGGCATTAAGAAGACTTGCTCCTGCAGAGGCCTGGGATTGGGCTCCCAGAATCCATGTGGTGGCCCACAGCCATTCCTAACTCTAAGTCTAGGGCAGCTAATGCTCTCTTCTAAAGTCCTAGCACATGCATACATGCAGGAAAACACCCATATACACACAACACATTTTAAAGAATGAATCTTTATGCTATGCTAGGCATCATTTTAGACATCAGAATCAGATAGTTAAATTATTTTTTAGGTTACATAACTTTTTAAAAAAGATTTTGGAAAATGTTTGTTTTTTACAATAAATACAAATTCAAGTGCTAATAATGGCCCAATATGCCTACTATGGCACTGATTTTGTAGGGCAGTTTTTCCCTGCAGTGGGGCCATTGCTTCACCCAAATAAGGTGGTGCATTTTCCCTAAAAGAAAAGTGATCTTGGCCTTTCTAGATCAATGACCACCATCAAAAAGGGTCTTCCCTATTAGTCACTGTGAATGGTTTCCCACTACTATATCCAAACATGTCCCCACAAATTTATGGCTGCATCAAATATCAGATACTAAAACAACCAATTTTTTTTCTACCTAAGGCATCTAAGAAAATTTGAGGTCTGTCATATTTGACACAGTCTTTATATCAAAGAACTGAGTTGGATTTCCACCTTGCCCAAGTTAGTAGGCCTGTGATTCAAGTCAGTGACTGACATATCAGCACGGGTATCCAATAAATCCTGGAAATGACTCTTTTGTCCCTATTATGATTCCAGGTTTAATAATTAAAATATTATACTACCAGCATCTGTGTGCTGTGGTGTTAGGATCCACGTAAAACAATAAAAGCAGTTGTGCGATAGTCTGTTAGTCAGCAGATGGAGGGCATTACCTACCAATGCCATCACAACTGGGAATGTCAGTCAAGAGGCCCCTGGTTCCTGTTGGCAAATGGCCAAATATTTCTGTGTGTAAAATTTGGACATTCTGATTATGAGTTAAAAAAAAAAACTTCTTTTACCTTTAAATCATCAGTCACATTGTCAAGAGTAGCCACAATGAGATTTCCTCATTTGAATTATATTGATTCCCCTGGATTATTATGTCTGACCAGCATGACCTGCCACAGAATTTCTAAATTAGAATCTTGTCTTGTTTATCAAATTCAGAATGAAGGTGGTACCTTAAAAAAAAAAAACATTTCTGGCATTCAGTGCCTTTTTTTTTCTTCTTCTTTTCAGATAATCATTTTCTTAAAACAAAATAAAACATAATATAACAAAACCACACTACCTAACTAACAGGAGAAGAACCCCGAGAGAAGGATCAAGAATCAAAGACCCTCTCTTTACTCACACACTCAGGATAGGTCTATCTTAAAGACTGAGTATGTTTGACATCGACAAATGTGCTTAAAAGGTTTTCTCTTCAAAGTCTTCAAAATCAAAGCCTTAAGACACTGTCATTAGGTACGTGGATGGGGAGATACAATACAGGGGTGGTATATAAATGACTAATACTCAAATGGTTCTTTCCCACTCACATTATGATCAAAGTTTGTATGTACTGTGTACAGGGTTATGTGTGCATGCACACACAAACAAACTTAAGTTGTTGTTCCTTGGGTGCTAGCCACCTGATTTTCTGAGACAGGGTATTTCATTGGTTCAGAACTCACCAAGTGGGCTAGGATGGGCAGCCAGCAAACCCAAGAGAACCACCCACCTCTTCAGTGCTGGGAGTACAAGCATGCATCACCATGCCTAGGCTAGTTTTTAAAGTTGGTTTCTGTGGGGATTGAACTTAGGAACTCTTGCTTGAAAGGCAAGCACTTTACTGCCTGAGCTATCATCCCAGGATCAAACCATGATCAAATTTGAGGCTTGCCATTGTGAGTCAGTGACATCAAACAGCAGAACTGCCTCGGAATCTATTCTCTTCCTGTGGCCACCCAAACCAGTGACATAACTGCCCTATGGTCCAACACACTACTGTGAATGTACAGTAAAAATATTAGGAGAGGCTGGGCATGGCAGTGGGTGGCTCTGGACCCAATACTCTGGAGACTGAGCAAGGCAGGACGGCCACCAGAGAGTTGAGACCAGACTGGACTACATGGTGACTTTTGAAGTGAAACTGGGCTACAGAGCAGAACAAGACCCTACAACAATAACAACAACACATTTAAGTGAGATTAACATTTTATTTGTTTGTGGTGCTAAGGAGGGAACTCGGGGCCACCGCACATTCTCACAGAACTGCTCCACTGACCTAAATCCCCAGGCCACATACAGAACTCATGGAAAATGGAGACTGGACACAGCCATTTTAAGTTAATCTATTTAAGATCCTGCCTAGCAGAAGGATTCAGCGTGATGCAGCCTTTTGGTTGTTTATACATGAAGTCTTAAAAGATGGCCAGGTCATCTTGTCCCCTGGAGGGGTTACAGATTGTCATCCTTGTGATCCAAAGTAACTACTATTTGTCAAAAGAAGATCCCCTCCTGTGAATGAAGCCTTTTGAAACTGGCTTCATAGTGTCTGGATAAACAGCAGGTATTGTTCTTACACGGGTCTCAAACTGTTGCTACCCAGTTAATGTAATGGAAGAACACACTGTGCTGAGAAACACGTCTGAAATAAAAAGATCCGAGGAAATATCACGCAGAGGTTGACTTCACCTCCGCCTGTAAAAGCTTCTCCACCATTCACAACCCCACAGGCTGGATTTGAGAGATGCAGTAAGAAAGCATGCGGGTTACTGCGGCGTGGCCCGGCCTGCAGAGCGGGTTTCCAGACGCGGCCTCTTGCTGCTGTGCTGCTCTTCTTTTGCAGACCTGTGCCTCAACACACCGTCTAGTGCAAGAACAACTTCGTGTCAGGAAGCACACACAGAGCACACAGGGACTTGGTCCAGCCTTTCCGGCTGGGTGGATAAATCATGCTTATGGCAAAGAGACATATACTGTCTCTCAATCGTCAACCTCTCACCCGTCTCAGCACCCACACTCTTGAACACAGCAACTGAGAACCCTTGATAAACAGGATTCACTCAGCAGTGACAAACGACACAACTGTCCTGGGGTGGGGAGTGTGCAGGAATCGTTATTCATCTAGAAGAGACAACACACACAGCTATGTCCTCCTGAGAGAGGCACACACTGCTTGGGGCATCGAGGACGGACTCCCATTTACAGACTCCCAAGATAAGAAGCTGGCATTCTCAGAAGGGACGTGCCAGGGAGGTGACTGGCTTCCGGTTTCTAATGGCTTTATCGGTGCCATAAGCTACATGAGTTACAGGATATTAAGAGCATAAACCCATGAGTTTGGCATAACCAGACATCGGTGAATCCGCCATCAAACAAACCTACCACCTACAAGTTCCCTCCCACCCTTTACTTCCAGCTTCTTGATAAAACTGCCATATTCACCTTCCCAAGGGGACCTGAAAGCCCACCTGATATTTTTGTGCTACATTTGAAACATTCAAAATATATTTACAACTTAGCCTAATAATAAAACAAAGAAACAGACATTTAAGAATCTACTGTCCCCAATGAGTTGTGTTTGATTTAATCTGCAGTAACTTTGGATGGGACCAAGAGATGAATGTGCTGCCCCGAATCCCCAGGTCCCCACATGCTGCCCTCTCCGCCCTCCCTTTCAGCCCACTTGTCTATCATTTCACCGCCTCTTGGATAATTCTATCGCATTGTGAAACAATGTACTGCTCGGCTCCCTCCTGGTATGCTACAGTTGGGCACTGCTTGCGGCCCTCATTCCAGTGTCTCTGTGAGCCATCCCTGTGAAAGTGCAGCCACATCATTTACTTCACAGTGGGTCCCCGCGGTGGGAACACCACATATTTCTTTAAAAGTACAATCTGTTAAGAGAAGCTTTCAATTCATTTCCAGCTTTCGTTCTGAAGAACAGCATTATATTGAACTGTCCATAACTTCTGAATGACAGGAGTTCCTCCAGGGCTTATCTTTGTAAACTGACTTGCTGTGCCATTGGGTGTGCCATGGGTGTTTTTACAGATAATGTCTAATCTAGACAATATATGTTACTGCAAGTCATAAAAATACCTAGAATTTTCTACACCCTCTCCCTCACTTTTTAAATCATCTTTTCCTCTAATCACTAATTCTTGGGGTTAGGTCTCGAGTGTTAGTGAGCTAAGAGCTCGTCATGTTCTACACGAACAACTCACTCACCAGCAGTGTGCCTTAGGTAGTTACTGTTCAGATGTCTCTCTTAGATACCAGCATATGCCTATTATGAAACAGTGGCTTACCTCACCTACTGTTTAACAACTGTTTTTTCATTTTTCCAAATTCCATTTTTGAAACTTCCGGATGCTTTCCTACAATAGCTTGTTCACATTTTGCCTGCGCTGTGTCCCTGGGGCTGAGATTAGATGCCGTGTGCGCAGCCCTGCTTCAGTGGTGCTCTCACATGTTCCTGTTTGGCAGTTCCAAACTGTGTGCTGGCTGCTTCTGCCCACTCCATCCATGACGTGCACGCTCCATGCTTGGCGGCTTCTCACCCCTTGGGTCTAAGCTGATGAACCACCTTCTTTGAGAAGACTGTATTTGCTTCTGCTGAGGAGCCACTGGGACCTGAGTAGGGGCCTGAGGCTTCCGGGCTGGAAGCCTGCAAGCAGCCCAGGCTCAGCTCACCACCTTCAGCAGATCCCCACTGGCACGTACAGCTGTCCTGGGTCATCTCTGGCTTTAGCGTTTGCTTAAAGTCAGACTCTAGCAACATTCCTCTTACCCCTATTTTTTGAGGGGGATATGGATCCCTAAACATTATCACCTTGAAAGTTCAGTGTTTAAAAAGAGTGCTTTATCTGGGCTCTGTTTCTACAGCACAGAATACTTGGGACAGTCGCTCAGTCCCACCTCCCTTCTGTGTGTTCCTGCCTCTCACTGAGATTGCATGGGGCAGCACGTCTGTTTCTCACTGACAAGCAGCTGGGTGTGGTCAGGAGTCAAGCCTCCATGGAGCAGAAGAGCTGAAGTTTGGCTTCCATTTCTCCAATTCTGTTTCTGTTTAACACATTTGAAGTTTAAAAGGGACCCATACACCATACGAGTCCTTGTATGAAATGGCCAGGGAAAACAAATCCATAGCAGCTAGTGTAGACTAGGACTGGGGTGGGAAGGACAGGGCAACTCCAATGAGAGTCATGCTTCTTTATACTGTGATGAATTCACAGTAAGTAAATCATACACTATGAAGCTGTTCCATAATTGAAAAGGAAATAACCAGACTATTTATTGATATAAAATTCTTATTTAAAAATGCATCAAAACATAAGCTGAGCTTAAGGAACTGTCACCAAGACGTGAACACTTGACTGGGTGGCTGGACGATGCCTGACAGACACCCCAGCAGCCTTCCTTGTCCTCGCCTTCCACTCCCCATCCTCCTGCAGGCGCATCTTCCTCCTCCTGAGATCCTGGACACAGGCCCTTGGCTGATTTTAAGTGGCACATGTCTTCTGCTCCGTGGCTTGCCTTTGCACCCTCTTACTGGGATCTTTTGATGGACAGATGCTCTTAATTTCAACAGACAAAGGAACGTGTCTCTCTACAGTTAGCACAGTACACTCGCTCCCTGACCGCAGGACACTTACACTGGCCCTCAAACACCTTTGATCAGGGTCACACTTTTACTTCCTTTATTCCATAATAAAAACTTAATAAGAAAATGTAGTTATGTATTTTTCTAGACTGTAAATTATAAATAAGACATTCATGTTTTCATAGAGACTTTTGTATTTCTGGGTTTTTCAAGATTATCAAGTCATTGCTGCTTTGAGGAAAATATACAGGAGACTCCAGTTACTTGGGACCCAGACAATCACACCCAAGATAGCCTTTTACAACAAATCTGCATAAGATCATGTTCAATATCACTCATGTACAGAATTGGAAAAACTCTCAAAGATACAGTATATTCAATATGGTTTTACTTAATATGCAAACAATAAACGTCTGTGGTAGTTTTTGCTTCAGTACGGATTAAAGTAAACAGGATCTTTGCATCCTCCCAGCAGCCTGGGCCACTGTGTCTTTACTCTAGGAGAACACAGGTGCTCTCATTGCTCCGCCCTCACAGTCTGTGCTAAGTACTCACTGCTCTCCTCTCTCGCTCCAAGGAGCTTCTGCATGAGTGTATGCTGTTGCTTACAGTTTCATAAGATGTGAATTATAAATTCAGTTTGCATGCAGTTGTCTATGTTACTGGAGTAATTAGCAAGCAGCACTTCACACAGCTCCACACATAACACATGTTTATGAACAAGTTGAATAAGTGAATTTAATCTTTATAAAAGTCCATTCTCCATCTACCCACACATAGGTCCATCATCTGATCTTAAAAACTCACTATCTACTACTCATGAGCATCACCTCCTCAACAGAACGCTTAGAAATACTTACTTTCTCTCCTTTCAGGCTCATTTGGGTCAAGACTATAAGCCTCAGACGGATTCAACTGCCACTGTAGGAGGTAAAGATATTTTATTTAAAGTGAGTTAATAAACAGTAATCAGTACCTTGCTTTTCATTATCAAAATAGCTTTCAAAAGTACATGCAATAGAGTTAGTGTGTACACATGTGTATGCCTACTTACACACTAACCTTGAACAATCCTGAATCAGATCAATCAGAATCAGAATCAAATCCTCAGAGAAGGAAGGCGCTCTAACAGTCCTTTATACTCATTTTATAGATGATAAATGGAAGACTAAAGAACTGTAGTAACTTCTTCCAGGTCACAGTGACATAAGACAGGGACAGAATTAGAATCTGCATGCCCAAAACAAACCAGGACCCACTCAGGTGTTTAATTTTGTTTTTAATGTTTGTTACTATTGTTGTTTTTATTATTTTGTTTATATCCTCAGTGTTAGCTGAGTTCCTGGTGTTTGACAAACATTTGGTCAGATCATATTAGAGCAACCAATGTTTCTGAGTCACATTTCCCTGCACAGTCTTCCTGTCGTTCAGCATGAGAATCTGAATACAGCACCACCTGGATGTTGTCTTCCGGCAAGGCTGCCACAGCATGATGCCAGGCAGGCCTGGCTAAAGAACGTGACCGGTGGGAAGGAATCCACCAGGCAGTCTCTTCAGAGCATCTGTTGGAGGGACACACTGTGTGCACTGTGTCAAGTAGCATGCAGGCCCTCCGGTTCCTATTGAAGCTAAGGATGGTGGCCATCTCCCCACCACTCAACGGTTAGTCAACGTTCCCATGTATGTGTGCTGGTGTCACAGACTTGGGGATCACTAACACATTTCCCTAGATATGAAAACAAATCAGAGCTTGGGCTGAGGTTTTCTTGTGTTTTGTAGTGGTCTCTTTAACCTTATAATCCTCTAGTACTTAATGGTCCTCTGGCTTGGTCCAAGGTCTGTCTGGAGAGCCCAGGGAGCTATGGGATGTGATGCTGAGGTGCAGGGCAGTCAGCCTGCATGGCCATTGGTTTGTTTCAGTTTAGAAACCTTTCAGTCTGGAAACTGTTGAAGCTGGAAATGCCCAGGGCTTCCATTAACTCTTTATTTACCAGTTCTTCCCTGACCTCCATGCATCTGAGAAGGCTAATTTAATGGTGAGAATACTGATTTTATCATTTTGTGGGAATAACTTCTTTCTGAACTTAAGTTCCTGTGGCCATCAAATAAGAAAGAGGTGCAAACAGTCCAGTGTGAGACCCAGAGGGTCTTCTGAAAGGCTTCTTCAGCAGGTTTTTCAGGTGGACCACAACTTGCTGACAGTGAAGAGCTCCTATCACCTAACTTCTTTTTGATCTTACCTTGATGGCTTCTTCTTCATTCTTGTTATAATAAGCATATGTAGTCAATGTGGCCAATATTGATACATTAATGGCCACCTTCATAGCTTTCTTGATTTGGTCTGGAGGAGACTTTTAGGTGCCCAAGTTCACAATGGCTATCATGAAGGTGCCATTGGCTGTTGCAAAAGTCTTTCTGAGAGAGCAGATGTCTGTGCGGAGTTGTTGGTGGTGGTGGTGTGTATGTCTTTGTATGTATATATGTGTATGTGTTAGTGAAATGCGTATGTGTTTATGTGTGTGTGTTAATCAGATATGTGTGTGCCCTGTACTGGTCAGAGGAGATGACAAACATCCAGCAGTCCTTGGCGATCCTCCTGTCTTTGTTTCTTCGTCCCCCAGCTCTGCAGTTACAGGTGCACACAGCCATGTTTTTTATGTTAATTCCAGAGATCCCTCATATTTGTGCAGCAAGCTCTCTTTCCCATTGAGCCTGAGTTTTATACTAGCTAAGGAAGGCCTGAGCAAGAAGGAATAAACCTGTGATTCAAATTCGGTCACTTAGAAAAATAGGATGGCTGAGGTTAGCCCCAAGAAAGAGACAAGACAGTGGGAAGATGGCTCAGTGGGGAAAGTACTGTTCACATAAGTGTGAGGATCTGAGTTCAGATCCCCACACCCACAGAAATGTCAGGCACAGCTGTGAGCCAGTAGCCCTGGATGTAACCCAGTCTGGCTGGAGAGGGTGAGCTCTAGATTCAGTGAGAGATCTTCTCTCAAAAGCCAAGATGGAGAATAATACACAGAGTCAAGATGTCAACCTCTGACCTATATATGGACATTTATTGGTGAGCTTACACATACATGCATGTATATAGCACACACACACACACACACATACATGTATACAAATACACACACAAACACATACATGTATACAAATACACACACACACACACACACACACACACACACACACACACACACACAAGGAATTAATAAAGATTTATAAAGGGTAGTTATCAAAAAAGGAATATTTGAAATACACCAAATCACCAAAATCTATTTCTTTGAGCAAAACAATAAAAATCAAGAACTTTAAACTTTCATCTCAAAACATTTATAGAAAGGCTTTTCACAGCTATAAACATGAAAATTATATAGTTATGTTACAAAGGGAATAATTATTTAAGCTAGGTGTTCAGGTTGGAATATGTTTGACTATTAAAGGTAATTTCTGGAACGTTTAACAACACAGAAAATATAGTAACATGTTGACCATGTTATATATAAGTTATAGAATAATGCACATTTTGAAGTATTCCTAGTCTTTTACAGTGAGCACACTCTGCTTTACTCCATGTGTGTACTGTATCCTTGTGTGTACTGTGTCCATGTGTGTACTGTATCCATGTGTGTACTGTGTCCATGTGTGTACTGTATCCATGTGTGTACTGTATCCATGTGTGTACTGTGTCCATGTGTGTACTGTATCCATGTGTGTACTGTATCCATGTGTGTACTGTGTCCATGTGTGTACTGTATCCACGTGTGTACAGTACATGGACGCTTTGGTTCCCAATGCTCAAACTACATAAACAGTAGCATAAGGCTAGCATTAAGCAGCTCTTTATGACCGTCCCCACTCACTGCACATTCTAGTCTATTGATGGGGCGTAGGGTGCCAGGCATAGGCCCCTGGATGACACACAGGGAGCCTGTGGTCCTGGACAGGGTGGCTCTCCACAGAGCAGAACCAGGACGAGCCAGAACCCTGGTGGAGCTGTGGATTCACTGCAGCAGAATCTCACTTTATTTCTTGATCCTGTGGCCTTGATCATGCCATTGGAAAACAGGGTAGTTTAATATGCCAACAATCTCTGGGAAAATTTTTTGCAGAATTCTTATAACTTTTCTGCATGCTTGAGAATATTCTAAAGTAAAACACTTTTAAAAAGCCTAAGTAGCTGGGGGTTAGAGAGACGGCTCACTGATTAAGAGCACTGGCTGCTCTTTCAAAGGTCCTGAGTTCAATTCCCGGCAACCACATGGTGGCTCAGAACCATCTGTAACAGGATCCAGTGCCTTCTTTTGGTGAGTCTAAAGAGAGTAACAGTGTACTCATATAAATAAAATAAAAAATTAAATAAATCTTAAAAGGCCCAAGTAGCCAGAACTATGTTAAAAATTCTGAGTTTTTCATGAACCACCTCTATCCCTTTAAAAAAAAGTCTTAAGTATGAGATGATCTTTTCTCTGATCTCCCTCCTTAGAATGTGTGTACAGTGCATTTGTGTGGTGTGACTACTACAATTGCTTGCACCTCTATCCAGCACGCCAAGGCTGGAGAGATGGTATGCCATGGGAAGGCATCGACATCAAAGGCCAGTGCACAGCTCTGCCAAGGTGTAAGTGCAGGTGTGGGGTAGGGGTCCTTTGCTGAAAATGTGCACCTCAGTAAACTTGTATACATAACAATAAACACAACGATAGCAGCTCACTCCAGTCCTGAAAGAGTGAAATCACTAATTCACAATGTTCAGCAGGTTACCCAACAGGAAGTACACCGTGGGAAAAGTACATGGACTTACTGTGAATTTGTGAACACCCTCAAGCTCCCCAAACTTCATGTAAGAGATGTCTGCTTTCTTTTTTCCAACATCTACATCACCAGCATAGATCTGCTTTATGCCTGCACCTTTAATTAAAGGCACACATTCATCACAAGGGCATTTTGTTACAAAAATCATGCTGCGTTCTTCTGGTTTTATATCTTGACATCTATAAAAAGTTATAAAATATTACAAAAGTAATGAAAGACCAAGTACATTTTTAGAGAAATCCTTACACTTTAAATTTGTAAAACAAATTTGCAGTATTACAAATAATTATTAAGTAATATTCTTGCTAAATTATCAATGTTCAAAGTATGCAGAAATCTGACAATCCTAACTGACAAGTAACTGACTGTGAATAAGCCTTTGGTATGTTTGACATCGTAAGAAAGTCGCAGAGAGCTGAGGATGGGGGAGTCCTTTCTGCACATGTACTTCATATGACTCCAGACAATGGGGTTCAGTTCCCAAGAGCCAAGTAACTGTCTGATTAACCCTTAAGCCTTAAGCCCAGCAGCCAAAAGACTGAGCTCTAACTCAGACCTACATTGCTTGATGCTTCCTTAATGGACGGTTCCCCTAACCTTCCCCAACCACAACTTTCTTTAAAAAGTGGATATGACATATTCAAACCCTTGTGCAGGACACAGCAGGTAAACCTGCCCCGAGGAAGATGGAGGGAAAGCAGAGGACAGTCCTAGTGCATGCTGTAGTAGGTTGGACTAAAGGGGCTCTCTGTGGCTGTGGGGACGGCAATCTCTGACAGAGCTCTAAACGGTTCTTTAGAGAATCTCACATAGAAGTTTCTATAGTTAGTCTCCTCCCCACCCCTCTCTCCAATTACTCCTGTTTCCTTCTACTCCTCAAATTCACCATCTTATTTTTAATTCTAATAGTGTGTGTGTGTGTGTGTGTGTGTGTGTGTGTGTGTGTGTGTGCGTGTGCACATATGTATTCATAAACACAACCTGCTGAGGCTATTCAGAGTTGCTCACGTATAGCTGAGCTCTTAGGACTGGCTCTCCCATCAGGGCCTCATTCCTGGAGAAGACTGATTCTCCTTCTCTTCACAGCTAGTAACTAACTGCCTATTGCTAGGGGTAAAGCCATGTGAGCATTTCCCATTCACACTGACATAGCAGTTGGCAGTGTAATTGTTCAGCTCTCCCTTAGGAAGCAATATTGTTGGGATTTCCTGGGTGCAGCTTCCCTGCCATATACAGAAGACACTGTCTCAAGCAGACATCTTGCCTGGTCCTCTCAAGCAGAGGCTCCTTAAAACACTTTAGTTCATAAACACATCTGTATTGTGCTAGCTAGTTTTATGTCAACTTTATGACATAAACTGGAGTCACTGGGAAGGAGGAAAACTACCTCCATAACTTCAGGCTGTGGGCAAGCCTATAAATCACTGTCTTAATTAGTGGCTGATGGAGGAGGGCCCACTCGTGGATGGTGCCACCCCTGAATTGTGGTCCTGGGTTCTATATGAAAGCAGGCTGAGCAAGCCATGGGGAGCAAGCCAGTCAGCAGCACTCCACCATGGCCTCCGTATCAGCTCCTGCCTCTACTGCCTCTAAGGTTCCTGCCCTGTATGAGTTCTTGTCCTGACTTCTTTCAGTGATAGACTGAAATATAGAAGTGTAACTCTAACCAAGGGATTGTTTCCTAAACAGAACAGATGTGCTCTAAATTTAGAAAACAAAGGGGATACTAACATCCAAAAATAGAAATAGCTGGGCAAGTCCCTAAGAACAAGCATCCAACAGGCCCATCGGGAGGGAGTAAGAAGAAACAATTTCTGAAGAAATGGAAAGAGCTGGGAATCTGTGCCCATACATAGCCTCCGGTCCAGGAGCAGGACCACGCTTTATCAAGATGCTATTTCTCAAAGTATCTCTTAGGATTTGTAAAGGAAAACAGATGACAACAACAGAAAACTCGTCTCAGCTAACCTTTGCCATCTTTTAAAGGACAGAGGATAAAAAGAGCTCATACCTAAATGTCAAAGCGTTCTGCTCCGCATGTATGATGTATCTGAATTTCCGTATTTCTCTGTCCTTATGCTTGTCATCCATGTGCGGGAAGTCAGCATACTCAGAGCCAACGGGAAAGGCATTGTACCCACATCCTACAAAGTACATGGCTCCAGTTCCATCGCAGCTTCTCTGTGGGGTCAGCAGAGGCACCGCGTGAGTCTCTAAAAGGCACTCTGCTCTCATACTTTGTCAAGAAGGTTCACTTCCTTTCTAGAGCAAGTGGAGCCATCGAGAAATACAAGGTAATTCTGAACTGGAGAAATGGCTGAGGTGCTACAGGCATGTGCCACCAAGCCTGGTGAGCTGTTAGATCCTGGAATCAGCACGGTGAAAGAACATGGCTGTGCATCCTGATGCACATACATCCCCTAGCACAAGGAAATAAATGAAACTTAAAATACAAATAGTGCATCTGACCATTTTATGGCTGCCTTCCTCGGATATGACCTCAAGGTTGTCTTTGATGCTAGCAGTCAGCACCACTGTCTTTAATTGATCCAGACAGTTTTCTCCAATCAAGCATCAAATCCTAGGGATCAGAAGCCATGTTTTGTACTCTGTTCCTACCCAGCACACATTAGATTGTTCTGCACACAGAACACATAAGACAGAGAGGTTCTGAACCTCTGGGCTGTCCTGCTGGTTAGTCAGAAAACTTAAAAATATTCTGAACAATCTCTGTCATAAGCTACAAATGTGCTATTGTGATGTAGTTAGAAAATAAAATATATCCTTCCCTTTAGTCTTCCATGTTTCTAAGTATCTATAATATACACAGAGCTCACTTGGCTGCCTTTCTTATGTCTCTTGATCAAGGGTATATTAGTGCTAATATCAATGGTTTATCAACTACTGGGATGAAACCTGATCGCTGACAGTCTCCTGTTTCAAATATCAAAATGCAGCTCCTCAAGAACTGACTGAACAAAATTCAGGTTAAATACTTAAGCAATTATTTTCATACTTACAGATTTTGCTTCTGCCCAAATGACAGCTCCAACTCCTGTTTTATGATCCTCTGAAAGATAAGATGTTCATCTCAGTAAAAATCAACACTGTCAAACCAAGATCCACTCTTCCCAAATCATACGAACACATTACTGCAACAAATGTGATAAATGTAGCAACAGTTCTTTGCTCTAACTACTCAAAACTCTCAAGATAAATCTTTTTAGGTGTAGGAATGAAGTACATACTGACCAGAGGGGCCGCTGACCAGCCCACACATGGTCTCTGTGACAGCCCCTGAATGACAGTGGCACAGTGAAGCTAAAGCTGGAACAGCTCAGCCTCGCTGACTCTCCCCCAATAGGACAGGTCCTAAGTGACCATGTCTAACAGGTGATGAAGCTGAGGACATATGAGATTCCTAATAGAATGGATTTAGTGAAATAACCATTAGATAAAGTCAACTTTGCCTTTTTCTAATTGACCTAATGGAAATATTTTTGTTTAAAAATGAGTTCAAATAGAAATTCTATTTAAAATATCCTTTTTCCTTATACATTAGAGTGAGTTTTAAATTTCTAAGACAAATTTGAATGAATTATTAAACCATAGGATTTTATCAAAATCACAGCAAGGGACAAAGTAGAGATATTTATAGAGAAAATCAGTATTATCTGTACCTTCTACCCAGGTTCATTCCTACTGCTAAGGGTTGGTACAAATGTCTTCCCCTCCAATTTCCTTTAAGCTAAGCTCTCCCATGAAAATGAATATAAACATCTATTTTTCCATTATACACAACTCAGACAACCGTCCTGCCATTGCTTTATGAAAAAATCTAAGATGCCTGAACTTAAAGGATTATACTTATGCAATTTCTTATTTCCAATTCAAGCACATTTGGGTACTTTGTATTTTCATTTCATAATTATGGCATTTTTTACACATGATCTCATGTAGTTTTGCCCATTTTATCAATAGTTAAAATCTATATTTCTACATATGTAATTAACTAAAATCTGGTTCTTTCAACCCAACTTCTTCCCCACCTCCCTCTAACACTAAAAATTTCCTAAAAAAGCTTTCTACATTTTGAGGGCTATGTGTCCATAGTGAAAGGCAGATTAGAAGGAGGATGGGACAGTTGGGTTCAAGCATCTAGCAGCTGGACAAGGCGTGGCAGGGAGGAAGCTGTCCAAGGAGAGGGGGAATGACACCGAAGCGTACGTGGTGATGCCGTCTGTGATGTCAGGGGAGAAATCTGGCACCAGCAGTTTCCTTCTTCCAAATCTTTGCAATTTAATGCAGGAAGATAATATAAATTAATGTTTTATGCTCATTCCTAAGATAGTGGGAAAAATTATAGCCACACTATTATTACTTTCAAAATAACCTAAGCAAGGCAGTACTTAATACATAAAAAAAAACAAAAACAAACAAACAGAAAAACCAAACAAAAACACCTCTCCATATGAAAAACCACATCTCCTGCAACAGTATCTTTCTTATGTTAGGATTTTGGTCTTGGAAAGCTATCATTTCTTAGTCACGGGACAGACTGGACTTTGTCAAGGAAACAGCATTTTCCCATAGGGAGCACTTCTGTGCTTGGCAAGGCTAGCTGCAAGGGAACAGTCACTACCTTTTTCAAGAAGGGATGATTCTTGATTTTCACTTGTTTGTTGAGACAGTGTCTTGATAGATAACCCAGGCTGGCCTTGAACTTTCAGTCTTCCTGCCTCAGCTTCTCTGAGTGTCAGGATTAAAGGCATGTACCTTATTTGTAACTCTTAGGAAACTGCTCCTTTTAGTCTGTTTTTTTGTTTTGTTTTGTTTTGTTTTTTTTTTTTTTTTTTTTTTTGTTTTCTGCACATCTTTGAAGGAAAGACCAATTTATGACTACCAATCAGATTCCTGAGGCTTGTCAATGCCTGAAGCCTGAAGTCCATAGTTCATGCCTACAGGCACATCTATTTTTTCTTTAGGTTTTAAAATTCTATTTGTGTGAGTGCCCACATGCATGTGTGTGCGTGCTTTCGTGTGTGTGTTGTGCACTTGTGCAGTTCTCTTCCTCCACAATGGAAGAGGGGCGCAGCAAAGCCCTTTAGTCTCCGAGCTAGCTAGCCCCTACCTATGTCAGCTTTTGTTATCGTTCTAGATCAGAATTGCTGGGTGCCTGATAAAAGGCCGGTGCCGGGCTCTGGTGAAGACCCCTGATCAATCAGAGGGAAGAGGCCAGGGCCAGGGCCCTGCACTGTGCACAGCTGCCTTCTGATGCTTTGTCACAGTAACATCTGACTTGCAGAGCAAATCAGAAGTTTTGAGGGTGCTATTCTTGCCTACTTCGATCTTCAACACCATGTCTACAAGGCACTGTTCCAGCCAGATCAGGGAGTGCCTGCCAGAGTAGCATATGAGCTATCATACTTTAATATCCCCAGATTCTAAATTCTAAATTCCTTGACACTTGTCCTAAGTGATTTAATAATTATGAAATGTGTACTAGTGTTTTGTCTGCATGTATGTGTGTACATAATATGTGGCCAAACACTGATGCTGGGTGTCGTACTCTAACCTTACTCCTGGAGACAAGGGCTCTCAGTGGAGCTTATTGATTGGCTGAACTATTTGGCCAATGAGTCCACAAGATCTTGTTTCAGTGGCAGCCCTGGGTGGTAAGCACTTAAAACCACACCCTGCTTGTTAGATGTGCTGGGGACCCAAACCCAGGTCTTCACACTGGCACAAAACAACACTACCTGCTGAGCCACCTGCCCAGCCCCTGAAGCATTTATTTTGATATACAAAGATTCCCTCATTTAATAAATATTTTAGTTCTCAAGGAAAATGGTAAGTGTGCCAGTGATTCTCCCCCAGTTGAGTTCCAGAACCTTCCCTTGAAAATAAAACAAATCAAACAAAATTTTTTTTTCTTTTCCTTGAACTCTTTTAAATCAAGTGTACCAGCATGGATTTATTATGTATAAACATGAATAGTAAGTAAACCCATGTATAATACAAAATGTAATTTATAGTAGAGTATATAACTCTACGGTAAAATCAGACTTTAGGTGATCATCAACCCTAACATCAGAACACCCTGTAGAACTTCTAAAGACCTAGGCTGTACCCAGTTGACTAGGTGCAGGTGAGACTGAACATCTGTACCTTTTAGGGTTTCCATGGAGAGTCTGTACATTGTTGGTTGAGATCCTCCATTCCATTTACTCGACCTGAGGTTTTTTTTAAGACCCCTGCCATCTGTACAGGCCTTTCTGATTTTCCTTCTCGTCTCCTCCTTTCTTGGGATAATTAAAAGTGTCTGGGCAAGGGATGTAGCTCAGGTGATGGAGTGCGTGCCTAGCCTGCATGAGGCCCTAGGTTTCTCTCATCTTCAGCACAACATAAAGCAGGTCCAGGAGGTGCACACTTGTAATTCCAACACTCAAGAGGTGGAGGTAGGAGAATCAGAAGTTCAAGGTCATCCTCAGCTACATAGGGAGCTTGGACTGCATAGGACTCTAACAAATAAATAAATAAGTAAATAAATAAATAAAGCCTCACTACAGAGCATGTGTACCAAATAAGTCTTACTTTACCATTTCTCCTATCTGGACTTTCTCTACTTACTTCTAAGTTGGATTTTAAAAGGTGGTAATTCTACACTGAAAAATGTTAGGTAAGAATGAAAATAATGTTGAGATGTTACACTTTACAAACAGGTAAGAGTGAGACTGATGGTTTAACTTGCTGAGAGAAACGTAACAACCGGAAGACTAACATTTTCACCTTGACTCTTTTCTTCTAAATTTGTTATTTTAAAATTCTCAGAATTCTGTCTTTATTACAAATAGAATACATGGGCTGAAGAGATGGCTCAGCAGTTAAGAGCACTTGTTGCTTATTAAAGACCTGAGTGATTTCCAGAACCAACATGATGGCTCACAACTGTCCGGGACTCCAGTTACATAGGATCCAGCACCTTCTTCTGGGCTCTGAGGGCCTGTGGTGCACAAACATACATGCAGACAAAACACTAGTACACATTTTAAAAAAGCTTAAAAAAAACCTGAGTATGTAGAAAAATGTAGAATAAAAATATTTTAGTTTTCTTTTTGTGTCGTCTTTACTTGAGACTTACTGAGTCGTAGAATCACACATACAAGAAGCAAAAAGGACTTAAGTCTCCTGGTTGTAAATGTAGATCTTGCTATAAGAACACAGAATACACAGGGTCTGGCTCACTTCTTTACATCGTTGGAACAGCAAAGTGTTAGTGTCCGCGTCAGGGAACTCAAGCACAGAGGTGCAACCACCTCACTTCAGTGTCACTTGTAACCCAGACACTCAGCCCATTTATAAACTAAGTGTTAACTCACCAGTTCGATAAGCCAATAGCCTGGCCTGCACCATGCAATGCCTCGCAACTTCCTGTGGCAAACTCTGATTGTGAGTCTCACTGATCTGTCCTGCGCTGCTACAGTAGAATCCGAAGTGTTTCAAGCTGGGCACACTGGAAGCTACTGTGGCCAAAAGTAGGACCAGGTCTTTCATGTTCTGCCTTAGATTGCTAAAATAGGGGTTTTCACACAGGTTCTCCAGACCCATAGTCATCAGTATCTGCTTATGCATTTCTTCATTTGAAATCAAAAATAACATTTCATATTCTTTTATTCTTTCTTGTTTACATTCAGAATAAAAATCAGTGTCAGCACCCGGCAATGCTTTTGCAGTTTTTTGGATAAAGTCACATTTGTAAGAGGTTTCCTCTACAAACTGCACCATATAACACACCAGTGGCTGGAGTAAGACGCACACGTGGGCCCGGCTGTTTGACTTTAATCTTTCTGCTGCTTTGGCATCTAGCTTTGCATCTTCAGAACTAGAAGTCTCAGTGAGCAAACTTATTTCTGGGTCAGAAGGCCAGTAGGAAATTCGGTTAACTCCAGCTAAAATATAAAAATAGAGAAGGTCACTGTTTGATACCAGTTGAATAGAGAGAGCTTTCTATCTAAGCCCACCCTACCATTGGCCTCAAAACAAACATCAATACCATCACTTATACAATGTGAGCGTTGGCAAGCAAATGCCCATAGGCCAAAATGGGTCCACAACGAGTTTACTTTCAGCTGACAGGTTAAATATATGGACTTTACGAGAAAATGTTCTACATCATATGAGATTATGAAAAATGAAAATTCTAGTGTTCATATTTACTCAAAGACATACTCATTTACATATGCACTGAGCACCTTTGCATGGTGCAGTTGACCAACAACAGTACTGCCTACAAAACCTGAAATATTTACTATCCAGCTTTTTGAGGAGAACACTGACCAACCCCTAACAAACCCCCGGCTCTACAACTCCTGAACTGAGACCCTGCTCTGAATTCCCTTTGTGATCACCTTTGACCTGGACTTGTAAGCCATATCAACTCTTTCCTCCACAAGTTGTTTGTGGTCCTGCTGTTTATCACACCAACAGAAAAAGAAAACAGAACAGGGAGGCAGCTGCTTAGCCAGAGCCTACAGATCATCACACAGAATGTATGTGACTTGTAGGTCATGGCTTTTGTTTTGTTCTGTGGTGCTGGGGAAAACCAGGGCCTCACCCACGATAGGCAAGCACTCTACCACTGAGCTACAATCTCCAGCCAACCTCTCCCAAGCAGGGTCTTCTAAAAAGCAGATATGCCTTCTCTGCATGACACGAACAGGGGAAGGATGATGCCTAATCCTACACACCAACCACTGGACTAGACTGCCTGCTGCTCAGCAGCGCCCAGGTCTGACGATTGTAGGGTATATGATAGACTGTCTTGAGCCACTGAAGTTGTGGGGATCATTTGTCATATGGTATCAGCCTGTAATCTACCAAGCGTCTTTTAGCAGATTAGTGGGCAGAGCTGAGCCCAGAATGCATGTTTTCAGACTCTTTCTCTAGGTCATCAAACACACATTTCCACCCCTCACTATCTGTGTATTTGAGGATGTGCTCTCTTGTCCTCGCTCAGATAGAGGACGAAGTCCCAGCACCACCTTGTCTGTACTCACCATTCACTATCATTTTCAAACAAGCAGAACATGGTTTTCTTGAAAAGTAAAGATCACAGTTTTTCAACCTAGACCCATGCTTAATGAGAGCAATTTGCCCAGTGTGCAAGTCTTCACTGGAGCAGTGAAGACCAATGATCTTCATGTTTTTCACCACCACAAGACCAGTTTTCTTCACCTAATTAAGACAGAATATGACATCATCAGTTAGAACATCTTACAATCCTATTATGGGTAATATTTAAATTTCTAATGAGATGAAAGCTATGCTTAGTTCTTGAGAAACGCTCAAAACAAAGGCTCTTTTTACTCCTTTTAACCTAATAAAGGCCAAAAGCCAAGTCAGCTGACCTGCTTCTCATGCCGTCTAGAGCAGGACTACTTAATTCTAAATTCAAAATGGTAAAGGAAGCAGAAGGAAATCCCTCTGGGTTTTACACATGACTGAAGGACTCAGATAATAAAGGAAAAACTAAAGCAGACATGACCTCAATTCTAAAATTACAAGATCTTTTAAAGTCAAAATTGTATTATATAGCCCAGGCTGGCCTTAATTTTCAATTCTTGGGCTAAAGAGATAGCTCAGCCACTAAAGACCTGGCTCACAATCGTAAGTTTGATTCCAAATTTGCAATGTGTAAACCTTCCCTTCTTTATTGCTAAGTATCTGAGAATTTTACATCCCTTGAATACAAAGTGCACGTTATTTCAACCAAGTTTGTTTGCAAAGCTGTTCATTTTAGAAAGCAACCAATAAAAATTGCTGTATCAGGGCTGAGAGATGTCTCAGAGGTTGAGAGTACTGAGTTGTTTCCAGAAACCACATGGTGGCTCACAACCATCTGTAATGAGATCTGATGCCCTCTTCTGGTATACAGGCATAGATCCAGACAGACCACTGTACATAATACATTTTTTAAAAACTGCCTTATCAAAGGATCTGGGCACCAGAATCAATGCTGTTAAAACTGAACCACATGGCCACTGGAGTAGCTGCAACTCAGCTGAAGGACACAGGCATTACACTGTCAGCAGAAAGAAATAACCAGTGACAAATGGGTGTCTGTGACGGTGTTCCCAAGATACAGGAAGCACAGTATCACCCTCCTATTAGGACAATCTTCAGTCCAAGTTTATCACTTTGTTGAGTCCTTTCAAAACAAAATAAAAATAGCTGGGCATGGTGGCTCATGCCTTTCATCCCAGCACATGGAGGCAGAGGCAGGCAAAAATCTTGGGTTTGAGGCCAGCCTCATCTACAAACAAGTTCCAGGGTAGCCAGAGATACACAGAGAAACCTTGTGTGGAAAACCCAAAATCTAGCCTACCCTACCCTCCTCACCCCCCAAAATACCTGTTCATTATGCTTCTAGCTAAGAACAAAATATCAAGTTTAAGAAGGAGTTTCTTAACAATTATCTAGTTTGAGAAGAGGTTTTCCATAAGTATCTAGTCTGAGAAGGAGTAGAGCCCAGGCTGTACTGTCTGAGCTGTCCACTTACTGCAACTCAAGCACTGGCTTTTTGGGAACAATTCTTCTGTGTCCTGGTTTTGTTTTACTTCATGCAAATCTCGGCAAGTTTCTATATAATTTTAGCCACAAATTTTACATTAAAACATGGTAGAACAGAATCACCTTTTGCACTTGCTTCAGTCAGTATATTAACCTAGGTGATCCACTAATTCTTTTCCTTTGTGATTCTCTTGTGATGAAAGCACCTAAGCATTCTCAGGCAAACTATTTTGAAATCACATCAGGCAGTGAAGAGACTCACTCCTAGAACTTATCAGAAAACTTATCAAAACAGACATCAAATTAATAACTTCTTCAAAATACACATACACCTTATTCACCATATATGATGAATGACCATCTCTGCAAACTCAAGGTAAGAGTGATAAGGAGCACCGGGCA
Organism: Micromys minutus; assembly: GCF_963924665.1. Lineage (NCBI taxonomy): Eukaryota > Metazoa > Chordata > Mammalia > Rodentia > Muridae > Micromys > Micromys minutus. Next base: position 59,902,404 of record NC_137981.1, on the reverse strand, counting down.
GAATCAGAGGTTAGGATTTTCTTTTGGTCTGTCTGCCCTTGTTTCATACACAATAACAGACAAGACTCCTAGGTCATGAACAAAGGACTCAGAAGAGTACGAAGCATGTCTGTTGTGGTCACACCCTCCAGGCCACAGGGAGAGATGCAGCTGGAACCGCATGGTGCTTGGACCCACCAAGACCAACAGTGAACCAATCTGTTGTTTGTCCGAGGGGAGATACTAATTACCTCAATCCTTAACTCTTGAGAAGTGACCCACATAAGGAGCAACTAGGCTTTGTACTCCAGACATAATAACCAAGACACACACACACACACACACACACACACACACACACACACACGTGAAAGATCCTGCAGGACATTGCTCAACACATCTGTGTGATATCAGGATGAGATGTTACACTTGAAAATTAAAACAAGCAGAACATTACACAATACTCCCACTTGAATTTTTTCAACAGGAAAGACATATAAGTTTGTCAGTACACAAGGCCTTTATGGAGAAATTTAAGACACTCTCTTGACCATGGAGGTCTTCACAGGACTTTATCCCACTCCTCTGCTTTGTTATCAGGAACTTGTACATATTTTTATAAATCACAACAATCACCTGTTTTTTGTCAGTAGACACTCTGGCCAATTCTTCATTATCTCCTAAGAGACCACGGTTTTCCTCTTCCGTTTTCTAATTAAAATCAGGTTAAGAGGAAAGTAATTAATAAGATGAATTTCACATTTTAGGATTTAAGGGCTGCATTCCTCCTTGTGAAGTTTGGCAGAAATGTCTCACTTTACTGGGCACTATTTGCTCGAATACACCTAAGCTCCCCAACAAGGCCTTTATAGGACTGAAACTGTCTTTTAAGGTCATAGAATTGGGACAGTATTAAGCAATGTAAAAATCCAAAGGCTGTAAAAGATTAAGTGGAGTCCAGAAGATAAAGAATTACATATCAAAGGTGTTACACGTGGATTAAGGTAGGCAGCATGGTGCTTCCCCAGGATTTGACTCTTGTCTCTGCAGCTATGCGGTTTCACGGTTACAGGGTTAACTTTACAGTGGGCATAGAGATATGCGCCATCCGTCTAGGTATGAAAGAATGTCCTGATGATTCAGTGGGCCCAGAGTTACCACAGGAGCCACTGTAAGCAAAGCAGGACAGAGGGGACTCAGAGCGAATCAACATGAGGAAGAATCAACAAGCCATCAAAGGGCTTTGAAGTCAGAGGGGGCGTACAACCCCGGCAATCTCCAAAGCTAGAAAAGACAGAGAAATACATTTTCTCCTAGAGCCTTCAGAGGAAATTAGCCCTGCTGGCACTTTGATTTTAGTTGGTGAAAGCCTTTTGGATTTCTGACTTTCAGAACTGTATAATAGATGTTTCTTTTAGTCATCAATGTTGTGGTAATTTTTATAGCAGTAATAAAAATTAATATAGGATGTCTTCTCTAAACTTGAAGCAAAATAGAAGTTTTAAATTGGAAGCTGGGGCCTGGAAAGATCCTTCAGTAGTTAAGAACACTGGCTGCTTTTCCAGAAGAACTACATTTGATTGCAGTACCTACCTGGCAGCTCACAACTATCTGTAACTTAATTCCAGGGGATCTGACACCCTTTTTCTGGCCTTCATGGACTCTAGGAAAGCATGTAGATCACAGACATACATGCAGACAAAACACTCGTACACATGAAGCTAATTAAATAAATAAATGTAACAGAGCCTTGGCCCTTCAATTAGTTCAGTCAGTGCTGAAGACACTTTGTTTGATGCCAGCCCTAGGCCTAGCTAGTTGCTCTGGAAGCAACCCTCACAGACTTTAGGACTGTAAACACAGCCAACTGAGAGATTGAGATAGTATTGTAGAGTTCTGTGAGTCCCAAGTAATGAAACAGTTAACAAATTGGGGCAATTTTAAAGTAAAAATGGCAGTGTTGGTGATTACTGAGCTTACACTTACAAAACAAACGCTGTCTCTTAGGAAGGGAACAACTTCCAAAGAAAACCTACATCCTGGAAATGAGGTTTCTCTTCAAGCAGACCATATAGGACATGATAGGGTTGACGGAACGGTGAGAGTATTTTCAGTGATAGTAATTATTGAAGTGAGTCTTAAGAGGTAGCTAATGTGTCCTAAGTGGCTATGGTTGGGGGTGGGGGGTAAGAAAAAGGTTTGGAATAGATGAAGATGTTTGACATTTCAAAATTATTTTCTTTCCTACCAATTCAAGCTTTCACTATAGTTTAATAAAAATTGTGAAAAGGTCTCGAATTATTTTATTTAGTCATTACAATTCTACAAAAAGAGTTATTACTTCCATGATACAAATGCAAAAAATTGTGGCAGGGACAAATTTAAAAATACAACCATAGTCACACAGCTAATCCTTGGTAAGCCAGGTCACTGTCTTCACCTCAATGCTACACTGCTTCCATTCCGGAAAATCTCCAGGAAGGTCCTCTGCCACAATCTCCATGTCAAACAGAGCTGGGTGAGAGGTACTGTGGATGTGTAGAGAAAAACAAGGGATGTCTACTTTTAAAGTCACATAATTTAAATAGAATTAAACTGCAATTAAAGCATGAAGCAGTAGGAAAGAAAATCCTTAATGTCAGCCATCTTCATAGTACCTGATTTCTACTTCAAAACTTTTCATTAATTGCCTCCTAGCCTTATTATAAGTTTCATAGACAATAATTTTTCAATAATTGATGGGACACTTAAAAATTCTGTTTTTATTTCTGAACAATGTAAGTATTTAATAGCACAGAACTCAGATACCAGTCATATTTGCAAATATAGTAAACATATTAAATATTAAATCTGGCAAAAGTGACAATGCAAATGTCCATCAGTACAATAGTGTTATATAATTTATTAAAATCCTAATCAAAGTGCTATTAGTTTAACTCATTCACTGCTTATAAGAACTCCATGTAGTAAGGCTAGGAGTGTGCTCAAGGTTTGAAGCACTTGTCTTACAAGTACAAGGCTCTTGGTTCGATTGACAGGACCTTAAGATAAAACATATTGTATGTACTGGTATTTTCCATTGTTGTAAAATGGAAGCTGACAGAGAAATGTAAAATAGAGTATTCAAAGTTACACACAGTAGCAAGAGTTTGAACTAGAATGTGAACTGAGGCAGGCTGGTTATGAGCCATTGCCTATTCTTAAAACACTGACCAAATTGCTGCTCCCATGCACATAATGAAACGAAAGCACATGTATTTCTGCTGTCTAGTGAAAGAAGATCCAGAACATCAAATAAATAAAGAATGAAACAGGAAATGTCAACAGTCTCTAAGTGGTAGAGTAGTGAGGATTTTTCTTCTGTTCTTTATAAATAATGAACATGTACTTTAAACAGTTACATGCCAAGCTGCATCACGGAGCTTCTGTGACATAAATTGTGTGTGTGTTTTTTTTTGTCAACTTGACACAACCGGAGACCCCTGGGAAGAGGGAACTCCAATTAAGAAGTTGTCTCTGTCAGTTTGGTCTATGTGTGTGCCTTTAGGGTATTTCTTGATTAGTGATTGATATGAGAGGCCCAATCCACTGAGGCCAGTGCCACCACTAGAAATTTAGTCCTGATTTATGTAAGAAAGGAAGCTAAAAAAAATTGAAAAATGACTAGTACAAAGAGAAGTACTAGGAAAGCATACGTAGTATGATTTTCTTAATGCTGCCAGTTTATTGGATTATCTTCAGGTTCAGTTACAACAACAACAATAATAGTTTATACAAAACAATAAAAATGGAGTAATTCTGTTCTTCACTGGGTTTGCTTCTCTGAAGCAGACATGATACCCAAACTAATACAACTAATATATACATATGTTTTCCTGAGAGTCAGTGACAAACAGTGATAATAATGTACATTTTGTAAATCTGGTTTTCTGGTACTTAAAACGTAATTTCCATACAGACAACATTAAAACTGCTAATCGAGCTTGCAAGCTAGCACACACAGCTAGATAACTTTGAGGGCGCCTTAGTGTAGTGCCTTGGGTCCCCAGGCTTACAGTTAAAGAGTAAAAGGAAAGTTTGGCTCCATAGCTATGGCCTTGGGAAACATGGGTGTGAAGCACAGCTGGAAAGACAGTGATGCAGGGAACAGCAGCAGGGATGGGTCAGGCGGCTTTCAGAAAACAAGGATTTATGTTGTTGCCTCATAATTATTTCTATGTCTCGTTAGATTTTAATTTTAAAGCCTTAAACTGACAACAGGTACGGGCCAGATTTCTAATAAAATATTTAAACAAAACCAATTTATTTTTCTTAAATAAACAAAGCTTCCATAGTACCTGCCAGATAAGGAAAGGATGCCAGAAACCTAGTGTGAGGAGGAACAGGGAGACATAAGCAGAATCCTTTGGGGGTTTTTTTTGTTTTGTTTTGTTTTTTAAAAAAAACCCAAGTCCTTGTTTCTAATGAAGTTTTACAACTCCAAAACTGGTGTGGAGGCATTTTAATCAGAACGCCTTATCTCCATTTTCTCTCAGAACGAGTAAGTTTTATAACAGAAACTTACCACTAAGAAAAATAACTTTTGCATCAAAAAAAGGATCCAAGTTAAATGTGCATAAACAGAATTATGATGAGATCAAATGTGGACAACAAAGCTAAAAAGGTTTTCAAATTTAGTATTACTAACAAACTGACTTTTACAGTGCACATTTTAAGGCGTTAAATGTCTCCAAAACAAACCCTTAATATCTGATAATCATGGCATGTACTAGAAGTAACTTTTCAGACTGGAAACACGAACTATTATTATGCTGGGACTTATGAGCACAACATACAAAGGCCATGAAGCTATTTCTCAAGTCTTAAGGCCTGCTGGATTTGCCAGTGAGGAATAAATCAAACTTAAGTCTACTGTTTTTCCAAGGTATACCTGAGATTTTTGCCCTTGGGCTTCTACTCCTGGGAAGAGCTCCATCCAGAGACTGAGCAGAGTGAAAAGGTTCACTTTAGAAAGCCTTGGTATTTGACCTACAAAAGAGAGGGGAACCACTTCAGAATTTCGCTAGTGAAGGCGGGGAAGCTAAGCTCAAAGCTACTAGTGCGATGCAGAGGGATTGGCAGGTAGGAGAATAAAAGCTTTATTAGCAAGAGAAGCCACAATCTCACTTTCAGTGGTCTCCGGTGGCACTTTCCAAAGTTGGGTGCTTTTTTTTTTTCTTCAGCTCACCCCACAGGTAAAATAGTAAAACTGATACAAAAGCTCTGGAAAAATCCAAAAATAATTAATAACAACAACAATAACTGGGGTAAGGCCTCCTTTCTGATGTGGTCGTGGAGCAAGATCCCACCCCTATCCCGCTGGAACGAGGCATTGTTAAAAGGACAATGGTTAGACCAGGCCTAATCTTCAATCGTAGGGCGAAACTTGAGGAAGGCATCACGTGCAAAAGTGCAATTCCAGGCTCTTCAGCTCCGGGATACTGACTCTAGGTGCAACCACCAGGGCATGGCAGGACGCGACCTATGAAGCCTGGACAGCACAGTCCGGGACGCGCATCTGGCAAGGAGACCAGGGAGCAGTCGGCCTGGCAGGAGTCGCTGTGAGTCACAGGTCAGGCAGGGCGCCAGGGAGGTGCAGCGCGGGTGGTGGTGGTGAGGGTAGCAGGCTAGCAGGGCCGAGGACAGAGCAGGTCGGGTGTCGGGCTGGTGGGAGACACAGGACAGGTAGGATGGATGCCGAGCTGGAGGGAGACTCGGGCAAGCAGACAGGGCGCCAAGCGAGGGGCAGGGCGGGAGAGAAGGCCACCACACTCACCCGTCATACTGCCCGTCTGCGTGCCGACTGACCTCTCGGCCCCGGAGCCCTCTAGGCTCTGCATCTGATCCGTTTCTTTCATCCCCAGCCCAGAGGCCTCGTCCCAGAACAGCTCACCCAGTCAGGCATGATACGAACCACACAGCTCCCCTTCAGCCGCCTCTGCGGCTTGTCAACAACCGCGGGTTTTGCGCAGCAAGATGACGTCTTAGCAAGCCCCTGGGTTCCGGCGCTTGTTTGTGACGTCAGAGCCAGGCGCAGCTAGGGTGGATGTCCGAGTTATCAGTCTCCTGCGGCTGTGCTTACCGGGCCGAGTTCAGTGGTTTTTGCCGAAGGAAGGACGCTTGAAGTTTTCTTGGTTCGGGACAGCAGGGGACTAGGGTGGAGGACTTAAGCAGAGAGGGGGCGAACATAGAGTCGGAGTGGGCGAGGTGGGGGAAGCAGGGCCATCCGTCAGAACTCGGCTGTCAGATGTGGGCGGATCCCAGGGGATTTGGTTCTGCTTCTTATTAAGCCCACACAAACTATGAGGAGAGGAGAACTGGGAGGATCAAAGAGTTAAGTAAACAGTAGAACCTGGAAAATCTGAGTTGTCTTTGCGCGCGCACTAACCGAGCAGAGGGTGTCTTCTTCTGTGGCTCTCCAGAAGTTTGTTTGAGACAGGGTCTCTCCTTAGACCTGGAGTTCACTGACTGGCTACATTGGCCAGCAAGCCAAGGAGCTTCATCTTCTTGTTTCAGATTTCCCGCAGTTGTGAGTACAGGCTTGTGCAGCTTTACCCAGACCTGCTTTTTAAAATGTGGGTTTGAGGAATCCAGAAGGAACTCCACATGCTTATATTAAAACACACAATGAACCATCCCCTCAGCCCCCAAAGAAAAATTTTCAGTGTACCAGGCATAGATTAAAATGAAGCCTTGAGAGGTCAGAAACATGGCCCAGCAGTTAAGAGCACTCCCCATTCTTCTGGGGGATCTGAGTTCAGTTCCCAAAACCCACATCCAGAGGGGTTCACTACAACCTGTAACTCCAGAGATGGATATTTTCAACAACAACAAAAAAGTAAAGATTGTTTTATTTTTATTTAAAATATAATATTCCAAATCTCCCCACAGCCCTGATCACTTTTAAATTCATGGTTTTTCTATTATTATTTTATTTCTATTACTACTACTTATATACTTATATACATATAATATATACATACAGATATCTGCACATATATGTGCTTGTATATGCTTTTAGGACTGATCACTTGGTATTGAATAACTAGTTGGGGGGCTTATCCTTGGAGAAGACTAATTTCTCTGTTATTATTTACTTTTCATCTAGATGCGGGATCCCTGGGAGATTTCACCCTTAATAGCAAGCCAGCTGGTGTTGGCACTGTACAGGTCTTAAGGCAGCCATGTTGTTGAGATTTTGTAGGTGGAGCTTTCCTGCAACAACTAGAAGACAATGTTCTGAAAACATTCTGGTTCTCTGGCTCTTACAGTCTTTTCATGCCACCCCACCCCTTCTGAGATGTTTCCTAAACATTAGGTATAGGGGCTGAGTTATAAATAGAACCTTCAGTCCCGGGTACCCGAAGTCAGTTCTCTGCATTCTGATTAGTTGTGGCTTTCTATATTGCCATCCACCTGCTGTAGGGAGAACCCGCTGTTGCTGCTGCTTTCCTCCTCTTCTTCCTCCTCTTCTTCATTCTCTCTTTCTCTTCCCCTCCCCCTTCCCCGTGTGTGTGTGTGTGTGTGTGTGTGTGTGTGTGTGTGTGTGTTTAAGAAAGGGTCTCATTGTGAAGTCCATATGGACCTCTTGGCGATTTGCCTGTCTCTGCCTCCTGAGCCTTAGAATTAAGGCATATGGTACCATCCCCATCTCAATAGAACAATGGATGGATGGATGGATGGATGGATTGATAGATAGATAGGTAGATAGATAGATAGATAGATAGATAGATAGATAGATAGATAGATAGATAACGTTGTTGCATTTACCTGGGAGTGTAAGAATAATTTAGAAAGAAGTTAAGAATTATACTGGTGTGATAGTGCTGAGAGTCTGCCTGACCTGGAATGGGTTGAAGTGGGTCGCAGAGCTGAATGTAGAAGTAGCTTAAAGATTGGTGGTCTCAGAGGAAACTTTAAAGACTGATGGCTACCTACCGCTCGAACTATACTAAATGCATGCTGATAACTTCTATAAAAAAAATCCTAAAAACTTTCTTGCTCATTCTGAGGGTTAAAAAATATGCTGTCTTAGGTGATTAATACCTGTAGCCTAATAGCAGGGGGATCAAGTAAAGGATTAATTTCTAGGGCTTTTTCTTTCTTGCTCAGAAGCCCCACCTCTAGCTCGTCAGGCAGGAAGGAGGCTTGGAGCAGTACTTTTTTTTTTTTTTTTTTTTTTGAACCAAGAGAAAAGTCCCAGAAAGAAAAGCTTTTACACAGCAAACATGCATAAACTCTCATACACTCATACACAAATTTGTGCATGCATACTCATACACATATGGTCTCAGCTACATACTTGTAATTACATACTTACACACTTTCATATGCTTATGGAGCAAAAGATCAAGTGCTGGTACAGAAAGAACTCATTCATTCTGGATGAAAAATGAGCTACAATCTTTATTGCATAGAGAAAGAAGAAGCTTCTACCCTTTTATTGCTAAAACCAAGTCTGTAGGGAGATGAGAAGCTTTGTCTTCTTTAGTAAGACTAAGCCTACCTTGCTGCTAATAAAAAATCTGTCCTGTCCCCTGGTGAGGAGAAACCTACCTGCTCTTTCTCTGTAGTCCTCTCTTTGTTCCTCTTTCTACCTGCATTATGCACATTGCTTTCTTACTTTCTAAGTTTCCTTTTCGTTCTAAATCAATCTAATCTGTTGTCCTCCTAATCTTGCTCTCTCCTACTCTGAAGTAATAATGCCATGCAATGTGATCATTCATCGGCTTTTTTTGTAACTTCTTCTAGGGGAATAGATCACACGTTTTTCCCAGGCATGTTTGTTTAAAAGTTTTCTCTAAAGTCTGACCTGGGCCTGGGTCAGACCAGCTACCTAACAAGGGCAGGAGAGCAAAACAGAGTACCCCAGGAAAAGACTCTGTGCTTGAGAACAAGAGAGGCAAACTTTCCAATAGAGGTTGTAAATAGCAAAGTGTAATCACCATTAATGTTTAACTCTCTGAATACTGCCTCCCCTCTCCATGGTTTTGTTTCTTACCTAGAAGCCTGCAAACAGGTTTTGATAATGAACTTGTTGTTTGTTTTAACCAGTGCTTTAAAGCAAAGCCTAAGGTCACCGCATTGAATGTGCCTGAGTCAAAAAGAATCATTGATGTTCTCCAGGAGCAGAGATGCATATGAGTGTTCCCTAAGAAATTCAAAAGCCCAGTGTTTTCTAAAGCTCATTTAATGTGGTTATCTTGCTTTACAAATTATGCTCTTAAACAATCTATTTTTAAATATAACGATGTTGAGAAACACGCCCCTCCCCCTTGCTGTGGGCTAGCCCAAAGACTGTTCTTTGGCAGGAGTCAAGAGTTGCCTGTGGCCTTTTTTATTTTATTTTATTTTTGCTAATTTAGTCCACATAATATTTACATATGTCATAACTTTCATCTTTTTCTTTTTATCTTTTAGTCCCCATCTTTCACCCATGGGTTGACTGTGTGGAATGAAATTGTTGTAGAGAATTTAAAATTTCTATAAATAAAGTTAATTTTAGAAAAAAAAACATTCTGATTGTTCAGTGTAAACTTTGTAAAATGAATCATTTATTCTTTTAGGGTAAGGGCTTGAGACAGTGTTTCTCTGTGTAGCCCTGGCTGTCCTGGAACTTGTTCTGTAGACCAGGATCATCACAAACTCAGAGATCTGCCCGCCTCTGCCTCCCAAGTGCTGGGATTAAAGGTTGCTACCACCTGGTGAGCAATTTATTCTTGACATGGAACCCACTGACAGGTAGAAATGCAGGATGTTCTAGAGTGTTCTAGAAAAGTGCCCTTGAAAAGGGAGCAAGGCGGTCACTATCTCTGAGAGTATACTTTTTAAAAAATGGAAATAATTTATTTTGGGAAAATACAACTTAAACTACATTGTCTCATTATATAACCTGACAGCATAACATATTTATTTTATGACCCTGGAATATGACACTTTTATGTTAACAAAATATCTGTCTTCATGCTCTCAAATACTAGACATGGTCATTTAAGATAATAGTACCAATTTTTAGAATTTTACATTATCCAACTTTTCTATCCAAAAATTTTGTTTTACTTAAGGGTACTCTGCTTTTGTTCATTAAATAGCTGATGTTAATATTTTAAACAAATATAGAGAGTTCATCATGTATGGAAACAAAGAATTCAGTTGGATGTATTCTGTCCAGATTCATCCCTTAGATGCTGACTTTAGCTGATTTCTTTTATAAAGCTTCTAGGTGTGTGTCCCTTATGTAGGAGTCTGGTGTAAAGAACAACTAATTGCAGTCATCTTTCCTTCAACAGAACTTTGGTCTTGGTCCAGCCAGTTGTACAGTTGTGTTGAACTTATGCTGACTAATGTTAATCTGGATGTAAGCTTTCCTCATGTAACTTTGTCTCTTAATTTTCTCCACAAAGTTATACAGTTGTGATCCCCTGGCTTACATTCTGAATTTTTGTCAGCTGTGAAGCTTTATTATGGCCCCTTTGATAGACCCTCCTCTGAGGCACTCTAACTTCTGCTTCATGTCAACCTTTACCTCAGCCTAGAAACAGCACTTCCCCAAACCCTGAAAGTTTGAGTGACTGCTGAAAGGGGAACTGATGAACCATTTGCCATTCTGACATTGTCTTTGGAACTCTGAACTAAAGCAGCTGCACCAAAACTTTCTTTATGCCAGTTAACCGTTCTGTCTCACCAGCTCTTAAAAAACTTCGAAAATCTCAAATTAGCTATAAGCTCAACATCTCTCAAGACCAACTTGATTCCTAGGCTGCTGTAGTACTGCAAATCTAAAATGGACAGGATGTGACTCCTGCTAAGGATGGGTTTGTGCCTTCCTCCAAAATGTATGCAATGTATGCACCAACAAGTTCTAACGTTTTGACATGGGGCCCTAGAGGCATAGGCCAGACAAAAATTCAAGTATAAGCCTTCTTCTATATATGGGCTTCTGGCTCCCTCCCCTCTAGGTCCTCCCCTTGAGCACGTAATTCCTCCTTATTATCCTCATGTTTGTGTCTTTGAAATGTTTTATTTACTGAACTTCACTCTGTGCCCAAACAAAACATCCCATAGAATTTTCCCCAGTAGCTCTCCCGCTACATCTCCATTTGTCTGCAAAAAGACTTACAGGAAATTCTGACTGCAAGTGTCATCCCTTTCACCCCAGGCCAGATACAATTCTTTACACCAGTCCTCTGTTTCCTCCTGTTGATGCTCTACAACTCCCTTTGCTTCTGCTAGCTCATTCTGGTGCACCACTCCGGCAAAGGCACTAGTCAGTATCACCCAGTCCGCTCTGTGCTCACCTCCTCTCGAAGTCTGTTTTGTTTCTCCCACCTCCACTCCCCTCCTGCCTCTACCCACCCTGCTCCACCCCTAATCCCCCAGCACGATTTCCCAATTTTACTCACTAACCAAATCTTGTTACAACTCTCTAAAATTTACTTTTCAAAAGTCTCTTCAGGACTGCAGGACAACAGTCACACATCTTAACATCACAGCTTAAAACTCATGCTAAGTGACCAGAGACTACATGCCCATTCAGTAGACACAGAACTACCCCCTCTAACAAAGACCCTCCTCAGCAAGAAACAGACGATGCCCTAAATTTTTTCTTAGAGTCCAGAGTGATAGATCCTTATAAAAATAAAAAGGAAAAAAAATACAGTACATCCTAGTGTTCCTTGTGTCTGCAAGGGAAGGACTACAGGAAGGAATGTGTGGCAATCATTTTCCAGCCTTATAAAGTGTGATCCTTACAAAGTAGCTGTCTCTTTCCCAGGCATTCTCTCATTTCTGGCCTAGCAGAATAGAGAGGGCATAAGGCTCAGTTTCCCATGGGTGAGCTTATGCCACCTCAGTGTGTAACCAGTAAACATGGTTCTGCCTATCTGAGGTCAGACATGCCTCTGCCTGCCTTCTGTTTCTTTTAAGCCACCTCAGAAATCTAACAAGGAAATTACATAAAAGGTAATGATGGGCAACAGCTCTGTGGTTAAGCTAGCCCTAGCTGCTCTTCCAGAGGACTCAGGTTCGGTTCCTACCATACTCAATACATCTCACAACTGTCCAGACATACTCCTCCTGCCTCCATGGGCTCTGCACACACGTGACGCAGAAAAAATAAAAAAAGCACCCATGTGTACAAAAGACAAAGGAAAAAACCTAAAGGCCAGTAAAACAAAGAGTATAATTTCTAAATGCATACACATAAAGTATAAAACAGGTAAATGGGTAAATGAAATGAGCCAACACAAATTCTTCAAACGGTAAAGAGAAACCAAAAAATCCACAATTATGGAAAGAGACTTAAAATCTCCACTCAACAAATAATAGAAACACCAATTAGAAAATATATAAAATTCAATGGCATAAAAAAAAGAGGATCAAATTAACATGTATGTAACTTTCCACCCTGCAATTATCTCGAATTTCCCTTGGATATTCTTCTAGAGAATCTAAAACGCTCGTGAAAACTTACAGATTTGAAATAAACATCCATCAGAAGATGGAGGGATAAAAAAATGTGATTTACTTACCCAGTAGAACGATATCCATCCTTTTAAATGGGACAAGATTCCGTACCTTGCCTCAGCATGAGTAACATTATGGCATGTAAATTAAGGTATATGAATTTTTTTTCCTGAGAAATTTGAATAACATGAATTAGCTCCAACTTTAAATGCAAATCTCCTTTATTGTCTGATGAGACCTAAGATGTGGACACCATCAGGACTTAGTCACATAAACTGTCATTTTTCTCCACATGAGACCAAAACCTCTCAGTCTTTTATACCCTCTGCATACACTGAGTCTGCTCCAGCACTGGTTGCTTTTGAGAAATGTCCCCACCTTGCTCTCCACTGTCACCGTTTTCTTTTTCACTCACTGAATACTTGTGTCTTTGGGTCACTGTTAAGGGTACACCAATCCATTGTTGATTTGCTTGGTTCTATACGTTATTACAAATTAAGTTTCCGGTGAAGATCTGGCTATACTTTATATGTTGAAATATGTGTTGTTTGGTCACCTTTGTGGAAGCTGAAACACCAAGGGACACATTCTTGCCATCACGTTTTAAGGAATGATTACCACAGTCAGTGGCAGACGCTAAAGTCACTGAGATCACAAATCCTTTGGTTCCTAAGGTGACATTTCTAAGGCTTCTCATGTTTGGGGAGAGGGCGTGTTCCCTCTAAAAGTCACCAGGGGGATGGTGGTAGGGAAGCATCCACTGCTTACCAAAGGGAAGTCCTCAGATGTAAGGAGATGCATCAAGGTAGAGAGCCTCTGTGTGGTATCATGGAATCATAATGCCTGTCACGAAGGGAAATCTCTAACCCTTTTCCCCACACCATAATCATGGGGGAGGAAAAAAAGAAAGAATCTGGTGTTTTCCATAGCACAGATGACAAGTAATAGCCAATTACACAGCAGGAAGTCAAATCTTTATTTTCTTTATGAGCCCATTGGATGTGATGAGCTCCCACCTGTAGCCTTGACTACTAAAAGCAGACTTGACAACACAGCATTACGGACCTCACAAAGTAGAACACGGGCTGTGAGCATACCTGGGAACGAATTCGGGATATTGGTCTTTGCGAGGCAGGTGTTGGTTGAATAGCTGGCAGTTCTTTTGTGATACCTCGACATCATTAGACAACATTCTTCCCCAGGAATTCATTTGGGCTATAGAATGAACGATCGCTTCGAAATTTAAAGTTCAAAAATCACTAAAAACCTGACACGAGTTTTTTTTTTTTATTACATGCGTTATTGAAATTGACTTTATTTTACTTTTTCTTGTTCACTTTTATTTAAGGCTCGCTCAAAGACATCTGATATACTTGGTTAGCGTTTAAGAGAAAAATTACAGGGCAGGCAAGACATGAATCTTAGCAACTGCCCAGAAGAGGAGATGGAGTAGGATTTAAAAGAGAAATATGCTGCTTGAGTTAAGCTGGCACAGAATTCAGTCACACGATGGTAGGCAGCCACATGGCAGGGAGGAACCCTGAAAGACTATTAAGTATTCTTAGATACATAAATATACTCTGTTCATTTTGTATAGTATCACTTGTGTGTATATTTTCAGGGCTGACCCTTTGTTATCAGATAACCATATGGTGTGCTTTTTACTGGGAAAAACTATTCCTCCACCTCTCAGCATTCCTTAGTTTACTGTGGTTCTTTGTGTTATATTGAGACCTACATTGAGCCCCCATTCATGTTAACATGTCTACCATTTTTGTCCTTGTTCAGCTCATGTTATAAAGTCATGTGGGAGAGATTTTAAGAGTGTAGCTTCCGATGTTTCTAGGGGATACAATCCTACAGCAAACTCCCTGATCCTCTGGCTCTTACCATATCCCACCTCCAATGTTTCCCAATAGGTGTGGGGGTTGTTTTATACATCAGAACTGGGATCCACAGCTCTACATTTTGATTGGTTATGGATTTCTCCATCCGTCTCTGTTGTAAAGAGAGGTTTTCTTGATAAGAGATGAAGACTACAGATATTTGTTGGTATAAGGACAAACATTTAGAATTAGTTAGAAATTATGGTCATAAGTGGCAGTTGTAGGTTCTTCTCCAAGATTGATTGATTGACTTTCCTTCCTTCCTTCCTTTCTTCCTTCCTTCCCTTTCTTTTCTTCCTTCTTTCCTTCCTTCTTTTCCTTTCCTTACTTTCTTCCTTCATTCCCTTCCTTCCTTTCTTCTCTTCCTTCCTCCCTCCCTCCCTTCATTCCCCTTCCCCTTCCTTTTCTTCCTTCCTTCCCTCTTTCTTTCTTTCCTTCTTTCTTATTTGTTTTTGTTTCTTGGAGCTGAGGGCTGAACCCAGAGCCTTGCACTTTCTGGGCAATAGCTCTATCACTGAGCTAAATTCACAACCCCCAAGATCTTTTACTTTACTAGCACTGGGGAATGGGCTGGGTTTCCAGTACCAGGCATGATTTTCCTTTTGGAGTGGGTTTTAAGTCCAATCAAAACATCACTCGTTACCACCGAGTTATGAGTACCACTGCTCCTCTCTCAGGTTTGTCACATCGTGCTGAGGTGGTTCGCAGGCATCATAGCTGAGTAGGGCTGTTGATGGCTTCCCGCCTTTGGAAGGAGCCTCCTGGTATGATGAAAGCTAGTCTTGGGGTGTGTTGAGGGGGAGATTGTGTATGTAGAGAGGAGATTTCAAGTCATTTCTAGCTCAATGGCTTCTGAGTCCTGCATCTGAATTACATGGTGTCTTCAGCATTAGGGACTTGTTTCCCACCTCTGGGACAACCAAGGGCAATAGCAATTCTTTGTAATGTTGGGGGGGGTCCTGGGGGGGGACTCCCGGACAACCATGATCAACTCAAAAGAGAGGTTGTCATGCTTGGTATTGGGGTTTTATTAGGCAGTCTTTGGCTCTTAGAGGAAACATTGTCAGCACAGATGAGAGATTTTCATTTTAACTGTATGTGTACTTATACATAGACTTACATGTAATAAAGGGTTTTTCAGATAGATCAGTAACAGTATGATTACTTATGACGTTTAAGACATCTTACTGTTATTTATGCTCTTCCCTTCTTTTTATTTATCTCTGTACCCCTAATTAGAGTCACCCCCTTTTTATCTCCCCAATACAAAACATGTACTCTGCTGTTCCCCTCTCTAGTGCACCCCACCTCGAATTGCTCCCCTTTTACTTTCCTGCTTTATTTTGTTTTTTCATTTACTTCAGGCTCTGTACTTACATCTGAGGATCTGGAGCTAGGCATCTCTAATAGGAAAGAATGATGTTTGTCTTTCTCAGTCTTTGTTGCCTCATTTAATACTATTTGTTCTAGTAGCATCCATTTACCTACAAAGCTCATAATTTCACTTTTCTTTGCAGCTTAGTTCTATTCCATAGCGTATATGTACCACATTTTTATTTCCGTGTGTCAGTTGGAGAACACTTAGGTTATTTCCATGCCATAGCTGTTGTGAACAGAACGCAGATGAACATGGCTGAGCAAGTGTAGGTGGCGCAGGATGGAGTCTTCAGAGCATGTGCCAAGGAGTGGCACAGCTGGGTCGTAAGGTAGGTTTATTTTTCTCTACAAGAGGAGATAATCTTCCTATGTCTTATTAGGTCATAGTTGAGCAAAACTGAAAATTAATAACCAGGGAGACCACAGAAGCTCTATAAATAGAGGCAAATGATACACCTAAATGACCAGTTGGTCAATAAAGAGATCAAGAAGAAAGTTAAGACATTCTAGAATCAAATGAAAACGCAAACACGATTCACCAGAATATTTGGGATTCAACAAAAATATTCAAGTTCTAAGATCTTAGCTCAGTAATGAGGGCCTATAAAAAAATCAGAGACGTCTCAGAGGTGGGACACCTGCTCATATTTGTCTTCCATAGCGCTACCATCAGAGCTGAAATATAGGGCCAGCCTTGGCATCCATCAACAACTGAATGGATAAGCAAAGTTTAGGTTAGTCTGCTGTGCTTGATGGATGTGTGTGAGTCCCCTTATGTCGAACTAATTTTCTTTCTATGAAACTAGATACCCACACACATATGCACTTGTGCACACACATAAACATGCATACATACAGAGGCATTCGTCCACACACACACACACACACACACACACACACACTCACCACAATGCCACAGTAAACCTAGTCCTTTGTATACTGATGAGGCTGTAGGGTTGTGTGATGGTGTGTGATGGGATGGAGGAATATGTATACTCTATTGGTAAGAATATAAATTAGTAAAGGCACTGTGGAAATTACCTTGTCAATTTGTCAAAAGATGTGACAGTTGAGGTTGGGGTATAGTTCAGTGGGTATAATGCTTCTATTAGCGCACAATTATGGTGGCACAAAAACTAGGTTACAGGTGGTACACCTGTAATTCCAGCACATTCAGAGCAGGAGGCAGTAAATAATGAGTTCAAGGTCATCCTCAAATATTTAGTGAATTTGAAGCCAGTCTGGACTACACAAGACCTTGTATATAAAATAAATATAAAATAAAATAAACATGAAAGATAACTAAAGTTAGAGTATGTTAGAGAGATCCAAGTTACAGAATCAGCCAAGATGTTCTTGAAAAGATGAACTAATAACATAAAATTATATGGCTATATGATTATATTATATATACCATGTAATCATAGTAAATATAGTAATTATAATATAATTTATTATACAGTAATTATAGTAAATATAGTAAATATAGTGATTATATTAAAATGTAAATATATGTAATATATAAATATAGTAGTTATATTATGGTACATATGTAATTATATATATATATAATAGAATGTTATTAGACATAAAGAATAACTGAAATCATGCTGTTTTCAGGAAAAATGAATTTATGGAAAGTCATCATATTCTGTAAAATAAACAAGACTCAGAAACATTTTTTCTAAGTAAAAATATCAAAAGGTTGACTGTAGAAGTAGGAATATTCAGAAAGAAGTAGACCAGAGGGAGCTATGGGAGAAAGTTATGGAGATGATGTCACCAGGAGCCCACCCCTTTGTACAATTAGTGTCGTCTATCTAAAAGAGTACATGTGTACCATACAGCAAGCTATGGAAGCCATAGGATGATCTGTTGTCTGGGATCTTGATTCCCTGTGCTGACAGGACACCCAACTTCTCTGGAATCTGAGGTCCTTGTGTTCTGCCTAGTCATGCCTCTGCCCATACCATAGGCCCCCAAACTCCTCCAAGATCTCCAATTCTTGAGCCATCAGGTAAGCCCAACCCACCCCTACCTCACAGGCCTCCCAGATCTACCCATGGCTTGACCATGGTTTTGTAGACTTAACTTCTGGTCAATCAAACCGACTCAAGGCAAGTCACCAAGGGATAAAGAGCTATGCCAGAATGTGGTCCAAAAGAGGACACACAAGGGATCACTGAGCTTTGGTCAGCGACTGTCAGAGCTAACAGTAATAGATAAGAGTAGAACCTACAACCCTCAAAACCAGTTCCACAGAGATCATCTTACAACACAGTCCTCTCCCAAACACTGCACACATTACCACTAGAAAAAGAAAAGCTGCTTGAAGAAAGATAAAAAACAAAAGACAAAATAATCTGTGAACTACTTCAGATGGACAAGTCCAAGAGCAGAAACAAAATTAATACACACACGCAGAGTAACTCACTCTGTGCTGTGTTAGTCCATTCCCTCCTGCCTTCCCCAGGCCAGGGTATGTTTCTAAGAGAGAAAGCACCCTAAGACCATCCCCCCCTTCAGAACTGAAAGAGAGGTGAAGAGCCATGGTGAATATCCCTACACACTCAGCCTTCTCTCTCCTCATCTACCCCTGCCAGCTCCTCCCCCAATTCCTGCACTGCATAGTAGTGTGTACTAGCGAGTCTTCACCAGAAGACAAGTGGCTGCAACAGTGCTCTTGGACCCTTCACACCCCAACGTCGGTCTGTCAAGCAGTTCTCCAGGTAATTCTGACCTGTACTAGCCAGATTCTGTGTGTGTGTGTGTGTGTGTGTGTGTGTGTGTGTGTGTGTGTGTGTGTGTGGAGGGTATATAGCCACACCTACTATCTGTTTTAATGCTTCAAATAGAGCATGCTCAGTTGTTCCTAACACAGAACCAGGCGTGGATAAACTGTTCATGCTTGCTTGTAGGCAAAGCCGGGTTCTTCCAAAGGGAATGTAGAGTTTATCCTGCGCCATACATGAGTGGCTGTCCCCAGCATTGCAGAGTTTATCCTGCACCCAGTGGCTGTCCCCAGCATTGCAGAGTTTATCCTGCACCCAGTGACTGTCCCCAGCATTGTACACTAGGACTGGGGCTACTCCCCAGGAGATGATCCACTTCAGAAGTGTTTCCATGTATTTGTATTCCATCATCACAGATTAAAAGAAAAGCACAAATTAAATGCATTTGCTGAATTTTGGGATGGGCCTTTAGGTAGGCAGGTTACAGGAAAGTAGGGGATGTCTGCTGTAGGTTTTAGACACTGTATGATGACCTTCCTAAGTTTTAGGCTAGGGGAAGATAGTGTCTACATAATACATTTCAGCATTTTTACCTGAGAGTCAGAAGGATGTTAGGTCTTTTGACTAAGATGGGTAGCAGATGTCTATTGAGGGGACCAATGATAGCCAGAGATAGCCTGGGTTCCAGATCTACAGCATCCAGCCTCCCACAATCACAGGTTTCTGTAGGCCAGCCTACAGCATCTCCATCATGCACATGATGTTTTCAGGACACTTCAGCTCATCACAGCTTCCCATGTGTTTAGAAGACCACAAACTCAGTGCGATTTAAAATTTGACAGTGCAACTTCATGCATGGATAACCATGTTGTGCAAATGTGTTTCTCGGACACTTAGCTTATAAAAATACCTGCAAAGAGAATTTCTGAAATTATAGCATCCAGGGTGATCCTCTATTGAAAGTCAGTGCTCAGTTTGGGGGACAACGTGTGTTTGCTCTTCTCACCTGCTAATGCGAGCACGCCCTTGACCCTGAATTTAGGACTAAGATAAAGGGGTCACAGAAGTGAAGTCTATGGACTAGGTTGGTATGGGCATGCTGCCCTCTACTGGTGCTGTGGCTACAGTGATTGTTTCTGGTTCCCAGAAACCCAGAACTGAATCCTTGGTTTAGTCTTCTGGTGAACCTTAAGGTCTAGACATAGTTTGCACGCTTTTGATTCTTGGTGAATGTAAACTTAACTATCATTACCCTCTGACAAAAGGGCAGAAGCACATGGATTTTGAAAATACTTCCTGGGCGTGGGATGTATCTTAAAAGCAGAACGCTTGCTTATCACCCCTAAGGCCATTGGCTCCATTCCCAGCAGAAGAAAAAAATATTCTCCTTGGAGCCAGAGAACATTGAACAAGGAGTGTGAGCTTGAAATGTTTATTATCCTCAAGCTTTGGATTCATGTAAGGTAAAACAGGACAGTGTTCAATATAGAGAAGTTGTCTTCTGCCTTTGATACAGTTGAATTACTTTATGGTAGCTTGACCAGGAAGATGTTGTTAGCCCTTAAACTTTGCAAAGGTTGTGAGTAGACAGGTAGGCTGCTCTCTGAAACAGAGCCTGGTGAACTTTGATAGTAATTCTTCAGAGAAAAGTGTAGACCTGAGAAATGCTGGAAATGCCTTTTGTTTGGGGGAAGGAACAGTAAGTGAGTTGGACCTCAAAGAACTCGTACAGAACTCTCCAGCCATAAGCAGTTGGCTGGTGAGTTATTATTGACTAGTTAGTATAAAAACAAGCATTTGCTGATATGTAATGAATGCACCAGTCACCACAGCAGGGCTCTGGCTCAGGATTTGAAGATGTGGCAATTTGGCTTTCAATGTGGCAAACAAATTTATTAAACTATGTGTTCTGTTTTCCCTTCCCATCAAAGCCTATATTCACCCAAGAACATATTTTCCCCTAAATCTGCTGTCCACTGAAAAAATGTTTTTCATGGCCTTCAGAGCTTAGCTTTTTTAAAAAATATCAAATTCCATAAGGCTCTCAGCCAACAGGCCAGTGCAGAGGTATGGAAGCCGTTTGTCACTGGTTGTTTGGACAGATCAGTTATTTCTCTGAAACAAGATTTTTCTTCCTGGAATATGCCGAGGCATTGTAAATCCCTCTTGTGTGTCTTAGATATGAACCAAAGTCGGGCAACCCCAGATGGCCCCCCCCTTACGTTTCACTTCCCCTGTGGTCTACCCTGCAATTAGGAATATCATAAAGTGCTCCCTGGTCTCCAGAATTTTCTCTCTTGGCTATGGGTCTCTTTGCTTAGCTCTGCTGTGGGTCTTCTGACATTTACAGCTCTTCGTGGATACTCATTGCTCATCCCCACCCCTTCTCAATAATTGTATCGGAAGATGGCGCCACACAGCCAATCACTGTAGCTGCACCATGGTCCTGTTCTCCAGCTCTGCGTAGATCCTCAGTTAGGGTCATTTCATAGCTCTCCTCAATTTAGTGACATAACCGCCAACAAATACCAGCCCTACTCGGCTCCAACACTTAGAGATCTGAATTATACCATTAACAGAGTCTTTCCCAACAATCATGGGGAATTAAAATGCATTAACAGCAATGGCAAATGCTTTGGGTTAAAGAAAATTATAGAAATTTTTAAAAAATCAAATTACTCAGACTTTGAAATGCTCAGGTCAGGCTGTAGACACCAGGGGGCAGCAGAGGCTTTGTTTCTAGCTGGTCTTGCTGATGATGCAGAGACAAGTGTGCACACTTGGTTCCTAACGCTATGGCTAGGTCTTTTCTGCCTGTAACATCAGTATGCTGCCTTACTTAGAGTAGATACAGTTCTCCCATGGTGGGCCTTGATAGTCCTCTTGCATTATGTAAATATCTCATTGGTTCTGCATTGGCTGTGAACAATTCCAGAGGGTCTCGAGAAACTAACATTTTTGTGATATTGGAGGAAGAAAAGACTCGCAGAGGACAGAAAGAGTCGGCCGTAGGCTGGACCCCCTAAGCCCATGACCATTAACTGATGTCCCTGTCCAGTCATACCTCTGCAGAGTGGTCGACTTTTTATCTAATAAGTATTGGAATAAAAGTGCTCCTGGGTCTGTGTGCCTTTGCTTCTCTGAGAGTTTCCATTTCAGACACACTCTGATGATCTGTTGTGCTTTTCTTCTTTTCTTTTTTTTTTTTAACAGACTTATTTCGTTTATTTGTTGTCTTTTATAAAAACCCTTATGTGGCAGCCACAGCTGGAGCCTGGGTCCCCTGCACAGAGACTCCGGTGTGGGTTTTCACAAGAAGATCAGTGAATTCCTGATAAGGAGACTTGGTGAACACAGTTTCTTTCCAGAGGTCAGGGGTCAGATAGCTAGCTGTAGGTCTTGGAGATGGCATCAAAGGTGGCCTTGGCAAAATAGGCCAGGGTGGCAGTGCAGCCTCTGGCTGAAGTGTAGCAGTTATCTGTACCGGCCATCATCAGAAGCTTCTTGGGCACAGGAGCAGAGACAATGCCAGTGCCTCTCGGGGCAGGGATGAGACGCACCAGCACAGAGCCACAGTGGCCAGTCACCTTGCATGGGACAGTGTGGGACTTGACAGTCTTGTTCCCCCAGTAGCCTCTCCTCACAGGGACGATGGAAAGCTTGACCAGGATGATGGCCCCTCGGATGGCAGTGGCAACCTCCTTGGAGCACTTAACACCAAGACCAACGTGACCATTGTAGTCCCCAATAGCAACGAAAGCCTTGAACCTGGTCTGCTGGCCAGCCCGGGTCTGCTTCTGCACTGGCATGATTTTCAGAACCTCATCCTCTAGAGATGCACCCAGGAAAAAGTCGATAATCTCAGACTCCTTGATGGGCAGGGAGAACAGATCTCCTCCAAGGACTTGATCTTCATGTCCTTAACCAGGCAGCTCAGCTTGGTGACAGGGATCCACTCCTTGTCTTCAGCTTTACCTCCAGGAGCTTGGTGGCCTAGAGCATGACCACTGTCCCAAAGACCGCTGCCACACGGCCTCCTAATCCTGGACCCTGAGGTCTCCCGGTCCTCCCAGTGCACCAGTGTCACCCTCCATTTGTTTCCAGAGGAAGAAGCGCTTTTCTTTTCTTTTTCTCCTTTCTTCCTTTTCTTCCTTCTTTCTTTCCTTCCTTTCTTTTTTCTTTCTTTCTTCTTTCCTCCCTCCCTCACTATCTCTCTCCCTCCCTCCCCCTCTCTCCCTCCCTCTCTCCTTCTCTCCCTCTCTCCCTCCCTCTCTCCTTCTCTCCCCCTCTCTCCCTCCCTCCCTCCTTCTCTCCCTCCCTCCCTTCTTCTCTCCCTCCCTCCCTCCTTCTCTCCCTCCCTCCCCCTCTCTCACTCCCTCCCTCCTTCTCTCCCTCCCTCCCCCTCCCTCCCTCCCTCCTTTTCTTTCTTCCTTTCTTTCTTTCTTTTTTTCTTCCTTCCTTTCTTTTTCCCACCTTTCGTTATGGAATCAACCCTGCCAACCCTGGCTGTGACCCTGAGATTGAGGAAAGGGGTTTGCCTCCTCCGTGCTTCTCCCATAACACTGGTTCCTTCCTGTAGGCCAATGTCCCAATATCCTCAGTGAGCAGCACTGTGTCTAGATCAACAAGTAACTGCTGGATAACAAGAGCTATGAGCACACTAGTGCGAGCCTGAGGGGCATCTTCCTGATGGCGTGGTATCCTTGGACAAAGATGACTGGCAGGTTTTACCTGGATCTTAAAAATTCATTCTTGTGGACAGCTAAACTTGAGAGGATTAAACAGTCATGCATATTTTGCAAGACCCTTCCTAGTTCATCTAGTATCTCTCAGAATGTTCCAGAATGTGAGAGGATACTCACCCAAGCCAAGCAGCCAGCAAAGGGCTTGTTTCCCCAGAGGCTACAAGGCAGATTTCATCTCCAACCTCTGCCTCACAACCACATGCCAGATTAAATTTTTGATATTGTCAGATGTTTATAACAATGAACTTTCTAAAGCTTAGCCCATTTGAACAGCAGCAGCAGCAACAAAAAAAAAAAAAAAAAAAAAAAAAAAAAAAAAAAAAAATCTAACACAGAAAATAAAATGACATCATGGGTTAGGGTTAGGATTATTATTATTTTTTTGCATATTTCTTTTTCTGTGTTATCACTCTTTAATGTTGGGGGTTAAAACTTTATACACACACACTCACACACACACACACACTTTTCTTATCTAGTTTTGAAATACTAAGTACAGATGCTGGTAGGAACTCTTCAGGGATTTTAACACCACTAATCAATTTCACAACTGGAGGCAAAGCTGTCTTCTGGGAAAGATCATGGGCTCTGATCTCATCAGGGCAACCACAGTTCTGAAGGAAGTAGAGATGCTATCTCACAGCCGTGTTGGTCACAAGATGGCGGCAGGCAGGCCAAGCTCAGAGATTGGCTTCTTTCCTCAGGCTTGGCCCCTCCTCTACTCCCAGTGTCACTTTGGACAAGCTGAACCAGGAACAAGGAAACCCAACCTTCAGAACTTCTGCAGGAGCCTTTTTGGTCAGAGGCCCAAACCTGATTTACACATGATAAAACAAACAAGCTTTCTTCTACCCGATCCAAAGCTGGAGAAGCACCACAATCCAGAAAGGGTGTGTCAAAACACACCTCTGCTGGCCGTGGTGGCTCGCACTGTAAACTCAGTGTTAGGGAAGCTGAGGCAAGAGGATGGCCTGCCAGAGGGTGCAGGGAGAGGGAGAGAGGGAAGGAGAGGAGGGGAGCGTACATTGAGACTGGGGCTGTCCTGCTCAGTGGAGGTATGGAATGTGTACTTAGCATGCAGAGCTCCAGGCTTCCATCACCGGCATTGGCCAACCCTCTGTCCTCAAACAACCACCCCCTCCTGCACCAGACTGCCCAACCCCTGCTGCTGAGCTCTGGTGCAGGGCGTTTAGAATGTGACCTGGCCTCTGCTCTTGTCGCTGTGGTCCCGCAGCACCTGTGAAAGTGCGCCGCTCTCTTTAACTCTGGGATGTGCATACTTGTATGTGTGTAACCACAAACTAAAGATAGTCCTTACCTAATAGAAATGTATCATAGCCACAATTTCACTAAATTCAAAGCTAACACAGAATCCTGGACAAAGAAGAATAAAGCTGATACAGTTATAAGTAGTAATTATTGATTCTGTCCTTTAAACACTGCCCTCAGGACCACCTGCATTTTGTACCATCCTACACTTTGGTTAGGTGGCTTTGTTTCTGCTGACCAGGGCCAGATGTCAAAGCCCCTCCTCCCCTGGGCTGCTCCTCCCCTGGGCTGCTCCTCCCCTGGGCTGCTCCTCCCCTGGACTGCTCCTCCCCTGGACTGCTCCTCCCCTGGACTGCTCCTCCCCTGGACTGCTCCTCCCCTGTACTACTCCTCCCCTGGACTACTCCTCCCCTGGACTGCTCCTCCCCTAGACTACTCCTCCCCTGGGCTGCTCCTCCCCTGGGCTGCTCCTCCCCTAGACTACTCCTCCCCTGGACTGCTCCTCCCCTGGGCTGCTCCTCCCCTGGACTGCTCCTCCCCTGGGCTCCTCCTCCCCTGGACTGCTCCTCCCCTGGGCTGCTCCTCCCCTG
Organism: Micromys minutus; assembly: GCF_963924665.1. Lineage (NCBI taxonomy): Eukaryota > Metazoa > Chordata > Mammalia > Rodentia > Muridae > Micromys > Micromys minutus. The sequence continues at coordinate 59,877,322 of NC_137981.1, read as the reverse complement.
GACTGCTCCTCCCCTGGACTGCTCCTCCCCTGGGCTCCTCCTCCCCTGGACTGCTCCTCCCCTGGACTGCTCCTCCCCTGGACTACTCCTCCCCTGGACTGCTCCTCCCCTGGGCTCCTCCTCCCCTGGACTGCTCCTCCCCTGGACTACTCCTCCCCTGGACTACTCCTCCCCTGGACTGCTCCTCCCCTGGGCTGCTCCTCCCCTGGACTGCTCCTCCCCTGGACTACTCCTCCCCTGGACTGCTCCTCCCCTGGGCTGCTCCTCCCCTGGACTGCTCCTCCCCTGGACTGCTCCTCCCCTGGACTGCTCCTCCCCTGGACTGCTCCTCCCCTGGGCTGCTCCTCCCCTGGACTGCTCCTCCCCTGGGCTCCTCCTCCCCTGGACTGCTCCTCCCCTGGACTACTCCTCCCCTGGACTACTCCTCCCCTGGACTGCTCCTCCCCTGGGCTGCTCCTCCCCTGGACTGCTCCTCCCCTGGACTGCTCCTCCCCTGGACTGCTCCTCCCCTGGGCTGCTCCTCCCCTGGACTGCTCCTCCCCTGGACTGCTCCTCCCCTGGACTGCTCCTCCCCTGGACTGCTCCTCCCCTGGACTGCTCCTCCCCTGGGCTGCTCCTCCCCTGGGCTGCTCCTCCCCTGGACTGCTCCTCCCCTGGGCTGCTCCTCCCCTGGGCTGCTCCTCCCCTGGACTGCTCCTCCCCTGGACTGCTCCTCCCCTGGACTGCTCCTCCCCTGGACTGCTCCTCCCCTGGGCTGCTCCTCCCCTCTACTTCCCACAGTCACTTGATAGTTGCCTGAGACTGGCATGGATGTCTGATCGTCATCTCTGTGATCACTCATCTCTAGCAGAAAACTGAACTTGCTCTCGAGGCATGGGGGTGGGAGGTGGTGGTTTACAGGAGACATGTTCCCCACAGGCTCCAGTATTTGACTAGTTAGTGGTGCTGTGGGGGAGATGGAGGTGTGGACTATCACTATAGAAGGAAGGACATCACAGGGCCCAAGTACTGAGAGCTCAAAGCTTTGCCTTTCTTCCAGCTTAGCCATTGTAATTCAGCTCGGATCTGAAGATGTGAGCCTTGGCTTCCAGCGTGCTCTCTGCTTTGTTGCCTCACTGTGCTGGTAGACTGCTCTGCTTCTGGAACTGTAAGCCCAAATAAATTGTCTTGGTCCTGGTGTTTTATCACAACTCTAACTCAGGGTAAGACGGGCAGAGGAGGGAACAATACTCTTCAGGTCTGGGCTTACTCGGGACTCACACATCAATTACTGCTTTCACTCTCTGCTTGCTAAAGTCACACAGATTCAAATTTTGACTACAAAGGTCTTGATCAGGAGACTCCAAGGTCATCTTGGAAAGCTTCTGAATACACAGAAGGGTAACGAATTAATGTTACTTTGTAGACAACTTATATTAACATATATTTTATCATTAAGATCTGTTGAGGGGTGTTAGTTAAGAAATAGTGTGTGCTTAGCATACACAAGGCTGTAGATCTGATTTTCTCCACCCAACAACAAACTCCCCCAATCCATTATCAGTTAGGAGCTATAAACTCAATGTGTACAAAGGAAACATTTCTCCTCTGGCAGCCACTGTGTTTCTCTTGTGTAAGAGGTGCCCATAAACTCCATATCCTCACAATCTGGGCTCATTTTTGACTTTGCAATGGAAGCAAAGTGGAGTTGATTTGAAGTAGACGTTCAGTGGTCGCCCTTAGTCTTTGTTATTGGTGAATTAGCGATGATTTATCACGGGCATGCTGCAGAGACATGTGGGAGCTTTTCTTCCCTGGGAAGGTCTAAGTGACCAGCAAGATGACTGTAAAGAACTCATGAAATACTTTGAAGCAGAACTTTCCTGTGAGAAAATTATGTCTCAAACAGAACTTTAAAATGAAAAATAAACACAGTCCTAAAGTTTTACTTTGATGGTAAGAATGCCCGTGTGCCAGGACAACCAGAGAGCTGTAGGATTACTCTTTTATCGTCTTTCTTGGTATTATTATTTACATTCGCATGAACATCCACTGGCTTTTTAAAAAATGATTTTTAGGAGGTAAAGTGATGGTTCAGTGGTTAAGAGGGCCTCTTGTCCTATAGGGCCCGAGTTTCGTTGCCAGCATTCACACGGGGAGGTTCACAATCACTTGTAGCTCCCTGTGAGGGGATCCAACAGCTCTGGCCTCCTCGGGAACTGGCACACATGTGCCCATACCTGCACACACACACACACACACACACACACACACACACACACACACAATTAGAAGTAAAATAAATATGAAAAGGATGTGTGTTCTAAACCTAACAGGCTTGCTTTTATGTAAAATGAATGACTTTCTCACCCGTGGAGTCTTGTGATAATAAATATAAACCCACGTCTCATCTGATCTCAACTACTGTGCATGTAAAGGAGAACTTTTGCCCTGAACTTTATGCAGAATGATTGTTTTTGTTTGAAAATTAATACTGTGTTTCAAGGTCAACAAATCTAAACGTTTTATTTCTGATGTCATGTAACTAGCTACAGTGGAAGCTCATGCAAGCAGATGACTGCCATTCATACACAAGTCCTGAAATATAAAAAGCATCACTCGATCCACTCCCAAAGCTGAGGCTAAAGGCAAAATAGCAAGGCTTCCGCATTTGGCCCAAACACAGCTGAGCCTTGGTATTGCTAAGGTCCACTGTGGCGTTTAGTGGAATAAAAGAGTCAGTGGATGTAGAAAATGTGCGGCTTACAACAGGCCTTTAATAAATGGTTGATAATCCTTTTTTTGGTGCCACTTTTGCCTTTGTCCAGAACTAGTTGTAATAGTATATTGTTGCTCATCCGCTGGGGCTCTTGGGGAAGCAGTGAGGAGTGTAAAATCAGGAGATAACTGTGCAAAAATGGGAGGATCCCAGTGTCTGGGAGGCTAGAGCTGAGTGTGGTTAAAAAGGTTGCCCTTGGTGCCCCGTTGCTTCAGCTGTCCAGAAGCAGCATTGTTCACTGTATAGACATTCTCGGAACCTATAGATTTCCACGCCTGTTGTAAATGCATGCTCTGATGCTGTCTAACCCAGAGCATATCCACAAAGTGCGTGAACCCCAGTGCTGGAACTGAGAGAAATATTGAGGATGGTGACTAAAGATGAAGCAGGTAAGTGTTGGGTTGGATATAAAGTAGAGAATCATTGTAGACCATGCTGGATCTAGAGTATTAGAATTTTAGGTAAGCATCACACTTCTGCAGGTTGAGTTTAGTAGCAAACTGAACAGTGACAATTCCACGCTATGCAATTAAGTTTGGGTACTGAAGAGCTTAGTTCTAAGATTGTATGCATACTACGTATCTCAGGCATTCCTCAAATTTAGGATCTGTATCCTTTTCTGTTGTTCTGATAAAACACCACGAGCTAGACTACTTATAGATAAGGGTTTCTTCGGGTTTATAGCCCCAGAGGGTCGGAATCCATGATGGCGGAGCAAAGGCATGGTGGGCAGGAAGCTGAGGGCTGACACTTGAACAACCAGCATGAAGCAGAGAGAGCACATTTGAAATAACAAGAGCCTTTAAATTCTCAAAGCCCAGCTACAGGGACACACTTCCTCCAACAAGGCCACACCTCCTGAACCTCCCAAACAGCACCATCCCCTGGGGACCAAGTGTTCAAATGCCTGAGACTACACAGCATCCATTCAAACCGCCACGAATCCTCTTGCCTTTGCCGCCTATTATTACCAAAACATTTATACTTTGAATGAAACATAACCATCAAGGCTCTGCATGCTAGATAAAAGTAGATACACATACATACTAATTTTACATAATTAGTCATTTTAAATACCTGCCTGCAAAGAGCAGCTGAAAATCTATTCACTTAGCATGAGTCCCATATAAACGATTTCATCATTCTGAATTCACCCAACAAGAAAATGGGCACTCGGTGATGATACATTGATGTCATCTATAGGAAATATACTGGAGTGAGTTCTTTCCTTCAGATAGTTTACTTAGGATTTAAAGTAAAATCAACAGTCAGGTGATTGTTTTCCTTGCCTCCTACCCAGCTTTCATGCTTTCTGATCCCAACACGTGACCACCTGATCTAAAGTCGGGTGGAGAAGATTATTCCCACAAAAGAGCACAGAGGAGCGCAGTGCAGCATCAGCCTCTCCTCGTACTCTCTGGTCGCATCTCAGGCCCGTATTTGTTTAAAAAGGTTGTTGTATTATGGAGACTCAAAAAAGCAATTGCTGTGCTCAACAGTGTCAGATATTGTGTTCCGCCAGAAGAGGGCGCTCAAGAGCCCAGAGTGGGAAACTGGAGGATTTTTATGACCTTCATATATTTTTTCCCTGTTCTGAAAGACCTGGAATTTTATCCTTCAACTTAGCACTTGGACTGGGCTACCAAAGCCACGTTTTAACAGCATATGATTTAGATTTAATAATTTGTTGAAAACAGAAAAAGCATAAATCAACGACTGATACTAAAGAACGGCTTTGGTTCTGGCCTGTCAAACACGTGCAACCCGTAATGCTGGCTCCTTGGTCTCAGTGAAGGGCTGCCAAGTCAGAAGGGGCAGGGTTAAGCCATTTCTATGAGTCAGAGTGTGAACAGAACCCAGACTGCCATGAATGGTAACAGTTGGTGAACCGGAAGAGGGGCAGTCAGAAGACTTTTGTACTCGGTCTTCGTATTATTGTGACATTATCTTAAGTTTGAAATGATGTGTAAGAAGGGAGGGGTATCTTCATTTGCTTTGGTCAGTCAGACCCAGCATGGATTTACTATTTGGTAAAGTCAGACCCTCTTGGACCCACTTCTTGAGGGTCAGGAAGCAGTAGAGAAATAACTGGGCAGGAATCTGTAGTGCCTGTCAAGTGGAACATGATATGGTTGGTGAAGGTAAAAAGACTGTTGAGCGTGGGTTATCTGAAGGCAAGTTTCCTTTGCCGCCGGAGTCTCAGATGCTTCTCTGATTTAAGACACGGCAATCAATGCCATCTCTATCTGTCTGTCTGTCTGTGAATCTATCTATATAACTTATAGATGGTAGAAAGCTTTGTATTTGAGATACTCTCACCAGGCTAGCCCAGGCTGGCCTCCTAACTCCCGAACTCAGCAATCTTCCTGTGGTACTCAACCTCCTGGGACTACAGGTGCACACCACCACACCCAACTCACATTTGGATTTTATAGCAAATCAGGGTCAGAGCTTCTGTTTCACCTCCAGGTCTTCAGCCAGGACCTGTCGTAATGAATGAAACAGAGGGGACTCTGTGCTGTAGAGCTAGTTACTCATTTGTGAGGAAGTATTCTAAAGTCTGATTTCTCTTCCTGACCAGCTGCACATGGGTTCTCTCTGTCTCTGTCTCTTTGTGTTATTCTGTGTGTCTCTGTGTATGTCTCTCTCTGTCTCTGTGTGTCTCTGTGTACATCTCTGTGTCTCTTTCTCTGTCTGTCTTTGTCTCTCTCTTTCTCCTTCTGTCTCTCTCTCTTTCTGGTTTTTCAAGACAGGGTTTCTCTGTGTAGCCCTGACTCCCCTGGAGTTTACTGTCTATAGCAGGAGCTAGTTGAAAGGAGTGTGCCACCATTGCCTAGTAGAAAGCATTTTCTCAAAAATTCAGTTAAGCTTGTATTCTGGAGATGCTTAACTGGGTCTTTTTTTGTATTATCGATGTGTTTGTTTTTGGCGTCTCTGTGCACTTTGCTCCCGTTCAAGGTGGAACACTCAAGTGCATCTAAACTGGTAACAAGGAATTTAGAAGTTCAATTTCAATTTTTTTTCTTTCCTGCAGTTTCAACACTAAATATCATGGCCATTGTATTCATTCAGTTCAGCCTGCAAGACTGAATTCTCCAAGTGGAGGGAGACAGAGGTTTTACTGCCGTCCATAAATATGACCATTTATTGGCCCCAACATATTTATGTTCTGTTCATGCAGTGCTCACTTAAACTGTCCAATTTGCTTGACCCAGTCTATAAATGTAAATTGCCTGTGTCAGAAAGTGACTCTGGATGCCTTTTGAATGTGTGTTGGAATTCCATGATTTCTACAGGTAAACTAGCACTCCAAGAGAAAGCTACCCTACCTTGTCCTGTTTTGCCTGCTCTGAGAAGCACCAAATGGCTGCGCTGATCCTCGGAGATGAAACACTTGTCTATTATCCTCCAGTTTTTTTTTATTCCTTTTTTCCCATTCCAAGTGTGGACCAAAAATAGTAATAAAATATTCAGCATGCATGCATTGCCAAAGCTTCCACTAAAGTACCGTTGGATGTATGTGACAGAGGCCGTAGCTTATCAGTGGATAAAATGTTTGCTTGCCCGAGAAAGTTTGCTCAGTGTCCTAAGCATAAATGAGTCATATTTACTAATTTACTTACACTATCATGTAATAGATTTATCAGTGGGATCCGAGGGATACTGGTGAGTATTACTCAAAGTAATCTTGAGTAGGTAACTAGTCTGGTTCTATCACCTGCAGTAATTACACCTTAAGATCACTCAGCACCTGCAAGGTAAGGCTTGTTTAGTTTGGTTTTGCTTTACAGGCTGGGGACCAAATCTCGCACAGAAAATAAGGTCTCTTTACTTACCAAGCTGTGCTTCCAGACCAACTTCATAGCAATCCACTTCTCTGTGCGCAATGATAATTATCTCAGTTTATCTTTTCCTGGTTTCCATCTTCCCCCATTGTTCTCTTTGTGACCTCACATTTCTAAGAATAAAAATAACTAAAGATATAAATATATACTTACATCAAAGATATACCTCTTTATATCAAATATATGTATATATTACAAGATATATATATTTATATAAAAGATACATTTACATCATCATATATGTATGTGTGTTTATGCAGTGTATGTGTGTGTGTGCGCGGTGTGTGTGCTGTGTGTTTATGTGTGTGTGTACTTTGTGTGTGTGAGCAGTGTATGTGTGTATGCACGCATGCCTTGTAAGATCAACCTTGTGTGCACCAAAGGGGAAATGGGTTATGGGAGTAAGATGGCAGCGACTTACTTCCTGTTGGGACATCATGTAGACGACGTCAGAAGATACCCACTGCAACCGAGTGGGTAAAGGAGTCCTAGCAATGCGTCACGATCACTTGCGTGATGACATTTTGCATGAATTGGAATCTTCTTTTTAACTTACTAGGACATCCTAGAAAGGGGGATGAACTCAAAACCTTTCTAAAGCCCATTTAATGGACTTCTTACAAGAGGCACTATAATGATGCTAAGGAACCCAGAACATGCCCAGGATGTGACAGATGCCTGACCAGTGTAGGTATTAGCTTAGCTGAGCTATAGTCTGTCCAACTATCTTTTCTAAAATAAGGACATTTAAAAAAACAAACCTTCTTTCTGATTAGGTACTGAAAGCTATGGAGTTGGAGCTCCTCCAGGTAACTGTTATATGACATAAGAATCCACACTACAAGACACGTAGTAGATCCTGTACTCTAAGGCTGTAAAAGGTCTGAAACTCGAAGGAGTCTTCCTTCCGGAGCTACTGTGGTGCTGATGTAGATGGGAGATGGATTTCATTAAACTTTTCCTGCTCTTCACAGCACTGCAACTCACAGGAAAGCCTCTTCTACCTTTTCAGCAGAAGCTTTTTGGCCTTTTCTCCCCAAACCCCACTTTTTTGTCTTCTCCCAAGCACAGAGTCTGGGAACTTGTGCATGGAAAGTTGGTGCTCTATCAGTGAGCTGCGGTCCCAGCCCGGGGCAGATGTGGATTACTCTGTAAGAGCTCTTTAAACAAACAAGGTTTAATTCAATTGTTTCCTGAGAGACTGACTTCTTGCAAAAGCCAAAGAAAATCACAGATTAATCCAAAAGGTACAAAGCTAAGTTTGAGACTATGAGACTGAGGGGCAGGGTGGAAATGTTAGTGTGCAGAACAGGGGTAATTACTCCTACTCTAAAGCACTGCAAATCCCACCATCCACTTTCTACCACTCCAGGCAGCACAATGGCTCTTTTCTCTGGTGAGGCAGCTCTGATAAAGAAAATTATTATTTATATCAAATCTAAACACATACAAAAAGGAGGACTTCTCACCCCTGCCCCCTTCTTTGATCTGGTCATAGAAAAACCACGATCTTGCTAACTACAAATCCCAAGAAGAATATAGCCCAAAACTGCCTTCTGCATTCTTTCTTTTTTATTTTAATTTTGTTGGATATATTTTATTTACACTTCAAATGTATCCCATTTCCTGGTTTCCCTCCATAAACTCCCTATACCCCTACTTCTATAAGCCCCCCACCATCCCGTCTCTCTGACCTGACATTCCCCTTCACCAGGGCGTCATCAAGCCTTGGCAGGACCAAGGGCTTCTCTTCCTACTTATGCCCACCAAGCCATTCACTGCAGGTGGAGCCATGGGTCCGTCCATTTCTACTCTTTGGATAGTGATTTAGTCCCTCGGAGCTCTGGTTGGTTGGTATTGTTGTTTTAATGGGGTTACAAACCCCTTCAGCTCCTTCAGTCCTTTCTCTAACTCCTCCATCAGAGACCTCGTTCTCAAGTCAATGGTTGGCTGTGAGCATCTGCCTCGGTATTTGTCATGATCCAGCAGAGGCCCCTCAGGAAACAGCTCTATTAGGCTCCTGTCAGCATGCGTTTCTTGGCATCAGCAATATTATCTGGGTTTGGTAGCCGAATATGGGTTGGATTTCCAGGTGGTACAGTCTTTGGATGACCTTTGCTTCAATCTCTGCCTCAAACTTTGTCTCTGTATTTCTTCCTGAAACTATTTTTGTTTCCCCTTCTAAGAAGGAGTGAAGCATCCACACTTTGGTCTTCCATCTTCTTGAGCTTCATGTGGTTTGTGAATTGTATCTTGGGTAATCTGAACTTTTGGGCTAATATCCGCTTATCAGTGAGTACATACTGTGTGTGTGTGTGTGTGTGTGTGTGTGTGTGTGTGTGTGTGTGTGTGTGTGATTGTGTGTTTGTGATTGGATTACCTCACTCAGGATGATATTTTCTAGTTCCATCCATTTGCCTAAGAATTTCATGAAGTCATTGTTTTAAATAGCTGAGTAGTACTGAATTGTGTAAATGTGCCACAATTTCTGTATTCATTCCTCTGTTGAAGGAAATTTGGGTTCTTTCCAGCTTCTGGCTATTATAAATAAGGCTGCTATGGACATAGTGGAGCATGTGTCTTTGTTATATGTTGGAGCATCTTTTGGGTATTTGTCTAGGAGTGGTATAGCTGGGTCCTCAGCTAGTACTATGTCCAATTTTCTGAGGAACTGCCACACTGATTTCTAGAGTGTACAATCCCACTAACAATGAAGAAGTGTTCCTCGTTTTCCACATCCTTGCCAGCATCTGCTGTCACCTGAGTTTTGGATCTTAGCCATTCTGACTGGTGTGAGGTGGAATCTCAGGGTTGTTTTGATTTGCATTTCCCTGATGACAAAGGATGATAAACATTTCTTTAGGTGCTTCTTAGCCATTTGATATTCCTCAGTTTAGAATTTTTTGTTTAGCTCTCTCCCCCATTTTTAATAGAGTTATTTGAGTCTCTCGAGTCTAACTTCTTGAGTTCTTGTAAATATTGGATATTAGCCCTCTATCAGATGTAGGATTGGCAAAGATCTTTTCCCATTCTGTTGGTTGCTGCTTTGTCCTAATGACAGTGTCCTTTGCCTTACAGAAGCTTTGCAATTTTATGAGGTTCCATTTGTTTATTCTTGGTCTTAGACCATAAGCTGTTGGTGTTTCATTCAGGAAAATTTCCCCTGTGCCCATGTGTTCTAAGCTCCTCCACACTTTCTTTTCTATGAGTTTGAGTGTATCTGGTTTTATGTGGAGGTCTTTGATCTACTTGGACTTGAGCTTTGTACAAGGAGATAAGAATGAATCAATTTGCATTCTACATGCTGACTGCCAGTTGGACCAGCACCATGTGTTGAAATGCTGTCTTTTTTCTACTGGATGGTTTTGGCTCCTTTGTCAAAGATCAAGTGATCATAGGTGTGTGGGTTCATTTCTGGGTATTCAATTTTATTCCATTGATCTATCTGCATGTCTCTAGCAATGCCATGCAGTTTTTATCACGATTGCAATTTAATATAGATCGAGGTCAGGGATGGTGATTCCCCCAAAAGTTCTTTAATTGTTGAGAATAGTTTTCGATATCCCAATCTTTTTGTTATTCAAAATGAATTTGCAAATTGCTCTTTCTAACTCTATGAAGAATTGAGTTGGAATTTTGATGGGGATTGCATTGAACCTGTAGACTGCTTTTGGCAAGATGGCCATTTTTACTATGTTAATCCTGCCAATCCATGAGCATGGGAGATCTTTCCATTTTCTGAGATCTTCTTCAATTTCTTTCTTCAGAGACATGAAGTTTATGTCATACCGATCTTTCACTTGCTTGGTTAGAGTCACACAAGGTATTTTATATTATTTGTGACTATTGTGAAGGATGTCATTTTCCTAATTTCGTTCTCACCCTGTTTATCCTTTGAATAGAGGAAGGCTACTGCTTTGTGTAAATTAATTTTATATACAGCCACTTTGCTGAAGTTGTTTATCAGCTGTAAAAGTTCTCTGGTGAAATTTTTGGGGTCACTTAAGTATACTATCATGTCATCTGCAAATAGTGATAGTTTGACTTATTCTTTTCCAATTTGTATCCCTTTGACCTCCTTTTGTTGTCCAATTTCTCTGGCTAGGACTTCCAGTACTATATTGAATAGGTAGGGAGAGAGTGGGCAGCTTTGTCTAGTCCGTGATTTTAGTGAGATTGATTCACGTTTCTTGCCAGTTTACTGTATATTGCTTTTACTATGTTTAGTTATGGGCCTTGATTTCCTGCTCTTTCCAAGACTTTTAACATGAAGGGGTGTTGAATTTTGTCAAATGCTTTCTCAGCATCTAATGAGATGATCATGTGTTTTGTTTTGTTTTTTTTCCTTTGAGTTTGTTTATATAGTGGATTGTATTAATGGATTTCCATATATTGAACTATCCCTGAATCTCTGGGATTAAGCCTACTTGGTCATGATGGATGATCATTTAATGTGTTCTTGGATTTGATTTGTGAAAATTTTATTCAGTATTTTTGCATTTTCTCTGACTGTTGTGTCAATGTTTTCTGTGGTATCTTCTGCCCCTGAGATTCTCTCTTCCATCTCTGTATTCTGTTGGTGATGCTTGTATCTATGACTCCTGATCTCTTTCCTAGGTTTTCTATCTCCAGGGTTGTCACCCTTTGTGATTTCTGTATTGTTTCTATTTCTATTTTTAGAACCTGAATGGTTTTGTTCAATTCTATCTCCTCTTTGCTTGTGTTTCCTGTAATTCTGTAAAGGATTTTTGTGTTTTTTGTGTTTGCTTTTTAAGGGTTTTTGCTTGTTTACCTGTGTTGTTCTGTATTTCTTTAAGGGAGTTATTTATGACTTACTTACATCATCATGAGTTGTGATTTTTAAATCAGAATCTTGCTTTTCAGTGTTTTGGGGTCTCCTGGACTTGCTGTGAAGGGGGAACTGGGTTCTAATGATGCCATGTGGTCTTGGTTTCTATCGCTTGTGTCCTTGAACTTGTCTTCACCATCTGCTTATCTCTGGTGTAAGCTGGTCTTGCTGATTCTGACAGTGGCTTGACCCTCCTGTAAGCCTGTGTGTTAGGGCCAGCTCTCTCCAGTGGAGTCAGGGTATAGAGAGCTGTAGCACAGGGTCAGCCCCCGTTGCCACTTTATTTCAATAAAGACAATAAAGTTGCCTTTGTGCAACCTGGTTTCTCTTCCTGGATGTCACACTGAACCATGATATTAGACACTTCTTCCCTTCTCAATGGTGGCCCACCCCACTCAGAAATTGCTATCTGCTGTGGAAGTCCTGTCATAGTGTAGGCAAAAGTTTCTCTAACATCTAGCGACCACCAAGTGAGTGGGGGTTCCTGGTGTGGCACTAAGTTTCAACAATGCCTTCTCCAGAGCAGGGGCTTGTGTTTATAGCCAGTGATAGCCATGAGATCACCCATATCAGGCCCTAGGCAGCCAAAGGCAGCAAACAGGAGCCACCTTCCCCATAGAGCTGCTGACAGTAGTCAGTAGTGCTTGGCTCTCCTCCTTTACTGGGTCAGACTGAGGGAACAGTTCCTGTAGAGAGTAGAGAAGGGCTGGAGTGAGTGATGTCCTAAAGCCATGTGTGCTGTTGACGTGAGGGCACCATAACCTCGGGCTCATGGGAAAATGACAAAGACTCATGCCATCTCCATCCCTGCCTAGGGTGGATTTAGTGAGGCTCAGAGGGATGTTAATCAGGCCTTTCTCTGGTCTGAGTGTGAATGTTGACACTGAGTGTGCAACTACACACTCCTGGATACTTATGACCTGAACAGTGCTCCCCAACAGACACTACTCTACTGAGATTAGCTAAACCTGCTTCCTTGATCCACATGTATACCATAAACTCTGACTCGTTGTTTACCTGAATATAATAACCCATCTTTGTACACAGCTGTATGCGACAATCCCACCTCTCTGTTCAACTTCATATAGTAGACACACAGAGCTTCTAGGTGGCTGGAGTTTCTCCATGGAAGAGGCCAGGCCCCTGATCCCAGCCTTTTCTGAGTCTGGGTGTCTTTTCCTTTGAACGTAGGCTTTGACCTAGACCCACGCTGAACAAGGCAAATTCCTTTTCCTCATGGTCTTTCATTGCAAGAGGACATTTTTAACATAGATTTTTTTTTTATGAAAGAAAAGGCAATGTGGATCCATTACAGACGCTAGCTAGGAAGGGAAGACTACCAGGGCAGGTTCCTGAAGTCCCCAGTGGCAGGGACAGGCGCCAGATGGAAATGCATCCACTGGAACACAGGCACCAAGGATGCCTTTTAGTAAGGAAACTTAGAAATACCCAAATGTATACAAGGGACCCCTCACTGGGTATAGGTAAGAGTTAAGATTATAAGAAGCAGGGAGTGTTTTGAGATAGAGAATAGGCCACCAAGAGAAGACCTCAATGCTTCTGGAGGGACTGATCCTAATGGGTCATGACTGGACTCAAAGGTTTAACATATCTTTGAGAATAGGATATATCATTTTGTTCTTCTCTGGCCTATAGCTGGTCATCCTTGACCCTTACTCCAGTCTGGGCAAACTACTTGAAGTTAAAGATGGAGACCTTATAGTTTTTCTGTCACCATACATTTAAATCCGTGGCCACGGGAACTGCAGGATGCTCTGTACAGTTATTCCACGTTATCAGGTCAGTTAACTGGGGGCCAACCACATTCTGAAAATATTAAGTGGCAAATTCCAGAAACCGCTCACATTTTAAGCTGCACACCTGTCTTAGTTAGGGTTTTACAGCTGTGAACAGACTCCGTGACCAAAGCAAGTCTTATAAGGGCAACATTTAACTGGGGGTGGCTTATAGGTTCAGAGGTTCAGTCCATTATCATCAAGGCAGGAACATGGCAGCATCCAGGCAGGCATGGTGCAGGAAGAGCTAAGAGTGAAGGCTGCTAGTGGAAGACTGGCTTCCAGGTAGCTAGGATGACAGTCTTAAAGCCCATACCCACAGTGACACACCTACTCCAACAGGGCCACACTTTCTGAATAAAACGATAAAATATTCACTGTCCCATTGTGTGCAGCCCGGAACTGGAAGTATCCCTTGTCTGTTAGATCCACATGGTCCACTCTACCCGGCCATCCCTCATTTCGTACCTTCCTCGGCTGCCAGGCTATACACTCACTGTGTCAGCTTCAAGCGATTGTCCTAATGTCTAAGAATGGTGATTCTGGGGGTGTCAATATACTGTATGTGTTTTATCATTAGTTGTTGTATATCTCTTGTTGTACCTGATTTATTAATTACACCAACATAGATTATCCATAGTGGATCTGAGCTCTTACCTGTGGAGTTGATGCTGTGAGAACGGAATAGAACCAGAGGCCAGAACCTGGCTGGTCAGCTGCTATTCCGTTCTCTGCTTGGTACTGACAGACAAAGCTACCACATATCTGAAAGCACAGGATCTAGGAGAACCCCCACCACACACACATCCTCAGAGTAGCAATCACATATATACATAAAGCTTGTCACCAGAGATGTTCTACTTCCCGATGTGAGTGATGGTCACCAACATCGATTCCAGGACACTTGGAAACTGCAGATCCGTCATGTGGCCCTTTCCTCTTCTATCTCCTCAGCATCGGATAACCACAACCCTATCTTCTGTCTATTTGGTTCTGCCTTTTCTACCCATTGCCTAGAACTCATTGGTTTTTAACCTCCCTAAAGCTGCGACCCCTTAACACAGTTCCTCATGTTGTGCTGGGCCCAACCATAACATTACTTTTGCGGCTACTTCATGACTGTAAGTTTACTGCTGTTATGAACTGTAATGTCAGTCTCTGTTGTTTTCCACTGGTCTTAGGCGACCCCTGTGAAAATGTCATTTGATTCCCCCCATGGGGGTCGGGACCCACAGGTTAAGAACCTCTGCCATAAATAGAATCATATAGCGCATGGTCTTTTCGTCTGTTTTGTCAGCACAGTGTTCTCAGGGTCCATTCACGTGTAGCACACACTTGGGATTTATCCTTTTACAGGTAAAGTCTCACCGTAATTGTGTGGATCCAGTGCATTTGTCCATCCATTTCCCAGCGAGCAGACATTCAGTTATCCTTAGGCTGTTTCTATATTTGAATAATTAATGCAGAAGTTTTTGTTTTTGCATGGACATAGACCTCCAGCCCTTTGAACTATGCATACATGAATCACTGGGGTGGTAGGGCCAAGCAGCCATTCCGTACTTAACTTTTAAGGAGCTGTTAAACTTCGTTGTAAATGGCTAGGCCACATGTCGTTCCACTAGTAATGTTTACAGATATCGATTTCTCCATATGCTCACAAGTACTGCTTTTCTTCTTTTTATCTTCATGAGTTCCATTCTAGGGTTAGTGTGATAGCTTGGGGTTCTGATTACGGCAGCTAACGGCTAGTGGCAAAGAATCAATGTCCTTTCGTATGACTGGCCCTTTCTTGGTAAGGGAGCAGTTCAAATCTTTTGTAAATTGGCTTGCTTTCCTTTTGGTTCTTCAGCTGTCCAATGTTTATGTTATTATTTATGTATATGTTTATTATATATGATTTAAAAGGTGTGTGTGTATGTGTGTGTATGTGTTTAGGCCTGAAGTTGATATTGGATGTCTTTTTTTTTTTAAAGATTTTATTTATTTTATGTATGAGTACACTGTAGCTATCTTCAGACACACCAGAAGAGGGCATTAGATCTCATTACAGATGGCTGTGAGCCACCATGTGGTTGCTGGGAATTGAACTCAGGACCTCTGGAGGAACAGCCAGTGCTCTTAACCACTGAACCATTGAGCCATCTCTCCAGCCCTTGATGTCTTATTTGATCACATTCTACTTTATATATTGAGATAGGGTCTCTCCTTAAACGTAGCTTGCAAGTGCTGTGGTTTGTCTCCTAAATTCTGGGATTGTGGGTAGCCTGTGGACCTGCTGGGATTACAGTCTGCTGCAGCAGTGGGTTTTAAGGAGCTAGATTCTGGTCTTCATGCTTGCATAACAACTGCTTTATCCACTAATCCATCTCCCCATTTTTCTATACTTGCTGGTTTTGCCTTTCTGTACAAGTACAAAGTTCTTGGATGCCTTCTAACCCCGTATTTCCAAAGAGAAATTATAAAACAGTAAGCATCCGACAGGGGTTAGGTAAAACGGCAGAGTAAGATAAAGAGTTAAAGTAATAAAAATAATAATGCAGAGGAGGAGAAAAGGAGAAAAAAATTAAAATGTAAATTAACCTAATTGTTTACATCTGAATTCATTTTGGATAACACAAAGGCAGTGAGCGGAAAAGAATATTTAGTAAAAGCAAAGTGAAATTTGCAATACTGCTCCTGTTTACGCAAAAAAAGGAGGGGGACGTGAATGAACCGGAAACTATTCCTTAGCAGACAGCTGCTGGGTGTGTGGACGGCAAGAAGCTTCTGGTCACGCTGAAACTTGCTGGAAATCATGTGATAAACTTGCAGCTTTTTCAGCTGCCAGCACCTGAAATAGGATTGACTCTGTATGATTCATATCGACTCCAGGTAGCAAAGTTATGACTAGTCACAATTAATTAATTAGCTTTACAGTACTGGTAATCAAATCCAGGACCTGTATTTGCTAGGTGTACTGGCTGGTTTTGTGTCAACTTGACACAAGCTGGAATTATCACAGAGAAAGGAGCCTCAGTTGGGGAAATGCCTCCATGAGATCCAGCTGTAAGGCATTTTCTCAACTAGTGATCAAGGGGGAAGGGCCCAGCCCACTGTGGGTGGAGCCATCCCTGGCCCAGCCCATTGTGGGTGGTGCCATCCCTGGGCTGGTAGACCTGGGTTCTATAAGAAAGCAGGCTGAGCAAGCCAAGGGAAGCAAGCCAGTAAGTAACATCTCTCTATGGCCTCTGCATCAGCTCCTGCTTCCTGACCTGCTTGGGTTCCAGTCCTGACTTCCTCTGGTGATGAACAGCAGTGTGGAAGTGTAAGCTGAATAAACCCTTTCCTCCCCAACCTGCTTCTTGGTCATGATGTTTGTACAGGAATAGAAACCCTGACTAAGACACTAGGCAAGCGAGTTCACAGAGCTACGGTCCTCTAGTGATTTCTTTAGATGGATGATCTTCAACAGGTATTAGTGAAGTGTCAGAAGTTTCCTTCTCCCCACTCATTCCCCTCCCCGTTCCCCTCTTTGTCTCTCCCTGTCTCTCTTTCTTTTCAAGGGTTAATTTTGCTTTATTAGTCATCTGGAAAACTAGACAGTCCTCCAGTACAAGGAAGTGTTAATTTAATCCTCTTCCTCATCGTCACTAGCTCCAGCACCACCCTGGCATTCTTCCCCTTCACACTACCTGGGTGACCACCACCATTAGAGACAGTGGAGAAAGAAGTCAGTGTGCTTCCGGGAATCCAGACCATCAGATCCTGATATGACGGTGGCACAGAGGCGGATGAGCATACAGGCATGGTGAATCGATTTGTCCAGGACCAGCTTAAAGACTTGGATCTGCAGCTGCTTCTCCAAGAAATAAATCCTGAATCTGAAGGCCCGAGATGTAACCCAGCTTCATCTTGGCTTCATCTTGCCCTCACCCAGCACCCCAGTGCAAACAAGTTGTCTTGGCGGAACATTGACTTCAAAAAGACTCTGCGGGTTCTTTTCGTTCAGCAGCAGCAGCAGCTCCCAGAAGGCTTTGCGAATCTTGGCCAGAGTAAATTTGACCCTACATACCTCTCCTTTGTTCCTGAGCCCAGACTCTCAGAACAGCGTTAAGTTCCTGGTTGAGATATGACTTCTCAAAGGGTCTCTGTAGGTTTTTTCCACCTTCCCAGCAACTGGCATGTTAACATTCCTGGGACCACTGTGCTTACAGATTCACACCCATGACAAAGGTCAGAAGTCCCTTTTTTAAAAAAACCAACTATTTTATTCATATAAATGCATATACACATGCTTAAAGGGAAAATAGCCTGAGAATGTTCTATTAAACTCAGGTTTCTAAAGAACAGGATCATACTTTCAGTTTGATGAATTTTTAGTGATGGAATTTTTTTGTTGTAGTTGTTTCCTCTGGAAAGAGGAGGCCATCTTAAACCCTCTTTTGTAGCACCCACAATAGAAAAGTAATTGATAAGTTATTTTGTACAATTTCAGTAAAGCATATTAGGTACACAGTAAACATAAAAACAAATCAGAGGACGAGATAGAATAATGTGTGGGGCCTTTGAACAATAAAAACAATTATCATATCAAGTTACAGTGAAACAGAGCTCTCTTTAACTTTTAATAAACACTTCTGGAGATGTGGCTCAATAGCAAAGCATCGACTTAGAATAGACAAGGCTTTGCGTCTAGCCCCCAGCATAATAAATGATGCCCAATGACCAAAAACAGAAGATAAATCTCAAGATCACAGGTTTCCACATGTACCATTTATAGACTAGTTGTGGACTATTTGGGAAAGAAGCAGAAACATTGACCTTAAACCATGGCACAACAAAACCATCCAACCAATTCAGTGTGAAATGTCCGACAATTTCTTTATGAACTCTGGATAAACCATGGGTGTTTTGGAGACCCCCATGGATGGGAGAGGAAAGAGGGTAAGAAGCAAATACTGCCTGCACTAAGTACAAACATCTTGCATCAAACACAATGAACGACTAAGGAAAATACTTAAAGTCGTAACACACTTGCACAAGGCTGGAGTGAGTTTCCCAGGCTTCAAAGCAACAGCTCACTACTGCCTGTAATTTCAGCTCCCGTGGCTCCAGTGCCCTCCCCTGGCCTCTGAAACTCACATCAGTTGCATGCCAACTCAGAAACAAACACATTACCCATAATTAAAGGGAAAATGAAATTTTAGAAAAATATTAACCCCCAGAATACCAGGTAAATCGGTTTATACTGACACCAGAAATGGTGACTGTGGTGACAAGTGAGTTGCTAAATGGGCTTTGGGGTGAAGCAACGTGAGTGGTTCCGGGAAAATTGACAACCTTTGTCTGTGTGGGCTGGGAAATTTGTCCTCACCAATAAAATTAGCAAAGTAATGTCTTCTTTATAGGGTGGCTGTGAAGATGAAATATACTGCAGAGGTGCTCAGTACAGGTTATGAGCCATCACAGAGACATGGCTGCCTAGAATGTAGTACGTGCTCAGTAAATGGTGGCTAACCATAATCACCAAGAGAATGAAGATCCCATCTATCAAAACTTGGCTTCTCTGGGTCTAAATCTAAGTACTTGTCCTCTGATATTATTCTGGCCTTTCCTCTCAACCTGATGTCACTGTGTGTGTTTTAAGGGTGCTGGATCAGCCAGTAAAGTGTGGGTTATACAAGCATGAGGACCTGAGTTTGAATCCCCAGCACCTACAGAAAAGCAAAGTGTGGTAGTTTTGACCTGTATCCCATCATGGGGTGGGATGGGGGCACACAGGCAGACCTCTGGAGCTTATAAGCCTGCCAGTCTAGTTCACTTGGTGAATTCCAGGTTCCATGAGATGCCATGTCTCAAAATGGAGAGTAATTAAGAAGCCTGACATCAGTCACTATCTGGCCACCAAACCCATGCTCATATATGTGGACATACATGCACATATAAACACATACATGCCCACACGCGAATTGGCCCTGCACAAAGTTGCTTGTAGTTCACTGCCCTTGTCTTATTTTTACTTGCTTGATTATGTTTCAGTCCATCTCTGTAGGTTTATGTTAAGGCGATACATGATTGGACAGTGGAGAGGTAAGTGGGGAAAGAGGCTGGAGGAGCGGAAGAGGAGGAGCTGGAGGCAGATGTGCAGGTTCCTCTCGATGCATCTCTAGCTTCATGAGGTTGTTATTATTTCTAAGGGTTTCTATGGGTCTAATTTATCTCATATAGATGGGCAGTTTATATCTTTGTCTATTGGTTGTAAGCTTATTGTGTAGAGGGTTTGTGGATTGAGAATTTAACATATAAACCTGTTTGATAAGTTAATTGCTGAGGAGTCATGCCCGTGTATGGGTACCAGACTTGGGAACTAACCACTTAGGAGACTGTGCTTCAGATCCGAACTGGAACGGCTCCCTGGCAGAACTCCTGGCGCCTGGCAAGGCCTTGGTTCCAGTAACAATAGAACAATTTAAATATTTACCACAACACAAGTCCTCTATTAATTCAGAAACTTTAAGGTCTGCTTGAGTTTGATGACATTCCCATCTGATCTCTAATGCTAAGCAGGTCTGGGCCTAGTTAGTTTGTGGATTGGAGACCACCCTAATTAAGGAAAACAGTGGCCAAGGTGTCAAGGTGAATCCCCAGTATTCAACTAAGAATGTGTTTATGAGATGACTGCTTTTTCAATGCTGAAGTTTTGTTCATTTCTTGGCTTAGAGAAGGTTGGCGTTTGGTGCATTTAAAATATGTCATTTCAGGTCTGGAGTGGAACTCATTGGTAAGCGTTTGCTTCTCAGGTGCAAGCCCTGGGGATCCGTGCAAGTGCAGCTTAAATGGCAAGAATAAGGTGTTTTGCTGGGCACAGGCACAGACAGTAGCGTTTTATCTGTGAACATTTTCTGGGGTGGGTGGAAGGCTAATTCTGTTTTGGGGTAAGGGTTACATTAAGAGCCCAAGAGTGGTTTAATTCAAAATTGTCTTAGCTATGGACAAAATTGGTTTCTATTTATTCTGTAGTTGTGGGCTGTCATAGCCAGTTTTCTCTTAGATACACAAAGAGACAGAGCTCAGGAACATATGCTGGTTCTTCCTTGTAGGGCTGGGTTTAGGATTCATATGGAATGACTCCAGCCGAGAAAGACCAGGAGGTCCTTTAAAAATACTCCTCGTTGCTTTAATAGCATCAGCACCTGCTCGGCTGCTTCAACAGTGAGGCTATTCCTTTCTTCTCAGAATCCCTGGCGTCTGGGCCCTTTGCTTTCTTCCTGGCTGCAGCTGTCTAAGGAGGTCAAATGCCACATGGAGGAAACTTTTTGCCGGACTTCAACAATCACCACACCTCATTTTAGAGGGGAAAAAAAGACCTAATAAAATGATATAGGTAATTTAGACAGTGGCCCTATTGATGTCTTTGCCAACCTCCTTATTGTGCAGTACAGAGGTACCGCAAGGCCAGGAACCACAGCTCAGATAGGGTGTGTGGTCTTACTGGGCCTGGAAGCTGAGCAAGACAAGTCTATCTGAGGAATGACTGTGGCGTATGCAATGTGGAAAGCAATTAAGAATTATCCTTTGCAGGGTGGGTGTTGTCAGAGTAACTCAGATTCTCGGATGTCGAAGATCTGCTCTAAACTTTTGCTTCTGCTATCCTTGCTTTAACTGGTTTCTAAGACGTGGCTGACTTAAAACATATTTTCCCCACAGGTTTGTTCTGTACACCCACAGAGCTGCCTGGCCATTGTCACACCTTTGGTGGAGGAAAGTGAAGGGCTATTGGTGTCCCCTGGCGTTCCAAAGCGGAGGGAAGCCCGCTCAGCACGCATGCGCGCGCAGGGGAGCCTCCAGCCCCTCTTAAAGAAGGGAGCGCGGCGCAAAGCCCGGCAGTCGGAACTGGCTCGCAGCCCTGCCCAGGAGAGCGTGGGGTGTCCTCGCGCTCCTCTGCTCCCGTAGCCCGAGGGACTGAAACTTCCGTGGGCGGCTCCCACCGGAGCGCACTGCCCTGGGCGCACCAGCGACAGGGAGAGGGAGACCAGACGCGGGTTGCAGCAGGAGCCGGGGAGGGCAGCCCGCTGGCCGGGCGCCCAGCAGCAGCAGCGCGGCCGCCGCCAGCCGGGCGGACTCCCGGACTGCAGGGGAGGTGCGGAGCGGTGGCCGGAGCCATGAGGACCGAGCACGGGGCGGCGGAGGCAGAGCGCAGCCGGTCGCTGCTGCACTTGCCGCCGGGAGCACTGCGCGCACTGCCCGCCTCCTTTGCTGCTTCTCGCCCGGGAAGTGAATAGAGGGGGGAAGCACCCACTGGCGCCGGACCCTGATGCTGAAACGCTCCAGCCGCGGTCTGGCTCCTGGTCGGTAGCGGGGCGTCCCCTCGGGGATGCACAAGGAAGGTCGGATCGCAAGCCAGGCTTCCAGGAATGTTTCTTCTGTTGTGCTCCTGTGAAGGCCGAGCCTAGCAGGGACCGGGTCACTCTCAAGGAGGGATGACTTAGACCCTGGCTCTGCAGCTTTCGCTTCGCCTTAGAGAGGAGTGTTCCTCACGGAAAGCCCCTGGGATCGCCGAGCCATAACTTCTTGGGGGAGATCTGTGTCCTCTAGAGACAACACCGGTGCCCAGGGCAGTGCCATGTGGGGCGGACGCTGTTCACCTTTCACTTCTTCCAGGCACCGCGCGTCGCTGCTGCAGCTGCTGCTTGCCACGCTGCTGGCGGCGGGGGCGCGGGCCAGCGGCGAGTACTGCCACGGCTGGCTGGACGCGCAGGGCGTCTGGCGCATCGGCTTCCAGTGCCCCGAGCGCTTCGACGGCGGCGACGCCACCATCTGCTGCGGCAGCTGCGCGCTGCGCTACTGCTGCTCCAGCGCCGAGGCGCGCCTGGACCAGGGGGGCTGTGACAACGACCGCCAGCAGGGCGTTGGGGAGCCTGGAAGGACAGACCGAGAAGGCCCAGACAGCTCGGCAGGTAGGGGAGCAGCAGCCAGGTGCAAAGGGGTAGGGCGGTTGCGTTGCCTGGGCAACAGGGACCCGGAAGCTTGGAGATTTTAGGAAAGACCCTGGGAGCAGGAAAAGCCCAAGCTTTTTGGGTTTGGGTTTGGTTTGTTGTTGTTGTTTTCCCCTACTCGTTAACTTTGTGTGAAGTGGGGCAAAAAACTCAAAATACGTTGGTTGCTTCTGTTTATGGTCCCTGCCTTCCTTTCTATGTGCTCCCAGTTTCCATTGAACTTAATTTCCTGGGAAAGTCAAGAAAATGGCAAGGGTACACCCCTCTGGAGAAGACCTGCCCAGGATTCTCCTCCAAGGGTCCTTAGAAGAAAGGCAGTTCTGGGGAGTAGCGGACAGCTTCCCGTGGGTGACACACCTTTTCATATCCCTGGGATCTGGTCTCTCCTGGAGGAGCTCAGCTCTCTAGGCACCTGGGTCTCCAGGAATCTGGATTGGTCTATTCGGGCATGATAGACACGCTACTGGGAGAGAGCCCAACTTTGCTCATTGAGGCTTTGACTATTTCTTAAGAGACTAAGCCAGATTTTGAAAATAAGCCTGTCAAATAATTTAGTAGATGGCATTTCCTTAAGGAGAGGCTGCCAAATTGAGTGTGTGTGTGAGTGTGTGTGTGTGTGTGTGTGTGAGTGTCTCTCTCTCTGTGTGTGTGTGTGTGTGTGTGTGTGTGTCAGTGCTACAAGCACATAGGGTTGGAGTTGCCTGAGCTTTGGTACAGGTGGCTTCTGCTTTATAGAGCAGTCTCTGGCCCAGGCTCTTTTCAGTACAGTTAAGCATTTGTTTTGTAAGTTTGTTACTCCTGCTACTACACTGACTTGAGTCTGAAGGGAGAACTGAGGGTCATTCTGGAGAAGGTACCATCTGAACTCCAGCTCAGCTTTGCAGAGTGTGTGGTCTGGGAACAAAGCCTAGAGAAATGAGCCAAATGGCTACAATAAGGTGTCTGTTAAATTGGGCTTGTTAATAACTTCTAAAATGTCGGGATGGAATTGGCTAAAGCTGGAGGCAGCGGCCTTCTGTGGATGTTGGGCATGGCTTCCCTTCACTCCACTCCTAAATCATCCCTTTAAGTCTCCTGGTTCTCCCACAGCCCTTCTGCAATGAAAGACGAATTGCCCAATTAGGCCTGCGGGGGCTTCTGGTAGCGCGCTGCATTCTTTACCCCTGTGTAGTTATTTACCCTTCCAATTAAGAAATCCTGGAAAGAGAACAGTTATTTCTCCCCCAAACTCACGTGGGCTGAGACCGATTTCAGCACACGTTTGCTATCATACTGGAGGTAAAACATCTCTGTGGGTTTTTTGTTTGCTTGTTTGCTTCTTATAACAGGAGGGGGCTGGTATCTTAATTTAGGGAGTGAAATATTCATACTGTGTATGGGAAAGGCTTGGCTTTCACTTCTCTGGTCTTGGAGCTGGCTGCTCTGCTGAAGGGAGAATAGTACAGCTATGGGAACCAGCTGGGCTGCAGATGGCAGCAAGTCTTCTGGTCTGCCGAGGGGACCCTGAGTGTACAAGTGGTTCTCCGCTCAGCAATGTCCACTGCCTGGTTGTTGAGTGTTTATTTCTCTTTGGTTCTCTTTGTGGTGAACGGGAACGCCGACTCCCAGAATATAGTCAGCAAAAGCTGCTCACGGATCTGACCTTTGAGGTCCGTGCTCTGTGCTGCCCCATAGGAAATGCTGGCATTGGTGCCTGACCAAGGCTGGTGAGATCCATGAATCCCTGTTCAGATGGAGTCTTTAGGGAGGGCTGAGCACTTGGCTCAGTGGTCAAATGGTTCCTTAGCATCTGGGAAGACTTCATCCAGTGCAGTTCCCCACACCTCACACCCACTTCCACCCCTGCCAAAGAAGTAACCTAGTCTGGAGTGCATCAGAATATGCAACAGTTTCTTGAATGTAGGTAGACTTCCACAGAAGTGGCTCCGAGGCTTTCTGCAGGCGCTCCCTGCCTGTGTGTATCCTGAACAAGCTGTGGGACTACTTGCTAGCATGACTTGCTGGCCCTGTGTACTTGCTATTCCTATGGTTCCCACAATTTCAAAAGTTCTGTTATTTATCTTAAAAAGATAGTATATAGTTATGTATAATAAATTCTCGCTTTAGAGCCTAGGCTGGTCTTGAACTCAAAGACAGTTTTCTTTCTTTGGCCTCCCAAAGGTTAAAGCTGTGAGCCAGGTTCCCGAAAGATTATTTTTTTAGAGAAAATCTTTTAAAACAAAGTTCATTACTCTGCTGGTTTTACTAACAACCTTTTATTGTTATTTTATGGCTTTATTTTTTTAGAATAACTTAATACCTGCTGGCTTTTTTCTGTTCTTCTTCCCCCCACTCACCTTCAGCCTTTGGTATTATCCACTTTTATTAAGCAGGGTTCTTTAGATTTGTGCACTTCTTATTATACATGTTGTGCGTGACGGCACATGTGTGTGCGTGCGTGTACTGTGGTATGCATATGGAGGTCAGAAGACAGCTTGGAGATGCTCTCTCTGAAGATTGAACTCAGTTCATTGTGCCTGGTGACAAGAGTCTCCTTCTGCTGAGCCATCTTCCTAGCCCAGGGTTCACTTGTCCTTTGTTTTTTCCCCTTCCACATCTTATTTCTTATTTGGAAATGACAACGGCTCAGACTCTCACCCAAGTTATTTTATTTTGTTGTTGTTGTTCAGCGTATAAGAAAGAAACTTGTTAAAAATAATGGCAAACGGAAGCCAAGGAATGGACAAATCTTCCTAAAAGAAGGAAAAAAGGATTTAGAGAAATGTCCATTCATTTCCTGTTAGATCTGTGGCTACCCTGCTAGGGAAGACTCATATTTGTTTTAGGTTGCTCAGCTACTATAGGGTCACCTAGATCAAGCCTGTACTTCGGCAACTTGGATGTGAGCTGATATTGTATTGTGTTGTACTGTATTGTGTTGTGTTGTGTTGTATTGTGTTGTGTTGTGTTGTCTTGTGGGAATCTAAGTGGGGATTATGAAGTTTAGCTCCTAGGGGCCTTGCCATACCTGTGGGACCTGGCAGCATTCCAAAGCACTTGGCTATGGTAGATGCATCTTGTGTACCTCTGACCTGTGACAGAGCCGGTCCAACCTTCAACCTTTGCTTCTGGGAGCCACTGTTATCTGTCTGTCCCCAGCCTTTGCTGGCCGCCATGTTCAGTGATCATAATGTGAAGCCTAATGCTGTGTCTCTGTTCTTTCTCCAGTCCCCATCTACGTGCCATTTCTCATCGTGGGCTCCGTGTTCGTCGCCTTCATCATCCTTGGATCCCTTGTAGCAGCATGCTGTTGCAGATGTCTTCGGCCAAAGCAGGATCCCCAGCAGAGCAGAGCCCCAGGGGGCAACCGGCTGATGGAGACCATCCCCATGATTCCCAGCGCTAGCACCTCCCGGGGCTCATCTTCACGGCAGTCCAGCACGGCTGCCAGCTCCAGCTCCAGTGCGAACTCGGGGGCCCGGGCTCCCCCGACAAGATCTCAGACCAATTGCTGCTTGCCCGAGGGAACCATGAACAATGTGTACGTCAACATGCCCACAAATTTCTCTGTACTCAACTGTCAGCAGGCCACCCAGATTGTACCCCACCAAGGGCAGTACCTGCACACTCCATATGTGGGATATGCCGTACAACATGACTCTGTGCCCATGACACCAATGCCTCCGTTCATGGATGGTCTGCAGCCTGGCTACAGACCAGTGCAGCCCCCCTTTGCTCACACTAACAGTGAGCAGATGTTTCCTGCAGTGACTGTATAGCCTGCAGGTCACAGACTCCTTTACGAGACTGAGCAACACGGGGCCCGATGCCTGCGCCGGAAGTCTGCTCAAGTTGGTGGTCCCACCGCCGCTCTTCCGGATGACTTCATTCGCCCCTAACCTATAATGGGACATCTCCAGAGCAGGGTGTCCATGCGTGTGTCCAGGTTCAAAATGGAAAACCACAGCCCCTGGAGTTGCCACCTGTGTCCTCCTCGAGCATGTGACAAATGCTTGAGCCCCTAAGTGCCCTTGAGGTGTGGCTGCCAGAGTCAGGGGTTGGATAGCACCCTTAGTCCCTTTCGTTTCAGTGGTGCAGGAGAATGCCTGTTAGCTCCCCTTCACCTGGGCTGGTTTAAAATCACTGTTCAAGGCGGAAAGGAGATGTAAATTATATAATAGTTATGAAAAGAAGTGAGCTTGAACTCTGACACTAGTCATCAGCCTCAGTCGCCAGAGGCTTGTCTTAATTTCATTGTAAAATATACACTCTATTTTTATGCTTTCGGGGGAAGGGAGGCTAATATGTGCTTTTTTTTTTTTTTTTTTTTTTGTAACTGTGTAGAGATCTTATTAAGTGATTTTTCTACATTAAAAAGATTGAAAGAAAACGAACATTTCCAATGAAGACATTCAAAATTTTTGGGGTGGAGTCACATTGAATCCTTTCTTTTCCTTTTTGATGACGCCTCTTTATTTCCTGGCTCTACAGCGATACCTAAGAAGCAATCAGATGCTTTTTTTTCTTTCCTCAATTGAAAACATGAGCTGTCATCTGCTCTCTAAGTTACTCTCAACTTTGCCACGTGATATGGCCTGGTGGTTCATCTGCCCGGTTTCAGGATCCCCTAGTCTAAATAGTCCCAAGGGCAGGAAATTATAGATGGGTGGATGAAGATCAGTAAAAAACAACTCTGCTGAGATGTTCGTACAGGTCATCTTGGGGACAGGGGCCCTTTTCTCCTCGGTCTTCCACACCCTCTGGAATTTATCAAATTCAACTGAATTTGTATGCTGGTTACTATGGGGAAAGTTTAGATACATTGTAAGTTTTCAGCTGCTAGAAAAGCCAAATTGTGTTAAGTAACTGTGAAGTTTGGTGTTTTATACCTTCTTACCCACAGCATCTTCAACTCGCCTTCAGTCACCTGTCACCTGGCAATGACAGTGACAACGCTACATTGTTGCTGGCAATTGGTATCAACAGATGAGAATCAAAGATTTTAATAACCAAAGCAGGAGAAAATCATTTAAAATTTTTAATAAATATTTTATGGTGTGAATTCTTTGGGGGCTGTTTATTTTGTAATTAGTCATTGTTAATGGAACACAGTTACAGAGAATCATAGCTACTGTTTCTGGAACCATGAGCCTTGCTTATATAGCTCCTGCTATGAGGGAAGGTCTGGTGTCTCTGTGGCAAATCTTGACACTCAAAAGCAGGTTTTCCCCCTTTGAGGATCTCTTGTCCTTGTGGTCATGCTTAGGAGCTGATCAACTGCCTTAAAACGGTCACAGTTGGTACTTCACAAACACTTGAGCAAGGGTGGGCTCCAACAAGGTTCTCTGTGTGTGTTATATGTGTATATGTGTTGTATGTGTGTGTGTGTATGTCTGTACAGTTCTCTGTGTATGTGTGTGTTACATGTGTGTATATGTTATATGTGTGTGTTTATGTGTTATATGTGTGTGTCTCTGTGTGTGTCTCTCTGTGTATATGTGTGTGTATGTATGTACAATTGTGTGTAGGTGTGTCTCTCTGTATGTGTTGTATGTGTGCATCTGTACAATTGTGTGTCTGTGTGTATACTTGAGTGTGTCTCTGTGTGTATGCACACAATTGCACAACTTGTGGGAGGCAGTTCTTTCCTTCCACCATTCGAGTCTCAAGAACCAAACTCAAGTTATGGTCAGGCTTGGCAGGAAGCATCTTTACCCACTGAGCTATCTTGAGGGCCCCAAGCCTGATTTGTAAATACTGAGATCTGAATTCCAAGAAATTTCAGTGTCACAAAATAGTTTCACCCTCTCCCTCCCGCCCCACCCCAACTATCTCAAAGGGTAAAATACAGCTTAAGCTCTACCGAGCCAAGCGACAAGCCAGTGAGCTGTAGTTGGCTAATTTTTTATCTGACATCAGGACTTTGCTTGATACGAGCTGACCTGTGTCTGTGCATTTCTGAAGCAGTGGATGGCCAGTGCTTGCTTAGGTGAGAGTTTGATTTCTTCACTCTTCTGAATGGAGAAAGCATAAGTTCTATTGAATGGAATGGGAAGTTTCACCCAATGACGCCACTAAGTCTTACCGAAGATGACATCACTAGAAGCACTGGCAAAGCTTTTAGATTTTAGGAGACCCAGAGAGAGCAAAGCGGAAGTGCAAACACCTAGTTCCAGCATGCCTGTTTTGCTATCTTGGGAATTTAAAATTTCTGAACTTCTGTGGTATAATTTACACTCGGTTAAAACGTCTTACAGTCTGTCTAAAGAGGGGGTCATTTAAGTCCATGGAAAAATAGTCACACATTTTCTACAGTGTCTAAACTGATGGCTTTGACTCATGGGAATAGTGGGAGATTCTCTAGATTCCAGGAGATCTCTGTGAGGGGGGAAAAAACAACTGACCGGCTCATTTGTTGAAAATTGTGGGCCTAGCATTTTCAACAAAGGGTGGTTCAGGCTTGTAATCTCAGCACTTGGGAGCTAGTGGTATGGGGATGGCCATGAGTTCAAGGTCAGCCTGGTTCAGAATGACTTTGATACAAACAAGTTTGATCTGGGTCTGGTGACCCATCACTGTCACCCCAACACTTAGAAGTCTGCAGTACGACAGTTTGAGGTTACTGTAGGCTACAGAGTAAGATCTTGACCCCAAGGAAAGAATATCAAAACATGAGTAGAAACTCCAAATCCACCATTTGTACTGCAGGGGAAAGGTTACAATGTGCCAATGTCAGGCTGGGATGTAGCTTACTTAAGGCCTCACTTGCCTACCTCTTGGGAGGCCTTGCATCCAGGGTGGCCAGCCTGAGGGGACAGATGTGATTCACAGGTTTATTCTGCAGCACGCACCTTCCTCCCCTTCATTTCCGAGTGGGTTCCCACAGCCTCTGTGTTCATGCTTTCGAGATTGTAGAGCTTTGTTTCCTGAGCTCAGGGACCCATATGGTCCTTGTTTTGTTATAAATTAGGGTCTATGACTCTATCAGAACAAAGTCTGTAATGACAACTTAGCCCATAAATGACCTAGACTGTGGGAGGGAGACTGAATGGTCCACAAGATTGAGGTTAGGACTTCCAAGTCAGAGGCTCTCTCTCCTCAAGCTGCCCCACTTTGGACCAGCATACAGACCTTGTTTAACATCTACGTCCATGGTTGCTCCCCGCTCCTTCTCACTCTTGTTCCTTCCTCCCTTTCTAAAACTTTGTTTATGCCCATTCTTTCTTTCCGTCCAATGACAGGCCTCACTTTACCCTGAACCTTCCTTCCTGCATAAAGACACCATCTTCATAGGTCATTTGGAAAAAATCATACCTTCCTGGCCTAGTTTGGATTCGAAAGACTGAAAAAATGGCCACTGACTGCCATCTGTAACTATGATCTATAATTGTTACATGTGTGTATGTGTGTGTGAGGACTGATTTCAGGATGTTTCAAGCAGACTGGATTGTGTATATGTGGATAGCTCCTGAGGGATTCTACAGGGTCTCCCTCACTTGGACCCATGCAGAGTCAGACTACACCAACTTACAATCATCTCTAGTGCATGCTCAGTGGTCTCTGATGACAGCCTGATCTATCATCTCTGAACTGAGGACTGACTGCACACCTCAGGAACAAAAGGACATCACGTAGCCTATAACAGCCGCACCCATACATACACGCTCCAACTCCTATTGATATTTCTGATCTGTTCAATATAGAGAAATGCATATATTTATGTAAACAAATGCATCAGACAGAAAGAACCCGAGAGTAACTTAGGGGCAGGGTTCTTGTTTTTGTTTCCACTAGGCAATCAAATGTTAGACCTTTCCTGGGCTAACCTAAATGTCTGCTCTGCTGGCTCTCTCTGTGCCCTGATCAGTACTTCCTCTGTGTTGTGCCTGCTGGGACAGTCTTGTTTCTTTACACTGTGGTTTTATAACCCAAAAGCCTTCTAACACCCTTGGGTCTCTCTCTGGCATGGCTGGTCACCTGGAGCCTTCTCTTGGATGGATCCAGATCCAGGGAGTCAGAGCCAGAGCTGGGCCAGGGCTCAATGCTGGAAACTTTGACTGGCATGCATCTTGTTCCAGCATCTCCCCCCACCCCCACATGAGTGTACGCACGTAAATACACACACACAGCTACATATCCTCTCCTCAATAACTTTACACTCTGGAACAATTAATTCTACTCTTTAGTTTTGACTGACACCGAATCACTTCATCTAATTTTCTATCCAGTTAATTACACTCACATACAGTCAGCACAAAATTTGAAATATCTAGGTCAACAAACCATCCCCCAGATAAGAAAGTCAGAAGTCCTCTTCCTTGGGACAAGGGCTGTGTGTACCTGGTGTCGAGCTGTAAAATTATACAGCATGGAATCTTTTGTCTGCCTTTCCTTCTACATTGTGACCACTGTCGTGTCCTTTAATTGTGGTGGGGTATTCCATTGTAGGATTCTTGCCTAATTATCTATATTACTGCTAATGGACTTCTGGGATATTTTCCATTTTATACTTCCAAGGACATTTGAGACAGCCTCTTGGAGAACATGGCACTGAGTTCTCTGAGATGGGGCTTCAGGTGCTGGATTGCCATATTCCAGAACACATGTAGAGAGTTCGGTAGCCAGCCATCTTGACACCCAGGACCTTTGGGGAAGCAACATTTATAATTTGACCAGTAGATAAAGGTGAAGGTTGTGTGTGTGTGTGTTTGTGTGTGTACATGCACGAATGCTTTTTTTGTCTGGATCTGAAGATGGAACTTAGAGCCTCACTCACACTAACCAAGTGTTCTACTACTGAGCCACATTCCAGTCCAGGCAGAAAGACTTCCAACCACAGAGAATAATGTTTGAAGAAACACTTTTGGAAAAAGTTGGAAGAAATCAAAAGCCATTTCTCTGCAAGTAACTTTGAATAGTTCAAGTCAAAACACATTTAAACATTGGTTCAGTGAATGACTCTGTAATGAATGTTACAGAAGCCATTGAGAAACAGGCCATTCAGACTTGGCTGTGGAGTGAGGTATTAGTTCAAGTGAGGAACCTTCCCTTTAAACGACTACCACTCTGGAATCTCAAGTCTGGAGCACTCCCTTGCAGCTGACGGAGGTTAAAGGTCAGTCTTCAAGATTTAAATTATTTTACATATGTGAGTGACATACCATTAATGAGTGAAGACCCAAGAGCTGGCCTGAATGGGTTTGGTGCAGGCAGGTTTGTAAGGGAAGGGTTCTAACCTCCTTTGTAATACTGACCATGATGGTTGGCCCCAGAATCACCTGGGAAGAGTCTTTTTTTTTAAAGATACTTTTATTGTATATCTTATGTATTTGATGAGGAATTGTGTACATTGGGTTGGACTGTGCACACGTCTGTGAGGGATTGTCTTAATTAAAGTCCACTATTGGAGGAACCAGTCCACTATGGGTGGGGCCATTCCCTAGGTCCCGGACTGTGTGGAGAAGAAATCACAGTGAGCACATGCAAGCAAATCTTTTTATTTCTCTGTTCCTGGCTGTGGGTGTGATGTGACTAGCCATCTGAAGCTCTTGCCTTGCCTTCCTCACAATGATGGAATAATAACCTGAATGCATAGCTGGAACAAACTCTATTCTCCCTGAAGTTGCTTTTGTCAAGATATTTTTATCATAGCAACAGAAATGAAACTAGGACACTGACTGAGCATCTCTTAGAAGCACCTGCAACCAAGTGTCCTGGAAGGTAGCTTTAGACCATGCGTTTTATATGATTTTGTAAATCAAATGAAGTCCCATAGTGTGAATTGTCTACTGTGGCACCGTGCGCCAGGACTATACACCTATAGTGTTAGGATGCTTGCCTAGCATGTGAAAGGCTCTGCATTTGACTGATAGCTCTGCAAGCGAAAGGAAAATGAGGGCAGGCAGCATACAGGAGGATCTTTGTGTTTTTCAGAATAGATTGTGGAACAGGCATGTGAGAAAGTGACACCAGGCTGGGGTGCAGCTCACAGCAGGGCACCTGCCGAGAATGCCCAGGATTTAACCCCTACACTGGAAGAAGGAAAAGAAAGAAAAGAGCTTTGCTCTTCCCGATGGAATTGAAAAGCTCCCTCCCAATTGACAGAGATGTGGAGATGAACCCCCGAGGGTGGGGTTGGGGGTATTGATCTAGACACAGTTCTTTTCTTTTGCTGACACACCAAAACCTGGTGTGGCCTTCTGGAGCCTTTTCTCACGAAGAAGGCATAGCTATGGGGCTACAGTCACTGCTTATGGGTGTGAAAGAGGGAATTCCAAATAAAACATGCTCCAGTCTTCTGCTTTAGACAAGTGTTTATTTGGAATGGGTTTGTGAAGACATACACCAGTTACCAGGATGGTTCAAAGCTACTGATCGATAAAAACAATGTACAAGAAAACATCCTTGGCATGGATTCCCTTCCAGGAGGGAGACTGACTTCATAACGCCATACTGCTGTCATGTAAACAACCAGAGATTAACAGCACTGAAAATCACTACACTCCCAAAGAGAGGGAACAAAAACCTTTATGTGTCATGGAAGCACTCGCTTGTCTACTGGGAGCTAGTTAAACAAGGCCCAGCCTGCTTCCCCCTGCATGGCTAGATTAAGACCCATCCTTGGTAAACGACACTGGAGCAGTCCCAGAACGTATGTATTGAGGACAGGGAGCACATGGCTGAGCTGACACCAGAGACACATCCTCATTGTGGGTCAGTGACAGGTAGGGTGTGGGTCTCTCCTCTGTGGCTGATCCTCGCAATGCAAGCTGCATTGCTCTGGGGAGGGAGGCCCAGACAGAGCAGTCTGGTGCTGGTCTGCTTTTGGCCATTCCTGGCAAGAAGGAGAATCGAGCCTTCCATAGAGTTTATGACTGGAAACCAGACAAGTCTTTACCAAGTACAGGGATCTTTGTAATTGCCATAGGGTAATTGTCCATAGTTATAGGACATATTGCTGGGGTCTTGCTGGAAGGAGAGAAACTCCATGACCAGGCAGGTTTCCTCCTCCTCCTCCTCTTTTTCTTTTTCTTTTTCTTTTTTTAAATTGGGGTTTGCCCTTTGCCCTGTAATCACAAACCAAGCCACCTTTTAGGAACATGGTTAGATCTGGTCCAGCTCCGTAGCTCTTTAGCTTTACTCCTTCCTGTTCCGTCAGTAAAATCTTACCTGTTTAAAGCTTTTATTTGTCTTATTTTAGGATCTGGCTTGTGGCCCAGGCTGGCCTCCAACTCCTGTTCGCCTGCCTTGGCCTCCAAGAGTGTTGGTGTCACAGGCAGCACCACCAGGAACGGCTCCAGGCTTTCGATAAACCCTCTTGACCCCAGCTTTCCAGAGTAGGCCTGTGTGAGTACTGATGCTATTTCATCTTTCTTCTTCCCATTTCTGCCACACATCATAGCCACCTGACACTTTGTTCCCTGTTTCTTAAACAAACAGGTCCCCTTCCTTTCTTGAGCCAGGTCAGAAGAAATGCCTGGGGGCTAATCCTGTGAGCCTGTTTTTCTTGGTCTGATGCCTGGGAGCAGAGCTGAGTAGATATCTCAGAGGCAGGAGAGAGGGAGCTTGTCATCTGAAAAGGAGCCAGCCTGGTGGAAAAAGAATCGCTCCTTTGTCTCCTCTCCCTGGGGACTGCTGAGGTGTTCCTAAGGCTAGGCTGGGCTGAGGCTGGGCTGAGGCTGGGTTGATCTTTCCCTTGTTTGCTCACAGCCTTGATTTGCGGCTTCAGACCACTTGGATTTATGTTACTTCCCCACTCTTCTTTTCCCACCCAAGAAAATCACTCATCCTAGGTGAACAGGGGGCTTAAAAAAACAAAAACCAACAGGACACACATTGTCTGAGACATGGTGTTTGGTGAAGCTCGTGGGAAGGAGAGCAATAGCCGTGGGGACGGAGAAAAAATGGAGGATGCCACACACTGTGCTGGGTACTGGTTCTTCTCCTTTAGGAATATTTAATAGTCCACTGTGGGAATTCCGGGCCTGTACCTCTGAGACCTGCGGGAAACCCTTCAAAATTACCTTTCATTAAGGCCAGCCTGAGCTAATCTCCCTACTATAGGGATAACAGCCTTAAAGCCAGCGTAGAATTACCAACACAGCCAACTGATGTACAATTTCTCATTTTGAGGGGCCTTTATTTTTAAAATTATAAAAATTATATTAACTTTCCCATGGTTGTTACATTGATCAGTTTAAGCAATTGCACGCAGACGGTATGACGGGGGTCAGCCACATCTGTTCTGTTTGTTCTTTGAGACAGAATCTTCCTATGTAGCCCAGGCTGGCTTAGAACTCACTGTTATAGCCCAGGCTGATCTCTAATCCTGGTTCCTCAGCCTCTTGGAGGCTGGGATCACAGGTGTGCACCATCACTACAGACCTTTTGGGTTGATCTAGCTGGTAAACTTATATTTCTTTGCTAAGTTATCACTTTAGGCCTGTTTGGACCAGTTTCCCTGTTCCAGTTTTTAAAGACCCCAGCAGATGAAGGCTACATTTCAAATGCTGAAATCACTCTTTGAGTTACTTTGAGACAATGACACTGGGCAGCAATTCAAACCCTGGCTGAATGGTGCGTTTCTTTCAAGGTTCCAGACCAAAGACCTCATCCGACACAGTATTGCAGACCCTCCACTTGAGGCTTACGGCATAGTCCCAGGACGAGAATAGATGATGGAAATTATCTTCCTTACGACTCAGAAGAAAAGCTCATCATTATAACAAATGATAGATTACAGATGACAGCTTGCTTTATTTAAAAAATGGATCTGAAAGCCTACATAGCCATTTACACGTTCAGATTCTTGATACCTAATTTTGCTTAAAAACAAAACAAGACAAACCATTCACTGATTAGGAACAAAAGTAGCTCAATGGCGAACACTAGCCTAGCATTCACAAGGCCCTGAGTTCCAGCAAAACAAACATACAGTGAAACATCTTTCAGGGGGCAAAGAGCATCAGTGTCCACGGGCAGCTTCAGTACACAGTGGATTCAAAGCCAGTCTGGACTACATAAGAATTTGTCTCAAGACAACAACAAAATTGTTCATTGCTTCTTGATGAGTCATTATTGATTTTTCTGTGTGGATACCCGAAGGCTTGTCAAAGAAAAGAAAAGGCTCAGCTGGGTTTTGCTGAAGCCCAGGGTCATTGTCTAGCGTATTTCTTTATAAATGTTGAAAAAGCCTTGTCCCCTTTACCAGAGCACAGTCATCTTCTGCATGAGTGTAAGAAGATGGGAGAAATAATACTGATCTAGAAATCTGGACTGCTCTGCGCTGAGACAGAGCAGAGACATCGGCTGCTTCCAGGAGCATCACACAGAGCCCCAGCCTGCTAGGTGGTGCTGATCCAGGCTGCCCCTGGTAGAAATGGGCAGCGTACTGCCTTCATAGGCACTGTGTGCTGTCTATACTGCTGCCTAACCCATGGGTGTGGGGAGCATAGCCGAATCCAGAACCAAGTTGAAAGGATACTGGCTGAACTGTTTACAGATTCAAAAACAGGATCCAGTCAGACATTAGAGCCTCTGCGAGCTGACTTAGTCCTAAACCCAGTTTAGCTCAATCCGGAGGCAGGCCTGGAAGTGCTGACCGAATCTGACCTGCCAACACAAGGGTCACAAACTATTTGACAGGAGTGACATGTCCCACATGACATTTCCACTGAGCTGACAGTCAGTGTGTGCAACCTAGTCCGGTACACTCTATTCCCCAGGGAGGGGTTGTATGTGAGACATTCTGACCTCAATTTAAAGACAGGACAAATGACACAGCTCCCCTGTGGGTCCTGCATAAATAGTATACATCACACACCATGACAGCTGCCTTGCCTAGAAACCCAATTTAGTCATTTGGCTAGGAGAAAGCTTAATCAGGAGAGGAAAAAAATAGAAAAACCATCCCTCCCAGAAATGCCTTCTCCTGCCTTTATACCTCATTATTGCAGAGACTGTTTAGTCTACTCCTCAAAAGAAGAAAATGTGCTCTGGGAACATGCACACTGTGAAGTCAAACGACAAGAAAACAAACAAACAAACAAACAAAAACCTCCAAACGAACACTTGCACCCGCTAATCTGATTTAGGGCTTTCGAGAGAAGTCTAAGTGTCTGACAAAAAGCTGAATTTTTATTCAATCTTTCCAAACCGGTTTTGCTCCCAAATGGAAATGAGTATTGAGTGGGGCCTTGGAGCTATCTCTTCCCCTCCTGATGTGGCAACCTCAGCAAAAAAAGAAGATTAAGAAGGGAGAGGCCACCTCCCAAACAAACAGGCCTGAAGATGGAGGGTGGAGGCAGTGGTCTCCCAACCAATCAGCTAGGCTGATTTAACAGACGATCTGGCACAGTAATGGTGGCATGTGTAAGCTCCATGGGATGCTGAGGAACTAAATATCAACTGGAGCTGTCCGCCCAAATCCTTGCCCTGCACTGTTTTCTTAGGGAGCCTGCTCTATGACATGACAGAAAACTCTATTAAAGAATTCCTAGAGGATGAGGTATCAGTGCTATACACTTGCCAAGTGACCCCAATAATCCAGACAGGTTGGGAGGTTTGGCTGTGGAGAATTAGAGGACCCGAGTACTCCGATCTGTGCCGTGCGGATCAGTGAGGACCCTCTAGGGAATGAGCGTTTAAGTGGAAGTCACTGACTGAGCACTCGGATAAAGACAGAATGATTGTTCTTTTGGTCAAGATAGAAACCGAGATTTTTCTAACGGAGCAGATACAGACAGGCTGGCCTGTCCAGGGGGAGACAGCTTTGAGGACCATCCTCCTTATAGACTTGTTAGCTTTGGAGAGAAGCTCTGAGATCAGTACCAGGATGGATGGGTATGCTAAGACATGGGTCATCATGGGTACCAGGCTAACCAAGAGGGCAGAGACCATGAGTGTGTGACAGGATGGGCAGTGGCAGAACATTTGGTAGTGAGTAGGGGTGATGACCACAGTTGAGGTGAGCACCACCAGGGAGGCAGTTATGACAGATAGGGTGATCGATTGGCCATGGAACTTTCTATTACTTGCACGAAGGGTGATTATGGGTATGATAACAGAGGTTCTCCCTCCCTCCCCCTCCCAAATCCAAACTAAATGCAAAGCCTCAGAGTACTCCTAAGCAAGATGGTTCCTCTGCTAGCCCCTCCCAGTCCAGCTGAGCGGCTCCTTTCTATCTTTGGAGGGGTGAAGCCTGTTGACTCAGCTGCTAGAGAAACAGAAGAGGAAGAGCAGCTAAGAGGTAGCGGAAGAAGTTCAGCATCAGCTGGAGGAGCCAGAACTAGATGGCTGAGCCCAGCATGGACACCTAAGTGGGCACAGTGAACTGAGGAAAGAACTGTTGAAATCAGGAAGTGAGTCATCTCAGTCTGGAGCCTCAGCCACGTGGGGGCAGATTCACGAAGGAGAGCGAGCAAGGAATCTCTAGAAAATGAAGCACTCCATAAAGACTGTCCTCCAACCTCTAAACCTCACAAACCTGATCAGCCTCCTCCACCAAAGGAGAATATGAGGGGGAGTAACACTGTCCTTTCTGCTGGATCTCAGCTCAGACACAGGGCAGCCTTCCTACAAAGGATGCAAATCAGCTCTGGCTCTGCCCTCTGAGGAAGGAGAAGAAGTTAAAAAAAAAAAAAGATGGGTTGAGTGTCCCAAAAGAACATCTCTGGCTGTGGTCCAGGGTATGGAGGGAACAAAGACCACCAGAAGGAATTGGACAGGAAAGACAGCAAAAAGGATCAAGACTCTAGATCTGCACTTGACCCAAACAATCCAAGGAGAACCCAGCCTCCAAGTTCAGTTCTGCAAGCTCACAAGCTGCTTGACTCTGTGGATGTTGAAGGTGAGAAGGTGGGAGATAGCCATACTAAGTAGAACCCCCACATTCTGTGCTTTCTTCTAGTCTCTCCCCTCCAACATTCTAGAGCAAATCAAACTTCTCGTGTTTGTCCTGATTTTGTCCCACTAAACACTGAGCTTATGAATATATCCACATTCTTTCAAAGCCCTTGTCACTCTGGTGCTCTCCTGTTCTTGATGACACCGTTGGCCTCCCGAAAGAAGCTCTAAGCCACACACCTGTCCTCAGAGGCATTTTTATCTTGGCCACCACAAGCTGTGGCCTTTGGAATCTCTGGTTTTCCCCAGTAAACCAGCTCTCCTGAACTCCCCCCTCTGCCCCAGCCAGCCCAGGTCTGTGGGTTCCTGCTGTTGTCACTCCTTGGAGAACAGAATAATTCCAATGATGGACTTGGGTGGTGAATAGGGGTGCAAAATGAGAGGAGCTGAGTTGGAGGCCTTCTGCCTTGATTGGGGTGTTTTAAGGTTTCTGTAAGTTTCCTTCACTGGAACCCCACACCAGAGCATGGGTTTATAAGGTGACTTATACTGTGTGGCTTTCCACTTAGGAGGGCTGGTTTCTTAACTTCCCTTGAGAATAAAGAATAATGAAAAGATCTGTGGAAGAGGGTCCTGGCTTCTGGAATACAGGACCCTGACCTGTTTGTTTTGATATGCGTCGCTGTAGGGGTCAGCTCCAAAGATGGCAAGTTTCCCTGTTGCAAGAAGTCGGGTTACATGCAGATAAAGGCTCCCTTGGTCTTAGTGTGCAAGTGTTGGTGTAGTGTGCTGTGGCCATGGGCACTGCAAGTTACTTATCCAGTGGACTTGACTGGTTAGTAGCTAGGAAGTGGGCTTTTAGAGAAGCCACAGTTGAATGAGTTTTTTAAAAAAACGTTGGTTGTAGACACTTTCCCTTGCCAAAAGGAAGCTGTTGTATCCTTATCTTCTACAGACTCATGTCCTGCTCCTGGATACATGTAACATTTGTGCAAAAATATTTTTCTAGGAAAATGAGTTGTAATCTGTAGACATTATTTGGGAGATATCTTGAGATGTAAAATCCCATCTTCCAAATAAATCCAGTCTTTAAAGTTGAAAACAAAAAAGGACAGGAAGGGAAGGAGGGAGGGAAGGAGGGAGATAGATGAGAGAGAGAGAGAGAGAGAGAGAGAGAGAGAGAGAGAGAGAGAGAATTGTAGAGAGCCTAGGGTAATTCAGTTGGCTTTCTTTTGCTCCCCACAGTTCTGCTCCAACCTCTCTGGGATATAATTCAGATGTCTACCATGGCTGGCCCACTTCCTGCTATTTCTCCCATGTCGCATAATCTGTCAGGATTCCAGCTTTCAGGGCACACTAGATTTTCTTACTTGCCTCAGGGAGCAAAGAGAGGTCACTTCCAAGATTCTTGTTAATTGTACCACCCTGCCCCCTTTCAAGACATCTCAGCAGCCTGGTCACTTCCCAAGTGAGAATCAGTTTTCTTACGCAATGCAAATCATAGCCAAGGTTTTTCAGTACCTGTTCATCCTCCATGTTACAAAAGTAAGGGGTCAGGAAGCATCGGATAGCGGTCTTTCCTTTCCTGAAGAGGCCATCTCTGTGCTGCTCTAGTTTCTAAGCTCTCACAGCACCCTTATGGTATGGGGGTACTATGTTACCAGTAACGGGTTCCCAGGGTATTCACCTTATGCCATCCAAAAATCTGGGTGTTTGGGAGTCAAAGTGAAGGGAAGAAAGGGTGCTGCCAGGCCTGTGTTTTCTGAGGGATCCCCATTCTCACAAACCGGCTTGGGGCCCCCAGGTTCTGTTCCAACTTAGAATTGGGACCTGCAGTGGATGAAACTGGAAATAGGTGTTTCCTTTCCTTGTTTCAGAGCCTAAGCCACTGTTCAGAGAGAGCCTTGGGTCTAACACTTGATACAGAAAGGAGACCATATCTGGGAGGCTGAAGAACTGCTGAGATTTGAGGCTAGCCTGGATCACAAAGTGTATTCGAGGTTAGACTGGCATAAAGTATAAGACTATGTTTCAAGAAAATTAACAAACCACCCCAAAAAATCTGTGGGACAAGGTCGGCTACGGTGTACATGGCTGAGCAGAGCAACTGTCTGTCAAGAGTAGGGTGTGAGAACTTCCACGGAGACCTGGTGAAAATGTCCTGTGTCTGCCTCCTGAGTCTCATGTTTGTCACCTTCCAGGGAGATCTGGGATCCTCTTCCTCACCACTCTCTGCCCTGTACTATATCTTCTTGGCTCACCCTGGTTCTAGAGTCTCAAGGGCAGCTTTGTTCTTTTACCATTAAAAACTCCCTTCCAAACTGTGGGAAGTCTAAACTGTGCTCTGAGCATCCAGAAAGCAGATGTTGGTTCAGAGAGGCCACCAGAGGCCTATGGAAATGGTGTGCAGAGCCTGCCAGCCTCACCCACAGGGTCCCATTGGGAAAGGACAGCTAAGTAAGGCTTGGTATGAAACAGCCTCTTCTCTTCTGTTACGGAGTTATAGGGCAGCAGTTGGGTGGGGCAGGGTTGGGCAGGGTTAGGCAAGAGGAAAGATTTCTGACAATCCTATTTGAATGTATAGGGGAACAAAGTCACACCGAATCTGGATGGGTGGCTATCAGTTATGAGGCATGGCACCCGGGGCCAGCTGTGCAGATTCAAGGACAACAGCACAGGGTAGCAATGGTAAGACTGAAGGCCCGCACCTAAAACAGGCGCACAAGGCATGGGACGCTGGCTGGTTGCCTTGCTGAGGCTGCGCTGGAAGAGTCAGAGAAATGCTCTCAGGTTTATCCCTCAACCGTAAGTTTTTCTGATTTCACTGCAATCAAGAAGTTTATGCCAACTCCAGACAAACAAAACGGGAATCAAAGTGAGGGAGCAATCTGCAGAAAGCGAGGCTTGTATGATCTGTGCATGCACCAAACAGGAAGTAAGTATACCCTGTTCCAATCACACAGGACTGGTCTCTGGTAATGCAATGCCCCTCTCCTCTCTCCCGAACCACTGGCACTGATATTTAAGCATTGGTGAAACATAGCTTTTAATTTCACACCTCACAAAGCCCAGCTGAATGCTTCATAACAATGTAAACAGACGTCTGGCCAAGCGCTGCAGACAAGCTGGGAGAATGGCTTCCTCCCCGACGCCTATGCCCTGGGACTGCACAGGGACAGAGGGCTGCTAACAAACTAGTCGGCTAAGGCCACAGAAATGTGTTTTCTGGTATCCAGCTGCCGGCGCCAGTCTTTTCTGACAGAAGTGTTAACACTGCGTGCAACAAACCGAATCTCTTTCCTTGGAGCCATCAGGAAACACCGCCTCCTAGTTCTTCCTCGACTTGTCTTTGGTGGTGTCATAAGCACGGACTATTTCCTCCTGTGTAACAGCTCCGTGTTCTTCTTGAGAAAAGGCATACCCGTCTACGGAAACACACAGGAAGAACCGTGAGCAGGAGAATTGGGGGAAACGTTCTAGACTAAGAGCAGAATGCTCTCCTTGAAGACCCACTGAACTGTGTGCTCACAGGACTTAGCTTGGATACAGAGACCTGAGATGAAGAGGTCTGCAAAACCAAAGGGGACCATGACCAAGAGGGATGGGGCAGGGGGCTGGCCAAACTGAGCTGGGAATGGTTGAGAACGGAAGGAGAATGCTTTCAGCGGTTGTAGGAAAATACCATGGACCAGGTGAAGGCTGAGGTGGAAGTTTGGTTTATAGTTCTGGAGGCTGGGAGTCCAATATCAAGAGGCCTCATGAGGATTTCTTTACTGCAGCATCGCATGGCCGGACAGCATCCCACTCCTGGGTGACATTAATCCATTGGCTTATGTGACTCTATCACCCTTGAAGCTTCTCTATCAATTCCACCGCCAAAGCTATTTCATGCCCACCGGTGTTATGGAGGACATTTGAATCATAGCGGTATGTTTTCTAATTCTTTGGGGCTCAGTGTGGAAGACATAAACTTGGGCTAGCAGGCCGTGACCCCACTATCCTACCACTGATTAAGAGGAAATGACCTGATTTGCCTAATGCTTTTTATGAGGCCATAAACGTGTCAGGAACAAACATCCCTCATAGAGAAGCCAGCAAAGCGCACTGTTTATAAAGAGTTCCAGTTTATGAACTGGACTGGTGAGTAAACCAGGAGAAATGCACAAGGAGGCAGATTCAGTGAACGGTGCCACAACCACAGTACTGCTGAGCTGTACAGGGTTATAACAAAACCAGCACCACCACAGTGCCACACGCTGTGTGAAAATGGCTCAAGGACTCTGCCCACTGACACATGACACTTCACAGCGGAGGAAAATAAGCCCCAGAGACCACTGCCCGAGGTCTCAGACCGACTGAGTGGTGGAGCTGGAAAGCAAAGCTGGGCAGTGTGACCTGCTCTCTGATGACAATCCCTGCTGTGGTAGAGAGAGAAGTCCCATTGCACAGTTAGATGTCCTGGACAGCAGAGTCAAAACTGATGGTTGTAAAGGCACCCTGTCTTCCAAATCTGTGCTTTATCAATGGAGCTGTCTGATCATTGGCACAGTATCTTTAAACATTTTTCTTTGTTACAGTGTGGGGAATAGAACCCGTGGCCTCCTTCATCCGAGGTAACTGCTCTGGGCCATAACTCCCCCACCTCCATTTCTGGTATAGTCTCTAAAAGGAGAAAAGGAAATCGGGAAACACAGGCAGCTGTCGATTTGCTAACTGGTTGTTAGTTTTTTCAGATGTTAGGCAGGGAGTAAAGTCTGCAGGGTGTGAAGACCCAGTCATAAGCAGGACACGCTGGCAGAGGCTGAGGGGGAAGGCTCAACGCTAGTGTTTGTTTGTGTGGCCAAACCGTAGAACCCATGTCTCCAGCCTGGCTTCCTGCCCTTCAAGAGAGTGAGCCTGCCAGCTACTGCCCAGGAAGCCTAAAGGCTTGGGTGGGTACCAATGATTCCCATGCAGAGTGGGATGGGGGCTCCCTCAGACACTGAGCAGAAGAGAGAAGACTGAGAGCAGGCAGTCACAGGAGGGAGGATGGAGTCAGAGACAGAGCAGTGAAGGCGGGAAGGTCACACAGATGACAGCTACCTACCTACTGACTGCTGCCCATTCCCAACAAACAGGAATCAACCCAGACAGGAAGCCCGGCCATGTGGGGAAACAGCTTCCCAAGCAGAGCAGCATGAACCCCATAGCCAGGCAAGAGCCATCAGTGGGCTGGGGAGAGGGCTCGGCCTGGGCTTGACATACAAGTTGGGGAAATGACTTTGATCCCTGGAACTCCCCTAAATGTGGAAGGAGAGACTGACTCCAGAAAGTTGTCCTTTGACCTACATACACCTGGTACCCCTTCCCCTCAATCAGGATGGAATAGAGGCAGAAGCCAGCCTGCAAGGGAAGTTCCACTGAAGCCATCCCTGCCCATTGGCCCTGGGGACAGGGGTTTCCTTATGGTGCTGTCCACATCAGCAAGTAGCCTTGCTCTGCACATGCCTTTTGTTTTACCACAGTTAAAGGTGACCATGTTCATCCTCCAGTCTTTTAACGAGGAGAATTCTGTGTGTCCTGCGGGTCATCGGTCCCAGCAACTCTCCCTGATAGGATACACTGTTGGAATGACGTCTCTGGCTTGCACGGTGGCTGTGGCTGCCCTGACCCATGAGCAGAGAGTCTTCAATATGAAGGAAGTCATTGTGATCAAGGGCAGGCCTCCCAGAGAGAGTCTAGAAATATTTTTGAGGCATGAGGTGAGAGGACGGGTGGGTAGTCTCTGAGAAGGTGGCATTGTCAGTTGGCTGGGTGGCAACTAGACTGAGGACACAGAAGGGAACTTCTTGTCCTTGCTTGGCCATTACTAGGCTTTGGAACTTTGGATTCATGAAGCTCTCTGGGTTTGGGCTTGCTGCTAGGTAAGATGAAAGGGCCTGGGACAAGGCATTCCTACCTCCAATAGCTACAGCTCTTCCTGGGGGCTGCAGGATGCATCTATGGCTGATCATTACTAAGGCTGCAGCCACGTTCTGGCCTGATTCATGCCAGTTCATGCTACATGGAGGGGGAGACCTCTGCATAAAAGCCATAAAGCCTGTCTAAACTGTCAGACCAATTTGAAAAACTGCTAAATTCTTTTAGGCCTTTGGAGTATGTGTGCGTGTGTGTGTGTGTGTGTGTGTGTGTGTGTGTAGGGAATTATGAATAAAAGTTATGAATGAATGTTAACACATGAAAAATAAACATT
The DNA here is from genome assembly GCF_963924665.1 of Micromys minutus. NCBI lineage: Eukaryota > Metazoa > Chordata > Mammalia > Rodentia > Muridae > Micromys > Micromys minutus. The sequence continues at coordinate 59,833,045 of NC_137981.1, read as the reverse complement.
ATTAGGGTTATCAAAATACAAGTAAATAAATAATAAAGACTAGTTAGGGGTATCCTTTTGGACATCTATCTAACTGGAAGAGTCTTCATCTCATGGCTACATAGGGTACTGTGGGTTGGCCTCAGTGACTCTGGGTGAAAGTTTCTAGGCTTCTCATCAGATAGTTCGGCAATCACTCTCATCCGGACCTGTTCTCAGGTGACCAGAGGCCCATCCTGAGGCAGAAGGATGGCAAGTTTAAAGCCAGATGAAGCAACAGTTGAGAGCCCATCTCAGGATGGAAAGTTAAAAGAGGGTCAAGACTCTAGAAGAGCAGCAGGGAACTTGCCTGCCCTAAAGTTCTGCTCTGCACAAATTAAAGGATGGAGGGAGGAAGATGGGCTGAGAGATTCATCCTAGAAGGGAAAAAGGTTTCCCTGACAGAAAATTCTCTTAGAAAGTAGGCCGGGCAGGAGCTAGGCTGTCGGTGAAAAGATGGCAGATTCGTGGGGCAGGGTTGAGGTGTCACTTACAGACTTTACCTGGCAGCTCCCAAGCCTGACCAGAAAGCAGATTTCTTTCTAGGTTATTCTAGGGGACATCCTATGGGGAGTGGGAAGAAGCTCCAGCCCTCTGCACTTTCCACTGCCGGTCATCTTCAGGAAGGCCCGATGGGGAGAGGGAGGCCAGGAGGAAGCATTCCCTGACCCTCTTGTGGGCCTTCCTGGCTCCTGATTCCACACCGAGTGGTGGGTGGTTTATTTTTTTAGTTGTTTTGTCTCATTGGGGTGGGGGCATCTGGTGAAGCAGATAAAGTTGTCATTCCCCTCTCCCCACCCACAATTTCAGAATAAAATTCTTACATTCTATTCCTTTGAACCTGAGATCTGATAGTAGCTTGATAAAAGGGGAGTTTTGGAGAGGGTGCGAACAATTGTGCTGATGAGGAATTTAGTCTGTGCAGGAAACACTGATTTCAGCCACTGATATTACACACTGGCAGGTCATAAGAACTGTATTAGCCTATTTTGTGTTACTATAAAGAAACATTCAAAGGTGAGAACCTTATAAAGCAGGAAGATTTATTTCAATGCACAGATTTGGAAGTAAAAGATTGAGAGACCATATCTAGTGGACTTGCTGGGAATCCCGATGTAGCGCAAGGTATCACATGATGAGAGACAGAGATGTGTATGTAGCTTCTGATCTCTCTCTGTCTCTCTCTCTATGTCTCTCTCTGTCTTTCTGTGTCTCTGTCTCTCTTTGTGTGTGTGTTTCTCTAAGTCTCTGTCTCTCTTCTCTCCACAGCACAGCACCACAGCTGTTGCATATGGATGCTCTGTTTGGGTTTCTAACTCTGTGCCCTCCTGGATGTGTTGCACCCCTCCTAGGGGCTTCAGGAAATAGGGGAAAAGAGTGGGGTGTTGACAGGTGACAGCTCCACTGAGAAAGTCTCTGTGGGCAGACAGACAGCTCAGCTCGACTGCCTGGTGGATGGACCATCAGTTCTGTTCTTGGTGAGCACTCACCCACCTTCAACCTTCAGAAAGTAAAAGTTCTCCTTCCGGGTATGGCAGCCACCCTGGCCTGGCTGTCCCACCCATTGCTACCCACGGTCACTTACGGCTGACACACTGCTGGATGGAGCCTGTCCGGAAGAGGGTTGGGGGTGTCTTCCTACTGAGTCTCTTGATCAGACGATCACGCTCGTTCAACCTGCAAGAGAGCAAAGAGGGTCAGGACCCAGGTCACCCTAACACCGAGAGACCCAGATAGCGTCAGTCAGGCTAAGAAAAGCTGCAGAGTAGACTCCTGTGTCTAGGCGGTTTGTTTGTTCCTCCCAGACAATACACTGCCCTTTATGTGCCAGGCAGAGTGATCTCTACCTCCCTCTGTTGCCTCTCTCACCACGCTGAAGCCCAAACCCTGATGAGGATTACACTTGGACACTGGACCTGGACAGAGGGTTCAAGGACACACAGGTGGGTCCTGATCCTTATAAAGAAAGGCGATCAGGACTCAGACACACACACAGAGGGAAGTTCATGTGAGTGCCTGGACAGAAGGCCACCCTGAGCACACTTAGATTTGTGTCCCCATAACAGAGGGGCACCAGCCCTCCCTTCAGGCAGGTACTTGGTTGAGGCAGCTGGAGCTGAGGCAGCTGAGCAAGTTCACCATCCTCACCATCCTCACTATTGTTTGCAGAAAGCTGAAACACCCTAAGAGTCAGGAGGGGGGGGGGCGCTGAGAACATCTGTGCTGAGAACAGCCCCTTCTTGTACCCAAAGTACCAATAACAAAGGCTAGAACTGACTTCATTAACATTTAGGGACAGTGATGTGACACACACTAGTTCCAGCTGCTCAGTGGGACCAGAGTGTCACCTCTACCCCGGGAATTTGAGGCCAGTGTGGGCAAAACAGCCAGCATAGCAAGATCCAGTCTAAACCAAACCAAACAAATATCCAAAACTAAGTGAGGCTGGAGAGATGGCTCAGTGGTCAAGAGCGTCCTTAGCTATTGCAGAGACCCAGAGTTCAGTTCGTTCATTCAAGGCCTTTGTTTATGATTCAGTTTGTTGTTTATCTTCCTGCTGTTTGTTCACAGGGGTTTCCTATGTATTCTAGATGCTAGCTCACATGACAGTTCGTAAGCATCCGTGACTACAGTTCCAAAGGAACTGATACTCTCATCTATACTTGGGCACCATGCATACATGCGGCACACATACAGGTCAAATACACATGGAAATTTAAAAATCTAAAAAACAAAACAAGAAAATAAAAGACAACCAAACCTTAAAATACATTAAAGAGCATACAAGAGAGAAAGAAGCAACTACAAAATGAGAGAAACATTCCCTAATCAATTTTATCTGATAAGGACGAGGTACCCAGAATACATAAGGAACTCCTAGGCATGAACAGCACACTGATGAGCTGAAACATGGACAAAGGATGTGGGCACATGTTTGTGCAATGCAAAGATTTCCAACATACTCATGCCTAATCAAAACCCCAATGGGGCAGTATTTCACACACAGAAGAATGAATACGAAAACAGCAAACAATATAAACTTTTAGAAAGAGTCAGGGGTTGGAGAAAGTGTTGAGCAACTGAAACCCTCTTCTACCACTGATGAGACACACAATGGCGACCCCCGGAAGTCAGCGGAATCAACAGTATCACCTAGACTCTCTGCTACCAGACAGAGAAAGTCAGGCATGATTTGTGATATGCACAGACGTCCTTTGAAAACTTACCCAGTCCCAAAGGCCAGGCATGAGTATATAAAAAAGTAGGTAAACGTGCGGAGATAGAAAGCTACAACCTGTGGATGTCAGTGGCTGCAGGGCAGGAGGTGCAGGAGCAGAGGGAAGGGTGAATGTTTAAAGCAAGTTAGGTTCCCTTTAGGAGGACATGTTCTGAGATGCCGGCAAGAGTTCGTAAGACTGTGTGTGAATGCAAACGCCACAGAGTTTGCAGCTCGTTCCTTCAGCCTTGCGGGGTGTCCTCTTGTTTATGCTCCTCTATCCTGTGTGCTGGCACAAGCAGGTATGGTAGCTGGGATCCACTGTGTGGAAGGTGTTAGGTAAACATGAACTCGGCCTAGCTATGAGCTACGTGCGGCCTTGGTGCCTCCCCAGCAATGACTCTGAAACTGAAGCTCTGACACGTCCTCACAAACGGGCCCTTTTTAGACGCTGACATAACTTGGAGGAGGTGTTAAGTTTCTATCCTGGAAAATAAGCAATGGGAGGAAGGAGGGGCACACCGGGAAGGGCTGTGCTGGGGAGAAACAAACTCTCACGTCCACATTTCTGCTGGGAAGTGCCTTTCCTCCCTGAAAGAATCACAGGAGACTAGAAGTCACGTCAGCGGCGGCAGGGCAGCACAATGCAGCCAGCGACTACTGGCCTGTCTCTGCCTTCCTGCCGCAGATCCCACCGCTGCTGATGAGCTCTGAAGAAGATGCCGTACCAAAACCTCCAAACAGATTAGTAGTTTTAGAAGCTCATCTCTATATTAGCTGCTGGGCATTCTCTAATGCATAGATGCACAGGGTTTGCCTAACCTGCTAAAGGCCCTGGGTTCACCCCTACCACCCCCAAAACAAAGCAATGATAAGAACAACATAGAGTCAGACACCTACCAACTCAGAAGCCACCGTAAGTCTCACATACTTCATGTGACAGCTGTTCCTGGTTGTTGACTGCATCTGGAATTAGCTAAAGTCCCAAAATTCGAGCAGAGCACACCTGTGAGGGGTTTTTTGCTTAATTTGAAGTGGGAAGATTCACTTCTAATCTGGATCTCTGAGGTAGGAGGACACATCTTTAATTCAGATTTTTTTATTTATTAATTTTTTATGTATGTGAGTATACTGTAGCTTTTCTCAGACACACAAAAGAGGGCATCAGATCCCATTACAGATGGTTATGAGCCACCATGTGGTTGCTGGGATTTGAACTCAGGACCTCTGGAAGAGCAGTTCGTGCTCTTAACCACTGAGTCATCTCTCCAGCCCTAATTCCGATTTTTTGAGGTGAGAAGACACACCTTTAATCTAGGTTTTTAGTCCATATCCACTCCGGACCATGTCTTCTGCTAGAAACCTATATAAAGATATGGAAGAAGAAAGCCCTTGCTTGCCCTTTGCGGGCTCAGCATTGTCCTGCTGACAAGTTCCTTTCTTCGCTGGCAAGAGAGCCTACTTCTTGGAGATTCTGTTGTATACCAACGTCCAGATGAGACACCTAGCCTTGTGGACTGAACAAAACTGAATTCTTGGACCTTCCATTCATAGGTAGCCATTGTTGGATTAGCTGGACCACAGCCAGTAAACCATTCTCATAAACTATATACATATATATGTATATTCAGTCTATAAGTTGTTACTCCAGAGAACCCTAACTACTATACCTCAGAAGCAAATGGAAGGCTTCACATCTAAAACCTAAATTTGTTGTGTCTCCACAAAACCCATTCTTCTAGCACAGAACTGAGGCATCTATTGTGCAGAATGCAGCTTTAGCGCTTATTGCTCTAAAAGCCTTCTAGAACCTTCTCTGGGTTGTTTCTTTCATTTCACCCTGTTGAGTTTCATATACAAGCTCTACCAGGGTTGTCAAAGCCTTAGGCTGTGGTATTTATATGCACAGTTATGTTCTCCAGAGACTGCCTTCATGCATTTCTTCCAGGGCTGGAAACAGGCTGAGCACTGGGGACTTGGCTAAGAGTGTGAAGTTTCATGGACCGTGCTGGAACAGCTTGTCCTCTCCTGATGTGTACCTATGACATGGTCATGCCAGCCTTTGCTTCTTCATGTGTGTCCTAGGGTAATGTCAAGTACATAGCAGGTTTGCCAAAGTGGCCCAAATAAATCCCTCTGCATTATTCTTTGAAAACCACAAATATCTATTGTCTCCTAGGGAGGAGAGCTCACTGCAAACATAGAGAATGTGAGCAAAGACTGAATTTTCAGAGAAGAAGCACTGTATTTTCTTTAAAATTCAGGTTGCCAGGTGCTGTAGGGGGGACAGTGTGGCTGAGGTTGTGACAATGTAAAGGAACAATCTAAAGTCCTTTCCAAAAATAAGAAAGCAGTATTTCTTGTCCTCCAGGTACTCAGCTGGTTTGACTATCAGAACGGGGGCTGGGAGGCAGAGACTAGCAATAGCATGGTGCACACTTTCCTTAATCCTAAGCAAACTGTCAGGTGGTGGGGACTAGAGGATGCTTCTGAGTGTTGGGAGAAATCTTATTTTCTTACAAAGAAGTTTGGGTGAGTTCTTGCCAAAAGGAGCATCTGTCTAAAGAGTACAATACCAAGCGGGTAAGCCAAGTAAAGGGGGAAAGTAACAGGGTCTCAGCCTTAGAATAGGTAGAATCCACCAGCCCACATGACCAACAGTCAGGGCAGAGGTGAAATCCAGCAGGAGGCTGGGCAGAGGTGCTGCTGGTGTTTGAAAGTATCAATGTGCTCTATTGCTGTACCCAACAGCTGGGATGATAATTTAAACAAACCAGAAAGGTCTCAGGAGGAAACTCAAAAAGAAACATACGCTAACAGCAAGTGGTCTCCCTGTCCTTTGACCTGCAGCAGCAGCCTAGGGAGAAATGGACAGATGGCTGCTTCTCAAGATTGCTATTTTATAATATCAGAACCTTTTAGCTCAGAATAATACCAAAGATAATGTCAAACCTTTGTTTGGAGGGACTTCTGCTCCCAGGAAGGGGGATGTACTCCATTACTCCCTCTGAGTGCCGCTAATGATGCTGGACACCTGAAAAGGTGATGGTAAGGAGGAAGACCTTCCTCGAACCACAGCATGAGAACCCAAGTTTCAACTGACCTCACACCTCAGATTTGGCGCTGAAGAGCTCACAATCCCGAATGCCCACAAGAGCAGATAAAGAGCTCAGTCTTTACTCTCTAGCCACAGGGCTGCACAGCATGACAACCTTCCAACTCAAGCTGCTTTATCCAGCCAGCCACCCTAGAGAAATGTGAGAGTCCCTCTTGTGCCAGCCATAACCAAGAGGAAGTCTGGGCTTGCACCCTGACGAAGTTGTCACGGGGCTGTCTAGCAGCGCCTTTTGCAAACAAGACCCTGTAGTCCTCCATGACAGCCAATGCTGCATTGGTCCTGTTCCTGGTAGTATCCGTGGAGAACAGTGAGATGCCCAGAAGGAGCTGGATGTCTACCTCCAGCCAGGACAGCACGAGGCTTTCTTCCCTCTACTCACTGCGAGCCAGGGAAGCTTAAATGGAGAATCAGGAGCCAGTCATCAACAGATCTATCCCCTGGCATGTATTAGCTGCCATAAATCTCACAGTTGCTAATGTCTGGATTTTTTTTTTTTTTTTTTTTTTTTTTTTTTTTTTACCAATATGACAGGGAAAGTGGACTTTAAAGTGCTTATGACAAAAATGCTTCAGTACAACAAAATATTTTGGCCCAAAGATAAGAATTTTAGAACAGAGAACCATAATAACTGAGATAAAAGCTTTAGTGGATGGGCTACCAGGGAAATGCTAGGGGAGTAGAAATAGTCATTGGGCTAGAAGGGGATGAACTAGTCGAAATCACCCACTTTAAATAATAGGGATATAAAGAGATCAAAAAGGCTGAAGGAATCTCAGGGCAGGCGGGGGGTGGTGGTGGCAGAAGACCCAACATTCTTCTCTTCAGAGTCACAGACAAGACAAAGCATCTGGGGTTGAAGGTACTGGGAGAAATAGCAGTTGAATGAGTCCCAAGGTTGCTGAGAAATCTAAACTTACAAAGAGGGGAAACAGAGAAAATGCATGCCAGGAAAGGATTTAATTGAACATGTCAAGGATAAGATAAAGGTGAGATCTCAAGAGCAGCCAGAGACCACACCTTATTTACAGGGAAGGCTAATCAGAACGTTAATGTGCTCCTTGTGAAAAACTACTGAGGCCAGAAGAAAAAGGACCAGTTTTCCTCCCTGTTGAAATGCAGCCAATCAACCAGCTAACCAACCAACCAGCCAACCGGCCAGTCAAGCAGCCAACCAACCAACTACTCAGCCGGCCAACCAACCAACCAACCAGCCAGCCAACCAACCAACTAGCCAACCAACTAACCAGCTAACTAACCAACCAACCAATCAGCTAACCAACCAACCAGCCAACCAATCAACCAGCCAGCCAACCAACCAGCCAACCAAACAACCACTCAGCCGGCCAACCAACCAACCAACCAACCAACCAACCAACCAACTAACCAGCTAACTAACCAACCAACCAACCAGCTTACCAACCAACCAACCAACCAGCCAACCAATCAACCAACCAGCCAACCAACCAGCCAATCAACCAACCAACCAACCAACCAACCAGCTAACCAACCAACCAGCTAACCAACCAGCCAGTCAAGCAACCAAGCAGCCAACCAGTCAACCAGTCAACCAGCCAGCCGGCCAACCAACCAACCAGCCAACCAACCAACCAACCAACCATCAAACCAATCAAAAAACCAACCAACCATTCAACCAACCAGCCAGCCAGCCAACCAGCCAGCCAGCCAACCAACCAGCCAACCAGCCAACCAACCAACCAGTCAACCAGCCATCCGGCCAACCAACCAACCAGCCAACCAACCAACCAGCCAACAAACCAAGCAGCCAGCCAAGCAGCCAGCCAAGCAGTCAACCAAAGAGTAATGAGCCCAGCAAAATATTCAGAAACAAGGAGAAGAAACATTCTCAAAAAGAAGCTGGGAATTTGTAACTAAAGATATCTCTACACACAAGGAGGAGATTGTAAAAGAAGAGACTGGGGCATAAGATGGAAAGGGATGGAGAGTGAGTTGCTCTTTTCTTTTCCAATGTTCCAAGTTATATGGGATGAGCTTAAGCAGAAATTATGCACAATCTGATGTATGGTGAGAAAATGTTTATAAATGAAGACAGGGAAGGATTTTAAAAGGAAGTAATGTTTCTGTGCTTCACTAAGACTGATAAAATGACCAACAGTGTAAGCAGTTATGTGTCTATAACAAAGTGCCTAAAACAAAGAGTTAAAGAGCAATTCTAAGATATAACTCACCACCACACTAGGTACATTACAGTGGGGATGCACGGATGGTTAAATATACAGAAATCAATCAAAGTAGCCCTGTTAGCAGGCTAAAAGAATAGGGGAAATCACACTATTTGTTTTTATAGCCAAAGCATCTTATCCAATTTGAAGTCTATTTGTGGTTTTAAAACAAACAAAAATGGCAGGTTAGATGGGAACTTTTAAAACTTGACAGAAAAACATCTACAAAAGGCACCACAGCGAATATCATACTCAGTGGAGAGAGATGAATGCTTTCCCCTTGGGAACATTGTGAAGGTGTTCCTCCTTACTACTCTTATTTAACACGGTGCTAGAAGTTCTAGACTATGCAATATGGTAAGAAAAGCAAATAAAAACATGGGGTTCAGAAAATAAGTAATGACCGTGTCTGATTTGTAGATGACAGATTGTCTAGAAAACTGCAGGAAACAATGTATCACTACTCAGATAGAATACTTGGAGCAAAGTCACATGACCCAGACATGCAAAATTACAAGAATTAGCATGCAATGCATATAGCTTGTATATTGATGCATAGATGAACGCTGGAATTGAAATCACACCAACAACTGCTCAAAGAGCCACCTGAAATGTTTATATGCAAAGCTAAGAGATCATTTGTGATATGTGAACTGCAATGGCAATAAGTCAAAGGTATCAATGATTTTAGAGAGATTTGTCATTTGCATGAATCACGAGACTGACTACTATGAAGCTGTCGGCTCCTCTCAGTTTGACATGGCAAAGGTTTAATGTGCTTTCTATCAAAGCCCCAACAACATTTTTGTAGCCCAAGTATAGTTATCTTTTATAGGTCTGGGTAGGTTTCTCAGTGGTTAGTGTTAAAAGAAATGATACTAAACATGGAAAGGCATGACCAACTGTTAAAAATCCTTCTGGAGAAGAAGACTACAATGGGGGATCAGTCTTTCTGCTTCACAATGTGTGATATGCCTGTGGTTATCCAGAAACTGTGGGACTGGCTGGGTTTTATAAGCACACGGATATAGATGGTTAGAAAAGCAGAATAACCTAGAAGTGAGAACTCCTCCACGTACCCTCCCTGTGCGGTCACTTCCCCTTCCTTTGCACCACGATAGGGATCAAGTCCGAAGTCTCACATTCGAGGGGCAAACTCTCAACCACAGAGTGAGCAAGCTGCACCTCTGCTCGCCGCTGGAATTTTGACAAATGAGCAAAAGCCATTCCATGAAGGAAAAGCCCTCTCAACAAACACTTCTGGAGAAACCATGTGCACTCAGGCAATAAAACAAAACAACACATGGAATCTTAAGTCACCAACCGTATCCAAGGTTAACTTAACAGACACCCAGACTTCAAAGCAAAGTTTAAAAATGGAAAACCTGAAGGAAAAAAAAAACAGATTGGGGGTAAGGGGGGGCAGTCAATGAAAAGCACAAAGACTTCTTGGACGTCTCACCAAAATCATAACCCATGAGGAAAATGGAACTTGATTGAGACTCGTGTCTTTTCCTCTGAGAATATTCTACTATGAGGTTGAGAGGACAGGCTTCAGAGGGGAGACAGCACTGGGAACTACATGACTGTTGCAGAGTCAGTACCTCGACTATCTCAGGAAGCTTCAGAGTTCAATAACAGCAAATAATCCAGCTAGACAATGAATGAACAAGCAGACGTAAGCGTGGGTGGTGCACATAGACACTCGGCATCCTCGGGCAGGCAGGGAAACGTGAACCAAACTCACAAGACACCACTGAACACCTATCACAGTGGCCGGAATAATCACAAAATGGCATCAGGGGCTGCTTTCACTGGAAGGCCTGGCCCCACTATAAAACATCTCATATTGAAACATGCTACAGTCTTGTCGGCACAATATGCTTTAAAGTGATGGTGTTTACATTTGAGTCACATCTCAAAAAACCTGAGTCAGATGACTGTGGCTAATGTGCAGCCCAAAATTCGACTCACAGAATCCTGAGCTGAACAAAGGGCTAGCCCAGCCTGGTACTGCACCCGTGATACCAGCCCTTAAAGGAGAGACAGGACTGTCTTTTCTGTAAGTTCAGGTTCTATCTGGTCAACATGGTGAGTTCCAGATGAGCCAGGGTTACAGTGTGAGCCCCTGTCTCCAACGTCAAGCATCAATGGACAAAATATTAAAAATTAAATGATGAAGAGCACTGATACTTTTGCAGACCTAGTTCAGTGACCAGAACCCATATCATGGCTCAAAGGAGTTCCAGGGACTCTGGCACCCTTTTCTGTTCTCTGGTGGTACCAGACACACATACGCATACATGATTCAGATAAAACACTGATAGATATGAAATAAATAGACCTTAAAAATAAACACGAAGCTACCATAAACACAGCTACTGTGCTCCTGGACACTTATCCTATGGCCGGGGGTGGGGGGCGATAATGCTCTCAAAAGTTTTGTGGAGAAATAGTCACTTGTAAGTGGTTGATTCTTTCCCAGGCCCAAATTAAGAACTGACATATCCTTTTATGAGTAAATGGCGAAACCAGGTATCAGCATCATGGAATACTACTCAGCAGTAAAGAGAAAAGATGGTGGCATGAACTAGAAGAGTGTTTAGAGAAGTATATGTGTGTAAAAGTATGAGTGTGTGGGCTACACAAAAGAGATACATTATGTGATTCTACTTATATGCTTACTAATCTTGAAGTGACAACTTTGTCAAACTTGGGAACAGCTCCCTGGCTACCTGGGGTCAGTGGGGCAGTAGCTGGTGTGATGGAAATGTTCTGCTGGTTACCATGGCAACGGCAATTTCCTGGTTTCGATATTGTACTGAGGCTTTGGATGACCAGTAAAAGAAGGGACTAGGAAAAGGGACCTGTGATCCCACATTATTCCTAGATTGCAAGGGAATCTCCAATACTTTCCTAAGGAAAATAAAAATCCCTGGTTACTTTTTACAAACCTCCTGTTTCAGCCACATCTCTGTCCTCATGTCTTTCTAATAAGCATTGCAAGGAAATGCTATCTTGCCAGTCTTCACTGGGTGGTTAGGAATCTCTCCTCCAACTCCAGCAGGCTCACCAGAGAGAGCACTTCGGCCTCACTAGCTGAGCAGGCAAAGGATAATTTGAGTGAGAGCCCCTGCACATGTGGAAGCCATTACCTCATTCCACGACCCTAAATGAGGCAGGAAGGCTTCTCTGGAGCCAGGCTGAGCTCTGCGGTACAGAGGGTGAGCCTAGAGCAGGTTAGGCTGGAGTCATAGAACTGCTAGAAAAGATAAATGAGGAGGCCCTGGGGAATGGGGCTATACCAGGCTGTATGATAAGTTAAGGAGGCCTAGCAGGGACAAGGAACAGACGAGGTTGTGTGCATTTGCCAACAGGGGCAAAAGGCAAAGCAAAGCCTGTGGAGCAGGAAGCGAGGCATGAAGACTCAGCTGCGGAAACTGAGGGTTCTATCACAACCGTGTAGCCATGAACATGTACACAGCAGATTTCAGAGCCATGCAGTCAGACAAAAACCTCCACTTCCCCTCACCTCTTTCCAACTCTTCCTTCCCTCCTTCTGCTCCAACCACATGACCCCCAAGGCCTCTACATTTGCTTCTGTGCTCACAATATGTTCGTCCCATAGACGTCACTCCTTCCCAGCCTCCTGACCAGCCTCCTGATCATCTCCCCCCTCCCAGCCTCCTGATCCCCCCCAGCCTCCTGACCAGCCTCCCCATCCTCCCAGCCTCCTGATCATCTCCCCCCTCCCAGCCTCCTGATCATCTCCCCCTCCCAGCCTCCTGACCCCCCCAGCCTCCTGATCATCTCCCCACCTTCCCAGCCTCCTGACCCCCCCAGCCTCCTGATCATCTCCCCCTCCCAGCCTCCTGACCCCCCCAGCCTCCTGATCATCTCCCCCTCCCAGCTTCCTGATCATCTCCCCCCTCCCAGCCTCCTGACCCCCCCAGCCTCCTGATCATCTCCCCCCTCCCAGCCTCCTGACCCCCCCAGCCTCCTGACCAGCCTCCCCACCTTCCCAGCCTCTTGACCCCCCCCCAGCCTCCTGATCATCTCCCCCCTCCCAGCCTCCTGATCATCTCCCCCCTCCCAGCCTCCTGATCATCTCCCCCTCCCAGCCTCCTGACCCCCCAGCCTCCTGATCATCTTCCCCCTCCCAGCCTCCTGACCCCCCCCTCCTGACCAGCCTCCCCACCTTCCCAGCCTCCTGACCCCCCCCCAGCCTCCTGACCAGCCTCCCCCCAAACCACCACAGCAGCTTCCGTGTCAACTCCCACACTTGGCTTTTGTCTTCTGCACCTCACTTTTCACCACAAAGCTGGCGTTAACTCTTGGATTCTCTGTTGGAACCAAGCTCTGCATGGCAAGAAATTCTGTCTTTTGGTTTCTTCTCCAGCACCAGAAAGCGTGCCTAGCTCAATGAGGGTGCTTGGAGTTGTCTGCTGGGCTGACAGGTGGCCCAGTGCTAGAAGCTTCACCGAGCATCAGCACCAAAACCCAGGTCTCCATTACCAGTACAGCTAAATAAGGAAAGAGAACATGTGGTTGGAGGGTTGAGATGAATGGATGAAGGAGGGAATGCAGGGTGGACCAGTACACAAAGCGATGGTGACCTATGTCTACACTGGGAAATCACATCTCTCAATCACTGTCGCCTATAGGACAAAGACAGAGCTGGTCTACTGTTGTCCCAAGATGAAGGGGTCCCCTTTATATAAGATGAGATTTCCAGGACCATAGGATGACCAAAGTCTACATCTTTTTATTGTACCTCCTCAGAACCACATGTGCCACTGGGATCCGATTTCCTACCGAGCGGGACTTTTACCCAGGTCCTGAGTTCAGTCTTTCCAGATATGAGCATGTCCCCTGTCAGGGATAAAGGAGGGAAGAGTGGGACTGGAGGTGGTGGTGGAGGAGGAGAGCACGTTTTAAAAGGCAAAGACCACCTTTGTAGAGCGTGGCTGTAACAGCTGAGGGGTAAGGGGTTGTGGGAGAGAGGACGCTGGGTGCTAGAAGGAGGTGGGGGAGGGGACGGGCTCCGCGGTGGATGCCTGGCCAGTATAGTTCATCTCTAATAGTCAGACAACAGCCAAAGATGGTCTGAGATGGGAATCCTCAGAGGACAGTTTCATGGTACCAACACCAGGATTTGAGTGCAGGCAACCAGGTACCACTAATGAGATATAAGGATAAATTGTAAGACTTAACTATTTTTTGTCTCTGCCTCTCCTCCCCTGTCTTTGTCTGTTAGCTGTCTTCAGCCCTGTTTTTCCTATAATTGTATGGCTTGCACACACTCACTGAACACAAGAAATGGCCTTTATTATGGCATTCTCATGTGATACTATCACGACTTTTGATTATATTCCCTTCTCATTGCTGTCTCCTCTCCTTCATTCTCCCCTCCCCCCTTACTGCCCCCACCCCCTTCTCCCCTCTAGCTGCCCCCACTCCCTCCCCTCTTGCTGCCCCCACCCCCTCCCCTCTTGCTGCACCCCACCCCCTCCCCCCTTACTGCCCCAACCCCCTTCTCCCCTCTAGCTGCCCCCACTCCCTCCTCTCTTGCTGCCCCCACCCCCTTCTCCCCTCTAGCTGCCCCCACCCCCTTCTCCCCTCTTGCTGCCCCACCCCCTTCTCCCCTCTTGCAGCCCCCACCCCTTCCTCCCCTCTTGCTGCCCCCACCCCCTTCTCCCCTCTTGCTGCACCCCCTCCACAAATAATTCTACTTCTGCTTCATGTCATACAGTTTTGAAGCCTAAATTAAACATATAAGAGAAACTATGGTCCCTGTCTCTGGGTCTGGCTTACTTTGCTCAGCTGATCATTAACCATTCTCCTGCACATGACACATCTTTGCCCTGTATGGCGCATATATGCCATATCTTCTTTATCATTCATCTATTGATGAACTTAATCAGCTCTAGTTTGTAATCCATTAAATTCTTATACAAACCTGCCCTTACGTGACAAGTGGATTTGCCTGTTGGGGTTTTGGGTTTAAATCAGGTTTGAAACTGTTGTCTGTTTTGACTGTTACATTGTTTTAAAACAGCAAACTCCCAAGGTCACTAAATCTGCAAATTAATTACAGCAAAACAACTGTGTCCACTACTCTGAAGTTTCCCTAGCACCCCATCAAGGTTCATCTGTGCAGTAAACATCCGACTTTATCAATTCAAATTAGCATTAAGACAAACAGAATAATTCAAAGCTGGCTTCGAGGACCTGCTGCCTCAACTGCTGAAGTAATTAAAGAAAGATGAGTCTCGCCACTAATTAACCTCCTAAACTCTAATTAAAGATAATGAGGGTTCAAGGTGCTTGGCACAGCCTGACCTGCTGGCAAAGTCGGCACAGACTCCAAGAGGGAGAGGAGGACAAAGTGGTTGCAGGTGCTTGCTCTCAGTGTCTCTTTGGGAAAATGGCTGCCCAGTTGGGGGACTTGGTTATTTTCTGAGTGAGTTTTACAAATGGGTTATTCTGCCAGTCACAGCTGGAGTACTTACTAGTCAGAGCACTTCGGATAACAGAAAGTGTTTGAAATTTCATTTATGCCTTGGGCTGCTTGGAGCCCTTCCTAGAAGAGATGGCTCTTGGGTAGATAAGGAGTCATGAGGGTGAAAGGATTCCGGGTCAGGTGCAGTTGTTTTTTCCAGAGCCAATACAGGAAGCATATGCTTGGTGCCCTCTCTGCTTCCTCTCACCCGAGGAAGCTGAGATACCCCTTCCACAGATGAAAGCAGAGCCAAGGAAGAACAAAAAGTACATGGTCTGCAGTTGAGCCTCTTACATCCCAGTGACTGTACCCTAAGCAAGAGGACACAGT
Organism: Micromys minutus; assembly: GCF_963924665.1. Lineage (NCBI taxonomy): Eukaryota > Metazoa > Chordata > Mammalia > Rodentia > Muridae > Micromys > Micromys minutus. The sequence goes on along the minus strand of NC_137981.1, from coordinate 59,817,659 downwards.
TTCTGCACAGTGGTCACCTAAGCACTGCAGAGCAGGCTGGGCTGGTCAGGGAGACAGCACAGGGCTGCCACCATCTTCACTCTGCAAGGCCACTGCCATCAGCACTAGGGGAGGTGCTGTCACTATGTAATTGTGCCAGAGCGAAGTCCTTATCCAATCAGGACTAGGCCAAGGCCATCACAGGCTAAAGCCACCAATGCTGTTCATGTGAACGTGTAACTGTGAGGACTGCAATGCTAATTAGCTCCATGCTGGCAATCACACATCACGACACAAAAACACTTGGAGCACACAAGCCGAGACACACAATTTTGATTTCTCCACTACACCTCAATAATATTGCAAAGAAAAAGAAAAGAATCACAGACCTCGGAGATGTGGAAAGTCAAGCCTAAACCAACTCAAAGGTGTTTGCACAACAGAACAGGGCAGCTTTGGATGGTCTCATGGAGGACAACAGGGAGCTCTGTTGCCTGCCAGTGAATAAGGGCACACACGGTATATGCATGTTGGCACTGTCTCCTAAGACCAGCATTTGGGAGACAGTGTTTCTGGGTCCAAAGCCATCCTCAGCTATATAGTAACTTTGTAGCCAGACTTCGATATATGGAATACTGACTCAAGAAACCATTAACAACACCCCCTGCTCCCCAAACTAGTCCACACCAGTCAGGACAACCGCCTTGTGATGATGGCAGGTGCCAGGAAACAGGGTTTGTACAGCCTTGTGGGCAAAGTGGGAAGGTACGAGGAGACTGGTACCCCTCATGTTGACTGGATGGAGATTCTTCAAGCTCCTCATACCCAGAGGGTCAGTTGGCCTGGCATCTCTGTTGCGTGCAGCTCAGAGAATGCTCCTCTGTCCAGGGAATCATTGCTCCAGACTAATTCTAGATCACTGGCTTGGGACAGACTCTAAGGAGCCTGGAGGGCAGGGTGCATTATAAAGGCACAGGACCCCATCGAAGAGGATGGGGTGTGACTCTTCTTGCCTTCTGACCTTGAGAGATACTTAGGATTATTACTTTCACAGGGCTGTTTCTAGATGTTGGCCAATCTTCACATCCTGCATGTAGACAGCACTGCTCCATAGGTGGGAGGGTCCTAGGCTGAATAAAAAGGAGAAAGCCACACAGGCACCAACATTTCTCTCTGCCTCATGGTTGTGGATGCATGGAAACCAGCTACCTCATGTTCCCGCTGCTTAACCTTCCCAGATATGGTGGATTGCATCCTCAAAACATGAGCCAAAATAAACCCCCTAGGTTGCTTTAGTTTTTTTTTTTTTTTTTTTAATAGCAACAAGAAAAGTGATACAGATGTGATTCATAACAGCTGGCTTTTAAATCGTTCTCCATTCTCATGCTGAGCACACACTACTTGTACTAAATGAGCAGCTATGAACGTGGCCTTGAATGACAAGCCGTATTTCTCACTGTAGCAGTGCTTTGGCTTTTAGTGTGGTCAGACAGGAGACAGCACTCTACAGTCATGTATTTGGAGGTTATGTGACCAAGGTTAAGACTACCATCTTTTCTTTCCCAAAGTGAATGAATGAGGTTACTGCAAGAAGACTTTTCTATAACCCAAACTGTCCTGAAGACAGGGGAAGTCTCAGATGAAATGTGCTTGTCCTAATATGTTCTGCTCAGGAGAAGAATCCTGGTGGCATGTGACTTTGGTTCTGTGTGGCCGCACTGTAAAGCTGAAGGCCAGCTCTAATATTCTTTACTCAGGATCTCTACCTGTAGACATGCCTTACACGAGGGCTTCCAGGACTCAGAGGAAGTTCGAACTTCATCCTGTGGAATGATCCTGCCTGTCTTACTTATCCAGGCTTTCTCTTATTATCTTTCTAGACTCAAAAGGCAGGGGCCAGAAATCTTATCATACGGACCTGGGCACATCTACCAAGTCATTCTCTGTAGCTGGAATGTCCCTTCTACCTCATTACCTGGCAAGAAATTGCCATCCACTCTGGGCTGCCCTAGCCTTCTCTCCATCACTGTGCGTCTTAGTCAGGGTTACTACTGCCAGGATGAATCACCATGGTCAAAGCAAGTTGGGGATCAAAGAGCTTAATTGGCTCGCACTGTTCATCACCAAGGAAAGCCAGGACAGGACTCAAACAGGGCAGGGTCCCAGAGGCAGTAGCTGATAGAGAAGCTACACAGGAGTGGTGCTTAGTGGATTGTTCCCCATGCCTCTCTCAGCCTGCTTTCTTATAGAACCCAAGACCACCAGCCTGGGGATGGTATCATCCATAATGGGCTGGACCCTCTCCCACTGATCACTCAGGAAGAAAATGCCCTACAGGCTTGCCCAAAGCCCAATCTTATGAAGACATTTTCTCAATTGACATCTCTCCTCTGATGACTCTGGCTTGGGTCAAGCTGACATAAAACTAACCAGCACAACATGAAAACACTGTGACTATTGGATTTCTATGTCATCTGTCACTGTCACCTTCCTTCTTTGCTGTCAGGGTTTGACCCATGGTCTTGCTTGTATCAGAAGTGCACAGAGGAGAACAGAGTCTGGGGTATAGTTCAGTCACACAATGCTCAGTGATACGTTTGCTGGTTTCCATTCCCAGTATCACAATGAAACAAACCCCAAACCAAACAAAATAGGAAAGCAACAACACCGGCGTTTTAATGAGTGGCAAGAAAGTTCACACACATTCTTGGATCGCAGCTGATTCCTGAAGGTTAGGAGGAAGCCTGAATAGATGTTGGCCTTTAGGAAAGCCTTCTTCAATAGCATGTGGTCCCCACTGGGACATCTCAGAAAGTATGATGCTACAAACCCAGCAGGTATTTGGGGACAAAACATTTGTAAGGACTACTCTGTGAATGGGTGACAGTTTATGGAGAAAAAAAGTAGTTAAAGGAAAGATGGTGGTCTGCCTAGCTGCTCCTGGAGTTCAAACAGGAGGATGTTTGCCCGCCTTGTGGAGGAAGTGCATGGTGCACTCTTTCTTCACATGGCAATGCTTGTCTGCAGACTTTCTGTGCAACAGGGAACAGACAGGAGTCAAATGTCTGGAGGGTGAAAGGGTTCATTTTCAAATGCCAAGGGAACCAAAGTAGACCGTCCACACAAGGGCAGAAGTGCAACCCCAGCGGGTTACGTTGCAGCTGCATAGCTGCTGGTTGCAAGAGCGGAGGAGAGGGTGGCAGAAATGAGCGGCTGTCGCATTTCTCTGGGCTGAAAGCATAATGTGTCATCTTTGTGTGTCAAAAGCTCCAGAGCATGCCTGTAGCTGCCAGTCACAGGACACGTTTTTGTCAGGTAGCATGGCAGCACGCACGTGTCTAACCAGGCCCAGGTTGCCCCTGGCTTCTGAGACTCCTCTGCACAGTGTGGAATGGACTGTCCACAAATTGAGTACAAGCCAAAAGGCTTTGTCTCCAGCTTGTGACAACTTGGACCATCCTCTAGCCTTGAAAAGATTTGTGAGGATGGAGAAAAGATAAGAACTTACCCAAGGAGGCCCATGGTGGCTACACAGAGGTGTTCAAAACAGAGGCCTGTGCGAGGGGGTAAATGGGGGCATGAAAGGCCCGAGGCTGCCACAAGAGACTGACATTCCCAGGAAATGCAATGGGCACGTGTAAAAGTCTGAATATCTAAACATCAACATTCAACACTGATCAGTTTACACTCTGAACTAAACGTGTAATTAACATGAAGATAGTCAGGCATGCTTTACTCCCTCTGAAATGAACATTCTGAAGTATTTCAGATCCTTTGAGGAATGCATGCATCTGGATTTTGTGACCAAGCTGAAATATGAAGTTAATAGATGCTTTCAGGGTCACATCAGTATTAGCTGTTCTTTCAACACTAGTTTTTAAAGTATAACTATATATACCTAAAAATATTTAAGCAAAATGGGAACACATGTTTCGTGTAACTCGCATCAAATCAGAACATGTTGAAACCCACAGGTTCTTTCAGGTTGATATGTTCCTATAAGCGGCATCAGGCCAGAGGGCCTTACTCTTGGTCTTACAAATACGGCACAGATGAGAAAGCTTTAACCACAGGCTGCCCCTTAGAAAAAATAGTCTTACAAAAAATAACCTTGGTAATTAATCTATTGATTTCCCCCTCAGACAGGGTCTCACCATATAGACAGGGTCTCACTATATAGACCAGGCTAACTTCCAACTTGAGATCCTGCCTCTACCTCTCAGTGCTGAGATTACCGACTTTTGCAAGCACGCCCAGGTAGAGTTGATTCTGTTCAGAGCATACAAACTGGCCAGCAGTCCTGTCTGCACATGCTCACCGTATAACAGGAACACAGTCACTACTATGTCTGAGTTCTGGTACTGACTCGTGCATTTTACTAAGTGACGTAAGTTAGACACAGAGAAGTACACAAATGAGAGATTCGTCCGCAGTTGCCAAGCAGGCTACGGGAACACACAGCTGGGTATAAACTGGCATTTGTCGGGACTTTCTAGTCACCATAGGATTGGTTGCCAGGACTCAGAATGGCAGAGTACTACTGCACAGGTGCTGGAAGGCCAGACAGCAGAATGTCACCATCGCCTTCCTGTGTCGGCTGAAGCAAGAGAATTCTCTGACCTGCCTGTGATTAAGCCACAAGACCCCTCCTTCTGAGGTCTTGTCCCATGTCTGGGCATAGGATGCTGCACAGAGAAGCCCTGCAGAGGTCTCCCAGGTTGATTACCATTAGATCACCCCCATGTTTCTGTCTAATCACATTGTCATGTATTTTCTATTCATTGACCTTAAACATAAGTGTCCCTAGTTCCTATGACTCTGCAAGACAGATTTGATTTGCTGTTTTCTCATCCACCTGTGCTTGGTTCTATGGGTGTCAGCTTGCACCTCATGGGGAAGAAAAGACAGGATCAGTCCCTCATCCTTTCTCTCCTGCTCTGTTGAGTTTTGCCGTCTCCCCTGCTCGGTACACCCCTCTGATCCCTTGACTCCCAGCAGCTCCCCCTTCTCTTGCTTCTCACTGAGTTATTACTCCAGGGCAGCAGGAACCGGCCACTGTCTATTTGGACACTCTTGCTTGGCACTTCCTCAGTCTTTCATACTTGTCTGTTATATAACCGAATATTGACTGGCTTCATTGTCCTAGGAAAACCGGCTGGCTGCATCTACAATGACACCAGTGTGTTTATGCCTTAGCAACTCCCAATTACCACCACCTGGGGTGTCCTGACTGACTCCTAAATGCCAAAGAAGAAAACAAATACCGAATAAGCATATTACCAGAAGGGGAAGACTTAACTGGGGCTCAGTGTGGAGCTGATGGCCAAAGCTCTATGGTGAGCAGGCACTGGGTTAAGGTCTACAGGATGACCATGGTAGCTGTTTTTAGAATCAAGAACAGTTTTGTTTTCTTGGGGAAGGGGAGGAATTGGGATGGCATTTAAAATTTTCTACCTCTATTAATTAAGCATTTCTCTGAAATTCCTATAAATCGACTGCTAAATGCATTGAGTCCTACAGTCTGTCTCCCAGTGGTAACTCTGATTTTCTCTTAAGTTTTGGTTCAACCACTAGGCCAATGATGTCATATTAATCATAGTCATCGGTTACTAAGTCAGGCCTCATCTGGCTTTCCCAGTGCAAGATGGAAACAGAGCTCCCCCATCTGTGTTAGAAGCCACCCCTGCGAGTTGCAGCCATGCCTTGTGGTGCAGTGTAGGACGACGTCCAGTACTTCCCCGTAGAGTCTCTTTTCCTCCACAGCCCAGTGCACCAAAGAGCCCAGAAATTCTCTTACACACTGTGCAGATAATTCTAAACGCTAGGATGCCTTGGCTCGAGTTTCCAAGGTCTACTCCCTGAGGGAGCTGGACCCTGGAAATGTAGACTGTTTACTCAGTTTCAGGAGGGCTGCAGATGCTCACCTGCCGGGAATGTCTTAGCTCAAGAGAACTTACACAGTTGGAACTGGGAAGAGAAGGGTCAACTAGAAAAGCAAACAATGCCCCAGGACTTAACAGAGCTCGCTAGAGACCGTAGAGTCTCTGAGGAACCAGTTCCTACCCAGAATATGCAATGCCACTCTTCACAGTACGCGCCCACCACCAAAAGCATCAAGAGTCTCCTAAGGCTGCACAAATGGCTGAGGTAGAACCAACTTATGGGGGGGTCACTATCTGTGAGGAAATCCAGGTCTCCAGAGGGTTCAGCCTGAGCACCAGCTGAGGTTGGTACAGATAGTGTTTAGTAAAAATTATTCTTGAAAGGCAGAGAAGATGGACATGAAGCAAGCTTAACTCGTGAATCAAGGATAAATAAGGGGAGTCTTCCTGAAGCTCTGACCAGAGGCTGGGCTGCAGTGAGCTGCCAGCTGATGCTCAGCCCCACCCCACCAGCACCACCCACCATCTTCTCTGCTCTGCCCAAGGGTTTCCCACAGTCTGTGGTTTCTCCATGGCAGGGAGCAGCTCGACTTCAGATGAGATGTCAGCCCGCACATCGTCCTTCCTGGTGAACAAGAAGGCTTTGGCTTTGCTTCAGTAATCAGTATCAACCAGTGTTTAAAATTGTTTAAAATTATTAAACATTAGCCCATCAGAGTAAAGGCTGTGGGGATTTAACACCCATAAAGTAACAGAGAATTGATTATTTTCAGTTGACAAGGGCAGCCCAGGGGTTCTCTAAACGCTAATGATGTGTTTTACTCCCCAAGTGTTTACTCTCCCCTCTTTCCTTCCGGTGCCCGGGACACAGGCCTAGGCAATCCCCCAGTGGGTAATCCACTCAGACCTTTTGCAATTTCCTGGACCATTTACTCCCTTTGTTTCACTAATGCCTTTCCTCACCTGTGTGTCAGCCCTGCTAGAGGCTGGGCAGCTTTGCCTGCCTGCCAGAGCTGTTCATTTCTGCCCTTGTTTTTCTAAGAACACTCCCTTCTGTGTAGGCCTTGGTGTTGGTTTTCCCTTCTTCCAAAATGAAACGCATTTATTAATTTCTTTCACAGACCATACTGGAACCCATGAAGGTGGTTCTGTCTGGAAGTCATCTGTATCAAGACAGTTGATAGGCCCATTAACTCTTTCATTTCCACTCATTTTCACTTCAGCCTGCCTTGGGGAGTCGGGGTGGTTTCTATGCTTGCTTCACCATTCCCCAACCCCTCCAAACTGGATACTGAGAAGGTAACAACACACATCCTTTATCCCATCTCTTCAAGTTCTCACACAGCCTGGGCAAGCCTGCCTGCTTTGGCCCTTTCTCTCAGATGTTTTAGGCAGGTCTGGCTCCTGGGGCCCCTGCAGCCTTCTGGGAATTCCAGTGAGAATGAAATTACAAGTGGAGGCACTGGAGAGACGTTGTCACCCTGGCCATGTGCTTGGAAGCCTGGTCTAAGATAGTCCATGTTTACCTCTCTCTTCCATGGACAGCCATGGGCAGATGGGACACCTCCCCTTTGAGGTTTGGGTCTCTCATTTCCAGCCTGTGGCCACAGTGTTATGATAAATAAGACAGGACTGTAATGCACAAGCCCATGACATTAAAAATAACTTCTGCAAGTAGGAAGAGACTTGAGCAGGTTAATGTGGTCCTTGCCTCCATTCCAGTGTAAACCAGCTGGGCCTAAAAAGGGCAGGGAGGGCCAAGGCCATCTGGAAAGTCTATTTGCAGAGCAAGTATGTTATTGGCACCGAGAAACAATCACCAACAATTAGCTGTGACCAGAGACCATGGCATCTCAGTGTTCATATTAACAGCAGCACGGTGCACACTGTAAGAGGTGCTATGATGCAGGCCGTGCTTTCTGGAGATAACCCTAGAATGTGGAAGGACAAGCAGGACTGATGTCTGCTTTCTATGCTTCAGCAACCTGAAATCTAGGGCCAAACAGGGCTAAACAAAGCAGCTCTGCCACAGCCTTAGTACTTGCTGGATCTGTGATTTCGGTCCATGGGGCCCTCTGGGATAGACAGTCTGCTTTTGAGTGTTTTAATATTTAAGTCCTTTCTTTATTTTCTTTTTAAAAACAGGGTCTTTCTAAGTTCCCAAAGTGTATGGCCACCACCTTCTGAGTTCAAGCTCTCTTCTCTCCTCTCAGTCTCTGAAATGCAGAAATTAGGGGTGCATGCCAGGAAATGCTTGACAATGATGGCCACCACCACCACAGAATGTGTTAATTTAAGGGAATCCCAAGCCGGCATGACCACAGTAGAGAAAGACAAAACCTATGTGTGACGTCCATGAGAAGGCACTTCTTCCCAAGGCTTTGGGTGGGACAAATGGCAGGGGTGGGCCGGACACTGTGTTTCAGGTGAACACCAGGAGAGCCTGGAGTGTTAGTGATAGCTTGCCTGGGCCCAGTTTCTTCCCTATAAGAAGAGATCCTGGAGGCAGTGACCCAAAGGCAGACTGTCACTGGATGCACCCTTCTCACAAAACAGTCTGTGGACTGGAGGTGTGGCTCGGTGGTGTATCAACTGCCTACCATGTGTGAGGCTCTGAGTTTATTAGAACCACATAAAACAAAACCCAATCTGGGTGCCTCCACTCTCTTGGTATGCCTGGGTTTGTTGAGGAAAACCCCACAGCCTTCGAGAATCGCCAGTTATGGATGTTTAGGGACGGCCAGTAGAGATGATTATCTTCTAGGGCAGAGGCAGACATGATCTCTGCAGGTCTGCCTATGCTATGGATTTACTGGGGATTTTTACACTTCGTCCTCAAAACAGACTCATGACTGGAAGGGAGAAGTTCAGAGACGTTAGTAACCTAGCCGAGGCTGCACAGCTAAATGAGTGCAGGGCCTGGAGCCCCATTCCGTCCTGTCTGTCTCACAACTGGTCTCCACTTCATGACACAGTCATGGAAAAAATGCAGCTGGAAGGCAAATAAATCTCCACCAGGTGTTGGAAGCAGACACTTGCCACCTGGCGTGGAGAGGTTCGCTGAAACGATGCCATAATTTCCTACTCTTTTGGCCAATAAAAAAACTAATAGTCATTTTAGGAGAAAATGTGGATGGGCTGGGGAGGAAATAAAGAGAAGATGGAGGTATGTGATGCCAACAGCCATAACTCTGAGAAAATACACCCCCTCCCCGAGCTGATGTAAAGCCAACACTGGAAAAACCTACATTGGTGCTGGTGTCTCATGGGAAAGGCTAAATCCCACCGCCACCAGGCAGTCATGCCACAGGCAAACACTTGGAACAGTGTTATGATTTTATTTACCCATTTATCGGAGGTGTTAAGGTTGGCACTCAGGGATCCTCATGATAGTCAAGAGCCCTACCCCCAAGCCACACCCCAATCCTTAAATATTCATTTAGAGGTGCAAGAATTTCTGTTTAATGGTCACAATATAGCAGGTGTTTGAATTGAATTTTGGGATGATTTGGTTGTAGTGGGGATTTTTTTTTATATGTACACACACACACACACACACACACACACACACACACACACACACAGTCATTGGTTTTAAAACTAAGCACTGGAAGAACATGCTGGCTGATCTTGGTGACTTTGGAAATCCTGGGAAGGCTTTAGCAGCGAGCACTGTGCTAAGAGTCCCTGGGTGGGTTGTGGGCACTCTCTGCCCCACTCTTCCCACCCCGTCCACCAGTGCAGCTTGTCAACCAACACACATCCAGGCTGTCCTGGAGGCTGGAAGGGAGAGCATGGGGCTTTGCAGCACCAGCTGGGATCAGATTCCCTCCCGAGGTCACTCTCTGAGTTCTTGGAGCCACATCAGCGTTCTCGGAGAACACAAAACCGGAGGGAGACACTCGATCACTGGAAGAAGACTCAAGGCCAGACAGGCCTCAGGTCAGGGAAAGCACTTACAGGAAAGACAATCTGAGCTTCCCTGGGAGACCAGAGGCAGCCACCAGAACTGCTTGGCCTTGAAACTGGAGACAACCAGCATAGCCACCTGCCCCCTTCCCCTCCCTGTCCCCCGCCCCGGTCAACGGTGATGAACAGAGAGAAGGATCTATATATAATGAAACAAGAGGCTCCTTGTCCTTCATTAGACTAAGGTAGACTCTCTCCTCCGTTATCAGCTGATTTCTTGCCATATGGAAGATATAACCGAACTCACCCTATCCCACACCAAGGAAAAGAAAATACTAGAGAGGGCTGATAGTCTGTCACCATACATGTTGTTTTGGACATTCATTTGTTATATCTCTAAAAGTACGTGGTCACAGTAGATTTTCTTCTACCAGAAGAAAAATAAATCTTGAGTTACACCCCAGAGTAAAGAAGGGCAAGTATTAAAACATTAAAGGAGTTCTTTCCTTTGGGTCATTGTTTTTAGACACGCAAAAATTGCTATCCAGGGGGCTCCTACAGAGATCAGCAGGTCTGCATGCCCCCACCTCCTGCAAAGGGCTCTAGGGAGAGTAGCTTGGGACAGCATTCTGACCAGCCCAGATGGCAAAAAGTGCAGCGTCTTCACAGTACCAACCACAAACAAAGGCAGGTGGCAACAGTTCTGCTCCTGGTCCAACTCTCTGACCAATCTTTGACTTATCAAGGTCTTAAGCATACAACTTACTTGAGTTCCACGGGTTAACTTGATTAACTGAAGGAACATCACAGACCTATCACACCAGTTACTCTTCTATCACTGTGAACCGAGAAGGAACAACAGAAGAGGGATGAAGCCCCGTAGGGAAGGGGAGGCATGGTGGAACATCTCTGTTCATTCCCATCATGCTGGTGGGAACATGTGATGGGAGACAGCTTTTCACATCACAGGGGCTCGGGGAGCAACGAGTGAGGCTGAGCCAGGGGCAAGCACACCTCAGAGTCTTGACCCCTATTGAGCCACACTCCTCTTTCCAACATCTGCGGAACCTCCCAAAAATAGCAACATACATGAGACATCAGGCGTTCAAAACTTGAGCCTGTGGAAGACATTCGGATTTAAACTGAAAGAGGCACGTTGAAGAAAACTTAATGGTTTATTTAACCTACGGTGAAAGTCAGGGATTTACATAAGTTCACCAAAATGGTAGATTAAATTAGTTGATTAGGGCTGGAGAGACTGCTCAGCAGGTAAAGCTCAGTTGCTGCTGTTTCCAATGACCTGAGTCTGAGCCCTGCACACACACCATGGCACGCCTGTGTTACCCCCACCCCATAAATAAATGCAAGAAGTTTAAAAAGTTTATTGCACGAGTAAGATACGAAAGGGCCCTAGATGCTGTCTTAAAACCGTACTTATAAAGTTGGCACAAAGAGGTTTTCAAAGGTCAACGCCTAAAGATTTTTTTGTTTTATTTCCTATAAATACAGTCCTAACAAACTGCGAGACTCTCTGCCAATGACTTGGATCTAAATGCCATGGCTTAAGGTCCATGGAGGATGGAGCTGAGTGTTGGAGGCCAAGGGCTAGGAACGGAGGCTGGTCCAGGCATGGCTGCTCCTGGTTCAACAGCACTGAGATTCTATCTGAGATCTGCTCTCTTTTTTTTAAAGTATATATTTTTTTCATTTCTTTTGGGAGTATGTGGATGTATGGAAATCAGAGGACAACTTTTGAGAGTCAGTTCTCTCCCTCCACCATGTAGGTCCCAGGGATGGTACTCAGGTTGTCCAGCTTTGCAGCAGATGCCTTTTACCTTCAGAGATATGTCACCAGCCCATATATATATATATATATATATATATATATATATAATGTTTAAAATTTTTTGTTATTTTTTAAATAATGTGTATACATGTGCATTTATTGCGCACTTGCATGCACATATGTCCACAAATTCCGGTTTCTACAGATCCCAGGGGAGGGTGTCAGATCCCCTGGAGTTGGAGCTACACTTGGCTGTGAGCAGCATGGTGTGGGGGCTGAGCCATCTCTCCAACTCCCTATCCTTAACCTGTAAGAGAAATGAATGGTTTTCCTTTGGAAAAGAACACAGCACCCTTGTTTCTCTCTCTATGGCCACCTCTGAGATGAGCCGCCAAACCCAACACCAGGCTACCTTCCTTTTCTCTCTGCCACCTCACTGAGTTGGATCTTTGCTTGTCCAGGTGTTCAGTCAACTAATATTTATGGAGCTTCCTCCATTAAGCCAATAACACACACGCACACGTGCACACACATGTGCACACACATGCACACACACATGCACAGCATGGGTAAGGTGAACTGACAGTCAAACGCATAGGAAGAAGGAATGGAGACAGAAGGGTGATGTGATCAGCACCCTAGTCAGAGTCTAGATTCTAGACTCTAGGAAACGTTCAGAAGGAAGGTGACTTCAACCCTCTACCTATTCACTAATGGCCCCTCCCAGCACAAAAGTCTTGGAGAGGTGAGAAGGGAAAGGGTCCAAACCCACTCATCAGCAATGAAGCAAGAATTCCAGTAGTTATTGACATCTGAGGACACCTTTCTTCCCCATAGTGAACCTGCAAGTCTCTAGGAATATTACCAGAAACACAATTTACAGAGAAAATATGCACTGCTCTCTTTGTGTGATTTTAGTGGCTCCTGGTTTTACTTTATCAGATTATAAATCAATCCCAGGCACCCCTGACTACCTTATAACTGATCTTATCAAGAGAGTAAGGAGTGTCTGTGTCCTAAGAATGTTTTGAAATGGAATCAGGGTCCCCCAAATGGCATATATGAATAATTCTAAGATACTTAATTGAGTGTCTCTGTTGAGGAGGCCATACCTAAACTTGGGCACACCATATTCTCCCTCCTGCTCATGAGCGGAGACCTGCTCATGGGGCTGACTTCCTGAGTGTCTCTCTCCTAATCATCATGCCTGAGCCTATATTAAAATATCCTCAATAAAATCCTCCAACTCTTCCTTATACTCCAAGCTGAAGCCAAAAATCTAGGTTTAGCCTGAGTGGAGGCCCCTTAGATTGGGGGACTCATCAGGCTGCTGAGGATGATGGTACAAAGGTGTGTTTCTGTCCCCCCTCTGCGGACAAATCCAAGGGCTTTGTGTAGCTCAGAGATGGAGCATAGGCAGGGCCCTGAAATCAGTTCCTAGTAAAACACAGAAGACAAAATAAATCAAAACAAGAAGCTCCCATCTTTTTATGAAAGGAGACTCTTGTCTTCTTCCAAGGCTAACAGCCCCCTCAGACTGTGACTCTCTGGCCAAACTCACAGCCAATACCATGCGCCCTCCTAATGGCTCAGTCTGTCTGTGTCATCTCATAAACCGTCCTCCTCCCATCGAAGCATTAGCTGTGTACAACAGATGAAGAGACAGTATTGCTGCTGCGGCTGCTGCTGCGGCTGCTGCTGCGGCTGCTGCATTCCCAGATTGCCCAAGGGCACGCGGTTAAGGGCTCAGCCAGAGTTCACGCAGATTCCAGATCTGCAAACTAGAGGTGGGAGAACTGGAGGAATGGCTCTGCCGATGCTGATACCTGCTCCCGCTACTGTGTCCTCCCGGGTCCTTTGTGCCCTAAGCTCTTTCCCAGCCCACCTTCAGCATGAAATCTTTAAGGATGGCCCCAGTCAGACGGTCCTCTGACAGTGCTGCCAAGTCCTGGCTGCAGGAAGAACCTTCCAGGCCATGAGAAGCCTCTGCCCAGAGACACACAAACATGTACCATAGTAAATGGAATATTGTCCTCTGGTATGACTCAGTAAAACTGAGTATTGTGCTTTGAGAGTCTCATTATTACTTAGAGATGACTTATGCTTCCTTAGCCATCTCATGTAGGCTTCGGGATTGGTGATCTATAAGAGGGTCCATGTTTTTTGGGGGGGATGACAAACATGTTTATCACATTTCCACGCATTTTACCTTTGTGAATATCTCTCAGTCTCCGTTAGCCTGAGCTCCCCGATCCAACTTTTGCAGCCCAGGAATATGGCTTTTTCAGGCCACAAGGAACACTGTGGGTCACTGGAAATCTAGTAGGTGCTAAGTACTTGTATAAATTGCCCAACATATAAAAGAATCTACCCTCCAAGCACAAATTTATATTTGTCTGTTTGTTGCTTTTCTTCCAGTGTTAGGATTAAATCCAGGGCTTTGGGCATGTTGGGTAAGTACCTTACCGGCAAGCTACAGCCCCATATCCAGTTTTAAGCTTATGGAAGACAGTAATTTTTGTTTTGTTGGCTTATAAGTACCAACACAATGCTTAATGCATTCACTTGTTAAAACGTAAGCTACAGGGCCCAGAGAAGTGGCTCAGTGGCTAAGAGCACTTGTTCTTATAAAGGACCCGGGTACAGTTCCCAACACCTGCACGTTGGCTTATGATCTATTGCACTTCCAGTTCCAAGGGATCCATAGACCTCTTCTGACCTTACAGGGCACCGGCACACATGGTGCACATATGAATATGCAAGCAGGCATACATATACATAAAATAAATAAAAATAATTTTAGCAAGCCATAAACAGACAAAAAACAAACAAACTCCATTCATGTGCCTGAAATCTTTTCCTAAAATACCTATACATAAATACCTATATATAAATAAAATACACAAGATATTTCTAAAACCTTTAAAATGCTTGATTCTGTGTGTGTGTGTGTGTGTGTGTGTGTGTGTGTGTGTGTGTAAGCCAGAGGACAACCTTGGCTGTCATTCCTTATTTTTTGAAAACTGGTTTCTAACTGTGACCTGGGGCCAATTAGTCTAGACCGGCTGGCCAGGGAGCTTCAGGGCTACGCCCATGTCCGCCTCCTCAGTGCTGGAGTAAAGAGCTCACTGTGTATTATACTGACTGTGATCAGGCTTCTAATCTACCATCTAACCCAGAAATCTCCCCAGCTCTGGGCTTGCCAGTGCTGTCCTGCCTGCCTTTTTATATCTTCGGTGTTGAACTCAGGACCCTGTTCTTGTCCTGTGAGAACTTAATGGACTAAGCTGCAGCCCCAGCCCAAGTCTCCTTCCTTAAAAACCAAGTATCTTTGATTCCATTGCTGCGAAAGATGGTTCAGAAAAATACAATATACGGCAACGTAGAAACATCTATAAGTACCCTATTTCCAGGTCTTTGTTTCATTAAACATTAGCTACAGACTTCCTTCTTGGCTGGGAAACATCGACTTTTGTGACATACAGATTTTTTTTTTTTTTTTTTTTTTTTTTTGTAAATTTACTCTGATGAGATGAACTCACGGGAGGGAAAGCACACTCCTCCCGGTCGGTCACCTGTTGAGTGTAGGGCAGAGCAGCCACATGCTTGGTGACAAAAGAGGTGAAGTAGCAGTTTCTGCACCAAGAGTGTCCTCAACCTTTCTCAGATCTACCAAGTCATGGTAATTCATCAAAAATATCCCCTTTCAAAGGGATGGAGAGACGGCTCAGCAGCTGAAAGCACTAGCTGCTCTTCCAGAGGTCCTGAGTTCAATTCCCAGCACCCAGTGACTCACAACCATCTGTAACTCCAGACCCAGGAGATCAGACACCATTTTCTGGCCTATGTGGGTACTGCACATGTGTGGTATACAGACATACATTACATTCAGGCAAAAACATGCAAACACATAGAATATACTTAAAGGGAGACACCACCAAGTCTACTGAAGCACCACTGTAATGAAACTTCCAGTCAGCTGAAGTTCTCCATTATTAGCCAAATACACCTGTTTACACGCTCAGCTTTGAGTAACAAGGTTGGTCCAGACACCAAAAAGCCCGGATCTTGGATCCTCTTTAAATCTCTATTCCTTCCCTTTAAAAGAATATTGCTATGCTGTCAGCTACTCACAAGACTGTTTTATCCACATCTCAACCAACAAAACCACTATTACCTGGGGACAAGCCCAGTGACCCAGAAACTCAGATTCTCAGGGCTTCTGAGAAGATGCAATTTGAAGCTCACCATGACCACATTCTTAGCATGGAATCAGAATGCCTGAAACCGAGCCCACCATGCTCCCCCTGAAAACTAGTCAAGGAGGAGAAATACGAGACCGAAGGGGACAGGACAGCTCGCTGGGGGCAGCCCACCTCTTTCCATTGCTGTCTCGGAGCATCCCTTTGCCCATCACCCGGGACTTGGTCTCCAGCTCCTGCACCTCCTCCAGCAGCGTCTTTTTGCAGGTGTGCTTGGCCCTAGAGCAGGAGGAACAGACAGAGGGAAGGTGGTAAGTGGCTGTGACACAGTTGTGAAAACTAGTGATCATCTTACCACACTCAGGTTTCCTCTGGACAAGCTGAGCTCGTCACAGGGGCTTTGTCTCCCCAGCCCAAAGTATCCTGAGCACCAGAGGTGAGACCTTTACTGTGAGCTGGAGGAATCCCTCGGAAACCTTGGGAAACAGGCAATTTTGTCCAAGGACAACAGGAGCCCCAAAGATTGAGAAGTTGGTCTGGAGAGCTCTCAATGCAGGATATGAGGCACGTGACAAATCTGAAACCATTCCCTCTGCACAGGTGCTGGCTCCCTGTTTGCTGCGGTTAGCTGTTTTTGTCTCCCTGCTTACTGTGAAAAGAGCCACAGCCTCGGCAGAGACGGGATTTAGGATAGCAGAGTTCATGTTCTCAGCAAACAAAACCTTGGTCTGAGGTTTGGAGTCATCCTCCTCTGGCTGTGGCTTACTCAGGAAATCCAGCACTGGTTTCCTGCCACAATAGGAACCTGGCCTGGATGCTTGGTTCCTCTTGGAGAGCGGAGAGAAATTACCTGCTCCTCTTTCCTGGCTAAACTAAATCCCTCACAATGGCCAAATAATCTGCCAATCTTGGATTCCTCCAAAATGGAAGTTAGACCTCGGCCTGTCAAGTACTTATTTTCAACTCCTGTGCTGTGCCCAACAGCTATGTGCAATTTGGTGTCACTAAAAACTACATTGTCATTCCCAGAGGCAGCAGTGTATTCTAAAGAGCTTCTTTTCTGGTTTCAGGATGTTTTATTGGTTTTTTTTTGTTTTGTTTTGTTTTTTGAATAACTCTGCTATGGAATAACCTTCCACCATCCCTAGCTTAATAATTAACCCCCAATATATTCTATTTCCTCATTAAATATATCTTGTGTCTATGCATTAATTTTTTTTTAATATTTGAAACTAAAGTACACAAAGCTAAACTTGACCCTCAGACTGGGAATGCATAGGTGAAGATGTAAGCGACAAGGGAAAGTTAAAAGTAGGTGAAGGGAGAGGACCCGTGGAGAGAAAAGCATGAGCAGCAAGAATGAGTGAGCGGTGCTGGTTTTCCTCCTCACTAATGGCTTTGCAAGGGCTTTGAGGTAATGGACTATGCTTGAGACACCAAGTTGCAGACTGACTAGGAGCAGGCACTGAGTGGGGCTACTCAGAAGTGACTATGGCGACCTGGCACAGTTTGGAGATGGGGTTTTGCTTCTCCCAGAAGCCCTCTGCCCAGGACAGAGGCCCCACTCTGATAAAGCCAGGTCACTTGACACCTCCCCTTAATCTGTAATGGAGTACTAGCAGGAAGATGCCGGAGATGTGCCTGCCATCCTTTCCCACAGAGTAAACAAGCCAAACCCACACGTGCTTTAACACATAATACCTTCATTACTTCAAAGGGAGTTCTGAGGCCCAGTGTTGATAAAACACCAAGTTCAAAGCGGGGACCAGGGAATCTTAAGTTAAACAATAAATGAGAAAGTGGCCAACATTCTGAGGGAGAGAGGAAGGACATTCACATGTTACTGTCGGTATTGCTGAATGCTCCTGGTCCCACACAAGCTTACGGGCTGTGTTGATGGTAAACTAAGCGGTGTGCTCCACCACTCAGAGTCAGTTTTCACGCTTCCCCACAGCGCCTGGATAGTCCTTGATCCATCCTCCTCCTCCTGCACAGGACTGTCAACCTCTGTGTTAGCTCTTGCTGTCTTCTGGGGAGACTAGACATGGAAATGGGGTAATGGAACCCGAAGCCTAGGGCAGAAAACAAACCAGCATGCGGAGGGTGCCGGCTTGCTCACTTCCACAAACCAGGAACTGTGTCAGGCTGGTGTCTGGAAACTAGCCTGGGAACCCAGTCACTGTTGAGAGCCCTGGGCTGCGAGGCTGGGGAGGCCTGGGCTACTCTTTCTGCATGCAGTGCTTGAGTACAATGTCTGCAACTTAAAGCCATTCCTCAAGAATCATGATCTACAAGGGATCATGAAGTAGAAGAGGGATCTCACATCTCCCTGTGACACGTGTGTAGTAGTTTCACACTGACTGATTATCAAGGAAAACCTAGAAGCATTTGCAGTGGTGGATATTCGGGTCTCAGTGAGGGTTAAGGCTTGAGTCATGACTCTTGAAGTCAAACTATCTGTGTCTTGTCTCCAGGGGCCTGGCTTTCTTTAACTCACCCCATTCAAGACACCAGGTGACTACAGAAGGGATAGAGTGGGGACTTCTTGTGACTGACAGGTCACTGAGCTCTCTGACACAGGTAAGGAAGGATCTAGGTTAGGAATGTTAGTTGTGCAAAGTAATAGGCTTCAATGTGAGTTGTTCACATATTCATATGAATATATATATGTATGCATGCATATGTGTGTATATATGTGTATATGAATATATATTACATACATATGCATACATATATGTATATGTGTGTATATGAATTTATTATATATGTATATATGTACATATATGTATATATGTGTGTATGGATATATATTATATATGTATGTGTACATATATGTATATATATATGTGTGTGCTCATGTGTGTGTGTGTGTGTGTGTGTGTGTATTTTCAGCACCCTTGCTATCTTCTCTTGTGCACCTCCCCCTGTCCCAGTCTTTATTTGCTTTCATGTCCCCTTAAGCACTTTAAAGAGAAATCCTTTTGTTTCTAAAACTTACTTTCTGAGCTCCCTCTTTTGCATGCAAGGTCAGCAAGTTAAGTGGAAACATTGAATTCTAAGTGTGAATAAAAATAAAAACACAGTGTGCCTCCAGAGAAATTGGTTTGATTAGAATGTTAAAAAAAAAAAAAAAAAAGAGGCAATACAAGGTCCACTTGTACACCGAAATTACCTTTATTGCCATTAGCTTCCTATCTGGGATTACAATGAGATGAAGTCTGGGACTGCAGAGTGTATCCTGTGCTGCCTGGTAAGAGACAGGACAATTTGATAAAAGGAAGCATGTTCCTTTGTGTTAGGTGGCCTTGAGCTTGTCGTCCTTTATAGGGAATGACAGTAAACTACTTCTGGAGGTAGAGCCATACCTGGCAGCTTATTTATGAGCGCTGTCACAGGTGACCCTTTGGGAGAGTACAGGCTAACGGATATTAAAATAGTTCTGCGCAATTTACACTCCATACTTCTAACAAGGCTTCTCGTCAGTCAGATATCACATATAACCAATTATGTTAATAAACAGTCGGGCCATCTGAGCCTCATAACTTCTGAGGAGTAATGGCACAGGCTTTTGATGGTGCTCCAAATCTGAGTAAGAGAGTCTAAAAATGGATCTGCATCCAGGAAGCTGACAAACTTTGTGAGGAAGGGAATTTACCTCAGTCTGTTTCTCTCTGTTTTACTATTAACAGCCCAGGTCCTGAATTGGAAGTGAAGGTTGGGGCAAGAGAGGCACTCCCTGTCTTAGGTGTGCATGGATGTCCACTTGGAAGTCAAAGCCTGCTCTGTGATGACGTGTTCAAAGACAGGACAACCAGCCTTAGCATGGCAGTGCCTGCGGCACCACCTCTGCATTTATGAAGTGGAGGCAGAGAATCTGAGTATCAATGCCAGCCTGGGCTATACAGAAAGATCTTATCTCAAAAAAGGGGAAGGCTACAGTGTGGCTTAGTGGGGAAAGATTTGCTAATACAGTGATTGTGTTGGATTCCTAGAACTGCAGAAAGAAAAAAGGAGAGAGAGAGAGAGAGAGAGAGAGAGAGAGTGAGAGAGAGAGAGAGAGAGAGAGAGAGAGAGAGAGAGAGAGAGAACAGAAACCATGGATAAAGCAGCAGTTCTCAACTTTCCCCATGTTGTGTGTGACCCCAAACATAAAATTATTTTCATTGCTCTTTCACAACCATAATTTTGCTACTGTTAAAAATTGTGATATAAGCAGGATATCTGAGATGTGACACCCCTGAAAGGTGTCACCTCCCCCACATACACAGGTGGAGAACTAGTAATGTAGATCATGTGTGTAGGTGGGGGGACAGGGGAGTGTGAAGAACATTTTCTAAAACTTTGCATAACTGCTGTTCAGTCACAAAGATCACAGGTAAGTACTGCGCCCTTGACAAGGCACACAATACCACACGCTTCCTCTCCTTGGATGAGCCACTAGTTTAGTTGCACTGGCAAATATTTCCAGCTTGGAGTATAATATTACACAGAATACAGACCCCATGCTCAGTGGGACAATGCCTACATACATTCATAAAACTCTGCTCCTCATGATGGGGAAGGCAGAAGTCTAGGCATCAAGCAGATATTGCAAACGGGCACATATATATTTTGGGCTCCCCCTAAACATCCACTAGTTTAATGCGCTGTTCTTCTAGTTTCTCCCAATAATCCAAGAGCAAAGTGCATCCAGAAAATGGTTCTGTAAGTCAGTGGGGCCAGGTGATGGGTGGGACGCCACTTCTAAGAGAAGATGTGCTTGCCACCCAGCCAGGAGGCAGCCTCCAGGACCTCAACAGTACAACAGGCAAGAATAACTTCCCCTGCTGGCTCCTCAACTCTCAGAGGGGATCTGGTTCCTGCTGGAGCCCAGCTGGCAAGCTCCTGGGAGAGGAAGTGACTTTTACTCTTTCCACATGCTGGGGCTGGATGCAGTATCGTCTGATTTATCATTGTTAATATGTAAATGGTGCTAATTTTATAGCCTGGGTCCTACAAACAGATTCCAGACAAGTCTTGTTAGAGGGAGCAGATAATTTGCTTCATGGTGACAGGGAATTTGTACTTGAAACACGCTGGAAGGGGTTCTGAAAACACAGGTGGGGGCAAAGCCGTTGCAATCTATAAACATCGTTAGAAATGAAACAAAGATACTTTTACTAAAGACCCACTTGGCAGAGGAACCTCAATAAAACCCTGTTTTCCATGACATTCATTTAAGATGGCTGAATTGAGATAGTTGGAGATGAATTTGTGAATCTGTAACTACTTCCCATCAGACTCAGCCAAGTCAAGAAGTGTGTCCCTAAAATCAACTTATTTGCAGAGCTGTAACAAATTCAGCTAGGGAATAAACACATTGCACCAAAATTGGGCTTACTGGCTCAAAAAGAAAATAAGGAAATGGATATTTTCTCACAGTGCATCTATTAGGTTAAGGAAATAACCTTTCTAGGCTATAAATAATCACTCCAAAAGTTCTGATTGTACTATCTAATTAGCAAGCACAACAGAAACGGTGGTTAGTCAAGGCATTGAAGGAGTTAAAATCATTTGGTTTTTAGCTGGAAACTTAGCTGAAGAAAAACAAAAACATTCTAGGTTAATCATCTGTCCCCCTCCCCGCCCCACTTCAGTTGTCAAGGCTGTGCCCAAATGAAGACTTTTTCAAAAGATATCCCTGTCAGGCAAGAATAATTCCTGTCGAGTGTAGGAGCAATGAGTAGATAAAGATGAGGGCTGATGTCTTTTCCTGGAAGGCTTGGGTTAACAATCTCACTTCACTTCCTCAGGGCCCTGAAATAATTGTGGTTTGCCCAAGCTAGAAGTCTCAATTTTCAGGGAACGTGGCCATGTTTCTAGGAGGAACTGGATCTATCCTAACCTAAACCAATACTAGAGGCACTGGGACCATCTCTCATCTACTCCTGGTTGAAATTAAAAGTTAATATTCTCTTGAGACATCACTGCTTCCTTTAACTTTAGGAATGATGTAATTTAAAAAATGTAGAAGTGGAAAGTGAGTTTGAATTAATTTCTACTTAGCCTTCATCGTAATTTTGTGTTTGTGATGCAGTTTCCTTACAGACTTGTAAACTCCCGGGAAGAATTTGATTGGCAGGACTCCCACTGTGAGTGAGCTTTGAGGTACATGCTTATGATTTTCCTCTACACGTGGAGCTTCGAACCAGGCACCGTTTGATTGCTTAGCATCATCTTTAAGATGTGAAATGAGTCTCAGGTCGAGTTTTCTAACTGTGATGAAACACACTTGTGTTTGGGAATGGCCTTGCGGTCACACAGAAGACAACGACCCTCTCGAATGTCATGTGACTTCTGCTTAGTATTTTTTTCCCTGTCAAACGTATTTCCGATCAAAACGAAGTATGAGCTTAAAATTAAAATAAAACGAGACAGAGCTTTCTTTGTTGGGGGTCAGGAGTCCTGTTTCCTCTGAGTCCCCCTACCCTTCTCGTGTGTGAGAGACAGCTGCAAGGAAGGAGCAGTAAGGTCGAAGGTCGGCTTTACACTTACGCTCTCCACGCCACATCTTCAATCAAACACGCAGTCGGAACCAGGAACAATCCCAGCCAGAAGTACCCAGAGCTCAGGACCATAGTTGCCTGCAAGAAACACAAGTCACAGTTGGTTATAGCATTTTCCCTCCAAACAGTGGGATGCGGTTTAACCAATGTAGAGCATCCTGTAACACGGAAGTGAGAAATCCATTAAGAGGAGCCAGGGACAGCTGCACCAGCTTCTGTCTGGCTCTCCTCCCTTTTCTAAGTGTAAGTCATTATCTCTGCTCCCTTTTGAGCAAAATGCTGTTCTAATCCTCCTTCCGCCCAGAGAGATGTTAGAGACCTATTGTGGTTCTGCTCTCTCGGGCTCCCTTTCCCAGAGCTGACTGGCATGAAGGTCATTGGTCCTCTCCATTTGGAAACGGAAGATGATGTCAGAGACCCTGGCTTCAGGGAGCTGAAATCACTTGGGGTCTGTTATAGGTATGCATGGCAATTATGGAAGGGTTTATTTGGTAGGTTTGATTTGTAATTTTGCTATTTTTTTTTCTGCCTCCTACTTTTTGAGAGGGGTCTCAGTCTGTAATCCCAGGCCATCATTAAACTCCCGACCCTACTGCCTTAACCCGTAGTTCCAAGGCCAGATGCGGATTACGGGTGAACACCACCCACCATGCTGGGCTTTGGAAGACAAGGGGAAGAAGGCACAGTGAGCTAGAGGTGGAGGAAAGAGAATCAGTTCAAGGCCAACCTGGACATTCGAGGTGCTGTGTCAATATCCCCTCCCCCAGTGAGCAACAACACAGCAATGCAACAAACCAAGCCAAACACCGCAAGCTAAAAGACAGGTAGAGAGGAAAAGAGGGAGATGGTGGGGACAGAGGGCACAGAGCACAGCCTTCAGTGGATTTCCATGTTCCTCAGCAAGCTAGGCCCAGGACAGTTTTGGTTGGCCACACAGAGCCTGTAAGGCAGAGAGGTGCAGCTGACTACCAGTGAAGCGAGACACTTGGGGCAAGTGCAGAGGCAGGAACAGCTTGTACTTGACAGAGATGCAGGGACTGGAGTATCCAGGTACCTTACAGTTTGGTTTTGAGTAAGCAAAGGTAAGGAGCATGGAGCTTACTGGCAATTGGCAAGGCAGCTGTCGGGCTAAGGAAGCAGAGTTGAAGAATGGCCGGGTCCCTCTGTTCCCTGGGTTTTCTTTCCACTTCATGGACATGTTTTGGTAGAACTTAGTGTATACAGTGGGGTAAAAGTCACAGGGGCGAGGGTCACAGCTGGGGAAGGAGAGCAGAGGGGGTAAGACTGTCATCTCACCATCTCATAGGGAATGCAGGGGTGGAGGGTCAGGGGATTCCAGAGTGACTCCTGTCCCTGGGATGCTCAGCCTGACATCCCAGCATCAACTCAGGCTGCCTCACTTCCCTTTCTACCTGCAGGTGCCCTGTCAGAGTAATCTCATGGTGTGCCTAATCAGGAGCACCTACACAGTCTACCTGGCCAAGCCCACATCTGATAACAGCTTTCTGCCTTAGAGCTTCAATCCTACGGCTCTTCTTGTGGTGGTTGGAATTTATGACAATTATATTGACCCACGGTGGAAGTTTGAGGGGGGAAATGCACAGCTGGGCTCCTGCCTTTTCACAAAATCAAGAGTATCAACTTTTCAAAGAGACATTGAAATCTATTAAAATATGGGAGTACGTTTTCCTATCAATTACCCTTCTCAGAATTCATCCCAAGGAAGCATGAAGAAGGAAGTCAAGAGCATTTGGGAGAGCGTTACTCATGCACAGACTTTAGAAGGAATGTAATGGCTTCCTGAAATACACTGCAGTCTGCAACGAAGGAAACATATACTTGCTATACAGACACAGAGATGTCGAATTACACTGCTAATTAACCAGATGGGTTTCAAGACTCCTCTGACGACACTGTCACGGGGGCTGTGGAGAAGGCTGTGCAATTGGCCCGAGCCTCGTGACTAAGCCCAAGGCCTGCTCTCCAGAGGAAGCCCAGGAAACATCACCTCCTGCTGCAGTAAATATTAAAAATAAAATGGCTTATCTCTTTATCAGCCTCCTCGGATGCCGCTCTAGTTTGGAGCCGTTCACACGGACTCTGTCACTCGGTCCACGGGCTACACTCTCCACCAGATTCCCTTCCCTGGCGGTTCACTCTGCCTGCCCTACTGCCTCTGTCCCAGGTGGAATTACCACCCCGGTGTCTTCTTTCCTCCACTACCGTCACAAACATCACTTCAAAGCCCGGTAACTTTTTAAATGGGTTTATATGATAGATTTTCAATTCACAAACCCTCTACACAGTAAGATTACATCCAATAGACAAAGATACAAATTGCCCTTCCATATAAGATAAAAGACCTATAAAATCCTTAAAATATTCATCGCTACCTAACGCCAATTAAGTCCACCTGGATCCAGTTTGTCCTTTTTGAGCTCCATCTTGAGCTCCCTCAAACTCTGTTCCTCTTTCGTTTTCCTACCTTTCTCCACCTACCTCCACTGTCCAATCACTTATGGCCTTAACATAAATCTACAACCTCTGAATTCTGCATCTGGGAGCAGAGCAATCTTAACCACACACGTAAGGCTCAGTAGGTATCAATGAGACTCCTCTCTACTATCCCGGTTTCTACTTGGAGACCAGACCCAGCAATCGAGATTGTGGGGCAAGTGGATCATGCCACCAGACAGAAGAACTGGTCAGGTTGAGCAGGTTCAAACCCTGGGGGATCCCTGCCAAGCTACCTGATCTGGAACAGGTAACCATGAGACCTCATTGAGAGGAACATGACAACTGGTCACTCTGATGCCTATTCCTGGTTGTCAACTTCACTATATCTGGGATGAACTACAATCCAGAAATGAAGGGCACATCTGTGGTCCAGATCTTGAAGCTGGAAGACACAGGTTTCTGACCTGGATCCTGACACGGAGATCTTGAGGCGTAGTGACCATGGAAAATTTAGGCCCAGGCAAGATAGTTAATCCCAGGAGACTGAGGCAAGCAGATCTCTGAGTTCAAGACCAGCCTGTGACAAGACAAGTTCTATATCTAAGTGTGGTACACACCTTCAATCTGGGCCACACCTTGGGAGACCAGCATAAGGACATTGGAAGAAGGAAGGCTCACTCTTTGCTTGCTTGCACCTACTTGCCAGCACAAAGTTTCCAGCTTATACAGAAGACCAGCTGAAACAACTAGCCTTGTGGTACTGAGAACTACTAGATGTTTTTGGATAGTTTCCAAACTACAGGTTACTGCATCTTTGTGTCTTAGGCATGATACAAACTGCTAGTCTCTATCAACATGTAACATCCTGTTTTTGGCCCGTATGTTTCCCCGTTAATAAACTCTTCAGGCCAGGTGTGCTATCCCACACCTTTAATCCCACACTCAGGAGCAGAGGCAGATCTCTGTGAGTTCAAAGCCAGCCAGGCCTACAGTGAGTTCCAGACCAGGAAGGGCTATATACTAAGACCCTACCTCAAAAAGAAAACAAAACCAACCAACTGACCAACCAACCAGACAGACAGACAGACAAAAACTTTCCAGAATGCAAAGTCAGTGGAGTGGCTCATTCTCTGATGGCCCGGACAGGTTCTATCCCTTCACAGATGCAGCTGCTTACATGGTTGGGGAAAACACATGGAATGACTCATCAAACACACGTCTGGGTGGCAGCAATAATGAGCTGAATCCTCATATTTCTTTGTATATCTCTACTTCCTGTTTTTCTACAGAAAATGTGCATTATTTAAATGACAGCAAGGTCAACATGAACTCCAAACCCGGCAACTGTAGGGGTTTGGTCTGTTGCTATGTATGCAAATGCTAAACTCTATATCCCAAGACCTGGTGTCTTTGTTTCGTAAACCTTGCCTTCCGATTGTCCCTGATTGGTTAATGGAAGTTGCTGATACCCTGTGGCTGGGCAGAAGAAAGGTAGGCAGAGCTTCGGTTCTCAGACTTGGGGTCTCAGGTAGGGACCATGAGGAGAGAGAAAGGAGGGAGGAGGGAGAAGGAAGTCACCATGGAGTAGTATGGACCATGAGCACGTGGCCTAATGAAGCAGGAACAGTGCAAGCTAAACATAGGGCGAGTAATATGCTGGGGTTCAAGGCATGAACGCTGACAAAATAGCTTAGAGGGTTGATGTCTGCCCAGCTGCAGAGTTTAAAGCTTATTATAATTCTAAAGGTTTCTGTGTCTTTTATTTGGATAATAGCTGGTTAAAGAGTAAGTGCTGTATTAATTTCCAGCACTAGTTATTAATCACAAAATATTTAAATCACACTACAGGCAACTGAGGCAGGGGTTGCATCGGCTTCTCGGATTCACAGTCTTCAGAGCCCAAGTCTTCACTGCTACCAAGAGCGCTTAGGCTGGTGTTTGGTTCCTGAAAGGACTAGATCCAGCTCTACTCTTGAGGTTATGCACAGAAACATCTGTTATTAAAGGATCCAGTCCTTCCACAACAATGATACTTTGCTCCAAATGGAGCCAGAAGCTTAATGAGAGTCATAGGTGCTGAGGGAAAAGAAGACCGTGAACCTGGGATCCCTCCTTAGAAATCTGAAGCCTCCTCCCAAGTGAACAGCGGCTTCAAGCAGATTTCCAGCACTACCGTTGTTGGGTTTAACGCTGGGGGTTATGAATATTAAGCATATGTACTTGGCAAAAGTGTGTCTCAGGAAAGTTGGAAAGATTCAGCAAGTGTGAAGGCTATGGCTTACCTGTAGGAAAAGGGACTAAGGCCCCTGCGTGGTGCTGTGCAGCCAGACTCCCCAAAAGCACTGCATTCAGCACAGACCCCTTTCTACAGAAGAAAAGCACTGAAGTTCCCCAAGTTCCTGTTGCCAGAGAATAGTCACCCCAATCCACCAAGTGAGGTGATCCTGCCCTGCAACACTGCACTCTGTCCTAACTGCAGAGAGACCGCCCCCCACTCTCCCACCTTACCTGTCTCTGCAGCAAAGCGGGCCTCAGGTTCCAAGCAAACACGGAGATTTCACCTCAGGAAAGCAGAGTTTCTGCCTCTACTAGAAACTCTAGGCACCAGCTTCCAGTTTTAAGTAAAGGAAGTTTTGTAGAATGTGGAATATAATAAAAACAGAAACACAGAAAAGATTTCTACCCTGTTTAACACGAGACAGATTAGAATGTGGGCCAGAAACAGCCTTTGGTTGTGGTCTATGTGGTCTTTCCCTTTCTTACCCTGTTCTTGGAAAGTTATTCTCAAACTTGTACAGAAAGGGGGACGGGAAGCACACACTGACAGGTCACAGGACAGGAAGGAAGAAACCCATCCATGCTGAGCACTGTCTCCTTCCTGCGTCCTCAGTCATGGTCACCCTCCTCCCATACAAAGCGACTACCTCAGCACAATGGTAGGCTTCAGATTTATGACAAAGGAAGACATCTGTGCAATCCTTTGCAGCCTTCTGGAGAGATAAAGTGCTCACTCAGAAGCCCTGTGTGAGGCAAGTGGAGGCCCCGGAGCATCCCTACTTCTTGTGATAACTCAGAAGCTAGATCCCACCCACCACCTGGCATCTAAGGAACCGCTGACGCAGCTGGTCTCTCTGAACAACGGAGACTTGAACCCATAGCTGCCAGCAAGAAAATCTGCCAGCTCAGCGTCCCTGTCACCCACACCTGAGAGTGGAAGAGGTTAAGCCACCATCCCTATCACTCCTACAAATGCCACGGTGTCATTAAAGACATCTGGGTAGGGACACAGCTGATGTGTGACCCCCCAAGTACCAGCCTTAGTGCAGCAGATAATACGTCATGAAATAAATGATTTTTTTTTGTTTTTTGTTTTGTTTTTTGGTTTGTTTGGTTTTGTTCTTTGTGGCAGGGGTCTCTATGTACAGCCCTGGATGGCTTAAAACTTGGTATATAGATCAGGTTGGCCTTGAACTCACAGAGATCAGCCTACCTCTGCCTCCTCGGTTCTGGAATCAAAGGCACTGGCCACCACACCAGGCAGCAGATTCCTTTTGACTGTAGACTTTGTTCCACTTTGTTGTCCTTGCATTGATATATTTTAGTCACCAGAGCACCAGTGAATTTTATCAGTAACATTGTTATTGAATCTCAATTAAGTGACTCAGGAAGATAGTTGCTAAGGGTTTCTACAAAACAGCTCCTCTTCTATCCCCACCAGGAGACAAGGTGGCGCTTCCTAGGGCTTAGAACTTAAATACACTAAAATGCACAAATGTTAAGCCTCACAGAGTTTTTCTTACTGTCTAATTATGAGTAACGGCTGCTCACACCAAGCTATCAGACTTCTATTAACTCCTGTGTCTGACCTTTCCAGCCAATTTCTGTTCCACAAAACAAAGTTCTGGCATTTTAGTGGTCTGGCTGATTCTAGAATTCAAAATGACTCTAAATGGCACAACAGAGTATGAATTTGTCTGATCTGGCTCTCTTCACTCAACAGTAAGGTCTTGGAGACTGAGACATGTAGCAGTGAGGATCTGTAACACATTTACATATTCTCTCTCTCTCTCTCTCTCTCTCTCTCTCTCTCTCTCTCTGTCTCTCTCCTCTCTCTCTCTCTCTCTCTCTCTCTCTCTCTCTCTCTCTCTCTCTCTCTCTCTCTCTCTCTCTCTCTCTCTCTCTGTCTGTCTCCAGTAATCACAGTGTGAGTGTACCGATTCTGTTTCTTCACCCTCCTGTTGATGGACATTTGGGTTGTATCCAACTTGGGCCTGTTGTTAATAAGGCGGCTGTGCAGGTCTTTGCATGGTCTTGTTTTATGGACACGTTTCCCTTCCTTGCAGGTAAACACCTCAGATTGGGATTGCTCTGTCACCCAGGAAGCCTGAGATTCACCTCACAGAAACTCCAGGGGGCCACCAAAGGCTGCACAAGCACAGCAGTGAGCTCTCCAATTGCTCCTTATCCTCATGGTGTGGTGGCTGGTATTTAGTTACTCGGGTTGCTCCCTGGAACAGTGACATCACATGCAGAGTGGGGCTACTCTCTCTCTAGTCACTATCCCTGGGGGTAAAGAAGAAGAAGCCCGAGAGGGAAGCTGGTCTTTTCTGAGTGGGTGTGATAGCATAGCTGAAGCTACTCTCCTTCCATGCTGATAGAGCTGGAACGTCTTCGGTTCTCTCCGAGTAACAGCAGCACAGATCGCACATGGGCTGCGCTCCCCAGTGATGATCTGCCCTCCTCTCCTCCCACAGAAAACACAAGTATCTAATCAAGCCCTGGGCAGATACACTGCTAAAGAAGAGCATCCGAAAAGGTCAGAGAGCTCAACACGGGTTTCCGGGGGAGACGGAGTTTTCCTGAGAGGGGCAGGGATTACACAGTTTTTAAAAGTACCGTCTAAGTCCCCTTGGGCTACTGTCACAAATATCGAAGGCTGTGTGGTGAAACGATGAATATTCATCTCTCTGGAGATCTTAAGGCTAGACAGAGGCCCCTGAGCTGGGGGTGAAGAGCTCTTATCAGACACCTGGCTGGTTAATCCCCACCCCCACCCCCAATTGTGTGTGTCATTTCTAATGTTTGCATGCTCAGAGAACAAGTTTCAGAGAGGCCCTGGCTGCCCCTCTTATGATGGCCCAAGCTACCAGAGAGACCCACTTTGTGACCAACTAGATTTATCTGCTCATGGTCCCATCTCTTACTCCCATCACAGTGGAAGTGACTACTTCCACAGCCGAATTAGGGGAGGGGTGGGGTGGCCATGAACATTCAAGCCACACTAAACAGGGACAACGGTCAACAGCCTCAGCCCTGCCATTTATTTCTTATGTAACCATTGTGTCCCAGTGTCTTTCCCTGAAAAATGAAGAAAACATCAATCCTACCAGAAGATTCTGATCTGCTGTGGTGTGTGATGTCAGCCACTGTGAGCCTTGGGTGGGTGGACCTGTGGAGTTTCAGGCTATTGAGTTCCTAACGTGTCACCCAATGAGTGGCTCACTGGTGACAGGAAGCAGTGTGGGCAGTAACAACGACACAGACAGCAACCTCAGAGCTCCCTCTACCAAGGCTCAGCACTATTCATGGGCTGCTGTCCACCAGCAGCCTGGCTTTAATCAACGAAGGCAAACCTCTTTCTGCGCCACGCCAGACACTGCTTATCTCTGAAGACGCTGCCAAGCACACACTCGGGCGCTGCCCTCGATGAAGGGTGTTGGCTACTAACAAGAAAAGGGGAAGAAAATGGGATAGAATTGCTCGTGAAAATGTCTCCCCAACCCCCTCGGCTCCCCGGCAGACGGCGCCTCTTGGATTTCCAGCACAGGAAGGAGGAAATGCTGAGTGCAAACTATTCCAGAGCCTCGGCTGGGCCTGAGAACAGAAATTCGATAGATTTCAGAGCTGGGAACACGGGGCTTCCTGACAGACAGGAGCCAAGCTGAAGACAGATAGTGATCACCTCTAATGGGGACAAATTCTGCTCCTGCTGGTGGTTCAGGTATTTATTGAAGATGAACTGGGATGTGTGGCTTGACAGGAATGGTGCTGGGAGGGACCAACTCCCAGCCTCTGCTTTTCTGGTTGGAATGAATAAAGGCAGGGCACTAGAAAACGCGTGATTTACGGCATGTTCATTTGCACAAACACCCCAAATATGATATCTGTTACCCCACTGAAAAGCCTCTATCATTCAGTCTTAACTACAGGTTTGGGAAACAGATAATTGCATATCGCGGCCACCATTTTACCTCTCACTGGAGACCTAATGTAACTGATCCCTGTGTGCTGCTGTCTTCTACAGCTGGACATCCCACACTGTCATTCCACAACTGCGGCAAGTTCGAGGTTAGTAGGACTCAAAGCGAGGAATGAATATTAGGGTTTGAAAAGAGCTCGAACCTTAAGCAGGAGAAATAAGCTCGGGTGGATGTGGAAGGGTCTTAAATCTATTTTAGGGTCTTCTTGAGGCTTTTCTTGGTGGATGCTGAGGCTCAGGGTTGTTTCTCTTTCCATCTGGTGTTATTTCTTGCTCTGGTTCTTATCCAATATCTCAGAGCTATGCTCAAGAGGAGATGTTCCCTTGAAGACAAGGCCACCAGGCTCTCACTGGCAGTGAGACAAAGGCGCTGTAAGGCAGTGGTGGGGCTTGTAGTGTGAGTCCCAGAAGCTGAGTGTGGAGTGGGGGAACCAGGACCCCAGGTTCAGCAGCATGTGGAAGAAAAATCCATGTCTCTGATCTCAGAAGCATCAGTGACCCTGGTCAGTTAGCTCCTTGGTGATATGGCTTCTCTCCCTCAAACCAAGATAGTGCAGTGCCTGCGTTATGGAGCCGAAGTGCCTAGCATTTACTTCCCTGTGTTTTCACTGTAATGTATGCCATCTCCCCGGAACTCTGAGAGCCCTGGGGCTAGCCCTTCAAAAATGAGCACCTATTTCTTGTTTCCTCCAATTCCCCAGTGTTCCTCCCTTCCCGAGCGTCTCTGCACACCTTGGCGTGCTGATCTCGAGACAGCTCTGCCTGTAAAATGACTTCTCTGGAGCAAATGAGCTCAGTGGCTGGCTCAGGTCCCTAGTGTGCAAGCCCCTGCCAGCTGGCTGTCATCCACCCCTCAGCTGCCTGCCCAGAGCAGAGCAATCCAGGGACCCCTCGATGAGACATTTTCTCCAGTGTTTTCTTAAGCCCTGACAACTGCAACTGAAATTTAGCAGCAGCCTGAAGCCCCCTTGGGATTCCTTCTGTGTCTCCCTCCCCTCTCTTTTTTCCTCTCCCTCTCTTTCTCCCTCTCTCCCCCTCTGTCCGTCTCTGTCTCTCTGTCTCTCTCCCTCCCCCACCTCTCTCTCTCTCTCTCTCCTCCCTTCCCTCTCCCCTTCCTTTGCTTTTCAGTAAAAAGCTTTCTCTGGAAGAGACTGCTGATAAAGAATTCATGATTATGGATGAAGACTGGAAAAACCTTTACTGTCTCGAGGACCAAAGATTAAGAGCCTAAACCAGGATTTCCTATTTTTAAAAAATTTTAAATTTATTTATTTACTTATTTATGTGGTGTGTGTGTGTGTGTGTGTGTGTGTGTGTGCCCATGTATGCACATATACACATATGTGGAGACTACGTCACCTTTTCCTCAATTGCCACTTACTGGTTTTTGTTTTTGTTTCTGAGCTCATGAGCATACAGTTATTAGGACCCCTGGGGGGGGCGGTCAGTTCTCTCCCAATTCTGGGGTGTTCTGAGGATCAAATGAGGTCACCAGTCTTGGTGGCCTTTGTCGCTCAGCCAGCTCTCTGGCCTGCATTCTGCTCTTCACGTTCACTCATTTCTATCAGGAAAGTCCGTGTCATCGTGACAGCCAGCCTTGCCTCCGACAGCACTATCGGAAGGCTCTTGGTGTGCCACCCTCTTGTTACTCGGGAGAAACACGTACACCTTCCTCATGGCCTCATCGCACAGGCCGCAAACCGGCACACATCTGATAGACCCTGGTGTACACTGGTCATTTGTCACATACGCACCTCATTGGTGGACTTGTCAGCAACAGGAACATCATAAATAATATACCTGTACCTTGTCTATAACCAGTCCTTACTTCCTCCTTCTTATGTCTCTGTCAGCGAGATCACTGTCCTGAGTACACTTGAGAGGCCAGCCTTAGTCTTCCCTCAAACACCTTTCTCCAGAAGGTGACCACAAGTACTGGAATACCATTTTTATGAAAGGACAGTAATTGGATAAGAAGAACGTGCCTCCAGTCAATGGATTGCTTGCTATACTATTGATTATTGATACTATTTACTGCTCAGTCACAATTATAGTAGAGAGATTAGGATTCTGCTAAAGGTCTCTCCAGAGACTACGGCAGCCACACAGGCATGGAGGTCCGGCGCAGAAGCCCTGGAGGCCAAGCTCTTGCTCCTCTCAATACAGCAAGCTGTATCACAGCAGCTTTTATGTGGCCCTGTCTGCAGATTCACACACACACACACACACACACACACACACACACACACACACACATGAAGAGTATAATATAATCTCTATATATGTGAAATTTAACATCCCTGCAAAGTAATATTATAGATTGTATTTCCCCAGGTTTGTGCATACAGAATACAGGGTCACAGCAAACAGTGGACAAATATGACCATTTTTGTCTTTGAGAGGGTGAAGATGTTGGGCCGGACATGGGTGGCATGGGCAGATATAGCTGAGATTTTAGTCAGCTTCAGACAGATTTACGTAAGTGCATGACCAGTGTTCGAATACACAGTATACTTTACTGTGTAGCTTTTGTCTTTCTGTGTGTAATATGTCCCAATTTGAGTAATTTTTTATTCTTCAGTGGTCAGCTCAGGGTGCTGAAGTCCAGCATGAAAGATGGTTTTTGTTGGTTTTTTTTTTTTTTTTTTTTTTTTTTCCTTGTTCTGTTTTGTTGAGGTGCTTAAAGTTGGAATCCAGGTCTGGTAGAAGCCAGGGCCTGGTGCAGTCTACACAATTGCTTTCCCACTGAGCCATACCGAAGACCTTGAGCTGCTGACCTCAAGAGGTGACACATGGCCATCTGAGTGGGGGCTGCTGCTAGGACTCATGGGGACCAGAGGAATAAAGCAGGACCTGGTCAGTATCAGGGAGCAAGGTTCTACCAGGACACAGTCACAGGAGTCTAGAGAAGAGAGCTTTGGACAGAGCATCTTTGAACAGAGAATATGGTGCTCGCTTCGGCAGCACATATACTAAAATTGGAATGAACAGAGAATATGTTTTGGGGTACCCGTCACCAGAGGCATCTATGCCAAAGAGGAGGCCTCCTCAGCAGCTGGGCACAAACTGTAGGTAGGGCTAACAGGAAAGTGTCAGACGGACAGTACGGAACCCCCCAGGAGCATGGGCACTGGAAAGGGTGAGGCTCAGAAACTGTTAGAGGCAAGTCAGGAAGCCCTGGTTCTGGGGAGAACCCGAAAAGGCAGGTATGGAATTTTTAGAGATAGCTAGCACACTGAGACCACCTAGGGTAACTGTGAGATTAAGAAATGAACCCAGGCGCCCCAGTGTGTGAGGGAAGGACCTACTCCCAAAGATCCCCAGTGGATGCCTGAAGCCAGTACATGTGCTTTGGAAGGATTGCAGGAAACCAAAGGCAAGGGCAGGAACAGTGTCTTAATGCCAGGAAACGGGGAAATGAGGGTGTGGTGGCGAGGAGAATAGTCAGAGCCTGTTCCTGGACTGTAAAGAGGAGAGTAAGAAAGGGGAAGACAAGGGAATAGAAGGCCGAGACAGTCCAGGCCCAGGAGTCCACGTTAAGATCTGGGAGGAGACTGGGTTATGGAGGAGGGGCCCTCCTAGGGATGGGGAGGGAGGTGAGGAGAGGGAGAGTCACAGGCACTGAGGGGGTCTGAGGATTAGGCAGACATGCTAATAGATGAATGGCCCACATAGGAAAATCTCCAGCAAAAGTGAGAAAGGAGAGTGAGAATTAGTGTTTTGTGGAGGTCAGCAAGTGGAGGAGAGCCGGTCCAAATGATGACTCAGGAGGTGAGTTTGGGATCCTGCCTCTCTGGGTCTGAAGAGAGGTTTGCTGGGACGCTCACCACTAAGAATGAGGCAAGCAGCAAAGGAAATAGAAAGTCCAAGAAACAGTCGGGCCTATGGTTTGGATGCTTTCGAAAGAAAACACGGTTACTGATGCTTAGTTAAGGTGGAGAAGATCACTGGAGGCTGGCACAGGAAAGCAGAACCCAGAAGTGGGGACACATTTAAAACCAGTGGGGCCTCTGGGTAAGTCACAGACACACTTTCTTCTAACTCGACACGTGTTGACTTCTCGGAACTATGGGGAAATGTGGGTCCCTTCTAGCTCCTTTGCCCAGCACCGTGACTCAAGTTGTCCCTCAGCTGGTTCTATTGCAGCATGCAGAGCTGCTCGGCCATCTGAGGTTCCCAGCACAGGCAATCCAGTCTGTTCACACCTCCGCCCCCATTACAACGGTGACTCCAGCCAAACACAGACACATGTATGTTTAGGTGTGAAAGTTAGCGCCAGACAGTAATGTGAAATACTACACATATGCAAAGGAGTTGATTTATAGTTACTGCGGGATCCATAACTTTACAAATTCCTGGCTTTGGTCTGTACAGGTTTTCAGACTCAACATGCCATTGGCTTTCTCTCTGAGGCGGTGCGCTGTCTCCGGGCTGGCATTCCCCTCTGTATTAGCCTGCCTGTTTCCAAGTGGAATATCGTGTTCTGAAAGTTTGCTCACTTCCTCTCATCCCTCTCAGCCCATCTGTATGTTTTATGTCTAACCTCCCGGGGCTTCACCTTTTCTGGCTCCGTAAATTTAATTAATGTACTTTTGACTTTCTCCACCAGGTCACTCTTGAAAATTTACATGAAACAGACCTACTTTTCCTCATCACAGCCTAATGGAAACACATTTGCAACGTTTCCCTCTGCAATCTATTTCAATTTATCTTTTCCATATATCTTCCCTCATTTCAGAAGTCTCAAATACAATCAAGCAAGAATACTGTGCAGTGACCCTTCTGTGGAGAGCCTGTGGTTTATGGCATTTCCCCATCTCGAAGCTGAGTTAAAATGTAAATCACACTTGGCCTCACATGCTCCTCATCATTTTCCAGACCTTTCTTTGTCTCTACTCTCCCATTGAAGTATTTCTCAGGCTTTTACAAAATTGTCCCCTATTCCTCTGCTAACTTTGGAAACTTTATGTTTTCAGAGAATGATAAAAGAAACAAAACCAGCATTTTCCTGCAGTTTCCAAAACCAGAACCAATGGGCTTACTTTAAGTTGATGTTAAAAACAGAAACAAAAGCTCCTAGCATATTGAACGAACAAACTCTATTATTGTGTTTGAGATTCCCGCCCCACTTTAGTTTGATGTATAGTAAGTGAATTTTACATTAATTCAAACTGTAAATATTTAAAATTGTAAATTAAAGACTCAGCTAGATTAAACCCTGGGTTTCCCTCTAATTCCAGCACTGGAGAGACAGAGGGTCAGAAGTTCAAGGGTATCCTCTACTACACAGAAAGTTAGTGGCCCATCCTGGGCTACATGAGACCTAGTGCCTGTGGGAAAGCCCAAGGACAGGGACCAGCTCTTGGAAATGTCACTGTGCAAGCCGAAAACAAGTGATTGAGATTCAGAGATGTGGCGGGTCGATCGCCAAGGTGTGTTTTGTTTTCTCTCAGTCTTTTGTTCATATTACTCCAAGGCCACTCAATACCAAGGATATATAACTTAATGTTGACTTTAATCTGCTTTTCATTTGAAATGTCTTAATGGTCTACTATTGAGCCACACTGCACTCCTTAATAGCAACTTGATTTCTCCTTAGCAGAAACACCTCCCTCCACATGTACTCTAGAAAAAGATCCAGCAACTACACTTGTAGAAAATAACCCTGACATTGTGCTGACCGGAGCGTCCCAGCTGGACATGCTCCTCACTGCTACTCTCTCTACCAAGACTTCAGAGCCCTGGAAACAAATCAGCAATGAAAGCCACTGCGGGGGAGAAGTCGGAAGATGTTTTCTGAAATTTATTTCTCTGAGAATCTCTATTTAAGGACTTGGCAAACAACCTGGTTTTTAAAGTTCTAACCATACTGAAATAGAGTTAACAAACATACTTTGGTTGCTATGTGGAGTACGGAGTCTAGGTTCCTAAGTCTGCAGTACGCCGCTGGCGGTGGATGCAGTGATAAGACACTTGCCTGGCATGCAAGCGAAGCCCTGGGGCCCATCCCCCACACAGCAATACATAAATAAGCGGATAAATATCCAAAAACTTAAAAAGTAAAAATAAGTATGAAAAACATCTAGGTGTGGTAGTGCCCAGTGCTTGTGAGATACAGGCAAAGTGATCAGGAGTTCAAGGGCAGCCTGGGTTATACCAAATATTCAAGGGTAGCCTGAGCTACATGGGTCTGTCTTAGGGAAAACAAACACATAGAAATGTGTTGGCACGATGAAGCCTCTGGTCAGCTGTCTGCTGAGTACACTTTAATCTGCAAATGGAGCACTGATCAGAGCAGCCCAGCCCTGCTCTAACCTTCACCACTGAAGCTTTGCAGACTTCTGCTACTGGAGTAGACAGGGCCAGGAGTGGAGCCACTTGACAAAGAAACTCAGAGCATCAAGGAAGAAATAGCATACTGGGGAAGCTTGGGCTCAGCTTAGTGGCCTGCACTCTTCCCAAGGCTCTCCATGGAAACCAAAGAACGCCCCCTGTGCCAATTCAGACTGAAATGGAATTTGTGTGGCTGGGAACTTTCTCCTTCTCCATTCAGTTTGCCTTGAAAACACTGTCTTCCTAGTGTCCTTTACCCAAAGAGCACCAGGGAACACTTGTTTTGAGTTCATGGTCTTGTCCTACCAAGGGTTGCTTCCCCGAATTCTCACCGAGGCTTCGGCAGGGCCTGTGTGCTTTTCGGCAATGAATTACTTCCACAGATGCTATGGCTTACAGCCTCCCCAAATCCTCCCCAATAATTCCCAACATCTGTCCTGTGTTCAGTGCTGGCCAACGTGGGACCCAGCCAGGACTGACTGTCAGAAAAGCATGTTCACTGGACCCGTTCTCAGCTGAGCGAGCTCAGCTCTGGCTTAAAGCATTGTAACATAGCATGGCACCTGCTCAGAACTCTTCCAGGGCAAAAGTATACTCACATACATAAAATAAAAAAATCTTAGAGCATACAGTGTATAACACGGTGGTTGACGTATTTGGGAGAATACTGCTATGGCTCAAGGTAACAATCTTAGTCTCCGGAAGTTGAACTCTGTCTCCTCTCTACTTCTCTCAGCCAGGGATAAGACACACCATCACCCCTGGGTTTAAGCTCAACAGCTTCAGAGTCTGTTTTTACCATTGGGCCCTGGGATTTTATACTTGCAAGAAATAAAAACGTTCTATTTTCAAGATAGTGTCTGATATCAGCTTAGGTCCAACTACAGATGAAGAGGAGAGTCTGGACTCCTGCCGGTAGGTGTTACTGTAGCTACCTCCATCCAAACTAGACATGCTCGCCTAACAATCTGCAGGTATGACCAAGTTCATGTGTTTGAAAAGATTTAAAGATGATGTAAAACATAGAGACTGCTGACCAGAGTGGAGTATACTTGTAATCCCAGCACTCAGGAGCCAAAGGCAGGAGGACATTTGTGGGTTCAAGGCCTGTTGGATTAACTAACATAGTGAGATCTGTCTCAGCAACAGTAGCAGCAGCAGCAGCAACAACAACCCAATGAAACAACAAGCAAACAACACTGTTACAAATCTATAGACACATGCAGAGTCTTTACTGAACACCAGCCTTAATAGCAGATCTGTAACAGTGTAACTCGAGGGTAGGCACTTAGGCAAAAGGAGGAAGGGGCCTGTATAATTCTGAGGGGTTATAAAGACTGTTCTCTGCATTTGATTGGCATGCCCACCATCTCCACGCTGGAACTCAGTATTCCAAGTTGTCTTTTTTTAAGCTCTGGGCCTTTAGTGCTCATTATTACAAAGTGGGGGACACTCATTACTCAAAACAAATGATGTCATGTTTACTTGTTGATTTGTCTCTTCTATGTGACACTGGCCTAAATGGAGGCAAGCATCCCAGTGTCCTTAGAAGCTTGCACTAGTTAATGAAGCTGCTAGTGACAATAGGGGGCTGGATTTTGTCTAGGGAGGCTATTCATATGTATAGACCTTCCAAGTGGTCTCCTTTGTGGAGTGGGGGGGTTAGGGGTGGGGGTGTTAAGCACCTGGTAAGGTCACTAGGGTCAGCACTCCAGCAGCAACTTCTTTGTTTAGACTCTCAGCTTGGCATCAGAGGAAGAAGCTTCCTGTGCTGGCTTCCAGCAGGTCAGAGTCAGGCCCAGTGCCTGTCCATGGTCTGTTGTGAGCTGATGAACCAGAAACCTATGATGGTCTGACAGTGTGCTCCCAATTAGCCAGAGGTCCTAGTCTCTGCACACTTATCTATGATGACTGCAGTCAGCTCCCCTGACAGAACCAGACAGAGAATTTAGGTGACACACGGAAGACCAGGAGTGTTCCATCTTTTAACCTTGCTATTCTACCCCTTGGAGACATTGTGTCTAATTACAAGAAAGACCACAGTGAGAAGGAAAAGAATCTAGGAACATGACTGTGAGCCACAAGTTGGCCTGCTGGTAACCTAGAGGAGGAGCTCAAACCAACTCTGTGAAGGAGAGTATGAGGAGACCTTGCAGAACTCCCAACCAGGGACCAAACTTTGAGAGCCTGCACAAAATGACAGAAAGTGAATTGGGGGATATTAACTATGGTTTCTTTCAGATCTCAAACTCATGGCTGACTTCCCCAGCAGGTTTTGAGCAATCAAAACAGCCAAAACAAATCCCATATGCATACCTAATTGAATAATCCAGATTCTGTTTGCTTGGGTTTTCTGAAGCATCAAAACAGTTCCTTTATGCGTTTACCTTGGCTCCTCTGCAGTTTTAATTAAGCCTCCCAAGGCTCACAAGGATATTAAAATTAGTGGAAAGAAAACCTGCAGCCTTTGATGCCAAGGACCACAAGGTGCAAGTATCCTGGCTTGATCTCTCATTTGCTGATGCTCAGGGGGAACCTGAAGGGAAATATTTCTGTTTATTTTCCTTTCCAGGGAGGGGACATCAATGATCCTGGTGATGATAAGGTCATTCTGTCTGTCTGTCTATCTGTCTGTCTGTCTGCCCACCCCCCCCCCTCTTTCTCTCATGGGAAGTTGCAACAAAAACCAGGCACAGGGAATCCCTCCGCAGAATGTGTTTTTGGAGTTCCATCTCAGGCTGGGTAAACCAATACACTCTAACACTACTTTTCCCTACCTTAGTGGGAATCAAGTCCAGCAGGCCTCAGGCCTGTGCATCCATTTATTACAGTTCCCGCTCTTCACTCGCACTCTGATGCTAACGTCATGATTTTTTTACCAACTAACTTCATGATTCTTCTCTGATTTGAGGCCATTGCAGCTTGTCTTTAGTTAGGCTCAGGTACCGTGAAAAAAACGTGTTCAGTTTTCTTCCCCAGCCTCAGCAGCATGGGGAGCACTGTTGCCTGAGCTGCCTGGTCACCCAGCATGCTTCACAAAGCTCTGTGCTCAGCTGTAGAGAAGTGTGTGTGTGTGTGTGTGTGTGTGTGTGTGGGTGGGGCAGGGGAGAGGGAGAGGGAGAGAGAACTGCTTCTCTGGTATCTTATATCCTAGTTTAAAAGAGGACACACAAACACACATTCTGCACAGTTATGCAGCACTAGGCAAACATGTGATGATGGGCCAGGGGCTGTGTTTGCTTCTTCCTGGGAGGCAAATTCAATGTACACTATAAATGGCAACATTTGGACCATAAACAAAAAGTTGGGCTCTGACATTAAAAGACAGCAAATAAAGAGAGAGTGCTAACCTGTAGGACCAGTAACAGGGCAGGCCTGCAGTGACCATGGAGGTCTGAAATTTAGTGAAGACACAGGTAGACAAAAGAAAGAAGGGAGATCGCTAGAGTTGGACTTAGAGGCCACTGAATAAGCCTAGAGGCTCAGATTCTGCTGTTCAGTAATGAGTCCTCATTACTTACCAAGCATTATCAGTTAACTCTCATGTAATAAGCAATGATTAAGTAATGACATTAAGTAACAATAAGTAATGAAGTTGCACAGGGCCTTCCTTTCTTGTTTAATCAAGATGTGCTTTTGAGCCTGGGTCCTGTGTGGTAGCTGGGTACACAGTGAGGAAGGCTGCTCATCTCAAGGTGTTTCAAGATTTGGAGCATGGTGTAGGTTGGTGTTAAGGTGATATATGACTAGACAGTAGAGAGATAGGTGGAGAAAGTCTAGGAAAACGAAAGAGGAGAGTAGGAGGAGAAGGGGGAGGAAAAAGATGGAAGCAGATGTCTATGTTTCTCTCGGCGCATCTCTAGCTTGATGAGGTTATTATGGTTATTTCTAAGGGTTTCCATGGGTCTAATTTATCTTATCTGGATGGGGTGTGAGCTTATTGTATAAAGGATTTGTGAATTAAGAATTTAACATATAAACCTGTTTGATAAGTTAATAGTTGTGGAGTCCTGTTTCTCCCGGGTGGTAGGGGAAAGTGAGTGAAAACAATACGCAGGGGCAGTGGAGTGAATCTCACCACAGTTCTTAGAGTTGGAGATCCCCACAGTGTCACGTGGCCCCCCCCAGGGGCCGGCATTAGTGCAGGATAAAAAATTTACATGTTTTAAACTATTTACCGCAACAGCATGGAACAGATAAAGAAGTTGATCTTCTTGTCTTGAATGGCAAAATGAAGGACAATATTTTGGTACCGTAACCAAGAACAATGAGATTGTTTAGGCCTTCTCTTAGGAAATCGCACTTGAAAGCAACTCCGCAAATGATGTGAAAGTATGGTAGAAGGGGCTGGACAAACACTGTGAGCACAGGCCCTGAGTGAGAGGGACTCTGGAGAATGTGAGGAGCCAGGTGACCAGTGAGGACAGACAGTGTCTCACCACTAAGCCTCTGGGGTGACAGGGCTAGATCCAGCTGTTTGCATGTAGTGGATTTTTGTTATAAACATAACTGGGAATCAGTGAATTGTTTGAACAAGGAGAGGTGTATAATCTGATCCATGTTGTTAAAAGAATATTCTGGGTGTGCCGTGGAACCAGAACAGGAGGAATAAGACCGGGAACAAAGAACCATGTGAGGGGTGACAGACATCATGGAGGCTCGTGGGAGGAGAGAGAGGGACTGGTGAGGACAAATGGACAGGCTGAGAAGGTGGTTTTAGGGGAAGAGTGGTCAGGACTTAGGAATAAGCTTAGGCACAGCATGAGGGAAAGAGCAGGAACAAGAAGTTGATAGACCAGGATAGACCAAAACAGAAAAACCAACTGAGTTATTACTATACTTGCCCAGGAGAGGAAGTAAGGGCTATCATGGAGGTGTATGTCCCTGAGGGGAGAAACTGTGGCAGAACTCTATGAAGCAATTGTTCAGGATATGGGGAAGAGACTGGATAGGGCTAGGGGCAGATAGCACCCCTCCCTGCGAATGCGGAGAGCTGGAACCTTCAATTGTGTCAATCAAAATAAGCCTTTTCCTCTTGCATGTTGATTACTCAGTGTTTAGTTACAGGGCACAGAACTGTTTGCGTCTGCCATGCGGGGCGCTGACTGTGTGGCAGGGAAGAGACCGCTAGCCCTTGAAGCGAAGCAGTCATGTAGTTCCCAAGGAAAGATGGGTAACACAGAGTTATCTGGAGAATGAAAGGCATGAA
Organism: Micromys minutus; assembly: GCF_963924665.1. NCBI lineage: Eukaryota > Metazoa > Chordata > Mammalia > Rodentia > Muridae > Micromys > Micromys minutus. The sequence goes on along the minus strand of NC_137981.1, from coordinate 59,775,098 downwards.
CCTGCAGGTACATGAGGCTGGCTGGCTAACAGAGAGGTAGTTCATTCCTGGGAACAGAACCAGGCTGGGAGGAAGGGGACTGGTAAGCTTGTCACCTTGAGAAACAGTGACAGAGACAGGCAATCGCTTGGGGCAGTCCACAATGAGGGGTCTTAGAGCAACACTGTAAATGGCCCCATGGTTAACATGTGCAAGGCTGTTGCAGGGGACCTGAGTTTGCTTCTCTAGAAGTAACTCCCGTTCCAGGGGATCTGACGCCTCTGACCTTCCCAGTCACCTGTACACATATGGCATACACACATAAATGTACTTAATAAAAATATACACTAAAATGTATATATTCCTTGAAATAGTTTAGGGTACAGTGCCGATGCCAAGTAAGAAGAGAGAGCTGAGGAACACTATCTGGGTTTGTACAACAAAAGCTAATATGATTTTTCTCTGCTCCTCAGTGACGGAAAGGGGCTACTTCTGACACAGTCAAAAAGATTCCTCTATCTGCTGTTCCAAAGGGAAGCTTTAAATGTGCACACTGTGGGCCCTTTCCTCCCCTACAGCAGCCCTGGTCTCCAGTCACAGGCTTCCAGAAGGTGTCAAAGAGGCCATCCCTCCTACCAGCATGGAGCCACTTGGGGAAGGTATAGGCTGAGGACTCAGCCACTGTTTTCTCTGGGGCTTGAAACCATCACATTTCCATCCAGAGGAAATAGCCCGGGATGTTTATTTTTTCAAACCTCATGAATATTAAAAGTGCTGTAATTGAAGCCAAACATAAGAGAAATGGCTGCAGCCATATCAAGTGTGGGTGTTCCGCTTTCAAAGCTGTCTCTGTCAGTGTCAAATGTTTGAAACTAAAGAAGATAGATGGTATAAACACCGGGGAAGCCAGCCCTGCTTCAGAGAGGAAGCCAGATCAGTTTGACTGAGGCTCCTTCCTCACCGCAGCCCTAGGAAGGGAGGCGGCCAAGAAAGAGCAGGGCTGTTGTTTGAGGAGAGCCAGCACACATCTACAGAAAATTCAAAGTGCCAATTCTGTTTGAAAGGTTCAGAGTTATTTGGCCTGGATATCCCACGGACCTCGGAGGATTTACATATCTTTAACATAATGTGAAGACTGAGTAACCACTGAGCAGCTTAGATAAGACTTTATGAATATTCACACTTTTAAATCTCACCACTACAACCCACATCCTCTTCAAACTCAACAGCTAGCTCAACAGTGGCCCCAGGACTGGAGAAAAGATGACATTAGGACAATAAATAAATAAATAAATAAATAAATAAATAGTTAGGAATGGGATGCTAATGTAGATAACTATCAGGCTACACTGGATTTGAAAATTATTCAAGATGGTTCAAAGTCACTCTTGGTGTGTGTGTGTGTGTGTGTGTGTGTGTGTGTGTGTGTGTGTGCATGTATGTGTGTGTATATGTGTGTATGAATGTATGTTTGTGTGTATGTGTGTGTATGTGTGTGTGTGTGTGTGTGTGTGTGTGTGTGTGTGTGCATTTTCACACCTGTATGGGCACATGTTTATGAGTGTACCTGTGGAGATCAAAGGTTGACAAGGAGGATGTTTTCTTCAGCTGTTCTCATTTACTGAGGCAGGGTCACTTGCTGAGCCCTGGGCTTACTGATTCACCTAGACAGACAGCCAGCTTGTCTGAAGGATGTCCTGTCCCAGCCTCCTGAGTGCTGACCTCTCAGACTGGCACCTTCCTGGCCTGTGGCTATGGAGACTGTGGCTGTGAATGCCAGCCCACAGCTCTCACTTGCACAGAACAACTGGCCTATCTCCTCAGCCCTTAATTGTATCTTTTAAGAGGAAACTGAACAGAAAAAGGTACAACTGAAATGAGGTTGTCATCAACGTGTTGGAGGAAAGAGACAAAAGACAGAACTTAGCACCTTTTATCTGGAACAAAATATTTAAGAATTTTTTTCATATTTTAGAATTGATTTTTCAGCTGTATTACAGAGCAATAGTGATAAAATTGGGCTGGAGAGATGGCTCAGCGGTTAAGAGCACTGACTGCTCTTCCAGAGGTCCTGAGTTCAATTCCCAGCAACCACATGGTGGCTCACAACCATCTGTAATAGGATCTGAGGCTCTCTTCTGGTGACAAAAGATAGTGTCTGAACACAAGAGACAGTGTACTCACATACATAAAACAAACAAATAAATAAATATTAAAAAATACTGATAAAAATTGTATGGTATTGGTATGAAGACAGAAAGGTAGATCAATAGAATAAAATTGAAAACCCAGAAATCAACCCATACACCTATGGTCACTTGATCTTTGACAAAAGAGCTAAAACCATCTAGTGGGAAAAAACCATTTTCAACAAATGGTGCTGGCTCAACTGGTAGTCAGCATGTAGAAGAATCTACCCATTCTTATCACCCTGTACAAAGTCCAAGTGGATCAAGGACCTCCACATAAAACCAGATATACTCAAATTCATAAAAGAGAAAGTTGGAAAGAGCCTTGAACACATAGGCACTGAGGGAAATTCCCTGAACAGAACACCAATGGCTTATGCTCTAAGATCAAGAATAGACAAATGGGACCTCATGAAATTGCAAAGCTTCTGTAAGGCAAAGGAAACTATCATTAGGACAAAATGGCAACCAACAGATTGTGAAAAGATCTTTACCAATCCTACATCTGATAAAGGGATAATATCCAATATATACAAAGAACTCAAGAAGTTAGACTTCAGAGAATCAAATTATCCTATTTAAAAATGGAGTACAGAGCTAAACAAAGAATTCTCAACTGAGGAATATTAAATAGCTGAGAAGCACCTAAAGACATGTTCAACAACCCTAGTCATCAGGGAAACGCAAATCAAAACAACCCTACGATTCCACCTCACATCAGTCAGAATGGCTAAGATCAAGAACTCAGGTGACAGCAGATGCTGGTGAGGATGCGGAGAAAGAGGAACATTCCTCCACTGTTGGTGGGATTGCAAGCTGGTACACTCTGGAAATCAATCTGAAGGTTCCTCAGAGAATTGGACAAAGTACTACCTAAGGACCCAGCTAAATCACTCCTGGGCATATACCCAAAAGTCGCTCCAAAATATAACAAAATATAACAAAAGGCTGCTCCACTATGTTCATAGCAGCCTTATTTTTAATAGCCAGAAGCTGAAAACAAAACAAAACAAAACAAAAAACAAAAAAACAAAAAAAAAAAAAAATCAATGTCCTTCAACAGAGGAATGGATACAGAAATTGTGGTACATTCACACGATTCTGTACTACTCAGCATTTAAAAACAATGACTTCATGAAATTCTTAGGCAAATGGATGGAACTAGAAAATATCATCCTGAACGAGGTAATCCAATCACACACACACACACACACACACACACACACACACACACACACACACAAAACCCACACATGTTATGCACTCACTGATAAATGGATATTAGTCCAAAAGCACAGATTACCCAAGATACAATTCACAGACCACATGAAGCTCAAGAAGATGGAAGACCAAAGTGTGGATGCTTCAGTCTTTCTTAGAAGAGGGAACAAAAATATCCACAGGAGGAAATACAGAGACAAAGTTAAAGCAGAGACCAAAGCAAAGGTCATCAAGAGACTGCCCCATCTGGAGATCTAGCCCATCTACAGTCACCAAACCCAGATAATATTGCTGATGCCAAGAAGTGCATGTTGACAGGAGCCTGATATAGCTGTCTCCTGAGAGGCTCTGCCCGATCATGACAAATACAGAGGAGGGTACTCATAGCCAATTATTGAATTGAGAATGGGGTCCTCAATGGAGGAGTTAGAGAAAAGACTGAAGGAGCTGAAAGGGTTTGCAACCCCACAAAAAACAACAATACCAACCAACCAGAGTTCCCAGGGATCAAACAACTATCCAAAGAGTAGAAATGGACAGACCCATAGCTCCAGCTGCATATGTAGCAGAGATTTGGTATTAGGGGGAAGTGAAGCCCTTGGTTCTGCCAAGGCTCAATGCCCCAGTGAAGGGGACGCCGGGGCAAGGAAGTGGGAGGGAGGGACTAGATGGGCAGGTGGGTTGGGGAGTACCCTCATAGAAGCAGGGGTAGGAGGGATGGGATAGGTGGTTTATGGAGGGAAAACTGGGAAAGGAGATAACATTTGAAATGTAAATAAAATATATCCAAAAAAAATGATTTTTCAGGACATCTGTAATTCACACATTTAAATTCAGAAAAACTCCAAAAAAACAAAGACTTCCAAAAACAGTTTTAGAATTTTGGATGTGGGGTGCCTGGTCAGTACAGACTTTTAATTGTTCCCTGGTGCTGTGGAGTAAACCTGGGCCTCCCATGTGCCAAGAATGTTCTCTCCCACTGATCTCCAGCGTGCTGAGGTTGATGGGACAGTCCCAGCCTCCAGCCGCGGAGACAGCAGAACTGGGCTGTTATCCATGCTCTCATATCATCACAAGCTCTGCCTGTGAGCCAAGGAAGGGAAATAGCTCGTGGACAGCAGCAGAAGGGAATAGAAGGCAGAGGCAGAGGAGCGGAAGGAAGGAGAGAGAAGGTTGAGGGAAGGGCTTTGTCAGCTGTTGCTTGGGCCTCCCAGAGCTCTCAGGCATCAAGTGACTGGACAGCATGAACTGTCCAGTCATTCCCACGGCACCATTCTTCAAACATTTCTGAGCACCAATTAGGTACAAACTACATTCGTCCAGTCATGGCAGTGATCTGTTTGTGGCTTTCTTCAGAGTTACACCATTGCATATCTGAAAAATTAAACTGAAATGAGGTCATTACAATGTAACTTGTTTGTGACTGGTCACGATTATTCATTTCTCTTCCAAACTATTTCCGGGACAGGACCCCACCCATATAGTATCCATTTCTCATTCATTCATTTAGTGAAACAGTAACTGACCACCTGCTACATGCCAGATACGGCACTGCAGGCAGGAGACAAGCTGGTCTGGACAGGAGACACAGTTCCTGCTCCCAGAGTGTCATGTCTACTGGAAAGCAAAGACATTAGTGAAACCCAAATTCCAGAAAAAATACCAGGCGGGTACCTGGGGTAGTTAGGAGAGGTGGGGAGCAATCTGGAAAGCTTAAAGCATAAGTAGGTGACCGGAAGAAGATGACAGCATCTTAAGGAACAACAACAAAAACCTTGTTCTATGCATGGGCAAAGTCTCCGAGCTGGAGCAAGCCTGGGTGTTCAAGAAATTAACATGGAGGTATACAGAAGAAGGGCCTAAGAATAATTGAATCCTGAGGGTCTTCATATCCTCATGGGATCCTGGGTCATCTCATACTTTCAAGGTGCAGATAGTTTTCAACACCAAAATTACTCAGATGACATTTAAGATTAAATGACTAAATTTTGGAACTGTCCCCTTTTAACTGAGGTCTTCAGTCTGAAGCCTTCGACTCAGTTTAACAAGTACAAGCTTTTACACTTGCAAACATCTACTAATACATCTGTATTTTAATCCTAATCCACAGGAAAGTCTTCATCTCGCCCACAGCTAACATTCACCCTGGTCTCCTGCTCCCATGCCTTTATCTCCTGTGCCTGCTAAGCATCCTTGCCTCAGGACGGTCCCACATTAATCTCATCTCTCCAGGTCTTGAAGTATGTTGCTTTCTCACGGTGTTTAGTTCTGCCCTTTAGAGGCTCTTGCTTTTCTCAAAGAATCTCTGTGTGCATGTGCGTGTGTGTGTGTGTGTAAGTGTTTGTTGTCTCTGCTCCCAAAGTTGACTCAGTTTCTCTATATTTACATGGGAATCCAGGCCTCATATCTCTACTCTCAATCTATGTACATACATCCACCATGGCACAGACCAGACCAGACTCTGGGTCCATTCTGCTCACTACACTTGGAGGGTATTGGACAAGCATTTAATTGTTATGTCCCAAACATATATCCCACCTTACAGAAGAGAAAAACCCATTCCACAATTCATTTCCTTACCTAAACTATTAGTAGCTGAGAACAGCATCTCAAAGTTCTTGTATCTCTGCCAAAACAACAGAGAAATCTGAGAAACAGGAGCTCAGTGCCCCTTAGGAGAGGAGAGAAAAAACGGAGGGGGGATGCAGAGAAGGAAGAAAGTGTGCAGCCTGTTTTCTAGTCAGTGTTTAGAGAGGACTACATACCATGGGAACCCCAAACACATCAGTGAGAAGCCAGCAAAGGTCTTATTATAGGAAGGCTGTACCTCTTAAAGTGTAAATGTTGGGCTGGGAGTCAGCTCACTGGGAGGGTGCTTATTTGGTATGTGTGAAGCCCTCAGCTTGACCACCAGCATCAGAACAAGGAACTTCTTAAAGAGGGTGGTGACAAAACCAAACCAAACCAACCAACCAGCCAACCAACCAACCAGCCATCCAGACAGCCAGCCAGCCAGCCAGCCAGCCAGCCAGCCAGCCAGCCAGCCAGCCAACCAGCCAACCAGCCAGCCAACCAGCCAACCAACCAACCAGCCATCCAGACAGACAGACAGACAGCCAGCCAGCCAGCCAGCCAGCCAACCAGCCAGCCAGCCAACCAGCCAACCAACCAACCAACAAACCAACCAGACAGACGACCAACCAACCAGCCAGCCAGCCAGCCAGCCAGCCAGCCAGCCAGCCAGCCAGCCAGCCAGTCAGCCAACCAGCCAACCAACCAGCCAACCAACCAGCCAACCAACCAACCAGACAGACGACCAACCAACCAACCAACCAACCAACCAACCAGCCAGCCAACCAGCCAGCCAACCAACCAACCAGCCAGACAACCAACCAACCAACCAAAATCTCAAAGCAACAACAACAAAATGACAAAAACCCAATCACTGGTACCCCAATGTCTCAGTGATTCTGCTTATGACTTTCTTCAGAGATAAGCCATTGCATATCTGATTAACTAAGTTAAAAGGAGGTCATTACAGTGGTGGTCCCTGATTCAAAATGACTGGTGTCTTTAGAAAATGGGACATTTAGACAGAGACTGGCACACAGAGTAACTCCTCTATAAGCCAAGAAATACCTGCTGGCAAACTACCAGAAGTAGAGAGAGGTCTGGTACACACTGGCTCTCTCAGCCTGCAGAGGGAATCCACTCTGCTAGACCTGTGTTCTCAGACTTGTAGTCTCCAAAGTGGAGACAATCATTTCTGTTGCTAAAGCCACCTTGCCTGTGGCACTTTCTATCAGCCTAGGAAATGAATCCAGATGTTTATTCGAGTGCATTCTCTATAATTTAATGGCCTTTTATCAGTCCTTAAGTAGCTTTGCTGTGAATGGGAAAGGCCCAGCAAAACCCTGCTGGGAAAGAGGTTGTTTTACAGGACAGACTTTTGGAGGACATGGTGAGCCCATCTTGTTTGTACAAAGACAGAAGGAAGTAGGTGGAGAGGCAGCTGGCTGGCTTGCGTTTGTTTCTTTCATCCATGCCAGTCACTTGGAACAGAATTATTCTCCAGTAATGGAAAGGTCTGCCATTTGAAAGGTCAGACACTGTGAGTAACCCAGAGCTCTGGTAACATGTTATGGAAGCTGAGAACAACCTTACAGAAGATGTTAGATTAGGGGTTCTCAACTTTCTAATGCTATGGCCCATTAAGACAATTTCTCATGTTGTGAGGACCCCTAACCATAACATTATCTCATTGCTCCTTCACAACTGTAATGTCACTACTGTCATGATATGTGACCCCTGCTAATGGGTTGTTTGACCCCCCCCCCAAGGGGGTTGTGATCCACGGGTTGAGAACCAAAGTGCTGGGCAAGGAAAGGAAAAAAAATTAAATCATTCAACCTTATGTCACCGGGAAGATGAGGATCAGGGCCCGTCATTAAGTGCTTGGGGAGCTTGGAGCAGGTAGCTTCTTTAACACAATGCCTGCACAGGGGCTTCCCTGTGCTGTTTTGATAGGCTTAAAGCTGAGTTAGCCCGGGCTAGGATAGAAATGGCATGATAAAATCTAGATTTGACTACTTAGATTTTAGTCTGTAATTTATGAAAAAAAAAGTGCTGGCTGGAGAGCACCCACAAGAAACGAGGCATGGTTCTTACAGTATGGAAGCTAAGAGGTAGAGCCTGATGCTGTGAGCTGTGCAGTTCATGCTTTGGGCCCCCATGGAGATCCTCTGCTCACAGACCAGCTCGCCCTCGGTCCCTGCAAGGGTGGAGTGCTGGCTTGCAGTGGGAAAACAATAAATGTCCACAGAAGTGAAATACAGGAATTTAATAAAGGACTATTTTAAAAAGACTACCCAAACTGGCATGCCCATTGTGGCTGCTCTTGGCAGGGCTCTGCTGGTAGGTCTGCTTTATGGGAAAACTTTACTGTCACGGTTCAGCTGGACCAGGGAGTAACCAGAGAGTCACTTTCCCCAGTGAGCGTGGGTGGGTGCCACTTTTCACCACAGTCCCAGGCAGATGCAGTTTCTGGGTCATTCTTTTTGCTTTCTGAAGCATCTGCTTCATGGTTCTTCTCTCCTGTCGTTCCACTTTGAGACGGCAGAAGGGAGGATCTGCCTCAGAATCTGGATCCACACAGCCCAGAGTCAGAGCCTGATTACCCTAAGAGAGACATTTCACAGTCAAGGCTCTGGGTAGAGTGCATGCCAAGGGCTTCAGGGCTCAAATAAGAGCTCATACAGTTGGGAAAAGGCTGACTTGCAGTGTCCCTAGATCTGAACAGAAGAGTAACACATGTGTGTGTGGCCCACCAAGATTCCCCTTTAAGACCTGCCCCCTCAAACCCTTGTGTGAGGTATGTGGACACATGTAGGCGCGTTAGCTAGGGCCTTCTAATTCCAAGAGTGAGCCAAAAAAAGGAACAGAGAGTTGCCAGCCCTTCTGCTTAATGCTTTCTGAAGGAGCTCTAATAGCCGCCTATTTATAACCCTGAGCACTTGGTGGCCTTCCATGCAAGGAGCAGGCAGCTGCTACAGGAAGCCAACTGCCTGCCCACTGACTGGAAACAGATGTCCCTTTCTGTCATCTTTGTGAATAGTTGTAACTCCATGAAGTGATCATTGTCAATGTATCTCCTTCTGTTTATGGCTTACTCAAACTCCAGGATATAAAGATCTCCTCATCTTGTCTTCAGACACGAAGCACTCCTGGGACAGAGGTGCCACAAGACAGGACACACCTGTTCCTCTAAAGACATCCCAAATGTCAGTTTGAGACTCCAGTGGGACTAAGGTTATCCAAATTCTGAGTGTTGCTTTAGAATAAAAGTAACATTTTATATTCTTAAGAGTGATGGCAGGGATTGAACCCAGAACCCTCTACAAAGTAGCATGTGTTCTAACACTAAGCCACATGTTTGACCTAGTCCAGTGGTCTCAACCTGTGGGTCACAACCAACTCTGGGGATTGAACAGCACTCATGCAGCTAAGCTTTCATTTTATTTTAATAACCATTCATTTATATTTGAGACTGACCTTCATGTATCTCAGGCTGTCTTTGAACACATTTTGTAGCTGAGGATAACCTTAAACTTCAGATTTTCTTGTTTCTACCTCCTGAAGGATCTGGGAGTTCAAGAGTGCTGGGTGAACCTGAAAGATGCGGTGTGGACTTAGAGCGTCACTGGAGAGACCACACAAGGCTTATGGAGTGCTATGGAGGGAGAGCTAGCCGACTAGCTGTTGGCTTTCTTCTTGGCGCTGTAAGCTTGTAGACAGTGGAGCCATTTACTGTGAGCAATGGAGCTTGCCAGATGAGGAGGTGTGCAGGGAACATGGGAATCTTATCACACATGTCTGGCCTAGGACATGTATCATCCACACTGAGAAATCTTGGGGGGGGTCTTGTGTCACTATGTCCAGCTTCTGAGTATTTGGCATCTGAACTCAGAACCTTGTGCCTGTGCAGCAGGCATTTTACCAATTGAGCCATTTCCCCAGTCCTTAAAAACATTTTCAAAGGTAAAATTTTAAACATAGAGGACCGTAATCATGGTGACTGACCTGACAACCAGATAGCACTTCATAACCAGCCTCTATTCTAAGGAGCTGTAAGCAGGAACATGGAGGGAACTTTGCTGAGAACACACAAAGTGTGGCAGTGCACTTCAGGACTGCTGTCGTCATGGCCAAAGCTCCGAGCCTGAGGCTCACTCAAAGGCCACCATCAAAGGTCTGGGGATCAAAATGTCATGAAGTAATCACCTTTACACATGGAGGTATTTCTGTCCTTTTTTTCTAGTTCATATACATATATAAGAATATGTCATTCACACACATATATGTATATATTATATATGTAGATGTGAATAGCATGTGTTCCCAAGTCCATGGATCTAGCTGAGTACAAATGAACAATATTAAATCATTTTTCTGTACTGAATGCATACTAATTTTTCTGTCATAATTCATATGGCGTATGGTGATCTATAAGGCATAACAATGACATATAGGGTCTTTACACCATATTAGATGCTGTAAGTCATCTAGAGAGTATCAAAAGATGGGTACAATGTTCATGCTAATACCACACCTTTTCACGCACCCAAGAATTGTAGTATCCACAGGGGTTCCTGGAACAAATGCCCCACAGATGCTGAAGGATGATTGTGTGTCATATGTGTGTGTGTGTGTGTGTGTGTGTGTGTGTACGGATTAGAGGTCCTGAACCATCATAGTTCCTAACCCACAGTTCACTCCTGACAGGCACTCAGCCCCCACCTCCATGCCATCAGCTGCAGGTTTGGAGTCAAGCCGAAGACAAGGAGGGAGACAGGCTATGTGCTGAGTGTTTCAGCTGAGACCTTGACTGTGCCTCTCTGGGCCAATGGGAACCAATCTTCTTTCACCCACATCTCACTAAAGCTCACCTGAGCATCTCAGTGAAGGGAGCATAGATAACAGAATGGAATAATACCACATCCCGATTTAATTAATGTTCTGAAATTATTATCTAGGATCATAGACTCTTCTGCTTTTTCTTTTTTAAAGATCATATATATATATATATGCATATGTATATATGAGTACACTGCAGCTGTCTTCAGACACACCAGAAAAGGGCATCAGATCCCATTACAGATGACTGTGAGCCACCTGATGCTAAGAAATTATGTCAGGAAAATATTAATATACTTTGTTTATTGTAATTAAACCATTATGTTTTGATCAGAGCAGAAAGCTTTGAATGCATGCCATAACTCAAAGCTGACTCTGGGTGTTCAGGGTGGCATTTGTTGGCATAGCTGGGTAAGCTAGCTCCCACAGTGCAAGGTACACGTGGTTGTGTTCAGAGCCAAGGCTGTGGCCATAGGATGCAACATACAAGAGGCACCTTGGATTCATTACACAATTGGGTTTAAATTGATTTTGGATGTTGCCTTTTACTGGTGCCCTGTGTGTATGTGTGTGTGTGTGTGTGTGTGTGTGTGTATGTGTGTGTGTGTCTGTCTGTCTGTCTGTCTGTCTGTCTATCTGTCTGTCTGTGTGTTCCCCATATTCATTATGAGACCCAGAGACAAGGCTGCAACCTACATTTAAGAACTCAGTACAGCTTTGGATGGGCTGCTGGGAGGGATAGGAGACAACTGTCAATCAAATGAATCCCAATCATGCTCTGCCCTATCTTATCATGTGACCTTCTGTTCCTTACATTCCAAGTGGATCCTTCGGACTGAAGAGCTTTTGCTCCTGGGTAGGAGATATGTTTCCCACTAATGCATGTTCTGTGCACCTCAGCCTTTCCGCTGACATGCTACAGAGCTGTCTCTTGCTTGGCAGGACAAAATAGCGAAGAGCAACCACATGACTAGACTCTCGAATAGAGAGAAGCATTTGCTGTCTAATCTCCGATGATAGCATTTTGGCCTGCTTGTTTCCTGTTGCAAATCCTCCTCCCTCCTATCCTATTTCAGAAACTGATGTTCCCCTAGGGATATCTCCTGTCTCCAGCATCCTGAAGTATCTAGTTTCTACTCCAGTGCCCTGGGGATGCTCCCTTCACCGTCTCTGCTTTCTGACCAGCTGCTAACCTGGCACACACTTCCAGGTTATTTATGAGCTTGGCCAGGAAAAGATGTCCCCACTGATCTAAAAGTACATGCCCCTCTGCAGACAGTCATTCCCTTTAAATGAAAAAAATTCTCTTGTTTGCTTTCACCTTTTCTCTTTGCAGACAACAGCCTTTTGGGGCTTCGAGTATTCAAAGACAAAAATGTATTTTCTGGTATTATGAAAGTTTAGAATTAAAAGTTTTTTCTCCCTTGTATGTTTATAATATGTGTCACTTTAAGTAAGATATAAAGAAATTATTATTTTTTATTTAATGGGGAAACAGAAACATATCTTTTTTGAAGTATTGCTAGCACACTGACAACTATTCTTTTTAAACCTTGCAATAGAATTTTCTAGAGAATTATTTAAGTCTGCATTTGTGTTTATTTATGAAGCTATATTTATAGGAATTATAATTACTATCTCTGCCAGTTGACTCTGAGTATTATAACGGTACCAAGAGCAATACGGTTGAGTCTAATTAGCAACATGACATAGTGAACTTGTCCTATAGTCATCCAGACTATTGCATCCCATTAGCTCTGTGACCTTGACTTAAGTTCTCTCTCTGTGTGTCTTCAAAAAGCACCAGCCATGAGAAAAAGATGCTTCAGGGCTACTGTGCAAGCAGATATAACCAACATAAAATAGCTGCTGGTATAGTTGTCTATAAGTTGAACTGGTTCACTGCAGACTTAGGTCTTCCTTCTTTAGTTATTTGTCTTGTGATGTTCTTAGTACTAGGAACTAAACCCAAGGCCATGTGTGTGCTAGACACATATTCTACCAGTAAACTATATAACCTGAGCCCCATAGAGTCATTATTGGGAGGGGGGCAAATAGAAAGTAAAGGGAACTAGGATAGCATGATTATGATTAGCTGTATCCATGGCAACAGGCAGGACAGATATGCCATTACTCTAGGTCATAAGACCAGAAGACAAGTTCAGAGTTTCTAGGACTCATCTACCAAGGGAGGTTGCTCCAGGGGAGGGTGACTTGGTCTAGTCCCCGTGAGTCTTTTCTTGTATTAAGAAAAATGTGAGATTAAAGGATTTTGGTGTGAGAGCAACTGAATGAATAGGAAAGACATAGGTGCTCAGGACAAAACCAACCAACCAACCAGAGAAACCAAACCAAGACAAAAACACAAAAACAAAAACAGGAAAATAATATGCATCCCAGGCACTGCACCCAATATGTGACTTATGACTTTGTCCTAGAGTAATCCAATATAGGAAGAGTAGAGGGTGGCAGTGCTGGCTCAGTGGGTAAAGCGCTTGCCACACAAACATTTAGGATCCATGAATCAGACACAATCTGACACCCCAGTGCTCCTACCGTAAGATGGGATACAGATAACAGGGAAATCCTCGAAAGCCTGCAGGGCAGCTAGCATGGCACGCTGATGCAGGCATCCATGAATGAGGTCAAAGGACAGGCATACGTGTCAGTCCTCACCTTCCGTTGTGTCTCAGAGTGCCCCTTGTTGTTTACTGTGATGTACACATTATGTACATATGATGTATGGGCACATCAGCCATGCTCTTGTGCCAGTGCTCGCTCACACGACCCCATACTACCTCATTGTGCCTGGGCACCCAGCTGCGAACAAGAGACCATGTCTCTAGCATGACGAAAAGGAGGACAGACACCCAAGGTTGTCTTTCGATCTTTATATGTGCGCTGTGGTGCACACAAACACATCCACATCACACATACAAGATTAAAAAAAAAAAAAGAAACATATGCAAAATATTAGTGTAGACAAAGTACAGATACGAGGGGATGATCAGAAAGAGACGATGCAAACTAATTCACAGACATAGTAATGATATGGGAAGGCTGTCCACAATTCAAGTTTAAAACAGTTTCTAGAACCAGATAGACTGGGTCCTGGCTCACACATGCTACTGTCAGATTATGGAGGCCACAAAGCACTCTGTCACCTTTCTTAGGTTTAATTTCCTCCCATGAAAGAAAGGTCTTACTAAGATTTCCTCCATCTTTGTTGGGTGGCATGTCTCCAACGCTGGCTGCACATTTCATAGTACAAACTTAGAGACAAATGATGTGATCTCCAGCATTTTCTGTCATCCCACGACACAAGGGCCACCAGCAGAGAGTCGATTCACACACAGGAATGCAGCCTGTCAGTGCACATATAGCTACATGCCACAGTGTCAGTGTGACACCACAGCGTCCAAGTGTCAGTATGGTGACATCCTTTCTCACCGAACATGTCCCCTCTTGGGGAAAGCAAGGCCTCTCAGAAGGGAAGAAGGCTGGAAGGCTGGGGCAGCGAGCCAGCCTTCTCTTTCAGTTGGACCAGCTGTGTTCTGCCCCTGTGAGGATAGCTACACTCCTGAAGGTTTGGTCTGAAGGGTACAGAGGAGCTTGGCAGAGCAAGGTTGGGGAGGGAAGGTTGATTCCAAGGCACTTTGAGGATGAGTTGTGTGAAAAGTGCCACACCCTCTGTCCCCTCTCACACTGTTAGCTTTTGTTAGAGCAAAGTCCCCAGTTCCTCTTCTAGATTTACTCTGATACACAGTCGGCAGAAATGTTTTCAAAACCAAACCAGAGTTGATACGTAGCACTGGCTGAATGTTAATAGAGAGGGCTGAGATATAACTCAAGCATGAGTTTAAGTAAATAATTACACAAAGGCTACGGTTTTTTACACACACACACACACACACAAAATCGCAGGGAAGTGTTTCATGTTTTTGTTTTAACATTATGATGAATGGAGCCATGCTTGGCTGAGGATGATATAATTTCCATCTTGGAAGGAAACATTAGTGTTCATTTCAATACGCTGAATGTTAAAGCCAACGTGGTGCTAAGCACTGTGGTTGCAAAACCCACGGAGGAAGGATCTTGTTTTTCAGCAGCTCATAACACATTAAGAGACTGCACTAGTCTATTCCTCATTGGACCTTCAGGGGTCAACTCAAGCAGGTTGCTGCTCCTGGTGACTTCTACCTGGGTTCTGCCTGTGGGAAGCTGTGGGAAGAGATTAGACAAAGGGAGGAGGCAGACATTTACGTCTCTCCCCACCAGCCCATCTGGAGATCTCTAAAAGTTGCTCAAGGTTTCTTCTTTCCTTCAGACCCACCAAGGTCTGAGTCCTAGGCTTCCAATAATGGTGCCTCTTGTCTTCCCAGCCTGCGATGGTGGTTGTCTGTTTGCCACCTCTAGGTTATCTCTCAGCCTCTTCTGTCATCTCAGCAATAAATTCCACCAAACTAAAGCATAGTATTTTAAAGCTAAGAAGCCTGCCCTTTGGTCCTTGGTTAAATTCTGACTCATCTACATGACCAGCATTCCTCCAGAAGTGGGAACATTCTAAATCAAACTACTGTAGAGTATGGATTGAATATGAGGTCATTATATGAACACACAGATGAAAAATCTGAGAAGTCCTAGAGATGCAATTGTGGTCCTCAAGAGAGGTCTTGACTAGACATCTTTATTTACTATATGGATACACACATGGGAGATGGGGAGGAAGGGAAAGAGGGATACACACACGCACATGCACGTGCACACACACACACAGACGGGGGATGAATAGAGAAGGTCCAGGAATGGACATAATGACATAAGGAAGTGGCAAGGAACCCATGGAGCCTGAACTCTACAATGTAACATACCTGAATGGTATGCAGAAGAAAGCAAGTATATGAGCTGGATAGAGACAGAGAAGGAAAGCCATCGAGAAGCAATTAGAATGTCAAGGGGAAAGATCTGAGCAGCAGAAGATAGCTTTGACTGTCCCATGGCATAGCACCAAGAAAGGCCCAGACTATCTTCTGGTGAGACGTTGACAAGTCTATCAGACCTGCTGGTCCTAGTCCCTCATCACACAGTGGAAATGTATCCTAGACTGATGAGCTGAACAACCCACAGACTCAGAAGTGCTTCCGACTGCAGTTGGACCCACGCTCAGGCTTGGTGGGTCAGTCTGTGCCATTAACCAAATGGCTTCCACTCTATCAAGAACCAGAGAGTCCTAGGAAGATGGGACCTTCTCTGTTACATTCTCTCATTTTGTTGTTCATTCACATTAACCTGGCCTAAGAGGACACGGTTCTTAGATAAAGGAGTTACTCATTGGAGACATCAGAATAAACACACAAATCTCCCACAGAGACATCCTGAGCCTGACAAGTTTTTACTTCAAGGGCAAGAGTTGGCATGTAGCCTTGTGTTTTAGGTAATACAGTGTAGCTTTTTCTTCCAGAGAATTAAGTAACTAGCTTGAGAGTCAACAGTCACTATCTTGATAGAAGTCTGCTTAGAAGTCAATAAATTCTGGTTTTACATAAAAAAAAAATGTCTTTGCAAGAATGATCAGAGTGGTACATGTGAATTTTGCTATACTGGATTGACTAACTTCTTCCTTACCTTTCGTTTTAAAAGACGCAAGTGAGTATATTTCATTTCTTGCCATTTAGAAAGTCCGTGAATACTTTCCTTAATCCTGTGTATGAACGACTAGTGAGCTATCTAGGAAATGAAGGCTGTGGAGTGAAACAAATGATAAATTCTGTCTCTGATCTCCAGTCCATGTGAGATTAGGGTGATGGGGCGGGACAACTGGGCTATTACAAAACCTTCATACATTGAATAAAGTATTAGATTAGCTGCTTTGTCTCTTCAATGACTTGATAAAGTAACACCACTGTACTTACTTTTCTCGTTAAAAGGCAAAGTCTATTTAACTCCTAGTCTGGGGAAGTGAAAACTCACACAGCTCAGAACAGGTTCTGGGTAGGGTCCACAGTGGGTAGCAAGGAGTTAGGATCTCACAGCAGGAAGTAGAGAGGTGCTGGCAAGGGCCTGCCTTTGGCTTTTATAACACCCTTCTCTGGAGAGGTAGCCTAGGGATCCAAGAAAAATCCCTTCAGTGCCTTCAAGGGCATAACTCCCCTCTCTAGCTCTGCGTCTTAAAGGTTTTGTTAGCTCTAATAATGCCAGGGTGAAGGGCAAGCTCCCATTGCATGGACCCCAGGCAACAAAACACATCAAACATAGCAAACGTTTCAGTCCCTCTTGCAAAGCACAATGAAGATTTTGTAGGCATTCGGTGATTTGCCCAGGACCCACACAACTAGCTAAGCTGGGAAGGAGACTCAGTTCTGCCTGAGTAAAAGACCACCACCCCTGTGGCACAGCCTCAGGTGGTTTAATAGGCACCCAGATAAAATGGGTTTTTATAATCGCTGAGTAAATGTTCTGCATGAAGTATTCACACTGCGGAGTGCAGGGTCCCTATTAATAATGGGGAAGGGACTGGGGACAGACTTAAATACAAATTTAAATAAATTAGATTTAAATCCAGTGAAGAACATGCCCAGCAGGTCAAGGCACATTAAGGGCAAACTAGTTCCCTGATCAGGAGAATAGAATGTCTGGCCTGGATGGAGACAGAACATTCCAGTTGGGCAGGTCAATCACCTGGTTAAAATAAAAGCCATCTGGCTAAAGAGATGGGGGGGGTGGGATAATTATCCCTTTAATGAGATGCTACACATTTTTTTTTCCAGATTCTCTGCCCTCTTTGTAGCTGTTCTGGAGCAGCCACGAGGTTTTCTTAAGCACTGACCTTTCTATGATCTGATACTGCCTCGTTCTCTGAAGTGATGTGTGTGCCTTCTACCATGTACCTGCTCACAGCGGCACGCCGACTTTTGCTCTTCTTTTTTTCCATCTTCCTTCTTGGGTCTGCCACTGGGATTTTCAACTGATCAGCCCCCGGGGGCTTTTTTCGCTCAATTTCTAACAAAATCCTTCTCGAGGTTCCTTTCGAGCTAATTCTTAAATTTCTTTATTTATAAGACTAAAAACTCCAAGAGGACCCTAACTTCCCCAGTATCTTGTATTGACTCTGGCAGGATTCTCTAAAAATGTTAGATCACTTGATCAGTGTCTAAACCTCAAAGTAAGATTTTTATGTAGTTCATACCATATTTGCATAGTCAAAGAATATGTGTGTTTGTGTGTGTGTGAATTTGTTTTTGTTTTATAGTGCTAGTGATCAAAAAGGTCTTACATATATTTGTCACATATATACTACTGAGCTATAGTCCTGATGTTTTATTTATTTATTTTGGAGTCAGAATCTCACCATGTAGCTTTGAATTCACCACAAGAGCACAGGCTTGCCTTAAACTCGCAATCCTCCTGCTTCAGCCTCTCATATAGAAGGATTGAAGCATGTGCTATTATGTCTGCCCAGATCTAAAATTTTCATTGTGAATTAACAAATTATATCAACATATATTTATGGGGCACAAAGGTATGATTTATGAATGCAACAATAAATGGTGAAGTCAGACTCATAAACCCATCGCCTAGAAATAGTTCCCAGCTTTTTTAGTGAGAACATTTTAAATTTATGATCTCAGGAATTCTGACAGAGCAATTCATTAAAGCTTAGCTGAATTGTTCCGTCACACTGGGTACTCCCTGTGAAGAAATGAGAGCACCCTGTTGGGTCTCTGAGCATGACGCCCCTCACCTGCTGTCCCCTATCACCCCCTGTGCTTCGGTGGCTTGGACTGCCTTAGATTTCCCACAGAAGAGAACACACGAGCTTTTCCTCTTGTATTAGCATCACCTGAGATGCTCTTCAGCTCTGTGCATGTTGTTGCCAAGGACAGAATTTATTTCTTAAGGTTGAATAAGGGTGTGTGTGTGTGTGTGTGTGTGTGTGTGTGTGTGTGTGTGTGTGTGTTGTACCCACTGTCTTTGTCCATTCATCCGCTGACTGACAGATTGATTCTGTGACTTGCCTCTTATGAATAATACTGAAATGAACATGAACATGGAGTTGTCTCTCAAAATACTGCTTCCTTTTAAATCAATACCCAGAAGTGAGAGCTTAGAATCATGTATTTGTTCTATTCTAAACTTTTTATGTGTTTTAAGATAATAATTGTACTAATTTACACTCATACAGACACATGGAAAACAGTATAGAGGTTCTTATGAAAATTAAGGGTAGACCCACTAATCCTCCTGAATGTACACCCAAAGGAGACAAAAGCAGCGCCTCACAGAGCCAGGTGTGCCTGATGTTACCGGCAGCACTATCTACACAGCCAAAAAGCTGAATCAGCCCAACTGCAAGTGACACACACACACACACACACACACACACACACATATACTCCCATACACACATACACACTCACACACACTTGTTCACACACATAATGACACACATACACACTCACATACTTTTGTTCACATACATGAATACATATACATACACACTCACACACACTTGTTCACACATGTGTATACACACATACACACTCACATACACACACACTCACATACACACACATACACACTCACACACATTTGTTCACACACATATATACACACACATACACACTCACATACATTTGTTCACATACATGTAAAAACACACACACTCACACACATTTGTTCACACACATGTACACACACATACACACTCATACATCTATCTGTTCACACATATGTATATACACACATACACACATTTGTTCACACACATGTACACACACTCCCATACACAAACATTCGTTCACACACATATATACACACATACACACTCACACATGTATACACACACACACACACACACACACACACTATTCAGGCTTTTCAGAAGGAGATCTTGAATTGGAGAGATAGTTCAATAGTCAAGAGCACCAGTTTCAAGGCAGGTCAGTTGCCAGCAACCACATGGTGGCTCACAACAGTTTGTAATTTCAGTTCCAGGAGATCTGATTCCTTCTTCTGATCTGCACTGGCACTGAACACATGTGATATACTTACATATATGTAGGCAGATGCTTATATACATAAAATAAAAATAAGTAAAAAAATTTAAAGGAGATTTAGCCAGTTGCCAGAGTGCGGAAGGTGGAGGATATTATGCTAAGTGAAATAAGCCAGACACAAAGAGAAAAATGTTGCCTGGTCTCACTTACAAGGGGTAGGGAGGGGAACATGTTTAGGTGACAGGATAAAAATAGAAGCTATGCAGGCTGGAGGCATAACTCGGTGGCAGAATGCTTGTGAAAAGATACATTGTACAAAATCCCAGTCTGGTTACTAAGACATTCCAGGTGCCCTTTTGTGGAAATTTAGTCTAATTAATTAAACACTTTAAAAATAGACTCAGAAGGAAGCTTGAGGACCAACTGATGATTAGCTTTTGAGAGAAAAACAACAGGACAGGCAAGCTGTAGATCTGGCTTCCAGAGGAGGGCCAGGTGGGGGAGGGGAAGGGGAATGTCATGTCTTAGTCAAGATCCAAGAAACCCCTGGAGTATTTGGTAATGGGACTGCATGGCAGATGGGGGAGGGGGGAGATTGTCCACAGGGTCCTGGGAATAGAAGTGTGCTAGGAACATGAAGGCACATACCCCCAAATACCCCTAGCTTTGCTGCTGCATGCGCTGGTTTTTAGAAGAACTTCATGTGAGGAAGGACTTTGGAAAGTGGCCTCAGTGGTCTCTATAAGGAGAAAGGCTTCCAGGCTTTCTTTGCCAACTGGATTAAAAAAAAAAAAAAGTTAATCCAAGCTAGGTGTGGTGGCACATGCCCTACATCCCAGCACTCAGGAGCAAGGCCAGACTGGTCTACGAAGTAAGCTCTAATTTTGTTTTGTTTTGTTTTAAAGGTAATTCCATTTTTTTTCAGTCTACTCTCTTGATGATTTAATGCACTACAGAGGCACTAACATTTAAAGTTGAATTAGGGTTCGCTGTTAGCTAAGTAGTTTTTACCTGCTCTTAATACAAAAGGTATCTAGGGGGTGACAGGTGGCTCATGGCGGTTTCATTAACCATGTCCCCATGTATAAGGATGGCATATTGTAAACTTCAAATATACAGAAGAAGATTTACTTTTAAATAACCTATACTCCCCCTCAATGATATACGATTTCCCCTTTCTCTGCTTTTTAAAAGAAAATTACGAGGTGTGGAACCTGTTTCTCCTACATAGCAGTGGAGAACAGTAAGCTTCACCCCTAGCTCCTCCACAATTACTTTTTAGAACAAATTCTTTAAAAGCCACGGTTAAAAACCAAAAGGAAATAAAAAACAAAAACAAAAAACTGTGGTCCAGTCATTTACAGGTGATGGTAAGGTTTGTGCCCATTAGACAACTGAAACAGAGCAGCGGTTTCTGAAACCTCTGAGCCCAGATGCAGTTGGAAGGGGGTTGGTGGCCCTGTCCCAGGTGGAAGGGAACAGCACAGGTTTCCACTCGTCCCAGCCCTGGGCCCTCGCCCGGTGGCTGACCACAGGAGGCTCTCACACTGCTCTGGGTTTCAGAGCTCTCTCACCCGCACTTCTTTCTATTCAGAAGTCTCCCAGTCCAGCACAAATTAGTCCCCTCTCTAGGACTCCCACTGCGCAGCCTTGGTGCTTCCCAGAGCTCGGGCTGAGAAAATCGCTCTTTAGTCTGGGCAAATCGCTCTCCTCCGGGTTCCACTGACTAGGCCTGTGCCATTCTTTATTAGGGAGCCAGCGCTAGCTGTTGAGGGTCAATTATTCCATTGACCAGGCATTACAATAATTCCTGGTAATTAAAAGAGGTACTTAATGTGAATCTGGATGAGCTTTGAAAGAAACATTAGTCCTTTTATCGGTTTGGCAAGTCTATTGTTCTGAGCCAGGCCCAACCAATTAACATCTTTTGCCAATCCCTGTCAGCGGGGGCTTGAAAAGAGGAGAGAAAGGGGGGCCGGTCAGATGCTAATTTAGATACAATTGTGTCAGGGCGGATGGGAGGGGTAGTTCTGAAGAAGAGACTCCAGTTTAATGAAGCAAACAGCTTGGGTCCTGGTGACCCTGCAGGGGTAATTTTGAAAGGCCCCTCTGTGTTCCTGTGCCAAAAAGCAGAGGGGCCGTCACAAGAAGCCCATCCTTAAAAAAATTAAAAAAAAAAAAATTAAGAGAGGGATAATCATCCATTTAATCTGCTCATTAAACAAATCTCTCAGGCGGACTTAACGTGAATTAGCACTTCTCTGAAAGGACTAGCCTTGACGTGCATGGACAGCTCAGATCATTTGGAAGGTCACAGTTTTTATTATTATTATTATTATATAAGCCCAATTGTTGTTAATGTATTCATATTTGAAGAAGCTCAGCAAAGGCCCACTTTCATTCAACCTGCTGAGCAAAACAGTACGCTTCCCTAACTGGAAACTTAAATGCTAATGAGGTCCTAGCAGAGATCAAATCAAGCTAAATATAGCAGGCACCTCTTGTTCCCTGTTTTTTTTCCCCAAATACAGGGAACCTTCTGAAACCATTCTGCACATGCTCCAGGCCATGAGAGAACCACACCCAGGATTGGACATCCCAAGTGGCTGAGGCTCTAAGATTTGTGACTGTCAGGGGCCTGGAATCTCTCCCTCACTCACCTGTGGAACAGCACAGGGGCCACAGCTGTCTCACAAATCTTTCAGCTTGACCCACAGACGGTTGGTTCGCCTTACATTTACTTTCTCCTTTCTAGGCACAGTGAATAGTCATGTTGAGATGAAGCACATGATAAGGTCTGAAGATGTAGAAAAGCCCTAACTAGTTAGCCTAGAACTTCAGACCAGAGGTGGCTTCCCACTGGAAACAAGTAAAAAGGTCAGACCACACCACTGTCGCGAGAGAAGAAGAGGGACACGTTCAGGACAAGTCCACGTGAAAACAGAAAATGTACACCAAGGGCCATAAGGGCGCCATTAACAGAGCAAAAAGGGAGAACCCAGATGTCCTTTAAAAGACTTCTCAAAGATGCGATTTATGTGTACAGGGAGGTTACTTATCCCTAAAGAGAAATGAAGTTCCCATATGCTCTAGGGTGAACCTAGAAAATACAATGTTCCCTGAAATAAGCCAGGTACAAAAGGAGACACTGTGATTCTGCTCACATGGGATTTCTGGATTCAATAAATCCATACAGACAGGGTAAATACATGACAGTGGTGTTACATAAGATGATGAACGCATGTAACCCACCGAGCTGCACAATTAAAATGGCTAAGAAGATTAAACTTAATATAGCATAAAATATGACACGAACAGGCTGCCATATTTACTTTATTTTACTAGCTACATTTGTGGGTAACTCATGCCATTAAGCCTCTGAAACTATTATGTCAGATAGTTATTATTATAGAAACATAATCTGTAAAGATGTTTCATGTATGTTACTTGTTGGGAGAAAAAAATCAATCAGTAAATATATGGTAGAACTTTTATACATAGCTACGATGTATCTGGTTTTAAAAAATAGGTAATGTGTGTCTATTACTGGCAAATAAGAATCTTAAAAGCTGAAGGTCTGTACCATGAAATCTCAACACTGAAAGAGGTCAGAGGCATTACAGTTACTGCTCAGTGTTCAGCTCCCCTGCAGTGCATTCAACAAACTATTCAAGAAGGGGAAACAAACCCAAACCAAACCCTAAAACTTTACAAGCATGATTCAATTATAGACACATACACATTATCCAATTTTTCAGACTCAACACTATTGGCTTCTATCTCCATCCAAATAATACTTCCGGCTTTATAGGCTTGTTACATAACATCTAAGATTCCTAGAGCATAATTCTTCAACAGCACAGGGTCCCCACTGTCCCCAAGAGGAAACTAAAGTGCGGCATGCAAGAGTCCCCTCTGAAGTCACTTCTTTTGAAGCTAGCACAGTTGGTACTTAAAAGTCTGTTTGGAGCTTGCTGCTAGAGTAGTAAGTCATGTCAACTTTAGCTCAGCTCCCTTGAGGTCTGAACCAAGGGAGGCCTGAAGTCACCAGTGATCTAGCAACTGTAGCAGCCACGGGGTGTCTGGAATTTGTCAAGTGCACTGAGCCTTAAAACGGAACAGCTGCTGTGGAAGGCTGCTACCAGACACCAAGGAGGACTCAGGCCTCCAGGGCACCCTTGCGTAGTCCAGGGTTGGAGGACAGGCCAGTCTAGTACAGGAGAGCAGCATCAGGGCTGACGAACTGGGAGCCTCGAAAGTCCTGCGTGACATCAGCTGGACAGGACTGCTCAGTGGTGAAACTGTTCAACACACCCAGATCACTGCGATTAAGTAAGAGCTGAACACGCTGTGATGCGCAGTGGCTGCTGACTTAGAGAAAATGCTGGGCTAAAAGTCTGCTACAACAAACACAGGAGCAAACTAGGGTGTCTGTGAACACATTTGCCCTCAAAAGGCCCACAGAGCAAGAGCTGGAATGCTAATTGGAAGGGAGCCCTGCATGGCCTGGGCACTGTGGTGCTTTAGTATTTCAGTTTCCAGGGGGGATCCAGACTGTTTGTCTCTTTATCTTTAACTGGAAAAAAAATACTTCTTTATTCTGGATCATCATTTTTAAAGACAAGGTCTCCATGTAAGTAGGAACCCTACTACTTGGTGTCAGTCCCAAAGCCCTCCCTGAGGTCCAGACTCCACTCCGCTTGTTCTGAGCTGCAGTATGATGTGGCAGCCAAAGGCACGACAGCCCTATCTTGTCGGAGACATAAAATTAAGATTTAAGAAAAAGAGTAGGAGGTTTGCGTGTAAGAGGCATGAAGGAAGAGAAATTCTTGATGGACTTGCTAATCCAGAAAGGTTTCAGTTGTTTCTCTTCAGGAAGTGCTGTTTTTTTAAAGTTCAAAGGCTGAAGGCCCCTGAGAGATCAATAAGGCCCTCTGTAGGCACTCACAAAATGGTTGTTAAGTGGCTAAGTCCAGGGGATACAGGGCCTCTGTCACCCAGAAACCCACTGATGTATCTACGTGACAGAACATCATTTGGCCATAAACAAAGAATAAAATCTTATCATTTGTGATAACACAGCCACCGTGTCAAGTGAAATAAGCCAGACACAGGAAGACAAATACTGTATGAACTCACTTACAGGTCGTTCTAGTTAATTCTATGTCGACTTGAGACAAATCAGTTATCTGGGGGAAGAAAGCCTCAATTGAGAAAATGCCTCACCATCAGATCAGAGCAGGAAAGCCTGTCCGGCTTTCTAAAATTAGCAATTGATAGGGGACGGCCCCACCCATGGTGGGCGGGACCATCCCTAGATTGTGGTCCTGAGTTCTATAGGAAAGCAGGCCGAGCAACCACGGGTAATAAGCCAGTAAGCAGCACCCTTCCATGGCCTCTGCATCTGCTCCTGTTTCCAGGCTCTTGCCTTGTTTGAGTTCTTGCCCTAACTTTTCTTCATGATAGATTGTGATGGAGACATATAAACCCCCTACAACCCCAAAATGACTTTCCTCCCTAAGTTGTGTGTGGTCATGATGTTGATCACAGCAATAGGAAACAAACTAGGACAGATGTGAATGCTATGAAGTGGATCTTACAGACGATGTAGGCAAGAATGGTGATGACCAGGGGCTGGGCGAGGGGGTGGGAGTGGGTGCAGGCTGGACCCCTACAGTTAGAAAGGAAGAATAATTTCTGGTGTTTTACTGTAGAGGAGGCTAATGGAAGTTAACAAGAACAGAGAGCAAACTTCAAAAGAGCTAGGGATTCTGACATTCTCATCACATGATACAAAGGGAAGAATACAGTCATTACCCTGTACCAATACAGGACATCATAGCCCCCAAACACAGATGGTGATTTATAGGTTCCAGTGCCTCATACCTGCTAAAGCAAGGACACTATTACTGAGACACTGTCAGCCCAAGAGGAAGGCAACCTTTCTGTCAGAAGGCTAAGAGGAGAAAGGCTGTGTTCGAAGCCTGTAATCCAATGCTAGGAAAAATGCCCCCAAGAGCTGGGATCAGCGTATCATGTTAATAACTTGCTAGATGCTGAAAATGAAACAGCAGAATGTTCTCATCAGTCTTTAGGACTTACAGTGTAATGAGGAGCAGATGTGGGAACTGTGGGTTATGACGGAACATGATCTAGATGGAACAGACAATGTCCTGTGAAAGTGACCACTAATTACAGGAGAAAGTGTGGGGCAGAGAAGGTGTAAGACAACACTATACTTAAAGGTTGACATTGGAATCAGGACTTTATCCACCAGTTTACCCAGTGGAGTAGGAAGAAAGCATTTTAGGCAGAAACTAGCATGTGTTAGGGTTGAAAAGGGCAGAGCTACACAGCACAGGACAAAAGCTTCTCCAGGTGGTAAAGAGCACACCCAGGTGAGTGGCAGCCATGAACCCAAGTCCCCCTTTGTCTGGGGCTCTAGAGGTAAAGGGTCTTGGACGTCCCTTTGAAAATCTGGTTATGACTCCAAAACGGAGCTGGTCAAAAGCTTAAGGAGTCTGACAGTAGTGGCTCTCGATGTGACAGGGCAGTCGGTGCCAGGAACCTAGCAGGATATGTTTGCTGGGTTCCATATCCTGGCTTCTGATCCCAGGGCTCTGAGGCACAATCCACAAAAGGTGTTTGCTGTTGTTTACTATTGAGATTGTATTTTAATTACTATGTTTCTCCCTTTCCTTTGCTGTCTCCAAATGTTTTCCCATGCCCCTCCCTATACTACTTCAAATTCATGACCTCTTTTTTCAAAAGCATCAGTTCATTCAAAAAGACAGTCCATTCAGCTAGGAGTCCACAACTAGAGCACAGAGTACCAAGGTCATACATGTATTTGTATACATATCTGTACACACACACACACACACACACACATACACACACACACATACACACACACATACACACACATACACACACACATACACACACATACACACACACATACACACACACATACACACACACATACACACACATACACACACACACACACACACATACACACATACACACAGACATACACACACACATACACACACACATACACACACATACACACACACATACACACACACACATACACACACATACACACACATACACACATACACACACATACACACACACATACACACACACATACACACACACACACACACACACACACACACACACACACACACCCCTGTTGAGTCCATATAATAATGCTATTTTTTGGTATGTTTCCAGGGCTAGTCATTTACCAGTAAATAACCAATGATTGTCTTCTTCCCTGGGGAGGACCACCTCTCCACTCCCAGCCTTCCTCCATTGTCCGCAGTCTTTTGTGTAGGGCTGAGGTCTCATGAGCTTTTTTTTAGTCTAGTTTGGTATGTTCCTCCTTGTTCAGCTCACATGTGGGTGGTCACATTGGTGAGACATTGTGGGTGTAGCTTTTGCTATTACTGGGGCCACAGTCTTATGGAAACATCTCTGGTCCTTTGGCTCTTACAACCTATCAGCACCTTCTTCCACCATGTTCCCAGAACATTAGATATCATACAGTGTTTCTAAATATATTGTTTGGATGATTCTAGTTCGTTTTTAAAAGTCAATTTTGTTCCCGTGATTATAAAATAAGTGCTCATATTAGCAGGAGCTATTTCCCAAGGATGCCTTGGTGGATGTCTGAAACGCAGAGAATCAAACTCACCCACATACCCATATTGTGATCTCCCTCCATATGCCCTGCAGGGTGTGCCACTCACCCAGGTTAATTTATCCCTCCATGGCTTTTAGTCTGGTAACCTCCTTTATGTCCCTGTTCTTGTGCTTCCAGGCCTTTAGTAAGAAAATAAAGGTGACACAATCATAGGCACCACGGCACCCCTACAGCTGCTCTGAGAGTACAGCCAACTCCCAAGTGAATAACTGGGCAGGTAGCATTTACTGCATGGACAGGTTAAACCAAGTGTCCCAGTCTGGACAGAGCAGAATTTCAACACACCAGTTACAACGGATAGTTTATGAGGATGTTTTCAATTTCCTATTTAATATTTTGGATCATACACGTCCATGGACAACCAATAAAGAGGCATTGTAGGTAAGTAGCAGCTACCATGGTGATATGAGGAGAAAAGCAACCCTGGAACATGGGTGAGGTGGATAAGTATGTGGAGCCCTATGTATGTGGAAGGCTGTGTATGCAGAGGACTATGTATGCGGAGGACTATGTATGAGGAGGACTATGTATGAGGAGGACTATGTATGGGGAGGACTATGTATGAGGAGGACTATGTATGAGGAGGACTATGTATGGGGAGGACTATGTATGAGGAGGACTATGTATGGGGAGGACTATGTATGAGGAGGACTATGTATGAGGAGGACTATGTATGGGGAGGACTATGTATGCGGAGGACTATGTATGCAGAGGACTATGTATGAGGAGGACTATGTATGGGGAGGACTATGTATGAGGAGGACTATGTATGGGGAGGACTATGTATGCGGAGGACTATGTATGCAGAGGACTATGTATGAGGAGGACTATGTATGAGGAGGACTATGTATGGGGAGGACTATGTATGGGGAGGACTATGTATGGGGAGGACTATGTATGTGGAGGACTATGTATGCGGAGGACTATGTATGGGGAGGACTATGTATGAGGAGGACTATGTATGAGGAGGACTATGTATGAGGAGGACTATGTATGCAGAGGACTATGTATGAGGACTATGTATGAGGAGGACTATGTATGAGGAGGACTATGTATGCAGAGGACTATGTATGGGGAGGACTATGTATGAGGAGGACTATGTATGAGGAGGACTATGTATGAGGAGCACTATGTATGAGGAGGACTATGTATGCAGAGGACTATGTATGAGGAGGACTATGTATGAGGAGGACTATGTATGAGGAGGACTATGTATGCAGAGGACTATGTATGGGGAGGACTATGTGTGAGGAGGACTATGTGTGAGGAGCACTATGTATGAGGAGGACTACGTATGAGGAGGACTATGTATGAGGAGGACTATATATGGGGAGGACTATGTATGCGGAGGACTATGTATGCAGAGGACTATGTATGAGGAGGACTATGTATGAGGAGGACTATGTATGAGGAGGACTATGTATGAGGAGGACTATGTATGCAGAGGACTATGTATGGGGAGGACTATGTATGAGGAGGACTACGTATGAGGAGGACTATATATGAGGAGGACTATGTATGCGGAGGACTATGTATGAGGAGGACTATGTGTGAGGAGCACTATGTATGAGGAGGACTACGTATGAGGAGGACTATGTATGAGGAGGACTATGTATGGGGAGGACTATGTATGCGGAGGACTATGTATGGGGAGGACTATGTATGAGGAGGACTATGTATGAGGACTATGTATGCAGAGGACTATGTATGGGGAGGACTATGTATGAGGAGGACTATGTATGAGGAGGACTATGTGTGAGGAGCACTATGTATGAGGAGGACTATGTATGGGGAGGACTATGTATGAGGAGGACTATGTATGAGGACTATGTATGCAGAGGACTATGTATGGGGAGGACTATGTATGAGGAGGACTATGTATGAGGAGGACTATGTGTGAGGAGCACTATGTATGAGGAGGACTATGTATGAGGAGGACTATGTATGGGGAGGACTATGTATAAGGAGGACTATGTATGAGGAGGACTATGTATGAGGAGGACTATGTATGAGGAGGACTATGTATGAGGAGGACTATGTATGAGGAGGACTATGTATGGGGAGGACTATGTATGAGGAGGACTATGTATGAGGAGGACTATGTATGAGGAGGACTACATATGAGGAGGACTACGTATGAGGAGGACTATGTATGAGGAGGACTATGTATGAGGAGGACTATGTATGAGAAGGACTATGTATGGGGAGGACTATGTATGAGGAGGACTATGTATGAGGAGGACTATGTATGAGGAGGACTATGTATGAGGAGGACTATGTATGAGGAGGACTATGTATGGGGAGGACTATGTATGAGGAGGACTATGTATGGGGAGGACTATGTATGGGAGGACTACGTATGAGGAGAACTACGTATGAGGAGGACTACGTATGAGGAGGACTACGTATGAGGAGGACTATGTATGAGGAGGACTACGTATGAGGAGGACTATGTATGTGGAAGGCTGTGTATGCAGAGGACTATGTATGAGGAGGACTACGTATGAGGAGGACTATGTATGAGGACTATGTATGAGGAGGACTATGTATGAGGAGGACTATGTATGAGGAGGGCTATGTGTGAGGAGGACTATGTATGCAGAGACTATGTATGAGGAGGACTATGTATGAGGAGGACTATGTGTGAGGAGGACTATGTATGCGGAGGACTACGTATGAGGAGGACTACGTATGAGGAGCACTATGTATGAGGAGGACTATGTATTGGGAGGACTATGTATGAGGACTATGTATGAGGACTATGTATGGGGAGGACTACGTATGAGGAGGACTACATATGAGGAGGACTACATATGAGGACTACGTATGAGGAGGACTACGTATGAGGAGGACTATGTATGAGGAGCCCTATGTATGAGGAGGACTACGTATGAGGAGGACTACGTATGAGGAGGACTACGTATGAGGAGGACTATGTATGAGGAGGACTATGTATGAGGAGGACTATGTACGAGGAGGACTATGCACGCGGAGCACTATGAGTGCATTGTGAGCACCATGAGTGCATTGTGAGCACCGTAGAGGACAGCACCGAGACTCTGACTAACAAGTAGATAGAGCGTAAGCACAGGAAAGGATAGTAAGTTCAATGCTCTCAAATGTAGCCTACTTCACAGAGATGAGCAAGAGAGCAATCAATGTGTGCAGGATATTTGAGACAAGAATGGCGGTCTTTGCATCATCATGAGTGAAATCTGACTCTCAAGAAGGCTTCTGATAGACAGGTGACCAGCCTGAATGATAAGGTTCTAACAGGACAACGGGAGTTGAGGATATATTGGGATTGGGAGGCAAAAGAAAATGGGTTGATGGGAAGGACCTAGGAAGTCTGGATCCTTACTGCAGGGAGGGTTGGCTGCCTTGAAGGGAAGACCGAAGACAGTGCATTCAGCTAGGAGTCCACAACTAGAGCACAAAGTACCAAGCAATACAATAAGCACAGGGCAACAGAGGGTTAAAATACCCACATGGGGTCTGCTGGCCAGGGAGAGGTCATGGAGGAGTAACACAGAAGAGCTCACTATGTGGATCAGGCTGGCCTCCAACTCAGAGATCCACCTGCCTCCGCCTACTGAGATTGTCTTCAAGGACCTGAAGTCCTTAGTTGCTTAAGGAGAAATGGCCTTTTAGGAAGATTAACATTTATCCAGCAAGCATGAGCCTCCTGAGGTTCCGGAGGAGGTCGGGGAGTATAGCACACTGGGGACTGAGAGTGGGGGGACACCAGTGGGTGAGATCTGTGTTCAGAGGACCTACATTCAGGGGTGAAGGAAGGGAGGAGGAGGGAGGGAGGGAGGAAGAGACAGACAGATGGTTGATGGATAAATGACAGACAGACAGACAGACAGAGCACTAGCATTTTGCTCTCCAATCAGAAAAGCCTCCGAGTGAAACTGCACTTGTGTTTTGAAATGTCGAGCAGAGGGTGGGGTGGGGGAATGGTTTTTCCAAACCCCACAATCTCCAATCCTTTCTTGCTAAAAACTTCACTAGCCCTTTTAAATCTCACACGCTTTGTCCATTTGATGGCCAGAATTGCTTTTATCCCTTTCTTTCGATACTGGGCCAGTTCCTCAACAGGTCTCAGATCTAGATGAATGTAACCAAAGTACTGCAAATGAGCTCTGTGTAGGCATTTTCAAATTTGGCAGGACCACTAGTGTTTATATGCTGTGCAAACAATGTTTTTATTCAAATCATCTCACTATGTCCGTTTAAAAAAGACATATTCCTTTGAGATCATTGTCAGAGAGACATGATCATTTACAAATAATCACTGCATCCTGTCTGGAGACAGATTCTGGGCCAAAATGCTAGAAGAAATCTCCATGGCTTTATTAGCTTAGCTGAGAAACTCTGGAGTGACTGAAATCAACCCTAATGGTGAAACCTCAGCCCTCCACGGCAGCTCACATCAAGGCCAGTGCTAAAGCTGCCTGCTCAACTGCTCAATCCTCTGAAACGCTCGGCCCAGCCATGCTTCTGAAAGCTGCATCGAAAACAAGCGCAAGACAGAACTCAATCCCGTGCGTTCTTTTTTTGCTGGCCAATTTAATTTTTTTCTTCAGTTCACAAATTCAGTGTTGGGCATGTGATATAGTTACAAATTTAGGTCACTTATGGAAATCATATCCTACGGCAAAGAAAATATACCTTCAGTATAAAATGTAACTCATACAAAGGCATACACACGCACCTGAAGCTTCCTGACTCTAAGTATCTCATGTAATCTCTTCATTTACAGAAAACAAATGCTACTTTAACTTCTTATTTAAGCCACACCTGCCACCTCACCAGACTCTCAAAGCTCCTTCAGTTCTGCCTGTCCCTCCTTCCCACCAACTCTGCTTCCCCTACAAACACGATACTTAGAAACCCTGCAACCCAACATTATCCTGTGGCCACTTCCAGTGCCACCCAGACTGCTGGCAGAGGTCCCAAGAACCATGTCTCTCCCAGGTCTGCCAGGCTCTTTGCTCCTCCTCAGCCTAGTCCAGCCCCACTCTAGTTAGCTACTAGGCAGCTAGCCCCAGTCCTAGCCTTGTCTCTCCCACCCTGCTTCCCTTCAGCCCTCAGCTCCTCCTACTTCCAGTGGACCAATGGGAGGTCGTTTCCTGTCCCTTCCTTTCAATCTAAACAACACCACTGATATGGTTTGAATGTGAGGCCCAGAGGCAGGATAGAAAGTCAGGGAAGAGTGAGGGACGCGATGGGAAATGGGGCACCTCACTCTGCAGACAGGTAGAGAACCATGCACTGGTACCATTAACAACAGCTGCTGTGAAGGGGGCCAACACATGGACAATATTCTCTTATGCAATGATAGTTCAAGTGAGAAAGAGACAGCGACCAGGTGTGGTGGTGCAAGCCTTCGATGCCTAGTGAGTTCCATATCGGCCAGAGTTAGACGGTGAAACTGTGTCAACAACGACAAAGAAGCCCACAATTGAGGCGAACCAAGTTTAAGGCATTACTGTGGAATCTTGCAAGGCATCCCATATACAGTGAAATGTCTTAGCCCGTCACACAGCCCTGTATGCATGGCTAACCTTATTGAACTGTAATCCCACCTGGAACCACCCCGTGATTTCATTTATTAAAGGGGGGGGAGAAAAGAAAAAAACTTTCTCAGCAACCTTTTGAACTGAAACTTGGAGCCATCAAAGTCACACACATGACCACTGCTCAGACTATGAGGTGAGAATTTCCTTTGGGAAGCCACAGGGCCCCCTGGATGTTTTACTCTTTTGCTGTACCTTTTTATGAAGCAGTACATTTATATTAACCCCCTTCTCAGGAACCTCTGGCTCTGCTTCCTCTAGGAATTCTGCTCTGTGACACAGCCAAGAGTATCAAGTTTATGTGATGAGATGGCTCAGTGGGTAAAGGCTTACTTCATCCCAATGGAGATCACTGAACTCCAGGCTTCATTGGCATTTCTGCCCCACACCCCATTGCTGCTGGTTACTGCCCCCCAACTCACATTTTGAAAAGTGAACCTCAAATTTATGTTAGTGGCATTTGGGGGCAGGGCTTGGGGATTTGTTGTCATGGAGGTGGGTCCTCATGATCCGATAGTGATTTGATAGGAAGAGAAAACTAAGCTGGTGCATTGACTCTGTGCCATGGATGTCTCTGAAAAGCTATGAGAATCCAATGCCAAGGTCTTCAATAGACCAGCCTCTCAAACCAGAAGCTAAAACCTTTATTCTATATAAACCATCCAGTCTCAGGTACTTTGTGATAGCAACAGAAGATGAGCTAAAACTAGCTCCCCATTAGATTCTTAGCTGAGCTATGTTTTAGATTGGTGAAGAATTGACATTTTCTTTCATCTGGTTTTTTAAAAATGCATTTTCTAATTGGCAACTGAATGTAAGAAACATCTTCCCTTCCCTTCCTCCCCATCCCTCACCCCCACTTGAGGCCTTCTGCCCAAGCCAGCGGCTCTCCTGCCTTCATATCCCTCCCTTGCTCAGGACAAAACACCACAGATATCTCACTTTGCACCCAAGCTTCTAATCTATTCTGTGTATGGGCTCTGTACATTCTGAACACAGCCACCACACTCCCCTCACTGCTGCCGGCCTATGCCCTAATCTGGCCTTCTTGCTTTTCTGTTTTGCCAAACCATCTACTTTCCACAAAGAATATCCATCTCAGTTAGAGTAAATTCCAGGTTTATCACTCCACCCTTTATAGAGCTCTGGAGTCTGAGCACTTTCTACTCCCCTCCTTCCTTCCTTCCACATTCCTCATCTTGGTGCCTGCTTGGCTTACACTGCCCTGGACTATGGCCACACCACCCACCATGTTCTGGGGACACTGGCTCTGCTCCTCAGATCCCTGCCAACACAGCAGCCCACTAGAGGCTTCTGTGACCAGAATGTCTGGCATGAGTGCCCGGTCACTCACCCTGTCCTCCATTTTTCCTGTTTGCCTGTCCACATGCCTGCTACCTCTAGAACAGATGTTTCAGGAGCATCTTAGTCTTTGTGAAACTGTGCATAAGCCACAGAACAATGACTATACCTCGTAGTCATGTATAGCATGTTCTGAATACACATAGAGGTGTTAATGGACGTGTTCCAGAATGGTAGTCTGAAATGAGAGAAAGTCTTTGATGTATCATTTACTAAGCAGTCACCAGGAGTCAACGGTCCCATGGCTTCCATTGCTGAGTCATATCTAGGACACTGAATGAGCCATGAGAATTTATACCACAAAAGCCAGTTAAGCTGATCCTCTTTATAGGGTCTTCCAGGACATACTGGAGGGTTACCAGGAACTGGCCCAGCATCCAGACTGGAAGCCAAGGTAGGCTGTATCTGGGCTTTGCTGACTTACACTTAAACTGTGTGATGAATGCACCTAAGGTTCTCTCCCATCTAACACTTGACACAGAGTTTGGCTGCTTCAGTTCCAAGCCTTCTCCCTGGAATGTTATCAGTAACCATCATAGAATTATCCAGTCCCCACGTTCATGCACAAAGCAAGCACATAAAACAAACCTTCCAGGCTGTGGTGGCAGACACCTTACATCCCAATACACGGAAGGCCGAAGTAGGCAGATCTCTGTGAGTTTGGAGGTAGTCTAATCTACATAGAAAGTTGCAGGGCAGCCAGGGGTATATAGCAAGAGTCTGTCTCAAAACAAAAGAGCAACCCCCTAAATCCAAAATCCTACATGTTTTATGAGAGCACTATAGCTTGTAGTCCCATATAAGTCACTGGTGACATCAGGTAGGCCATGAGAAAGTTGGAGATTGCAATAAAAGGCTCCCATCCACAAAGGAGAGGGGACACTGGGTTCCCAGAGCATGAGTGACACAGGCAAAGGGAGTGGCAAGGGTGCTGCAGGGGGTCAAAGAGCAGGGAAGGCAGGGAAGTGGTGGGAAGAGGCAGGAAAGTCACCTTTGTCTCCATTGCTTTCTAACTCACATTTTCAAGCACCGGAAAAGTTTCACTTCTAAAAACAAACTGAATCTCTCATAATCAAAGACATGCATCCCCACTAACACTGAATATTTATATCTACCTCTACCTATATATCCTATGTGGAATTAAAAAGATTTTGAAAGTGCCATATTTCTATTTCTTCAAGACTACCAAGTCCCAAAATTAAGCAAACAGCAAAAAGACGACCAGTCCAATCCAGCTGCTAAAAATATGCTCCCTGGTGGGTGTTTGTCATGCTAAGCTTCATGGGTTTTCACTTTGGCCATTCTTGGAGGGCCATGGGTACATTTTAGGTGCAGAGAAAGAAGTTGTAGTATGAAAATGTGGATCAGAACCATCTCATGGTGTTTCATCAAGCATAAAGGTTTTTAATTTAGTGGGAGGCAGAGAGAGAGAGAGAGAGAGAGAGAGAGAGAGAGAGAGAGAGAGAACGCAGATGTTTCAGATCTAGGAAGCAGGCTAATTTAGGATGAGCTGTGAATATGATCATTCCCCATAGAGATGCCTTCACTGGGGATGATGCTTGGAAGGAGAACCAGATACTTGAAACCAACAGCAATGAGCAGCGCTCATGAAGCCACTTTTCATTAAGTAACGGTGACTCTCGGGACAATGTGGCCGGCATTTTCAACTCAGTCTTACTGGCTCAGCCTAGGCAAACCAGCAAGGTCCCTCCAGAGCCATAGGAGTCTCCTTTCCTCATCCACAGCTCAGCGGGAGCCTGTGGTCCAGCCCAGGCTGCCTTCTTCAGCACTGCAGACCCTCCATTTCTGAAGTTGTAAAAACACATTCCAGGCTGTAAAGGAGGCAAATATGACTTAACCTGAGAGTAATGCTTTAAAACAAATTTCATACCATCTGCCCCTGTCATTTTTTTAAAGCAATACCGTCTGTTCCCACAGAATTTAAACACAGCTTTGTTTTTAAAGGCTAAATTTCACAGGTCTTTGCTGTAGCACTACAGGACATTTCCCTCTGGCAATAAAGGCTTCCATGATGAAAAAATGTGTTCCCAAGGGTGGGAGTATTTCTACCCCACGGACTTATGTTCAGAACGTTCCATAGTCATAAACAAAATTCCTCAGTAAGGTGTCATCTTGGTTCCCACAATGCTCTTCTGCAAGACACATTAATTAGGAATGGACCAAATGTGACAGGTACAAACAAGTACGTGGGGGAGGGGAGGAAGGGAGGGGGAGGGAGAGGGAGGGGGGAGGAAGGGAGGGAAAGAGAGAGAGAGGGAGAGGGAAGAAGGGAGGGAGAGGGAGGGAGAGGAATGAAGGGAGAGGGAGATGGAAAGAGAGAGAGGGCAAAGGGAAGGAGGGGGGAGGGGAGAGGGAGGAGGAGGGAGGGAGAGGGAGGGAGAAAGGGAGGGAGGGAGAGATGGGGGGGGAGAGTTGCAGAGTGGCGTTCATCCCAGCTGTGTATCAATGGGGAATGACTCAGAACAAAAGTCTGAAGCTGAACTGGAAGTTGCTAAGAAGCTCTAAGCAGTGTGAGCCGGTTTCCCTGACATCCACTGTTTATTATGGAGGCATCACTAGGTATTCGAGGAGATACAAAAAGTAAATAAATAAACAAATAAAATGGAAGAGGTCTGTAGTCACAGCTCAGCACCCTTGAGGGATTGGGTTTCAAGACCCCCCCCATTCCCGCTCCAGACTAAAATTCCTCAGTGTGCGTGTCCTTCGTGTAAATCTGGCAGGACCTGCACAGCGCCTGTGCACACTCTGCGGGACATTTGGCATAGCCCCCTGGTGACATGTGACACCCTGTACAGTGCCCATGCTGTGGGAACCATTGGGCTACACTGCTGTCTAGGGGAGCAGTGATAACAGAAATGTCTCTCCCTGTCCAATACAGATGCGGCCTTTTTCTGCCTGTTTTTTCTGCACAGCTAGTTGAATTCATGGATAGGAAAGCCCATGCGTACAGATACAGAGGCCGGACTGCAAATCAAATTGTAGAAAAATGTTGTGCTAAAGATAAAAATATTAGCTGGCATTGATGTTTTAGTAGATATGATAGAAACTAGAATAAAAAGGTAAAAAAAAATTAAAACAAATAAAATGGCCAAGGAAAGGACCCTTCAGACCAATTATATTTAAGAAATGGGCCATGTGGTTTCTCAGAGGACTGGGAGTAGTTCTACCTCAAGACCCAGCTATACCACTCCGGGGCATATACCCAAAGGCTGTTTTACCATTCCACAAGGACATTTGCTCAACTATGTTCATTGCGGCTTTATTCATAATAGCCAGAAACTGGAAACAACCGAGATGTCCTTCAACTAAAGAATGGATACAGAAAATGTGGTGCACATGGACAATGGAATACTGTTCAGCCATTAAAGCCAAGGACATCACCAAGTTCACAGGCAAATAGAAGGAACTAGAAAATATCATCCCGAGTGAGAGAACCCAGACCCAAAAGGACATGCATGGGATGTACCCACGTGTATGTAATTATTAACTATAAAGTACAGGATAACCGTGCTGTTATCAACATGTTGCCAACCATAATCAACAGACCCAAGGAGGCCAAATAACAGGGAGGGCCCCAGGGAGAATGAATGAATGAATCTTTCTCAGAAGGGGGGATAAAATAGATATGGAGGTCTATGGAAGGAGGGAAGTGGATGGAAGAAGACGTGGGGAGGGGCATTGGGGGATCATATGAAGGGAGAGCAGGGAAGAGACAAGGAAGATCACCTGGGAACATGGGCATCTTTAGGACCTGCCAGAGACCTGGGATAGGAAGAGGCTCCCGAGGGCCTAAGGGGGTGACTCTAGCTCAAATTCCTAGCAGTGGGGGATATGGATTCTGAAGGGGCCACTTCCTGTAGTCATGTGGGACTCCCGAGGGATAAGGACACCAACCCACTCACAACGCCTTCAGTCCAAAATGTGTCCTGCCTACAAGATGTGAAGGAACAAAGATACTGAGGGACTGGTCAAACAGTGGCTTCCCCAAATTGAGACCCATCCATCCCGTGGGCAAGAACCTGACACTACTAATGATCCTCTGCTTTGCCTGCAGACAGGAACCTAGTACAACTGTCATCTGAGAGGCTCCACCCAGCAGTCAATGGGCACAGATGCACAGACTCACCCCAAACCGTAGATGAAGCTCAGGGAGTCTTACTGAAGATTGAAGAGAACGATTAAGAGACTCAAAGAGGATAAGGACGTCACAGGAAAACCAACAGTCAACTAACCTGGGCCCTTGGGAACTCCCAGAGACTGAATCACCAACCAAAGAGTGAGCATGGGCTAGACCTAGGTTCCCTGCACACATGTAGCAGATGAGCAGCTTGTCCTCATGGGGTCCCCCAAACAACTAGAGCAGGGGTTGTCCTGGGCTTGTTGCCTATCTGCCTGCATGTGGATCCCATAAATAGATAGCCTTGTCTGGTCTCAGTAGGAGAAGATGTGCCTAGTTCTGCTGCAGCTTGATGTGTGGGGGATGGGGGATGGGATGGGTAGTTGTGGAAAGGGGGTAAGGGTGTGTGTGTGTGTGTGTGTGTGTGTGTGTGTGTGTGTGTGTGTGGACACCCAGAGGGGGCTTCCCCTTCTAAGGGGAATGAGGGGATACTGGGAGGAGAGAAAGGGCTGATATTGGGTTATAAAGTGAATAAATAAATTAAAAAAAAAAAAAAACAGGAAAGAAATGGACCATGAAGACTAGTCCAAAGAACTCCTAGGAAATGAACAGTTAGGACACACAAGAGAGAATTATGTTTCGGAAGCAAGGGCTGTGGGGGTTAATGGGGGAGGGGAGGGGGTTGGGCAGCGCTGAGGAGGTGAAGTGGATCTGTGTGTGGAGGGACTGAAGGTTATAGGACAACATCCTACAGGAAGAGAACTCAGGTTTGCATAAAAATCAACCTTAGGCTAAAGTAACAGTTCTTCTAAAGGAACACTTCATTAACCCCAGGCCTCCGTACCCCGGAATAGAACTGTGGCCAGACCACAAGGCAATGTTTGTTAAAGAGCAGTGGAATTATTTCCCAGAGAGTCTTCTTGCCAAGAAACTGAGAAAAAGTAAATTGATATAACTAAAAATTATACAGTCGTCTACCTAAGGGATGTCCAGCTTTCTGATATTGAGAACTATTTACTCAAATGATTTAAATTGTATATAAATAAATATATATAATTTTATATTATAATTTGTCACAATGTAAAAAATGAGTGATTAAAAAATTTATGAACAATTAATAGACTTTGAATGAAGCAACAGCAAAGTGGAAAAACAAAGAACTTATTGTCCAAAGCCAGTAAACAATATTTCTTCCTTGGCAGAGGATGTTGATCTGTCATGGTGGAGCTTCAAGTGGTTGCTTCTCTGCCTGGTGCTTCATAGGTCGGAAAAGCAAACAGCCACATTAGGGGACTAGGAAGCTGACTCAGGTAAAGGTTTGAGATGCAGAACAAGATCTGATCTCAACCTCAGCATCCACACACAAAGCTAGGTGCATTTGACAATCCTAGTAGCGGGGAGACAGAGGCAGGACACCTGGGGCTTGCAGGCCTGACAGTCTAGCTCAGTGGTCCTCTCCCTTCCTAATGCTGTGACCCTCTAATACAGTTCCTCATGTTGTGGTGACCCCCAACCCTACAATTATTTCACTGCCATTTTATAACCATTATTTTGCCACTGCTGAGAATCATAATGTGAATATCTGATATGTAGGACATCTGATATGAAACCCACAGCTGGGAACCACTGGCCACTGAATCAGCCAGTGAAGAGACCCTGACTCAAAACACAAGGAGGAAAGCTTCTGAGGAAGGCACTCAGTGTCAAATGCTGGCCTTCACAGGCATGCGTACGAGCAGTCCACACAAGCATGTGCTTCTCCATACTCCTGTGACCCCACACCATACCAAGACAAAGAATTCTCTAGAAGGCAGGCTTCTAAGACAGAATTTCCACATGAACTTAATGTACATGGAATTCCAGCTCTGTCTGTAGACTTGATTCATAGAAGATTCTCTCAGTCGATGGGAAAAGTTGGCACAAGTGTTTGGCTACTTTTAGGATGAAGTCTCTGAGGAGTAGAACTTATGGTGACTGCAAGGTGGGTAGTTTCATAGGAACTTCACACCAGTTTTACTTTCATACTAGGAAAATAGGTTTGAATTAGTTATAGTCCCCTTTATAATGTGGCTGCTGTGTTGTGGCTAACCTGTGCTGCTTTTGGTGAGCAGAAGGTTTTTACCCACCTTACAAATGCTATTAATAAATATATGGGGGCCCTGGGTCCTGGCCTTTTCTGTCTTTTGACCTCATTTGCGGATGAGTGTTAGAGATTAATCCCAGTGCCTCATGCTCAATTGGCCCAAGTTTTACCATTAAGTCATGTCCCAATCTTTATATATTTTTAATCATCGTACATGTTAATTAGGGCCATTTTCATGCATGCGTAGTGGGAATGTGAGCTAGACCAGTCATTATAGAAATCAGCACGGAGACAGCCACTCCAGGTGGTGAGTGCCATTTATCTCTGTGACCTTCAACAGGACTCCAGTGGTGGCAGCTTTCTTGTCAGGCAGGATGTTGAAACATTGTTCTGAATATGACTCACTGCATAAACAATCCCAAGAAACATTTCTTCTAGAGTATTTCACTGGACTTGACGTGCTTGCAGGGAAACAAAGTGGGAGACCCTTACTAGATCAAGCAAGAGAGTTATGAGGATGGTGAAGAGCTCAGGGTGAGGGTGGGTGCGAAGGAAGCCATGCTCCCAGGGTGCTGCCTGCTAAAAGTATCCAACACTTTCCTCCTCTTATAGGAACTGATCATTATTCACAGTTGACTGAAGAATCACAACATAATTTAATGTAAACTTTTAGTACTATATAAAAAATCATACACGCACATCTCAGATGATTTTGCATTTTTATGAAATGCTTACGGAGGACTTAGCATTCCAGCCAAAATCTCCAGGAACTGATTTTGAAGCTTCCTCGTGTCTCACCCTTGCCCGATACAGCCCAGCCACACTCCTGACCCGAACTCTACAGGTTTGTTTTGCTCAATTGGGGACTTTCTACAGGTAAGCATATGGTGTTGATATGTGTGCAAAAAGCTCGGATGGTGTGAATGGCTGCCTTCTGTAAGGAAATGTGCTCCAAGTCTGAGGCTGCCAGCCGTTGTCAATGGGCTGGGGCTGGTCACTCCTTTCCTTGTAAACTTGATTCGATAATGAATAACCTGCAATACCACACAATAATAAAAGGCCAGGGCTGGCAGCCCCCACATGCATTGCTCACCATTTCCCACAGGGAGGTGGGTCTCTGATGGTCCCCCTCAGAGGCTTGGACATTTTCCTGTGTACCCCTGGATAGCTTTGTGTGGCATTGAGAGGCCCAGCACTGTTATTACAAGAGGATTTCTGTGGACTGGCTGACTCTGCCCATCCAGGCTAATGTCGCTCAGGCCTAGCCCTGTCAGGCTGAGGCCCCACCTAGCTCAGTGACTCTTGAGAGTGGTCTGGGAGCTGTGGTGTACACCTGAGACTGAATTCAGAGAGTCGTTTACAGATCACAGACCATGTGCACAGATGTGACTTAAAAGCGGGTGGCTGATGGGGAGCGGACCTACTGTTAGGCAGTTTGTAGAAAGCTGAGACATACAACTCTCTTGCAATTAGGAAGGCACACTAGATACAAGCCATCTAACCCAGTGAGATCCACGCACCACCGCTTCCACACCGAGAATCTTTCAGAATAAAAGATGACTTAGATGTGCAACCTAATGCCATCAATAGACACTTTACCCTACAACCCCCCTTCACATTCTAAATTTTCTTTTCAAGGGTCTATGTAAGGGGGCAGACAATAAGTAGAAAACGTATTGCCGTTACCGACAGTGACAGATACATAAAACATACACCTTATCTAAGAGTTGCCATATTGTTACCCACTAAGTCAGAGTTAACAACTACACCATCTAGAGGCAAAAAAACCCCCACCTTTCTCTGACCAAGTGTGCCAGAGCTGGTGAGTGTGGGCAGCCGAGAGGGCAACTTTCCAACCAGAGGGCTCCCGCTCAGAGAGCTCCTCTCCTGACTCCCCTTTGGTAGACTTTCCTTCATCACCTCAATAGAAGTTTAAACTGGAGTCCTCCTTGGTTTTCTCTGGAAAAGTCCTTTCTTTCCTGCCTTAGGAATTTTGGTTATCATGAGTTTATATTGGATTACCCAGGGCCAGGGGGATGTGCCAGGCTAGGTAAATAAACACATCATTAAGGCATGAAAGCAACCCCCATGGCTGTGAAAAGACCATGGAGAGGAATGCCTTTGTGCCACAAATACCAAGCTCTGACCGACTGGCCCTCATCTCGGGCTGTGACTTTAGTTCTAGGATAAACAATAGACTTAATAGGAAGAGAACATCATAGTCAAGAAGAATGGGCTGCAGAGATTTCCCTGGCTCAGGACAGATTCCACCAAAGCCGCGGTGACTGCCATCCTTAAGCTGGGGAGGGGAGACCACACCCCTTACACAGCCACAGCCTCTGTGACCACCTCTGAAGGACTATGTCAGTCCCTGCGCATGGAAGGGCGGGAGTGACTGGAGAGACAGAAGGACAGAAGTCAGGAGAGGCAAATCAAGAAAGGAGAGGGAGGGACCCGTAGGTTAGAGAAAAAACCCAGAACAAAGATGAGTAGCTGTACTCCCAATGCTAGGC
Source organism: Micromys minutus (assembly GCF_963924665.1). Classification (NCBI taxonomy): domain Eukaryota; kingdom Metazoa; phylum Chordata; class Mammalia; order Rodentia; family Muridae; genus Micromys; species Micromys minutus. The sequence continues at coordinate 59,731,902 of NC_137981.1, read as the reverse complement.
ACACAGCAAGAGGAGACTCCTTGGTGCTCACTGACCAGCCAGCTGAGCTAAACCAGTAAGTGCCAGGTTTGATGAAATGTCATATCTCAAAATTAGTGCGGAACAATCGAGAAGATGCCCAACCTTGATCCTTGGACTCAGCATGCATATGCATCTCTATAAGCAAGGTAATCACACACACACACACACACACACACACACACACACACACACACACACACAGAGAGAGAGAGAGAGAGAGAGAGAGAGAGAGAGAGACAGACAGAGAGACAGAGAGACAGAGAGAGAGATCCACACACAGATAACAGTCACACACATAGCCATAGTCACAGCCACAGTGTCTCTCTCTCTCTCTCTCTCTCTTTCTCTCTCTCTCTCTCTCTCTCTCTCTCTCTCTCTCTCTCTCTCTCTCTCTCTCACACACACACACACACACGTGTACATATACCACTTCTGAGAGGGAAAAATGAACTCCTTCAGTTTCTACTCTAATGGAGGAGGACACAGAGGTAGATCTAAACTTTGCTTGTTCTGGCTACTGAAAGCTGCCAGCCCTCCTAAGGATAGATTTGGGCAAGGCAAAAGTGAAAAGTATGTACCCTTTACTAGCCATTCTCCTAGGATGTCCTCACAAGAGACCACAGTTGATGATGTGGATGCTGGATGCTCCAGAAGAGCCACATTCCTAGTCCTATGGACCCAGGATCTCCCCTTCTTACAAAGAGAAGCCTGTGTAAAATGGGAGGAAGTACCCAGAAGCTAGACTGACATGGGCTTGGCCTGCCACTAGGTGGAGAGGTAGGTATCTAATGTCTACAAGGCCAAGGGTTCTATGCCTTGCACTCAGGAGGGGAGGGAGAGCCTCATTCTGCTTCGAGTTGTTCTTAGTTAGGCCTTGTGTTCTCTCTCCTAAACCACAAACAGTGTGTCAGGACCAGTGTAGTGCAGATGGAGACACTGGCCCATCAGTATTTGGGAGGTGTAACTTGCTGCTCACTGGGGAGAGTGGGGGGGGGCTCATCTCTGCTTGACTTCACCTTATAATTCCTTATTATACTATCCTGTAGTGAGAGGCCTGCACATGCTGATATCCATAAAATCAGTTTTCCATGAAATGACTCTGTTGGTACTGGAGCATGGGAGAGGTGAGGCGAATGGAGTTTGGATGTTGCTGGGCATTGCTGCCTGCTGTTAGGGTCCTGAAACATGTCAGAAGGCAAATCCCAATGCCCCTCCAGGTTTCATGGCAAGGAATATCTGCCTTGATTTTCACAAGGCCTCTGTTTCTTGTATGGAATAGAAATGATGGTGCAGATTAAATATATGAAGCACACAGTAAACCATGTACCTCTGGTGGACACCATTGCGGCCATCACTGCCACCGCCACCATCACCACCACCACCATCATCACCACCATCACCATCACCACTACCACCACCATCATCACCACCATCACCACCACCATCACCACCACCACCACCACCACCATCATCACCACCACCACCACCATCACCACCACCACCACCATCATCACCACCATCACCACCACCATCACCATCACCACCACCACCACCATCATCATCACCACCACCACCACCATCACCACCATCACCACCATCACCACCATCATCACCACCACCACCATCACCACCAATACCACCATCACCACCATCACCACCATCATCACCACCACCACCATCACCACCACCACCACCATCACTATCTTGACCCTCCCTCCCAGGCACAAAGAATTCCAGACTACCTAAAAGACCCAGCTGACTTTTAATCTGTTACTCCATCAGTGTGTAGGGACAAAGGATCTAAGGCTAATTAAGTTGGGAAACAGGCAAATCTTTACAGTAAACAGTACTTGCAGGACATCTGAAAGTCTCAGGGTGGCAAGCGCCATCTTCTAATTGTTAACAAGTGTCTTTTCTCAGGATGCCACATGGGGCTTGATAAATGTTAGATGATGATGTTTAGCGATACCCACAAACAGTCTGTGACTATAAACTGCCCCAAATGAAACCTAGCTGAATGTTTCAGTCTCATGGCACCCCCAGGATTGTCCTCCACTGATGGAATTCAATGTTCTTGGAGGACTTTCTCCTGAATTGGTGTCTGGGAGTGTGTCTGTGAACAGGTTGTCTGTCTGGAAATGGTGCCAGGACAACAAGGCACTCTCCTGCTGTTCATTAACCCAGGAACTCAGATCTGTGGTGATTCTCCCCTTCCCCCAGAGGAAAGGGCAGTCATGGAAGCTTAATCTCTTCAAATAATGGAGATTTTATGGGCACAGGGTGGCCTCTCTGGTTCCACTTGGCTCAGTAAAGGCCTGCGTTTGAAGCCCCCCAATGAGATAATGATAATACCATCCACAGTGGGCAGCAGCCGCAGAGGCCCAGCCTGGCTTCTCTGTTCTCTGGCCCCTGCATCCTGCCTGCATCCTGCAGGACACACAGCCCTGCAGGACACACAGCCGTGCAGCTGCTGGCGTTTATTTACACACATTCCGGACACAAATTGAATTAGTGAGCATAATTTGACTCAGACATGTGATGTCCTCCCCAGCTCACTTTCTTTCTCTGCTCCTCACACTTTCCCTGGTGGCCTTCCCGACGTGGGCTTAGGAAGGCTGTGCTGTTGGAAAACAGGCCATGTGATTTTCATGAACCCACACACGTCCTTTGGTTTATTCAGGTCAGTGTAGATGACTTCGAGTTCCCAATGGAATGCAAATGCTGCATAAATCCAGGCTGTGCTGTAATGCTGATGGTGGAACCACAGGGCGGAAGCAGCCGATGTTCTCCACAGATGGGACTGCTTTCCTTCCATCTGTAGTGAGTGGCAGAATCCCCGGATGACAAACCCATGGTCTAGAAGGCCAAACAAACATCGACAGCATCTTTCCCCCTCCATATAGGTGATATGTTTAGCCCCATCTACCTTTATTGCCTATGGAAACAGAGAAATGTCAAACCACAAGCCACATCAACTCCTAAAACATAAATTCCAAAGCTGGGGGGCTAAAGGGAGCATGGAACGAGAATGCTGGGACCCTTAACTTTTACACAGAAAGCTAAAGTAACCCCACATGAGAAACTTCAGCGTGGATGTGGTTAGATGCAGGAGGTCTGTTTATTGCCCTGGGCAGACCAACCAGGAATTTCCTGTGTGCTATGCCAAATTCAGGGCTCAAGTAACCCTGTCTGCAATGTGTGTGATGAAGCCAGCGGTTGTCCTGGGCATTGACACACTCTGTTCCTCTGCTACTTGTTCCTGGCAGAGACCCTTCCGTCCACATTCTGCCATGTGTAGAGAGGGATTAGAAAGGGGAAGGGGAAATTCCTTCTAAAATAACCAAAGAAAAGTGAGTTAAAAGGGAAACCTGTGCCAATGTGTTGGGCTTTACTCTTCCAGAATACATGTAGTACCTCCAGTAATAAAATTCCTAACCTTGGACCCAAGACTGTTTGCCTAGGTCCACACAAAGTCAGCCTTTGGTTGCTTTAATAGGAACGGCTTTTATGTTGTATTTTGCCCAGAAAAGTAGAATTGTGGATTTTATTTATTTATTTATTCATTTATTTTGAGGAAAGATTAAATTTATCATAAAACATATTTCATCAAGGTTCCAGTAAAACGAACCACCTTTTTACCCAAACCACAAAGGCTGCAGATTCCTTTGCTGGGAAAGTTGGCTGCTTCTGTTGAAAAGATTAAGTTCTGCTGAATAGTCTGGGGCAGGGAAAGATAGATGATCACTTTGTTCTTAACGGAAGCCCCGAGAAATAAAACGGGTACCGCACCGGCCCATTTCCTCACTGCAGATTCTTAGAGCAGATGTATACGAGAACCTAAACATGTTCTAGAAAGAGCCTAAACCGTGCAGCCAATGCCAAATTTATCTGGAATCCTGCAGCACCCAGAAAGGGCTCCCTGCAAGGATAATAGAATGGGAACTGCCTTTAGTGCTAGTGATTTATTTGCTCATATGGAAGGTTCCACTATTTCCATTAATATAATGAGAGGGTGCTGCACACCCTTCCCTCCCACTTCCTGTTTGGTTGTTCCTGGCCCGAGGGCATCTTGAGGGGAAAAGATGCACGTTTTAATACGATGGGATATCTGGCCAGTTTAATAAAAAGTAAGGTTGCCAAGAGGTAGCTACTGAGTTTTCTTGCAGCAAAAATAAAGATTATTTTCAAATTGCTTTAGACACTGACAGGTTATGAACTGTTATACATGTAGTTAAATTTGACTTTCAGATTATCTGGTTATCTGCATCCCTCTGCCCCATGGGCATCCCAGATACTAGGTGCCACAGGCCTCGGGCTGGCTCTCTCTCTCTCTCTCTCTCTCTCTCTCCCCGGAGGCTACCTCTTCCTTATCACTTCCTTATTAATTTTGAGACAGGCTTTACTATGTAGCCCAGGCTACCCTGAAATTTCTAACCCTCTTGCCTCAGTTCCCTGAGCTCTGGGACTATAGTTGTGTATGATTCCCTCTGCTTTCTTAGCCTGGTTCTCCTCTTAACCTTTTTGTATATTATTTGGGCTGCAGTATATATATATATATATGTGTGTGTGTGTGTGTGTGTGTGTGTGTGTGTGTGTGTGTGTACATATATCTTTGTTTACCTTTTCTGCTTCTTAGATCAAAGCCATTTAGGTGAGGTTTGTTGGTGCTTCCTACACTTAAGGATTCTAGCTGTGATTGCTAATGAAGTTTAGAATGTTTAGGTGAAGCCCCAAATCAGAGCTGCTGAGCATCCGGCTGTCCTTTAGTGACCCCTACTTGGTACCACCACGATGAAGAATTTCCCCTAAGAGACATGCTGGCGTGAGTTTCCATTTTCAGATACACTTTTGAGGAAACAAACCACACAGAATTTGGTACCCAAGTCCAGGCTCAGACCTCACAGCAATCACTGTCCTTGGTGTCAAACTCAAACCGACTGCTTATTTGACACTTCCTGTGGACACCCTGTGTACAGCGGCAAGTGTGCTGCTGTGAGTGTTCTGGCGAGAGGCGGCATAGGCTGCTCCGATGAGGGTGAAGGGAAAGGTAGCTGAGGGTCTTAAGCAAGTGTGACGAAGAGGATGGTGCTGAGCAGAGAGGAGAAGGAGGAGAAGCAGAAGCTTTGCTTTGGAGTGTTTAGGGTCCAAGGGACCAGGAAGTCATTTGCATGCACGACTGACACGAAATTAACCCAAATTATTTCAATTCACCACATGGCTATTACCCCATAGCATTAGTCACCATCCCATCGCTGCTTTTGATATAAGCTATACGGGAAATCATAAGATTATCAGGAACAGTGATAGGGTGAGGGCTCTGATGGCTTATCTCCTCCTCTGGGTCATCCCTGTCTCCACTATTTTGGTAGGGGCCATCTGGTAAGATCCCATCTAAGGGACAGCAGCGCCCCCCTCCTTTTTTTTTTAAGTAGTGAAAGCAAGTGGTTAAACTGTTAGCTTTTCCTCTACAACCGACTTAGCAAGTTGGTTATTTTCTTGGGCAACCTTCTAAGAGTGACCTTTCACACTTTAGGTCCCTCCACACACAACAGCAGCTCTGTTAGGAAGTCATTAGAAAAGGAACTTTTCCCCTTTGTCAGCAGTTGCATAAGTAACGTCCTTAATGAGTCTTTAATGAGCAAAACTACTTTCCTCCAGCACTCTGGAGGCTTAGGGGCTTAAAAAATGGCTCCCAAACCCATGCAATGGGGGATTTTTGGCACAAACAGCTTGAGAAGGCTCTATTGTAAGGCAAAGCTGGAGCAGAGTGAAAATTTGACCTAAAACTGAAACTCAACTTGCCCAGATCTCAAAAGGCACTTGCTACAGAGAGCAGCAGAGGTGGGGGAGGAGCGGAGGTGCAGGATGGGACTCGTTGGCAATCTGAGAGTCAGAGACGGAGAATTCTCAAACCATGCTTTCTTTCCAGATATCTTGTCTCCTAGAAGTTTAATACTCAAGAGTTTCCAGTGTTGGAAACTCATTTTATGCTCTCGGGATTTTGTGTCTCTCCGTGTGTGTTTGCATTGTGTATATAGGTCATATGCACGCAAAGCACCAGGGTCAAGGCTGGGAGTTTCTTAACTGCTCTCTATCTTCTAGTCTGAGACAGAGCATTCCACCAAAACTGGTGTTCGCCGATTCAACTAGATGTCCAGCCAGTGAGCTCCACGGAGCTGCCTGATTCTGTGTCCCCAGTGTTGGGAATATAGTCAGTCACTCATTGTTGTGCAGAAATTTTTTTTCTTCTGTGTGCTCTGAGGGCTGGACCCAGGTCCCCGTGCACACACAACAAGCACCTTTACCAACTGAGCCATCTCCACAGGCCAAAAGTTGTCTCAGAAGTTTAAAGACTAAAAAGGTAGGCTTTGTTGAACATATAGATACAAAGAATAACTTTCAGAAACAGCACTCCTACTTTAGGGAGTTACATAAGGGACACAGGGGAATAAAGAGTAATTACTTTTCTGAAAAGAAAAAAAATTTTTGAGAGAGTAGACTGAAACGGCATCTGGTAGAAGGTATTCTTACCAAGATGGCCTAAGCCAGAACTACGTAAAATTAAACCAAGTTCATGCTGGCAAAGAGAGTATTACTCTAATAAATTTATTTAAACATGGAGTAGGCTAACTTTTTAAACAGGGAGAAGTCCTTCAGAGAAAAACTTTATAGTTGCACCTTGATTTTTGCTTTGTATTAAAAGCAAAGCTGACGCTGGCCACAGTGGTACACATAGGCTAACCTAGTACTGGGGAGACTGGTGTAAGAGAATTGTGAGCTGGTGGGCCAGCCTGAACTACACAGTGAGGCTCTTCCTCACAAAATCAAGGGCTAAATAGAACCTTGTGCAGCTTGTGCAGGACCCTGACTACTGTCAACAGCACGGTAAAAACATGAAACAACAAACAACCCCCGAATCAAAAATCTATTTGGCAACATTAATTTTTAGAATCAAGATCATGTCAGAGTTTGAAAATGTTATTTATGATCATTAACTTTATGTTACATGGAAGTCTTACAAGACTCTAATATGTGATTTTCTTTGAACAGTAAATAAAAAGTAAAAAGAAAAAAAAAACCCACAGAACCTGACTTTCTAAGTGACCTTTTAAAGAATCTAGCAGTCTCTTTTGTTTCTAGAATTACTTTTCCCACATTCATCATGAAAGGGGAAAATTCTAGACTTACTCAGTTGCAGGACATTTCTTTTTTACGGTCATTTTTTCTTTCCTTACCAGACCTGGTAAGGTTTCCCAACAATGTCAGTGCTGAGTCTCAGCCTCGCTAGGTCTTTCCCTCCACCTGGCCTTTCCCATCACACACGCTCCTGGTCCTCTGCCTCTGCCCTATCCCTCCTTCTCCTGCAACTTCTTGTTCAACAGTGTTCTTGACCACAGATCCTGATGCTTTTCTTTCCATTAATTAAGGTCAGTGTGGGGACAGAATTCCAAATGTTAGATGCTTTCTTTTCTTGCCACGTTACTGAGCCTGGTGCTAAGAATCCAGCATTCCTTTAGCAGGGACGCCGGATCTACTCAGGGCTTTCAAGCTGTTCTGAGCAGCCAGTCACCTGGAGCTCCCTGCCCCTCATCCTCCAAGGGGCCATTTCCCAGGAAACTCACGTCACCCATGAAATCACCTCCATGATTTACTGGAAGCCAGATGCTACTAAAGCCTGTGCCTGACATTTTCTCTGCCCAAACCTCTTCCACCAGTCCACAACTCCATACTTAAATTTATTACGTCAGCTACTCCAGGCCCTTGGGCATCACTGAAATCTCACCTGCTTGAATCCTGTTCACTGAATTAGTCCGTCACTAGCTTTGCATTGGTGTTCATACACAAACTTTCTGTTGTTACTTATGTAATTCAGCTACATCCTGGCTACGGTTAAATAGTAGTTTATAACTCCACTTCAAGTCCTTTCTCTCATCTAACCTATCCAGCTCATGTTTTCTTGTTTAGGTTTTCAGCTTGGTGGCCTTCCTCAACAACCCTTGTTCCCTTTGACTCCCACCAGTTCTGGGAAGGTGGATTGATCATAGATTGTCTGATACCAGACAGGACCACTGCCCTCTGAAGATGTGAGACAAGCAGGCTTCTTTGGGCAGCATGAACATGACCGTCGACAAAAACACATTTCCACATGCTATGTGAGAGCGAAAGTCCCAAATCACATAAAGTCCTGCTTTATCACCTTCCTTGCTGCTGCCTGCAGGGACAGGATGGTGGCTCAGACCCTGAAGTCTAAGAGACTTGTGAGAACCCCCATGCCTACCTTGTCTAGCCATAGAGCCTCTAAGCCTCAATCTCTCCAGACAGTTGCAGATTCATAAATACAGTTTAATTCTCCACGTACGTAATCACACACATATAGTATATCTATGTGAAACGTATACAGTCAAACTTCTACATATGCATGCTGTCTATATGTGCATTTAGACATAAGAGGAAATGGTTTTAGAAAATTGTGGGCAGGGGCTGGGGAACATGGCTCATTTGGTAAAAGTGCTTGCTGCAGAAGCGAAGGGTCCTGACTGTGATCCCCGGAATCCGGGTAAAAGGAAAGATTGAACATGGTGGGGCTCTATGGTACTCCCAGTGCAAGGAGGCAAAGAGACAAGCGATGTATGAGGGGTCCTGGAGCGAACCCCCCAGAAAAGAGCCACTGTGCTTTTCTGACAGTTAGTAACTGTGGAATGAACGGGACTTACTGTTATTTATATGGGTCTTCTCTCCAGTTACCCCATTAATCCCTGGCCCAGGCACACACTGTCTTTCTATATACTTTTGACTCCACACACCTGGAAAAATGGGAGCTCAGAAGTACCACAAGCATGGACTTAACTGTGCAAATGTCTCAGGTTTCAGGTTAATTTAGTTCAGGTCCCTCAGTCCCAAACAGAATCCATACTGAAGAGGAAGCTGTCAGACACGGCCCTTTATCACACCATTGCTAATGCTTTTGAAGTTCTGCGGAGTAGTAGGTAAGATATGGGGATGAGCCCCCATCACTGCCTCTGGTGATAATCGGAAGCATGCTCACAGGGTCTCCAAGCCCCCTGTCCACCTGTCTATCTGTTTCTGTCTCTTTGTCTGTCTGTCTGTCTGTCTGTCTGTCTGTCTGTCTCTCTCTCTCTCAAACAAAATCACTTACTACTTGGAGGAAGCAAAAGAAGGTAGAAGAGACATATTTCCAGTGACCTAAAGACCTGTGGCTGGTGCCATGGATGGGAAACTGGGCATATGTTAGTGTTTGAGAAACTCTCAGAGTTCAGGTCTACAGCTGCATTCCCATCTTTGGAAGAGAAGGTGAGTAGCTCTTGATAGACTTGGGGGAGCAAATACCTCCTTTGAGCTTCTGAGCAGGTCCCTACTGCAGGGCAGCTAAGTACTTCCCCTCTAGCCAGAGAAAGAAACAAATCCCGAGGGGCTATGCCTAGAAGAAGTCACATACTGTGAAAACACCTTGGAAAGATGAAGGAGGGTGGATGACATCAACCAGAGGACAATGCCCACCCGGCAACTCTGGTCCTTGGGAGAGCCCTTAGGATTGCCGTTGAGCAAGGTGGTCTGCGTGCCTTCTCAGCTTACCTGCTGGAGCACGTGCAGCTCGAAACCAAGCTTAGTGCTTCCACATTTCATGTGGGCACTCCCAGACTGAAATCAAATGGGCAGTGCAAGCCGGGGAGACGTCTCGGGGAAGAAGAGCCACGGGTCCTTTGGATTCGATGACAGCATTTCAACACACCTGCACCTTCCCCCTCTCTGCTTGCACTTAGCCCAGTGGGTGTGCACTCTGTTCCCAAGTATGTTTGGAAAGTTCACAAATGTATCCATCCCCATATTTAGGGGAGGAAAAAGAGCCCTGCTCCATCCCAGTAACTGGCAGGGGCCTGGTGTTTGGCACTGAAGTCAGAGTTAGCAGTTTGTAAGCTTTGAAGTGAGACGGCTTTCTCTCCTCTTTTATTAGCAATGAAATGAACTTTAAAGGGAGGGAAAACGTTGGTGAGGAGTATTTTTCCATGGCAAGCCACGTAATGTCTTTGGTACAGTTCCTTATTTAGAAAGTTGAACTGGCTTGAGGCACCCACTGGGACTACCTGGTACATCTCACACTATTTCTGCCCATGAGAATTTGGTCAAATGAGGGTATTTTCAGTGGGCTACCATCTCTTATACAGCTAGCAGGATCTGGTATATTACAATGGAATATTTTAGAACAGTAATCTTTAAACTGAGTATGTATACCTAGAGACTTCTCTCTCTCTCTCTCTCTCTCCCTCCCTCCCTCCCTCCCTGCCCTCTGTCTCTCTCTCTCTCTCTCTCTCTCTGTGTGTGTGTATGCATAATTATATGTAAATATTATCTTGCAGGACTGTCATTTTAACAGGCAACCTGGATGAGCCTAATGTAAGCAGTCAACAGCCATTACTGAGAAAAATTCACTTAGAGTTTCTAACATTCCTTGGCCGAAAGCATTGGGGTTTTAAATTGTTGTAATATTTCTGTGCAGGAAGATTCAAAACTCATTTGTCCTCCAAGGAAAGGAGAGCATTTGTATTCTTGACTTCCCATAGGCTATTTCCAGAGCAATTAGCGTGGGTGACCTTCTTCTGACTTTGCTGATTAGGAAGTTACCCGAAGGCCAAGAGAGGCCGAGGGTGAGATGGTTCTGACTGGGGCAGAGTCTCTCTCTGCAGACTTCAGAGCAAAGGTTAAGTTTGGTGCCTCCCTTCACACAGCCCTGAAGCCAGAAGCCCTAGGAACTGCTTGAAGAAAATCCAAACACAGTACCATCCTAGCTTTCCAGTTTCCCTGGAAGCCCCACACTGGCAGGGAACTTTGGGTACATGAAGGTAAGCTAAGGAACTTAGCTGTGTTCTACTTTAGAGCATTTAGGCTGTGATGGAGGAGTTTCTACAGCATGGCTGTGGTACCCTGGGAAAACCATTCTCAATGATCCTGCATAGCCCAGGGCCATGCCAGTCACCACGACAGACAGAAGCCTAGTTCTTAATTTACTAGAAAACTAAGTGTGCATCTTGAAAAAAAAAAAAAAAAGAATTCCTTAAAACCTGTGCAATGCTGTGTCATTAGCCGAGTCCCCAGGTGGCTTCTTTGATTTCACAGACGTTTCCTGCGACTTCCTGGGTGGCTGCTGGTCTTTGTAGCGCATCACAAGGTGCCGCAGGGAAGACGAAACCCTTGACAGTGGGAAAGAGCTTTCGTTCTACACCCTTCCTTCCCTCTGCCCGCAAGGGAAGACCTGCCTTCAACCCTGTGAGAAAAACTCCAAGTGGAATAGACTAGACAAAGAAATATTTAATCACATTGGTGGGGAAAAATCTCAGTAGAAACAATGTATCTTTTCAATGGCTGAAGATGTTGTGAATAGACAGACTGCTTGCTGCTGCATCTGTCTCTGGCTCTGGGTTGGGGTGGGGGAAGGGATAACAGTTGCCATTATTAGATACTACTTTAATTCTTAGAGCTTCAAAGAATTATGTCCATTTGCCAAAGCCCCACTGTGTAGTTAACTACAAAGAATCGTTTATGAAAATCACTGGAAGCATTCTTACAGTTTTTTTAAAGACAGGGTTTCCCTGTGTAGTCCTGGGACTCACTATGTAGATCAGGCTGGCCTTGAACTCAGAGATCCACCTGCCTCTTCCTCTGGACTGCTGGGATTAAAGGCATGTGCCTCCACCTCCTGGTACATTTTTAAAATATTAATTTCTACAAACACCCTTTTCCTAGAATGTTCCTTACTCTTAGAAGTAGCTTGGGCATGCTTGCAATAGTCTCCCTTGGGAGCCTTCCTCCTCTGGCTGGCCTGAAGCCAGCTGCTATCTGTAAAGACACAGTTCCTCCTGTGACAGGAGAGAGCTCTTCTTAGGCTTCATCTGGGAGGTCAAGATAGTCCCGGGCGCTCTTTCTATTCATGTGACTGTTTAGCACTGTGCCCAGTCTTTAATTTATCCTTGCCACTTTGCAGGGAATCAAGAGACTCCTGAATCAGACAGCAGGTGAGATGCTGCCTTGGGTCAGGGCATGAAAGCCAAGCTTTGAACTCTCACTCTCTTGCTCATATAGATCCTACCCCAGAAGAAGATTAGAGATGCTAAACAGATCTGGGATGAAAACTGTATCAGTCCCTTCGCTTGATGTCAAGAAGAAACCTTACTCTTAGCTATATTGTTTCAAAATGACCCGTTCTGAAAGACAGGAAGAAAATGCCACCATTTAAGTAAAATGCCAAGTTTTCACACAAAAGTACTGTGCACTTTAATTGAATAGGAGCTCTTCTTGACTCCTGTTGGTGGGGACAGCTCATTGCAGGGACGGCCATGCATCACTTAATGAAGGGGACATCTGGGAAATGAATCCTACAGCGATTTCCTCATTTCCCATGGAGAGTATTTACACACACCAAGATGGCTGTGATATGATGTCACCAGGCTATACGATACCATGGGACTGTCCATAAATGTATGCTGTCATTTGTTGACGGAACTGTTGTCATCCAGCATATGACACACATGACCTTTGGCCTTGCTCAGGGGAGCTGTGAGCACCCTAATAGCTCCATGATGAACTCAGCCACTCTGTAGTTTGAAAGTCAGTCATGTTATGAGGACTTGGACTGGCAAATGGCCCAGTTCTCCACTTCAGAACTGTAGTTACTAAAGTGAGTGTACACAGAGAATGGCTGGTAAGGTAGTCAAGGAAAGGAACCATTTATAACGGGACAGTCTTGTCTGTCAGTCAGGAATCTACCAACTCCATCTTGCCAGCTGTGGCTCTCCTTTTATTTAGACACTTGTGTGCTGTTTGACTCCTTTCCTTATAGAAATCATAGATGCAGTTGAGGTTGCCAGGGAGCGGGAAGCACGTCCTGCAAGCCCATTGCTGCAGGGCAGGCCCAGCATGCTTGATTCTCACATTCAAGGAGGACCAGGGCACTCAAGGATATTGGCTGACTTACTCATCAGGTAAAAGACAAGTGATAACAGCCCCGGGCTATCTCATGAACAAAAGCTTTTGCACAGGCATCTAGACTTAGGTAGACCAGGGCTTTGTGTCCATTTCTGTAGAACTGGGCAGAACCACTGGTCAGGACTGCCATGCCTTGATCCTGAGTCAATCTCTTCTCAGCCCTGCTTCTGCTTCCAGCAGTGTAAGCATCCTACTACAAGTCAGGAAGCTAGAGCAGCGAGGGTGGCTGCTCTAAGCATATGCTCTGTAACAGGTGTCTAGTGTTAGAGACAATGACAGTCTCACAGATAACTGAGACCTAGGGTAGTACATGTTAGTTTGGATCCAGAGAGACGCCAAGGCAGAGCTGGACAGTGGGTCTCTGGCTGTTTGGGAAGAAAACACGGAGCATAGGGGATGCACCTAAAGTGGTAACACAACAGTGCTTCATTTTACAAAGAGGGATGAGCCTAGCCTGTAAGGCTTCATAGAGCTCCTAAAGACTAGGGTTTGCGGCATCCTCCTGGGGGCATCTCAGAGGATTCTGACTATGTGCAAGGCAGCATGGGCTTATGTGGTAGGCTAACACAGTCTGACTAGTGAACTACCTTTGGTGCTTTAGGCCATACCCAACTTCTTTCCAGCATACCTGATGTGACAGTTCCATTTTAGTGTGTAGCATTATGCTCTACCGCCTGTGCCCGGGGAAGTGGCTGCACTGCCAGCCCATGTTCCTATGCCTGGGAGAGTGGGCCACACTGCCAGCCCATGTTCCTATGCCTGGGGGAGTGGGCCACACTGCCAGCCCCTGTTCCTATGCCTGGGGGAGCAGGCCACACTGCCAGCCCCTGTTCCTATGCCTGGGGGAGCAGGCCACACTGCCAGCCCCTGTTCCTATGCCTGGGGAAGTGGGCCACACTGCCAGCCCCTGTTCCTATGCCTGGGGGAGTGGGCCACACTGCCAGCCCCTGTTCCTATGCCTGGGGGAGTGGGCCACACTGCCAGCCCCTGTTCCTATGCCTGGGGGAGTGGGCCACACTGCCAGCCCCTGTTCCTATGCCTGGGGGAGCAGGCCACACTGCCAGCCCCTGTTCCTATGCCTGGGGGAGCAGGCCACACTGCCAGCCCCTGTTCCTATGCCTGGGGAAGTGGGCCACACTGCCAGCCCCTGTTCCTATGCCTGGGGGAGTGGGCCACACTGCCAGCCCCTGTTCCTATGCCTGGGGGAGTGGGCCACACTGCCAGCCCCTGTTCCTATGCCTGGGGGAGTGGGCCACACTGCCAGCCCCTGTTCCTATGCCTGGGGGAGCGGGCCACACTGCCAGCCCCTGTTCCTATGCCTGGGGGAGCAGGCCACACTGCTCGCTCCCCTTCCAGCTTCCTTTGAATCCGAGGATAAAAGACACAGATACACAGTTGTCCAATTTCAACCTGCCTTCTATGACCTAATTGACCATTGTTAGTGGCTCAATGTTAGACAATTGGGCATAACAATGAAAAAAGTATATCAGAAACAATTCAAACAATTGTACGACCTCTAATCTCAGTGTCTTTTGCTGGCTTGAAGAGATGAACAAAGAAAGACTCTGGCACACCAACTATCTGATTACTAGCGTTATTAGGGTAATATTTCACAAGTGACCAGCAACTAAATAAGCAGTTAATTATATATTTAATACTGAACTTGTAATCAACACAAGCCTTGGTCAAGACCGCTTCAAACCCACTCTTGTCTTCTGAGGGCCACAAAGAGTGCCTCAGCCAATCAGCACAAAACTACAGACTCATGGGCATGCTGTAAGTCTGAGGACTTGGGGTGAAATATTTCATACTATGTACATCTCTAACACGACTTCTCTGGATGAGACAATCTCCTCTAGCTGCTTTAATTGGTTCCTCTACTGGTAAGTTTCGATGCAAGCTGATTACAAAAACCTTTACTGAAGTTCACTGTCACAAGACCCACAAACACAACACACACACACACACACACACACACACACACACACACGGGTCCCAGTACTGACCTGCCCTTTCATGTCAGGAGCGATGGGGATGGTCGGCCAGATGGTTGAATAGACACCAAAGAACACCAACCAGATCAGCATGCTTCCCCACACCGCCAGGTGACTGAACTGTGGAAGAAATGAATGCTTAGACAGTACCGTCTGCTGGCCCTGGAAGGGGGTCCACTCCAGCCAAGATGTTGCCTAACCCTCATCCAAGCCCCTTTCTTGGTGGGAAGAAACTCAGGATGTCCTAGTGACTGGAGAAATCTGTCTTGCTAAGTTCCTTGTCCTAGAATTTTTAATGATGAGTTCAGATTGTTGGTGGCTTAAACTAGCCTGAAGCTGAAAGTGTTTCAAGCCCCAACCTCCAACTAAAATCCACATCCCATCCACAACCCTCCCAGCCCTGGGTCATCTCAAGTGTTTGCTTTGTAAAATAAGGGTTCAGCCATCTCTGGGCAAGGGGACAGAATATTCTGACATAGCATTTAGTGACAACATCTGCCCTACTTATTGCAGAGATTATTTAAAAAACAACTTGGAATTGATAGCACCTCTTTTAAAAACTTGAAATATTGTATTTGATAGAGTTTCAAAAACCCAATACAATTGTTTACATTTATAGGTACAGTGTGACATTCCAGTACATGTACTAATGTATAACGATCAGATCAGGTAACTGGTGTACCCACATTCACAAAACATATCATTTCTTCATGTGGGGACGGTTGAAAACTCTCTTCCAGTGTGTTGAAAGGTACCATTAGTGAACCTCAGCATAGACCCCACACCCCTGCTTCCTACAGAACATTAATGTGATTATTCCTACCCTGATGTACCCCACACCCCTGGCTTGCCCAGTGCTCTTGAAACTTAAATTCTACTCTTTACTCTTGTGAGATCAAATGTGTATCTTAGGCCCCTTTAAGTTGTTGGTCTTTTTCTGTTGTGCTCTTAATAAGATCTGTGACTTTTTCTTTACTACCTACGGCCCAACCCATCTGCAAGCTCTGCCTTTTGGGTCCCCTCTGTCTTCCAGTACTCACTACAGCTCCCTGCAATATTCCAGACTGAGGCACCGTTCCCACCTCCTGGAGTCACTGCCACTGAGCAGATTCCAGGGCTCCATGGAGACCCTGCCTCCCACCCACTTTGCTGATCAGAGCAGGAGGTAAATGAGCCACAGTTACTTTGTGGCAGAGAGGTGCTGTAAAGGGTGGTTGTTATCCTGTCTCGGAAAGAACCTAATAGGAAGCAGGGTGCTGATAAAGCAAACCTGGGCTAGCTACTTAAATTAATATCCTTTAATCATGAACAACAGTTTGACAGTGTGTTTTAAAGATTCAAGCTGAGATTTTAGGAGAAAAAGGCGACATAAGTGTATGTGCCCCGGTGCACCCTCTTTATCTGAGGACACAGATAAAGGATGGGGCAACACAGGAATGCCAGAAAACACTTATGTGTAAATACTACACTTCCTGACTTTTCCATCTGTACTCTCTCTCTTCTCTCTCCTTTTCTCCCTCCTCACCTCCCCCCCCCCCCTTCCTGTCTACATCCTTCAGTCAATAGCTTTAAGCCATGCTAGGACTAGGAGTCAAGTCAATGAGGCAGTAGGTATGGTTGAATCCCATATAGGCCTTTATAAAGATCAACACTTTTTTTTTAACTTAAAATTTTTTGAAGTAAGACAGCTGTATACTATTTATTGTTTCCTCGAGGATTAAATGGGGATCATTGCACATAACTATCTGAAACAGCGAAAGAAATTATCACAAAGGAAACTCACTTTAGTCCAAGCCGTCGTCTCCAAACCAGCTTTCAAACAAACTGTAACCACAACGTACTATGGGAAAAGAGAGAGGGAGAGAGAGAGGTGTGTTTGGTGTGATGCAAGTTTTTCTCCATCAGTCTGAATTTCAGGGACTACACAGCCCATAGATATGGAGTAACTCATGCTAAGGTAGAGAGCATTGCATATCTGTATAACCCACATGTGCTCCCTTTACAAATGGCTCAGTGGTGCTAAACTTACCGTGTAAACAATATTTCCAACAAACAAATAGTCCGTGGCATGGCCGCTGGTTAGCGGTGTATCTGGAAAACAAAGAATCCACTGTTAGCTTCTAGAAGGCTACAGTGCAGTCTGGTTTTGTTTTTGTTTTCATGATTTTGAGCATTAAAAAAAAAAAAAAAAAAAAAAAAAAAAAACAACGATACTGTTTTTCTTCTTATTTTTAAGCCAAACCAGTAAAACAAAATCAGATTTTCAAACAAAACAAATGCTTGATTTGCACTGAATTTATATTTTTCTAAGATCAAAGTCTCTTTTTGTTTGGCTGGAAAACAAGCAGCAAAGGACCGGTGTGAGCTCACAGCAATGGCCTCAGTATCAGAAACTTCTTAGGCTTTCTCGTTTCATTTTTGCTAAATCAGGGTTGTTCAAGCATCAACATCAGTGCAATCTATTTGGGGAGATGTTCATGACTCTTATTCTTGGTTGAAAATACATGAACTTCCGGGAGCAAACGCAACCCAGTGAGAGGTGTTTCAAAGCGTAACTAGGTTTCTAAAGTCCCACCGTCATGTTTCCTCATCTCCACGGGTGGCTCTGTAAGGTCCCTGGCAACTAGACGGCAGAGAGATTCTGCTCAGTGAGACCCACCCCGTGGAAATCTGACTCTAATCCCGAGAGTGAAAAACTATTTTAAAGTCTGGGATGGCTTCATGAGGAAGGGTTCCTCCTTCACACTCAGGTTCAGATCTGGGGTCCATGAACTGGGTGGTAGGGATTTGGGGGTTCACGTTTCCAATGCAACTGCTGCTATTCACGAGTATTTGGGTGAACATACGCATTTAACCTGTTCAAGACTCTTGTTTGTTTTCCTAAAAAGATGTGAGGATCAGATTGAGTCTTAGGTGGACTCTGGTAGTGGACTCCAGGGAATAGCCTTGTCCTGGCCCGAGAGGAGTAGCTAGTTGGTGACCAGAGGAAGATGAAACACAGTGTGGAGTTCCAAGGCTGCCATGGAGGCTACACTAGGTCAGAAAGAGATTCCACCCCACACATGAAAAGAAAGCTCTGGAGACTCAGGGAGAGAGGCAAAGAGACGTGTGAAGGCGTAGGAGAACCCAGTTTAAAGCGAATAAAGAGAAAGTTTAAAGTGGGGACAGCTAAATTGATTTCAGTAAGACAAGAAACTACAGTGTGAGCTGAGCATGCCTTGTCTGAAAACCCAAAGTCTGAAGTGCTTCAAAATCCCATGGACACTTTTAGGTTTTGGATTAGGAATATTCAACGAGTAAAGTCTATGCTAATAATTCTACAAAAAATCTCTGAGCTAGAAAATGCTTCTAGTCCCAAGGCAGGAGCATTGTTCTGTCTTTGCAAACAGCCAGTCTTCACTGAGAGCGTCTACTTCCAGTAATCGGGTCTAAGGTTATTCTAACAGCACTTTAAAGACAAAGATTAGTCAGGGGTTGTTTATTTGAATATAAGGAAGATCATAACCCTGAAAGGAGTAAGCTCAATCTTTGGTGTACTCCAATCTACGCTGTGTAAAAGATCATGGGAACTGGAAAGAGATGGCTCCTGTCTTTGTAGAGTCTGAATGGCAGTGGGGGAACAGAGCTTACACAAATGAATGAACCAAGGCACAGTAAGCCATGAAGAAATGTAAGGTAGAACGCCGAATTACCAGAGGTTGTTATTTTAGGTAAAGAGGTGATAGATGAACAGACCAGAATGACAGAGATGTGTTAGTTCAATGAGTGCAAAAAACCCAAAAAAACCAAAAACAAACCAAAACACACACACACACACACACACACACACACACACAAATCAAAAAAATCAGGCTCCTGGAAAGAAGAGACCTGTTAAAAGCCCTACAAAGAATGATAGATGAAAACCTCCAATACAAGAAGGGAAACTACACCTCAGAAAAAGCAAGAAAGTAATCTTTCAACTAACCCAAAAGAAGACGGCCACATAAACATAATTCCACCTCTAAAAACAAAAATAACAGGAAACAAGAATCATTGGTCCCTAATATCTCTCAACATCAACGCACTCAATTCCCCAATAAAAAAGGCATAGAATAACAGACTAAATACATAAGGAGAACCCAACATTGTGCTGCATACAGAAAACACGCATTAGTGACAAAGACAAATACTACCTCAAGAGTAAAAAGCTGGAAAACAATTTTCTAAGCAAATGGTTCTAAGAAACAAGATGGAGTAGCCATTATAATATCAAATAAAATAGACGTTCAACCAAAAGTTATCAAAAAAGATAAGAAGGACACATTCATATTCATCAAAGGAAAAATCCAACAAGATAAAATCTCAGTTCTGAATATCTATGCTTCAAATGCAAGAGCACCCACATTCATAAAAGAAACCTTACTAAAGCTCAAAGTACACATTGTGTCTCATACAATAATAGTGGGAGACTTCAATACCCCACTCTCATCAATAGACAGATCATGGAAACAGAAACTAAACAGAGACACAGTGAAATTAACAGAAGTTAGGAACCAAATAAATGTAACAGATATTTATAGAACATTTCATCCTAAAACAAAAAAATACACCTTTTTCTCAGCACCTCATGGTACCTTCTCCAAAACTGAACATATAGTCAGCCATAAAACAGGCCTCCACAGATGCAAGAAGATTGGAATACTCCCATGCATCTTATCAGATCACCATGGACTCAGGCTGGTCTTCAATAAAAGAAAAATGACAAAAAGTCCACAATGCTCTACTCAATTATAACTTGGTCAAGGAAAAATAAAGAAAGAAATCAAAGCATTTTTAGGAATTTACTGAAAATGAAGGCACAACATATCAAAACTTACGGGACACAATGAAAGCAGTGCCAAGAGGAACTCATAGCTCTGAGTCCCTCCAAAAAGAAACTGGAGAGAGCATACACTAGCATCTTGACAGCACAGCTAGAAGCTCTAGAACAATAAAGAAGCAAATATACCCAAGAGAAGTAGACAGCAGGAAACATCAAACCCAGATCAGAAATCAACCAAGCAGAAACAAAAAGAACTATACAAAGAATCAACAAAACCAGGAGCTGATTCTTTGAGAAAATCAACAAGAAAGATAAACCCTTAGCCAGACTAACCAGAGGGCACAGAGACAGTATTAAAATTAACAAAATAAAAAATGAAAATAGAGACAAAACAACAGAAACCAAGGAAATTAAAAAAAATCCTCAGATACTAATACAGAAGCCTATACTCATCAAAACTTGAAATTCTGGATGAAATGAACAAATTTCTAGACAAATATCAAGTACCAAATTTAAATTAGGATCAGACAAACCATCTAAACAGTCCCATAACCTCTAAAGAAATAGAAGCCGTTTTTAAAAGTCTCCCAACCAAAAAAGTCCAGGACCATATGGGTTTAGTGCAGAATCTAACAGACCTCCATAGAAGACCTAATACCAATACTCTACAAACTATTCCACAAGATAGAAACAGAAGAAACATTATCCAATTCCTACTATGAAGCCACAATTACCCTTATGCCTAAACCACAGAAAGACCCAACAAAGAAAGAAAACTTTACACCAATTTCCCTTATGAATATATATGTAAAAATACTCAATATAATTCTCCCAAACTGAATCCAAGAACACATCAAAACAATCATTCACTATGATCAAGCAGGCTTCATCTCAGGATGCAGGAATGGTTCTATATACAGAAATCAATCAATGTAATCCACTATATAAGCAAACTCAAAGAAAAAAACTCACACGATCATGTCATTAGATGCTAAGAAAGCATTTCACAGAATTCAACACCCCATTCATGTTAAAAGTCTTGGAAAGATCAGGAATTTAAGGCCCACACCTAAACATAGTAAAAGCAATATATGCAAACCAGCAGCCAACATCGAACTAAATAGAGAGAAACTTGAAGCAATCTCACTAAAATCAGGGACTAGACAAGGATGCCCACTCTCTCCCTATCTATTCAATATAGTACTCAAGTCCTAGCCAGAGCAATTAGACTACAATAGGAGGTCAGAGGGATACAAATTGGAAAGGAAGAAGTCAAAATATCACTATTTGCAAATAATATAATAGCATACTTAAGTGACCCCAAAAAGTCCACCAGAGAACTCATACAGCTGATAAACAATTTCAACAAAGTGGCTGGATATAAAATTAATTTACACAAATCAGTAGCCTTCCTCTACCCAAAGGACATTCAGGCTAAGAAAGAAAATAGGTAAAAGACACCCTTCACAATAGTCAAAACCAATATGAGATACCTTTGTGTGCCCCTGTCCAAGTATGTGAAAGATCTGTATGTCAAGAGCTTCAAATCACTGAAGAAGGAAATTGAAAAAAATCTCAGAGGTGGAAAGATCTCCCATGCTCATGGATTGGAAGGATCAACATAGTAAAAATGGCCACCTTGCCAAAAGCAACCTACAGATTCACTGTAATCTCCATTAAAATTTCAAATCAATTCTTCATAGAGTTAGAAGGAGCAATTTGCAAATTCATTTGAAATAACAAAAACCCAGGATAGCGAAAACTGTTCTCAACAATAAATGAACCTCTGTGGGAATCACCATCCCTGACCTCAAACTGTGATACAGAGCAATAGACATCAGAATTGTATGGTATTGGTACAGAGACAAGAAGGTAGACCAATGGAAACGAATTAAAGATCCAGAAACGAACCCACACACCTATGGCCACTTGATCTTTGACAAAGGAGTTAAAAACATTCCTTCAGCAGAGGAATGGATACCGAAATTGTGGTACATGTACACCATTCAGTACTACTCAGCTATTAAAAACAATGACTTTATGACATTGTTAGGCAAATGGATATAAGTAGAAAATATCATCCTGAGTGAGGTAATCCAATCACACACATACCAAAAAAAAAAAAAAAAAAAAAAAAAAAAAACACCCACATATGGTGTACACTCACTGATAAATGGATATTAGCCCAAAAGCTCAGATTACCCAAGATACAATTCACAGTCCACATGAAGCTCAAGAAGAAGTAAGACCAAAGTGCAGATGCTTCAGTTCTTCTTAGAAGGGGGAACAAATATATTCACAGGAGGAAATATGAGTCAAAGTTTGAAGCAGAGATTAAAGCAAAGGTCATCTAGCGAGGATTTTAGCTCATAACAACCAACCAACCCAGACAATATTGCTGATGTCAAGAAACAAATACTGACAGGATCCAGATAAAGCTGTCTCCTGATAGGACTTCTCAGAGCATTACAAATGCAGAGGCGGATGCTCGCAGCCGAGCATAGAACTTAAAACAGGGTCCTTAATGGAGGAGTTAGAGAACGA
The DNA here is from genome assembly GCF_963924665.1 of Micromys minutus. Classification (NCBI taxonomy): domain Eukaryota; kingdom Metazoa; phylum Chordata; class Mammalia; order Rodentia; family Muridae; genus Micromys; species Micromys minutus. The sequence goes on along the minus strand of NC_137981.1, from coordinate 59,709,540 downwards.
ATTGAAGGAGTTGGGGTTTGCAACTTCATAAGAACAATAATACCAATCAACCAGAGATTCCAGGGACTAAACCAACATCCAAAGAGTAGAAATGGATGGAACCATGGCTCCACCTGCACATGTAGCAGAGGATGGCCTTGTTGGGCATCAATGGAAAGAGAAGTCCCGAGTCCTGCCAAAGCCTGATGCCCCAGTGTAGGGTAATGTCAGGGTATGAAGGTGGGATGGTATCGATGGGTAGGTTGTTGAATACCCTCATAGAAGCAGGGGGAATGGGATATGGAGCAGAATCTGGGAAAGGTGATGACATTTAAAATGTAAATAAGATATATCCAATAAAATCAGTAAAAAAAAGAAAGTTGTAGACAATGAAACTGCTGAGTTTCTTTCTTTTATCTGTGTACATATTATCACAATATAAAAGTAACAAAGCATGACCACAGAGCCCCCCAAATACAACCTTTAGCATAGATGAGAGCAGTCTATCTCTCCAGCTCCAGACTTAGGATCTCAAGGAAAGGCAACAAAGGCATAGCAACCGTCTGAGGATTGACGGGTCTTAAACAACACTACAGACTTTTACATTTGAGATAACACCACCAAAGAATTGGTAAAGAAACAAAAGAATGGGAGAAGCTTGTGTCTAGAACATGAGAAGATCCAACACTACAAAACCTCTCAAAGGACCCTAATAGATATATTTAGCAGGGAAGATGTACAGATGGATAATAGGGATTTAGAGAAGCCTGACATGATTGGACATAAAGGAAACTATCTCAAAGCTACTTGAAGAATCAGTTCACACCCACTCAAGAGAGCTCAAGAGAGAGGGAACAGACCTCTAGCCGTGCACACACGGCCGGAAGCCGAATAAGATGTGTGGACATTTCAGGAAACTATTGGCACTTCCTAAAAAAAGTGATTGCTCACATCTATTACACAACCCAGTAATTCCCAAGGAAAATGAAGATGTGGATGAAACACAAAAGCTTATACATGGATGTTCATAGCAGCATTATTCACAAGTGCCCATGAAGCCTTAAACAAGGAGCATCATTGTTCGTCACCCACAGTAGCCTATTCATAACGCAGATGTCCATCAACTGCTGAACGAACAAATAAATATCCATCACATGGTGAGTGGAGCATCAACACAATAGAGTATTGTACATACAATAGAGACAAGCTGCAACGTGGATGCACTTATGAGAAGTGAAAAAAAGTTAGGTTCAGAAAGCCTTACGTTGTATGCTTCTGTTTATATAAGGTGTCTGAGTAGGCAGCTCTATACAGACATGGTGCAGTGCAGTAGTTTCAGGAGCCGGGAGGGCTTAGGGGACGGGGGATGAGGTGACAGCTTTTGGGGGCGATAAAACATCTGAAAGTTAATGATGGTGTGGTGTTTGTGTAACCAGAATTGAACCTCGAAATGGGTAAATATAGAGATGCAATTATATAATGATGAAGCTACTATGAAGACTTGGTCCCTTAGTCACACGGGGTCACACCTCACATGCTCAGTGGCGGTGTGTGGCTGGTGTCCTGGGTAGCACACACAGACACCATCTCCACCTTCCTGAAGTCCAACTGACAGCACAAGACCAGAATGGTCATGTCAGAGGTGCTGAGGGGTGACAGAAGCCGGTCAATAGCCCCAGGGAGGGCCCCCTTGCCAGGCGAGAAGGTGTGCTGTGGGGACAGATCTTGGGTTCACACAGTGCCTTAATGCTACAGGTAAGTCTCAGTTCTTAATTCCTGCGTGGTTAGACCCCAACAGTGGTGTGAAGCTGGCTGGGCTGACACCCTCTACTGCTGCACTGGCTTCAAGGATCCTTGGTACTGGGTGGGGAGTTCAGCATTACCCAGGATTGGGTCCTTCAGCACAGGAAGACTGGCTGGGGGAGGAGCCCATGAGGACCTTCAGTTCAAAACGAGAATGGCCAACATGAAGCGTGACTGTATACAAGAGAAGAGATTTGGTATATGAGGCAAGAGAAAGAATTAGCTTATGGGCAAATCCTGGTCATGAGAGTGAGGAGACTCCGGTGTGCCCGCTCTTGTCAGAGAAGCTTATTTTAGATTGGAGGCCTCAATTCTGATGTGGATGCTTCAGTGACTGAAATGACCCCTGAAGTCTCCTGTCGGGTGGGATCCTAAGTTGCTCTTAGCTGCTGAATCAGCCACATGCATTTGGTGATGGGGATGAGACTCACAGCTCAATTCCACCAGGTCCAGGATGGATTTCCAGTCCACCCTCCTGTGTATTCACATCCACACAAGCCCCGGGGAGTCTACATCAAACCCTGGTGAGAGACTTAGATGGAGTGGAAGACTAAGCAGAAAGTCACAGCTTGCAGTTATGGTCTGCCAACCTCTGTTGTCAGCACAACCCTGAAAGCTGGGGTCACCGGCACTACCACATCTGGCCTGGCGACTGCTCTGCCTCCTTTATCTAGGGTGCTGGTGACAGAACTCAGGGCCTCACACATGTTAGGGAAGCCATAGTTTTGCTTTAGCTTTGAGAGAGGGTACTGTGCATCCAGTTTATTACTCCCTTCCCTCAGGCTCACCAGTGTCTGAATCACAAGTGTGCAAACCACACTCAACTCTGAATCTCCTTCGGTATCAGTATTTCCAACATAGGCTAATTCATGGACAGAAGGAGATTTAAAAGATGCTAAGCATCTTCCTAATCTAGAGGCCTTAGAATATGTTCCATGTCTTATCATAACATTATAAATTATAAGATAAACAGGAAAAGATGATTTGAGAGGAAGGGGATAGGGAGAGCTGATGTGAGAAAACAGGGAGGGATGACTAACCTGAGAGAGGATGGAAGACTTACCAGGGGGTTGTGGGAGGACTCACCAGGGAGAGCAGAGAGAGAGAGGAAGGGACCTTTGAGGAGGGAGGACTGACCTGAGGAAGAGGGAAGATTAATCTGGGAAAAGAGAGCACTCAGTATCTTTTCCTAAAGCTGACTGGATGATTCCCATGAGATGAATTTAAAAAGTCAGCTTCCTGCGAGTTGGGTTGACATCGTTGAGTCTCAGTTAGAATGACCTGTGACTGTACATGACAGACCCAATGCCATGATGGTGCTCAGGCCATGCACAAAGGAGGAGAGCTGTCCTGGAGAGCAAGCCACTCGCTGACATATGGGTCGTCTGAGGTGTGGAGAGGATCTTGGTAGTCTGTTGTTCCAGATACATGTCATTTGCGATCTTGTCATTGGATCCAGGAAACCAGCATAATGTACGCTTAGACAGATGAGGTCCTGGAGGCACAGCTGCCACTGCAGACTTTTGTGGACAACTGGGACAAAGTCACACAGCCTCCGTATTTAGTAGTAACGGCCCCCAAAATGTTGTATGCAAAATTTCTTTGAAAATAGTTGTGGGGAAAGCCACAATTTATAAGAAAATTATGTCTCATTTTTCTGAACAGACAGAACACTCAGGGAACTTCTTTAGAATATTCCAGAAGGGCGAGGCTGAGGGCATTTCACAAAGATGCAATTGCAATTAAATGTTCATTAAAAACACCACATCACCACCCAGCCAAACCACAGTGTATATTCAGGAGTGGCTCTGACAAATGGCAAACTGTCATGTCATGGTGCTGTGTGGCTAAAGAAGATACGATGCGGTAACTGTGAAAAGAGATGTGAGATGCGTATGTGTATTTCTGATGGAGCAAGAACCCAGGGGCAGCTGAAACGACAGCCACCAGGCATCTTGTTTTGCAGAAGGCATTAGGGAGGAGTCAGGAACACTGGCCTCTTCTCTCGCCATAAGAACATTTGCCAAGAAATTCTGGTCAAAACCGGTGCCAAGCCTCTGCTGCCCTCTCTTCCCTTAGCATGGAAACTTTCAACAGAACAGTTTCAGAGCAGAGCAGACTCCAGACTCTCCAGCCTAGCCACCCGCCATGTGAGCCTCTGAGCGTCCTCAGATTCCAGAGGCTCAGAGGGGTACAGACAGCTCGACACTCCCAGGATGATCTCCAGAGCAGAGATATTGTCCCAGATCCAGATAACTGGATTCACAAATAAACTTTCAGAACCGAACCTGTGGACATGGCTTCACTACTGCTGTCTCGGGACAATTATTTCTGCTTCCAGCTACATATTCCAAAAGAGAACAGTCATTTTCTTTCCCTCCTTTGTAGAGAGTGGTATGGAATGTTGGAAGCACTCTCTAAAAAGAAGGGTTTGTACAAGTGTTAGCGATTATAATTATATTCATGACGGTGCTGGATTCAGTTCCTGGTTACATAAGCCTTTGGGTTTTCTTCTTGTTCCTGCCATTTCAGCTGCATGAAGTTAAGGACACGGAGCTCAAATTTCAGTATCTTACCCCCCACCCCTTGTATTAACCTAAAATAGACTTAAAAGAGAAGTAAAAACAAGAGCCAGCAAACTCGGTGCTGACACCAAATATCAGTGTTTCTTATCTCTGGGTGTACAGATAATGGCCATTCCCCAGCCTCTGGTGCCTGGATGGATCCCCAACCAAAATCTTGCCAATCAGTTATGAACAAAAGTGAGAGATTCCTTCGGGAACAAACAACCCCTTATGATCCTCCCTTGCTAGTGCGGAAGGTGTCGGGAAGCTATGTACTCAGGGAAGCTATGTACTCAGGGAAGCCTGTGGTATGGATCCTGACTACTGTTTCTGCCCAGTGCAGTAGGGCATACAGCCAAACACATCACTACCCTGGAGGTAGGTTCTCACACTTGGAGACCCCCATGTGGGAAAGCCAAGTACCTAGCCCTAAATCCACTTCCTTAATTCACGTTAGCAGTCCTCTGGAAGCACAAGAATGACTCTGAGAAGCTGTCCTCCTGTTAAAGGAACCCACAGGTAGCCACGCCAGCAAAACACAGATGAGGCCTGGATGGTATCTTCTATTGCCTAATAAAGACCTGTGCTCAGGGAGAATAGGTAGAGGATCTTCTGTGCAGCCTCACGCTGGCGAAAACACGTGGCTGTCACCTATATTCTGAGATGGTCTTGGCTGACTGTCCCCCAGCTTCCTTAATCTTTTACACACGGAGTCTCCAAAAGAGCATGTGGCTGTTCCCAGTGTCTGCAACAGACTCAACAACAACAACATCAATAACAAACGTAAGCAGCACAAATAATTTTAAAGAGACTTTCTCCTCTTGGAAAATATATCCCCTTCCCTCATAAATGTCATCAAGGAAAATTTGAAATTTTTTTTCCTCAAATCAAAATTAAATTTATGTTCTTTTACCAATAACCACACTCAACTGCTTCGACTACAAATGCTAGGGGAAGTCTGAGAGCAGCCAACAAGACAGTTGAGTCTTGGAGCTGGTGCCGTCCATGATTTTATCCTTCAGATTTTCAGATCAAAGGGGTGGGGGCTTTAGGTAAACCAAGTTGGGAGATTGATGGCGGGGCAGTCAAGAGAAATCTGACTTACTGATTTGTTTAAGAGGAAAACTTTATTTTGAAACTTGGAATAAATCGTCACAAACTTCATCAACATGACTGGCTGCTTTGAAAGTCTATCCAAAACCATGCAAAAATAAGCAAAGGAAAAAATCCTTGGAAACACTGTAGAAAATGAATGACCTGCCCACACCTTCCCAAGACTGTTTCCTCCCTAAATCATGTTGCCTTGGTGAAAATGAACATGGCTAATAAGTGGTGCCTGAGTCTGTTGTTACCAGTGGTTGGGAGAGTATTGTAGGATAAAACTCACTGATTTTTGTGACATCATCCATGCTTATGAACATGCAAAGCCATTCTGGAGACCCGAGTCCCCATTAAGCAAAGATTCTTCAGTACTGTGAGTAGGACTGAGGCTGAGAAATGACTTCTGGAAGTAGCCAAAGAAGGAAGGTATAAAGGCCCCTGTGCTAGAAGGGGTGCTTAGCTTTGGAAAGTACCCTGGCTTGTTTCTATTGCTTCTCTGCCCCTGTGCTCTTGGAGACAGAGTGGTCAAATCTTTCTTAATTGCTTTTTAAGCTTTGTTATTATTACCATTGTCACCACTACTACTACTATCTCAATAATGTGTGTATGTGTATATATGTATGGTTTTGTATATGGCAGTGCAGGTGTCCAAGGGAGTCTATATCAGATGCCCTAGAGCTGGAGTTACAGGTGAAGGAAGGAAGGAAGGAAGGAAGGAAGGAAGGAAGGAAGGAAGGAAGGAAGGAAGGAAGGAGAGAGAGGAAAAATGTTCACTTATATTTAGGACATTATATTACTTTCTGGATTTTTACCACTGACATACTATCAAATAAAATGAAGCACACAGACATGGATGGACAGACAGACAGATAGTTCCCTCCATTATACTCTTGCCAAATTCCATGTTTTTCTATAATATAGTCTTAACTTGGTCATAAGCAAAATCTGGTGGCATAACTCTCTTGCCTCCAGCCCTTCAGCAGCAGCATGTTTCCTTGCATGTTGGTGACATGAGTCCACTTCTGCTTCTTTACATCCCCGCCCCCATACAGCCACCACCACCCCCCCTTTATGCTACAGTCACTTTAGCCTAGCCTCCACACAGGATGCTGCACATGTACAGATATGGTCTCATTTACAAAGACACAAGGCTTGAGGAGGGAAGGGGGAAGGATGACACCATCCCCTAGCACTGCCAAGATGCAGTCAACAAAAGCTCATTCCTTGCTACGCTACAAACAACTCATCTCTCCACTTAGGCTCTTCTGACAGTCCTACACAACTGAAATCTACTCACTCATATTCACAGCTAAGCCTGAATATGGCCCCCTTTAAAGGTAGTAATAACCCACATGCCATGGATTCTTGATCTCTGTGCTCACACTCTATTCAAGATAGTTATTTTCTACTCTGGACTAGAGTCTGCCTGAGGCTAAGGTGATGAGATTTACATTAATTGCTTTGAAAAAGGAAGTCTCAAAACAACCAGTCTGGTATAAGTTCTGCTGTGTGGTTACTAAAGATCACTCTTATGAAGAACATTCTTATGAAAAGGAGCAAGCTGAGAAAGGAAAAATACAAAATATTTTTCTTCATAGCCAGGATCCATGGGTCTAGGAACTAAGTGATGGAAAAGGAAACAGTTCCATTTGTTATCACTCCTACTGACCCACTGGGAAAGTTTTTTTGCTTCCTGTCCCTACAACCCTAAGTTCTGCTGACACAGAAGTTTTGGTTACAGAGAATAAAGTGCTTCTGCCAGGAGCCACAACAAACATTCCATTGAACTGGAAGCTCAGACTTCACCCTGGTCATTTTGGGCTTCTAATGCCCTTAAACCAACAAGCTAAGAAAGGAATAACAGGATAAGAAATCGGATTGCCTATCCACAATGGAGGTAGGAAGGATTATGTCTGGAGTGCAGGAGATCCCTTAGGGCGTCTCTTAGTACCACCATGTCCTGGGATTAAAGTTAATAGGAAACTACAACAGCTTAATTCAAGCAGAGTGACAAAGGGCACAGACCCATCAGGAATGAAGGTATGGGTCATTCTGAAACAGAGCCAATCAAAGCCTAGAGCACTACAGGGGGCAGAACTGGAGATGTGACACCAGCCCTTTGGAGGAGCCCAGAAGATCATGTGTGGATCCCAGACATTGAAACAAGAAGTGATGGAGCTGAAGTTGACTTGGAGACCCCAAGATGTTAAATAGAGATGCCAGAGCTTTAGGATACCTGTTAAGGAAAGCTGCTAACAGGGAGTAAAACCAGCCCAAGAGAAAGAAGTTTGTTGCAGACAACAAAGATGAAAAAGATGTGGAGATCTAACTTTGACATCAGACATGGAAATGCAGAGTTTGGAGTTTGCCCAACTGGTTTCCTGTCTTATTTTTGGGAATTTCAGTTAAGTGATTGGATGAATCTCAGAAGAGACTTTAAACTTTGGACTTTTAATATTGTTGAAACTGCTATAGACTATGGGGACTTTGAAAGTTGGACTAAACATATTTTTCATTATGCTATGTTTAGGTATGGCTCCCCTAGATTCATGTATTTGAAAAAAACTTATGGGGGCCAGGGAGTGGAATGTGATGTTTTTATATTCTTGGCCCAGGGAGTTTATGGCCTTGTTGGAGGAGGTGTGACATTGTGGATGTGGGCTTTAAGACCCTCATCCTAGCTGCCTAGAAGCCAGTCTTCTCTTGTGGGCCTACATCCTGAAGATGTATAACTCTCAGCTCCTCCTGCACATGCCTGCCTGGGTGTTGTCATGCTCCTGCCTTGATAATAATGGACTGAACCTCTGAACTGTAAGCCAGCACCAATTAAATGTTGTTCTTATAAGAGTTGCCTTGGTGATGGTGTCTGCTCACAGCAGTAAAACCCTAAGTAAGAAAATATGTTATCATCAAGAAGTATGAACTAACACAGGCTGTCCTTATGCAGAGGGACTAAGGCCAACATGGAGAATGTGACTTTAGAAGCGTGTGTCAAGGAAAATCTCAGAAATCATGAGATGGCATTAGATTTACAATACCCAAGTGACTGTGCACACAGATACCAGAGACTTGAAGCAAAGACTTAATTAAGTAACAGAAGATTTTAAACTCATGGCAAAAGACATAAATATTTCCTCAAGGTTGAAGACTCAGTTATCACAAACTAACCATGGAAGTCCTAGCATTTATATAGTAATTTCAAAGAAAACTCAGAACTGACAGGATTTACATGCTGTAGACTGGAAACAAGCTCTTGTCACTGTGGGGCAGGTCCGTGCTCCTGTCTTTAATCTCAGGTGTGCTGCACACTGGGGACAAATGGTGCATACATTGGCCTTGCAGGAGGCTAACCTCTTGTTGATGATTGAAATCATGAAGGCTTTACCTACCATGCTCCAGCGCTTTCATTGGAACCCAGAAGAGAATGAGGGAGTGGATCAAGGCATTGATGCAGTGACCCCAGAAAACCTGCAGGAAGATAAACCAGGGGTCAGAGTGTCAGGGACTCAGGCTCTCTGTGTGCAGCTTGCAATAAGCTTAGCATTATGGGGCTTCTGGAGTAGGCTGGGGACTTTTGCAAGGGGCACTGTTGGTCTCAATTTAAAATACACAGAAAGAGAGAGGGGGAGGGGGAAAAGGGGAAAAAGGGTAAGGAAGGAGGAGGGGGAGAAAGAGTGGGTGGAGGAGGATAAGGCAGCCATGACAGTTAACCATCAGGCACTTCTACTCGGGGCCAGCCAGCCAAGATGGTTCATCGCATCTTTGCAATCCCCTTCCACACAGCACCATGGTCATGTTGCCAGGTTCACATCATACCTCCCCTTCAGGGGAGATCTATGACTACCCTTGAGGAACTGCCGCCGTGAGCATGTGTGTGACAGAGGCCTGTATGATGGGCCTATCTGGTATTCCGACTGTTCCACCTGTTTTATAGGTGGCTCAGCCTCTGTCTGCATCTCCTCAGGACAATCTATCCAGGTGGAAGATCTCTAATCTGAAAGCACCAAATCCCAAATACTTCAAATCTGAAACTTCTTGAGCACCTGTTGAGTATTTAGGGTTGACCCTGTCTCCATTTATTTGCAAGTATTCTAAATTCTACCCTTGCCCTGGCAAAAGCCTCTGAAACATGAAATATTTGGAGTTCTAAGAAAATGAAAGGACCTTAGTTTGAATGTTCAGTCCAAGTAAACCTCAGAACAGGCTGGGCATGCCTGTAAAGCTGGCCCTGGGTGGTAGGAAGAGGCAGGAAGATGAGAGCTCTCTGGATAGGAAGCCTAAATAGCAAGTTTCAGGCTCCATGGAAGAGCCTGTCTCAAAAAATAACTCGGAGAATGACAGATGAAGACAACTGGTATTCTCCGGTCTCTGCATGTGCCTGCATGTGTGTGTACTCCCTACACAAATGTGCATGTACCTCACATGCAAAGTTAGGACCAGCAAATCAGGCTCATCGCCAGCCCTAACAGGGCTGCGTGAAAGGATGATCACGGAAAGGAGCACGAGATGACACTGCCCACAGAATACGGCACTGTGTGCAGAAGGAAGGAAATGCTGACTGGACAGGAGAGAAGTGTTTCTGGATCACAGCGCCAGATAGGAAGGGGCTATGCCAACGCCCTCTGTCAAACACCACTTACGTCACAGACAGGGGATCAGAGCTGAGAGAGAAGGAGGGTTGCGGCTCCCATAGGTGACGGCTGTTTCTCCACAGCATTTACTTACCTTGGTGTTGAAACCTTCCGCGTTCTGAGTGATTTTGTAGAGCTGTGGAAACCTGAGCATGCTCTCCTGAGTACAAGACCTCTCGAAGATCCCCAGAGTGAAGGGCGGCAATGCTGTGAAGATCTGTAGGGAGACAAGAAGTCATTCGTCAGAGCCCCTCCACCTCCACTGTGCCAATCTTCCAGCTCCAAGTCAAGTCCAAACCCGAGGCTGCATGAGTCACAGCTCCCCAGACACCCTCCAAACAGAACAATGATCCACTCAAATGAATCCACGGAACACCAAAAACATAAATTCCCAATGAACTAAGGGCTCATGGGTGAGCAGCTGTCCTCCAGTGTAGAACTTGCCATGATGGAGCTTGTGCCACAGTTAGCTCCAGGAGGCAGCCGGTTTTCTGTCCGTGCTGGTTGCATAAGCTGAACAACCTCTGAGTCTCTCCTCAGGTCTTGGGAGGCACAGGCAATCCATCCATTTATTCACTCAATGGCCACTTACTGTGGATGAGCTGGGGGCAGACACCGTGGGGAACGCCGGGAACTTGGACACTTCTTCGGAGAGGAAGAAAGGCCAGGAAGCTTCTGAGGTCCCATGTACTGCAGAGATGGTGACCCATGACAGTAGTGGGAGAGAAAAGCAACCTGTGAGGGGTGGGAGCTTGGCAAGGTTGCTTGGTGAGACGGTCATGGCGTCATTGAGAGAAGGGACTTGCTGAGTGTGGACAGCGGGCGCTCCTGGGACCTCCTCGGAGAAGAGCACCCTTCTAGAACTCTCGGGCACTGACAACATGTTTTGGGGAAAGCCTGCAGCTCACAAGGATGTGGTTGGCTGAGGACACAGTACAAAGAGGGAAGGAGTCCACAGAAATCATCTCTGGACATTGGAGGCAGAGGCAGAGCCTCTGAGGTGTGAACTTCCACCTGCTTCCTCTCCTTGGAGCCAGGTGTGACCATACTTCTGTGTTGCAAAAAACAAACATAAAAGCTCCATGCTTGAAGACGGGTCTGGAAGGAATATGCCATCTCACTCTGGGGCACTTGTGGCCCATGGGTCACACTCACTTGATTCTAGCGAGTTCAAAGAGACTGGTTCATAATCTATCCTCTGCTTTGATGGAATCCATATCTGCAGACCAGCCAGCTCTGTGGCTTCGGAACCCTACAAGCCTCTCTAAGAGAACCCTAGACCCACACCACCTACGTGGAGATTGTACTTTTCCCAGGGGAGTTGGGATCAGACAGGTGAGCGAGGCAGGAACTCTCTCAAGCACTTGCTTTGGCCCCTGATAGAAAGCAGCCCTGTGGTTTCAGCGGGTGGCAAGGAGATGGAACACCACTGCATGGCTGTGTGCCTCACTGCCAGGGGAAGGGTAGGTCAAGGACTGTCTCGGGGGCTCTGCATGAATTTCGGGCACACACTTTTGCCTTCACGATTCTGCGTTAGGGCAGGCACTGTGCACACATCAGCTCAGACTCAGCTAGCTCTTGTCCTTTTCTCTTTCATTTGAATCTCCCCTCCATGTACTTACAGCCCTCCTCACCCCTCATCACCTGTGGACTGCCCAGCAGGCTCTACCATTCTTTCACCCTTTAAACTAAACTGCACTCACCTAGGTGAACTGGTTGGGAACTGTGGTTTTTGTTTGATTTGGTTTGGTTTGCTTTTTTATAATGGAGATGTTACACACCTTTATCTTCATCACTTGCTAAACAATACATCACAGAAAGTTCTGCAAGCCCCTTGGCTTTAACACTAATGCCGTCTTTTTAGTGTTCTCTGGTGTTCACACAATAATGCTGAGTAAGGATGTGTGCAGTTTTGAGTTATTCATTAATCCATACATGTTCATGTTGATTCTACCTCTCTTTCTGTTACCACAAACATGTATCAAACATCCATAATATGGTGCAATATATGCTTTGGTTTTTCCCCATGGGTCTCAGCTGCTGGGCGTAGAAGGAAACGTGCAGTTTTAATTTTATATGGTGTTGCCTGCTCTCATTCTAAAAAGGTTTCCTTTCTTTTATATTTCCCTTTGCGAAGAACAAGAGTGACCTCCTGTTAGCTTTCTGGTCTGTGGTGGCTGTTCTCTGTGTTTGCTATTCTCTTGTTTGAGAAAGTCAGAGAGTGACACTCATGTTTCTCCGCGTGCTTGTGTGTGTACACGTTGATTGTTCAGATCTGCTACTTTTAGTGACACCTAGTTAGGTTCCTTTCTGCTTCCCATGTATGGCTGGCTACCTCTCTCTGAGAGTTCCTGGAGTCCCCAGCTCTGAGTCTTTAACTTGTGTTCATTGTCCACTGGCTTTTCTTCTTCTTCTAAAATGGCTTCTTTTGCAACCTCAAAGCATTTACGTTTTAAGTGGTCAAAACCAGCTTTGACCATCTACTTGTTGACGGTTTTCCCAACCTGAGTTTATGTGTAGTTTCTAGGAGCATATTAGGGGAGTCCATGGTTTTATTTCTCCCATTTGGAATTTATTTTTCTATGAGGTATAAGCTAAGAATTTACTCCCCCCCCCCCCAGATAATGAACCAGATGTGAAAACACAATCAATTCACACTTTGCCATGAAGTTAAAAAAAAAATCACCATTAAGGTTTATTAGACCCTGATGTATTGTTCTAGACTCTGGAACCCAATTCTATGGTCTCTGGCTCTGGGTCTGTACGGAATACCCTGCACTTAATGGTGATTTCGGGCTAGTCTAATAGTAAAAACTCTGACCTCTTCTGAACGGGTTTTGCATATCTGTTTTCAAGAACTCTTCCATTCCTCTCACAGGGAAACGCAGCTCTTCTTATGCCCCTCAGGCCTCTGTATCAGGCAAATGTATATATTCACTTATGCAGTGATGCCTTTGTAATGATTTTTAAGTCTTCCCGTATTAAAAAAAACAGTACACTTTCTATCTAAATTCTGGTCTTAAGTGCTGGGAACACTGTACAGTGGGCATACTCTCTACCACGGAATGGGACCCCAGCCCTGTTTTTATTTTACTGTTGAATTCTGAGACAGGTCTTACTCAGTTGCCTGGTTCAGCCTTGAACTCACTCCACAGTGCAGGTAGAATGAAGTTAAGATCCTCCTGCCTCAGCCTCGCAGTAGCCACGATTACGGGAGGTTCTGTGAAGTCTAAGTGATTTTTAATCTTTCATTAAGACTTTGGGAATTTTTTTCATACGGCTACTATAAAATTACAACTATGTAATTTATAATTTAAAAACACATGAGAGACAGAAACCATACCGTGCCACCCGGCTGGTCTCCAGAGTCCAAATGGTTCTCCCTGCCTCAGCCTCATATGAAGCCGGGACTCAGACATGTACCACTGTGCCCAGCCACGGGTGCGTTTATTGCTTTCTGAAAGGAGTTCTTGTAGTTTTGCAGGTTTTAGGAGCCCATTGGTAGACTCAAAAGTAGAATTACTGATTACTAGAACAGAAGAAAAGGCTTATCTGACTCCTGTGGAATTCTCTCCTATTTCTAGTACTTTTCTGGGTAAAACAATCATATGTGACCATATTTATGTGGCTGCTGCCTCATTCGCACAAGTGTTTGCATTGGAACTGCCCACAGTTCCCCCATGTTTGTCACGGTTGTCTGCTGAAAAGTCTAGGGTGATTCTGAACTCTGCAGTGAGAGCCAGTCCACTGACTTCTCACAGAACACAAGACAGTCTGGGAGTCCGCCATGGACTGAACTCTGACTGGTTGACATCTTTGTGTTTCTACCATTCTCTTATTTTGGGAACGCCAGCTGAACTGCCCCAAACACACAGGGGACGTTACCAATAGGGCCGTGCTTTTATTCATTTTATTGACAGAGTTGGGATGATTTCTTTGTCACTCGAAACTCTTGTACTCATGACATCAGACCTGCTTGGTGAAATTACTCTTTTAACACAGAGGGAGGCTCCCTGAGTTTTAAACACAGAGGGATTTTATTTAGATGTCTGTAACTATATGTGAGGCCTGGTCACAGTCTTCTTTTTAAAGTTGATAGCTGACTTGATAGCAGGATCACTTCTTAGAAACAATTTAACGATCATTATAGTTATCTCCTCACTGAAATGACATAACATTTAACTGGATATATCTGAGCCAGGCAGCCTTTCTCCCCGGTGGCCTCTGTCTCCCCACAAACTTAACTGATATAGAAATTAAACTATAGCTCTGGGGTGCTCTTTGAGCGCATGGGTTAAAATCTGTGAACACTGACTATCACAGATAGACTACGCCCAACCACACTATTGTTTCCCACATACACCTATCATAGAGTTTAAGTTTTAAGTGAGAAACAGCTAAGGTTAACAGTGATCACCATTAATAAAAGAGAATTGTCAGAATAATATGCTACCGTGAAAATAGTTCAAACTTAGGATGTTTCCCCCTGGCATTTTACTTAAAGTTTTTTTGGAAATAATTACATCATTTCCTTCTTCTCTTTCATCATTCCAAACCCTCCCAACAATCCCTTCTTTCAGATTTCAGACATCTCTTTTTTAAAATTGTTGGTTGTGTGTGTGTGTGTGTGTGTGTGTGTGTGTGTGTGTGTGTGTGTATTTCCAGGGCTCACCATTTGATATCAGATATGCCACTGGTATGCTCTTCCATGGGTAAGACCGTTTTCAGCTTCCTAAACTGTGACCAGCTAAACCTCTTTTCTCTATTAAGTGTCCTGCCTTTGATATTCTTTTATAGCATCCACAAGTGAATAATATACCTCCATGTTCTCAAAAGGTTTGGGGTACCTAGTGTGAGAGATTCCAGGACTCCTGGTCTGCTATAAATAGAAGCACTTTCTTACCAGTACCCCCAGTAGCATCCAGCATGCCTGGTATCCCAGCATGCCCTGCACCTCTATAGTGTTCCCAGACATACTTTTTTAGTGGTGAAAGGGTGTATATTTAGAATTAGCCATCTGGACTGTTTAGATGGCCCCAATCTTACTGGTGGCATCTAGAGCCTCATAAGCCAAGCGAGCATCTGCCCTCTTCTCTCCACCAGGCCTTCTCAGGGGGTCAGTGTCATGGAGTCCTTCATGGCCTGTTGGATCTGGTGCTTGATGGCCTTGACATCCTTGATGAACACAAGTGTGCTGTCCTCTGTCTTCTTCATGGCTGGCTCTGTGGTCAGTGGGAATTAGATGACGGCATATTGGCCAAGCTTGTTTCTCCTGGGTGCACTCTTTTGGGATATTTTGACTACCTCCAGAGCCACAGAGTCTTGGGTCACCAGAAGGTGGGTACCAGGAGGATCTCCTTCTTTTTGTGGCTGTGGATGCCTTTCAGCACTGCCTTCTTAGCTCTCAAGGCCTTCACTTTGGCTTCGGCTTTGGGAGGGGTGGGAGATTCCTTCTTCACTTTAGGCGCCATCTTGGTGAAAAGGTTCCAGTACCTGCTAATTTAATACCTAGTCTATGGACTCTGGTAATTTATGGTCATCTCACCTCAGAACTGACTTCTCTGGTACAGAATCCTCTTCTCTATTGGTTAGTGAGACACCATATACACAAAACATATTTCTAGCCCTATACATTAAGGGTCACAGTGGTTTTTAACTTTTTATGGACACAACAATCCCAGGAACATTCTTTTCAAAGGATGCCTATCTCTGAGGTATTCTCTGTTGAGTGACTGGGGCTCAAGAATCTGCATTTTTCAAAAACAAGCCCTTGCTTTTCTTTCTTGTTCATAGACCATGGGCCTTGTTTTTAATCAACACCATGCTTCAGCCTGTTTCAGCTCGTCTGGCTACACCATCTCATAACATTTCTTGGGTTAATTTACATTTCCCAGGACTACTCAGAACTAAGAAAACCATCCTGCCCTCATAATCTGGGCACGAAATCGGGCTAAATCCACTTATCCAACATTCATCCTAGGCTATCCTCAACTCTAAAGCACAGCCTCCAGGGGATAGACTTCATGGTTGAGTTAGGTATGTGGATAGGTTTGTATGTGGCTCCTGGTCCTAGATTACCCTAGTCCCTCCTCAGTACACAGAAGCAAGGTCCTTGAGCCATACTTTTTGGGAAGATGGCCGGAGAAGATTCTTAGCAAGTTAATTCAGCTCTACTCTCTCTAATGTTCACCTTTTAGTTCATCTGCCCAATTGGAAAGTACACTCTACAGTGGGCCATATAGTGAACTCACTCACCAAGACCGGAACATAGCCTTGCCAGAGTCTGAGCCCATACACTCAATCCTCTTCACCTATAAGTCACACTGTGTGTGCCGAGGTCACACTGTGTACACAGTATGCTATAGCCAACATGGCCGCTACTGAGAAAAGTGCGTGCAGGATGTCAGTTCACGGCCAGAAATGCAAACAGTGCCATGAGCTCTTTGAACCACACTCCCTCCATTGTACGCTCTCTGTGGCAGCTTCTTCAGAGGTTAAACTCCATGAGGTACAAGAAGCTAGGATTGGTGCTCCAAGCAGTAGGAGAGAGCAACTCAAGAGACGAATCACTGTGGTGACCCACAGATAGGTAGCCATGGCACTAAGCAACGGCTACTTCTTCATGTTGGTTATTTTTGTCTTGTTTTTCTCCCAAAGGAGGAGAACAAAAAAGTAGGCATTTTAGGTTACAGTTTCTACCTGTTTTTGGATTTTGGATTTAATCAATTAATTACAAAAAAAATAAATAAATAAACCCTCAGAATTCATAGTCATTGTTCCAAGAAGGGTGAAAAGCTAACTCGGTCATTTCTTTTTTGTTCATATCCATGCTTAAAAAAAATTCAGAAGTAATGTTACAAAATGAAGTGAGTTTAGATGCAGGGCAGAAATCTTTCCTTGAAAATGTTGCAGAGACATTTAGCAAGGGGGTAGCCAGGAGTCCATTACTAAGATATATGGGTTAATAATTTCATGGGGGCTACTCAAGAATGATCTGTTATGATTGAAACCATGTGTGTAGAGTTTAGGCTTCTGCAGGATGTGTGGCAGCAACAAAGGCCCTAAAGATATATTTGTGCTGCCTGCTAAGTACACAGATGATTGGCTTAGATACACTTCCCAGACATAAACAGTGAAGGAATGCCCCTGAAGTTCTCCACGCTGTCAGATAGAAAGGGGAATGCTTACCACATTGTACAAGCCGATACACCAGCGCTCAAATAAAATCTGCCCAGAAAATCCATTAACAAAAGCGAACCAAAGCTGCAAGAGAACAAAGTTCATCAAATTTTATATCAATATTGACCTAAATGTTTCCACTCACTGGAGAAGTAGCCAGGAATGTGGACCACCAGCTGGACACAGCTGCAGAGGGAGACTGTGTGCCAGCACGGTGACAGTTGTCCTTTCAAGGAATATAAATTTCCAATTCCATAAATATCAATATCTTAAGGAAAATTTATATTAAGGACGCATCAACTTTGAGAGGTTACATACACCATGTTTACAAGGAAATTAACTTATACCAACTATGTTTTGAGTTAACACTTTCTGATTGACTGAGTCTCAACTTCATGCATTTCCCCTTATAAAGTTGATTTGATAGCTATGGTGTCTCTTTGTAGGACTTTCAAACAGATAAAGATTATAACTAGTAAAAACATCAGGAAATGCTTTTATTGGCCATGTGTTTTTAGTTGACAGAATATTGACTTCCTTGATTGGCTGTCCTCTATTTCAAGCACAGGCCAACACACAATGATAAGAAACAAGCATGCTCAAATCATCTTTTATGGTAGTATGAGAAACTGAATTAACTGGATAGATCATTCTCAAGAGGATCCAACGTTCAGTAAACACATGAGAAAAACAGCAACATCAGCCTTCAGGGATATACAAATTAAACTATGAGTCCATCTTAATCAGAATGATATCATCAAGAAAACAAATGGCATCTGTGGTGGTTTGACTAAGGATAGCCCCCATAGGCTCATATAGCTGAATGCGCAATCATCAGAAGTGGCACTACTTCAGAAGGATTAGTAGGTGTGATATTGTTGGAGGAAGTATGTCACTGGGGGTGGGCTTTGAATGTTGAAAAGGCCAAGCCAGGTTCAGAGTCTCTCTCTTCCTGCTGTCTATGGATCTGCATGTAGAATTCTCAGCTACTTCTCCAGCACCATGTCTGCCTGCTGCCATGTTTCCTGCTGTGATGATAATGGACTAAACCTCTGAAACTATTAGTTAAATGTTTTTCTTTATATGAGTTGGCTTGGTCTGGTAACCCCTCACAGCAACAGAACTTGGACTAAAACAGGAAGCAAGCAACATTGATGAGGATTGGTTATTCTGCAGAAGACTCAGGATGCATGGAGACCCACTGTCCACAGGTGAGCAGTGGAGAAGAAACACAATTCCACGAGAAAGCATCCTCAGACAACCGTGGTGTCTCCTCCCAAAGGTCTAGCAACATCACCCAAACAAGGAGGGCAACAACAACAGAAACCTCACAGCAGATCGGGACAGATGCACTGGAAATAATCCCAGCTGAGGAACCAGCCACAGGGCAAAAGGAAATGTCAAAGATTCTCGGTGAGCCGGCAGGACTTAAAACATGAGACTTTTCATTGAAAGCAGGAGCAAAATTAAATGTATAAGACAACAAAGAAAGTAGCGAATTAAAAAAGGCTGATGTTAAGACGAAAGGACACAGAAATGGAAACAAAAACAGAACTGACTTTGATAAAAACCAGTTAGGGATCAATAGGGTAGGCTTTAAAAAATGTGTGATGGGGCTGGAGATGGGCAGTGATTAAAAGGACTTGCTGTTCTTGCAAAGGACCCAGGTTTGGCTGCCAGTGTTCATGCCAGGCTGCTCACAACCCCTGTAACTCTAGTTCCAGGCCCTTCCCTGGCCTCTGCAGGCATGGGTATACACACTAGGACAAGTGCATGTATGAGCATACACATGCATGCACACATGTGTGCACAACACACTTATATAGAAATAATAAAAATAAATATTTAAAATTAATATTATGCAAAGGATTAAACATATATTGACCTTAAGAGAAAGAGAAACCTTTCAAAAGACAAAAATAAAGAACAAAACCATTTTGTTTTGTTTTGTTTTAGAATACAAAAGAGTTTATTCAGGGCATGTGGAGGGGAGTCGAGGGTAGTAGAGACTGAGGGGGTGTTGGGGGAAAGGGAATGGGGAGAGAGTGGAAGCAGGAAATCCAGAGCAAGAGCAAGAGAGTGAACAAAGTCATTTTTATTATATTTAATTTAATTTTTAGATGTATTTGGAAGCTGGGTACATGTGTGGATAGAACTCAGGTTAGCTTTGTCAGAGAGTGCCTTTCCTGGCTGAACTATTTTTTCTGACCCATAGAATTTTTAAGGTATATTTATTAAAGCAACAACGACAGAATAAAACATATTCAAACATATAATAGAAGAACACTTTCTAAAATGTCACAGTGTGAGTGAAAAGATGGACTGTCTGACACAGGAAAGAACAACAGATAGAAGTCGGCTGACATAGGAGCTGACGTGATTATTTGTTTATTGACCACTGTTGCTGGCATTTGGAGCATATGCTTTACCACTGAATCCCTCCCCACCTTCAGTTCTGAAATGCTATAAAATTAATTCAATGCATTCAATGAGAAGAGGCAATTATCCTGACAAGGGAAACCATGAAGCTGGCTTCCTAATTCTCTTCAGTGGGATATCAGAACAGAGCTGGTGTCTGAGGTTCAGAAGTGTCGGCGAAGCCGTGTGACAAGGACTTTAGCAAGCCACCAAAAGTAAAGGCAAATCAAAGCCCGAGAACACAAAGGGTGAAGGTGGTGGTACTGTATGTCCTTTACACTGTTAAAATTCAGGACGCTCAGCAGATACCAAACCTGAAGCATGTATTACATGCAAGAGAGAGTTTCAAAAGCTCAGAGAAAGCATGAGAATAAAGCCAAGTTCCTAACCTTGTCTTACAAGTCAGCAGGATCAAACCCTACTCTGCTTCTTCCTTATTTTTTCTCCCCCCCTTTCTCCTTCTCCCTTCCTCCATCCTTCCTTTTTCTGGAAAAAGGCCTGGGTTTGAGCAACTACAAGGCATAGAGGCAGAGCAGCAGCTGGACTGCCTGCCTCACAACTCTGTAATCCCGATGCTAGGGATGAACCCAGAGCCTAGGTTATGTAGGTCGAGCACTCCACCACCCAGCTCTCTTTGAGGTCTCAGAATTCTCTCTCCTCCTCCCTCCTGTTGTAACCTGCCATTGGAGCCTGGCCTTATTTTTCCTTCCCCCACTTGTTTTGCTAAGAACTTCTTCCTTGTATTCGTTGTGGTTCTTAACCACCCACCCCAGAACATTCCATCCAAGCTACCCTGAAAACATCTTGTTTTGCACACTCTTAACTGCACCTGGCCTCCCCAGGCTTTGTTGTTCACCCCATATAAAAGGAGTCCCGAGTAAAGCCTGGGTGGCATTCACCCATTACTGAATGACCCATGTATGTGTCTGTGTGTGTTTCTTTTTCAATCCCCCAGGCTTTTGTCCGAGGCTCGGTAACAGTGACGGCTCAGGTCGTCATCTGGAGGTTCCGCCGAAATTGGAAACTGAGGAGACCCTGACAGATTCGTCCCTGAGAGCCAGCAATTGTAAGTAAAAGGGGGGGCATATTGGGGCAAAAAAGTTAAAAGGTTATTATTATTATTATTATTATTATTATTATTTTCTAATCTTCTTAAAAGTGAAAATAAAATGGGGAAGATGAGTTCCTCCGTACTGTTAGCAGTCACCAATTTCTTTCTTTGGAGGTTGGTGAAAGATACTCTCCTAAGTGATAATGGTAAAATAAGAGAAATTAGGGCTGAAATGGAAAAAAACTTTTGAGACTGTTCAAGATGAACAGACAAAGAAATCTGTCACTCCGGCAGATACTTCTGATGAGTGGGGAGAGAGTGATAGTGAAAGCGTGGAAGAGTCTAAACTTGAAGAAAAAATTAGGAGCCTAGAAAAGAAATTAGACAAATGTAAATTAAAAAATAAAAAGCTTTTCTCTAGAGAGGGTCATTGCTCCTTCGCCCCCCCTTCCAGCCTATGCTCAAACAATGAGGAAATAGTCTTCTCCCTTTTCTGGGATGGTTTGGCTAAAGAGGAAGAAAAAAGAGTGTAAACTGTTCCAGAGTTCTTTAAGCGGGAGCAGAGGGTCAGGAGACGACATCCTGGCTCTCTGGTTCTCACTAGAGAAATGTCTAGTTTTGGTTCTGGGTCCCTTAGGAAAGATATCAGGGTCCCGTTGACACATGTAGTTCTCTTCTCTTGTGTGTGTTTGTCTCTTGGCGCGGCAAGCTGTTCGTCCATTAATGTGTGTCAATTTGGGTCCATGTTTTCTTTGTTTAAGTGTTACTCATGCTTCATGTTCAAAAGAAAATGTTATGTGTTAGTTGTTCGTCTCTTGAACTCGTGTCTAGAAGGGTAAAATTAAAGATAGAAAGCAGGCATTTGGGGCCCTACACCTGAAGTTAATAGTTTAGCTCAGCTGGAAACCTGCTGGAAGCTGATTTTTAGGCTGCTCCTAGATAAGGGTGCTGGCAGCTTCTCCCAGAAAAATCTCTGTTTATTGAGCTCAGCAGGTGACTAGGTGCTCATTCCTTGAAATTATAACTAAAAAGTGAGAATTTTATCTAGTTTAAGTATATAAGATGTGAGGCCACTTCATGTTTGCTTTTGACTGGTTTTGAAAGGTATAAATATGCTCTGCATGTCTTCGTGGTAAATTATTTGCTTATAAGTAATTGGGTATGATGAAAAAATTGCAATAGTGGTAACAGAAAATTTGTTTAAAACTATTAACTTGGTTGAAGTCACTCTAAACAACAACACGTGGCATAAACCAACCCAGGGAAACAGGTTTCTAAAATCCCTCTAAATTGGATTATATTATATGTAGTAAGATAGGATTTAGACAGCATCCCTGCACTGTAGTTTGTGTGTTGGAAACTAGCAGCCAAACTTCGTAGCATAAAGCTGATGTGCTCTGATGCACTATGTGTTGATTTTGGAGAGACTAGGAGTTAAGTTTTGCTTTTTAAATTTTTTCAAGAGTTCTTTGATAGACTGATTAAAATGTCTGAGAGAGTCTTGGGAGCTGCTAAACCTCAAAATGCAACCGTGAGCCATAACAATACCATATTCTTATATTTGGACCAGTTCTTTTTAATAAGTTTCTGGGTATTTTGTGAAGTCAACTTGCAGTTTTTCAATTGATGATGGTGAGACAACAGTACCATATCCTTCATGAAGGAAGAGATTTTGTTGACACCGCATGCTAGAACCTTTTCCCTCTTGATCTTTATTCTCTATTCCCTTACCATGCCTGTGCTCCAGAGCTTATTTCAAGCATCCAGCGTGTCCAGAGCTTGGTGCCATGCTCTTTCCCTCCTTCATATAATCACAAGGTCATGAGGTGCAGCTGAGACTGCAAGAAGGGCTTGTTATAGCCGTCCTGGATCCTCTGTGAAGCACCCTCTCTTGATGCCAGTCGAGGCCAATATGGCATTTGGACCACAGAAAAATTATGGCCATAATGACAAGCAGTTAGCCAAGGACAGGCAACCTTCTTGGACCAGGCTTACCTAAGGCAGGGGCTCTGAAGACTGGCAGGGTACCCAAAGACAGGCAAGAGTCTTGGACCCCCAGATTGATCTTAAGACAAGGCGCTGCTTGAAATTGAAGGTATGCCTCTTTTTTTACTCATTTGAGCCTCTACTTCCCCTCTACAAATTTGTCTTTTATATAATATAAAAGGGGGAGCTGTTGTAACCCACCATTGGAGCCTGGCCTTATTTCCCCCCCACACTTGTTTTGCTAAGATCTCCTTCTTTGTATCCATTGTGGTTCTTAACCACCCCCCAGAACATTCCATCCAAGCTACCCTGAAAACATCTTGTTTTGCACACTCTTAACTGCACCTGGCTTCTCCAGGCTTTGTTGTTCACCCCATATAAAAGGAGTCTCGAGTAAAGCCTGGGTGGCATTCACCCATTATTGAATGACCCGTGTGTGTGTGTGTGTGTGTGTGTGTGTGTGTTTCTTTTTCAATCCCCCAGGCCTCTGTTCAAGGCTTGGTGACTGTCGTCACCTCCCACCTCTCCTTCCTTCTCTCCCACCCTCCCCCCGTCTCTTCTTTCTTCCCCTGCCCCCCAAGACAGGGTTTCTTTGTGTACTGTTGGCTATCCTGGAACCCACTCTGTAGACCAGGCTAGCCTTGAACTCACAGAGATCTCCCAAGTGCTCCCTACTGTCTGGCTTGAAATTTTTAATGAAACCAGCTCTCCCCACCCCATGAGGTTATCTTTTACCACTCTAGTGGGCAAAGACATAAATTTGACAAGGTGAAGAACTAGCTGCTCTAATCTCTTCCTAGGGATTCAGCACCGTTGACAAGTGTTCAAAGTACTTTCCTTTGTCTTGTGAATTTCACTTAGTTATTTAAATCTTACAGCTTTAGTCATGTGGTCCTCAACATAAAGATGTTGGACATTGCTTGACATAGAGAACTTGCACACACTATGTGGTGACCGCTGTAGAATGTTCATTTGTTTCAATGAGCTCAATAACACATCTTGAAGAGCATACGAAGCAACAAGCGTCAACTGTCATGAAAGAGCACCCAGACACATCACTGAAAAGAAAAATCAAGTTCCGTGCTTCAGAGTTTGGGGGGCCAGCCTGGACTACACTGTTTCAGAAAGACAAATCTAGTGACAAAACAGAAACAAAATAAAACAAAACAAACCTTCAAAACAAGAACAAGATCCAAACCTAAACCTAAAACCCACGTTGAAAGGTCAGGACTACGAAATGTAAGTGTAAACTCTACATATGGTCGTTCTCTCCTGGTGGTTCTTTCTGAGGGACAAAGGGAGGCTCACATAGGCCTCCTGCAGTGCTTTGAGCTTTCAAAACATTGAGTTGTGTTTATTTAACAGAAGCAGTTTTCAACTAGGGACCTGTTACCAAGGAGGAGACCTTTCACTGTGTGTGAAGGTCTCCATGGTGGCCTCTTGAAGGAGGGTGATGCTAATTGTCATGGTTTGGGAGGCCAGAGAGTCTGTTGAACCCCCTTATACCACCCATGAGTCCCCCCTTCCGACAATGACCTCAGTTGACCCCAACCGTCCATAACTCACTATGGAAAAACCCTGGGTGTGTTAAGCTAGCCTGGTGTGCAAGGCTGTGACTATGTGTTCACTGTCTGAGGAGGATGGGCCTCAGAAAGCTTCAGCCCTTAAAATAACCACCATCCACCTGCAGCCGCACAGCTGTAGCCATGGCCAAGTTGTAAGGCGGCCAGTATGGCACTGGGAGGAAATTCAGCAACTTCACTCGGGTGAGCCTACACACAGCCATCTATTATAAAAATAAATTACGGTTGTAAAAAGCTAGGACGAACTAAGTATAACTAAGGCCCCTGCATCAGTGAAAATTCCTAGTAAGAAGGACAGAAGACATTCTTAAGAGAGTTCTTACTGTTTCTTCTGGATTGACTGTGGGATAGCGATGTGTTGGACAGTAGGTACAAAAGCCTCTGTAGTCACTTTGGAGTGGGGTCCTTGATATCCTGCCCCCTCCAGTGTCCCCCCAAAGCAGCTGCTGTCCCATAGTCAGCTGGCACAGACGTGGCTCCTCACAGTTTGGATGTTTGTCCTCATTTTATCATTTGCAGGTGATGCTGGGGTTTGACAAGTGTAAACAAACTCAGCCTTAACATTTCAGCTGCGTTCCAATCACCGGTCGTCGCTGGTGATTACACCTTTTTTATTTGATTGGAACTTTTTTGGGAGGGTAGAGGAAAATGAAACCCAAAATACACAAAACAAGTTGTCCCCCTCCCCTTCCTTCAATCCACCTTATAATTTCAAAACCCAGGAGCTGTTTGTTTTTTTTCCCCCTTTAAAAAATTCAAACTTGATTTCACTTTGGCAGGATGTCCATAGGCAGAGGGAAACGTATGAAAATGTAGTGTATTTTTAAACATTCATACCGACAGGCTTAGTTTTTATTTTATTTACTTGTGAGGCAGGT
This sequence comes from Micromys minutus, assembly GCF_963924665.1. Lineage (NCBI taxonomy): Eukaryota > Metazoa > Chordata > Mammalia > Rodentia > Muridae > Micromys > Micromys minutus. Next base: position 59,684,367 of record NC_137981.1, on the reverse strand, counting down.
ACACGCTGCCTCTCTGACACACTATAAACTCATGCCTTCACACCACTTAGTCATATATAAATGTTAATTCATATATAAAAGACAGCACCACCCAATTCCTCAACACCAAGGTCATTTTTGGTGGGTCACTGGCTCTCAGGTTCCTAGACCGGACTCCACCCTCAACGCAAACAGATGGTCGTCTCCTGGACTTACCGCTCGGGTCTGCTGTGCTCTGCTCTTTTGGATTAATGGGAGAAAAGATTGCTCGGCTTTAACTTTTCTGTTAACCAGGAATGCTCTTAAACGAACCAAGCCAAAGCCCAGAGCTAGGCAGCCTCAGACTTGGTGGGTTGGCAGGAGGCCGGCCAAGCTCTGCTGCCTGCCAAGCTCCTGGGGTTTGGGTCCTCAAACGCAGGGCTGTTATGAGCAAACTGACCCAAACTTATTAAATGGTTTTTCCTTCTCAGAGAAAGATCCTTCTTTGCTTTAACTCCTGCCTACCTGCCAAAAGCACAGTAACTGTTGGCTGATCGGACAGGCTCCTGTCTGGAGGAGTGACAGTCATTGTTCAGCCTCAGTGGGTCACACTGCTCCGGTCATAGCTAGCAGTCAATGTGTTTAGTAAAATGACTGCTGGCTTGGCGAAAAGGGACGGCTTGTCCTTCTAGGGGTCTGCCAGAGACTGGAGGGGACAAGTGTCTTAAGAGAACAAGAGAATGAATTAGCCATCTGATTTCTCTCTCTCTCTCTTTTTCTTTCTTTCTTTCTTTCTTTCTTTCTTTCTTTCTTTCTTTCTTTCTTCCTTTCTTTCTTTCTTTCTTTTTTTTTTTGAGTACACCATAGCTGTCTTCAAACACACCAGAAGAGGGCACCGAATCCCATTACAGATGGTTGAGAGCCACCATGTGGTTGCTGGGAATTGAACTCAGGACCTCTGGAAGAGCAGCTGGTGCTCTAACCGCTAAACCATCTCTCCAGCCATCTGATTTCTTACTGAAGAAGTCAACATCAGCTCTGAGACAATGAACTGGCATTAAAGACACATTGCTTTCAGTGACAAATTGCTGCAAACCCATCCCCCATCTAACCTGGCCATATGAATTAAAAGCAAAAACAAACAAACAAACTCGACATAAATCATATTTCTAAAATTGTTTCTGGAAATTAATTTTCCATTGATAAAAGCACTGGCTTATAAAGATGCTGCCCTGGTGTGCAGTGTTGTTAGCAACAGAGGAGGCGGGTGAAGGCAAAGGAGTGAGGTCCTGTTTAAGCAAACTGTGTATGAGGTTTGAGGTCAAAGAGCCAGGCTGTGGAGTCGGCTCCCAGTTTACAGTTGAGGTGGGATTGCTGCAGGTCATCAGGGCTCCTTGGCAAATGTTACCCACTGATCCATTTCTTTGGCCCAGACATTGCTTAGGTAGGAGACATGCGGCTGTGGCAGATCTATGAATCATTAATCACTTCAAAAAAAAAAAAAAAAAAAAAAAAAAGGATTGGAAACCAAGGGGGAAAGCAAAGGTGTGCTAAGGTGGAGGGTATGAGGATGAGACCCGGAGAGAAGATGGATTCTGGAAGCTTCCCTACAAGTGATGTTCTGCCTGATAAGTTATATGAGCGAGAAGCCAAAATGAAACTGAGACTAAGCAAAATGGGGAGGGGTACTGTTTGCTATAACAGCCACTATATTTTTACCATAGCACACAAGTACATCTTCGACTCTATAAAATGACTTAGAAGAAGACTTAGTCTTTTGTGTTCTGGATTATACTGACGTTTCTCTTAGCCAGTCACTCTTTAATTTTTTTTTCCATTTTCTGGCTATCCCAATATGACCAGCGGTTGTACGGATCGCATTTATGATAGTATACTTCAGAGCTGACTCAGTCCTGGCCAACAGTGGTAACAAACGCTCACAGACTGTTAATCCCTGGGAAGGAAGTGAGCACCTGATAGGTTAATCTTAACTCTACACTATTTCCCGAGAGTGGATCCTTACCTTCCTTCCTCTTCCAAAGGACAGAAGGAATATGAGGATGCTAGGAAGGCCGAGGCCTTGTAACAGCCCCAATGGATTAGCTCACGAGCTTCATTACCACCCTAAGAACTCCTTCCTGTTCCCTCCTAACAGTGAGAAAATCTGAATGCAGAGAAGAAAAGGCCCCAGGTCCATACTAAATTGATCCCCAAAGGCCACAGCTGCCAATAGTAAGCTATGCGTATCGAATAAGGCAAGTCAACATCAAATCTGTATCTATGACTAATCTGCTGCTGATACTTTAAGGTTGTAATAGCAATGAAACACTTCCCAAATGGAAAACTCCTTGAGAAAATAACCCAGATTTCCTCAAATGTCAAGTCAAAGGAGAAGAGGTTCCTTCGGGTTTGGGAAGTAGGATACAAAAGCCTTCCTTACCACTCTAGTTTGAAATATTTCTTGCGGGGTATGGTGGTGCATGCCTTTAACACCAGTACTTCGGAAGGCCGAGCGAGGTAGGCTGATTTTCTTGTCTACAGAAAGAGTTCCAAGACAGCCAGGGTTACATGGAGAAACCCTGTGTGGAAAAGCCCAAAAACCAAACAACAACAACATAATATAGAAATTATGCAAAATAGAGAAAAGAAGAAAATATTTCCCAGTGATATCCTGAGCTAATATACGCCAATCTTTTGCTAGCATGGATAAATCTGGCCTAGCAGTCAAAGTAATATTTATTATCCAAATTCCTTGAATAAGAACTTGTGAATGAATGCTCTTGTTTAAAAGGACTAGAATCTAAAGCTGAGAAAGCATAGAATTAAAGAAATTATCATGTCAAATGCAGATAGCACAGGATGTGTGACTATAGATTTCATTCTTTTGTTGTTGCTGTTCCTTTCCATTCAAATGTCAGACGACTTAACACGTTGACTGTTATGGCCCAAAGCCACAAAGTCAGCAAAGGGAAGTCTGGTAAACATTTTTAAAAGTGTCTTTAATTACTAATTTCTAAGTGGTATGAAATGCCTGTTTCTACATAATTACACGGTTAGACTGCTAAACTATAGAATATTAGGTAAATATGAAGTCGTGTTTTCTTCCCCATAAAAGACCATAATTCTGACCAGATGGGGTATGCACAATTAAATTGATTTTTAATAAGGAATTCTTGGCACAATAGAATGTAATCGCTCCAAATTGTATCAAGGACTACATAAAAAATTTTTTTAATAGTTCAAGGCTTCAACTCCTCAGTCCAAATCCCTTGCTGGCATGCTAGGGGACCAAAGGCTCTGGAGACCCATACGGAAATAATGAGCCTTTCTTCTCGAGGTCACTGGCTAGGATTTGGTCTCTCGTTCATTAATCACACAGCTGTGTTCCGAGTCCCATTGCAGGAACAGTGGCAGGGGTTTGCTATGCGAGAAGTAGCAGAAATGTGTGTAAGATCATTTCATTTATGGGCAGGACCTATGGCAAGTATTTGAGAACAAGCGTTTTATAACCAATAAAACAACGCTCTTAAGTTACTGACAGTTAAGATTTAGTGCTTGGCTCCACAGGGCAGGATGGTCAGAGGAGCACAGAACTCAGGTGCTCCACAGCATGTCCTTCAGGCCCTTGGCCCTCTGAGCTGTAGCCTGGTTGAGTTGTGGACTCTGTGTTTTGTTTCAGGAAGTGAAGGGAAAGGCCCCTGTCTTCTTAGGGTTTTACTACTGTGAGCAGACACCTTGACCATGGCAACTCTTATAAGGACAACATTTAATTGGGTCTGGCTTACAGATTCAGAGGTTCATTCTATTAACATCCAGGCAGGCATGGGCAGGAGGAGCTGAGAGTTCTACATCTCATTCTGAAGACAAACAGGAGAAGACTGGCTTCCAAGGAGCTAGGATGAGGGTCTTAAAGCCCAGGGCTACAACACACATACCCCAGCAAGGCTACACCTTCTAAAAGTGCCACTCCCTGGGCCAAGCATATACAAACCATCTGCCTCCCTCCTCCCCACCCCTCATGTACCCTCTCAGAGTAGTACAATAAGAGAAGAATTCTCATTTTATTAATTTAGGTTTATTCATGAAGGAGTATAAGTGAACACATGTACACACACACACACACACACACACACACACACACACACACACACACATAAGCTTAGAGGTCAGCCTTGGGTATCATCCTCTGAAACTCTGAAACTCTGTCCCCCTCCTTTGAGGGTCTCATCCACTGTGCTTGACTTGCGGGCCAGTGAGCCCCAGGCATCCTCTGTTGCCCCACCTGTACTATGACTACAAGGTCATGCTACCATGTCTGGTTTGGCCGGTTCTGGGAATTGAACTCAAGTCCTCGTGTGAGACAAATGAGTCACTGAGTGATCTGTCCTCCTCTCCATGTTCAAAGACATCCCATAGTCAAACTGTCAGCTTAGATTCATGTTCTACACTGTTGGCAGGCATCTCAAAAGGGTCCCTGAAAGGCAGGAGGATCCCCAAAAGTAGAGACATCAGTTTGTAGGGGTGTACAAAGTGTACATTTCAGGGCAAATAGAAGGAAAATGAGGTGAAAGACTCTTCAACTAGCAGGTTATTCTAAATAGGAAAACAGTGGTACATGTGTCCCCTCACAGAAAATGGAAGATCCAAGTACCTAGAGACTTGAAAAACTACCTCAATATATTTGTGCTTTACTGTGGACAAACATATTAACACATTTACTGTCTTAAGCTAATTTTTAAGCATTCAGTTGGGTAGCATTAAGTATGCTGGCAGGGTTGTTCAACCATCACCTGCGTCCACCATCCAAGTCTTTGTGAACATCAAGATGATGTCCCCAGTGAGTCACTCTCCTGACCTCTCACCTTGTGTCTCTGAGACCATTTCATGTTTGGTCTCTAGGAACCTGGCTACTCTGGTTATCTCAGTAACAAGGCGTGGTCTTTTTCAGTCAGCTTACAAGACTTAGTTCTTTTACTCTTTTGTAAAGTTAAGAAACCAAGGTGGGTTCATCCACCTGTGGATACTTGAGTTGTTTCCCATTTGGGGCCCAGATGCTCTTGTAAAACATCTGTGTTGGGATAGACAGGGAACCACCAGAGCCATGGAAATCTTTAGGTAACACAAAGGACCAACTAATCAGTCTTCCATAGCAGCAGGATGAATTCTCCTCATCCTCAGCAACACTCGGCACTTCCTGTGCTTTAATTTCCTGATGTTTTCCCCCCAGCATCTATTCTAACACGTATGCAGTGATGGCATTATGATACTGATGATGAATGATGTTGAGAACCATCTTATAAGGGAATTGCTACTTGCATATCTTTGTCAATTCAAGTCTTTTTTAAAATCTGGTTTTGTTGTGGAGTTGCAGTTCTTTCTATATTTAGAATACTAATTCCTTATTCTAATTTGCAAATGTTTTTTTCTCTTTCATCTCTTACTTGTTCATAATACTCTTTTAACAGGACATGGAGTTCTGTTAAATTCCTGTTCACCTTTTTCTTCTGTTGCATGCACTTCTGATGTCTTATCTAAGAAGTCACTGGAAAATCAAACAGAATGAAGCCACCCTCTATTAGCTTGTACAGACTCAGTTCCTGACAATACTCTTTCCCTGCTGAATGGTCTTGCTACCCTTGTTGACTGTGGTAGTTTGGATATGTTTGGCTCAGAAAGTGGCACTATTTGGAGGTGTGGCCTTGTTGAAGTAGGTGTGTTACTGTGGCCACGGGCTTTAAGACCCTCATCCTAGCTGCCTGGAAGCCAGCATTTTGTCAGCAGCCTCCAGATGAAGATGTAGAACTCTCAGCTCCTCCTGCACCTGCCTGGATGCTGCCATGCTCCTGCCTTGATAATGATGGACTGGACCTCTGAACCTGTAAGCCAGCCCCAGTGAAATGTTGTCTGTATGAGTTGCCTTGTGTCTTCACAGCAGTAAAACCCTAAGACGCTGACAATCATTTTGCCATGGGTTTGTGTCTAGCTCCTTTCCTACTTCTACAGCTCACATTCCTGTTGGCTCACAGTACAGAACTAAGCTGTTGCAAACATTGCAGCTTTTCGTTGTGAACCCCTCGACTTTGCTCGTCTCTTTCAAGGTTGTCCTGGATACCTGGGAGTCTATGCACATGTCAGAAGGATTTAGGATGAGCTTTCCATTTCCCATGTATTTTTCTATCTTTTTGTTTTATGTTTTGTTTTACTTTGGGACAATCTCACTAAGAAGCTTAGGCTGGCCTTGAATTTGAGATTATTATCTTGCCTCGAGATTACTGGAATTAAAGGTATGTATGACCAAGCCCAGCTTAAGTCTTTCTATTTCTGCAAAAATTAGAATGATAGAGACTGCACTGAATCTATAGGTGGCTTTGTTCTTAACAGACACTTAAGGTAACATTTGAAACCTTTAATGATAAAGTTAAATAGTTGCAAAGGTTATGATTTCCAGGATAGGTTATTCTTCACACACAAATGATAAAGTAAATGCATACTGCTTCTTAATCCTTAATGAACTTTACTTATAGTTTCTTACAATAATTAAGAAAGACATGAGAAAATACTCCGAAATTTTCTTTTTACTATTTTCACCTTGAACTTATTTTTCATTTGAATTGACTCAGTTTTATCTCAATGTACTTTTGTTTGAAGGTCTTTGACCCAAGAGTCATGAATGGAAATGAGCTTTCTCTTAATGTACTGTGGCTACACATAGGAAGAATGCTGGAATGTCCTTCTGAGTTGAGCTTTTGTTGCAATTCTTATTGACATAAATTGATAAAAGCAACATGTTTGATTATCAAACAAGTAAATTTTGTTGAAACTGTAGCTCTTTTTTATTATTTATGAATAGTCCTGTTTTCTTTGTTATTGAATTGTAAGTCATAATGAAATAAACATGACTCCTTCCTAGCTCATTAGTTCAGACAACCATGAAAAAGTCCAATCAAGTGGTAGATGGAAACAGGGCTTGGTTACTTGTAACTGGACTGATCCTACTAGAGCTGAGCTGGAAAATTTGTTTACAGACTGTGTAGCAGTACATATATCCTTAATTAGAGAGGATCCATCAATACTCCAGCCTTCTGATTCATGTTTCAAAAGGACACAGTGCTCTAATGATAAAAATATTTGAGGCCATTCACCTCCTCACATCTTGGTTAGATAATTTTGGGGCTTCCTGAAAGCAAAGGTGCAGAAATGTCCGACCTTGAGAGGCATTTTTTAAATTAGTCAGGAACCTCACTTGTTTTCTTAATCTCTAGGAAGTATCCCTAAAGGTTGTACACACCAAGGTGTCCCCAGGACTTTAAACAAGCTGGCTATGCTCTCATCTACTGCACCTCTTCCATCAACACAGTCACAAAGGTTGTAGAGAAAGAAAGGTATCACCTAAAACTTGCTTTTTTGTTCTGCTGCTGCCATCATCACCACCATTACCACTGCCATCACCAACATTAACACCACCATCATCATCACTACCATCATCATTACCACCACTATCATCATCACCACCATCACCACCATCGACACCATCCCCACCTCCACCACCACCACCATCACTACCACCACCATCACCACCACTACCACCATCATGACCTCTATCACCATTACCACTATTATCACCACCACCATCCCCACCTCCACCACCACCACCATCACCACCACCACCACCACCAAACATCATTGTCAACAACATCAACATATCATCAACACTCCTATGCCTTGCTGATGTTGTGTTCAGGCTGCATAAGGTTCTCTGCAGACCCATATCACATGTTGTGATCATCCTTCTAAACTTAAAAAGTTGCAGATTCAGCAATTCACGGTTTGCCAAATGTCTGCTAAACTGACTGGCAAACACTTGCTATCACTGCTTAAGATAAAAAGTTCCAATTTTATATCCCTCTTGGAACCATGTTGCTCCTGACTTTCTGTCTGTAGACACTGTTTAATGGGACGAGAAGAACCTTTCCATGTACTTAATACCTGCACAAAATGGAAGACTGATGCCTCCCATGCTTCTTACCAATGCTTTCTCCTGACTTCCTCAGTAGCAAAGTGCCTTTGACCATCAGGAGGAATAGAAGAGACTAAGTGCTAGTTTTCACTAAAACAAAATGTCTCTTTGGTGCACTTGTATCACAGTCAGATTCAAAGGGGCAAGCTGTCTTTCTTCCTTTTGTGTACTGGGAACAGGACTGTGGAGAGGGATGTGAGAGATGACAGCTCATGGCTGTGGAAGCTATGAAGGGCCGCTCTCTTTTAAAAGGTTTATCTGCCCCGTGGCTGATTTTTGCCCTAGAATTGACCCTTTTAAGGCAAATGGGTACCCAGGGCTACCAGTTAGGCTCCGGAAATCACATAACTGAATTAGACTTTTTGGAAGCATATTTAACAGAACCGTATAGAAGGCAGACCCAAGGGAACAGAGAGTCAAAAAAAGAAAAAAAAAAGCCAGAGATATGAGTGTTGTAGAAAGATCCTAAGAGTGTGATTGATGGGAATCACAGAGGGTGGTGGCAGCCAAGGAGGACCCTGGAAGTTCTTTGAAGGGGTTAGAGAGAAAATAATGACAATGACCAGAGTTTATAGCTATGGGCTCAGCATGTAGGCAGCACCTGCATGCTGCAGGCAGAAATGAAAAGTGCAAGGCTGATGCTCAAGGGACTGTTTTAAGAAGGGAAAAATGTCTGTAAGGTTAACAAGCAGGCAGAAATTCCACCACTGGGAACACCCATCCCTCACTGGATATTGTGTGGAGGCTGAAAAAAATGCCCCAGGTGGTTCTGGGTGACAGTGATATGTTCAGGTCAAAGGTGAGAGGCAGAAGGAAAGACTTAGTAAGTTTTATAAATGGGACTTAAAATACATGGTTTAACTATCTGAACCCTAAATAAACACTTGCTCTGGTCAGAGACTTCCATGTCTGTGTAGTTGGCCAGGACAAGGGTGCATAGTCACTTGCAGAGCAAGACTGGTGGAGAGAAGGGGAAGGGACAGATGGGGTTGGGTTAGTTCAGTGATCCTTTCTGCCACACAGATCAGGAACTACATGAGCTTTCTAAGCGAAAGCTGAGCTATGCACTGTAACATCCCTCACCCCTCCATTCTGCATCCCACCAGGAACACACAAATTGCAGCTGCAGGCCATCACATATTCTAAATATTAGGGGCCAAATGGCTTCAGGTTTCAGATTTGTATGTTTGGACTCTGCAATACTTACATTGATGAGAAAATGCTTCTATAAGATTGGGCTGTAGGCAAGCCTGTGGGACACTTTTTTAATTAGTGATTGATTGGAGAGGGCCCAGTCCATTTTAAGTGAGGCCACCCCTGGGATGGTAGACCTGGGTTCTATAAGAAAGCAGGCTGAGCAAGTCATGAGGAGCAAGCCAGTAAGCAACATCCCTCCATGGCCTCTGCATCAGCTCCTGCCTCCAGGTCCCTGCCCTGCTTGAGTTCCTGTCCTGACTTCCTTTGGGGATGGACAGTGATGTAGAAGCATAAGTCAAATAAACCCTTTCCTCCTCGAGTTGCTTAGGTCATGGTTTTTCATCACAGCAATAGTAACCCTAAGATGTAGAAGCATAAGCCAAATAAACCCTTTCCAACTTGGAAGCTGATCAAGCAGGCAGAGCTTTGTGATCTCAGAAAACAGAAGATGAACTTTTCTCAATCAGTGCTTCCTAAGCCATAGAAATGTGTCGTGGATATGCAACAGAGTGATGCTAGTGAATCAACTCAATGTCACAGGAAAGTCATTCTGAAAGACTTTTCTTTCTTCTTTGCTCTCAGTGTCTCAGAAGGGATAAGAGCACTGTAGAGAAGCCCTTGCAGCCTATCTGGTATCGTGACTATCGTATTGCCTTGTGCTTAATTATGGCTTTATTAATATTTAGAGAAAATGATTTATTGAATAAAATTATTGAAAATAAGTCATTGATAAATAACTGTACCATTTGTGCATATATGTAGATATATATGGTATAAAATAATAAATAAATATAAAATAATAGCCTACAATCAGATAAAATTGTTTTAAAATATGTTTTAAAAACCAGAGAAAGATGTGGATGTCACTATAAATGAAGCATCAATAATCTATAGTCATTACATGTGGCAGGGAGTATGTTATAGGGAATTATAATTCTTAAAATGTCTCCTCTTGCTGTATGACTATTGTAGGCTTCCCAGCTTAATTTGAATATCTAGTATATTACAGTATCACAAACACTTGGGGGAAAAGCCAGACCTCATTTCACAGATGTCTTCTTGATTGTCACTGTAATATACACTGTAATATACACCCATGCATTCAGGTACAGAGCCACGTTGTCTCATCTGTCATGGTATAGTGAATGCCCTTTACAGTAGCTCCAGAAGTGGCTATGCCTATTAGTTCTAAAATGTTTGTTTTCTGTTATTTTCATGACTCTTCTAGACATTCATTTAGGAAAGGAAAATACATGAAACAAGGCTCATAAAATGTCAGCTCTGAGCACAGGCCACACTGTAGCACACATGATCTGGTTGATGAGAGTCTGACATGCAAGAACAGCTGAGCATCTCAGAGTTTGCATTATCAGAAAAACTTATCAGGAAATGAAACAGCTACCTAGAGAAAGTTTAAAAACATATGCCGTAGTTCTAAGATGCTTTAAGAATGTGGGGCAGGGGCAAACAAGGAAAAATGGAGAACAGGAAGGAACAGAGGAAAACTTCAAATACATTTTATTATTCTACATCCTCAAAGACACACACATTCACTAAGACCAAATTGTTACTATAATTTTTAAATTAAGTTTCAAAACATTGCAAATTGAAATATTGTTTTACAAAACAATAAAAAATAGAGGCACTAGAAGGCAAATAAAGGAACATGTAGGTAAGTAGAAGTGTTAAACAAGCAGGTCAGATTAAATTTAAGTAGTGCAGATGCAGAGTATGAATCTAGCAAGGTTCTTAGAGAGCTGTAGGAAGACAATATAGAAAACAGGAAGACATAGTTTACACAAAAGCAAGCTGAGCTTAGTGGTGTCCAGTTTGTAATTCCAGCTACCTGGGCAGCTAAGGCAGGAGGATCATTAGTTCAATGCCTGCCTGAGCTACAGAGTTATTTCAAAGTCCAAGTAACCTAGTGAAAGCCTGTCTCTAAATAAAAAAATGGCCCGTGAGTGTAGCTCAGCAGGAGGGTACTTACTTGCACAAAATACACAAAGCTCTGGGTTTGAGTTGCATCACTGAAAAATAAAGTATAAGAAAAAAATTGCAGATTGGACATAAGTCTATCGATTAAAAGGTGTCAGTGGAAAGGAAAACCATAAAACACACACAGCTTTGTAAATTTCAAAACACTATACATAAATGGAAAAGAGAATATTTTGGGGGTGTAAGTAAAAGGATGGAAAATCAAAATTACAGTGAGTATCTCTCCAGCCAATCAAGAGAAAGTTAAGGAACACACAGAGCTCTGAAAGAAAACAATATCAATCTAAACTTTTATACCCAGCAAACTTAACCATCACACTTAATCAGAAAATAAAGATGTGTCAGAAGCAGCTTATGTGCCTCATGAACACAAATGAAGAAACAGAAGAAAGATAAGGAATGCAAGAGCCATAATCCTTTAAAGACATCAAAGAACAAAATCCACCATTGAGCACAGGGCCTACAGAGCAAGTAGCATAGATGGAGATTGGAGGACCAAGCTGTAGAAGGCCGGGAAAGATGGAAGTAAGAGATAAAACACATATGCTAATGGAAACTATGGATAGTATTAAATGCACATGGGATTCAGATAGGATAAGAGACAAATGAGGTGGAGAGAGAACATAGAACATAGGAGGAAGGTTTGCATTCACCTGCAACCCTAGACCTCAGGAGGTTGAGGCAAGAGGACTTTAATTTTAGCCCAGCCTGGGCTACATAGTTTGACCACGTATTAAAAGAACAAGGGCTGGGGGCTAAGTTCAGTGGCAGAGCACTTGCCAATAATCAGCAAGGTTCTAGGTCCCATTCCCAGAACCATGAAAATGAATGAATGGACACCCAAGAATACAGAACCACACACTAAAAGGAAGAATACTCCTTTCTCTGGTCCTACAAGTAAGCATTGTTTGCATAATCTTAGAGACATTAATGTGGACTCCCTGAGTTAACACAAACTCTACTGGGACAGAGAATTCAAGGAGAAAAGGCTGCAGAGTCCACAAAAAAGCACCATCCACTAGGACAGAAGTCACCAGTGATGTCTAGCCTGGGCTTGTTCTTACAAACACATTATTTAGAAATATGAAAATGACTCTGAGAGGAACAATTTGAAAGGTTTTCTTTAGAGTTCATGACTAGGAAGGAAATGCATTTTAATGACATGCAAATATATTCATAACACTGTTTCCACATATAAGGACATTTGTATATGCATTATGCCTCAGGTCCCATGGCTTTTCCATGAGGTCTGATCTAAAATCTGTAAAGATTAGATTTTACAGGGGCACTGAGTAAGTCCAGAAGTACCTGGCGTTGCTCAGTTCTACAATGGTGTTTGACTCAAGCTTGGCATTTTTCTACTGCCAAAGTCATACCATTGATACTGCTGTATCTCTCGACCAAGTGCATTCTCCATGTTAATTATCAACTGAGATTGTGTGACTACATCACAGTCAGTGCAATTTATGTGACTATATCACAGTCAGTGCAATTTATGTAATTAAATGGGGAAACAGCTATGAAAGCAGCTGCCTCTTAATTAGAAAGGCATGGTCTTTTAATACAGACACAGACGTTTGTTTTGTTTTTAAGAGAAGCAAATGACAGGAATTTTGTAAAACTCTATTAAATGGTCCCTTATGATCTTTAAAATTATAAAATAAAATGTAAGTGTGATTCACAATTATTTTAATATTTACTCTCCATAAAGCTGGCAAAGTTCAATCATTTGACATGCCAAGACTATCACACTAGTTAGCACACACCACACACACTCACACAGTGGTCTATCCAAGAAACAACTACCTGGCTGGTAACCAGAGGTTAATTCTGCCCTTTTCTTCCCACTCCTTCTCCTTTCAGTGTCCCATCTCTCTAATTAATCCACTAAGGCCTCTTCATTTGAACTGTTTAGAAATTTATTTACTTGTACAAACATGGTCCCACGAGACTGCTGCTGGAAATGGATCTGTGAGTCAGTTATCAGCACCAGGCAGCTGGGAGAGATTAATTCCATTTATCTTTACTTTCATGACTGCACTGGGTATTGGGAGCAGGGTCTTCTTTGCCCTGGGAGGTTTTGAGATTGAGGTTGGAAGCAATGGCAGACGGCATCATTGATTTTTTTTTTCATTCTGAATGTGATAAATGCTCCCAAGAACTGGGAAGCAGTGGCGCCAACGGGAGACTCCCCAAGGAGAGGCCCTGTTGGCAGAGGCCTGGGAGGCAGGTAAGGGGGCACCTGCCACTCAAGCTCCTGTCTGTACCTCACTGTCCAGAGAAACCAACTTCTGAATGAATTGGGAGATGAGGTTAGAACCATTCAGAGACAGGAGGAGACTTCATTCAAAAAGTGTTTTTCCCCACAACAGTCAATGGTGAATGATCACAGACACAGCAGTGAAGGAAAAGCTGTTCTAGTCGCTTTTTCTTTTCTTTTAAAAAAAAGATTTATTTATTTATTTCATGTGAACACACTGTTGCTGTCTTCAGACACACCAGAAGAGAGCGTGAGATCCCCATTACAGATGGTTGTGAACCACCATGTGGTTGCTGGGATTTGAACTCAGGATCTCTGGAAGAACAGTCAGTGCTCTTAACCACTGAGTCATCTCTCCAGCCCCCTGGCCATTTTTTCAAAGCAAGAAAAACAAAACAAAAACTATGAAAACAAATTGCTTTTTCTACTGCTTGAAGCCGATCTGCTCGGGACGGTCTCCCAGGAGCTAAGTGCTGTGACAAGACACTGGCGATGTTGAGGCTTCTCTGTAGCATTTGTGCACGTTCCCAGGCTTTGGCTTTCCGAGCACTGCTTGACCAGTTATTGACCGCGTGACTGGGCTCCACTCTAAGTGCTAGAAAGATGTGTGGACATACATAACGTCCTGCTTCTGAGGCCAACATGGACCACTCACCGAATGGCCTAGGACGCTGCAGCATGAGTGAATGAGGAGTGTCCTCCTTCAGATACCACTGGCCATGCCCTGTCCCCTCTGAGAGGCTGCAGCTTCTGACCACAGCACGCAGGGCCCTGTTAATGCTCTTTGTTAACTCTAGTGGTCTGATTTCCAGCTCATTCTGCATTTCCCATGCATCCCTGGTCAACAACGTTGTGAGCACAAAGCTTGAGAGGACAAACAATAAGACCTTTCATCAACACACTTTGCTTTTTTAAAACAGCAGTATGACATTGTCAGGTCATGTGACTACATTAGTCAGGCCATTAATAAAATAAAAAATGATCAGATCATTTAATAGGTAGCATGCAAAATTCATCATGTGGCAAATTTTAGCAAACATAAACCATTCCCTATGGGGTAGCTCTTAAAAAGCATACATCCTTCTTTCTAGGGGTTTATTTTTCTGTCTCTTCAAATTCTTTGGAAATAAAAATCTCTTGCCTCTGAACATATGGACTCTTACTTTAGATCTAAAGCAATCCATTTATATGGCCACAGAGGCTTCTAAAATTAAGTCATGGGTATTAGAACATAGGTATTTGAAAGATTTATAAAAAGAAACTGAAGTATAAATAGTAGAAATATAATTTAAATCGATATTTTGGTAGTAAACAGACTTTGGGGGAGCAAAGAAAATGGTCTGCTTTAAAAATGTTTGTTTGCTTCAGAATGCACGCTGTTCTCACCTTTAAGTTAAGGCCATTTCTGAATCAAAATGACGATGAAAATTTCTCCCAGTGTGCATTAGGTGCAGAATAAAGCATCCAGCTGAGGACTAGTCTCAGCTGGGTACACAGTAAGTAATTCAGTTCCTGTGGTCAACCAAGGTCACTACAACATCCCAAGCACTAACTCCTTCTTGTGCCTTTGTACTTGTTAGGAAGAGACATAAGCCCAGAGGTCATGACACTTTGTGGGGCTCCTCTGTCTTCCCCAGTGCATAGGGAAAGTTCAACACAAGTGTAACAGGCCAGAAATGGTAGAAACAATAATTACAAGAAAGTAAACAGCCTAAACGAGACGGAGAAAAGAAACTCTTCCTGGGGCTCGGGGCAGATGTGAAACTCAGGCAGAAATGAAGGTGTTTAGGAACAGGAAATCAAGTCTGTGTTATTAGCACTCTTTTCTGACATTCGTGTTTCCATAAATAAGCAAAGGATGATGTGACTCTAATTATGAGATGTTGGACTTTCCCTATCCACCCTGACTGCCCCAGGCAAATGAACTACCAACTTAACAGACAGACAGACTACCTTAGAACCAGACAGACAATTTTATGCCATCACCAGGCTTTTGGATCACTCCAGGATGCCTTAAGACAACTATGCAAAGGTCACACAGCTCACTGTCTTGTTGATTTTCGAAGCCCCAGCCAGGACTCTTTCAGACATCAGACTTTTGCATTCACAGGCTCAGCAAACTCTACATGGCCCAGTAGCCATTTCTACCTTGGCTAGCAGTAGGCTTCTGGAAGCCTAGGAGGATGGCTGGGACTGGTTCTAAGATAAGCGACTGTGATTGGCTGAACTGGTCTAAATGTGATGGTCCAAATGCTATTTAAGCAGGCTGTGTAGGCTAACCCTGTGTGTTGGTAGAAGGCACTCTCCTGTGCCGCCGCCCTTCCCTGATATTGCAGCATTAGGGCCCAATGCAAGGCAAGTCTCCTTGCCTACTTTAGTAGTTCAGATGAGGTGGTGGCACAAAGAGGAAGAGAGAGGCCAAGGCGGCAGAGCCCCAGGTTAGCAGCAGTAGCTGAGCATCCAGCAGTAGCCAGGCAGCCATACCTGACATCTGGGTTCAGTCAGCAGCTTCACTGTTCTGGAGCAGCTAGGCCAGGAAGAAAAGTTCTGGAAGCTGAGAATCAGCAAGGGAGGCAGGGGGCTGGCAGTGGGATTGCAGGTTCTGGGTGCTGGCAGTGGGATTGCAGGTTCAGGGTGCTGGCAGTGGGATTGCAGGTTCTGGGTGCTGGCAGTGGGATTGCAGGTTCTGGGTGCCAAGACAGATTCACAAGTTTTAAGTCTCCGTGCTTCATGTGGATCAGACCTTAACTGAGAGTTGTAACCATCCCTGGGCTGCCCAAATGACGACACAGAGATGCTTTATTGTGAAAGCTTGGCCCTTCAGCTCTTTATTAAACCAATCAGGTGATGGAGAAGATGTTCTCAAAGAACACGGACACAGGTGATACTTCATACAAGAACAACCTTACATAGTACACAAGAGACAATCCCAACATGCAACGCTGCTTGATGCCTGAAAGTTAAGGGTCCCAAAACCTGAGGTCTGCATGAGAATTATGTTTTGTAGGGCCAAGGGCCCTAATACTAGAGATTCACTCAAAGATTGTAAGTCTAGATACAGTCACTTTGCAGACACTCCCTCCAGTCAGCTGCTGCTGCTCGGTGCTGTGAGCCATCGGCACTGAAGAGCTTCTCTTGGCCTTCCTACCACCCTGACCAGTGCACAGGAGGCAGCCAGAGGATGTGCAGCAAAAACACTGACAAGTGACCGGATTATAGATACTTTCCTAGTTTTCTAGTCTGCTTCCTGGTTTTGGTAGTGTCTAGACTGGTGGGCTACTTGTTTTTATCCGAATAATTTTAAGAAAGGCATAGGTTAATAAGTGAAGCTGAGAACCCAGGAATGCGCTCTCTCTTTTACTGTCATTTGGTTTTTCAATAAGGACGTCAACACAACTCAGTGGGGGACAGAAAAGTCTCTGTAAGTGGTGCAGGGACAAGTGGCTGTCCATAGGCAAAATAATAAAACTGGATGCCTACCTCATCCCACATACCAAAATATCTCGAAATGGATTAGAGTCCTGGATTCCTAACAGCACAGAAATGCTCAGAAGGAAACAAGGACATGCTTTTGTGGTCCTGAGTGTCTTAGTTAGGGTCTTTCTGCTGTGAACAGACACCATGACCAAGGCAACTCTTAAAAGAACAACATTTAATTGGGCTGGCTTACAGGTTCAGAGGGTTAGTCTATTATCATCAAGGCAAGACTCATGGCAGGCAGGGTGCAGGCAGAGCTGAGAGTTCTACATCTTGTTCCAAAGGCAAACAGGAAAAGACTGGCTTCCAGGCAGCTAGGAGGTGGGTCACACTGCCTACTCCTTCCTCAAACAAGGTCACACCTCCTAATAGAGCCTGGGAGAAAGCCCATAGCCTCTTAGAAACACCAAGAACAGGGGAGATAAGAGGCAAAGAGTAGATAGCCCGTACTTTATCAAAAATGAGGATGAGTCAAGCAGCACTATTCAGGGTGTGAGAGAAAAAAAAAAAAGCTACCCATAGAATGGGAGAAGAGATTTATAAGTAATCCATTTGGTAAGAGAATTGCATATAAATATATTAATAAGAAATTCCCACAGCTTGATTAAAAAAAAAAAAAAAAAAAGACCTACCTAATTTCAAAAGACTGCCCCAAAGAGAACAGTGCATGAAGAGATAGATGCTCAACTCGTTGGTCCTCAGGGAAACACTGCCAGTGGCAGAGCCCTTCCTGTGCACTGGGGCCGCTATAATACAGAGAGTGACCATAACAAATGTTGGCGAAGATGTGGGACAGAGCTGCAGAGCTGCAGAGCCGGTGAGCATGTCAGACGGTCCTGGCACTGGGGAAACTGTTGGCACCTTCTCCAGAGCCGCTGTCACATAACTCAGCAATTCTTGCCCCGTCTATGTATGCATGCAAGAAATGGAGGCCACATGTCCACACTCAACATCTGCCCATGCATATCCACAGCAGTCTTATCCACAGTGGACATGGTAGTGCCAAGAATGGCTTAGCATGTGGTATGTCCACCCAGGACCTTGTTTTGCCATAAGAAGTGAAGTGCTGGTATACAACATGGATATATTTTGAAAATCACACACAAGGTTTAAAAAAAAAAAGACAAAAATTCCCCCCACCCACTGCATGCTTCCATAGTATATAAACCCAGAAGAGAAAAATCCATCCGGACAGTTGATAGATTAGCCCTTGCCAGGTGCTCCACAGTGCTCTACAGGGGAGGAGGGAGGGTAACTGCTGAGCGATAGCAGGTTCCTTTCGAAATTATGTAGTCAGCCTCCTCTGAAAGCCCTCAGCTCTGTTCTCCAAGGGGGCAAATTGACTGGCACATACGTTACGCTTTAGCTTTGTAAAAGAACTCTGCTCTTAGTTCAGGTTACGACACCAGGTATCTGTCTGCAGCTAGCAACTGGACACCGTTTGGGCTGGGCTTACATCCTCACATGTAGCAATGTGGAGGAAGAAATCAAATACTGCTTGAGGAACTTCCTCAGCTTTTAGTACTGATTCTGCCCCTTGAGGGGTGGGGTGTATGGCTTTCAAGCAGTCACTAATCATAGCCAGCTTTTGTGATGTCTTCTTTCTTTGGACGATAAGGAGATTAGATGGGGGTAATTTCAGTAATTATGACAACACTTTCTGATTAGAAAACGGTGCCTTCTGTGCATTGAGTGTAGGACAGTTCGCTGTGTGGGGGACTTCAAATGACAATGCCTCATAACTTGAACTTAGCCAACACCAGGTTCATGACTTAGATATTTATTTAATGCTAGAAGCTCCCATGGATAGAGGCTATGCTTTTAGGGACACAGAATTCATGTTTGTATACACCTAGTCAAGAAGACACTTAAGTGAGGCCCCATTCTAGCCCAGGGCAGATGGCTTGGTAGCAAGAAACCTTAGGTTCAGAGCCTCTCTCCCTTAGAAGCCCCAGGACGTAAACAGAATGTCAGCTCACGGAAAAAAGAAAATGGGGAAAGTTTACGTTGAGGCATTTTTAGACTTTGAATGTGTATACAGAATGTCCTTGATAGATTCTGTGAGCCAGAGATAAATGAAGAAATCAGCCATATACACAAGCTCTCAAAAGGCAGATAATTGGTTCTGTCTAATTGCTCCATTAGATATATGTAAAGCTACAAAACTCACTATAGGAATTGGTCCACAGTAAGTTGTTTTAAGATTCTGCTTTGTGTGTGTAAGTGCTTTGCCTGTATATATGCCTGCCCGCTTATTGTCTGCAGAGGCCAGGAGAAGGCTCAGACGCTCTGGGACTGGAGTTGTAGACAGCACTGACTTGCCATGTAGATGCTGGGAATTGAACCTCGGTCCTCTGGAAGAGCTGCCAGTGTTTATATACACATCTCTCTAGCTTCAAGGTGGCCAATATTAAAGTATAACGATGCACAAATGGGTAACGTGTCAGAACTAAATTAGGGTGGCTTCTAAATATTGTAGTACCATGTTTGCATAACACTCAACAAGGACCTGGGCCTATTCTCCAACATCTTAAGAAAAACAGCACTGAGATTTCATTTCCATCTCTCTAGTTAGAGTGACTATCACCTGTCTGCCTACCTGTTTATTCTCCTATCTCTGTATATATATATATATATATATATATATATATATATATATATATATATATATATATATATATATATATTCATTATATATCTATTTTTTCAACAAGGTTGTTTATGAGGTATTCTTACACATTGTTGGTGAGAGAGTGTGTGTGTGTGTGTGTATGTACATAGACTGCATAGTCTCTGCTTATGTACACACACACACACACACACACACGCATATTCAACAAGGATATTTATGAGGGACTCAGTGTAGCAACTATAGACGTCAGTTGGGATGTTCCTCAAAAAAATTACAAACACTACCCTTCCATTCCTCTCCAGCATAGACACAAAGGAATCCAAATCAACACACCACGAGGGGACTTGTCCAGCTGAGTTCATTGTAGCACTACTGACAAGAGCCATGATAGAGAAGAAGAATAGTTATCTTTCAACGGGCATCCAGAAAATGCAGTACATACAGACCAAAGAGGTTTATCCTTGATCTGGATTTGATCGCTAGCACCCTACACAATGTCGCCTATGGAAAGAAGGTTTAGGTCTCAGGAGAGTTGTGATGGCCTGGCTTCTCGTTCCCAACATTCCTAGAGAGGAGAATGACTCACAGGGACAAAAAAAAATCATCAACAACAAAATAGAACAACAAAGAATAGAAATGTGTACCTGGCAGAGAAGTGATGTGAATGGACATGTTCAGAGAGATAACGTGGCTAATAGTCACCTATCACACGTTTGCTTCATATGTGTAGTTTGGATTGAGATATCCATGTACACATATATGACAGAAAAGGAAAGGGAGGGCTGTTTGGAGGGGCAGGAGGAAGAGGGAGAATGGAGAGGGACAGCGAAGGGAAATGGGAGAACATGGTATTCATGTATGGAAGTTCTCATAACAAAACCCATCATCTTGTGTGCTAATTAAAAACACTACTTGGGAAAGAATTAAAAATAAATGTAGTGTTTCGAGCAGGTGCATTTATTATTATCTTCACACTTTTCAGGTCAGCTGTGATATTTAATAACATTTCTTCCCAGTCAACAATACACTTTATATGGATCTTATTCAATCTCACCTCACACCTCCCCACAGAATGACTGAAAGTTAAGACCAGTATTTAAATATTTGTATGAACCACGATCTAAGTCTCTGCATTTGAACAAGGTGTTTTGTCAAAGTCTATAATACAAGGTGCATAAGTCATCCCTTTGCAGAGTTATTATTGATACACCTCCTACTCTAAAGGGACAAGTGGCCATTTCTCATGTCCTCTGATTTGCAAATGCTCTTTCTCTTTCGTTGTCTGTGTATGCACACATGCATGTGGGTGGTCCTACATCAGTTAGGCAGGAGGGTTGTGGTCTGATACCTAGAGACAGAGGGTCAGCTCCTGGGCAGACATCACGGGCTACAGTCTCAAGTGCTACTGCAAACAAGTTTTACAGGGCAAGGACAGGAACCTGCAGAGGTCTTCAGATAAAGGCAGCATCTGAGTTGTTTTGAAAGAAGGGTGGAATTTTCATACTGAGATATGAGTTCTGGTGGGCACAGCCTCTGGGGTTCATATGCCAGTGCAGTTCAAAGCATGAAGCCTATGAGATAGCCACTTGCTTATGAGGTGATAAACTGAATCTGTATCTAGCTCATGTCCCGACACATGTGCTATATTAATAATACACACTTACAGTTTTATACAGAAACTGGCACCGTGAACTTCTACCAAATTACATATTATAGGTTTAAAATATTCCCCCCATATCGAGATTATGGTTTTAATGCATTTATAGACAGCTCATCTTACCAACTGGCTACACTTCTGTCCTCTAATGATTTAGTGTCAGCCTGCAATCAGTCACTTACAACCGAAAGAGCACTGAAACTCAATATATAAATATTACATTTACGTTAGAATACACAAGTGTACATCCATCCATCAAAACTTGATTCTGTGGCCAAGAACACTGCGGCTTGAGTGCTCAGCTGCCATAGAGCAGCCATGCGCCCCAGCCACAGATGTCTACCTTAAGGTTCCAGCCTTAGTAAGGGAAAAATGTGCCAGGCAATCTGAATGCAGCTCTTTCATAAGTGGTAAAGGTTTCACACCATCTTACCCATCTCGAATCAAATTGATTCCCTCCCTAAACTCACCTTTCCTTCATCTACCCAAATCATACAGATTACCTTCCATGAAAATTATTTTCTGCACACACGATTTGATGTAACCGTGTAAAGCATGTGGTTCTAGCAGGTTGTCCCCTGAAATGGGGAGGTAGTCACTGGGAAGGTATAAAAAGTAAAGAAGGGACTTCCTTCTTTCACAAATGGAGGAGGCATGGGGATTTTCCCTGTGGAAGATGAGAATGTTCAGTTTTATAATGAAATCCTGGGAATCAGTTTTTCAGATTCAACTGTTGCACATCTACAAACACCTCATGCCTGTTGTTTAACATTTGCCCTAAGTAAGGAGAGACAGGCTGGGCCCAGACCCAGGACTCATTTCGTTCAGGTTGAGACTCTGATTTCAGGCAAAGAAAACCCCTGTGTTTATACTATACATAGGAAAATAACAAGCTCATTAGAATCAGTGCTCTTTCTAATTTACTTATCCAACTCTGATCTCAAAGTACTTACATTTTAAGTATATATTTTATATACTTTGGAATACGTTTAACAGACATCTCATCTTTCAAGGCTGTGCACCCCCTTCATCCCCCCCAAGCAACAGGTGAGGAACATGGCTGCTGACCTTGGAGATCTCCATCAGAGAACAAACTTCATGCTAATTGTTGGCCACGTCTACTATAAAAACAAGCTCTGAGGTGACACACATATATGTCTATTTAACAAGGACTGGTTGTTTTTCACAAAGCAAAATATTTCAGGTTTTGTTATTCCCGTAGGCAATCTCTAACTAAAGCACTCTGCTAAGCAGATTGCATTTTTAAATATGTGAGGTGTTGGGCAACCATTTCATTGCCTTGAGTTTCCATGACAGCATTCATTCTTGCAGTGACCACCTGAAAGGCCTGGAGGTAGCAAAGTCCATTACGGCTGTGACCCATCTCAGGCACTGCCTCACCAGCCAAGACGGTGTTCATCTTCTCACTTTAACAAGTACCACTTAAGGCATGGCATGAATCTTAAAACCACAGCTGAGAGTCCTTTGCTGGACACCCATTCCCCAGCCAAGCCGAGGCTTTATACTCAAGTAACTGCATTTATAACTCTATGTTACCCTTTCCTTTAGCAAACCACTGGCTGGCCTTTACTTCACCTGGTTCTGTAATTGTGGATACTGTTCCCAGGGACACACATTCTATAAGCTTTATATGACCTTAGAGCAGCTGTTCTCAACCTGTGGGTCATGACTCCTTTGGGGGTTGAATGGCCTGTTCATGGGGGGGGGGGCTGTCTCATAAGACCATTGGATAACACAGAAATTTACATTAGTATTCACAACTATCAAAATTACGGTTATAAGGTAGCAAAGAAAAAATAATTTTATGGTTGGGGGGTGTCACCACACATGAGAACTGAATTAAAGAGTCACAGCATTTGGAAGGCTCAAAACCACTGCATTGAAAGTTCTAACACCATGGTATCCAGCTGACAGTATTGACCTAGCGTCCAACTCTGGAGAAGTTCCTTAACATCCAGATACCTTGGTCTTCTTATAAAGACGGTGGACAGTGATGGTAATCTACTAGATGGTGAGAAGGGGTTGGTGGGTCAATCCTACTGTGACTCACACATATCAATACCTGTGAAACAATTAAGCCCTCATGAAAGGTCATTCAATCCCCAAAGGAATTGTGACCCATGAATGAGAACCACTGTTCTAGCTCCAAAGAGGGAAGAAACCCCAGCCTAACTGAGGAACTGGTTGGAAGCCAATTCAGAACTGGGAGAGATTCTGCTTTTGTTTGTTTGTGGAACATGGCTCCTGGTTGATTGTTCCTACCCCAATAAGCTGTGCATGCTTACACTAGCAGAACTCAGTGGACTCGGAGTTAATGAAAAGAGCACATGAAGCCGAGAGGGGGAGGTGGCGATGTCTGTAGGAGCTGGAGGGGGATAACGAGAGTGGATTTGATCAGAACACATTGTAGAAATGCATAAAGTCCTAAAATAATAGAGTATTTTTAAAAAGGTGAGGAAGAGAAGAGGGAGAAAGGGAGAGAGGAAGAAAGAGAGGTGTGGGGAGAGATTTATTGACTAGTAATCTCACTTTCCTTCCTTGACCTAGTAGCCACCCATCAGCATGACTGGTGGAGTCGTTTGCCCAGGAGAAATCCCCGTGGGCAGACACAGAGCTGTGGGAACAGTGAGCTATTTGCTCTTTTGTATACAACTGGCTGAGAGCAAGCTGGCCTGTCCCTGCCTTTAGAGCAGAGAACTGTGTGTGGCATTATCTTCAAATGATATCTTCTTTCAGTCCCCAAACCACAGCTCTGCAAAATGCTTCCGGGCTTGAGAGTGAGTCACCCAGCACCTAGACTCTGGAGAGCACATGAGTTTACAGTGAGTTAGTTGGCCACCCCATACAGTTCTGCCAAAAAGACATCATGGTGAAACCATGTAAAAAATGTTAGGTGCCAGATCACACTGACTGTTCTCCATTTCCTCAATACAGGACAAACTCCTCCATGAAGGAGCTTCTCCCTGAGCCATGAGAAGAATAAAAGCTATACCCTACCAAGACAACAGAAAGCTGGCCACAGAGGACTCTGCACAAGCAAAGACAGTGAAACCCAGACCTACCTAGTCACTTCTTTTCATAATGAACTACCCTAATCCAAGTCCCTTGCCCTTATCCCATTCATAATTCCCTGTGCTCTGTAAATGCCCATTATACGAGACCAACATGCACTGCTTCTTTGACTCTTTTGATACGATGTGAAGAGCTTGTGCCAATGGAATTCCATACTTTTTTTCTGTTCACAAGGCCTGGCTGAACCTTAAGAGGACGAAGGTAGAGCCTTGTATCCCTGATACAGATTTAGTGTCACAGTTACCCCGGGAGGCTGATTAGGTTACCTTCTACCCTGGGGCTTCAGAGTTTAGCTCTTTGTGTTGTGTTAAGTCTTGCCTTCTGGCTCTTTCTGTGTAGCTTAATTTTTTTTCAAAGCCTACTTTTAACAACAGTTCTTAATGCTTTAACCTCCCTTCTAGCCCACCAGCCACCAGAGGTCGTGGGAAGGAAATGTTATTAGGATATGGGGGTAAGTGGACCTGTTTAGAAATGGTTCTTTGGAGCAAATTCCATCTGCGTTGTCAGGAAATCAGCAGTTCAGTTCAGAGGCCAGCAACAGCAGCTCAATCCACTCTCAAACACTTCACAGACACACCAGCAGTCCAGTCCAACAATGTCGGGACAGCAGTAGTGGTGACACAACCTTGCAGCAACATCCAGGCCTCAGCGGAATCAGCACAAGTCATCAGGAGGAACCAGGACCAACAGGGATGCCAGGAAAAGTTCTCTGCCGTGCCTTTCTTAGAGATGTGAAGATAATTGGAGACACAGACCAAAAAGCACTGCATAGCCAGCTCTACAAACAAGGCCCTCTCATGGTCTGTTGAGTCCTATTTATAACCCTTCCAAACATCATGAGTCCTTCTTGGGTCTTGCCTCACCACATATCTTGCCTCAGCATGTGAGTCTGTCTTAGCAAAACTCCACGTGAGTCTGTATCAGATGACATCACTCTGCCAATCAACCCAAACCCTAGGAAGTAGCAAGAAGCTGCCAGTACACCACCAGAATTTTTGGTGCATAGTGTATTTCTCCCTATGGAGTCCTGAGAAATTGAGCTCAACTATGCAATGCAAGGCGGACCCATACATACATGTCAGTAGTGAAGAATTCTTCATCATGCATCCTTTCATGTGCTTGCTTTAGCAAAACATCCTTTCCCTTGTTTCTGCTTCAGGATAACACTCCTTCATGTGTTTGCCCCAGCAAAACACCATCTAACGCAATGGACTTTCCAAAGAAACTAAAGTTTCTACTTCACTTCTGAGGATTGCTTTAGAAAGCATCTGTCCCTACAAGCACTGTAATCATGCAAAGCAACTTGATAGCCATCTTTCTAAGCATTTGGAATCATTTAACATCTCTTCCCACTGTGAAGAGACACCCAGGTCCATCTATAAAGTAGCTTTGACAGTAAATTGGACCAAATGATTATGTCAAGGCACATGGGTGCAGATGGTTGGATGCTGTGGTCACCAGTTGTGGACAGCAATCTATCAAGGTCCTCTGCTCCTCTCCACGGCAGAGTGAGGGCCTTCTTAGAGGACCAGGTAACGCACCCCACAAAACATAGATACTTTCAGGAGGGATTTTCACTTAGGGGTCAAGCACTTGTCTATTTACCCTGTCTTTACAATGTAACAGATCTCTATGGTACATCAAGCAACTTGTTTTAATTTTGGTTAGGAAGCTCATCTTCTGGTTCATGCCACCATTACTATCTCCCCACCACATTAAACATGGAATGCAACATGAGTGTAAAAGAATACTTGAAATAAGATTAAGAGATGACTATAAAGGTTCTGTTTTGTTTTCTCCTTACTGGATGAAGAGTTAATGTACACACATTTTCTAAGCATCTTGAAATAGGTCAGATTTAACCAAGGTTGGCTTCCTGTAGATATTCATTCACACTTTAAATTATTTGGATTATATATTATGTAGCCTGCTGATTATATGCTGTTTTTCCTTTTGAATATAATGAAAAAGCAAGGGCTTAATTTTCCTGAGTTCATTGTGGAAGCTTAACAGAATCTGAACATTCCAAAGATGTGTCGTCCTGACTAATGATCCTGCCGTGGAGCAGCAATAGTCCATGGGGACTCCACCTGTAAGCAGTCTTGCCATTACAAACTAGCACAGGCTCTCTAGAATGTTAAGATATGGTAGGATACAGGACCTTCATGGGAAAAGGTCTGTAGACAACCAATTAATCAGGTTGTTAGAGAAAAAAAAGGTGTGTACAGTTTATTTCACAGCCCACAAGGCCGCCCATTTAATAGTCTTCTTCGTGAAAAGTCGGCAAATGCAAAGCTTGATAATAGTTAAAGCTCCCGTTAGACATAAAGGTATAAATTAATGCACAGAAGCACGAAACACACAGCACTGCTGGCTATAGCAGGAGCTAAAGTGTGTGTGTGTGTGTGTGTGTGTGTGTGTGTCTTCCCTCCCTATTGTGCCATATTGTGTGTTTAACAACCTGAATGGTCATTTAAGCCCATCTGATGCAGAAGTGTGAAAACCCAGTAGATATCAGGAAGATCCTCTAGATACCCTGCTAACATGTGGGACACTGCTGAATGACACGTATCTAGTAGGGACAGTTATTTTTAATTCAGATGCGGATAAGGGCTTTCTTGACAGCGGAAGGGTTTTGCACGAGTCTAGTGACACTTTATCTTGTGGCACCTATTTTGTGGTGATGGCCACTTCTGTTCTGGGAGTCTTAGGATAAGCGTTTGACCTTAATATGCAAGCCAGACATAATATCTGGTTCTTTTCTTTATAACCCTCCTCATTATGGCACCTATTCAAATGCATGTATGGATAAGTTATATGTATTTTCTTCAATATAGAAATCAATATATCATTTTAGAATATTAATAAAATTCTGTTAGATCACAGGACATACTTTCCATAAATTTGGTAGTTTAATGAAAACAATGCATGTTCACATACTCCCCTGACTTGCCCATGTGTTTATATGTATATATATGTATATATATCACACACACATATTTGTACTCTGAGTTCCTAGGGTGTAAATATTAATATTTACCCTAACAAAGCTTTCTCTTGATTATTAAAAAATGCTCACTAAGCTTATTTTTAAGTGCATACAGGAGCCTTGTTCCTGCAAATACAGTGTCCAAGTGTTCATGTTCAGGTACAGGATATGACTGATGGACACAGCTTGTGCATAGAGCTGCATCAGTAATTTCCTTTCCACAGTTTTATTTCTCTAATCCTTTAGCTTAAACCTCTCTGCTGTCCTGGGAAAGATATAATCCCAGGGGTGGCAAGGATGCCCTTAGGATTCATGCTTCCTTCTACTCTGGAGAAAACAGATGCCACCATCTGAAAGCTTGGGTTGCTCGGCCAAGTACCAGGAGCCCTGATATTCAGAGGGCTCTGTTTAGCCTCCGGAGGCTACCAGAGGCCCACATCCTCCTACAAAGTCTGAGGATCTAGCTGGCACAGCCTTGCCAAGGACCACTCCACAGAACCCCCACCATTGAAGGATTTGCCATTACATCCATCCCATGGGACACTCTCTCCTTAGGCTCCATGTTCTTAAAGATCTGCTCCTTACAACATCCACAGGTTAAGAGGAAAGCGGGGAAGGAAATCAGCAGCAGGGAAAGCTGTGGTTGCTCAAGGGCTGCTTCATGAATCTGAAGGAGTGCCCCTTGGTGCCACTGCAGCAGAGTGGAGACAGTCCCTAGGGAGGTCAGGCCCTAGGTAGGGACTTAACAAGTGCCCTGGAGTCCTTTCTAGAGATTCATCCTTAGAGCACCCACAGAGCTGTTCCTGTGGTCAGAAGTACAAGATGGCACAGCTCTGCCTCAGACTGAATGTTCTCAGCAGTAGTCAGGCCAGAGCCAAAATCCCCTTGTAAGAAACCAGAGGTCTCAAAGAAATCAGAGGACAGGTGTGAGAAGCTCAGAAAGGACCTTTAACTCTTGCTTTAGTGTGCTAAGTGCTCAGGTTACAGGTGTGAGCCTACAGACACAGTTTAAAAAGCAAATGTATTCGAGAAATAGTGCCCTGTAAACTTTGTTTTTTAGCTCAAAATCTAACAGTTAAAACTGAAAAGATACTTTCACCATGTGCCAAGTTATAACCAGCTCTCCATCTTAAAGGACTAACACATACCTAATAAAACGTGAGAAAGCACTGGGGGGGGGGGGATGAGACTATTTTAAGCTAATTTTCATCTTTTAAGTAAAGGAGATTTGAGGTTTTTTTTTTTTTTTTAACTGTTTCACCACAGCTATCTTCTACATATGGGAGCATTTTTGAACAATTGTGACATCTTTTTATTTTGTAAGACATTTGTTAATAGATACTAGCTAGATTGACCTTAACCCCAAAAGGAAAAAATCCCGTAAGTCTGACATATGGAATAACAATTATTCTCGTATTTCTGGAAAAAGCTCACTTAAAAAATCATCCATTTCCACTAAAAATATACATCTAAAGCAATCTGTGTCAGTGTGCTGACAATCTGTCACACTAAAGAAGCCCTTCCAGCTGCCACTGGTGGATACGAAAAAGAAACTGACTAAATATTCTAAGCATGGTGTGGAGGCATTTGTATGTAGAAAGCGGCTTGTGGTTTGCCATGATATTCACAATGAAAGGTTAAGGAAATATACACCAAACATGTGCATTTTAACTCTCCTGTCTCTGTAGGTCAAAAATAATGAAGAACATGAATCTGTGGGTGACTCACTGGTGCAGAAGAAGCAGGGCCCTGCCCAACACCCACCCTCCAACCACTTCCGAGGAGAACACAGAATGGGAGACAATCTCCTGTGGCTACACTCTCCCATGGAAAGCACTCACTCACCTTCTTCAGGATCATGTCCTGCAGGAGGCCAAGAGTTATGCTTTTTCAAATGTTCTCCTGGTTTATAAAATGTTGAAACAATACTGTGATTGGAACCCTGTTGCTCAAATGAAACCCCAGTCAGGAAGAGGTGGGTCATACTTAAAGGGACTACAAATGATGTTGACAGATGTGGTGAGCTGGGAACATGCTATTTGTTAAATTGTGTATGTGTGTGTGTGTGTGTGTGTGTGTGTGTGTGTATAAAGGAAAGATGTACGGGAAGAAAAGGGAGAGAAGGGGAGAAGAGGGGGAGGGGAGGGGGAGGGAAGAAAATGGAAGAAAAGAGGCAGAAAGAAGAGAAAGGGAAGGGAGCTGAGGAAGATGAAGGAAAACACACTCCTCAAAAAGCCAGGCATGGTGGTGTGCACCTGCAGTCCTGGAACTGGAGAGGCAGAGATAAGCAGACTCGAAGGGCTCCCTGACCAGACAGCCCAGCCTACTTACTGAGACCTAGCCAGTAAGAGAAGCCATCTTGGAAACAAAACAAAGCCCAAGGAGAATGGCACCAGATGTTTCTTCACGCCCCCTCCCCCTGCATGCGCTCAAGTACATGTACACACACACACACACACACACACACACACACACACACACATACGCACACACAGTGGCATAAACACTATAGTGGCTGACTCAGCAGGGATTGTATTAATTCAGTACCAGCTGGTAGGGCTGGGGCTGGGTCCTGGGAAGTTCCCTTTCTCTTATGGCTGGTGGCTGACACCTAAGAGGGGCAGTGTGTCCTGTCCCAGTCATCAGGTCCTGTCTCAGAGGCATGAAGCACTCCCCCAACTCCACCCTGCTCCCTGTCTCCTAGGAAATCTTCCTTTCTTCTTCCCCCCTCTTTCTTCCCTTCTTCCCTTCCTCCCTTCTTCCCTCCCTCCATCCCTCCCTCCCTCCATCCCTCCCTCCCTCCTTCCTCCCTCCCTCCCTCCCTTCCTCCCTGCCTCCTTCCTTCCTTCCTTCCTTCCTTCCTTCCTTCCTTCCTTCCTTCCTTCCTTCCTTCCTTCCTGTCACTTCAGTTCCTGGCTGTCCTCAGAGTTACTCACATGACTATGCTTTGGCATGGGGGTTCTGTTTCATGCCCTTTATCCAACACCACAGCATCAGTTGCTAGAGGAAACCCAAGTGAGTCAGTGGGAGTCTGGTTGAACACACCACTGACCTCACCGGACACTGACTCTGGTGTGACGTCTTGCAGTCCATACCAGAGAGGCAGTTTAACATTCCTAGGGAGAATTATTCTCAGATACTGGTGCTGCAGCAGATACTGGCATCATGGAGCACAAACACCAGTGGCCCTCACAATAGACAGACAGACAGAGAAAACTTCTTCCCACCATTGCCTCACCCAATTTTTCATTTATAACCAGAAAATTTTTTTTCCATGAAAGATTTTAAAAAGGAGGAATGTAACATCTTCTCCATCAAAGCTTAAAGGTATGTTTATTTTCATGTGTAACTTCCTCACACAAATGTGTTTATATAACTCACAGTATTGATGGTAGAACACTGGGGGGTGTAGCTCAGTTGGTAGAATGCTTGGGTAGCATGCACAGAGCACAGGTTTCATCCTCAGTGTGATGGTTTGCATGTGATCAGCCCAGGGAGCGGCACTCTTAGAAGGTGCGGCTCTGCTGGAATAGGCATGTCACTGTGTGTGTGTGTGTGCAGGGGGGCTTTCATGCCTTTGTTCTAGCTACCTGAAAGTCTGTACTCTGTTAGCAGCCTTCAGATGAAGGTGTAGAACTCTCAGCTCCTCCTACACCATGCCCACCTGGATGCTGCCATGTTTCTACCTTGATAATAATGGACTGAACCTCTGAACCTGTAAGCCAGCCATAATTAAATGCTGTCCTTATAAGACTTGCCTTGGTCATGGTGTCTGTTCACAGCAGTAAAACCCTGACTAAGATACCCAGTATGAAACAAACCATGGATTTTATAAACAGGGCATGATAATACACAGCTGTTCCAGCATTCCAGAAGTGGAGGCAGGAGGATCCTAAATTCAAGAGCTAAGGCCAGTATGGGATGAGACACATGAGATACCGTGTCTCAAAAGCAAATGATTTCTCTGGAGTCTTTGTGGGAAACCAGGCAGATAAGCAGGCATTTGCCAGAGTAATTAAACAGGCCTATCAGGACATTCTCTCATGAGACACTTGAAAGAGCCACACATTCTTATGCAATGGGGACAGTGTCAAATGTTAACTCAAAATTGAAGTCACAGGGGCTGTTGCCAGAAATGCCTGCAGACAGCCATACCCAGAGATGGAGCAAGCATGAGAGATTTCAAAAAGTCCTCACAGAGCACAGCAAAGTCTGGTAAGAGAAGGGAGTGACAAATCACTCCAAGGACCCTCAAAGGAGCCAGTAAGTTGTAAGATAAATCAGAAGAGGGACTGCCCACTACATATTACATCCCAGTTGTCACTCATCCACTGCCTTGAAGCCAACTCAGATAACAAGCAGCTGCGGTTCTGGCCCTCTGGGGAGTTTATGGTCTAGTTAGGAGGGTTAGACACCGCTTCGGTCAGAGAAGCAGAGGTCACAGGCAAGAGTGGCCGCGTGGACACTGGTGAGGCCGAGGCACTTGACCTGGGCCTTGAAGAATGTGCTATGCGTGGAAGGCTGAGAAGATACGGACGGACAGTCCTCTATGAGGCTGCACGTGGCACACAGCACTGCTTTGTTGGTTTAATTATTTGGGGTTCAAGCCTGGAGTTTTGCTTCAGTTAAACAGTAAATCTACCTGCCTGGTAACCAGTCTCTGGGATTAATGTATGCTTCACCTAAGGCTCTGAGTAGCAGTTTTGACAATCTGAAGATGGGGTTGATTTGCTTCAATTCTTTTTCTGGTTTCTAAAATTGTGATAAATAGCTTTGGTCATGGACACAGGTAGAGTCTAGGTAATGCTTTGACAAGCTGTTTGGTCTAGGCTCCAGCTGTTAGGTTTAGGTTCTAGCATGCTAATCATAAAAGGAGAATTTTCTTTCTTTCTTTTTACTTCATTTGTAAATTGAATATGGGTAAGTTAGCTTTAGGGGCATATTGCCCTTACAAACTCCCCTCACCACAACCAAAAATGATTAACCACATAAATAGTGCATCTAAGTTCAATAAAATTTAAATTTACTTAGCCTGGAGACTGGCAACTTAAGTCTGGAAAGTTGGTTTTCCTCTTTCCTATTAAATACTAGTTACTAGATATACACACTGGCTTGCTCTCATGAGTGGGCACTACAAAGCTGGTGAAGTGTGTCTGTGTTCACACTCAAGGATTTAAGAGCACCGAGGGAGTGTGGCTTACAGAACTTCTGACCCATCAAACCTACACAGATGTTCTAGAATCAGGATGGGTTGGCTCACAATGCCTCAATTTTTGTGTAGCGCTTCGGGCATTTGCTAGAGACTTACACTGAATTTTGAGTGTTGCTTTTAGCACAGGCTACTGATGAGTGGCCTGAGTATTTTGTGCCAGGCAGGCCCCCAGTCAGGCCCATAATCATCTGAGGTGAACAGCCAGCTTCATGCAGTGTGCTGTACTGCTTGCAGCTGACGTGTACTGTGGTAGGTTGGGGAGAGTAGATGTGCGTCTAATGATACTGTAACTCACAGCGAGCGTATCAACACAGAGCTCCATCATCAGGCACACATACCAACTGTCCCGCTCAGGAATGCAGACTAATACAGCAATTTTCCCATCGAGAAGTAGGGATGTTATTTTTACCATTGGTTTAAACTACCACCGAGACTTCGGGGGGATAGTATATCTTCAGACTGTCAGCAGTCTTCCAGAGCTGGTGGTCTTGTCCCCGGGCTTCTGACTTAGTACATCCTGGAGGTTTGGGTCTACAAGAGATGCTTTACCTTGGAAAGAAACCAGCAGGACTCACATTCTGAGATGAGTAGAATTGCCTTTAAGTGGATTCCTTTATGGTGAAATCTGGGTAGACAAGACTGCTGGTGTGTGTGTGTGTGTGTGTGTGTGTGTGTGTGTGTGTGTAGGAGAACCGTGGGTTTTGTTTGGTTAGTTTTTTTGTTGTTGTTGTTTTTGCTTGGTATAGAAGTGGGATCCTATTCAGTTTGATATACAGCTGAGCATTTGCTGGAAAGATTGGAGGTGAAGTAGGAATTTGCCTAGACATGCAAATTGGGTTTATAGAGCAAGTTCTCTGGGAAAGTTAAACGAGAACACATATTTGATTCTCACATAAAACAAACGGCTCTCAGGGGCTGGAGACAGGACTCTGAACTTGCTATTGAGCAACTAGGCTATCTAAAGATCTGCAGTGCTACAGGGGATCTGAACAGAAACTTCCCCAAGAAGACAGGCAGTGGCAGTTCACAAAAACTCTCCCATGGACACTTTTTACACAGCACCACATTTAACCCCTTTTAGTGCACAGTTCTCTGAGTTTTGCCAAATATACTTGCATAGGCAGAAATAGAGTCTCCCGTTGCTTCTGGTATTTACCAGGTGCCATTGTGGCCAATGAGCGCAGCAAGCCCATTATTATGTATTTTCCGAGTGACATGAAAACCTGCTTATGCTACAGTGTGACAGTTGGGAAATGGCTCAAATGTCCTTCAGTAGATGCAATGGAATACCACTATACAGGGGAAAGCAACAAAACAAACAGCAACAACAAATCTAGGAATCCCCCATGCACTGAACCATGTGAGGACATGTATTTACAATCCCATCACCTTCTAACAAAGCCATAACCACGGGGGGGGGGGGGGGGCGGGAGAAAACACACTATGCCAGTGTCCTCTAGGGTCTGGGTGCAGGGCTGAGCACTGGCCTCAAAGGCACTTGGGAAATATCTGAAGCAACAGGAGATTCTATATCTTAATGTGCAAAATATGTGGCAAGTTTTAGAGAACTGTGCACTGAAAGGGTTAATTTTAGTGGATGTAAATGATCCATTATTAAAAGAAAGTGCTATACCGTACTAATAAACACCTTCAAAAGAATTAAAAAACCTCTATGGTGAGGCTAACAAGGAATAAAATCTTGTAGTTAATACCTCATGTTATGAAAAAGCAACTTTCAAATTGGCAAGGGGCTGACAAAAAGATTACCACAACAACATGTGGCTTGTTCACAGAGAGGTAATAAACTCCATCCTATAATCCCCAGACTAAAGAGAGGCCAATATTTTAATCGATATTTTACTGGCAGACTCTGGAGGCATAAACGGCATTTAATAGGATGAATCTGTATTGCCTCCTGTTGGTTTGAAAACCCAGGCGAGGAGGCCTGCACATCACCCCTCTGCCTGGGCCTGCTTTAAGGATGCCTGGCCTATCAGGACTTGAGAGTCAAGGGGCAGAGGGCAATCCGGCGCCTAGGACATCAGTTGGAAAGTAATCTAGTTGCCTAAGTTGCCAGAATGCAGCAGAACTAATTACCACTGAAAGCACAAACACTAGAGAGGCAGGTTTCCTGATATGATGCATCTAGCAGAAGCTATTTGAATTAATGGTAAAGGCAGGTGAGACCCAACCCTAGGACCCAGAGAGCATATGTGCTGACATGAACATTATACTGAAGTGGGCTTTAAACCAGGCTGAAAACACTCCCCCAAAGCTGGTGTGACAAGCCACTGACTAGACAGAAGAGGAGCCTGCATCCTGGTTTGGATTCTCCACAAGCCAGTGCATGGCTGTCAAATGCTGGCGATGGTTTTCCACACAGGGATGGTACCCTAGATGCACCAGCCATTCACATGGTCCCATGCCATGATTTGTCTGCTCCTGCCACAGAACATGTTCTTCCCACATCAAGGGCTTTCCCGCTACCCGTTACACAGCCTCCCCTCTCGACCTCACCCACCCCATCATTCCTAACCAAATATCAAGGAAATCCACCTGCTCAGAATTGTGCCACTCAGATACATAGGATCCAAAATGGAAGGATTGCCACAATCAACAAGTCCGTGCTCAGACTCTGCCGAAGTTAATTTTAGAGTGTGTATATGTTCCTGTGGTGTGTACATATGTATGTGTGTCCTATGTGTATGCATGTGTGTGGAGGCTAAGTGTCTTCCCCAGTTGTTCCCTGCCTTATTTTCTGAGACAGGGCCTTCCCCTAAACCTGGGACTCACTGACTCAGATAAGATGACAGCCGGCCCCAGGGATCTTCCCCCACACCCCTATACTGGGGTTGTAGGTGAGCCACACCACAGATGGCTCTGTGAGTTGTGCACCGAGGAGCCAGACCCAGGTCCTTACAATTACTCAGCAAGCACTTTAGAGTCAGAGCCATCTCTCCAGCCCAACAGGATCAAATTTGAAAATAAGACAGTGAAAGTTTTAGGTAAGCAAGTCTCTAGTGCAGGGGTTCTCAATCTGTGTTCATGACCCTTTTGGGGGTGTCAATGACCCCTTCGCAGGGGTTGCACCTAAGTCCAACTGCATGTCTATATTACATATATCTGCACATTTATATTACAATCCATAAAAGAAGCAAAATTACAGTTACGAAGTAGCAACAAATTTGATTTTATGGTTGGGGTCACCACAACATGAGAACTGTACTAAGGGGTCTCAGCCTTAGGAAGGCTGAGAGCCACTAATGCAGTGACAGAAAAAGAGAAGTCCCAGAGGAGAACAAAGAACAAAAAACAAACAAACAAACAAACAAAAACTTTAAAAGGCAGGAAAACCACTAGGGGGGAAAAAAGACCCATTGGTGAAGTCAATTTCACAAGGATGAAAACCTGAGAAATGTAGGCAAGATAAAAATTTGGAAAAGGTAGGAGTGTGCTTTAGATGTTCAATTAAAATTGTTGCAAAAGATGATGCTAGGAAATGTAACATACTGGCGGTACTCAGGGGGTCAGGCTGCAGGTCTCCAAGGTAAATGATGCCATGAAAGAGTTAGGCTAGATCAGAAATCCATTTCCTCAGAGTAAGAAACATATGTTCCCTTTCTAAGGAAATCCCTCATAGTCTAACAGACAAAAATGCAAACTAGCCACAATCAACTGGCAGAGTCTTCCATGTCTGCCTCTACTGTGTGTGTTTAGTCCTGTCGGGGGCAAAGGTGTTAAGAAATAGTTCCTGTCCTTGGAGCCGATTTCTAAAATAAAAACAACCAGTCAACCTGTGCACTAGGAAGGAGAGCAGGTTGGAATTCGTGGGCTTTAACTCAGGAGCTGCCCCACACTGCTGGGCTTTGTTTCTACCCAGTACCAGCTTTGAAATCATGGCTGACCTCTCCAGGTCCCATGGTCCTACAGGCCCTTTACTCAGCTATGTTTTCAGACTCGGACTTAGAAAAAAAATTTATTATTCCAAGGAAATTTAAGCATTTTATAGAGTTTCGAATTCTCAATTTTAAAACCATCAATGTCTAAATGTGTTTTTTTTAAATGCTGGATATTTATAAATGATCCTCTTAGATAAAACAGCTGCAAAAACATCATTAAAAAAAAAAAAAAAAAGCTCACACCATCACATGTAAAAGGCAGTAAGAGTCTATTTTTATAAAGTTCAAAGCGGTTGTGAATCCTGCAGGGGAATCCCTGAGGACACCGATGGCTGTTGCTCTGCTGCTGGGCCTGCCTCCTGCCTGCCCCCATTCCCTCTCCGTCTTGTGCTAATAAACTCACAGCTCTATGCACTAGCAGCAACCAACTGGGCTCCCAGAGAACATTGCCAGCACATGGCTAACTAGTTCCACAGCCGTCTTCTGAGTGAAACACAAAACCTCCTGCGTTCCTTACCCAGGCCTGCGCTGACCTGACACTTATCTGAGTTGGAATGGAAAAGACAGGCGCTGGCCTCTCCTGGCTCATGGCCCCCCTCCTGCTCCTTCACCACTCCACACAGCTCCCACTCACCTGCCTACCTTAACCATTTCAACCTGGAAAACCGCAAGCTCCAACCCACTACCCCTGTGAAGCACCATTTCTCAGAATAAACATTTGTTCTGCCTAGACAGCAGCCAGCTTACTGTGCACAGGGCAGGACCCCTTAGCTGCATCCCCACCGACACTAGCAGCACAGATCCCAGGCCCAGAGGATTCACTTGAAGAATGAGGCCAGAAAAATGGTTCAGAATAGTCTGTTTCAGGGTAATTTCCCTGTTACCCCATAGGAAGGCTCTCAGTGGTTTTCTTATCAGCGTTTTGACTGCCCAACAATTATCAACACAAAGCAGGAACCGCTCAGATCAGCACCCAGATACTCATGTGCTCTATGGACTGGGCTGATCTTAAGATAACTTGGCACCAAGCCTGTGCATGCAGTTTCCTGGGCAGGGCACGAAACCACACTTATCTGCCGACCGCAGATGGGAACATGGTAGAGCTTATTCTGGATGCCCTAATATTAGCATTCCACCAGAGACAGGGTTCTGTAGAGAGTGCATGACCTGTGCATGTGATGGGGGTCACATCTCTCACAGAAAGGCTAACAGGTAGACTGCCTTCTGCACCTTTGGCCTCTTACTGTGTTCATACTAAAGCTTCTGGCTGTCCATCTACCTCAAATCATATCAAGAAACAAGAAGCCACCTCTGCCAAGCAGGCACATAGATAACAAGAGAGCTTAGCTGTCAGAAGTTTTACCACAATGACATTTCTTGTGTTTAGAATAGAATACTGTGTGTGTCCGTGAGTGAGCACACATGGAGTGAATATATATGTACATGTTACTATGAATGCATGCACACACACTGTACATGTGGAGGTTAGAGGTCAGTGTTGAGTAATTTTGTGAGGACAAGGTCTCTTACTGAACTTAGAGCTGACCATCTTAGCTAGACTGTCTAGCCAGCAAGGCCTAGGGATCGGCCCCTTGCACTGAGATTACAGACGTGTGCCACCACATCACAGCTTTAAGCAGATACGAAGGATCTCACGTGTGCAGTAAGCCACTCCGCTCACTGAGCCATGCCCCTAACCCCACAAATTCTGAGAGATCTTTGAGTTGTTCTGTTTTTAAGAGGCTGGGTCATTGGATGGATTGAGTGTGTGAGAGTGTGTGGTGTTGAGTGAGGTAAGGGAGCCTAGAGCCTTGTGCATGCTGGGTAGGCACACTACCACCAAGCTATGTTTTTTATAATTTTTCATTTTTTACTTTTGAAACTAAATCTCAATGATTTGCCCAAGCTGGCTTTAAGCTCACTGTGTAGCCCTAAGAGGAACTTAATTTGTAATCCCCCTGCCTTAGCTTTCCAAGTAGCTGAAATCACAAAGCCTGAATCAATAGGCCTGACTTGGATGGATTCATTTTTGTCATGGTATGAGACAGTTGTTCTCTATGGATGCTAGCATTAATTACTTTTAGATTTATTTATGTGTGTGGCTTGCCCGTGTGTGTGTGTGTGTGTGTGTGTGTGTGTGTGTGTGTGTGTATAATATATGCACACCACGTATGTATCTGGTGCCTGCAGAGGCCAGAAGAGGGCACTCAATATTCTGAAACTGAATTTACAGGTGGTTCCAAATTGCCATGCAGGTGCTGAGAATCGAACCTGGGTCCTCTGCCAGACAGAAAGTCTTTTCATAACTGAGGGATCTCTGAGGCCCTCGATTCTGACATTCAGAGCAACATGTATCCCAAAGTCTCCTACGAGTGGTGTGAAGTAACTAAAGGATGGAGATTTTATATGTTTGGGTTGGAAAGGGGAAAGTGATACATAGTTGTAAGTTGTTTTGCTTTTTAAATGTGAAGTTCAGAAGCTGAGACACTGCTAAACCTTTCTTCATGTTGCAGAATATTAGGGAGGAACGGTGCATGCGTGCACGGGTGTGTGCATGCTTGCAGTACTATCTATGAGGACAGGTTATCTGCTTGCTTTAGGACTGTCAGACACTGGCAGATCTCCACTGGCTATCAGCCAAGTCCTGTTACTTCACAGTTCATTCATGACTGCTAGACTTTTTTTTTTTTTATTCAGTAGCAGCAATTTTAGACCTTTATGGTGAAGGCACATAGAGATCCTTAATCTATATCAGTTTAACAGTGGCAAGAAGACTCCAAAATGTCTTATATACATTGCTGTAAGTAAATTGACATGACAAGTCCCATCTAGTTTCTACTGATAACCATCACCCCAGAAGCCATCTCTATCCAGACCAGTCTCATCTTGAGACAATGCTGTACAGTTTCTAAGTGACATCAGGGTTTATAAAAGGCTGGTGTCACTATCTCCTGCAATATCAGCTAAATACAAATAATGACTCTGTCAATCTACTCAATTTAGTAAATACTTATTTTTTCTTCTTCCTTTTAAAAAATTGAACAACTTTATTTAAAAAAAGATAAATGTACAGATTTTAAGCATTTTTGCATAAAAGTATATGAATACATTTTTGTCAGTACTTGGGTTTTTTAAAGGTTTGATAGTGTGCATTAAGATCTTACTAGTTACAATGAGCATAAAGTACATGTAAAACAAGGTGTAACCTGGAATTAGTCAAAGTTTTCTTGGTGTGTAAAGATTAATCATAATGGTTTTTCATTTTCTTTTCTTTTTTCTTCTTGAACTTCATATAGTCCGTGAGTTGTTTCTGGGATGTTCAGAGCTTTCTGGGGTTAGTATCCAATTATCAGTGACGGCATATTATGTCTGTTCTTTTGTGACTGGGTTATCTCACTCAGGATGATATTCTCTAGATGCATCCATTTTCTTAAGAATTTTCTTTTTTCTTTCTTTCTTTGTTCTTTCTCTCTCTCTCTCTCTCTCTCTCTCTCTCTCTCTCTCTCTCTCTCTCTCTCTCTCTTCCTTTCTTGCCTTTCTTCCTTCCTCTTCCTTCCTTGTTCCTTCCTTCCTTTCTTCCTTTCTTTCTGGCTTTTCTGAGACAAGGTTTCTCTGTGTAGCTCTTGTCTGTCCTGTCCTGGAATTTGTTTTGTAGACAGCTGGTTGGCCTCAAACTCAGAGATCTGTTCCCTCTGCCTCTGCTGTGATTAAAGGCTTGTGCTACACCATGTCTGGCTAGAATACTGACTTTAAATAATCTGTTTCAAAAATCTTTTCCCCAAGCATTCAGGGAGGCCATAGGGAAGCACTATTCTAGAAAATGTTTAAAATGTTGCTAGTGGTTGGCCATGTTGTGTCAGAGATGGAGAACTGAATATCTGAGTAACTTTTAACCCTCTTGGGGACATACCACAGAGATGACATTACAGGTGTCCTTCTACAAGTTCTTTATCCCTAATTTTGCAGCTTAGACAAATTCTTCCCATTATTAAAATCAAGGAGACTTTTCAAAAAAAAAATCTGTCTCTGGTTTTCGTTTATACATCACACAAGGAGATAGTTACTAAGGGTCATGAGTTATGATCCAGGCTTAACAATACAAAAGACATCTACATTCTCTACTCCCTCTGCCCTGGGTACTGATGGGTAATTTTTCTGCAGTTACTTTAACCATGGAATTTGCCTGCTGCAAACAACAGAAGTCCTGCATATCACCTAACCTGTGTCTTATTCCTATCCCAGAGTGCACTGCAGAAGCACCCACCTCCTGTTGGCTTCAGAAAGCCCATCTGCTTGGAGCCAGAATCTTCCGGCCCCTAGCCGGCTTTGCCTTCGGGGGACAATCCATCTGGTTGCTGCTATAAAACTTAGTGTGTAATTGGTTTAGTGAAAACTGAAGCTCCATGTAAAACTCCATATGATCCACTTCTACACTGCATTTCCCACAACATGGCTAAGGGCGTAAGGGGCTGAGACGACCATTTTAGCTCAGAGTGCACTGCTCCGGACACTCATAGCGCTCACAGCAACCACCCCGTCCTTCTCCAAAGTTCTCTGTGACACTTATTGCCTGTGGGAGGGAGGCAGAACTTGAAATTTTCTCTAATAAAAGTTCAGTTTTCACAGACAGAATTATACACCACTAAGGGCACATCTCACCGTATTTTAACCATACTTGAGCTGCACTGGCAGAAAACAAAGGTGATAGGTGCTAAGGGAATCAAAGCCAGGGAGGCATGGGCCCCAGACCTCACAGAGGCGGTTGAATAGACTCTCTGTTCAGTGACCTCTCCTCACTAGGATCCCAGGTACCTGGCAGGGCTGGACACATAGCATATTGGCAGGATTACTGCCAATGTTTCTGAGGACCTCTTCCCCACCCACCATCCTGCCAGTCACTGCTCACGTGCTTGTTTCTGGAATCCCATTCTGGCTTCCAAAGAGACAGCCAAGAAAGTACAGCGGCCACATATTGCAAAGTACTAAAATGAGGGACTGCCGAAGGAATGTGGGTGACCGCTGCGTCCTGTTTTCAGTTGCACCTGCTGTCGCAGCCTCTAAGAAGCTACGGGGACCACTGTTTTGTTCCTTTTTTTTTTTTTTTTAATTTGCCTGAACATTGGCCATTTTGCCTCACTTGATGTGGTGCAATCAATGAGCTCTTGGCAGAGCTGTCGGCAGGAGAGATCGGCCATGCAGACGTCCCCACATCCCCTGTGCCTGTTCGAGGCAGTGTGGTGAAAGGACCTCACTAGGCCAACAGAACTTTGGGATATCTATGGCCTCCAGGGAGGGAACACTGCTATTCATCAAGGCTTCTGAGGGATGAAACTGGAGATGACACAGATGCTCAGTCAGTATAGGAAGGAACTGAACAGACTGTAGGGGGTCATACAGTGGGCTGGCATCCCCAGAGTGAAGGAATGGGCAGTGACTCTCAAGGACCCTTCAAATGAAACATGGACTGTAGCCCATGCCCCATATTCTGAAGACATTTATCTAAAAAACAAAACAGAAAACAACAACAAAAAGCCACTGTCTAACTGTAGAGAAAAGGAGGTATGGGTAACATTAAAGGCTGAGCTA
This sequence comes from Micromys minutus, assembly GCF_963924665.1. Lineage (NCBI taxonomy): Eukaryota > Metazoa > Chordata > Mammalia > Rodentia > Muridae > Micromys > Micromys minutus. The sequence goes on along the minus strand of NC_137981.1, from coordinate 59,642,395 downwards.
GGTGGTGGGAATTTCCAGTATGTGGAACACTGCAGAGAGCCTGAAATAACACAATAGTCCTCATAGAAAAAGGCTAGGTCACAGAGTGCATGTACGCCTGCATATGCATGCTATGCAAGTCGCTCTCTCTGACTATTTCAAACGTCTGGAAGTCACTTATACATCAGAGGGCATTTGGGACAAGGACGTGTGACTATTGCTAAGGTTCTCCTGTGAGTCTCAAGAAAACTCAAGACACACAGTAGCATGCTTAGTTTGTTCTCACTTAAATGGACAGAAATGACCTTATCTTTAGTACTCCCCCCCCCCCCCCCCCCGCAAGTGAACGAATTATTCTACAGTTCAAAATACACAAAAATAGCACGCAAGCAGTAGTACCTCTACTCTGAACAACACATTTGGAGCACATGCCTGTGCCAGCACAGGAAATCTGGAACCAAGGGACAGCGTGAACACTGAGTGACCACGATCCCAGTCAAGGGGTTTGTTCTCTTGGTTTCCAAGTTGGAACCTCCCAGAAATCCTAACTAGAAACAGAGGCACAGACTCATGGATGCTTTTAATTTTTAAAAAATTCATCTTAAGGGATGTAGGGAAGGGCCTTTTCTAGTGGAGCCCTGGGAAACTCTTAGCTGCAACTTGTCATTTAGGGCCTTTTCCAGTGGAGCCCTGAGAAACTCTTAGCTGCAACTTGTCATTTAGGGCCTTTTCCAGTGGAGCCCTGGGAAACTCTTAGCTGCAACTTGTCATTTAGGGCCTTTTCCAGTGGAGCCCTGGGAAACTCTTAGCTGCAACTTGTCATTTAGGGCCTTTTCCAGTGGAGCCCTGGGAAACTCTTAGCTGCAACTTGTCATTTAGGGCCTTTTCCAGTGGAGCCCTGGGAAACTCTTAGCTGCAACTTGTCATTTAGGGCCTTTTCCAGTGGAGCCCTGGGAAACTCTTAGCTGCAACTTGTCATTTAGGGCCTTTTCCAGTGGAGCCCTGGGAAACTCTTAGCTGCAACTTGTCATTTAGGGCCTTTTCCAGTGGAGCCCTGGGAAACTCTTAGCTGCAACTTGTCATTTAGGCCCTCACTCAGCACTGTCAGGGGCCCCGTTCCAAGCAGCACTTAAAGACAGACTAAAAGGGTACTCTACTCAGCTTTAGCCCACTTGAAGCAAAGCAAAAAAGGGAAGATAGTAGGGTCTAAATGACGGAGGAGGCCCCCTGAGGGTGCTCTGGGAGCCCCATGCAGAATGTTTTGATAAGAAGTCTAGACTATCAGCAATCTGCTTGGTGGTGAGGAAAACCAGATTATAAAGACGCAGCGGAAAGCCAGCAGCTCAAGGGACAGAGCGCCGGGAAGCGTGGGATGATGTGTAAGTGCCCGGCTCTCAGCATGCTGCCCACACGGTTATCTGTGACCCTAAGTGACACCAAGGAGTGACTCCTATCTCGTGTGCAAGAATTAAAAAAAGCAAAAAGCTGACAGCTGGCAGGAGAGGGGCAGACATGTCTAAACTCCACAAGAGATGTAAAAAAAACCAGAGCAGGGGGAAGACAGAGATGGCAAAATGTGCGGCACCTACACGGACATGGGTCTGAACTTCCCTGCTCTGAATCCTATGATATGTGTGCAAATACCCCCCCAGGTCCTCCTACGCATGAGGAAGAATTTTCTTCTTTATGAAACAACAATACTTGCTGTTCACGGTGAGCAGACAGGACCTTGTCACAGGGCTAGGGTAAAAGAAAACAGGCCAGGCTGTAGGATGTACAACAGGTCTCTTCTGATCACCGAGAGTGAGACTCTCTGAAGAAACAGAGGTGGTCCTAGCACACGGAAGCTACTGGGTCAGCTACACCTTCTACATGGAGGCAGTGAGACCCAGGGAGCACAGAGTGGTGAAGGTACTGCCCTTTATGTAACACAGCAACATGCTGTTTTCAGGTGGGCTTAGAGGACTCAATGCACAGGCTGTCTCTGCCCTACCCATGCCTTTGGCTGAGCAGCCATGTGCTGTAAACAACCCGCCCAGCTTGGGAAAACCCTCTTTCATAGTGTCCTCACCAGACAAGTGGCGTCAACCCGCGTGTGTGAGCTGCAGGAGTCATTAGGAAAAAGTCAACATGCTGATGAAGTTAGTCACAACACCGGGAAAAGGAAAAGCTTCTTCCTACTCATTATTTTTACTATTTCTTTTCCTCAGTTGAAAATTTAGACCATAATAAAATGAGATACATTAAAATTCAGGCAACATCGACTTCAGTCACTCTAAAGATTGACTTCCACGTCTTCTGTCTCCTCTTCCTCTTAGACAAGGTCTCGCGTAACCCAACCTGCTCTGGAGCTCACTGTGTAGCCGAGGCTGACTGTGAAACCCTCCCCATCTGTGTCTCGCTGCTAAGTGCTCGGATTATCGGCAAGCTGCACCTTCTCTGGCTTAAACATTTCTATGGTCTTTTCTAACACCAGCCAAATTTTACATATGCTTCCTCTCTTCCTGATCCATCACTCATTGCTGCTACTAGTATTCGGGATTAGTACTGAGGACCCAGTCCAGGGCTTTGTACATGATAAGCAAACGGTCTACCACAGAGCCACACCCATCCACCCTCCTCTCTTCTAAATGCACTTGGCAATCTAGTGTCAAAATAGTCTCAGAGACACACGTCTACAGAAGAGCTGCTCTCAGAAAGGAGGTAACATCTCAGAGACACACCTCTTCAGAAGAGCTGCTCTCAGAAAGGAGGTAACATCTCAGAGACACACCTCTACAGAAGAGCTGCTCTCAGAAAGGAGGTAACATCTCAGAGACACACGTCTACAGAAGAGCTGCTCTCAGAAAGGAAGTAACAGAGAACATAAGGAGCCTCCTGACTTCCGGGTCCTTACCCTCTAACAAGCACTGTATTCTCTTAAATGAATTGGCATTTTGGGAAACTATAGGACTGCGCTGGTTAGTTTTTGTCAACTTGACACAAGCTAGAGTCACCAGGGAAGGAAAACTTAAATTGAGAAAATGCCTCTATCAGATTGGCCCATGGGCAAGTCTGTATGGCATTTTCTTGACTGATAATTGTTGAGGGAGGGTCCCGCTCACTGTGGTGATTCTACCATGGGCAGGTAGTCTTGAGGTATATGAGGAAATAAACAGAGCAAGTCATGGGGAGCAAACCACTAAGCAGCCCTGTCTCCAGTTCCGCCTCCAGGTTCCCGCTTTGAGTCCCTTCCCTTACTTTCTTCAGTGATGAGACCACAGCTAAGCTGAACTAATCTTTTCTGCCCAAACGCTTTCAGTCAACATTGCACCGAAGCAATAGGACACGAAGTCAGTGTTGTAGTGAGAAGTCTGGGTTTCTTTACAAACACAGAACTATTATGGGAATATATTTTCATCTTAATCCCATGTGTGAGATACAGGGCTGTTCAGATTGTCCACAGCGTCTGATTATGATTTGCTTCGTGCTCTAGCAGGGGTATGATTTTGCCAGTTGCAAATAGTTTCTGAAATTGTGTGGTGCTTGGAATTCTGGGAACTTTGCAGAGGCTAGATAAATGCTAGAGCCTTGGCGGAAGTTGGCCAGTTGGTTGTTTGATGCTATTGGCTGAGGTTTGTCAAGTGGTCATGCCCAAAGGGACTAAAAAGAGGAGTAATTTGATATTCTGACCGAAAACAAACTTGCCCCAAGGAACTTATCTACCAAGTTATCTACCAATATCTTTGTTCCCCTTCCTCTTTATTCTTTCTTTTCTCTCCTACCTAATTTTAGATGGTTGACAGTGTGGAAGAGGGTGAAGAAGGGTGAGAGAAAAAAGAACCTACAAAGTAGCCAAAAGTCAGGCCACACAATGTCACTTTTAAAATGATCCTTTCAGTGCCCTGATAGATGTCTCTCTCATGTCCACCCCTTTGTCACATGTGCCCCAGCACCCAAATATCCCAGGGGTAGTGAGGAAACTGGAAACATGTTCAGGAAACAGCAGGCTCTATGACAAGTACAGCAGGGAATCAGGCCCTGTTCATGCCGGGATGTGAGGGTTGGACACAAGACAGGCTGTCCAGAAATGCCTCAGAGGCACCCAGAAAGATGGGCACCTCTCTTTCCTCGCCCTGACCATGCTGGTCTTGCTCTGCCCTAGCAAGATGAAGGAGAGAGTGACAGGACATTCTCTACCACCACTGACACAGCAGTGGCAAGGATGGGGGCTCTCAGGAGGATTGGGAAGGAAGGCTGTGTGCACACAGCCTTATTTAGTACAGCCCTCATGGTACTGGTAGCTAAAAGGAGGCTGCATAACACATATTCTAGGAAGACTCAGTAGTATCTTTAATTTTCCATTAGCAAGACCATTCCCTAAGATGAACTCAGTGTCCACAGGTGTTCTCTGAAGAGACCCACCTTCTTTATGAGGACGCCCCGCTCCTTACCTCAATAATGTAGAGGACCACATTCTTGTAGAAACAGTAGAGGATACACTTGGTCACCCGGTTGTAGCTCCAGGCTCCATGGACCAAAAGCAGCTTCTCCAGGTAGGAAAACTGAAAATGGACAGTGGCAAGTTGAGAGCAGCCTGTCACTGAGGAATAAAAGACACAGACTGTCCTTATGAGCAGGAACCAGTCAGGGAAGGGAGCAGACGCTAGACCCACTGGCAACTAACAAAACAAAACAACAACAAAACAACCAACTTCCCCAAAGCCGCCTCTGTTCCCCTGAGGTGGAGCTTTCAGGGCAGCTGAGAAAATCTCTTCAATTGACTAATTGTCATTTTCCCCCAAACAAGCTGCTGGACTCTCACTATGACTGGAACTCTTTGAGTTAAATGCCTTTCCGAGTGAGGATTGATTAGGAAAAGGCGGCGGAGGAAAAGCACACTGGAATGGGACGCCTCCATAAGATCTGTCACAGATTTTACAGTGACCACAGGAGAAAGGGACAGAGACACTCACCCAACAACGGTTTGATTCAAGAAAGATATGCCCACAAGAACAGTGTCCTGTCCGTTCGTCAGCTAAAAGCAATTATGCTTCCCTTACAATACAGAGGCATCTGGACAGACTTACACACACACTAAGAGATATACAGACATAAAATCAACAAACACGAACATGCGTGCACATACATGCTCGCACATATATGAACACACAGCCTCCACTTCTACATCCATGTCTCTCACTCACACAGGGTGCCCGGCTGTGCAATCAGGGACAGCTGACTGACTCTTGGTAGGGGTGTTGTAAGGGCTCATGGAGTCCAAGATAAATCCACAGTATTGCAATACCATCTCTTGAAGCGCTCCATCTTCCCAGAGCCACACAACACAAAAGCCGGGAAGGTGGATTGTTCTCTGGCAGGCTGGAGCTGAGGGCGGTGGATATACACTATATATACCACATAGTCCCTCTCCGTAGCTCAAGTGACCAGTCACCTGTCCAGCAACTGCTATGTGGGCAAGCATGAGGCAGTCAAGTGAGGGTTTGGGACCAGGGTTCTGACCACTGAACGGGTTTCCTAGCATCTTTACATATGGGGCACTTTCTTCAAAACACGATTAAACAAATGTGACCATCCACATCAAAGTAAAAGAGAACATGCTGTTAATTTCAATCAGATATGGTTATCACCTCAGTGGAGGCAGGGGATCTCATCTGAGGGGTGGTGGTTTGGACATGGTAATTAAGGGAGAGGCAGTTTAGCATCTAGCTAGTACTGGGCACAAACAGCCCTGAGATGACAGCATACCCTGCAGGACAATGAACAGGAAGGTCCAGGCACGGGTAGCACTGGTGGCCTCAGGTTCCTTTGGTAGAAGACAACCTCAAATGGGCTTTGCAGGCTCCGCACCACCCCTCTCTGATGCCCCCTTTTACAAAAGCAGTCACTTCCCCTTCCATCTCTCGTCCATGTGCAGTTCTGGGAAGAAACGCCCCCCACCCCATCCCTAGACATTCTAAAGAGAAAAGCAGACAAATATTTGCCTGTAACTCCTAGGAAACCTCTTAAGATCCCTTTCAGCCATATGATGTTATAACTCAAGTATTTAATAATGCTGAGGTGTACAGCATCCACAGTTGCTGACAGCAGACAGGAAGCATGGGCCCCATGGGTCTCTGCACAGTTGACTCGGCAAAGAAATGGAGCAGGTGTGTGTGTGTGTGTGTGTGTGTGTGTGTGTGTGTGTATGTCACCCCCTGAGTTCACAGGGGTCTGCTGTTCTCTGATGTTGGGCCTGTCCTCAGACCGAGGCCAGTTGTGTGTAGGGTCTTCAGATTTCTCACCTATAGATCAAAACTCCTACTGCCTACCTCAGGAATTGGCTGAGGGATCTGGAATCCACCAAGAATAAAACTAAGTCAATTTTCAGAGCCAAGTGGTCTGGGTAATTTCTTGCTGCACTTGCAGAATCTCAAACCAGAAGAAAACATGAGAGGTGATCAAACAGAGCTTCCTCTCAGGGATAGGAAGCCCCCAAACCTGCAGGTGACCAGAGCATAAGCCCTGGGGCTGTAAGAAGGTTATATGTTTTATATGCATCTCTGGACTTTAGCGGAAAGGGTGACAAGGCCCCTGTTCCTTTGTAATCATGCAGTTAAGTTTAACATGTTCTTCAAAAGCCTATTTGGGAAGCAGAGGGTGGAAGGAGAAGCTGGTGCTACAACAAATGCAGACATTTAGCCACAAGACCTTGCAACTCAGTATCTGGGAGAACATGCCAGTTTCCCCTGTCATCTAGAAGCCTAGTCCCAGGGTTCTAGATGATCTACTAGGCCAGATAGCCCAGATATTCCTCAGGAGGGTCCCGAGGTTGACTCTTCTCCTTCATCTTGTGGCTATCATGCAGGGGTCAGAAAATTCCTGGAGCACATGCAAAGTAATCAGGAACCAGTAACCGTGAAGCATGCCAGAAGCATGCTGCCAACACTCAGACCAGGGAAGAAGAGACAGAACTCAGACTGACTGCAAGTGGCATGGCCCCTGCTCTCTCAGTTCATCCCACAGTGGGACTCCTAGAGGGATCCCAGCCAAGAGGGGACATCTCTAAGTGATGGCTTCTTTCTGACCTTAAGCATTTGCCAGCACTTCTAAAAGAATGGAGGTCCTGAGTGAGGGACTATGTGGTGTTCTGAGAATAACTACTCTTCAGAGACAAATGTAAAGAAGAGGGGGAGGGGGAGGAAGAGGAGGAGAAGAAGGAAGAGGGAAAGGAGGAGCAGGAGGAGAAAGAAGAAGGAAGAGGAGGAGGAGGAGGAGGAGGAAGAAGAAGAGGAGGAGGAGGAGGAAGAGGAGGAGGAGGAGGAAGAGGAGGAGGAGAAAGAGAAGGAAGAGGAGGAGGAGGAGAAGGAGGAGGAGGAGGAGGAGGAGGAGGAGGAGGAGGAGGAGGAGGAGGAGGAGAATAAGGAGGTCAATGGGAACAGGTGTTGAGATCAAGATATAAAGGGTCCTGTCTGCCAGGAAAGAAACATCTCTGAATGGCAGGTCTGTGGGCCAGGCCCACCTCTGGCCCAAGGAAGCCCAACCCAGAGAAGGAACCCTTAAACTGTTAAAGCCCAGGGAAATCAGCAGGCATTTGCAGTTTCTCTAGACTGTGGCTGCCCGAGGTGGGCAGAATCCTTGGGGCTGAGCCCTAGGCTGCCTCTGTGCCCAGCTGCCAGCACTGTGAGGAGGGAGGCTGACCTGCGCGATGGCATAATCTGAGTTGTTGGTAGCCTGCATGCCCTCGTTCCCGCTGATCCCGACCCCCACATGGGCTGTCTGGATCATCCCCACGTCATTGGCACCGTCCCCGATGGCCAGGGTGATGGCTTTCACTCGCTTCTTCACAACGTCCACGATCTCAGACTTCTGCAGAGGGGACACTCTGTGAGGGAAGAGAGGAGAGGACCGAGTGAGGGAAGCAGGCACCCATCCTGAGGGGACAGCTCCAACATACAGGCTACATTCAAAGGCAGTTGCCAGACAACCTCCAACCCAGGCGTACATTGAATGCTCATGTGCAAAGCAGCTTTGAGAAAAACAGGAGCCTGTGGTTTTCAAGTAATTGCCAAGTTCACGGACTCAACGCATATCCCTAAAGCAGTAGGCTGCTATCCACTGCTGAGTGGAATGGATGTCAAGTAAACCCTCTGGGGCTCAGAGGCTCTGCCAAAGACCAAACACAGGTTATCTGGTTAACAGGACCTTTGAAACTACCTTCCCTATAAACTAGAACACAAGAAGAGATTTCCCAACTTCGTGCTGTGCTATGCACCCTGTATGGCACAGGGCAGGCAAAGGAAATTTCCAGATAATTTATAGAAAGGTGAAAAAACAGGCATAATGTGAGGAAGGGCAGGGAGAAACCATAGCAAGGGGAAAGAAGATTCCATCTCTTCCCAGAGATGATGGTGATGTGGTTGCCAGGCAGGCAGGGCAGAAGGCTGAGCTTGGACAGTCTGAGGCCTGAGGAAGGGCAGAAGCAAGCTCAGAATGGTAAGACAAAATCAGCCCCTGTCTGGGAGTCTGAAAGGCCCTAAGATTCTTCCAGGCTCTGGGAAGAAGCCTATAAACCTAAGGGCTCAGTGGGTAGCAATGTTGGTTCATGAATAGTTTCATCACACGTAAGCTTTTGGGATGGTCCAGCATCAGTAAAGGTACCACTTGCAGTCCAGGGCTGACTTCTTTTTAATCCTGAATTGCTAAACTTGTTTGGGGAATTTACAAGTGAGCTCCAGGGAGAGGTTCTGTGGCTGCAGGCACAAGCTGACTGGGAATAAAGCCTGGCAGTGCTCAGAGGTCCACTTCGGTTTCTTTCCTTTCAAATTATTTATTCATGTTTATTTTATGTGTGTTGGTGTTTTTTGCTTGCACGTACGTCTTGTGAAGGAGTTGAATCCCAGAGTTACAAACAGTTGTGAGCTGCCATCTGGTTACTGAGAATTGGACCTAGGTCCTCTGGAAGAGCAGTCAGTACTCTTAACCACTGAGTCATCTTTCTAGCCCCATGACCTGCTTCGTCTGGCACGGTCTCCATGTTCAAGGATCCTGTAGGCAATACCTGTGGCTGCAGCTTCAGATCTATATGTCACCCAACTGAGAATGAACTGGCGCAGAGAGAAAAGATACCTGTGGGCTGGAAGTTGGCCATTTCACAGTGATGGAGGGGCTGGGAGAACTGTGGACGTGGGATAGGAAAAGAGCTAAATAAAGCAGAGGTGTTCTGAGGCAGAAGTTGTTAGTTTTCTATTTGGTGTTGTAGCTTGGTTCTTAGGGTGTCTTTCTACAGAAACCCACATATAAAGGCTTAGTCCCCAGGTATTGGGAGGTAGTGGACCCTCAATATTTAAAATATGGAGATTGTAGCTGGAAAATGGTTAAGAACACTGAGGTTGACACCCAGAACCTACATGGTGGCACACACTGTCTGTAAGTCCAGGTTCAGGAGAAGTAATGCCCTGTTCTGACTTCTGCAAGAACCAGACACACATGGGGTGCATAGACAAATATTCAGGCAAAACACCCATATATGTAAAGTTAATCAATCTTAAAGAATTCAATAAGACAAAAGATGAAGCCTGGTGGGGGGTGTCTCTCAATCATCAAGAGCATCCCTTCGAGGATGTAGTGGGACTGAGATCCTCCTCTTTCTTTTTTCCAACTCCTAGCCTTGAGGTAAACATCTTCAGTCTGCCATGCTGTTCCACTGTGACAGAATCTGGCTAAAGTGACTAACAGGAGTGAGCTGCAAGTCACCAGGCTTGTTCAGGATTTGGCTCTGAAGATATTCAGTCAAGCCTATTGCAATGGCGACAGCCTGCTCCATGAATATCCAACAGCTGCTTCTCTCCAACTAGCAAAAGCAAGGGGTGTATAAAGCCAGTCCTACCCTGGCATTTAAGGAGCATGAAAATCTCATCAAGGATTTATTACACCCTCAGCTGTAATGCCTTGAGAAAATATAAGTCTAAGCACATGCTCAAGGTTCAAAACAGATGTCAAACAGCCAATTTCTACAGAACCAACGGGGCACATTATGCTCCGGCCGCATGGAGCATTAGGACATGCCAAGTTGCCATGGAGCAAAAAGCAGCTTTTCCTTTCTTAATCTGTGACCTGGAATCATGCACCATACTTAATAAGCATTCCCAGAATATAATGTGCTCACCCCATAAAATAAAGCTCCAGACCACATCTGAGCTGAGCAAGGTGCGTGGCACACTTCTGGAACCAATTTTGGTGCATTATGAATAAAAACATAAACCCTAAAAGTTCCATCAGCTGAAGACGTAGTCTACATACATACAGAACATAATGCATTTGCAAATGAAGAATTCCCCTTTTCCACTTAAAGAAGGTTCAGTACTCCCCTGAGAGTCTCCTTTTGTGTGTGTGTGTGTGTGTGTGTGTGTGTGTGTGTGTGTGTGTATGTCCTGACTTTTTAAAACTAGTTTTCTCAAACCAACTTCAGCATAATGCTTAATTAAAACCAAGGGTGGCTTCTTCCCCATAAGTAACGTTATACATTCATTTACCTGAGATACAAAAATGCCATGGTCCGAGTGAGTCTCTCATTCTGGGTAGCAAACGTGAACTTAGAAAACCCCTTTCCTGCTCAGCCACCTTTCAGTGGAGCCAGTGAATGGTTGGTGTACAAAGGACTCCTCCAAGAGACATCCAAAAGAATGCCCTGCAGACCAGCAATGCCAACTGACTAACCAAACTCACTCAATTCTTCCACTAGTTGGTTCCAAATGATTAATTAAATAACTAACTACAAGAAGTTTGAAGATCTGTGCCAGACCTGTGATCCTCAATTGTTAAAGAGGCTCCAAAGCCATCTCCAGACCCTCATCTAGAAAGCCAGGAAAAGGCCTGCATTGTGGTTTGAGTGAGAAATGTCCCTCGCTGGTTCATGTATTCAAGCACTTGGTCCCTGGTTAGTGGCATTGTTTGTGAGGGCTACAGGATCTCTAGAAAGCAGAACCTTGCTGGACGAAGACTTTGAATTCTATGCCTGTGCCCACCCACCCACTTCCTGTTCTCTTCTACTTCCTGTGTGTCTTTGAAATGTGGTCAGTATGCTTTTATTTGGGTACTGTCTCAGCGACAGAGAAGTAACCAGCATAGCCTGTGATGTGAATGTCTAGCCAGCTCCCACATAATGCTGATGGGTTTGTGCAGTGATACTGAAAGCTCCTCCTAGTTCATATGTTTCCTAGCTACATTAAATGATACCGTAAGGTGCATAGAAAAGGTCAGGTAATCACCATCACCACCACCACTACCACTACACCATCGCCATTACCATCACCACCGCCATCATCATCATTATCACCACCATCATCAACATCACCACCATCACCACCACCACCATCACCACCACCACCATCAACGACCATCATCACCACCACCACCATCAACCACCACCACTACCATCACCACCACTATCACCACCACCACCACCACCATCACCACCACCACCACCACCACCACCATCATCACCACCATCAACCACCACCATCACCATCATCACCACCATCACCACCACCACCACCACCATCAACCATCAACCATCATCAACCACCATCACCACCACCACCATCATCACCAACGACCACCACCACCACCACCACCATCAACCACCACCACTACCATCACTACCACTATCACCACCACCACCACCACCATCACCACCACCACCACCACCATCAACCATCAACCATCATCACCACCATCAACCACCACCACCAACACCATCACCACCAACACCACCACCACCACCATCATCAACCACCACCACCACCACCACCATCATCACCACCATCAACCACCACCACTACCACCACCATCACCACCACCACCACCACTATCACCACCACCACCACCATCATCACCACCACCACCATCACCAGCAACCCTACCACTATCATCTTTGCAATGTTATTGAGTTTCATTCCTCTTTCTTAAACCTTACAGTCTTCTTCAAAATCAAAACTTAGCCTTAAACTAGGTTGGCCCTTCATTTAAGATGTCCCTCAAATGAGAGTCCCTCATGTAAGAAGGTCATGGAGGACTGCCAGAATTAGGTAGATGATACTGCACTCCTTCTTTTCTTTGTGATGATGCAGAGGACAATTTATCTATACTAGGCCTAAAACATGGAAGAAGTGCTGAGCTATAGACTGCCAACCTATCAGAAGATTTCATTTGGGAAAGAGTTGGCTTTTTGCAAAGGAAAGTATACAGTGATAGAGATTTTCCTTTGATTAGAAAACATATTGAAATGAAAGACTATAACGTGTTCCTTACAGCAGCTACTTATCTTCCAATGTGACGGCGCCTTTCAAGATCTATTGATTTTTACTGAATGCATGAGTGGTCTATCTGCATGTATCACATGCATGCAGTACCAGGAGGGGTCAGAAGAGGGCAGTAGACTCTCTGGAATGGAGTTATAATCCTGAGGGTGCTGGGAACAGATCCTGGATCTTTGGCAAGAGCTCTCAATCACCGAATCATCTCCCAGGTCCCATGTAGTATCTTTAAATGTCTGAATGTCTCTTATTTAGGCTGATGAAAAGGTCCAGTGGGTATAGGGGTTTGCAGCCAAGCCCAATGACCTGAGTTTGACCTCTGGGTCCCACACGATAGAAAGAGAAACCCAGTTTCCTCAAGTTGCAATGGTATCCACATATCTACTGTGGCATGCTTGTGACCACACAGAGCCACATAATCACTTATATAATCTAAAGATCTTATTTAAGCAGACAGACATATACTTAATTTGTAGGCACAACACCCAAAATGTACTTAGCTGTTCCACATACATGTTTCTTAGGCACTTCCCCACCTGTCCACTTCTTTGGACTGTGTCCTTTCTCTTGATGCATTTGGTACAGTTCTATGGGAGACTTGGGCCAGATGTCTGGGCTATCCAGGCAGAACATCATTTATCTATAGTGTGACCTGAAATGTTCAGCTCTCTCAAAATATGAATTCCTGCCCCAGTGTGCACTGGGGCTCACTGTGGCCTGAGAATGTAAAAGCAGATGATAGTTACAGGTTAGAACAGCGCTAGACACAGGATGGGCAGGAAGGAGTGGATCCTCAGTGCCTTGGGACTGGGTTACTTAGCGGTAGGTGCGGGTGGGTAAAAACTTAAGTGAGTCACTTAACAGTTCTAAAGGAGACCACATTGTCTCCCACCTCCTGATCCCTCCTCTCCCTCTCCCCCTTCCTCTTTCCCTCCCTCCCACTCTCCCACCCTTCTACCTCCCCTCCCCCTCTCCCTTCCTTCCTGCCTCCCACCCCCCCCCTCACACACACACACACACACACACACACACACACACACACACACACACACCCTTGGAGAGAAGCCTTCTTATAAGAAATCTTAAGAGACAGTACCTCCAAAGTATGCAGCAATTAAGAATGGGACTCCCTTCTCATAGTGCCCTTGTTGTTTTATGACCCTCCCTCCCATGCACACCACTTCCACATGGCACCTTCAAAGCAATGCAAATTGCTTTCCCATCAACCCTGCTCTTCACCAGACCCCTAACATTCAATTCAAACATTACACAGCAGACATTCTGTGAATAATTATTATCTGGGTCATACTTCCAAGATGCAGTACACCTCTAGTCGTAACCACAAAGAACGGAGAAAAGAACACATTTGTACCACAGTTCCACATGGCCAACTGACCTAGCCACATGCTGTTGTTGGACACCCATGAGACACTATGGGTCTGTGGGGAGAAGGAAAGAATTCAGGATCGTCTGGACACCTCTGTGAAATCCATATTTTAACATGAATGATAGTTCACAGAAAGCAGATACAAATACGTCATTTTACTATGCTCCAGGGACAGACACCGTTTGCAAACTTCCTGACCAACATGCTGGTGGTCCCGATTCTATTTCCTGCTAAGGTCCTTGAAAACATTCCAGACTTCTTGTGACAGCTCCCATTGACAAACTCTGGCTCTTCACAAAGGCTCTCCTGGGAAGGGCAAACACGTGAGCCCTGTCTTTTCTTCCACCTTTCTTCTTCAGATCACAATGCTTTGATTGTTATAGGCCAACCATCAGTCCCTGGATATCACCTTGCATAAGCACCCCGAGGGCTTTATAGGTATTTGCTCTCCAGGCATTAAGAACTTTTTCCGCACGGTCTTTCAGGCACCTTGAATAACGAACATTAGAACTTGCCTGGAATCATCTCCCCTGCCATTAAAAACTACTCAGTGCAGTCTCTGGCAGGGTAAGCATTTAATTTGTGGGTTGAACATAGTGATGAACCTCTATCAACATTGGTGATAAAACTTGGCACGAAGTGATGGGAAGCCTGGAGCGATCCAGCCACCGCTGTGAACCATAGATCATGTCATAACCACCCTGTGTGTCCCCCACTGTCAGACACAAGGTTCCACAGTGGAGGCTGCTGCAGTGAGAACTCCAGGAGTCTGTGGTAGCGTAAAGCAGCGGGCAGCAGTGTGAGCAACTGGCTTTTTGTCTTGGTACTGTAACTAGACAGTAACTTTGGGTATTTAACATACACCTTACATTTAAATTGCAGGAGCTTGCTATTCCTGTGATATCATATAAGCCCTGAAGTTTCTTAGCAACAAAGTATAAAGATTCATTATCAAAATTACTAAGGTACAATGTTTCCATGTTCCAGGATAGACCCCCTAGTTCTATATGCTGCTCCTCTCCTGAGACAAGAAGGAAGGGGTAGCTCAGGATGGCACTGACATGCATACACATATGCACACACACATGCACACATACACACACATGCACACACATACACATAAACATGCACTCCAGTCACATACATACACATACATACACACATGTACACACATGCACTCCAGTCACATACACACATACATACACATGCACACACACATACACAAACATGCACACACATGAACACATACACACACATACACATAAACATGCACTCCAGTCAACATGTGTGTAAACACACATATACACATGCACATGCACACACATGCACTCCAGTCACATACATACACACACATGCACACACACATGAAAATACACACAATACACACACATACACATGCATACATACACACACATATACAAATACACACATCCAAACACATGCACCCCTGTCACACATGTACACACACATATACACATACATGCACTCCAGTCACACATGTGCGCACACGCACATGCACACATACACGCACACTCTAGTGCATAGGGTGCACAGATACTGTCACTATACCACCATGCCTGGCATAACTCAGTGTTTAAAATTAAGATTTGAGTTCTTGTACTTCACACACACACACACACACACACACACACACACACAAGAGCAGAGCTTTATAAACACTCTTGTCTTGTATGCTACTGTGGCAGTGCTTTATTTAAAGGCACAGTTACCTCACTGTCGCTATGCAATCTTTGTCATATCAAGCTTGCCCTTCTGGTGCTACCTATGTACACACGGCAATCACCCCGCAGTCTCCGTTCTCCTGTGAACCATCCAGGCATGATGAACTCAGTTTGCATGGCTTGTTTGGAGTTATACATCGATGCACTCTACTCTCCTTTCCTGCAGGAAACTATGTGGGAAGGTATTGTAGTGCAGGGATACTTGCCCATAAACCCTGGAACACAAGGGGTGTAAGACTAGCTACTGTAGCAACCCAAAGAAAAACTGGGACTCATAAAGGACAAAAGACCTAAAAACATATCTAGAGAATATCTATCTGCCACCTATCTATCTATCTATCTATCTTCTATCTATCTATCTATCTATCTATCTATCTATCTATCTATCTTCTATCTCTCCATCTCTCTATCTATCTATCTATCCATCTATCTATCTCTCTATCTCTATCTATCTATCTCTATCTATCTATCTCTCTCTCCATCTATCTATCTATCTATCTATCTATCTATCTATCTCTCCATCTCTCTATCTATCTATCTCTCCATCTATCTATCTATCTGTCTATCTCTCCATCTCTCTCTCTCTATCTATCTATCTATCTATCTAATCTATTACCTGTTAATTGCCCAGCCCATTTATCTACCATCTGACTGATATTACTGACTGCATCACTGGTGGCTGCTTTCAACCCTTGTAAACCTCTTCTTCTGGGCTTCACACATCATCCTGCTGCTGTGAGTAGCCATGGCAACTTCTTTATTAACCGGACAAACCTTTATCACTCGATCCCGCCCAAAGCTGTAAAACAATCTCAGCAACAGAGAGTCAGAGAAGGGTTGAGAAAAATGGCAGCTGCCCATCTGCCCGAGATCAGCTTCCCCTGCCACTGAAACAGGGCACACCAGGAAACACAGGGATTTTGCTCAGTAGTTCAGAGTTTATGCATGTGTGCTTGTATCTAGGATGACTTTTATCACTTCTCTGGATGTAGGACAGTCACAGTGAAGTTCTGAGAGAAACCCAGCATCTGAACAGCTAACCGGTGCAGGAAATGATACGGAATGTTCTAAGATCTGGGCAACCTTGCTTGCCGTGGAAATTGAATGGAGTTGCATATTGTGAATTACAAGTGGTTTAATGATCACTGAAAGCAACTGGGGGGTAGGTTGCCTCTTCCTCAGTGAGGCTGAAAAGAATGGAGCATGTGGAAAGGCTGGGCTTTAAGTGGAAGACATCAGATCCTCCTGTTCCCAGGCTGGAACAGGGATTAGAATAACACATTTAAATACCTTAATGTTTTCAGCACAAAAAGCATTAATTCGATACTCTGCTTCCTTGAAGTGCTTTATTAAGGCCCCAAGACCCTCCCAGGAGTGTCTGCCTTCCTTGAAGTTAACATGCACAGATTGTTCCCACTGCAGCTGCTCTGAATTGCACAACAGTGTCTGGCCTCTGCTGAGAGGAAGGTGGGACTGAGAGATGGAGCCGAGAGGAAAGCTGAGAACTGTCGGGGTGTCTGACATTTCAGAGCAGACTTCCGGTCCCTACAGGACCAGGCTGCATGCGCTCATGCAGCCCTGAAAATTAACCACAATGAGGAGATGCTTAAGTGGGCTTCAGTTAGAACTTCCCTTCTGCCATCACCTGTGCCAGGGGCCAGAGCTCACCCGATTCCCAAACGAGCAAACACCAAAGAGTAATGGCTCGAGCTCTGAAAAATGTGTGTGTGGGGTGAGCAGCCTGATCTCACCTAAGCCACTGGCAAATGACATGTGTGTTACACAGTCGGAGGTGATTCACAGATCAAAGTACTTTTCTCCTCATTTCGTTTCCTGTTTTGTTTTGTTCTTTTCCCCCCTTCGGAGTTGGATTTGTTGAGTGGGAACAGAAGTTTCCAAGTAGCACACACACCTTCTAAGACCTAAAGCCCAATTTAACAATTTACCAATTCTTGGATCTCAAACGAAGAAGATAATAGGGCGTTCCTTCTCTGTGACTGTGTAAGTAAAACTGCCCAAAACGAAAGAGGCTGGTAGCAGTCTCTAATTCCAAACTAGCATGGAAGTGACTCCCAATGAACATGCACACTTTGTAAAATCCAAAAGAATGAGAGAGAAGAGGTAGAAAAGCATCGGGTGGATGGTGGGGAGCCATGCCGGTGAAGGTTGGGACCTGTGGGCGTGAAGAATAGTTACCGTGTGCAGTGTGCGTAGTGCATATGGCCCAAGACACTGCATGCCCAGTGGGAGAAGTCAGACAGACGGTAATGGTTTACACTGACTCACATGTACTAGGCCCACATGACAGGACCGAGACACACTTTGGAGGCAGATCTCTGCGCATGTCTGTGAGGACTTTCTCGAGTGGGTAAGTTAAGGTAGAGAGACCCACCTTAAGCATGGATGGGGCCATTTCTTAGGCCAAGGTCCCGGACTGAACGGATAAAGCTAGCTACATGCCAGCAATACCACACTCTCTACGGTGAGGGCGAGACCAGCTTTGTCCCCCCGACTCCCTGCCTTCCCTGTCCCGATGTGCTATCCTGCATAGCTGTGAGCCTAAGCAAACCTTTCCTTCCCTAAGCTGGGCTTTGTCAGGCAGTTTGTTGCAGCAGTAAGTATCTACCACGCCGATTACAGCAGCAGCCAATGTACGCTTCCGCATCTTAACTGCAAATTTTGTCTTCTGATTGTTAACATCACAACAGTATTTATGGCTCAGTGTCTGATTAGAAAAGTTGGGCTATGCCTCCACAGGCCATAGACTTACTTGATACTAGTGACCGGCTTTATTCGCTGTTAGATCACTCAGCACAAACAAAATAGCTTTTGTTAGATTACTGACTTTGTTTTTTGTTTTGTTTTTCAGTGGCCTTATATATTTCAATCTATCTTCCTTAATAGTTTCATTTAATGATCAAAACTGCAGTTAACTGAGGAATGGCAGTTTTGATTCCAAAAAAAAAAAGAAAGAAAGAAAGAAAGAAAGAAAGAAAGAAAGAAAAAGAAAAGAAAGATAGATAGATAAAGGCTTTGAGTTGATGACAATCCCAAGTTTCAACTTTCAATTCTGCCTGGAAGCCATGCTTTCCAGAGCAAATTAATACGCTAATAGCTTTGTTTCTCAAATTGCTGCCTTCTATAATTAGCAGCCACTACCTAAAACTCAAGTTTTCTACTGACTATGTCACAGTTATGTGGCTGTTAGCTGCAGCTTGAGACAGCTCCAATTTGAAGGGGAGTCCAAAACATACTAGCTAAGCACAGTCTGGAACAGAGCTGGTTTCAGAATGGGAGTGTACAAAGAAAAAGTTCTAGTCAAGAAATGGGTGTGGTATGCCACACCTCTAATCAAGTGTGCCAGGTGTGGTGGCCAGGCCTTTAATCCCAGCACTCAGGAGCCAGAGGCAGGAGGATGTCTATGAGTATGAGGGCAGCCTGATCTACAGAGTGAGTTCCAGGCCAGCTTAGGACTGCATCATGCTTGGGTTGGTGAAGTGAGGCAAAGCACGGCAGTGTTTGTTAATACAAATGGCGTAGGACGCCCGCTTTAGCAACTATGCCATGGCTTTGCATTCCTACATTATGAAATGCCATGCCTGTGCCTACCTCTGCTGAAACACGAGCCGTCAACCACAGTGAGCCTTAGCTTGGAAAACACGGGAGAGGGAGCCAGGAAAAACTTCCAGAATGCCTTCTCTGTCTGTCTCTGTCTGTCTGTCTCTCCCCCGCCTTGCACTGAACATGGTCACAGAATGTAAAGCAGTTAGAGCTTTGGCATATGACCATCTGAGCGCAGCGGCAGTGCCCTCCAGTGCGACTGCCGTAGACAGTTCCCATGCGCTCATCAAAGATGACAGCATGTTAGGAAAACAGACGTTTTTCTGTCCGTTCCAGGGTCATCATCCAATGCCAGGCATGGTCTCATCCTGATTCTAAGAGCTTCAGTCTGAGCCCATAACCATCCACCGACCGGGTGTGCAGCCCATCCTCACAGCCCTCCACTGCATTACAGGTCCTCAGTATGCTCCTCGGCAGAGACATGAGAATGGGTGTCAATGAAGGGAAGGCAAGTGTGGTAAGTGACCAGGGGATGGAGGGAACGACAGCCGTAAGTACACAAAACCTCCTACCCAACTGTGACGAGAGCCTGGCCTCTATCTCTTTGGGCCCATTTCTTTTTCCTCCCCTGTGGAGAGCAGCAAGGACCTTCCCACTGCCCTATGAACTGAGACACCTGTCTTCAGGGGAAGAGAGGGATTAAGGGATCATAAAATGCTACTACGGAAGGAGGCTGGCAATTCTGACTCTGCACACACTATATACTGGGCAGAGGAGGGAGTGGATCCGCCCACTGGTGACCTAATCCTCACCCCAGTTCTGCAAAGTCACAGCTTTCATTCCCACCAAATGGAGAAAAAAACCTCAGCTCAGAAAGGAGGATTCTATGTGCCCGAGGGTCACACATCTGTGCTAGACCTGAACACAACTGGGCACTTTCAGAGTCTGCCCAGTTCAGCCATGCCACATGATCTTGTCTTCCTGTGGACACAAATCCAGAAGGTTTTAAGCCACAGCTGAGGGTAGGGCACAGAGGACAGATGGGAGTGTCTGTTCCCAACACCCTCAGAAGTAAAAGGGTGCATCACCGAGTGCCTACAGGATGGCTTTGAAGAACTAACAACTGTTAAAGGTAGACACATGACTGCCTGGACCTCACCTGACTGCTAGGTTGGGCACCTCCAAGGCTCGTGTTACCTAGGACCACCTGTCATCTCTGTTGAGGACCCGTCAGGGTCCCAGGAAGTCCTGGAGTAAAGGACTCTCCCTGCCCTCCCCAAAGCACCTGCCCGGCCTCTCAAGGTCGTCAGGACAGAGATGAATAAGAGATGGGAGGAGTCTTGGCTGACATGTCCCTGCTCGGATTTAATTTCCATCCTAAAGTTTATACAAGACATATTACAAGTTTATCACCCCTGATTCAAAAATTAGAAATCTGACATCCAAAACTTTTTGAGTTTTTTTTTTTTGGGGGGGGGTGATGCCACCACCGATGAGAACTTCCATGCAATGGAAGGCTTAACTCACAAAACTATTAAAGTACTCTGTAAAATTACCCCTGACCCCGGCTTTGCAAGGGAGGTACGTGCAGAACAAACCAGCAGTGTTAGGGTTGGGTCCAACTACCAAGAAAATTCATTATAAATATGCTCAAGTCTAAAAATCCCTGAAACATGACATTATTCTGGTTCTGAAGACTTTAGATAAAGGGCGTGGTCCTCGTTCGCTCTGGAAATACAAGCCTGGAACAGATGTGAGGAGGAAACCAGGCTGCCCACATTCTCACAGGCTGCCCTCCCTACTGTTCTGAAGGAAACACAGTTAGGTTTGGAGCAGGGAATCCTTAGGGGTGGATGGAGGGAGTGCTTCAGCTACTCTCTCTGAGGTAGCTTTGTTCCCCACATGGAGTTGAGAAGCAGCGTGAGGTTAGGCTGGACTACCACACTTCTCGAATGGGACGATCAGCTCAACCTGTCCTCAAGTCCCAAAACCACATCAGCCGTCAGCAAAAGTAAATTAGCAATGCAAGTGAAGCCTGTGTCTACCATAGACATCATCTCTGCAATGCGAGCCGCCACAGAGGGCTTCTCTTCCAGTCAGTGTTAGAATAGGTTCCCTCTTCCTCTCAACAATATCATTACAGTAAAAGCCTTCAGAAAGTCCAACTAAACAGCAAAGGAGGCGATGGGGACACAGGGAAAGGTACAGTCTGCTCTCCAGGAGAAAATGGTAGGTGTTGCATGACACCTGTGCTCTCCAAGGACAGGAGAGATAGTGAAAAACGGTAAGGTTTGCCTCGAACGCCCAGAGACTGAGTTCAATTCCCAGGACTCATGTTAAAAAGAATGGGCTCTGTGGTCTACACTTGTAAGCCTAGTAGAGGAGGCCCAGACAAGTAGATCTCTGGGGCTCATGGGCTAGCTAGCTTACCATCTAACAAGTTCCAGACTAGTGAGAGATCCTGTCTAAAGAACCAGTGGAGAATGCCAGGTGGTATGAGACTGTGCTCTGACCACCCCACACATGCACACGGTGCATACATACTTGCAAACACATATGTACCCCGTTAGCATGCACATGTATGTACACATATACACACAGAAGTCCCACTGTATAAAATAGTACTAGATGATTAATAAGTGAATAACACAACTGTCTACCCCAGCTGACGGCCTAAGGAAACCCAATTATTAAAACTGATAGACTTGCAGGCTCATCAAAATGGACTAGGCAAATTCCAGGCCCGTCCAAAGCACGCAAATCCACAGAGCCCCACAGTTGCTAGAAAAGTGGCAGATTCATAGCTATGCAAGGGGAGTGACTCTTTTTGAGTCCTTGAGTAAATGAATGGGAAAAATGCACAGGAATGTTGGCCCTAGTGCCCTTCGATGGATGCAGCCCACTTGTATTTCTTCCAGATGCTCCGATTGGAAGGAAAGGGAATGGATTTTCCCCTCACTCTGGGGAGTCAACCTTCCCTGAGCTTTGCTCTTGTCTTTTGAGTGCACTCTAAGTACAGGAATGAGGAGACCCTGGTCATTAGCAGGGGCTCTACCACATAACTCACACGGGCAGCCAGTAGAGACAAATTATCCTGAGGACTAGGGAGAGCCTGTTCCTCTAGTGACCTCCCCCACCACCCAGGTGGGGACTGGTTTGGTCCTCCCAGCATAGCTCCGTCCCTGGTATAGAGCTGAGGCTGTGCTGTGTTGGGGCCTGCCCCCCAGCATTGGGAAGACACTGACCCATTATGGCTGCACAGACTCCGTTCTGCACAGCAGAGCTATGTGTGCATATGGTAGGGAGCAGAGCCAGTAACCACACTGCCCAGAGTGTCTGGCCAACCCTGAGCCAGACTGCAAGCAAGCTAGAAGTGGCTTTTTTCCCCTTTTCTTTCTTCTTTTTGAAAATGGGCTCTCAGAACATAGCTCAGGCTGACCTGGATCTTACCATGTGGCCCAGCCTGGCCTCTAATTTATGGCAATTCTCCTGCCATAATTTCTACAATGCTGAAATGACAGCAGGCTAGACCATCAGGGGGACCACACTCATGAGAGACTACACTTAACTGCGGGCTTCGGATTTCCAGGTTTGTCACCTCTCTCTTCTGTGGTGGTCTGGTGCATGGTGTGGTTTGCCTTTGCTTCACAGTATCTTGGAGACATGGGCACAGTGTCTCTGCCCAGGCTTGTCCCTTATCGTGCCAAGTAGTAAGTCTGAAGCCACTAAAGGAGAGCCCAGATGCGGGGTGGGGGCTGCGTTGTCCCTGGCGATCCCCAGTGAGGTAGGGGATTCAGGACACATTGACACAGACACGATGCCCCTCCCCCATGTTAGACTGCTTTATGCACAGCCCGGCTAAATACACGGTTGAGGAAGCTGGGACAGAGAAAACCGAGTTAGAAAAATTACAGACATAGGCGCTGGCCAAACACTACCATAAGAAGCTCGGCACCAAGGACACTTTGTGAATAGAGTTTGGCAGAAACCTAACCAGACTAGAACTGTACACAATATTTCATAAAACCATCTACGGGACTTAGTTTGAACCACAGTTCATTATGGTGAGGGGGGGGTGGTGGTAGTGGGAGCTCTAGTTGGGGCAGCAGGAACAGAGGCATCTGGCTATACACATCCACAGGCAGGCACCCAAGAAAGGTGGACACGGGTACCAGGCTAGCTTCCTCAATTTCCCCCCTTTTATTCAGTCTAAGATACCAACCATGAATGTCTCACCCACATTCAAGACTAAACTTCCTCAGTTAGAATTGGAAAACGTTCTCACAGACATGCCCAGAGAAATGTCACCAAGGGTTTCTCAATGGAGTCAAGGACAAACATTTACCCTTACAGGAAGCATTAATCGAATGAGGAAACCTGCCAGTTGATTCATATGCTAAGCCGAGTTTCCCCAGGAAAGTGGGGCAGTTGCACCCTGGAGATGGTGGCTCTGTGAGCCCAAAGCTTCGTTGAAGCAATAGCAAAGTTTATAAACTGGGTGGTCTTCCTTACACAATCTTTAGATTCCTTTGTGCCCATGTAGCTGGGCCCAAAGTCAGTGCCCAGGAATGATGTGATGACCCGGAAAAGTGTCAAGATCCTGGGCCACCTCTCTGGGACTTGAATGAATTGATTTTCAAGAGCAGAGGACATGGTTAACACTAAGCCGAAGCCACCTGAACTCAGGGACTGGGATGGTATGAAAGTGTGGAGGGGACAGTATCGGTGAGAACATTCGGTGGAGAGGCTGTCAGGAGAGTGGGGAGGGCCACGGGGGCTGGCTGAGGCTACGTGAGCACCCAGTAGGAATTACAGACAGATACGGACTTCACAGGAGAGGCTGTGACCTCCTGTGAACTCTGTATCTGGACCTCCACATTTGCCTCTGATCAGTTCAAATGGTTTGTTTGCACATTCTTCTCTGCTGAATGATTTAATGGGGTCCTGGAAAACCCACCATATACTAAGTGATACTAAAATATATCCTAAGTATACCTAATCAGCGGATCACACTAGGTTATTCACCTTAACGGGGCTGGAACACTTCTATTTGCCTATAGAGCCAGGAAAAATAATCACCCAGAGCAAAGCCTATCTTATAATTAAGTGTCAGACATCATAGAATTGACCCCATGATTATGTGTCTCTGTGTCTAGGTACTGACTTTATGATTTCTTACAGTTTTTCAGTCTTGGGATGCATTCCAGACAAGCATTCCATGACTGAGTTATGTCCTTGTTTATTTTGTGTCAGTGCCACCTGTGTGTAGTTCCCATGGAGGCCAGAAGAGGGCGATAGATATCCCGAGACTAGCGTTATAGCTGCCATAAGGGTGCTGGGAAGTGAAGCCAAGTCCTCTGGAAGAGCACCTGCTGAGACACCATCCCAGCCCCAGTTAGGTTTCATGATGGTGTGAAAGCACAGGCATATAAACATTTATTTTTTCATCTTCACTATATTAATAAATGTCATGAGCTAGCCAGGACTCCTGCTATAAAACAAGCCTTGGACTGGATGATTTTACTCAGTTTCTGGCTAAGGACATGTTCTGAATATGTCCCAGATGCGGTATACATGTTCAAGGTAGGCTAGGATGTGGCACACAGCAGATTCCGTGTGTTAGACGCATTGCACATGTGTTCACTTTACTGTGGGCTGATTAAGGTGTGAGTCATCGCAGGCCCAGCAGCATCTGAGTGCAACTGGAGTGTCACTTGGTTGTGTTTCCAGAAAGCCCTGAGAAACAGCCTGCTACATCTGGGTCACAAACCCTGGGGACACGGGGATCCCATCATCAGACGCACCCACCCAAGCAACGGCATCCCTGGAGTCTCCATTCTGGGCTCCAGAGGGATGCAGATGAGCCGGTGCCTACTGACATGGTGAAACTGTCTACACATGAATTACACACATGTGTAAGCCAGAGTTCATACGGATGCATGCTTACTATCAGAAACAAAGGTGATGTCCAATGATAACGTTCTGTCTATGTTTCCTGTTCGTTGCTTATAGAAAACCTTAAGGAGCACGGTAGGTTCACTGCCATCCACTGCCCAGCTACCTCCCAAGCCTCCCTCTGCTCCCGAGAAGCTTCCATTGCCTCCTCTAGAAAGTCCTCTGCAGCCCCTCTCAAGACAGTCTGGTTCAGGAGACGGCCTCTCCAGGGGTCCTCCTTACCTTCCTGTAAATGTCTTCCTTCTCCAGACTGCCTCTCCCTCTAGCTGGTGCTCTGGGGTCCTGAGGGTTCCTAACCCCAGCAAGCACTGAGCCCAGACCCTCCCCTTTCCCCTGCTGAGCTCAGGCTAGAGTGCTAACTCTCTCCTTTTGAATACAGTTCCCAGTCTCAGCCTTTCTCTTCATCTCACCTTCACAGTCTTCCTCCAAGTCCTAAAACCTTCTGGAGAGGACAAATTAGACTCGTCCCACATGATCCAGAGACAGTCAGTGAGTGCTGGAAGAACAGTCCCCTTCAGCCTCTCAGTGCTGACAACTGTTCCGCACAAGTGGCCCCAATTCTAAAAGAAAGCACCAGCCTGTTCTAACTGGAAGGAAAAGCACTGATTGCAAAGGCCCCCAAAACTTTATGATGGTGGGAACTCTGAGCAGCGATATGCAAATTGCTGTGATGATGTCTGGTTACCAACATCTTTTAGCTTTCAAAGCATAGGAAAATGTTCTAACTTCCATATACTGCTGGTGAAACATCAAAAGTATGTATAAGTGGTCATGATGATGGGGTGGGCTTTTCACCACGACCCAAAACCATTAAAACGAAAAGGAGAAAATCCCGTCTTGCAAATGCCACAAACCACGCCAGAATAACTGCGAGTTCAAACATACCCCTTGTGTAGTGTGAGCCGGTCACAGTCAGCGCTGGCCTCAAAGCCACCACAGCCACTCTGTGGACTCCCAAGATGGTATTTGGAAGTGTTTCAGCTGATGAACAAGCCCTGAAGCAGAAACCTCTGAATGCAGGCTAACTGCCCAGCAGAACAGGGACTCCTTTTGTTTAATTTACTGTTACCAAAAGCACAATTAAGACATCAAACTACATTCAACATGACACGATTAAACAAGTGGCGCCACCTTCCATATGATGACCATGCCATCATGAACCATGATGGTGGTTTACGAAGCTCTCCATTAAATACCGCAGATAAAACCTGAACAGGGTCCAGTAAAAAATGCCCTGTGTTGATTAATGCGTAGAGGGTTCCCCCCCCCCCTGTCATAACATTTCATTCAATGGCTCAACCGAAGAATTTACACAACATTTTTTAAATAAAGTTCTAGTAAGCTTAAGAAACCTCTGATGTGTCCTGGGGGGAAATCAGGTCACTCAAAACACTGGTAACTTCCAAACCCTGGGCAGACAGAACCCTGGGCCATTGACTGGAATGCTTCCAACATGAAGTCGCACAGTGGAAACATTGAAACACTGCCTATCATTTCTTTCCAGGAAAAAGTTTCCCACCAGGATATTTTCCTACTTTTAAATCGTATTTAAAACTCCGTGTCTATGTGTGTATGTGCATTCCAGCCAGGTCTCCGTGCCTTCCTCTATCTCTGCCCCACTCCATCTTATTTCCTGAGCTAGGATCCCTCGCTGGACCTGGAGTGTGTTGACTAAGCTGGGCTCCTCCCTCTGCCTCTCTGCGTGCTGGGAATCAGAATGCAGGATCCTCACCCTGGGCAGCAAACACTTGACCACCGAGTCATCTCTCCAGCCCCAGGAGTGACATTTTAACTCAAATGACGATAGCTCATGTATAATGGTTAGGACTGCGCATATGCTATTGTGAAAGCACAGTGGGCCAGGGATGTAATTCAGATGTGCTGGGCAGGACTCAATTCCCAGAAAAGAGATGCAGAAGTGCAGATAAAGTACCTACTCACTAAGCTAAACACTATTATCTATGCACTAATTTAAACACTATTATCTATGCACTAATTTAAACACTATTATCTATGCACTAATTTAAACACTATTATCTAATCACTAATTTAAACACTATTATCTACTCACTAATTTAACTGCTATTATCTACTCACTAGTTTTAATACTATTATAATCTCCCAATCCCCAAATTCTGAAGGGAATTAAAAATATATAAGTAATTAACTCTCCTTTAGTTTACGAATGACCAGCTGAGTTAGATTTCAAAAATCTATTGGATCTGCTGAGAAACCAACTTACAGATTTACATAAACATGTCTTAATAAAGCCAGATGAAATCGACATCATACTAAAATGTCTGAATTGTATAATGTTATTTTCTGAGGACCAATTATTAGGTCATTCAATACTATGACATAAGTATCTCTTGAGGTAGACACTCATTGAGCAACTATCTACAGGCCTCATCAGCAATTCCCCTGTTCCCGCCTCCCAGGCTAAGATGATGGGTGTGCACCACCACAGAAGCTAATTTGACATTTATTATCTAATGCACTGGCATTTCTTGGGCAACTCAATACTACTCTGTCTTAGCCCATAAAATGGAGATGAAGACGTATATTTTATAAGATTTCTGGGATGAAATGAATGAGCATTTGTAATACATACTTTCAAATTTTACCAAGTTAAATTCTTTCCGACACTACAACACATGGGTTCCAAAACCCTCACAGTGCGTACTGAAGTGAGATTACCCACCAAACCTTAAAGATCTCTCTCTCTCTCTCTCTCTCTCTCTCTCTCTCTCTCTCTCTCTCTCTCTCTCTCTCTCTCACACACACACACACACACACACACTTACACCAGTTTAATACCTTTCCTCCCTTCTTCTCCCTCTCCCTACCCCCCTCCCTCTCTCCCACACAAACCAGTTTAATATCTTTTCCATCTCTACTAAGCACTCACCCTGTGCTGTGGCCCTAACTTTCACAGTCTGAAACAAGACAGCACAACTGACAACTATATCTTTTTTGTCCTCCACAGCTTCCTCTTAGTATACATTGTAGCAACCTCAACACTGAGGGGTTGTCTTTTCTCGTTAAGTTAGAGCTTTTGTCTCTTCAGCCAGGTTGCCAGCACCACAGACCTCACGCTGCCGAGTCATTGTGAAGTGAACCCTGGCAGGGTGGTGCCTTGACAGCAGAACTCATGGCTGAATCGGTAAATGGTGCTGCTGTACGAAGCTCTCCATCAAATACTCTCTAGTGCAGCTGACCATGGGCATCTGGGCCGTGCAAGGAGAAAGTACAGATGGGGAAAGATAATGTACACAAGGCGAATGGTTTTCAGTATGTTCACTCTGCTTAGCATGCTTCCTGAATTAACTCCTCGCACAGGTTTTACACACATCTCCTTTGTTTATAATGATTCCCACTTCAGATTTTTTAAGCATACAGAAAAACAGGTATCTGCTATTCTAAACCTTTTTTAAAAATGGTGACACCATTCCTATTAAAAATTACTTTAAAACTCTCGGGTGAGAACAGGAAACCCAGGGAAGAATGATGCTCAGGTTCCAAAGGAGGCAGAAACTCAGCAGTGACCCCTGTGGACTCCGAGATTCTCCCAGACAGGGCTACATTGGTTTTGTAGGCAACTCTTTGGTCACAGAGTTATTTTGAACATACAGTCCAAAAAGTTGGAGTAAGTACATTGTTTAAAGTAAAAGTTGAGAAATATCTATGGATTATTCAACATGGACTTTGACCCCAGCTGTAAATTCAGCTTTATCACTGACCTGAGTTTGCAGTTCCGTATTGTATAGACCTGCCTTCCACTCTGCTACTACAACTGTCAGACGTTTGGTTTATTAAGGCTAAGGGTCAGGATGGCATGAATAACGTGTCCACAGGAGAGAACACACTACAGCTGATCTTCTTTCGTAACTACAGTTCAACTTCACATACTCTTTCACAATAAACAAAGTTATACACAGAGTAATATACAATATATGGAATAATGTACAAAGTTACTTGAAGTTATTTTTCTACATAAAGATCATTCCATGCATCAAAGGGCCAAGACAGTTCAGATTCAAGCTCAGATTCTTTTTGCTGAGCTTCTTTCTAGAAAGTTCCATTTGCCTATGCGCCAGACTTCCTTCTTGTTCCCAAGCTGAGTACCAACAAGAAACTTGATACACCTGTCATATATCCTTCTTCACATACGTGTCAGCCTCCAAAACCACAGACAGCCCAGAAACTACCACCAAGTCTCCCTTCTTGTCATTAGAATGCTTGCTTGCTTTTAGGTTCTTTGTTATCGAAATGGCTGTGTTATCAGTTGACTGGACAACACTGAGACGGCCAATCTCAACTGGAAATTCATGGCAAGAACCTTCCCCTAATGAATGAATTTCAGGGGACCAATCACTGGGCAAGGAGTAGGCAGGACTTCTGGGTCAGAGAGTCTAATATTTACTGCTACAAAATAATACTAATATGAATAGCATATGCTTAGGAATCCTTTCTGAAAAGCACTATTTTTGATGGAGTATCTTTAATGCTGAAGAGTGTTTTAACAAAGGTTCGCTGCAGTGGTATGAGAAGCCAGTCCCAACAGCATCCAGAGGTGGCAACACTCACATCACAAATACGATAAACCACAGGACTTACCCCAACATTCTGTCAGGCCTAGGAAGAGCAGAATTCATTTTTCCTCACTAACACACTTCTAAAACCACCACCAGCAGCAACAATACTGCATTCATAAAAAATGCTTAGATACTTTTGTTTGATGCTTGTTTTAAAGTAATCTTACTTGGAAAAAAAAAAACAACCAATATTCTGCTAGCACTAACTAGGAATTAATGTAAGAATTTCATTCACAAAATACTCACTTGGAGGTTTCTTTTTTTGTTTGTCCCAATTATATCTTGATTGAATTTATAGTTATTCTACACATAAATACTCCAGCCGACACCAGCTACCAGGAGGATGCCATGCTTGGTCACTGAGCAGACCCACTGTGTTAGGGTTTTACTGCTATGAGCAGACACCATGACCAAGGCAAGTCTTATAAAGGACAACATTTAATTGGGGCTGGCTTACAGGTTCAGATATTCAGTCCATTATCACAAAGTGGGAACATGGCAGCATCCAGGCAGGCATGGTGCAGGAGGAGCTAAGAGTTCTACATCTTCATCTGGAGGTTGCTAACAGAACACTGGCTTCTAGGCAGCTAGGACAAGGGATCTTAAAGCCCACACCCTCAGTGACATGCCTACTCCAACAGGGCCACACCTTCATATAGTGCCACCCCCAGAACCACCACATCCAACATCCAGAGCCTAGGCAGACATAGACCAAACAAACGGAATCATTCAAGAGATCCCCCATCATCCGATAATCCCCATAATGATGACGCATTGGCTTGGGGAATGAAAAGAAGATGGGAAAGGTAAGTTAACCTTTACTTCTTGACTGCTCCTCTGCCTATAATCATGTCAGTTCTTACCAGCATTGGCTGGCTTGTGCAGGCAGAACTGGCAGGTGAAGGACCCACCACCTGCACCCCTCACACAGGGAGCCCCCCAGCTGCGGCTCTCACAGCACCTCCCCTCAACCACACCGATGCATCCACCAAAGATGCCCATTTCCCCTTTCCAATCTGCAGGATGCAGAGCATGTCCCTGGTCCCTGCAAACAGTGTTTCTGACTGGCAGCGCGGAACTCTCTCTCTCTCTCTCTCTCTCCCTCCCTCCCTCCCTCTCTCTCTCTCTCTCTCTCTCTCTCTCTCTCTCTCTCTCTCCCTCCCTCCCTCCCTCCCTCCCCCCCCTCTCTCTCTCGGATGAATGACCTTAAGATTGAAGTACAGCTTGTAATGGGACTTTTTCTTTTTATCACAAACATTATCTGAGGCATTACTGTTACCATGCTGACTCTTGTTTCGCAGCATCAGTGATTGAACATGAAGCCTCACACACGGGAAGCACGTGATCAGCCACTGGTATATTCTCACAGCCTCACACACGGGAAGCACGTGATCAGTCACTGGTATATTCTCACAGCCTCACACACGGGAAGCACGTGATCAGCCACTGGTATATTCTCACGGCCTTCTATGCTGTCTTTTTTTTTCTTTTTTTCTTTCTTTTTTTGAGATTTCTAATCAATAGCACATAAAGATATAGCATAGCTAGGATTGATATCACTATTTTGATGCTCAACCTAATTATTATCTCAGTACTTCCTAATTATTAATGCTGTTGTAGTATGCCATACTTTCAGAACATGGAAACCTGCCTGTAAAAATTAAGGTCTAAGTTCCCACAATCCATGTTCTCTGGAAGCACTAAGGAAAGTTGAGCATTGATAAAACTGGGAAACATGAGCACCTTCCCACCTCTTGAAAGCATCTGGAGCCCCCACACTGGTGTGTCTGAGCAGCCAGAAGCACCCCACATGGAGAGTGGCACCCAGGCAGGATGAAGGAGAGGAAGTAAGACCTTGGGCCAATGGTGATGTTAACTTTGCTACTCAAGGAAAACAAAAGGAACAAAGAATCTTCTACCGAAAGTCTCATCCTTTAGCAAAATTCACTGCATGTATTTAACATTGACTTGTAAGCTAAGAAAATCCACATTAGGACGTTCTGTCTTATAAGATCAAGACACCCATTGGCAGATGTTAAAAAAAAAAAAAAAAAAAAAGGCAGATCTATCCTGTTAGATAGCGGTTGACTTCAGATGTTGTCCATATTGTATTAAAAGGTGTTGCTTTTCTCTCATAAGTAACAGGTGCAGCCACAGGGTTAACTTACATCCTCCAGGGTTCCTTACAATCCACGCTGCTCTTTCCAAGACAGTCCATCAATGGGTAAGTCAACTATTAACCGATAGCACATGTGTTCCTTGGAGGACCTTCACCACACTCATCAATATAAGCTTTCATAGCTGATTAGTTTCCTTGCCAAGGATAAGGAAGACTGAGCAGCAGATGGAGGGGCTGGGGCTGGCCGGCGTGTGGAGAGCACCAGAGCAGATTGCTTCGCAGCCCCCTGGGCTGTGTTGCTCCATACTTTGTTCACATCTGTCTATTTCTTTACACGTCTCCTGCCCAACATCTGCCAGAAGCTGGTGCACCATCTCCTATTACAAATGAAAAATGCAACCGCCAAATTCCTCCCGTGAAAGCAAAGCTCGGCTCCCAGGTCTCCGTGGCCACCCACAATGGAACAGTTCTCAGAGACTCCTTCCTCACCTTTGAGCAGATGGCCCAGCACTTGCTAGAATTCTAGAACTTGTCTGTGTGGGATGGGACCATCTCCCCGACTTGAATGGAGTCTTGGGGCTTCTATAACTACAATGCCATAAACTGGGTAGCTTAAACACGAGCCCATGAGTGCAGTTGTATAGAGGTGTTGGCACTGTGAGGAGCTTCCTTTCCCAGCCAGTGAAAATACTTTTCTTTAGGCCTCCCTCCCTGCTTCCTAAGACTTGTCAGTCCTTGGTATCACTTGTAGGCTGGATCACCCAGATTTCTGCTATCATCTCCACAGGGCATTCTGTCTGTGAGCCTGTGTCTAAATCCCCTGTCTTGTAAGACACAGTCATATTGGATTGAGGCCCATCTGAACCACCTAATCTTGATTTCTTATACTTGAAATGATCCTGCTCCCAAGTAAGATCGCATTGTGTCACATTCATGGTTAGGATCTCAAACCCTCACATAAGAGGGGTTTCAATTGAATGTATGACCCATTTTACACTTAAATTTCAACTTTCAACCCCCAATCATACACACACATGCACACCTACTATTGTCCAACTTTAAAATGGTGAGAAAACATACCCACACGACCATTCTCAGTACAGTAACCAGCGTGCGATACCATCTACTTATTATAAAACACGCTTTGTGTTCATGGTTTTGCCTAATTTTAGACTATGGGGATGTCTAAGGTTGGGGATTTCTATCAGTAAAAATCCACGTAAGAGCCTCTGACAAAGAGCCCATGAGAGGAAGGCAGTGCCTGTCTCCTGGCATCAGGGACTTGATTCAGCACCTAGGAGGCTTG
The DNA here is from genome assembly GCF_963924665.1 of Micromys minutus. Lineage (NCBI taxonomy): Eukaryota > Metazoa > Chordata > Mammalia > Rodentia > Muridae > Micromys > Micromys minutus. Next base: position 59,609,455 of record NC_137981.1, on the reverse strand, counting down.
TTAAGCTCCCACAACTAAGTCTAAACCCTACAACTCAATTCTTCTAATTTCTGGATACATTGCCCTGAAATACCACCATGCCACACCCTGGCTTTGTAAAGGTGTAGCAGAAAGGGCGGGGCCACTTCTATGTAAGTGCTGGGGGCAGTGCAGCCGCAAAAGCATCTCCTGCAGGAGGACCTGATTGAGGACTGCCTGAGAGGATTGCTGGTGCAGACTGTGCCAGCCAATTAGGAACTGCTGTTTTGAAGAGACGCTTCCTTGGGACCAGTGGGGGGTGGCTGGGTGGAAGGTAGTGAGGAGCTTGCGCCCCTGCCCCCGGTGTCAGTGACTCTGCCACCTCATCTCCAGCCCCCAAGGGCAGGTAGGGTTCGGTGGTGAGTAGCCCAGGGCACAGGCAACATCAAGGTTCTGCTTTTATTGATGATCAGTAATACAACTTTCTTAATCTTCTAAACTTAACAAGCAAAACATGGCTTCAGTGTGTTTCAGGCATTTGAGGGGTATTTCTGACTTTCATAGTCACCAATGGTCACTTACTACCCAGGACGATGATGAAGCCCCAGTGTCCTAAGAAACTAAATAGTAACCTGCCTTCAGTTTACACGCTCTCACTGACTTTAGAGTGTTGGATATACAGCCGACCCAGTATTCAAACAGGTTCCTCTACCTTTCGAAAGCTTGCCGGTGAGTTTCAAACTTTTAAAACTAAATGTCTAGGCTGAAGCAACAGGGCTCCCGCCCAGCCAAACTCTCTGAATGTAAGAACTCAGGCTTTTCCTTAAGTTATTTTTCATTTTCACAGAGTCTAGCTAGAAGTCCCATGAACAACAAACAAACGATTGGCTTTCGCTGTTGGCCAATGCATCTAAGATTGCTACATTCTCTTGGCCCTTTGAGATAAAAATGCCAAATAAAGGTCCTAGTGGAAACTAGCACATTAAACTCTGCTTACAGATCTACCTGGTTGGGCCTCAGCATTGACTAATACACTACAAACGTCCACAGGTATCCCATGAGCCACTGCAAACCAGCCAGGATGAAATTCATTATCTCTCACGCCAGATCTAGATTCCTGCTCAGAATCCATGTCACAGGTAGTGATCATAACTGCCGACTGCATCTATCAATCGCCTCTCCTTCCTTCATCTCGGGGTTCTGCAGCTGATGCCGCTACCTACATTTTTAAAAATTATTTTATTGAATATTCTTTGTATTTACATTTCAAATGCTATCCCCTTTCCACCTGTTCCCATCTCCCCTACCCCTCCACTTGCTTCCATGAAGGTACTCCCTCTCCCAATCACCCTCTCCACCTCAGTTCCTTGGCATTCCCTTTCACTGGACCAAAGGCCTCTTCTCCCACTGATGCCAGACACTGCCATCCTCTGCTACATATGCAACTGGAGCCATGGGTCTCTCCATGTGTGCCCATTGGTTGGTGTTTTAGTCCCTGGGAGCTCTGGAGCGTTTTGTTGGTTGATAATGTTGTTCTTCCCATGAGGTTGTAAACCCTTTCAGCTCCTTCAGTCCTCTCTTTAGCTCCTTCTTTGGGGGTCCCCATGTTCAGTCTGATGATTAGCTGCAAGTATCCTCAGCTATATCTGTATGGCTCTGGCAAAGCCTCTGAGGAGGCATCCATATCTGATTCCTGCCAGTAAGCACTTCTGAATGGATACAGAAATTCTGGTACATTTACACAATGGAGTACTACTCAGCTATTAGAAACAATGACTTAATGAAATTCTAAGGCAAATGGATGGAACTAGAAACTATCATCCTGAGCGAGGTAACCCAGTCACAAAATAACACACATGGTATGCACTCACTCCCCCCCCAAAAGCTCTGAATACCCAAAAAACTACTCACAGATCTTAAAAGCTCAAATAAAAGAGGGGGGGGGGAGGCCAAAGTGTGGATGCCTCAGTCCTTCTTAGAAAGGAGAAGAAAACACTCATAGGAGGAAATACAGAGACAATTAGAGAAGCAGGGATTGAAGAAAAGATCATTCAGAGACTGCTTCACCTTACATTTAATTCACATCCACCATTACAACTAACCCCGAAAGACCATCTCAGCTAAGATTTTTATATGTCTCTTGTCCTTGTCCCGTTCTCCTAATAGTGGCACTTTCGACCCATAACT